>NW_028136480.1:0-1200000 GCF_964662115.1 Mustela nivalis | reverse complement strand
TCTGTTTCAATCTTCTTCTCTGGGTACATCCATCTATGGTATGAGTGGAGGTCGATTATCAGCTGTTGTCAGACATCCCTTGTTTGTTCCGGGTGACCTACACTATTGGGATGGCCTCAGGGACTTTGGAGGTTTCTCCTAATTTGTATGATTTTGGACCATGGAATGGGCAGAATTCCCATGGATTGGTAGGCACAGTCCTAATGTGTGGCTCCAGAAACCCAGCCTGGAGGGAGTGTGGCCCAAGACTTTGAGGACAGAAGTCTGAAAACACAAACTCAGCTTAGGTTTGGGGACGTAGGTATGGCAGGCCCGATCTACAAACCATGAGAAGAACTCTTCAGGATATGAAGAAAGTGCGAGTCTGAGGCGCTTGCTCAGGCTTTTGTCTCTGGATTTTGTATCAGCGATGGCCGTGCAATGTCGGGGACGCCTCATGGGCCATGGACGAATCTTCCTCTCTGAGGATTTGGCCAAATTCTCAATTGCTTGTCGTCAATCTGTGGGATGGGTGTACTCATTTCAGTTTTGTTACCTCAGGTGTCCCACCTAAATTAGAATTCCAAAGCAAAGCCGTGGGGAAGACTGAAGGGACAACCCGAACTATGGTTAAAAATTGGGGCCTAGGGGCATGGCAAGCCCAATATGTTATCTCTTCATCCAGCCACTGACTGGCCTTACTTGAGGACTGGGCTCAGCCTGAGGGTCACAATGTGCATCTGTGACCAAAGTGGCCGGCGAGCATGGGGAGGGCATCATGGGCCACACTGGTTTCAACTACACTGAACGTTGGACAACATGCCAACCACAAGGTTTCTTGCCATGGGGAAGGAGTTCTGATTTCTGCATCACCATCAACCCTGGGCAGTGATTGGAGATAAGGTCTAGGTCCTGAAACCTGAAAACCGAGGTTGGGAAGGGATGACGACCTAAGGCCACAGCGGCTCGATGTGCTCAGTGTGCGGCCAGCTGTCTGGGAGGGGCCAGAGGGGTCCAGGCTCAGGCTGTGTCAGAAAGGGCATTAGTGCCCTGGTCAGCCTATGTATTTGGGGTACAGCCATGGTCGGTTCAGGTTGATCCTCATTTGGGGTTACTGGGTAGCCCCAGAGGAAAATGTTTTTATTCTGGAGGGCGGGCAGGGTGCTGCATTGTAGTTCTGGATTGCCAAACTGGAGGGCTTGTGGGGCAGTAGTCTGACGACCAAAGTCTGAGAACACAAGCTAGGCTTAGGTTACTGGGTGAGGCCATGGCAGGCAGAATGTACAGACCTGAATCGAGATCTCGTGCATCTGAAGTCAGGGCGAGGATCAGACGATCGCTCAGATTGGAGTTTCTGTCCCTGATGGCCCCTTCATGTATGGGGTGCATCACGAGGCTAAGGGGGTTTTCCCACGATGGGAGTTGTGAGAAGCTCCAAACTGCAGAGAGTCTTCTGCAGGACAATTGAGACCTGTTGTTTGGCTCCAGGCCAATGATTCTGAGCAGGGTTCTAAGGATGGATGGCTGGGTAGCCATCCTCGCATTCCAATTTTCTCCTAGAAACAAGACAGGTTAGATCTCCTGGATCTGTTGGGAGCAACCGAGGACGCTGAGTTGAAATGGATACCCCTGGGGACGTGTCCTAATGTGCTTTTGTGTCTATGGAGACCTTGGAATGAAGCGCTGGCACTGGGGCCCTAAAGGGTTCTTTTAAACAGAGGCTTTGACACAGCTCCAACGTGCAAGATTCCCATGTGTAGATGAGATGTTTTCTGTTGGGTGAGTCAAGAAACAGCTATATGCTGTTTTGATATCCAGGCGTCTGAGGAGAGATTCCTGGAAACCAAATCAATGGATCTGATTAGTGCCTAGGGGCCTGTTCTTTCCTTTTTACATCTGGGGACATCTGTCTATGGGTCTGAGTGCAGGTAGGTGCTCAGTTGGGCTCAGTTTGCCCCTGTTTTTCCTGGGAAGCCACCACTATTGAGATGGATCAGGGACTTTGGAGGTTTATCCTATTAGAAGGGTTGTGGCCATTGGAATGGGCACACACAATTCCCTTGGAGAGGGCAAGTACAGTCCTCAGGTTTGGCTCCAGAGGCCTGAGCCTGTAGGTTGTGTAGGCCAGGGCTGTTTGGACAGTTGTCTGAAAACACAAACTCGGCTTATGTTTCGGTATTAGGTATTACAGGACGGACCTACAGATCATGAGGAGAACTCTTCGGGATTTGAAAAAAGGGCGAGTGTGAGGCTCCTGCTCAAGTTTTTGTCTCTGGATATCGTGTCACTCATGGTCGTGGAATTTCTGGGTGACTTCATGGGAAATCGACGAGTCGTACTCTCTGGTGGTTTGGCCCCGTCCAAAGAGTTTGGGGTCATTCTGTGGGCTGCAAGAAGTCCGTTTTGTTGTTGTTGTTGTTGTTGTTGTTGTTGTTTTCTTTTTTAACCTCAGGTGTCCCACCAAATGAGGGATTCCAGAGTAAAGGCCTGGGGAGGGGCGACTGGACAATCAGAAATCTGGTTAAAAATTGGGGCCTAGGGACATGTCAAGCCCATTATGACATCTAATGGTCCAGGCACTGAGAGGACTTACTAGAGGACAGGACTCATGCTGAGGGTCACAATGCCTATGTATGCCCTCGTCGCACTCAAGAATGGGCGGGGCCTCAGGGTGATTGCTGGTTTCTCCTACACTGAACGTTTGACAACGTGCCAACCACAAGGGTTCTTGCCATGGGTAAGGAGGAGTTCTGATTTCTGCATCAGACACACCGCTGTGCAGTGATTGGAGATAAGGTCTCGGTTCTGAAGCCTGAAAACGGAGGTAGGGAAGAGATGATGACCTAAGGCCATGGCGGTTTTTATGTGCTCAGTGTGCGGTCAGCTTTCTGGGTATTGGTCAGGAGGTCCGGGCTCAGGTTGTGTTCGACAGTGCATTAGTGCCCAGGTTAGACTATCTAATTGAGTAACATCGAGTGTTGTGTAGGTTTATCCTCATTTAAGCTGCCTGGGCAGCTCATGAGTCAACAATTTTTTTTCTAGAGGGCAGGCAGAGTGCTGCATTGTGGGTCCGGAATTGCCAAACCTGAGGGCATCGTGGCCAGGAGTGTGAGGACGGAAGTCTGAGAAGACAAGCTAGACTTGGTTTCAGGGTGAGGGCACGGCAGGTACCCCCTGCAGATCTGAACCAATATCTCATGCATCTGAAGTCAGGGCGAGGATCAGACGTTGGCTCAGGTGGAGTTTCTGTGCATGACGTCCGCTTCATGAAGGGAGCGGAATCTCGGGGCCATTGAGGTTTTCCCACGTTGGGAGTTGTGGGATGCCCCCTTCAAGGATTCCTTCTGCGGGACAATTGAGACCTGTTGGACAGCTCCAGGACATCCCATATGGAATGACTCCAGAGCACCGTTCGCGGATGGATGCAGGGAGCCCGCCTCGCATTCCAATTCTCTCCTAGCAACAAGACAGTTTAGATCTGATGGCTCTGCCGGAGCAACCGGGGTGGCTGAGTTGAAATGGACTTTCCTGAGGATGGGTCCTAATGTGTTTTTGTGTCCATGAGGGCCTTGGAATTGGGCGGTGGCACCGGGAACCTAAAGTACTCTCCTAAGCTTTGGACATGGCTCCCATGCACAGGTTTCCTTGGGAGACGAGATGAGTTCTGATGGGTGCCTCAGGAAAACCCCTATGCTCGTATTGGAATCAGGCTTTTGAGGACACATGCCTGTAACCCAAAGCAATGGATCCTATTATAGCCTAGGGTGCTGTCTGGTTCAATTTCTTCTCTGGGGACATCCATCTATGGTATGAGTGTAGGTCGATTATCAGCTGGAGTCATACAGCCCTGGTTTGTTCTGGGAGACCTACACTATTGGGATGGCCTCAGGGACTTTGGGGGTTTCTCCTAATTTGTACGATTTTGGACCATGGAATGGGCAGAATTCCCATGGATTGGTAGGCACAGTCCTAATGTGTGGCTCCAGGGACCCAGCCTGGAGGGAGTGTGGCCCAAGACTTTGAGGACAGAAGTCTGAAAACACAAACTCAGCTTAGGTTTGGGGACGTAGGTATGGCAGGCCCGATATACAAACCATGAGAAGAACTCTTCAGGATATGAAGAAAGTGGGAGTCTGAGGCGCTTGCTCAGGCTTTTGTCTCTGGATTTTGTATCAGCGATGGCCGTGGAATGTCGGCGAGGCCTCATGGGCCATGGACGAATCTTCTTCTCTGAGGATTTGGCCCGATTCCCAATTGCTTTACGTCAATATGTGGGATGGGTGGACTCATTTCAGTTTTGTTACCTCAGGTGTCCCACATAAATTGGAATTCCAAAGCAAAGCCGTGGGGAAGACTGAAGCGACAACCCGAACTATGGTTAAAAATTGGGGCCTAGGGTCATGGAGCCCAATATGTTATCTCTTCATCCAGCCACTGAGTGGCCTTACTTGAGGACTGGGCTCAGCCTGAGGGTCACAATGTGCGTTTGTGACCAATGTGGCCCGCGAGCATGGGCGGGGCATTATGGGCCACACTGGTTTCAACTACACTGAACGTTGGACAACATGCCAACCACAAGGTTTCTTGCCATGGGGAAGGAGTTCTGATTTCTGCATCACCTTCAACCCTGGGCAGTGATAGGAGATAAGGTCTAGGTTCAGAAACCTGAAAACCGAGGTTGGGAAGGAATGACGACATAAGGCCACAGCGGCTCGATGTGCTCAGTGTGCGGCCAGCTGTCTGGGAGGGGCCAGGGGGTCCAGGCTCAGCCTGTGTCAGAAAGGGCATTAGTGCCCTGGTCAGCCTATGTATTTGGGGTACAGCCAAGGTCGGTGCAGGTTGATCCTCATTTGGGGTTACTGGGTAGCCCCAGAGGAAAATGTTTTTCTTCTGGAGGGCAGGCAAAGTGCTGCATTGTAGTTCAGGATTTCCAAACTAGAGGGCTTGTGGGCCAGTAGTCTGACGACCAAAGTCTGAGAACACAAGCTAGGCTTAGGTTTCTGGGTGAGGCCATGGCAGGCAAAATCTACATACCTGAATCGAGATCTCGTGCATCTGAAGTCCGGGCGAGGATCAGACGATCGCTCAGGTTGGAGTTTCTGTCCCTGATGGCCCTTTCTTGAAGGGGGTTGGATCACGAGGACATGGGCGTTTTCCCACGATGGGAGTTGTGAGAATCTCCAAACTGCAAAGATTCTTCTGCAGGACAATTGAGACCTATTGTTTGGCTCCAGGCCAACGATTCTGAGCAGGGTTCTAAGGATGGATGGCTGGATAGCCCACCTCGCATTCCAATGGTCTCCAAGCAACAAGACCGGTTAGATCTGCTGGATGTGGGGGGCAACCGAGGACGCTTATTTGAAATGGACTCTCCTGTGGATGGGTCCTAATGTGCTTTTCTGTCTATGGAGACCTTGGAATGAAGCGGTGGCCCTGGGGCCCTGAAGGGTTCTCCTAAACAGAGGCTTTGTCACAACTCCAAAGTGCAAGTTTCCCATGTGTAGATGAGATTTGTTCTGATGGGTGAGTCAAGAAACAGCCATATGCTGGTATGAAATGCAGGCCTCTGAGGAGAGATGCCTGGATCCAAAGCAATGGATCCGATTTGTGCCTAGGGGTTTGTTCTTTCCTTTTTACCTCTGGGGACATCTGTCTATGGGTCTGAGTGCAGGTAGGTGCTCAGTTTGGCTCAGATTGCCCCTGTTTTTCCTGGGAAGCCACCACTATTGAGATGGATCAGGGATTTTGGAGGTTTATCCTATTAGAAGGGTTGTGGCCATTGGAATGGACACACACAATTCCCTTGGAGAGGGCAAGGACAGTCCTCAGGTTTGGCTCCAGGGGCCTGAGCCTGTAGGTTGTGTAGGCCAGGGCTGTTTGGACAGTTGTCTGAAAACACAAACTCGGCTTATGTTTCGGGTCTTAGGTATGGCAGGACTGACCTACAGACCATGAGGAGAACTCTTCGGGATTTGAAAGAAGGGCGAGTGTGAGTCTCCTGCTCAAGTTTTTGTCTCTGGATATCGTGTCACTCATGGTCGTGGAATTTTTGGGTGACTTCATCGGAAATGGACGAGTCTTACTCACTGGTGGTTAGGCCCCATCCAAAGAGTTTGGGGTCATTCTGTGGGCTGGAAGAAGTCGTTTTTTTTTTGTTTGTTTGTTTGTTTTTGTTGTTGTTGTTTTCTTTTTTAACCTCGAATGAAAAAAGGGCGAGTGTGAGGCTCTTGCTCAAGTTTTTGTCTCTGGATATCGTGTCACTCATGGTCGTGAAATTGCCGAGTGACTTCATGGGAAATGGACGAGTCTTACTCTCTGGGGGTTCGGTCCCGTCGAAAGAGTTTGCGGTCATTCTGGGTATGGAAGAAGTCCGTTTTTTTGTTGTTGTCGATTTGTTTCATTTTGTTTTTCAACCTCAGATGTCCCACCAAATGAGGGATTCCAGAGTAGAGCCCTGGGGTGGGGCGACTGGACAACCAGAAATCTGGTTAAAAATTGGGGACTAGGGACATGTCAAGCCCATTATGACATCTAATGATCGAGCCACTGAGAGGACTTACTAGAGGACAGGACTCACGCTGAGGTCACAATGCGTGTTTATGCTCTCGTCGCACTCAAGAATGGGCGGGGCCTCAGGGTGAATTCTGTTTTCTCCTACACTGAACGATGGACAACATGCCAACCACAAGGTTTCTTGCCATGGGTCAGGAATAGTTCTGATTTCTGCATCACAGTCACCCGTGGGCAGTGATTGGAGATAAGGTCTAGGTTCTGAAGCCTGAAAACTGAGGTAGGGAAAAGATGATGACCTAAGGCCATGACGGGTCTGATGTGCTCAGGGTGCGGTCAGCTGTCTGGGTGTTGGTCAGCAGGTCCAGGCTCAGGTTGTGTCAGACAGTGCATTAGTGCCCCGGTTAGACTATATAATTTGGGTACATTCGAGTGCCGTGTAGGTTTATCTTCATTTAAGCTGCCTGGTCAGCTCATTAGGCAATATATTTTTTCTAGAGGGCAGGCAGAGTGCTTCATTGTTGGTCCGGAATTGCCAAACATGAGGGCTTCGGGGCCAGGAGAGTGAGGACGGAAGTCTGAGAACACAAGCTAGACTTCGGATTCAGGATGAGGGCACGGCAGGTACCCCCTGCAGATCTGAACCAATATCTCATGCATCTGAAGTCAGGGTGAGGATCCGACGTTGGCTCAGGTTGGAGTTTCTGTGCATGACGGCCCCTTCATGAAGGGAGCGGAATCTCGAGGCCATGGAGGTTTTCCACGTTGGGAGATGTGGGATGCCCCCTTCAAGGATTCCTTCTGCGGGACAATTGAGACCTGTTGGACAGCTCCAGGACATCCCATATGGAATGACTCCAGAGCACCGTTCGAGGATGGATGCCTGGGAAGTCCGCCTCGCCTTCCAATTGTCTCCTAGCAACAAGACAGTTTAGATCTAATGGATCTGCGGGAGCAACCGAGGTGGCTGAGTTGAAATGCACTTTCCAGAGGATGGGTCCTAATGTGTGTTTGTGTCCATGAGGGCCTAAATGAAGAGGTGGCACCGGGACCCTGAAGTATTCTCCTAAGCTTTGGCATAGCTCCCATGCACAAGTTTCCTTGTGGAGACGAGATTTGTTCTGATGGATGCCTCAGGAAATCCCCTCTGCTGGTATTGGAATCCAGGCTTTTGAGGAGACATGCCTGTAAACCAACGCAATGGATCCGATAATGGCCTCGGGTCCTGTCTGGTTCAATCTTCTTGGTATGAGTGGAGGTAGATGAGTGGAGGTAGATGCTCAGCTGGTATCAACCGCCCTTTTTTTTCCCGGGCGACCTAACTATTGGGATGGCCTCAGGGACATTGGAGGGTTCTCCTAATTTGTACAATATTTGACAATCGAATGGGCAGAATTCCCATGGATTGGGTGGGGGCAGTCCTAATGTGTGGCTCCAGGGGCCCCAGCCTGGATGGAGTGTGGCCCAGGACTTTGAGAACAGATAAATGAAAACACAAACTCAGCTTAAGTTTGGGGACGTAGGTATGGCATGCCCGATCCACAAACCATGAGAAGATCTCTTCAGGATATGAAGAATGAGCGAGTCTGAGTCTCTTACTCAGGCTTTTGTCTCTGGATTTTGTTTCCGCGATGTCCGTGGAATGTTGGGGAGGTCTCATGGGCCATGGACGAATCTTCCTCTCTGTGGATTTGGCCCGATCCCAATTGTTTTTCGTCAATCTGTGGGATGGGAGGACTCCTTTCAGGTTTGTTACCTCTGGTGTCCCACCAAAAGAGGAATTCCAAAGCAGAGCCCTGGGGAAGAGTGAATGGACACCCCGAACTGTGGTTAAAAATTGGGGCCTAGGGGCATGGCAAGCCCAATATGCTGTCTCTTCATATAGGCCCTGAGAGGCCTTACCTGAGGACTGGGCTCAGGCTGAGGGTCACAATGTGTGTTTGTGACCAATGTGGCCCGCAAGCATGGGCTGGGCCTCATGGGCCACGCTTGTTTCAACTACACTGAACATTGGACAACATGCCAACCACAAGGTTTCTTGCCATGGGGAAAGAGTTCTGCTTTCTGCATCATTTTCAACCCTGGGCAGTGGTTGGAGATAAGGTCTAGGTTCAGGAGCCTGAAAACCGCAGTTGGGAAGAGATGACGACCTAAGGCCATGGCGGGTCGGATGTGCTCAGTGTGCGGCCAGCTGTATGGGTGGGACCAGGAGGTCCAGGCTCAGGCTGGGTCAGAAGGGGAAATAGTGCCCAGGTCAGCCTATATGTTTGGGGTACAGCCGAATGGCGTGCAGGTTGATCCTCATTTGGGGTTTTGGGGTAGCCCTGATGGCAATGTTTTACTTCTGTAGGGCAGGCAGAGTGCGGCATTGTAGTTCTGGATTGCCCAACTGGAGGGCTTGTGGGCCAGTAGTCTGAGGACGGAGTCTGAGAACCCAAGCTAGGCCTAGGTTTCTGGGTGAGGATATGGCAGGCACAATCTACAGACCTCAATAGAGATCTCGTGCATCTGAAGTCAGGGCAAGGATCAGACGATCGCTCAGGTTGGACTTTCTGCCCTGATGGCCCTTTCTTGAAGGGGGTTGGATCACGAGGACATGGGGGTTTTCCCACGATGGGAGTTGTGAGAAGCTCCAAACTGCAAAGATTCTTCTGCAGGACAATTGAGACCTGTTGGTTGGCTCCAGGCCAACGATTCCGAGCAGGGTTCTAAGGATGGATGGCTGGGTAGCCCACCTCGCATTCCACTTGTCTCCAAGCAACAAGACAGGTTAGATCTGCTGGATGTGGGGGGCAACCGAGGAGGCTGAGTTGAAATGGACTCTCCTGTGGATGTGTCCTAATATGTTTTTGTGTCTATGGAGACCTTGGAATGAAGCGGTGGCCCTGGGCCCTGAAGGGTTCTCCTAAACAGAGGCTTTGACACAGCTCCAACGTGCATGTTTCCCATGTGTAGATGAGATTTGTTCTGATGGGTGAGTCAAGAAACAGCCATATGCTGGTATTGAAATCCAGGCCTCTGAGGAGAGATGCCTGGAAACCAAAGCAATGGATCCGATTAGTGCCTAGGGCCCTGTTCATTCCTTTTTACCTCTGGGGACATCAGTCTACGGGTCTGAGTGCAGGTAGGTGCTCAGATGGGCTCAGATTGCCCCTGTTTGTCCTGGGAAGCCACAACTATTGGGATGGCCTCAGGGACTTTGGAGGTTATCCTACTAGTAGGGTTGTGGCCATTGGAATGGGCACATACAATTCCCTTGGAGAGGGCAAGTACAGTCCTCAGGTTTGGCTCCAGGGCCCTGAGCCTGTAGGGTGTGTAGGCCAGAGCTGTTTGGACAGTTGTCTGAAAACACAAACTCGGCTTATGTTTTGGGTCATAGGTATGGCAGGACTGATCTACAGACCATGAGGAGAACACTTCGGGATATGAAAAAAGGGCGATTGTGAGGCTCTTGCTCAAGTTTTTGTCTCTGGATATCGTG
The DNA here is from genome assembly GCF_964662115.1 of Mustela nivalis. Lineage (NCBI taxonomy): Eukaryota > Metazoa > Chordata > Mammalia > Carnivora > Mustelidae > Mustela > Mustela nivalis. The sequence continues at coordinate 1,190,030 of NW_028136480.1, read as the reverse complement.
TCACTCATGGTCGTGAAATTGCCGGGTGACTTCATGGGAAATGGACGAGTCTTACTCTCTGGGGGTTCGGTCCCGACCAAAGAGTTTGGGGTCATTCTGGGGATGGAAGAAGTCCGTTTTTTTGTTGTTGTCGATTTGTTTCATTTTGTTTTTCAACCTCAGATGTCCCACCAAATGAGGGATTCCAGAGTAGAGCCCTGGGGTGGGGCGACTGGACAAAAAGAAATCTTGTTAAAAATTGGGGACTAGGGACATGTCAAGCCCATTATGTCATCTAATGGTCCAGCCACTGAGAGGACTTACTAGAGGACAGGACTCACGCTGAGGTCACAATGCGTGTTTATGCTCTTGTCGCACTCAAGAATGGGCGGGGCCTCAGTGTGAATGCTGTTTTCTCCTACACTGAACGTTGGACAACATGCCAACCACAAGGTTTCTTGCCATGGGTCAGGAAGAGTTCTGATTTCTGCATCACAGTCACCCGTGGGCAGTGATTGGAGATAAGGTCTAGGTTCTGAAGCCTGAAAACTGAGGTAGGGAAGAGATGATGACCTAAGGCCATAGCGGGTCTGATGTGCTCAGGGTGCGGTCAGCTGTCTGGGTGTTGGTCAGCAGGTCCGGGCTCTGGTTGTGTCAGACAGTGCATTAGTGCCCAGGTTAGACTATATAATTTGGGTACATTCGAGTGCCGTGTAGGTTTATCTTCATTTAAGCTGCCTGGTCAGCTCATTAGGCAATATATTTTTTCTAGAGGGCAGGCAGAGTGCTTCATTGTCGGTCCGGAATTGCCAAACTTGAGGGCTTCGGGGCCAGAAGAGTGAGGACGGAAGTCTGAGAACACAAGCTAGACTTCGGATTCAGGGAGAGGGCACGGCAGGTACCCCCTGCAGATCTGAACCAATATCTCATGCATCTGAAGTCAGGGCGAGGATCCGACGTTGGCTCAGGTTGGAGTTTCTGTGCATGACGGCCCCTTCATGAAGGGAGCGGAATCTCGAGGCCATGGAGGTTTTCCACGTTGGGAGATGTGGGATGCCCCCTTCAAGGATTCCTTCTGCGGGACAATTGAGACCTGTTGGACAGCTCCAGGACATCCCATATGGAATGACTCCAGAGCACCGTTCGAGGATGGATGCCTGGGAAGTCCGCCTCGCCTTCCAATTGTCTCCTAGCAACAAGACAGTTTAGATCTAATGGATCTGCGGGAGCAACCTGGGTGGCTGAGTTGAAATGCACTTTCCAGAGGATGGGACCTAATGTGTGTTTGGGTCCATGAGGGCCTTGGAATGGGGAGGTGGCACCGGGACCCTGAAGAATTCTCCTAAGCTTTGGCATAGCTCCCATGCACAAGTTTCCTTGTGGAGACGAGATTTGTTCTGATGGGTGCATCAGGAAATCCCCTCTGCTGGTATTGGAATCCAGGCTTTTGAGGAGACATGCCTGTAAACCAACGCAATGGATCCGATAATGGCCTCGGGTCCTGTCTGGTTCAATCTTCTTGGTATGAGTGGAGGTAGATGAGTGGAGGTAGATGCTCAGCCGGTATCAACCGCCCTTTTTTTTCCCGGGCGACCTACACTATCGGGATGGCCTCAGGGAATTTGGAGGGTTCTCCTAATTTGTACGATTTTTGACAATGGAATGGGCAGAATTCCCATGGATTGGGTGGGGGCAGTCCTAATGTGTGGCTCCAGGGGCCCCAGCCTGGAGGGAGTGTGGCCCAGGACTTTGAGGACAGAAGACTGAAAACACAAACTCAGCTATTTTTGGGGACGTAGGTATGGCACGCCCGATCTACAAACCATGAGAAGAACTCTTCAGGATAAGAAGAATGAGCGAATCTGAGTCGCTTGCTCAGGCTTTTATCTCTGGAATTTGATTCAGCGATGGCCGTGGAATGTTGGGGAGGTCTCATGGGCCATGGACGAATCTTCCTCTCTGTGGATTTGGCCCGATCCCAATTATTTTTCGTCAATCTGTGGGATGGGAGGACTCCTTTCAGGTTTGTTACCTCTGGTGTCCCACCAAAAGAGGAATTCCAAAGCAGAGCCCTGGGGAAGAGTGAAGGGACACACCGAAGTATGGTTAAAAATTGGGGCCTAGGGGCATGGCAAGCCCAATATGCTGTCTCTTCATAGAGGACCTGAGAGGCCTTACCTGAGGACTGGGCTCAGGCTGAGGGTCACAATGTGTGTTTGTGACCAATGTGGCCCGCAAGCATGGGCTGGGCCTCATGGGCCACGCTTGTTTCAACTACACTGAACGTTGGACAACATGCCAACCACAAGGTTTCTTGCCATGGGGAAAGAGTTCTGCTTTCTGCATCATTTTCAACCCTGGGCAGTGGTTGGAGATAAGGTCTAGGTTCTGGAGCCTGAAAACCGCAGTTGGGAAGAGATGACGACCTTAGGCCATGGCGGGTCCTATGTGCTCAGTGTGCGGCCAGCTGTCTGGGTGGGACCAGGAGGTCCAGGCTCAGGCTGGGTCAGAAGGGGAAATAGTGCCCAGGTCAGCCTATATGTTTGGGGTACAGCCGAATGGCGTGCAGGTTGATCCTCATTTGGGGTTTCGGGGTAGCCCTGAGGGCAATGTTTTACTTCTGTAGGGCAGGCCGAGTGCGGCATTGTAGTTCTGGATTGCCCAACTGGAGGGCTTGTGGGCCAGTAGTCTGAGGACGGAGTCCTAGAACCCAAGCTAGGCCTAGGTGTCTGGATGAGGATATGGCAGGCACAATCTACAGACCTCAATAGAGATCTCGTGCATCCGAAGTCAGGGCAAGGATCAGACGATCGCTCAGGTTGGACTTTCTGCCCTGATGGCCCTTTCTTGAAGGGGGTTGGATCACGAGGACATGGGGGTTTTCCCACGATGGGAGTTGTGAGAATCTCCAAACTGCAAAGATTCTTCTGCAGGACAATTGAGACCTGTTGGTTGGCTCCAGGCCAACGATTCCGAGCAGGGTTCTAAGGATGGATGGCTGGGTAGCCCACCTCGCATTTCAATTGTCTCTAAGCAACAAGACAGGTTAGATCTGCAGGATGTGGGGGGCAACCGAGGAGGCTGAGATGAAATGGACTCTCCTGTGGATGTGTCCTAATATGTTTTTGTGTCTATGGAGACCTTGGAATTTAGCGGTGGCCTTGGGGCCCTGAGGGGTTCTCCTAAACAGAGGCTTTGACACAGCTCCAACGTGCATGTTTCCCATGTGTAGATGAGATTTGTTCTGATGGGTGAGTCAAGAAACAGCCATATGCTGGTATTGAAATCCAGGCCTCTGAGGAGAGAAGCCTGGAAACCAAAGCAATGGATCCGATTAGTGCCTAGGGGCCTGTTCGTTCCTTTTTACCTCTGGGGACATCAGTCTACGGGTCTGAGTGCAGGTAGGTGCTCAGATGGGCTCAGATTGCCCCTGTTTGTCCTGGGAAACCACAACTATTGGGATGGCCTCAGGGACTTTGGAGGTTATCCTATTAGTAGGCTTGTGGCCATTGGAATGGGCACATACAATTCCCTTGGAGAGGGCAAGTACAGTCCTCAGGTTTGGCTCCAGGGCCCTGAGCCTGTAGGGTGTGTAGGCCAGAGCTGTTTGGACAGTTGTCTGAAAACACAAACTCGGCTTATGTTTTGGGTCATAGGTATGGCAGGACTGATCTACAGACCATGAGGAGAACACTTCGGGATATGGGAAAAGGGAGAGTGTGAGGCTCTTGCTCAAGTTTTTGTCTCTGGATATCGTGTCACTCATGGTCGTGAAATTGCCGGGTGACTTCATGGGAAATGGACGAGTCTTACTCTCTGGGGGTTCGGTCCCGTCCAAAGAGTTTGGGGTCACTCTGGGGATGGAAGAAGTCCGTTTTTTTGTTGTTGTTGTCGATTTGTTTCATTTTGTTTTTCAACCTCAGATGTCCCACCAAATGAGGGATTCCAGAGTAGAGCCCTGGGGTGGCGCGACTGGACAACCAGAAATCTGATTAAAAATTGGGGACTAGGGACAGGTCAAGCCCATTATGACATCTAATGGTCCAGCCACTGAGAGGACTTACTAGAGGACAGGACTCACGCTGAGGTCACAATGCGTGTTTATGCTCTCGTCGCACTCAAGATAGGGCGGGGCCTCAGGGTGAATGCTGTTTTCTCCTACACTGAACGTTGGACAACATGCCAACCACAAGGTTTCTTGCCATGGGTCAGGAAGAGTTCTGATTTCTGCATCAGAGTCACCCGTGGGCAGTAATTGGAGATAAGGTCTAGGTTCTGAAGCCTGAAAACTGAGGTAGGGAAGAGATGATGACCTAAGGCCAGGGCGGGTCTGATGTGCTCAGGGTGCGCTCAGCTGTCTGGGTGTTGGTCAGCAGGTCCGGGCTCAGGTGGTGACAGACAGTGCATTAGTGCCCAGGTTTGACTATATAATTTGGGTACATTCCAGTGCCGTGTAGGTTTGTCTTCATTTAAGCTGCCTGGTCAGCTCATTAGGCAATATATTTTTTCTAGAGGGCAGGCAGAGTGCTTCATTGTCGGTCCAGAATTGCCAAACATGAGGGCTTCGGGGCCAGGAGAGTGAGGACGGAAGTCTGAGAACACAAGACTTCGGATTCAGGGTGAGGGCACGGCAGGTACCCCCTGCAGATCTGAACCAATATCTCATGCATCTGAAGTCAGGTCGAGGATCCGACGTTGGCTCAGGTTGGAGTTTCTGTGCATGACGGCCCCTTCATGAAGGGAGCGAAATCTCGAGGCCATGGAGGTTTTCCACGTTGGGAGATGTGGGATGCCCCCTTCAAGGATTCCTTCTGCGGGACAATTGAGACCTGTTGGACAGCTCCAGGACATCCCATATGGAATGACTCCAGAGCACCATTCGAGGATGGATGCCTGGGAAGTCCGCCTCGCCTTCCAATTGTCTCCTAGCAACAAGATAGTTTAGATCTAATGGCTCTGCGGGAGCAACCGGGGTGGCTGAGTTGAAATGCACTTTCCAGAGGATGGGTCCTAATGTGTGTTTGTGTCCATGAGGGCCTTGGAATGGGGAGGTGGCACCGGGACACTAAAGTATTCTCCTAAGCTTTGGCATAGCTCCCATGCACAAGTTTCCTTGTGGAGACGAGATTTGTTCTGATGGGTGCCTCAGGAAAACCCCTCTGCTGGTATTGAAATCCAGGCTTTTGAAGAGACATGCCTGTAAACCAAAGCAATGGATCCGATAATGGCCTCGGGTCCTGTCTGGTTCAATCTTCTTGGTATGAGTGGAGGTAGATGAGTGGAGGAAGATGCTCAGCAGGTATCAACAGCCCTTTTTTGTCCCGGGCGATCTACACTATTGGGATGGCCTCAGGGACTTAGGAGGGTTCTCCTAATTTGTACGATTTTTGACAATGGAATGGGCAGAATTCCCATGGATTGGGTGGGGGCAGTCCTAATGTGTGGCTCCAGGGGCCCCAGCCTGGAGGGAGTGTGGCCCAGGACTTTGAGGACAGAAGACTGAAAACACAAACTCAGCTTAAGTTTGGGGACGTAGGTATGGCACGCCCGATCTACAAACCATGAGAACTCTTCAGGATATGAAGAATGAGCGAGTCTGAGTCGCTTGCTCAGGCTTTTGTCTCTGGATTTTGTTTCAGCGATGGCCGTGGAATGTTGGGGAGGTCTCATGGGCCATGGACGAATCTTCCTCTCTGTGGATTTGGCCCGATCCCAATTGTTTTTCGTCCATCTGTGGGATGGGAGGACTCCTTTCAGGTTTGTTACCTCTGGTGTCCCACCAAAAGAGGAATTCCAAAGCAGAGCCCTGAGGAATAGTGAAGGGACTCCCCGAACTATGGTTAAAATTTGTGGCCTAGGGGCATGGCAAGCCCAATATGCTGTCTCTTCCTATAGGCCCTGAGAGGCCTTACCTGAGGACTGGGCTCAGGCTGAGGTTCACAATGTGTGTTTGTGACCAATGTGGCCCGCAAGCATGGGCTGGGCCTCATGGGCCACGCTTGTTTCAACTACACTGAACGTTGGACAACATGCCAACCACAAGGTTTCTTGCCATGGGGAAAGAGTTCTGATTTCTGCATCATTTTCAACCCTGGGCAGTGGTTGGAGATAAGGTCTAGGTTCTGGAGCCTGAAAACCGCAGTTGGGAAGAGATGACGACCTAAGGCCATGGCGGGTCCGATGTACTCAGTGTGCGGCCAGCTGTCTGGGTGGGACCAGGAGGTCCAGGCTCAGGCTGGGTCAGAAGGGGAAATAGTGCCCAGGTCAGCCTATATGTTTGGGGTACAGCCGATTGGCGTGCAGGTTGATCCTCATTTGGGGTTTCGGGTAGCCCTGAGGGCAATGTTTTACTTCTGTAGGGCAGGCAGAGTGCGGCATTGTAGTTCTGGATTGCCCAACTGGAGGGCTTGTGGGCCAGTAGTCTGAGGACGGAGTCTGAGAACCCAAGCTAGGCCTAGGTTTCTGGGTGAGGATATGGCAGGCACAATCTACAGACCTCAATCGAGATCTCGTGCATCTGAAGTCAGGGCAAGGATCAGACGATCGCACAGGTTGGACTTTCTGCCCTGATGGCCCTTTCTTGAAGGGGGTTGGATCACGAGGACATGGGGGTTTTCCCACGATGGGAGTTGTGAGAAGCTCCAAACTGCAAAGATTCTTCTGCAGGACAATTGAGACCTGTTGGTTGGCTCCAGGCCAACGATTCCGAGCAGGGTTCTAAGGATGGATGGCTGGGTAGCCCACCTCGCATTCCAATTGTCTCCAAGCAACAAGACAGGTTAGATCTGCTGGATGTGGGGGGCAACCGAGGAGGCTGAGTTGAAATGGACTCTCCTGTGGATGTGTCCTAATATGTTTTTGTGTCTATGGAGACCTTGGAATGAAGCGGTGGCCCTGGGGCCCTGAAGGGTTCTCCTAAACAGAGGCTTTGACACAGCTCCAACGTGCATGTTTCCCATGTGTAGATGAGATTTGTTCTGATGGGTGAGCCAAGAAACAGCCATATGCTGGTATTGAAATCCAGGCCTCTGAGGAGAGTTTCCTGGAAACCAAAGCAATGGATCCGATTAGTGCCTAGGGGCCTGTTCGTTCCTTTTTACCTCTGGGGACATCAGTCTACGGGTCTGCGTGCAGGTAGTTGCTCAGATGGGCTCAGATTGCCCCCTGTTTGTCCTGGGAAGCCACAACTATTGGGATGGCCTCAGGGACTTTGGAGGTTATCCTATTAGTAGGGTTGTGTCCATTGGAATGGGCACATACAATTCCCTTGGAGAGGGCAAGTACAGTCCTCAGGTTTGGCTCCAGGGCCCTGAGCCTGTAGGGTGTGTAGGCCAGAGCTGTTTGGACAGTTGTCTGAAAACACAAACTCGGCTTATGTTTTGGGTCATAGGTATGGCAGGACTGATCTACAGACCATGAGGAGAACACTTCGGGATATGAAAAAAGGGCGAGTGTGAGGCTCTTGCTCAAGTTTTTGTCTCTGGATATCGTGTCACTCATGGTCGTGAAATTGCCGGGTGACTTCATGGGAAATGGACGAGTCTTACTCTCTGGGGGTTCGGTCCCGTCCAAAGAGTTTGCGGTCATTCTGGGGATGGAAGAAGTCCGTTTTTTTGTTGTTGTTGTCGATTTGTTTCATTTTGTTTTTCCACCTCAGATGTCCCACCAAATGAGGGATTCCAGAGTAGAGCCCTGGGGTGGGGCGACTGGACAACCAGAAATCTGGTTAAAAATTGGGGACTAGGGACATGTCAAGCCCATTATGACATCTACTGGTCCAGCCACTGAGAGGACTTACTAGAGGACAGGACTCAAGCTGAGGTCACAATGCGTGTTTATGCTCTCGTCGCACTCAAGAATGGGCGGGGCCTCAGGGTGAATGCTGTTTTCTCCTACACTGAACGTTGGACAACATGCCAACCACAAGGTTTCTTGCCAAGGGTCAGGAAGAGTTCTGATATCTGCATCACAGTCACCCGTGGGCAGTAATTGGAGATAAGGTCTAGGTTCTGAAGCCTGAAAACTGAGGTAGGGAAGAGATGATGACCTAAGGCCAGGGCGGGTCTTTTGTGCTCAGCGTGCGGTCATCTGTCTGGGTGTTGGTCAGCAGGTCCGGGCTCAGGTGGTGACAGACAGTGCATTAGTGCCCAGGTTTGACTATATAATTTGGGTACATTCCAGTGCCGTGTAGGTTTGTCTTCATTTAAGCTGCCTGGTCAGCTCATTAGGCAATATATTTTTTCTAGAGGGCAGGCAGAGTGCTTCATTGTCGGTCCAGAATTGCCAAACATGAGGGCTTCGGGGCCAGGAGAGTGAGGACGGAAGTCTGAGAACACAAGACTTCGGATTCAGGGTGAGGGCACGGCAGGTACCCCCTGCAGATCTGAACCAATATCTCATGCATCTGAAGTCAGGTCGAGGATCCGACGTTGGCTCAGGTTGGAGTTTCTGTGCATGACGGCCCCTTCATGAAGGGAGCGAAATCTCGAGGCCATGGAGGTTTTCCACGTTGGGAGATGTGGGATGCCCCCTTCAAGGATTCCTTCTGCGGGACAATTGAGACCTGTTGGACAGCTCCAGGACATCCCATATGGAATGACTCCAGAGCACCATTCGAGGATGGATGCCTGGGAAGTCCGCCTCGCCTTCCAATTGTCTCCTAGCAACAAGATAGTTTAGATCTAATGGCTCTGCGGGAGCAACCGGGGTGGCTGAGTTGAAATGCACTTTCCAGAGGATGGGTCCTAATGTGTGTTTGTGTCCATGAGGGCCTTGGAATGGGGAGGTGGCACCGGGACACTAAAGTATTCTCCTAAGCTTTGGCATAGCTCCCATGCACAAGTTTCCTTGTGGAGACGAGATTTGTTCTGATGGGTGCCTCAGGAAAACCCCTCTGCTGGTATTGAAATCCAGGCTTTTGAAGAGACATGCCTGTAAACCAAAGCAATGGATCCGATAATGGCCTCGGGTCCTGTCTGGTTCAATCTTCTTGGTATGAGTGGAGGTAGATGAGTGGAGGAAGATGCTCAGCAGGTATCAACAGCCCTTTTTTGTCCCGGGCGATCTACACTATTGGGATGGCCTCAGGGACTTTGGAGGGTTCTCCTAATTTGTACGATTTTTGACAATGGAATGGGCAGAATTCCCATGGATTGGGTGGGGGCAGTCCTAATGTGTGGCTCCAGGGGCCCCAGCCTGGAGGGAGTGTGGCCCAGGACTTTGAGGACAGAAGACTGAAAACACAAACTCAGCTTAAGTTTGGGGACGTAGGTATGGCACGCCCGATCTACAAACCATGAGAAGAACTCTTCAGGATATGAAGAATGAGCGAGTCTGAGTCGCTTGCTCAGGCTTTTGTCTCTGGATTTTGTTTCAGCGATGGCCGTGGAATGTTGGGGAGGTCTCATGGGCCATGGACGAATCTTCCTCTCTGTGGATTTGGCCCGATCCCAATTGTTTTTCGTCCATCTGTGGGATGGGAGGACTCCTTTCAGGTTTGTTACCTCTGGTGTCCCACCAAAAGAGGAATTCCAAAGCAGAGCCCTGAGGAATAGTGAAGGGACTCCCCGAACTATGGTTAAAATTTGGGGCCTAGGGGCATGGCAAGCCCAATATGCTGTCTCTTCCTATAGGCCCTGAGAGGCCTTACCTGAGGACTGGGCTCAGGCTGAGGTTCACAATGTGTGTTTGTGACCAATGTGGCCCGCAAGCATGGGCTGGGCCTCATGGGCCACGCTTGTTTCAACTACACTGAACGTTGGACAACATGCCAAGCACAAGGTTTCTTGCCATGGGGAAAGAGTTCTGATTTCTGCATCATTTTCAACCCTGGGCAGTGGTTGGAGATAAGGTCTAGGTTCTGGAGCCTGAAAACCGCAGTTGGGAAGAGATGACGACCTAAGGCCATGGCGGGTCCGATGTGCTCAGTGTGCGGCCAGCTGTCTGGGTGGGACCAGGAGGTCCAGGCTCAGGCTGGGTCAGAAGGGGAAATAGTGCCCAGGTCAGCCTATATGTTTGGGGTACAGCCGATTGGCGTGCAGGTTGATCCTCATTTGGGGTTTCGGGTAGCCCTGAGGGCAATGTTTTACTTCTGTAGGGCAGGCAGAGTGCGGCATTGTAGTTCTGGATTGCCCAACTGGAGGGCTTGTGGGCCAGTAGTCTGAGGACGGAGTCTGAGAACCCAAGCTAGGCCTAGGTTTCTGGGTGAGGATATGGCAGGCACAATCTACAGACCTCAATCGAGATCTCGTGCATCTGAAGTCAGGGCAAGGATCAGACGATCGCACAGGTTGGACTTTCTGCCCTGATGGCCCTTTCTTGAAGGGGGTTGGATCACGAGGACATGGGGGTTTTCCCACGATGGGAGTTGTGAGAAGCTCCAAACTGCAAAGATTCTTCTGCAGGACAATTGAGACCTGTTGGTTGGCTCCAGGCCAACGATTCCGAGCAGGGTTCTAAGGATGGATGGCTGGGTAGCCCACCTCGCATTCCAATTGTCTCCAAGCAACAAGACAGGTTAGATCTGCTGGATGTGGGGGGCAACCGAGGAGGCTGAGTTGAAATGGACTCTCCTGTGGATGTGTCCTAATATGTTTTTGTGTCTATGGAGACCTTGGAATGAAGCGGTGGCCCTGGGGCCCTGAAGGGTTCTCCTAAACAGAGGCTTTGACACAGCTCCAACGTGCATGTTTCCCATGTGTAGATGAGATTTGTTCTGATGGGTGAGCCAAGAAACAGCCATATGCTGGTATTGAAATCCAGGCCTCTGAGGAGAGTTTCCTGGAAACCAAAGCAATGGATCCGATTAGTGCCTAGGGGCCTGTTCGTTCCTTTTTACCTCTGGGGACATCAGTCTACGGGTCTGCGTGCAGGTAGTTGCTCAGATGGGCTCAGATTGCCCCCTGTTTGTCCTGGGAAGCCACAACTATTGGGATGGCCTCAGGGACTTTGGAGGTTATCCTATTAGTAGGGTTGTGGCCATTGGAATGGGCACATACAATTCCCTTGGAGAGGGCAAGTACAGTCCTCAGGTTTGGCTCCAGGGCCCTGAGCCTGTAGGGTGTGTAGGCCAGAGCTGTTTGGACAGTTGTCTGAAAACACAAACTCGGCTTATGTTTTGGGTCATAGGTATGGCAGGACTGATCTACAGACCATGAGGAGAACACTTCGGGATATGAAAAAAGGGCGAGTGTGAGGCTCTTGCTCAAGTTTTTGTCTCTGGATATCGTGTCACTCATGGTCGTGAAATTGCCGGGTGACTTCATGGGAAATGGACGAGTCTTACTCTCTGGGGGTTCGGTCCCGTCCAAAGAGTTTGCGGTCATTCTGGGGATGGAAGAAGTCCGTTTTTTTGTTGTTGTTGTCGATTTGTTTCATTTTGTTTTTCCACCTCAGATGTCCCACCAAATGAGGGATTCCAGAGTAGAGCCCTGGGGTGGGGCGACTGGACAACCAGAAATCTGGTTAAAAATTGGGGACTAGGGACATGTCAAGCCCATTATGACATCTACTGGTCCAGCCACTGAGAGGACTTACTAGAGGACAGGACTCAAGCTGAGGTCACAATGCGTGTTTATGCTCTCGTCGCACTCAAGAATGGGCGGGGCCTCAGGGTGAATGCTGTTTTCTCCTACACTGAACGTTGGACAACATGCCAACCACAAGGTTTCTTGCCAAGGGTCAGGAAGAGTTCTGATATCTGCATCACAGTCACCCGTGGGCAGTAATTGGAGATAAGGTCTAGGTTCTGAAGCCTGAAAACTGAGGTAGGGAAGAGATGATGACCTAAGGCCAGGGCGGGTCTTTTGTGCTCAGCGTGCGGTCATCTGTCTGGGTGTTGGTCAGCAGGTCCGGGCTCAGGTGGTGACAGACAGTGCATTAGTGCCCAGGTTTGACTATATAATTTGGGTACATTCCAGTGCCGTGTAGGTTTGTCTTCATTTAAGCTGCCTGGTCAGCTCATTAGGCAATATATTTTTTCTAGAGGGCAGGCAGAGTGCTTCATTGTCGGTCCAGAATTGCCAAACATGAGGGCTTCGGGGCCAGGAGAGTGAGGACGGAAGTCTGAGAACACAAGACTTCGGATTCAGGGTGAGGGCACGGCAGGTACCCCCTGCAGATCTGAACCAATATCTCATGCATCTGAAGTCAGGTCGAGGATCCGACGTTGGCTCAGGTTGGAGTTTCTGTGCATGACGGCCCCTTCATGAAGGGAGCGAAATCTCGAGGCCATGGAGGTTTTCCACGTTGGGAGATGTGGGATGCCCCCTTCAAGGATTCCTTCTGCGGGACAATTGAGACCTGTTGGACAGCTCCAGGACATCCCATATGGAATGACTCCAGAGCACCATTCGAGGATGGATGCCTGGGAAGTCCGCCTCGCCTTCCAATTGTCTCCTAGCAACAAGATAGTTTAGATCTAATGGCTCTGCGGGAGCAACCGGGGTGGCTGAGTTGAAATGCACTTTCCAGAGGATGGGTCCTAATGTGTGTTTGTGTCCATGAGGGCCTTGGAATGGGGAGGTGGCACCGGGACACTAAAGTATTCTCCTAGGCTTTGGCATAGCTCCCATGCACAAGTTTCCTTGTGGAGACGAGATTTGTTCTGATGGGTGCCTCAGGAAAACCCCTCTGCTGGTATTGAAATCCAGGCTTTTGAAGAGACATGCCTGTAAACCAAAGCAATGGATCCGATAATGGCCTCGGGTCCTGTCTGGTTCAATCTTCTTGGTATGAGTGGAGGTAGATGAGTGGAGGAAGATGCTCGGCAGGTATCAACAGCCCTTTTTTGTCCCGGGCGATCTACACTATTGGGATGGCCTCAGGGACTTTGGAGGGTTCTCCTAATTTGTACGATTTTTGACAATGGAATGGGCAGAATTCCCATGGATTGGGTGGGGGCAGTCCTAATGTGTGGCTCCAGGGGCCCCAGCCTGGAGGGAGTGTGGCCCAGGACTTTGAGGACAGAAGACTGAAAACACAAACTCAGCTTAAGTTTGGGGACGTAGGTATGGCACGCCCGATCTACAAACCATGAGAAGAACTCTTCAGGATATGAAGAATGAGCGAGTCTGAGTCGCTTGCTCAGGCTTTTGTCTCTGGATTTTGTTTCAGCGATGGCCGTGGAATGTTGCGGAGGTCTCATGGGCCATGGACGAATCTTCCTCTCTGTGGATTTGGCCCGATCCCAATTGTTTTTCGTCCATCTGTGGGATGGGAGGACTCCTTTCAGGTTTGTTACCTCTGGTGTCCCACCAAAAGAGGAATTCCAAAGCAGAGCCCTGAGGAATAGTGAAGGGACTCCCCGAACTATGGTTAAAATTTGGGGCCTAGGGGCATGGCAAGCCCAATATGCTGTCTCTTCCTATAGGCCCTGAGAGGCCTTACCTGAGGACTGGGCTCAGGCTGAGGTTCACAATGTGTGTTTGTGACCAATGTGGCCCGCAAGCATGGGCTGGGCCTCATGGGCCACGCTTGTTTCAACTACACTGAACGTTGGACAACATGCCAACCACAAGGTTTCTTGCCATGGGGAAAGAGTTCTGATTTCTGCATCATTTTCAACCCTGGGCAGTGGTTGGAGATAAGGTCTAGGTTCTGGAGCCTGAAAACCGCAGTTGGGAAGAGATGACGACCTAAGGCCATGGCGGGTCCGATGTGCTCAGTGTGCGGCCAGCTGTCTGGGTGGGACCAGGAGGTCCAGGCTCAGGCTGGGTCAGAAGGGGAAATAGTGCCCAGGTCAGCCTATATGTTTGGGGTACAGCCGATTGGCGTGCAGGTTGATCCTCATTTGGGGTTTCGGGTAGCCCTGAGGGCAATGTTTTACTTCTGTAGGGCAGGCAGAGTGCGGCATTGTAGTTCTGGATTGCCCAACTGGAGGGCTTGTGGGCCAGTAGTCTGAGGACGGAGTCTGAGAACCCAAGCTAGGCCTAGGTTTCTGGGTGAGGATATGGCAGGCACAATCTACAGACCTCAATCGAGATCTCGTGCATCTGAAGTCAGGGCAAGGATCAGACGATCGCACAGGTTGGACTTTCTGCCCTGATGGCCCTTTCTTGAAGGGGGTTGGATCACGAGGACATGGGGGTTTTCCCACGATGGGAGTTGTGAGAAGCTCCAAACTGCAAAGATTCTTCTGCAGGACAATTGAGACCTGTTGGTTGGCTCCAGGCCAACGATTCCGAGCAGGGTTCTAAGGATGGATGGCTGGGTAGCCCACCTCGCATTCCAATTGTCTCCAAGCAACAAGACAGGTTAGATCTGCTGGATGTGGGGGGCAACCGAGGAGGCTGAGTTGAAATGGACTCTCCTGTGGATGTGTCCTAATATGTTTTTGTGTCTATGGAGACCTTGGAATGAAGCGGTGGCCCTGGGGCCCTGAAGGGTTCTCCTAAACAGAGGCTTTGACACAGCTCCAACGTGCATGTTTCCCATGTGTAGATGAGATTTGTTCTGATGGGTGAGCCAAGAAACAGCCATATGCTGGTATTGAAATCCAGGCCTCTGAGGAGAGTTTCCTGGAAACCAAAGCAATGGATCCGATTAGTGCCTAGGGGCCTGTTCGTTCCTTTTTACCTCTGGGGACATCAGTCTACGGGTCTGCGTGCAGGTAGTTGCTCAGATGGGCTCAGATTGCCCCCTGTTTGTCCTGGGAAGCCACAACTATTGGGATGGCCTCAGGGACTTTGGAGGTTATCCTATTAGTAGGGTTGTGTCCATTGGAATGGGCACATACAATTCCCTTGGAGAGGGCAAGTACAGTCCTCAGGTTTGGCTCCAGGGCCCTGAGCCTGTAGGGTGTGTAGGCCAGAGCTGTTTGGACAGTTGTCTGAAAACACAAACTCGGCTTATGTTTTGGGTCATAGGTATGGCAGGACTGATCTACAGACCATGAGGAGAACACTTCGGGATATGAAAAAAGGGCGAGTGTGAGGCTCTTGCTCAAGTTTTTGTCTCTGGATATCGTGTCACTCATGGTCGTGAAATTGCCGGGTGACTTCATGGGAAATGGACGAGTCTTACTCTCTGGGGGTTCGGTCCCGTCCAAAGAGTTTGCGGTCATTCTGGGGATGGAAGAAGTCCGTTTTTTTGTTGTTGTTGTCGATTTGTTTCATTTTGTTTTTCCACCTCAGATGTCCCACCAAATGAGGGATTCCAGAGTAGAGCCCTGGGGTGGGGCGACTGGACAACCAGAAATCTGGTTAAAAATTGGGGACTAGGGACATGTCAAGCCCATTATGACATCTACTGGTCCAGCCACTGAGAGGACTTACTAGAGGACAGGACTCAAGCTGAGGTCACAATGCGTGTTTATGCTCTCGTCGCACTCAAGAATGGGCGGGGCCTCAGGGTGAATGCTGTTTTCTCCTACACTGAACGTTGGACAACATGCCAACCACAAGGTTTCTTGCCAAGGGTCAGGAAGAGTTCTGATATCTGCATCACAGTCACCCGTGGGCAGTAATTGGAGATAAGGTCTAGGTTCTGAAGCCTGAAAACTGAGGTAGGGAAGAGATGATGACCTAAGGCCAGGGCGGGTCTTTTGTGCTCAGCGTGCGGTCATCTGTCTGGGTGTTGGTCAGCAGGTCCGGGCTCAGGTGGTGACAGACAGTGCATTAGTGCCCAGGTTTGACTATATAATTTGGGTACATTCCAGTGCCGTGTAGGTTTGTCTTCATTTAAGCTGCCTGGTCAGCTCATTAGGCAATATATTTTTTCTAGAGGGCAGGCAGAGTGCTTCATTGTCGGTCCAGAATTGCCAAACATGAGGGCTTCGGGGCCAGGAGAGTGAGGACGGAAGTCTGAGAACACAAGACTTCGGATTCAGGGTGAGGGCACGGCAGGTACCCCCTGCAGATCTGAACCAATATCTCATGCATCTGAAGTCAGGTCGAGGATCCGACGTTGGCTCAGGTTGGAGTTTCTGTGCATGACGGCCCCTTCATGAAGGGAGCGAAATCTCGAGGCCATGGAGGTTTTCCACGTTGGGAGATGTGGGATGCCCCCTTCAAGGATTCCTTCTGCGGGACAATTGAGACCTGTTGGACAGCTCCAGGACATCCCATATGGAATGACTCCAGAGCACCATTCGAGGATGGATGCCTGGGAAGTCCGCCTCGCCTTCCAATTGTCTCCTAGCAACAAGATAGTTTAGATCTAATGGCTCTGCGGGAGCAACCGGGGTGGCTGAGTTGAAATGCACTTTCCAGAGGATGGGTCCTAATGTGTGTTTGTGTCCATGAGGGCCTTGGAATGGGGAGGTGGCACCGGGACACTAAAGTATTCTCCTAAGCTTTGGCATAGCTCCCATGCACAAGTTTCCTTGTGGAGACGAGATTTGTTCTGATGGGTGCCTCAGGAAAACCCCTCTGCTGGTATTGAAATCCAGGCTTTTGAAGAGACATGCCTGTAAACCAAAGCAATGGATCCGATAATGGCCTCGGGTCCTGTCTGGTTCAATCTTCTTGGTATGAGTGGAGGTAGATGAGTGGAGGAAGATGCTCAGCAGGTATCAACAGCCCTTTTTTGTCCCGGGCGATCTACACTATTGGGATGGCCTCAGGGACTTTGGAGGGTTCTCCTAATTTGTACGATTTTTGACAATGGAATGGGCAGAATTCCCATGGATTGGGTGGGGGCAGTCCTAATGTGTGGCTCCAGGGGCCCCAGCCTGGAGGGAGTGTGGCCCAGGACTTTGAGGACAGAAGACTGAAAACACAAACTCAGCTTAAGTTTGGGGACGTAGGTATGGCACGCCCGATCTACAAACCATGAGAAGAACTCTTCAGGATATGAAGAATGAGCGAGTCTGAGTCGCTTGCTCAGGCTTTTGTCTCTGGATTTTGTTTCAGCGATGGCCGTGGAATGTTGGGGAGGTCTCATGGGCCATGGACGAATCTTCCTCTCTGTGGATTTGGCCCGATCCCAATTGTTTTTCGTCCATCTGTGGGATGGGAGGACTCCTTTCAGGTTTGTTACCTCTGGTGTCCCACCAAAAGAGGAATTCCAAAGCAGAGCCCTGAGGAATAGTGAAGGGACTCCCCGAACTATGGTTAAAATTTGGGGCCTAGGGGCATGGCAAGCCCAATATGCTGTCTCTTCCTATAGGCCCTGAGAGGCCTTACCTGAGGACTGGGCTCAGGCTGAGGTTCACAATGTGTGTTTGTGACCAATGTGGCCCGCAAGCATGGGCTGGGCCTCATGGGCCACGCTTGTTTCAACTACACTGAACGTTGGACAACATGCCAAGCACAAGGTTTCTTGCCATGGGGAAAGAGTTCTGATTTCTGCATCATTTTCAACCCTGGGCAGTGGTTGGAGATAAGGTCTAGGTTCTGGAGCCTGAAAACCGCAGTTGGGAAGAGATGACGACCTAAGGCCATGGCGGGTCCGATGTGCTCAGTGTGCGGCCAGCTGTCTGGGTGGGACCAGGAGGTCCAGGCTCAGGCTGGGTCAGAAGGGGAAATAGTGCCCAGGTCAGCCTATATGTTTGGGGTACAGCCGATTGGCGTGCAGGTTGATCCTCATTTGGGGTTTCGGGTAGCCCTGAGGGCAATGTTTTACTTCTGTAGGGCAGGCAGAGTGCGGCATTGTAGTTCTGGATTGCCCAACTGGAGGGCTTGTGGGCCAGTAGTCTGAGGACGGAGTCTGAGAACCCAAGCTAGGCCTAGGTTTCTGGGTGAGGATATGGCAGGCACAATCTACAGACCTCAATAGAGATCTCGTGCATCTGAAGTCAGGGCAAGGATCAGACGATCGCACAGGTTGGACTTTCTGCCCTGATGGCCCTTTCTTGAAGGGGGTTGGATCACGAGGACATGGGGGTTTTCCCACGATGGGAGTTGTGAGAAGCTCCAAACTGCAAAGATTCTTCTGCAGGACAATTGAGACCTGTTGGTTGGCTCCAGGCCAACGATTCCGAGCAGGGTTCTAAGGATGGATGGCTGGGTAGCCCACCTCGCATTCCAATTGTCTCCAAGCAACAAGACAGGTTAGATCTGCTGGATGTGGGGGGCAACCGAGGAGGCTGAGTTGAAATGGACTCTCCTGTGGATGTGTCCTAATATGTTTTTGTGTCTATGGAGACCTTGGAATGAAGCGGTGGCCCTGGGGCCCTGAAGGGTTCTCCTAAACAGAGGCTTTGACACAGCTCCAACGTGCATGTTTCCCATGTGTAGATGAGATTTGTTCTGATGGGTGAGCCAAGAAACAGCCATATGCTGGTATTGAAATCCAGGCCTCTGAGGAGAGTTTCCTGGAAACCAAAGCAATGGATCCGATTAGTGCCTAGGGGCCTGTTCGTTCCTTTTTACCTCTGGGGACATCAGTCTACGGGTCTGCGTGCAGGTAGTTGCTCAGATGGGCTCAGATTGCCCCCTGTTTGTCCTGGGAAGCCACAACTATTGGGATGGCCTCAGGGACTTTGGAGGTTATCCTATTAGTAGGGTTGTGGCCATTGGAATGGGCACATACAATTCCCTTGGAGAGGGCAAGTACAGTCCTCAGGTTTGGCTCCAGGGCCCTGAGCCTGTAGGGTGTGTAGGCCAGAGCTGTTTGGACAGTTGTCTGAAAACACAAACTCGGCTTATGTTTTGGGTCATAGGTATGGCAGGACTGATCTACAGACCATGAGGAGAACACTTCGGGATATGAAAAAAGGGCGAGTGTGAGGCTCTTGCTCAAGTTTTTGTCTCTGGATATCGTGTCACTCATGGTCGTGAAATTGCCGGGTGACTTCATGGGAAATGGACGAGTCTTACTCTCTGGGGGTTCGGTCCCGTCCAAAGAGTTTGCGGTCATTCTGGGGATGGAAGAAGTCCGTTTTTTTGTTGTTGTTGTCGATTTGTTTCATTTTGTTTTTCCACCTCAGATGTCCCACCAAATGAGGGATTCCAGAGTAGAGCCCTGGGGTGGGGCGACTGGACAACCAGAAATCTGGTTAAAAATTGGGGACTAGGGACATGTCAAGCCCATTATGACATCTACTGGTCCAGCCACTGAGAGGACTTACTAGAGGACAGGACTCAAGCTGAGGTCACAATGCGTGTTTATGCTCTCGTCGCACTCAAGAATGGGCGGGGCCTCAGGGTGAATGCTGTTTTCTCCTACACTGAACGTTGGACAACATGCCAACCACAAGGTTTCTTGCCAAGGGTCAGGAAGAGTTCTGATATCTGCATCACAGTCACCCGTGGGCAGTAATTGGAGATAAGGTCTAGGTTCTGAAGCCTGAAAACTGAGGTAGGGAAGAGATGATGACCTAAGGCCAGGGCGGGTCTTTTGTGCTCAGCGTGCGGTCATCTGTCTGGGTGTTGGTCAGCAGGTCCGGCCTCATGTTGTGTCAGACAGTGCATTAGTGCCCAGGTTTGACTATATAATTTGGGTACATTCCAGTGCCGTGTAGGTTTGTCTTCATTTAAGCTGCCTGGTCAGCTCATTAGGCAATATATTTTTTCTAGAGGGCAGGCAGAGTGCTTCATTGTCGGTCCAGAATTGCCAAACATGAGGGCTTCGGGGCCAGGAGAGTGAGGACGGAAGTCTGAGAACACAAGACTTCGGATTCAGGGTGAGGGCACGGCAGGTACCCCCTGCAGATCTGAACCAATATCTCATGCATCTGAAGTCAGGTCGAGGATCCGACGTTGGCTCAGGTTGGAGTTTCTGTGCATGACGGCCCCTTCATGAAGGGAGCGAAATCTCGAGGCCATGGAGGTTTTCCACGTTGGGAGATGTGGGATGCCCCCTTCAAGGATTCCTTCTGCGGGACAATTGAGACCTGTTGGACAGCTCCAGGACATCCCATATGGAATGACTCCAGAGCACCATTCGAGGATGGATGCCTGGGAAGTCCGCCTCGCCTTCCAATTGTCTCCTAGCAACAAGATAGTTTAGATCTAATGGCTCTGCGGGAGCAACCGGGGTGGCTGAGTTGAAATGCACTTTCCAGAGGATGGGTCCTAATGTGTGTTTGTGTCCATGAGGGCCTTGGAATGGGGAGGTGGCACCGGGACACTAAAGTATTCTCCTAAGCTTTGGCATAGCTCCCATGCACAAGTTTCCTTGTGGAGACGAGATTTGTTCTGATGGGTGCCTCAGGAAAACCCCTCTGCTGGTATTGAAATCCAGGCTTTTGAAGAGACATGCCTGTAAACCAAAGCAATGGATCCGATAATGGCCTCGGGTCCTGTCTGGTTCAATCTTCTTGGTATGAGTGGAGGTAGATGAGTGGAGGAAGATGCTCAGCAGGTATCAACAGCCCTTTTTTGTCCCGGGCGATCTACACTATTGGGATGGCCTCAGGGACTTTGGAGGGTTCTCCTAATTTGTACGATTTTTGACAATGGAATGGGCAGAATTCCCATGGATTGGGTGGGGGCAGTCCTAATGTGTGGCTCCAGGGGCCCCAGCCTGGAGGGAGTGTGGCCCAGGACTTTGAGGACAGAAGACTGAAAACACAAACTCAGCTTAAGTTTGGGGACGTAGGTATGGCACGCCCGATCTACAAACCATGAGAAGAACTCTTCAGGATATGAAGAATGAGCGAGTCTGAGTCGCTTGCTCAGGCTTTTGTCTCTGGATTTTGTTTCAGCGATGGCCGTGGAATGTTGCGGAGGTCTCATGGGCCATGGACGAATCTTCCTCTCTGTGGATTTGGCCCGATCCCAATTGTTTTACGTCCATCTGTGGGATGGGAGGACTCCTTTCAGGTTTGTTACCTCTGGTGTCCCACCAAAAGAGGAATTCCAAAGCAGAGCCCTGAGGAATAGTGAAGGGACTCCCCGAACTATGGTTAAAATTTGGGGCCTAGGGGCATGGCAAGCCCAATATGCTGTCTCTTCCTATAGGCCCTGAGAGGCCTTACCTGAGGACTGGGCTCAGGCTGAGGTTCACAATGTGTGTTTGTGACCAATGTGGCCCGCAAGCATGGGCTGGGCCTCATGGGCCACGCTTGTTTCAACTACACTGAACGTTGGACAACATGCCAAGCACAAGGTTTCTTGCCATGGGGAAAGAGTTCTGATTTCTGCATCATTTTCAACCCTGGGCAGTGGTTGGAGATAAGGTCTAGGTTCTGGAGCCTGAAAACCGCAGTTGGGAAGAGATGACGACCTAAGGCCATGGCGGGTCCGATGTGCTCAGTGTGCGGCCAGCTGTCTGGGTGGGACCAGGAGGTCCAGGCTCAGGCTGGGTCAGAAGGGGAAATAGTGCCCAGGTCAGCCTATATGTTTGGGGTACAGCCGATTGGCGTGCAGGTTGATCCTCATTTGGGGTTTCGGGTAGCCCTGAGGGCAATGTTTTACTTCTGTAGGGCAGGCAGAGTGCGGCATTGTAGTTCTGGATTGCCCAACTGGAGGGCTTGTGGGCCAGTAGTCTGAGGACGGAGTCTGAGAACCCAAGCTAGGCCTAGGTTTCTGGGTGAGGATATGGCAGGCACAATCTACAGACCTCAATCGAGATCTCGTGCATCTGAAGTCAGGGCAAGGATCAGACGATCGCACAGGTTGGACTTTCTGCCCTGATGGCCCTTTCTTGAAGGGGGTTGGATCACGAGGACATGGGGGTTTTCCCACGATGGGAGTTGTGAGAAGCTCCAAACTGCAAAGATTCTTCTGCAGGACAATTGAGACCTGTTGGTTGGCTCCAGGCCAACGATTCCGAGCAGGGTTCTAAGGATGGATGGCTGGGTAGCCCACCTCGCATTCCAATTGTCTCCAAGCAACAAGACAGGTTAGATCTGCTGGATGTGGGGGGCAACCGAGGAGGCTGAGTTGAAATGGACTCTCCTGTGGATGTGTCCTAATATGTTTTTGTGTCTATGGAGACCTTGGAATGAAGCGGTGGCCCTGGGGCCCTGAAGGGTTCTCCTAAACAGAGGCTTTGACACAGCTCCAACGTGCATGTTTCCCATGTGTAGATGAGATTTGTTCTGATGGGTGAGCCAAGAAACAGCCATATGCTGGTATTGAAATCCAGGCCTCTGAGGAGAGTTTCCTGGAAACCAAAGCAATGGATCCGATTAGTGCCTAGGGGCCTGTTCGTTCCTTTTTACCTCTGGGGACATCAGTCTACGGGTCTGCGTGCAGGTAGTTGCTCAGATGGGCTCAGATTGCCCCCTGTTTGTCCTGGGAAGCCACAACTATTGGGATGGCCTCAGGGACTTTGGAGGTTATCCTATTAGTAGGGTTGTGGCCATTGGAA
This sequence comes from Mustela nivalis, assembly GCF_964662115.1. NCBI lineage: Eukaryota > Metazoa > Chordata > Mammalia > Carnivora > Mustelidae > Mustela > Mustela nivalis. The sequence goes on along the minus strand of NW_028136480.1, from coordinate 1,167,854 downwards.
TGGGCACATACAATTCCCTTGGAGAGGGCAAGTACAGTCCTCAGGTTTGGCTCCAGGGCCCTGAGCCTGTAGGGTGTGTAGGCCAGAGCTGTTTGGACAGTTGTCTGAAAACACAAACTCGGCTTATGTTTTGGGTCATAGGTATGGCAGGACTGATCTACAGACCATGAGGAGAACACTTCGGGATATGAAAAAAGGGCGAGTGTGAGGCTCTTGCTCAAGTTTTTGTCTCTGGATATCGTGTCACTCATGGTCGTGAAATTGCCGGGTGACTTCATGGGAAATGGACGAGTCTTACTCTCTGGGGGTTCGGTCCCGTCCAAAGAGTTTGCGGTCATTCTGGGGATGGAAGAAGTCCGTTTTTTTGTTGTTGTTGTCGATTTGTTTCATTTTGTTTTTCCACCTCAGATGTCCCACCAAATGAGGGATTCCAGAGTAGAGCCCTGGGGTGGGGCGACTGGACAACCAGAAATCTGGTTAAAAATTGGGGACTAGGGACATGTCAAGCCCATTATGACATCTACTGGTCCAGCCACTGAGAGGACTTACTAGAGGACAGGACTCAAGCTGAGGTCACAATGCGTGTTTATGCTCTCGTCGCACTCAAGAATGGGCGGGGCCTCAGGGTGAATGCTGTTTTCTCCTACACTGAACGTTGGACAACATGCCAACCACAAGGTTTCTTGCCAAGGGTCAGGAAGAGTTCTGATATCTGCATCACAGTCACCCGTGGGCAGTAATTGGAGATAAGGTCTAGGTTCTGAAGCCTGAAAACTGAGGTAGGGAAGAGATGATGACCTAAGGCCAGGGCGGGTCTTTTGTGCTCAGCGTGCGGTCATCTGTCTGGGTGTTGGTCAGCAGGTCCGGCCTCATGTTGTGTCAGACAGTGCATTAGTGCCCAGGTTTGACTATATAATTTGGGTACATTCCAGTGCCGTGTAGGTTTGTCTTCATTTAAGCTGCCTGGTCAGCTCATTAGGCAATATATTTTTTCTAGAGGGCAGGCAGAGTGCTTCATTGTCGGTCCAGAATTGCCAAACATGAGGGCTTCGGGGCCAGGAGAGTGAGGACGGAAGTCTGAGAACACAAGACTTCGGATTCAGGGTGAGGGCACGGCAGGTACCCCCTGCAGATCTGAACCAATATCTCATGCATCTGAAGTCAGGTCGAGGATCCGACGTTGGCTCAGGTTGGAGTTTCTGTGCATGACGGCCCCTTCATGAAGGGAGCGAAATCTCGAGGCCATGGAGGTTTTCCACGTTGGGAGATGTGGGATGCCCCCTTCAAGGATTCCTTCTGCGGGACAATTGAGACCTGTTGGACAGCTCCAGGACATCCCATATGGAATGACTCCAGAGCACCATTCGAGGATGGATGCCTGGGAAGTCCGCCTCGCCTTCCAATTGTCTCCTAGCAACAAGATAGTTTAGATCTAATGGCTCTGCGGGAGCAACCGGGGTGGCTGAGTTGAAATGCACTTTCCAGAGGATGGGTCCTAATGTGTGTTTGTGTCCATGAGGGCCTTGGAATGGGGAGGTGGCACCGGGACACTAAAGTATTCTCCTAAGCTTTGGCATAGCTCCCATGCACAAGTTTCCTTGTGGAGACGAGATTTGTTCTGATGGGTGCCTCAGGAAAACCCCTCTGCTGGTATTGAAATCCAGGCTTTTGAAGAGACATGCCTGTAAACCAAAGCAATGGATCCGATAATGGCCTCGGGTCCTGTCTGGTTCAATCTTCTTGGTATGAGTGGAGGTAGATGAGTGGAGGAAGATGCTCAGCAGGTATCAACAGCCCTTTTTTGTCCCGGGCGATCTACACTATTGGGATGGCCTCAGGGACTTTGGAGGGTTCTCCTAATTTGTACGATTTTTGACAATGGAATGGGCAGAATTCCCATGGATTGGGTGGGGGCAGTCCTAATGTGTGGCTCCAGGGGCCCCAGCCTGGAGGGAGTGTGGCCCAGGACTTTGAGGACAGAAGACTGAAAACACAAACTCAGCTTAAGTTTGGGGACGTAGGTATGGCACGCCCGATCTACAAACCATGAGAAGAACTCTTCAGGATATGAAGAATGAGCGAGTCTGAGTCGCTTGCTCAGGCTTTTGTCTCTGGATTTTGTTTCAGCGATGGCCGTGGAATGTTGCGGAGGTCTCATGGGCCATGGACGAATCTTCCTCTCTGTGGATTTGGCCCGATCCCAATTGTTTTTCGTCCATCTGTGGGATGGGAGGACTCCTTTCAGGTTTGTTACCTCTGGTGTCCCACCAAAAGAGGAATTCCAAAGCAGAGCCCTGAGGAATAGTGAAGGGACTCCCCGAACTATGGTTAAAATTTGGGGCCTAGGGGCATGGCAAGCCCAATATGCTGTCTCTTCCTATAGGCCCTGAGAGGCCTTACCTGAGGACTGGGCTCAGGCTGAGGTTCACAATGTGTGTTTGTGACCAATGTGGCCCGCAAGCATGGGCTGGGCCTCATAGGCCACGCTTGTTTCAACTACACTGAACGTTGGACAACATGCCAAGCACAAGGTTTCTTGCCATGGGGAAAGAGTTCTGATTTCTGCATCATTTTCAACCCTGGGCAGTGGTTGGAGATAAGGTCTAGGTTCTGGAGCCTGAAAACCGCAGTTGGGAAGAGATGACGACCTAAGGCCATGGCGGGTCCGATGTGCTCAGTGTGCGGCCAGCTGTCTGGGTGGGACCAGGAGGTCCAGGCTCAGGCTGGGTCAGAAGGGGAAATAGTGCCCAGGTCAGCCTATATGTTTGGGGTACAGCCGATTGGCGTGCAGGTTGATCCTCATTTGGGGTTTCGGGTAGCCCTGAGGGCAATGTTTTACTTCTGTAGGGCAGGCAGAGTGCGGCATTGTAGTTCTGGATTGCCCAACTGGAGGGCTTGTGGGCCAGTAGTCTGAGGACGGAGTCTGAGAACCCAAGCTAGGCCTAGGTTTCTGGGTGAGGATATGGCAGGCACAATCTACAGACCTCAATCGAGATCTCGTGCATCTGAAGTCAGGGCAAGGATCAGACGATCGCACAGGTTGGACTTTCTGCCCTGATGGCCCTTTCTTGAAGGGGGTTGGATCACGAGGACATGGGGGTTTTCCCACGATGGGAGTTGTGAGAAGCTCCAAACTGCAAAGATTCTTCTGCAGGACAATTGAGACCTGTTGGTTGGCTCCAGGCCAACGATTCCGAGCAGGGTTCTAAGGATGGATGGCTGGGTAGCCCACCTCGCATTCCAATTGTCTCCAAGCAACAAGACAGGTTAGATCTGCTGGATGTGGGGGGCAACCGAGGAGGCTGAGTTGAAATGGACTCTCCTGTGGATGTGTCCTAATATGTTTTTGTGTCTATGGAGACCTTGGAATGAAGCGGTGGCCCTGGGGCCCTGAAGGGTTCTCCTAAACAGAGGCTTTGACACAGCTCCAACGTGCATGTTTCCCATGTGTAGATGAGATTTGTTCTGATGGGTGAGCCAAGAAACAGCCATATGCTGGTATTGAAATCCAGGCCTCTGAGGGGAGTTTCCTGGAAACCAAAGCAATGGATCCGATTAGTGCCTAGGGGCCTGTTCGTTCCTTTTTACCTCTGGGGACATCAGTCTACGGGTCTGCGTGCAGGTAGTTGCTCAGATGGGCTCAGATTGCCCCCTGTTTGTCCTGGGAAGCCACAACTATTGGGATGGCCTCAGGGACTTTGGAGGTTATCCTATTAGTAGGGTTGTGTCCATTGGAATGGGCACATACAATTCCCTTGGAGAGGGCAAGTACAGTCCTCAGGTTTGGCTCCAGGGCCCTGAGCCTGTAGGGTGTGTAGGCCAGAGCTGTTTGGACAGTTGTCTGAAAACACAAACTCGGCTTATGTTTTGGGTCATAGGTATGGCAGGACTGATCTACAGACCATGAGGAGAACACTTCGGGATATGAAAAAAGGGCGAGTGTGAGGCTCTTGCTCAAGTTTTTGTCTCTGGATATCGTGTCACTCATGGTCGTGAAATTGCCGGGTGACTTCATGGGAAATGGACGAGTCTTACTCTCTGGGGGTTCGGTCCCGTCCAAAGAGTTTGCGGTCATTCTGGGGATGGAAGAAGTCCGTTTTTTTGTTGTTGTTGTCGATTTGTTTCATTTTGTTTTTCCACCTCAGATGTCCCACCAAATGAGGGATTCCAGAGTAGAGCCCTGGGGTGGGGCGACTGGACAACCAGAAATCTGGTTAAAAATTGGGGACTAGGGACATGTCAAGCCCATTATGACATCTACTGGTCCAGCCACTGAGAGGACTTACTAGAGGACAGGACTCAAGCTGAGGTCACAATGCGTGTTTATGCTCTCGTCGCACTCAAGAATGGGCGGGGCCTCAGGGTGAATGCTGTTTTCTCCTACACTGAACGTTGGACAACATGCCAACCACAAGGTTTCTTGCCAAGGGTCAGGAAGAGTTCTGATATCTGCATCACAGTCACCCGTGGGCAGTAATTGGAGATAAGGTCTAGGTTCTGAAGCCTGAAAACTGAGGTAGGGAAGAGATGATGACCTAAGGCCAGGGCGGGTCTTTTGTGCTCAGCGTGCGGTCATCTGTCTGGGTGTTGGTCAGCAGGTCCGGCCTCATGTTGTGTCAGACAGTGCATTAGTGCCCAGGTTTGACTATATAATTTGGGTACATTCCAGTGCCGTGTAGGTTTGTCTTCATTTAAGCTGCCTGGTCAGCTCATTAGGCAATATATTTTTTCTAGAGGGCAGGCAGAGTGCTTCATTGTCGGTCCAGAATTGCCAAACATGAGGGCTTCGGGGCCAGGAGAGTGAGGACGGAAGTCTGAGAACACAAGACTTCGGATTCAGGGTGAGGGCACGGCAGGTACCCCCTGCAGATCTGAACCAATATCTCATGCATCTGAAGTCAGGTCGAGGATCCGACGTTGGCTCAGGTTGGAGTTTCTGTGCATGACGGCCCCTTCATGAAGGGAGCGAAATCTCGAGGCCATGGAGGTTTTCCACGTTGGGAGATGTGGGATGCCCCCTTCAAGGATTCCTTCTGCGGGACAATTGAGACCTGTTGGACAGCTCCAGGACATCCCATATGGAATGACTCCAGAGCACCATTCGAGGATGGATGCCTGGGAAGTCCGCCTCGCCTTCCAATTGTCTCCTAGCAACAAGATAGTTTAGATCTAATGGCTCTGCGGGAGCAACCGGGGTGGCTGAGTTGAAATGCACTTTCCAGAGGATGGGTCCTAATGTGTGTTTGTGTCCATGAGGGCCTTGGAATGGGGAGGTGGCACCGGGACACTAAAGTATTCTCCTAAGCTTTGGCATAGCTCCCATGCACAAGTTTCCTTGTGGAGACGAGATTTGTTCTGATGGGTGCCTCAGGAAAACCCCTCTGCTGGTATTGAAATCCAGGCTTTTGAAGAGACATGCCTGTAAACCAAAGCAATGGATCCGATAATGGCCTCGGGTCCTGTCTGGTTCAATCTTCTTGGTATGAGTGGAGGTAGATGAGTGGAGGAAGATGCTCAGCAGGTATCAACAGCCCTTTTTTGTCCCGGGCGATCTACACTATTGGGATGGCCTCAGGGACTTTGGAGGGTTCTCCTAATTTGTACGATTTTTGACAATGGAATGGGCAGAATTCCCATGGATTGGGTGGGGGCAGTCCTAATGTGTGGCTCCAGGGGCCCCAGCCTGGAGGGAGTGTGGCCCAGGACTTTGAGGACAGAAGACTGAAAACACAAACTCAGCTTAAGTTTGGGGACGTAGGTATGGCACGCCCGATCTACAAACCATGAGAAGAACTCTTCAGGATATGAAGAATGAGCGAGTCTGAGTCGCTTGCTCAGGCTTTTGTCTCTGGATTTTGTTTCAGCGATGGCCGTGGAATGTTGCGGAGGTCTCATGGGCCATGGACGAATCTTCCTCTCTGTGGATTTGGCCCGATCCCAATTGTTTTTCGTCCATCTGTGGGATGGGAGGACTCCTTTCAGGTTTGTTACCTCTGGTGTCCCACCAAAAGAGGAATTCCAAAGCAGAGCCCTGAGGAATAGTGAAGGGACTCCCCGAACTATGGTTAAAATTTGGGGCCTAGGGGCATGGCAAGCCCAATATGCTGTCTCTTCCTATAGGCCCTGAGAGGCCTTACCTGAGGACTGGGCTCAGGCTGAGGTTCACAATGTGTGTTTGTGACCAATGTGGCCCGCAAGCATGGGCTGGGCCTCATGGGCCACGCTTGTTTCAACTACACTGAACGTTGGACAACATGCCAAGCACAAGGTTTCTTGCCATGGGGAAAGAGTTCTGATTTCTGCATCATTTTCAACCCTGGGCAGTGGTTGGAGATAAGGTCTAGGTTCTGGAGCCTGAAAACCGCAGTTGGGAAGAGATGACGACCTAAGGCCATGGCGGGTCCGATGTGCTCAGTGTGCGGCCAGCTGTCTGGGTGGGACCAGGAGGTCCAGGCTCAGGCTGGGTCAGAAGGGGAAATAGTGCCCAGGTCAGCCTATATGTTTGGGGTACAGCCGATTGGCGTGCAGGTTGATCCTCATTTGGGGTTTCGGGTAGCCCTGAGGGCAATGTTTTACTTCTGTAGGGCAGGCAGAGTGCGGCATTGTAGTTCTGGATTGCCCAACTGGAGGGCTTGTGGGCCAGTAGTCTGAGGACGGAGTCTGAGAACCCAAGCTAGGCCTAGGTTTCTGGGTGAGGATATGGCAGGCACAATCTACAGACCTCAATCGAGATCTCGTGCATCTGAAGTCAGGGCAAGGATCAGACGATCGCACAGGTTGGACTTTCTGCCCTGATGGCCCTTTCTTGAAGGGGGTTGGATCACGAGGACATGGGGGTTTTCCCACGATGGGAGTTGTGAGAAGCTCCAAACTGCAAAGATTCTTCTGCAGGACAATTGAGACCTGTTGGTTGGCTCCAGGCCAACGATTCCGAGCAGGGTTCTAAGGATGGATGGCTGGGTAGCCCACCTCGCATTCCAATTGTCTCCAAGCAACAAGACAGGTTAGATCTGCTGGATGTGGGGGGCAACCGAGGAGGCTGAGTTGAAATGGACTCTCCTGTGGATGTGTCCTAATATGTTTTTGTGTCTATGGAGACCTTGGAATGAAGCGGTGGCCCTGGAGCCCTGAAGGGTTCTCCTAAACAGAGGCTTTGACACAGCTCCAACGTGCATGTTTCCCATGTGTAGATGAGATTTGTTCTGATGGGTGAGCCAAGAAACAGCCATATGCTGGTATTGAAATCCAGGCCTCTGAGGGGAGTTTCCTGGAAACCAAAGCAATGGATCCGATTAGTGCCTAGGGGCCTGTTCGTTCCTTTTTACCTCTGGGGACATCAGTCTACGGGTCTGCGTGCAGGTAGTTGCTCAGATGGGCTCAGATTGCCCCCTGTTTGTCCTGGGAAGCCACAACTCTTGGGATGGCCTCAGGGACTTTGGAGGTTATCCTATTAGTAGGGTTGTGGCCATTGGAATGGGCACATACAATTCCCTTGGAGAGGGCAAGTACAGTCCTCAGGTTTGGCTCCAGGGCCCTGAGCCTGTAGGGTGTGTAGGCCAGAGCTGTTTGGACAGTTGTCTGAAAACACAAACTCGGCTTATGTTTTGGGTCATAGGTATGGCAGGACTGATCTACAGACCATGAGGAGAACACTTCGGGATATGAAAAAAGGGCGAGTGTGAGGCTCTTGCTCAAGTTTTTGTCTCTGGATATCTTGTCACTCATGGTCGTGAAATTGCCGGGTGACTTCATGGGAAATGGACGAGTCTTACTCTCTGGGGGTTCGGTCCCGTCCAAAGAGTTTGCGGTCATTCTGGGGATGGAAGAAGTCCGTTTTTTTGTTGTTGTTGTCGATTTGTTTCATTTTGTTTTTCCACCTCAGATGTCCCACCAAATGAGGGATTCCAGAGTAGAGCCCTGGGGTGGGGCGACTGGACAACCAGAAATCTGGTTAAAAATTGGGGACTAGGGACATGTCAAGCCCATTATGACATCTACTGGTCCAGCCACTGAGAGGACTTACTAGAGGACAGGACTCAAGCTGAGGTCACAATGCGTGTTTATGCTCTCGTCGCACTCAAGAATGGGCGGGGCCTCAGGGTGAATGCTGTTTTCTCCTACACTGAACGTTGGACAACATGCCAACCACAAGGTTTCTTGCCAAGGGTCAGGAAGAGTTCTGATATCTGCATCACAGTCACCCGTGGGCAGTAATTGGAGATAAGGTCTAGGTTCTGAAGCCTGAAAACTGAGGTAGGGAAGAGATGATGACCTAAGGCCAGGGCGGGTCTTTTGTGCTCAGCGTGCGGTCATCTGTCTGGGTGTTGGTCAGCAGGTCCGGCCTCATGTTGTGTCAGACAGTGCATTAGTGCCCAGGTTTGACTATATAATTTGGGTACATTCCAGTGCCGTGTAGGTTTGTCTTCATTTAAGCTGCCTGGTCAGCTCATTAGGCAATATATTTTTTCTAGAGGGCAGGCAGAGTGCTTCATTGTCGGTCCAGAATTGCCAAACATGAGGGCTTCGGGGCCAGGAGAGTGAGGACGGAAGTCTGAGAACACAAGACTTCGGATTCAGGGTGAGGGCACGGCAGGTACCCCCTGCAGATCTGAACCAATATCTCATGCATCTGAAGTCAGGTCGAGGATCCGACGTTGGCTCAGGTTGGAGTTTCTGTGCATGACGGCCCCTTCATGAAGGGAGCGAAATCTCGAGGCCATGGAGGTTTTCCACGTTGGGAGATGTGGGATGCCCCCTTCAAGGATTCCTTCTGCGGGACAATTGAGACCTGTTGGACAGCTCCAGGACATCCCATATGGAATGACTCCAGAGCACCATTCGAGGATGGATGCCTGGGAAGTCCGCCTCGCCTTCCAATTGTCTCCTAGCAACAAGATAGTTTAGATCTAATGGCTCTGCGGGAGCAACCGGGGTGGCTGAGTTGAAATGCACTTTCCAGAGGATGGGTCCTAATGTGTGTTTGTGTCCATGAGGGCCTTGGAATGGGGAGGTGGCACCGGGACACTAAAGTATTCTCCTAAGCTTTGGCATAGCTCCCATGCACAAGTTTCCTTGTGGAGACGAGATTTGTTCTGATGGGTGCCTCAGGAAAACCCCTCTGCTGGTATTGAAATCCAGGCTTTTGAAGAGACATGCCTGTAAACCAAAGCAATGGATCCGATAATGGCCTCGGGTCCTGTCTGGTTCAATCTTCTTGGTATGAGTGGAGGTAGATGAGTGGAGGAAGATGCTCAGCAGGTATCAACAGCCCTTTTTTGTCCCGGGCGATCTACACTATTGGGATGGCCTCAGGGACTTTGGAGGGTTCTCCTAATTTGTACGATTTTTGACAATGGAATGGGCAGAATTCCCATGGATTGGGTGGGGGCAGTCCTAATGTGTGGCTCCAGGGGCCCCAGCCTGGAGGGAGTGTGGCCCAGGACTTTGAGGACAGAAGACTGAAAACACAAACTCAGCTTAAGTTTGGGGACGTAGGTATGGCACGCCCGATCTACAAACCATGAGAAGAACTCTTCAGGATATGAAGAATGAGCGAGTCTGAGTCGCTTGCTCAGGCTTTTGTCTCTGGATTTTGTTTCAGCGATGGCCGTGGAATGTTGCGGAGGTCTCATGGGCCATGGACGAATCTTCCTCTCTGTGGATTTGGCCCGATCCCAATTGTTTTTCGTCCATCTGTGGGATGGGAGGACTCCTTTCAGGTTTGTTACCTCTGGTGTCCCACCAAAAGAGGAATTCCAAAGCAGAGCCCTGAGGAATAGTGAAGGGACTCCCCGAACTATGGTTAAAATTTGGGGCCTAGGGGCATGGCAAGCCCAATATGCTGTCTCTTCCTATAGGCCCTGAGAGGCCTTACCTGAGGACTGGGCTCAGGCTGAGGTTCACAATGTGTGTTTGTGACCAATGTGGCCCGCAAGCATGGGCTGGGCCTCATGGGCCACGCTTGTTTCAACTACACTGAACGTTGGACAACATGCCAAGCACAAGGTTTCTTGCCATGGGGAAAGAGTTCTGATTTCTGCATCATTTTCAACCCTGGGCAGTGGTTGGAGATAAGGTCTAGGTTCTGGAGCCTGAAAACTGCAGTTGGGAAGAGATGACGACCTAAGTCCATGGCGGGTCCGATGTGCTCAGTGTGCGGCCAGCTGTCTGGGTGGGACCAGGAGGTCCAGGCTCAGGCTGGGTCAGAAGGGGAAATAGTGCCCAGGTCAGCCTATATGTTTGGGGTACAGCCGATTGGCGTGCAGGTTGATCCTCATTTGGGGTTTCGGGTAGCCCTGAGGGCAATGTTTTACTTCTGTAGGGCAGGCAGAGTGCGGCATTGTAGTTCTGGATTGCCCAACTGGAGGGCTTGTGGGCCAGTAGTCTGAGGACGGAGTCTGAGAACCCAAGCTAGGCCTAGGTTTCTGGGTGAGGATATGGCAGGCACAATCTACAGACCTCAATCGAGATCTCGTGCATCTGAAGTCAGGGCAAGGATCAGACGATCGCACAGGTTGGACTTTCTGCCCTGATGGCCCTTTCTTGAAGGGGGTTGGATCACGAGGACATGGGGGTTTTCCCACGATGGGAGTTGTGAGAAGCTCCAAACTGCAAAGATTCTTCTGCAGGACAATTGAGACCTGTTGGTTGGCTCCAGGCCAACGATTCCGAGCAGGGTTCTAAGGATGGATGGCTGGGTAGCCCACCTCGCATTCCAATTGTCTCCAAGCAACAAGACAGGTTAGATCTGCTGGATGTGGGGGGCAACCGAGGAGGCTGAGTTGAAATGGACTCTCCTGTGGATGTGTCCTAATATGTTTTTGTGTCTATGGAGACCTTGGAATGAAGCGGTGGCCCTGGGGCCCTGAAGGGTTCTCCTAAACAGAGGCTTTGACACAGCTCCAACGTGCATGTTTCCCATGTGTAGATGAGATTTGTTCTGATGGGTGAGTCAAGAAACAGCCATATGCTGGTATTGAAATCCAGGCCTCTGAGGGGAGTTTCCTGGAAACCAAAGCAATGGATCCGATTAGTGCCTAGGGGCCTGTTCGTTCCTTTTTACCTCTGGGGACATCAGTCTACGGGTCTGCGTGCAGGTAGTTGCTCAGATGGGCTCAGATTGCCCCCTGTTTGTCCTGGGAAGCCACAACTCTTGGGATGGCCTCAGGGACTTTGGAGGTTATCCTATTAGTAGGGTTGTGGCCATTGGAATGGGCACATACAATTCCCTTGGAGAGGGCAAGTACAGTCCTCAGGTTTGGCTCCAGGGCCCTGAGCCTGTAGGGTGTGTAGGCCAGAGCTGTTTGGACAGTTGTCTGAAAACACAAACTCGGCTTATGTTTTGGGTCATAGGTATGGCAGGACTGATCTACAGACCATGAGGAGAACACTTCGGGATATGAAAAAAGGGCGAGTGTGAGGCTCTTGCTCAAGTTTTTGTCTCTGGATATCGTGTCACTCATGGTCGTGAAATTGCCGGGTGACTTCATGGGAAATGGACGAGTCTTACTCTCTGGGGGTTCGGTCCCGTCCAAAGAGTTTGCGGTCATTCTGGGGATGGAAGAAGTCCGTTTTTTTGTTGTTGTTGTCGATTTGTTTCATTTTGTTTTTCCACCTCAGATGTCCCACCAAATGAGGGATTCCAGAGTAGAGCCCTGGGGTGGGGCGACTGGACAACCAGAAATCTGGTTAAAAATTGGGGACTAGGGACATGTCAAGCCCATTATGACATCTACTGGTCCAGCCACTGAGAGGACTTACTAGAGGACAGGACTCAAGCTGAGGTCACAATGCGTGTTTATGCTCTCGTCGCACTCAAGAATGGGCGGGGCCTCAGGGTGAATGCTGTTTTCTCCTACACTGAACGTTGGACAACATGCCAACCACAAGGTTTCTTGCCAAGGGTCAGGAAGAGTTCTGATATCTGCATCACAGTCACCCGTGGGCAGTAATTGGAGATAAGGTCTAGGTTCTGAAGCCTGAAAACTGAGGTAGGGAAGAGATGATGACCTAAGGCCATGGCGGGTCTGATGTGCTCAGGGTGCGGTCATCTGTCTGGGTGTTGGTCAGCAGGTCCGGCCTCATGTTGTGTCAGACAGTGCATTAGTGCCCAGGTTTGACTATATAATTTGGGTACATTCCAGTGCCGTGTAGGTTTGTCTTCATTTAAGCTGCCTGGTCAGCTCATTAGGCAATATATTTTTTCTAGAGGGCAGGCAGAGTGCTTCATTGTCGGTCCAGAATTGCCAAACATGAGGGCTTCGGGGCCAGGAGAGTGAGGACGGAAGTCTGAGAACACAAGACTTCGGATTCAGGGTGAGGGCACGGCAGGTACCCCCTGCAGATCTGAACCAATATCTCATGCATCTGAAGTCAGGTCGAGGATCCGACGTTGGCTCAGGTTGGAGTTTCTGTGCATGACGGCCCCTTCATGAAGGGAGCGAAATCTCGAGGCCATGGAGGTTTTCCACGTTGGGAGATGTGGGATGCCCCCTTCAAGGATTCCTTCTGCGGGACAATTGAGACCTGTTGGACAGCTCCAGGACATCCCATATGGAATGACTCCAGAGCACCATTCGAGGATGGATGCCTGGGAAGTCCGCCTCGCCTTCCAATTGTCTCCTAGCAACAAGATAGTTTAGATCTAATGGCTCTGCGGGAGCAACCGGGGTGGCTGAGTTGAAATGCACTTTCCAGAGGATGGGTCCTAATGTGTGTTTGTGTCCATGAGGGCCTTGGAATGGGGAGGTGGCACCGGGACACTAAAGTATTCTCCTAAGCTTTGGCATAGCTCCCATGCACAAGTTTCCTTGTGGAGACGAGATTTGTTCTGATGGGTGCCTCAGGAAAACCCCTCTGCTGGTATTGAAATCCAGGCTTTTGAAGAGACATGCCTGTAAACCAAAGCAATGGATCCGATAATGGCCTCGGGTCCTGTCTGGTTCAATCTTCTTGGTATGAGTGGAGGTAGATGAGTGGAGGAAGATGCTCAGCAGGTATCAACAGCCCTTTTTTGTCCCGGGCGATCTACACTATTGGGATGGCCTCAGGGACTTTGGAGGGTTCTCCTAATTTGTACGATTTTTGACAATGGAATGGGCAGAATTCCCATGGATTGGGTGGGGGCAGTCCTAATGTGTGGCTCCAGGGGCCCCAGCCTGGAGGGAGTGTGGCCCAGGACTTTGAGGACAGAAGACTGAAAACACAAACTCAGCTTAAGTTTGGGGACGTAGGTATGGCACGCCCGATCTACAAACCATGAGAAGAACTCTTCAGGATATGAAGAATGAGCGAGTCTGAGTCGCTTGCTCAGGCTTTTGTCTCTGGATTTTGTTTCAGCGATGGCCGTGGAATGTTGCGGAGGTCTCATGGGCCATGGACGAATCTTCCTCTCTGTGGATTTGGCCCGATCCCAATTGTTTTTCGTCCATCTGTGGGATGGGAGGACTCCTTTCAGGTTTGTTACCTCTGGTGTCCCACCAAAAGAGGAATTCCAAAGCAGAGCCCTGAGGAATAGTGAAGGGACTCCCCGAACTATGGTTAAAATTTGGGGCCTAGGGGCATGGCAAGCCCAATATGCTGTCTCTTCCTATAGGCCCTGAGAGGCCTTACCTGAGGACTGGGCTCAGGCTGAGGTTCACAATGTGTGTTTGTGACCAATGTGGCCCGCAAGCATGGGCTGGGCCTCATGGGCCACGCTTGTTTCAACTACACTGAACGTTGGACAACATGCCAAGCACAAGGTTTCTTGCCATGGGGAAAGAGTTCTGATTTCTGCATCATTTTCAACCCTGGGCAGTGGTTGGAGATAAGGTCTAGGTTCTGGAGCCTGAAAACTGCAGTTGGGAAGAGATGACGACCTAAGTCCATGGCGGGTCCGATGTGCTCAGTGTGCGGCCAGCTGTCTGGGTGGGACCAGGAGGTCCAGGCTCAGGCTGGGTCAGAAGGGGAAATAGTGCCCAGGTCAGCCTATATGTTTGGGGTACAGCCGATTGGCGTGCAGGTTGATCCTCATTTGGGGTTTCGGGTAGCCCTGAGGGCAATGTTTTACTTCTGTAGGGCAGGCAGAGTGCGGCATTGTAGTTCTGGATTGCCCAACTGGAGGGCTTGTGGGCCAGTAGTCTGAGGACGGAGTCTGAGAACCCAAGCTAGGCCTAGGTTTCTGGGTGAGGATATGGCAGGCACAATCTACAGACCTCAATCGAGATCTCGTGCATCTGAAGTCAGGGCAAGGATCAGACGATCGCACAGGTTGGACTTTCTGCCCTGATGGCCCTTTCTTGAAGGGGGTTGGATCACGAGGACATGGGGGTTTTCCCACGATGGGAGTTGTGAGAAGCTCCAAACTGCAAAGATTCTTCTGCAGGACAATTGAGACCTGTTGGTTGGCTCCAGGCCAACGATTCCGAGCAGGGTTCTAAGGATGGATGGCTGGGTAGCCCACCTCGCATTCCAATTGTCTCCAAGCAACAAGACAGGTTAGATCTGCTGGATGTGGGGGGCAACCGAGGAGGCTGAGTTGAAATGGACTCTCCTGTGGATGTGTCCTAATATGTTTTTGTGTCTATGGAGACCTTGGAATGAAGCGGTGGCCCTGGGGCCCTGAAGGGTTCTCCTAAACAGAGGCTTTGACACAGCTCCAACGTGCATGTTTCCCATGTGTAGATGAGATTTGTTCTGATGGGTGAGTCAAGAAACAGCCATATGCTGGTATTGAAATCCAGGCCTCTGAGGGGAGTTTCCTGGAAACCAAAGCAATGGATCCGATTAGTGCCTAGGGGCCTGTTCGTTCCTTTTTACCTCTGGGGACATCAGTCTACGGGTCTGCGTGCAGGTAGTTGCTCAGATGGGCTCAGATTGCCCCCTGTTTGTCCTGGGAAGCCACAACTCTTGGGATGGCCTCAGGGACTTTGGAGGTTATCCTATTAGTAGGGTTGTGGCCATTGGAATGGGCACATACAATTCCCTTGGAGAGGGCAAGTACAGTCCTCAGGTTTGGCTCCAGGGCCCTGAGCCTGTAGGGTGTGTAGGCCAGAGCTGTTTGGACAGTTGTCTGAAAACACAAACTCGGCTTATGTTTTGGGTCATAGGTATGGCAGGACTGATCTACAGACCATGAGGAGAACACTTCGGGATATGAAAAAAGGGCGAGTGTGAGGCTCTTGCTCAAGTTTTTGTCTCTGGATATCGTGTCACTCATGGTCGTGAAATTGCCGGGTGACTTCATGGGAAATGGACGAGTCTTACTCTCTGGGGGTTCGGTCCCGTCCAAAGAGTTTGCGGTCATTCTGGGGATGGAAGAAGTCCGTTTTTTTGCTGTTGTTGTCGATTTGTTTCATTTTGTTTTTCCACCTCAGATGTCCCACCAAATGAGGGATTCCAGAGTAGAGCCCTGGGGTGGGGCGACTGGACAACCAGAAATCTGGTTAAAAATTGGGGACTAGGGACATGTCAAGCCCATTATGACATCTACTGGTCCAGCCACTGAGAGGACTTACTAGAGGACAGGACTCAAGCTGAGGTCACAATGCGTGTTTATGCTCTCGTCGCACTCAAGAATGGGCGGGGCCTCAGGGTGAATGCTGTTTTCTCCTACACTGAACGTTGGACAACATGCCAACCACAAGGTTTCTTGCCAAGGGTCAGGAAGAGTTCTGATATCTGCATCACAGTCACCCGTGGGCAGTAATTGGAGATAAGGTCTAGGTTCTGAAGCCTGAAAACTGAGGTAGGGAAGAGATGATGACCTAAGGCCATGGCGGGTCTGATGTGCTCAGGGTGCGGTCATCTGTCTGGGTGTTGGTCAGCAGGTCCGGCCTCATGTTGTGTCAGACAGTGCATTAGTGCCCAGGTTTGACTATATAATTTGGGTACATTCCAGTGCCGTGTAGGTTTGTCTTCATTTAAGCTGCCTGGTCAGCTCATTAGGCAATATATTTTTTCTAGAGGGCAGGCAGAGTGCTTCATTGTCGGTCCAGAATTGCCAAACATGAGGGCTTCGGGGCCAGGAGAGTGAGGACGGAAGTCTGAGAACACAAGACTTCGGATTCAGGGTGAGGGCACGGCAGGTACCCCCTGCAGATCTGAACCAATATCTCATGCATCTGAAGTCAGGTCGAGGATCCGACGTTGGCTCAGGTTGGAGTTTCTGTGCATGACGGCCCCTTCATGAAGGGAGCGAAATCTCGAGGCCATGGAGGTTTTCCACGTTGGGAGATGTGGGATGCCCCCTTCAAGGATTCCTTCTGCGGGACAATTGAGACCTGTTGGACAGCTCCAGGACATCCCATATGGAATGACTCCAGAGCACCATTCGAGGATGGATGCCTGGGAAGTCCGCCTCGCCTTCCAATTGTCTCCTAGCAACAAGATAGTTTAGATCTAATGGCTCTGCGGGAGCAACCGGGGTGGCTGAGTTGAAATGCACTTTCCAGAGGATGGGTCCTAATGTGTGTTTGTGTCCATGAGGGCCTTGGAATGGGGAGGTGGCACCGGGACACTAAAGTATTCTCCTAAGCTTTGGCATAGCTCCCATGCACAAGTTTCCTTGTGGAGACGAGATTTGTTCTGATGGGTGCCTCAGGAAAACCCCTCTGCTGGTATTGAAATCCAGGCTTTTGAAGAGACATGCCTGTAAACCAAAGCAATGGATCCGATAATGGCCTCGGGTCCTGTCTGGTTCAATCTTCTTGGTATGAGTGGAGGTAGATGAGTGGAGGAAGATGCTCAGCAGGTATCAACAGCCCTTTTTTGTCCCGGGCGATCTACACTATTGGGATGGCCTCAGGGACTTTGGAGGGTTCTCCTAATTTGTACGATTTTTGACAATGGAATGGGCAGAATTCCCATGGATTGGGTGGGGGCAGTCCTAATGTGTGGCTCCAGGGGCCCCAGCCTGGAGGGAGTGTGGCCCAGGACTTTGAGGACAGAAGACTGAAAACACAAACTCAGCTTAAGTTTGGGGACGTAGGTATGGCACGCCCGATCTACAAACCATGAGAAGAACTCTTCAGGATATGAAGAATGAGCGAGTCTGAGTCGCTTGCTCAGGCTTTTGTCTCTGGATTTTGTTTCAGCGATGGCCGTGGAATGTTGGGGAGGTCTCATGGGCCATGGACGAATCTTCCTCTCTGTGGATTTGGCCCGATCCCAATTGTTTTTCAGCCATCTGTGGGATGGGAGGACTCCTTTCAGGTTTGTTACCTCTGGTGTCCCACCAAAAGAGGAATTCCAAAGCAGAGCCCTGAGGAATAGTGAAGGGACTCCCCGAACTATGGTTAAAATTTGGGGCCTAGGGGCATGGCAAGCCCAATATGCTGTCTCTTCCTATAGGCCCTGAGAGGCCTTACCTGAGGACTGGGCTCAGGCTGAGGTTCACAATGTGTGTTTGTGACCAATGTGGCCCGCAAGCATGGGCTGGGCCTCATGGGCCACGCTTGTTTCAACTACACTGAACGTTGGACAACATGCCAAGCACAAGGTTTCTTGCCATGGGGAAAGAGTTCTGATTTCTGCATCATTTTCAACCCTGGGCAGTGGTTGGAGATAAGGTCTAGGTTCTGGAGCCTGAAAACCGCAGTTGGGAAGAGATGACGACCTAAGGCCATGGCGGGTCCGATGTGCTCAGTGTGCGGCCAGCTGTCTGGGTGGGACCAGGAGGTCCAGGCTCAGGCTGGGTCAGAAGGGGAAATAGTGCCCAGGTCAGCCTATATGTTTGGGGTACAGCCGATTGGCGTGCAGGTTGATCCTCATTTGGGGTTTCGGGTAGCCCTGAGGGCAATGTTTTACTTCTGTAGGGCAGGCAGAGTGCGGCATTGTAGTTCTGGATTGCCCAACTGGAGGGCTTGTGGGCCAGTAGTCTGAGGACGGAGTCTGAGAACCCAAGCTAGGCCTAGGTTTCTGGGTGAGGATATGGCAGGCACAATCTACAGACCTCAATCGAGATCTCGTGCATCTGAAGTCAGGGCAAGGATCAGACGATCGCACAGGTTGGACTTTCTGCCCTGATGGCCCTTTCTTGAAGGGGGTTGGATCACGAGGACATGGGGGTTTTCCCACGATGGGAGTTGTGAGAAGCTCCAAACTGCAAAGATTCTTCTGCAGGACAATTGAGACCTGTTGGTTGGCTCCAGGCCAACGATTCCGAGCAGGGTTCTAAGGATGGATGGCTGGGTAGCCCACCTCGCATTCCAATTGTCTCCAAGCAACAAGACAGGTTAGATCTGCTGGATGTGGGGGGCAACCGAGGAGGCTGAGTTGAAATGGACTCTCCTGTGGATGTGTCCTAATATGTTTTTGTGTCTATGGAGACCTTGGAATGAAGCGGTGGCCCTGGGGCCCTGAAGGGTTCTCCTAAACAGAGGCTTTGACACAGCTCCAACGTGCATGTTTCCCATGTGTAGATGAGATTTGTTCTGATGGGTGAGTCAAGAAACAGCCATATGCTGGTATTGAAATCCAGGCCTCTGAGGGGAGTTTCCTGGAAACCAAAGCAATGGATCCGATTAGTGCCTAGGGGCCTGTTCGTTCCTTTTTACCTCTGGGGACATCAGTCTACGGGTCTGCGTGCAGGTAGTTGCTCAGATGGGCTCAGATTGCCCCCTGTTTGTCCTGGGAAGCCACAACTCTTGGGATGGCCTCAGGGACTTTGGAGGTTATCCTATTAGTAGGGTTGTGGCCATTGGAATGGGCACATACAATTCCCTTGGAGAGGGCAAGTACAGTCCTCAGGTTTGGCTCCAGGGCCCTGAGCCTGTAGGGTGTGTAGGCCAGAGCTGTTTGGACAGTTGTCTGAAAACACAAACTCGGCTTATGTTTTGGGTCATAGGTATGGCAGGACTGATCTACAGACCATGAGGAGAACACTTCGGGATATGAAAAAAGGGCGAGTGTGAGGCTCTTGCTCAAGTTTTTGTCTCTGGATATCGTGTCACTCATGGTCGTGAAATTGCCGGGTGACTTCATGGGAAATGGACGAGTCTTACTCTCTGGGGGTTCGGTCCCGTCCAAAGAGTTTGCGGTCATTCTGGGGATGGAAGAAGTCCGTTTTTTTGTTGTTGTTGTCGATTTGTTTCATTTTGTTTTTCCACCTCAGATGTCCCACCAAATGAGGGATTCCAGAGTAGAGCCCTGGGGTGGGGCGACTGGACAACCAGAAATCTGGTTAAAAATTGGGGACTAGGGACATGTCAAGCCCATTATGACATCTACTGGTCCAGCCACTGAGAGGACTTACTAGAGGACAGGACTCAAGCTGAGGTCACAATGCGTGTTTATGCTCTCGTCGCACTCAAGAATGGGCGGGGCCTCAGGGTGAATGCTGTTTTCTCCTACACTGAACGTTGGACAACATGCCAACCACAAGGTTTCTTGCCAAGGGTCAGGAAGAGTTCTGATATCTGCATCACAGTCACCCGTGGGCAGTAATTGGAGATAAGGTCTAGGTTCTGAAGCCTGAAAACTGAGGTAGGGAAGAGATGATGACCTAAGGCCAGGGCGGGTCTTTTGTGCTCAGCGTGCGGTCATCTGTCTGGGTGTTGGTCAGCAGGTCCGGCCTCATGTTGTGTCAGACAGTGCATTAGTGCCCAGGTTTGACTATATAATTTGGGTACATTCCAGTGCCGTGTAGGTTTGTCTTCATTTAAGCTGCCTGGTCAGCTCATTAGGCAATATATTTTTTCTAGAGGGCAGGCAGAGTGCTTCATTGTCGGTCCAGAATTGCCAAACATGAGGGCTTCGGGGCCAGGAGAGTGAGGACGGAAGTCTGAGAACACAAGACTTCGGATTCAGGGTGAGGGCACGGCAGGTACCCCCTGCAGATCTGAACCAATATCTCATGCATCTGAAGTCAGGTCGAGGATCCGACGTTGGCTCAGGTTGGAGTTTCTGTGCATGACGGCCCCTTCATGAAGGGAGCGAAATCTCGAGGCCATGGAGGATTTCCACGTTGGGAGATGTGGGATGCCCCCTTCAAGGATTCCTTCTGCGGGACAATTGAGACCTGTTGGACAGCTCCAGGACATCCCATATGGAATGACTCCAGAGCACCATTCGAGGATGGATGCCTGGGAAGTCCGCCTCGCCTTCCAATTGTCTCCTAGCAACAAGATAGTTTAGATCTAATGGCTCTGCGGGAGCAACCGGGGTGGCTGAGTTGAAATGCACTTTCCAGAGGATGGGTCCTAATGTGTGTTTGTGTCCATGAGGGCCTTGGAATGGGGAGGTGGCACCGGGACACTAAAGTATTCTCCTAAGCTTTGGCATAGCTCCCATGCACAAGTTTCCTTGTGGAGACGAGATTTGTTCTGATGGGTGCCTCAGGAAAACCCCTCTGCTGGTATTGAAATCCAGGCTTTTGAAGAGACATGCCTGTAAACCAAAGCAATGGATCCGATAATGGCCTCGGGTCCTGTCTGGTTCAATCTTCTTGGTATGAGTAGAGGTAGATGAGTGGAGGAAGATGCTCAGCAGGTATCAACAGCCCTTTTTTGTCCCGGGCGATCTACACTATTGGGATGGCCTCAGGGACTTTGGAGGGTTCTCCTAATTTGTACGATTTTTGACAATGGAATGGGCAGAATTCCCATGGATTGGGTGGGGGCAGTCCTAATGTGTGGCTCCAGGGGCCCCAGCCTGGAGGGAGTGTGGCCCAGGACTTTGAGGACAGAAGACTGAAAACACAAACTCAGCTTAAGTTTGGGGACGTAGGTATGGCACGCCCGATCTACAAACCATGAGAAGAACTCTTCAGGATATGAAGAATGAGCGAGTCTGAGTCGCTTGCTCAGGCTTTTGTCTCTGGATTTTGTTTCAGCGATGGCCGTGGAATGTTGGGGAGGTCTCTTGTGCCATGGACGAATCTTCCTCTCTGTGGATTTGGCCCGATCCCAATTGTTTTTCGTCCATCTGTGGGATGGGAGGACTCCTTTCAGGTTTGTTACCTCTGGTGTCCCACCAAAAGAGGAATTCCAAAGCAGAGCCCTGAGGAATAGTGAAGGGACTCCCCGAACTATGGTTAAAATTTGGGGCCTAGGGGCATGGCAAGCCCAATATGCTGTCTCTTCCTATAGGCCCTGAGAGGCCTTACCTGAGGACTGGGCTCAGGCTGAGGTTCACAATGTGTGTTTGTGACCAATGTGGCCCGCAAGCATGGGCTGGGCCTCATGGGCCACGCTTGTTTCAACTACACTGAACATTGGACAACATGCCAACCACAAGGTTTCTTGCCATGGGGAAAGAGTTCTGATTTCTGCATCATTTTCAACCCTGGGCAGTGGTTGGAGATAAGGTCTAGGTTCTGGAGCCTGAAAACCGCAGTTGGGAAGAGATGACGACCTAAGGCCATGGCGGGTCCGATGTGCTCAGTGTGCGGCCAGCTGTCTGGGTGGGACCAGGAGGTCCAGGCTCAGGCTGGGTCAGAAGGGGAAATAGTGCCCAGGTCAGCCTATATGTTTGGGGTACAGCCGATTGGCGTGCAGGTTGATCCTCATTTGGGGTTTCGGGTAGCCCTGAGGGCAATGTTTTACTTCTGTAGGGCAGGCAGAGTGCGGCATTGTAGTTCTGGATTGCCCAACTGGAGGGCTTGTGGGCCAGTAGTCTGAGGACGGAGTCTGAGAACCCAAGCTAGGCCTAGGTTTCTGGGTGAGGATTTGGCAGGCACAATCTACAGACCTCAATCGAGATCTCGTGCATCTGAAGTCAGGGCAAGGATCAGACGATCGCACAGGTTGGACTTTCTGCCCTGATGGCCCTTTCTTGAAGGGGGTTGGATCACGAGGACATGGGGGTTTTCCCACGATGGGAGTTGTGAGAAGCTCCAAACTGCAAAGATTCTTCTGCAGGACAATTGAGACCTGTTGGTTGGCTCCAGGCCAACGATTCCGAGCAGGGTTCTAAGGATGGATGGCTGGGTAGCCCACCTCGCATTCCAATTGTCTCCAAGCAACAAGACAGGTTAGATCTGCTGGATGTGGGGGGCAACCGAGGAGGCTGAGTTGAAATGGACTCTCCTGTGGATGTGTCCTAATATGTTTTTGTGTCTATGGAGACCTTGGAATGAAGCGGTGGCCCTGGGGCCCTGAAGGGTTCTCCTAAACAGAGGCTTTGACACAGCTCCAACGTGCATGTTTCCCATGTGTAGATGAGATTTGTTCTGATGGGTGAGCCAAGAAACAGCCATATGCTGGTATTGAAATCCAGGCCTCTGAGGAGAGTTTCCTGGAAACCAAAGCAATGGATCCGATTAGTGCCTAGGGGCCTGTTCGTTCCTTTTTACCTCTGGGGACATCAGTCTACGGGTCTGAGTGCAGGTAGGTGCTCATATGGGCTCAGATTGCCCCCTGTTTGTCCTGGGAAGCCACAACTATTGGGATGGCCTCAGGGACTTTGGAGGTTATCCTATTAGTAGGGTTGTGGCCATTGGAATGGGCACATACAATTCCCTTGGAGAGCGCAAGTACAGTCCTCAGGTTTGGCTCCAGGGCCCTGAGCCTGTAGGGTGTGTAGGCCAGAGCTGTTTGGACAGTTGTCTGAAAACACAAACTCGGCTTATGTTTTGGGTCATAGGTATGGCAGGACTGATCTACAGACCATGAGGAGAACACTTCTGGATATGAAAAAAGGGCGAGTGTGAGGCTCTTGCTCAAGTTTTTGTCTCTGGATATCGTGTCACTCATGGTCGTGAAATTGCCTGGTGACTTCATGGGAAATGGACGAGTCTTACTCTCTGGGGGTTCGGTCCCGTCCATAGAGTTTGGGGTCATTCTGGGGATGGAAGAAGTCCGTTTTTTTGTTGTTGTTGTCGATTTGTTTCATTTTGTTTTTCCACCTCAGATGTCCCACCAAATGAGGGATTCCAGAGTAGAGCCCTGGGGTGGGGCGACTGGACAACCAGAAATCTGGTTAAAAATTGGGGACTAGGGACATGTCAAGCCCATTATGACATCTAATGGTCCAGCCACTGAGAGGACTTACTAGAGGACAGGACTCACGCTGAGGTCACAATGCGTGTTTATGCTCTCGTCGCACTCAAGAATGGGCGGGGCCTCAGGGTGAATGCTGGTTTCTCCTACACTGAACGTTGGACAACATGCCAACCACAAGGTTTCTTGCCATGGGTCAGGAAGAGTTCTGATTTCTGCATCACAGTCACCCGTGGGCAGTGATTGGAGATAAGGTCTAGGTTCTGAAGTCTGAAAACTGAAGTAGGGAAGAGATGATGACCTAAGGCCATGGCGGGTCTGATGTGCTCAGCGTGCGGTCAGCTGTCTGGGTGTTGGTCAGCAGGTCCGGGCTCAGGTTGTGTCAGACAGTGCATTAGTGCCCAGGTTAGACTATATAATTTGGGTACATTCGAGTGCCGTGTAGGTTTATCTTCATTTAAGCTGCCTGGGCTGCTCATTAGGCAATATATTTTTTCTAGAGGGCAGGCAGAGTGCTTCATTGTCGGTGCGGAATTGCCAAACTTGAGGGCTTCGGGGCCAGGAGAGTGAGGACGGAAGTCTGAGAACACAAGCTAGACTTCGGATTCAGGGTGAGGGCACGGCAGGTACCCCCTGCAGATCTGAACCAATATCTCATGCATCTGAAGTCAGGGCGAGGATCCGACGTTGGCTCAGGTTGGAGTTTCTGTGCATGACGGCCCCTTCATGAAGGGAGCGGAATCTCGAGGGCATGGAGGTTTTCCACGTTGGGAGATGTGGGATGCCCCCTTCAAGGATTCCTTCTGCGGGACAATTGAGACCTTTGGACAGCTCCAGGACATCCCATATGGAATGACTCCACAGCACCGTTCGAGGATGGATGCCTGGGAAGTCCGCCTCGCCTTCCAATTGTCTCCTAGCAACAAGCCAGTTTAGATCTAATGGATCTGCGGGAGCAACCGGGGTGGCTGAGTTGAAATGCACTTTCCAGAGGATGGGTCCTAACGTGTGTTTGTGTCCAGGAGGGCCTTGGAATGGGGAGGTGGCACCGGGACCCTGAAGTATTCTCCTAAGCTTTGGCATAGCTCCCATGCACAAGTTTCCTTGTGGAGACGAGATTTGTTCTGATGGGTGCCTCAGGAAATCCCCTCTGCTGGTATTGGAATCCAGGGTTTGAGGAGACATGCCTGTAAACCAAAGCAATGGATCCGATAATGGCCTCGGGTCCTGTCTGGTTCAATCTTCTTGGTATGAGTGGAGGTAGATGAGTGGAGGTAGATGCTCAGCCGGTATCAACGGCCCTTTTTTTATCCTGGACGACCTACACTATTGGGATGGCCTCGGGGACTTTGGAGGTTTCTCCTAATTTGTACGATTTTTGACAATGGAATGGGCAGAATTCCCATGGATTGGGTGGGGGCAGTCCTAATGTGTGGCTCCAGGGGCCCCAGCCTGGAGGGAGTGTGGCCCAGGACTTTGAGGACAGAAGACTGAAAACACAAACTCAGCTTAAGTTTGGGGACGTAGGTATGGCACGCCCAATCTACAAACCATGAGAAGAACTCTTCAGGATATGAAGAATGAGCGAGTCTGAGGCGCTTGCTCAGGCTTTTGTCTCTGGATTTTGTTTCAGCGATGGCCGTGGAATGTTGGGGAGGTCTCTTGTGCCATGGACGAATCTTCCTCTCTGTGGATTTGGCCCGATCCCAATTGTTTTTCGTCAATCTGTGGGATGGGAGGACTCCTTTCAGGTTTGTTACCTCAGGTGTCCCACCAAAAGAGGAATTCCAAAGCAGAGCCCTGGGGAAGAGTGAAGGGACAACCCGAACTATGGTTAAAAATTGGGGCCTAGGGGCATGGCAAGCCCAATATGCTGTCTCTTCATATAGGCCCTGAGAGGCCTTACCTGAGGACTGGGCTCAGGCTGAGGGTCACAATGTGTGTTTGTGACCAATGTGGCCCGCAAGCATGGGCTGGGCCTCATGGGCCACTCTTGTTTCAACTACACTGAACGTTGGACAACATGCCAAGCACAAGGTTTCTTGCCATGGGGAAAGAGTTCTGATTTCTGCATCATTTTCAACCCTGGGCAGTGGTTGGAGATAAGGTCTAGGTTCTGGAGCCTGAAAACCGCAGTTGGGAAGAGATGACGACCTAAGGCCATGGCGGGTCCGATGTGCTCAGTGTGCGGCCAGCTGTCTGGGTGGGACCAGGAGGTCCAGGCTCAGGCTGGGTCAGAAGCGGAAATAGTGCCCAGGTCAGCCTATATGTTTGGGGTACAGCCGAATGGCCTGCAGGTTGATCCTCATTTGGGGTTTCGGGGTAGCCCTGAGGGCAATATTTTACTTCTGTAGGGCAGGCAGAGTGCGGCATTGTAGTTCTGGATTGCCCAACTGGAGGGCTTGTGGGCCAGTAGTCTGAGGACGGAGTCTGAGAACCCAAGCTAGGCCTAGGTTTCTGGGTGAGGATATGGCAGGCACAGTCAACAGACCTCAATCGAGATCTCCTGCATCTGAAGTCAGGGCAAGGATCAGACGATCGCTCAGGTTGGACTTTCTGCCCTGATGGCCCTTTCTTGAAGGGGGTTGGATCACGAGGACATGGGGGTTTTCCCACGATGGGAGTTGTGAGAAGCTCCAAACTGCAAAGATTCTTCTGCAGGACAATTGAGACCTGTTGGTTGACTCCAGGCCAACGATTCCGAGCAGGGTTCTAAGGATGGATGGCTGGGTAGCCCACCTCGCATTCCAATGGTCTCCAAGCAACAAGACAGGTTAGATCTGCTGGATGTGGGGGGCAACCGAGGAGGCTGAGTTGAAATGGACTCTCCTGTGGATGTGTCCTAATATGTTTTTGTGTCTATGGAGACCTTGGAATGAAGCGGTGGCCCTGGGGCCCTGAAGGGTTCTCCTAAACAGAGGCTTTGACACAGCTCCAACGTGCATGTTTCCCATGTGTAGATGAGATTTGTTCTGATGGGTGAGTCAAGAAACAGCCATATGCTGGTATTGAAATCCAGGCCTCTGAGGAGAGATGCCTGGAAACCAAAGCAATGGATCCGATTAGTGCCTAGGGGCCTGTTCGTTCCTTTTTACCTCTGGGGACATCAGTCTACGGGTCTGAGTGCAGGTGTGTGCTCATATGGGCTCAGATTGCCCCCTGTTTGTCCTGGGAAGCCACAACTATTGGGATGGCCTCAGGGACTTTGGAGGTTATCCTATTAGTAGGGTTGTGGCCATTGGAATGGGCACATACAATTCCCTTGGAGAGGGCAAGTACAGTCCTCAGGTTTGGCTCCAGGGCCCTGAGCCTGTAGGGTGTGTAGGCCAGAGCTGTTTGGACAGTTGTCTGAAAACACAAACTCGGCTTATGTTTTGGGTCATAGGTATGGCAGGACTGATCTACAGACCATGAGGAGAACACTTCGGGATATGAAAAAAGGGCGAGTGTGAGGCTCTTGCTCAAGTTTTTGTCTCTGGATATCGTGTCACTCATGGTCGTGAAATTGCCGGGTGACTTCATGGGAAATGGACGAGTCTTACTCTCTGGGGGTTCGGTCCCGTCCAAAGAGTTTGGGGTCATTCTGGGGATGGAAGAAGTCCGTTTTTTTGTTGTTGTTGTCGATTTGTTTCATTTTGTTTTTCAACCTCAGATGTCCCACCAAATGAGGGATTCCAGAGTAGAGCCCTGGGGTGGGGCGACTGGACAACCAGAAATCTGGTTAAAAATTGGGGACTAGGGACATGTCAAGCCCATTATGACATCTAATGGTCCAGCCACTGAGAGGACTTACTAGAGGACAGGACTCACGCTGAGGTCACAATGCGTGTTTATGCTCTCGTCGCACTCAAGAATGGGCGGGGCCTCAGGGTGAATGCGGTTTTCTCCTACACTGAACGTTGGACAACATGGCAACCACAAGGTTTCTTGCCATGGGTCAGGAAGAGTTCTGATTTCTGCATCACAGTCACCCGTGGGCAGTGATTGGAGATAAGGTCTAGGTTCTGAAGCCTGAAAACTGAGGTAGGGAAGAGATGATGACCTAAGGCCATGGCGGGTCTGATGTGCTCAGCGTGCGGTCAGCTGTCTGGGTGTTGGTCAGCAGGTCCGGGCTCAGGTTGTGTCGGACAGTGCATTAGTGCCCAGGTTAGACTATATAATTTGGGTACATTCGAGTGCCGTGTAGGTTTATCTTCATTTAAGCTGCCTGGTCAGCTCATTAGGCAATATATTTTTTCTAGAGGGCAGTCAGAGTGCTTCATGGTCGGTCCGGAATTGCCAAACATGAGGGCTTCGGGGCCAGGAGAGTGAGGACGGAAGTCTGAGAACACAAGCTAGACTTCGGATTCAGGGTGAGGGCACGGCAGGTACCCCCTGCAGATCTGAACCAATATCTCATGCATCTGAAGTCAGGGCGAGGATCCGACGTTGGCTCAGGTTGGAGTTTCTGTGCATGACGGCCCCTTCTTGAAGGGAGCGGAATCTCGAGGCCATGGAGGTTTTCCACATTGGGAGATGTGGGATGCCCCCTTCAAGGATTCCTTCTGCGGGACAATTGAGACCTGTTGGACAGCTCCAGGACATCCCATATGGAATGACTCCAGAGCACCATTCGAGGATGGATGCCTGGGAAGTCCGCCTCGCCTTCCAATTGTCTCCTAGCAACAAGACAGTTTAGATCTAATGGCTCTGCGGGAGCAACCGGGGTGGATGAGTTGAAATGCACTTTCCAGAGGATGGGTCCTAATGTGTGTTTGTGTCCATGAGGGCCTTGGAATGGGGAGGTGGCACCGGGACCCTGAAGTATTCTCCTAAGCTTTGGCATAGCTCCCATGCACAAGTTTCCTTGTGGAGACGAGATTTGTTCTGATGGGTGCCTCAGGAAATCCCCTCTGCTGGTATTGGAATCCAGGCTTTTGAGGAGACATGCCTGTAAACCAAAGCAATGGATCCGATAATGGCCTCGGGTCCTGTCTGGTTCAATCTTCTTGGTATGAGTGGAGGTAGATGAGTGGAGGAAGATGCTCAGCTGGTATCAACCGCCCTTTTTTGTCCCGGGCGACCTACACTATTGGGATGGCCTCAGGGACTTTGGAGGGTTCTCCTAATTTGTACGATTTTTGACAATGGAATGGGCAGAATTCCCATGGATTGGGTGGGGGCAGTCCTAATGTGTGGCTCCAGGGGCCCCAGCCTGGAGGGAGTGTGGCCCAGGACTTTGAGGACAGAAGACTGAAAACACAAACTCTGCTTTAGTTTGGGGACGTAGGTATGGCACGCCCGATCTACAAACCATGAGAAGAACTCTTCAGGATATGAAGAATGAGCGAGTCTGAGGCGCTTGCTCAGGCTTTTGTCTCTGGATTTTGTTTCAGCGATGGCCGTGGAATGTTGGGGAGGTCTCATGGGCCATGGACGAATCTTCCTCTCTGTGGATTTGGCCCGATCCCAATTGTTTTTCGTCAATCTGTGGGATGGGAGGACTCCTTTCAGGTTTGTTACCTCTGGTGTCCCACCAAAAGAGGAATTCCAAAGCAGAGCCCTGGGGAAGAGTGAAGGGACACCCCGAACTATGGTTAAAAATTGGGGCCTAGGGGCATGGCAAGCCCAATATGCTGTCTCTTCATATAGGCCCTGAGAGGCCTTACCTGAGGACTGGGCTCAGGCTCAGGGTCACAATGTGTGTTTGTGACCAATGTGGCCCGCAAGCATGGGCTGGGCCTCATGGGCCACGCTTGTTTCAACTACACTGAACGTTGGACAACATGCCAACCACAAGGTTTCTTGCCATGGGGAAAGAGTTCTGATTTCTGCATCATTTTCAAACCTGGGCAGTGGTTAGAGATAAGGTCTAGGTTCTGGAGCCTGAAAACCGAAGTTGGGAAGAGATGACGACCTAAGGCCATGGCGGGTCCGATGTGCTCAGTGTGCGGCCAGCTGTCTGGGTGGGACCAGGAGGTCCAGGCTCAGGCTGGGTCAGAAGGGGAAATAGTGCCCAGGTCAGCCTATATGTTTGGGGTACAGCCGATTGGCGTGCAGGTTGATCCTCATTTGGGGTTTCGGGGTAGCCCTGAGGGCAATGTTTTACTTCTGTAGGGCAGGCAGAGTGCGGCATTGTAGTTCTGGATTGCCCAACTGGAGGGCTTGTGGGCCAGTAGTCTGTGGACGGAGTCTGAGAACCCAAGCTAGGCCTAGGTTTCTGGGTGAGGATATGGCAGGCACAATCTACAGACCTCAATAGAGATCTCGTGCATCTGAAGTCAGGGCAAGGATCAGACGATCGCTCAGGTTGGACTTTCTGCCCTGATGGCCCTTTCTTGAAGGGGGTTGGATCACGAGGACATGGGGGTTTTCCCACGATGGGAGTTGTGAGAAGCTCCAAACTGCAAAGATTCTTCTGCAGGACAATTGAGACCTGTTGGTTGGCTCCAGGCCAACGATTCCGAGCAGGGTTCTAAGGATGGATGGCTGGGTAGCCCACCTCGCATTCCAATTGTCTCCAAGCAACAAGACAGGTTAGATCTGCTGGATGTGGGGGGCAACCGAGGAGGCTGAGTTGAAATGGACTCTCCTGTGGATGTGTCCTAATATGTTTTTGTGTCTATGGAGACCTTGGAATGAAGCGGTGGCCCTGGGGCCCTGAAGGGTTCTCCTAAACAGAGGCTTTGACACAGCTCCAACATGCATGTTTCCCAAGTGTAGATGAGATTTGTTCTGATGGGTGAGTCAAGAAACAGCCATATGCTGGTATTGAAATCCAGGCCTCTGAGGAGAGATGCCTGGAAACCAAAGCAATGGATCCGATTAGTGCCTAGGGGCCTGTTCGTTCCTTTTTACCTCTGGGGACATCAGTCTACGGGTCTGAGTGCAGGTAGGTGCTCAGAAGGGCTCAGATTGCCCCTGTATGTCCTGGGAAGCCACAACTCTTGGGATGGCCTCAGGGACTTTGGAGGTTATCCTACTAGTAGGGTTGTGGCCATTGGAATGGGCACATACAATTCCCTTGCAGAGGGCAAGTACAGTCCTCAGGTTTGGCTCCAGGGCCCTGAGCCTGTAGGGTGTGTAGGCCAGAGCTGTTTGGACAGTTGTCTGAAAACACAAACTCGGCTTATGATTTGGGTCATAGGTATGGCAGGACTGATCTACAGACCATGAGGAGAACACTTCTGGATATGAAAAAAGGGCGAGTGTGAGGCTCTTGCTCAAGTTTTTGTCTCTGGATATCGTGTCACTCATGGTCGTGAAATTGCCGGGTGACTTCATGGGAAATGGACGAGTCTTACTCTCTGGGGGTTCGGTCCCCTCCAAAGAGTTTGCGGTCATTCTGGGGATGGAAGAAGTCCGTTTTTTTGTTGTTGTTGTCGATTTGTTTCATTTTGTTTTTCCACCTCAGATGTCCCACCAAATGAGGGATTCCAGAGTAGAGCCCTGGGGTGGGGCGACTGGACAACCAGAAATCTGGTTAAAAATTGGGGACTAGGGACATGTCAAGCCCATTATGACATCTAATGGTCCAGCCACTGAGAGGACTTACTAGAGGACAGGACTCACGCTGAGGTCACAATGCGTGTTTATGCTCTCGTCGCACTCAAGAAAGGCGGGGCCTCAGGGTGAATGCTGTTTTCTCCTACACTGAACGTTGGACAACATGGCAACCACAAGGTTTCTTGCCATGGGTCAGGAAGAGTTCTGATTTCTGCATCACAGTCACCCGTGGGCAGTGATTGGAGATAAGGTCTAGGTTCTGAAGCCTGAAAACTGAGGTAGGGAAGAGATGATGACCTAAGGCCATGGCGGGTCTGATGTGCTCAGCGTGCGGTCAGCTGTCTGGGTGTTGGTCAGCAGGTCCGGGCTCAGGTTGTGTCGGACAGTGCATTAGTGCCCAGGTTAGACTATATAATTTGGGTACATTCGAGTGCCGTGTAGGTTTATCTTCATTTAAGCTGCCTGGTCAGCTCATTAGGCAATATATTTTTTCTAGAGGGCAGTCAGAGTGCTTCATGGTCGGTCCGGAATTGCCAAACATGAGGGCTTCGGGGCCAGGAGAGTGAGGACGGAAGTCTGAGAACACAAGCTAGACTTCGGATTCAGGGTGAGGGCACGGCAGGTACCCCCTGCAGATCTGAACCAATATCTCATGCATCTGAAGTCAGGGCGAGGATCCGACGTTGGCTCAGGTTGGAGTTTCTGTGCATGACGGCCCCTTCATGAAGGGAGCGGAATCTCGAGGCCATGGAGGTTTTCCACATTGGGAGATGTGGGATGCCCCCTTCAAGGATTCCTTCTGCGGGACAATTGAGACTTGTTGGACAGCTCCAGGACATCCCATATGGAATGACTCCAGAGCACCATTCGAGGATGGATGCCTGGGAAGTCCGCCTCGCCTTCCAATTGTCTCCTAGCAACAAGACAGTTTAGATCTAATGGCTCTGCGGGAGCAACCGGGGTGGATGAGTTGAAATGCACTTTCCAGAGGATGGGTCCTAATGTGTGTTTGTGTCCATGAGGGCCTTGGAATGGGGAGGTGGCACCGGGACCCTGAAGTATTCTCCTAAGCTTTGGCATAGCTCCCATGCACAAGTTTCCTTGTGGAGACGAGATTTGTTCTGATGGGTGCCTCAGGAAATCCCCTCTGCTGGTATTGGAATCCAGGCTTTTGAGGAGACATGCCTGTAAACCAAAGCAATGGATCCGATAATGGCCTCGGGTCCTGTCTGGTTCAATCTTCTTGGTATGAGTGGAGGTAGATGAGTGGAGGAAGATGCTCAGCTGGTATCAACCGCCCTTTTTTGTCCCGGGCGACCTACACTATTGGGATGGCCTCAGGGACTATGGAGGGTTCTCCTAATTTGTATGATTTTTGACAATGGAATGGGCAGAATTCCCATGGATTGGGTGGGGGCAGTCCTAATGTGTGGCTCCAGGGGCCCCAGCCTGGAGGGAGTGTGGCCCAGGACTTTGAGGACAGAAGACTGAAAACACAAACTCAGCTTAAGTTTGGGGACGTAGGTATGGCACGCCCGATCTACAAACCATGAGAAGAACTCTTCAGGATATGAAGAATGAGCGAGTCTGAGGCGCTTGCTCAGGCTTTTGTCTCTGGATTTTGTTTCAGCGATGGCCGTGGAATGTTGGGGAGGTCTCATGGGCCATGGACGAATCTTCCTCTCTGTGGATTGGGCCCGATCCCAATTGTTTTTCGTCAATCTGTGGGATGGGAGGACTCCTTTCAGGTTTGTTACCTCTGGTGTCCCACCAAAAGAGGAATTCCAAAGCAGAGCCCTGGGGAAGAGTGAAGGGACACCCCGAACTATGGTTAAAAATTGGGGCTTGGGGCATGGCAAGCCCAATATGCTGTCTCTTCATATAGGCCCTGAGAGGCCTTACCTGAGGACTGGGCTCAGGCTCAGGGTCACAATGTGTGTTTGTGACCAATGTGGCCCGCAAGCATGGGCTGGGCCTCATGGGCCACGCTTGTTTCAACTACACTGAACGTTGGACAACATGCCAACCACTAGGTTTCTTGCCATGGGGAAAGAGTTCTGATTTCTGCATCATTTTCAAACCTGGGCAGTGGTTGGAGATAAGGTCTAGGTTCTGGAGCCTGAAAACCGAAGTTGGGAAGAGATGACGACCTAAGGCCATGGCGGGTCCGATGTGCTCAGTGTGCGGCCAGCTGTCTGGGTGGGACCAGGAGGTCCAGGCTCAGGCTGGGTCAGAAGGGGAAATAGTGCCCAGGTCAGCCTATATGTTTGGGGTACAGCCGATTGGCGTGCAGGTTGATCCTCATTTGGGGTTTTGGGGTAGCCCTGAGGGCAATGTTTTACTTCTGTAGGGCAGGCAGAGTGCGGCATTGTAGTTCTGGATTGCCAAACTGGAGGGCTTGTGGGCCAGTAGTCTGTGGACGGAGTCTGAGAACCCAAGCCAGGCCTAGGTTTCTGGGTGAGGATATGGCAGGCACAATCTACAGACCTCAATAGAGATTTCGTGCATCTGAAGTCAGGGCAAGGATCAGACGATCGCTCAGGTTGGACTTTCTGCCCTGATGGCCCTTTCTTGAAGGGGGTTGGATCACGAGGACATGGGGGTTTTCCCACGATGGGAGTTGTGAGAAGCTCCAAACTGCAAAGATTCTTCTGCAGGACAATTGAGACCTGTTGGTTGGCTCCAGGCCAACGATTCCGAGCAGGGTTCTAAGGATGGATGGCTGGGTAGCCCACCTCGCATTCCAATTGTCTCCAAGCAACAAGACAGGTTAGATCTGCTGGATGTGGGGGGCAACCGAGGAGGCTGAGTTGAAATGGACTCTCCTGTGGATGTGTCCTAATATGTTTTTGTGTCTATGGAGACCTTGGAATGAAGCGGTGGCCCTGGGGCCCTGAAGGGTTCTCCTAAACAGAGGCTTTGACACAGCTCCAACGTGCATGTTTCCCAAGTGTAGATGAGATTTGTTCTGATGGGTGAGTCAAGAAACAGCCATATGCTGGTATTGAAATCCAGGCCTCTGAGGAGAGATGCCTGGAAACCAAAGCAATGGATCCGATTAGTGCCTAGGGGCCTGTTCGTTCCTTTTTACCTCTGGGGACATCAGTCTACGGGTCTGAGTGCAGGTAGGTGCTCAGAAGGGCTCAGATTGCCCCTGTTTGTCCTGGGAAGCCACAACTCTTGGGATGGCCTCAGGGACTTTGGAGGTTATCCTACTAGTAGGGTTGTGGCCATTGGAATGGGCACATACAATTCCCTTGGAGAGGGCAAGTACAGTCCTCAGGTTTGGCTCCAGGGCCCTGAGCCTGTAGGGTGTGTAGGCCAGAGCTGTTTGGACAGTTGTCTGAAAACACAAACTCGGCTTATGTTTTGGGTCATAGGTATGGCAGGACTGATCTACAGACCATGAGGAGAACACTTCTGGATATGAAAAAAGGGCGAGTGTGAGGCTCTTGCTCAAGTTTTTGTCTCTGGATATCGTGTCACTCATGGTCGTGAAATTGCCGGGTGACTTCATGGGAAATGGACGAGTCTTACTCTCTGGGGGTTCGGTCCCCTCCAAAGAGTTTGCGGTCATTCTGGGGATGGAAGAAGTCCGTTTTTTTGTTGTTGTTGTCGATTTGTTTCATTTTGTTTTTCAACCTCAGATGTCCCGCCAATTGAGGGATTCCAGAGTAGAGCCCTGGGGTGGGGCGACTGGACAACCAGAAATCTGGTTAAAAATTGGGGACTAGGGACATGTCAAGCCCATTATGACATCTAATGGTGCAACCACTGAGAGGACTTACTAGAGGACAGGACTCACGCTGAGGTCACAATGCGTGTTTATGCTCTCGTCGCACTCAAGAAAGGCGGGGCCTCAGGGTGAATGCTGTTTTCTCCTACACTGAACGTTGGACAACATGGCAACCACAAGGTTTCTTGCCATGGGTCAGGAAGAGTTCTGATTTCTGCATCACAGTCACCCGTGGGCAGTGATTGGAGATAAGGTCTAGGTTCTGAAGCCTGAAAACTGAGGTAGGGAAGAGATGATGACCTAAGGCCAGGGCGGGTCTGATGTGCTCAGGGTGCGGTCAGCTGTCTGGGTGTTGGTCAGCAGGTCCGGGCTCACGTTGTGTCAGACAGTGCATTAGTGCCCAGGTTAGACTATATAATTTGGGTACATTCGAGTGCCGTGTAGGTTTATCTTCATTTAAGCTGCCTGGTCAGCTCATTAGGCAATATATTTTTTCTAGAGGGCAGGCAGAGTGCTTCATTGTCGGTCCGGAATTGCCAAACAAGAGGGCTTCGGGGCCAGGAGAGTGAGGACGGAAGTCTGAGACCACAAGCTAGACTTCGGATTCAGGGTGAGGGCACGGCAGGTACCCCCTGCAGATCTGAACCAATATCTCATGCATCTGAATTCAGGGCGAGGATTCGACGTTGGCTCAGGTTGGAGTTTCTGTGCATGACGGCCCCTTCATGAAGGGAGCGGAATCTTGAGGCCATGGAGGTTTTCCACGATGGGAGATGTGGGATGCCCACTTCAAGGATTCCTTCTGCGGGACAATTGAGACCTGTTGGACAGCTCCAGGACATCCCATATGGAATGACTCCAGAGCACCGTTCGAGGATGGATGCCTGGGAAGTCCGCCTCGCCTTCCAATTGTCTCCTAGCAACAAGACAGTTTAGATCTAATGGATCTGCGGGAGCAACCGGGGTGGCTGAGTTGAAATGCACTTTCCAGAGGATGGGTCCTAATGTGTGTTTGTGTCCATGAGGGCCTTGGAATGGGGAGATGGCACCGACCCTGAAGTATTCTCCTAAGCTTTGGCATAGCTCCCATGCACAAGTTTCCTTGTGGAGACGAGATTTGTTCTGATGGGTGCCTCAGGAAATCCCCTCTGCTGGTATTGGAATCCAGGCTTTTGAGGAGACATGCCTGTAAACCAAAGCAATGGATCCGATAATGGCCTCGGGTCCTGTCTGGTTCAATCTTTTTGGTATGAGTGGAGGTAGATGAGTGGAGGAAGATGCTCAGCTGGTATCAACCGCCCTTTTTTGTCCCGGGCGACCTACACTATTGGGATGGCCTCAGGGACTTTGGAGGGTTCTCCTAATTTGTACGATTTTTGACAATGGAATGGGCAGAATTCCCATGGATTGGGTGGGGGCAGTCCTAATGTGTGGCTCCAGGGGCCCCAGCCTGGAGGGAGTGTGGCCCAGGACTTTGAGGACAGAAGACTGAAAACACAAACTCTGCTTTAGTTTGGGGACGTAGGTATGGCACGCCCGATCTACAAACCATGAGAAGAACTCTTCAGGATATGAAGAATGAGCGAGTCTGAGGCGCTTGCTCAGGCTTTTGTCTCTGGATTTTGTTTCAGCGATGGCCGTGGAATGTTGGGGATGTCTCATGGGCCATGGACGAATCTTCCTCTCTGTGGATTTGGCCCGATCCCAATTGTTTTTCGTCAATCTGTGGGATGGGAGGACTCCTTTCAGGTTTGTTACCTCTGGTGTCCCACCAAAAGAGGAAATCCAAAGCAGAGCCCTGGGGAAGAGTGAAGGGACACCCCGAACTATGGTTAAAAATTGGGGCTTGGGGCATGGCAAGCCCAATATGCTGTCTCTTCATATAGGCCCTGAGAGGCCTTACCTGAGGACTGGGCTCAGGCTCAGGGTCACAATGTGTGTTTGTGACCAATGTGGCCCGCAAGCATGGGCTGGGCCTCATGGGCCACGCTTGTTTCAACTACACTGAACGTTGGACAACATGCCAACCACTAGGTTTCTTGCCATGGGGAAAGAGTTCTGATTTCTGCATCATTTTCAAACCTGGGCAGTGGTTGGAGATAAGGTCTAGGTTCTGGAGCCTGAAAACCGAAGTTGGGAAGAGATGACGACCTAAGGCCATGGCGGGTCCGATGTGCTCAGTGTGCGGCCAGCTGTCTGGGTGGGACCAGGAGGTCCAGGCTCAGGCTGGGTCAGAAGGGGAAATAGTGCCCAGGTCAGCCTATATGTTTGGGGTACAGCCGATTGGCGTGCAGGTTGATCCTCATTTGGGGTTTCGGGGTAGCCCTGAGGGCAATGTTTTACTTCTGTAGGGCAGGCAGAGTGCGGCATTGTAGTTCTGGATTGCCAAACTGGAGGGCTTGTGGGCCAGTAGTCTGTGGACGGAGTCTGAGAACCCAAGCTAGGCCTAGGTTTCTGGGTGAGGATATGGCAGGCACAATCTACAGACCTCAATAGAGATCTCGTGCATCTGAAGTCAGGGCAAGGATCAGACGATCGCTCAGGTTGGACTTTCTGCCCTGATGGCCCTTTCTTGAAGGGGGTTGGATCACGAGGACATGGGGGTTTTCCCACGATGGGAGTTGTGAGAAGCTCCAAACTGCAAAGATTCTTCTGCAGGACAATTGAGACCTGTTGGTTGGCTCCAGGCCAACGATTCCGAGCAGGGTTCTAAGGATGGATGGCTGGGTAGCCCACCTCGCATTCCAATTGTCTCCAAGCAACAAGACAGGTTAGATCTGCTGGATGTGGGGGGCAACCGAGGAGGCTGAGTTGAAATGGACTCTCCTGTGGATGTGTCCTAATATGTTTTTGTGTCTATGGAGACCTTGGAATGAAGCGGTGGCCCTGGGGCCCTGAAGGGTTCTCCTAAACAGAGGCTTTGACACAGCTCCAACGTGCATGTTTCCCAAGTGTAGATGAGATTTGTTCTGATGGGTGAGTCAAGAAACAGCCATATGCTGGTATTGAAATCCAGGCCTCTGAGGAGAGATGCCTGGAAACCAAAGCAATGGATCCGATTAGTGCCTAGGGGCCTGTTCGTTCCTTTTTACCTCTGGGGACATCAGTCTACGGGTCTGCGTGCAGGTAGGTGCTCAGAAGGGCTCAGATTGCCCCTGTATGTCCTGGGAAGCCACAACTCTTGGGATGGCCTCAGGGACTTTGGAGGTTATCCTACTAGTAGGGTTGTGGCCATTGGAATGGGCACATACAATTCCCTTGGAGAGGGCAAGTACAGTCCTCAGGTTTGGCTCCAGGGCCCTGAGCCTGTAGGGTGTGTAGGCCAGAGCTGTTTGGACAGTTGTCTGAAAACACAAACTCGGCTTATGTTTTGGGTCATAGGTATGGCAGGACTGATCTACAGACCATGAGGAGAACACTTCTGGATATGAAAAAAGGGCGAGTGTGAGGCTCTTGCTCAAGTTTTTGTCTCTGGATATCGTGTCACTCATGGTCGTGAAATTGCCGGGTGACTTCATGGGAAATGGACGAGTCTTACTCTCTGGGGGTTCGGTCCCGTCCAAAGAGTTTGGGGTCATTCTGGGGATGGAAGAAGTCCGTTTTTTTGTTGTTGTTGTCGATTTGTTTCATTTTGTTTTTCAACCTCAGATGTCCCGCCAATTGAGGGATTCCAGAGTAGAGCCCTGGGGTGGGGCGACTGGACAACCAGAAATCTGGTTAAAAATTGGGGACTAGGGACATGTCAAGCCCATTATGACATCTAATGGTGCAGCCACTGAGAGGACTTACTAGAGGACAGGACTCACGCTGAGGTCACAATGCGTGTTTATGCTCTCGTCGCACTCAAGAAAGGCGGGGCCTCAGGGTGAATGCTGTTTTCTCCTACACTGAACGTTGGACAACATGGCAACCACAAGGTTTCTTGCCATGGGTCAGGAAGAGTTCTGATTTCTGCATCACAGTCACCCGTGGGCAGTGATTGGAGATAAGGTCTAGGTTCTGAAGCCTGAAAACTGAGGTAGGGAAGAGATGATGACCTAAGGCCATGGCGGGTCTGATGTGCTCAGGGTGCGGTCAGCTGTCTGGGTGTTGGTCAGCAGGTCCGGGCTCACGTTGTGTCAGACAGTGCATTAGTGCCCAGGTTAGACTATATAATTTGGGTACATTCGAGTGCCGTGTAGGTTTATCTTCATTTAAGCTGCCTGGTCAGCTCATTAGGCAATATATTTTTTCTAGAGGGCAGGCAGAGTGCTTCATTGTCGGTCCGGAATTGCCAAACATGAGGGCTTCGGGGCCAGGAGAGTGAGGACGGAAGTCTGAGACCACAAGCTAGACTTCGGATTCAGGGTGAGGGCACGGAAGGTACCCCCTGCAGATCTGAACCAATATCTCATGCATCTGAAGTCAGGGCGAGGATCCGACGTTGGCTCAGGTTGGAGTTTCTGTGCATGACGGCCCCTTCATGAAGGGAGCGGAATCTTGAGGCCATGGAGGTTTTCCACGATGGGAGATGCGGGATGCCCACTTCAAGGATTCCTTCTGCGGGACAATTGAGACCTGTTGGACAGCTCCAGGACATCCCATATGGAATGACTCCAGAGCACCATTCGAGGATGGATGCCTGGGAAGTCCGCCTCGCCTTCCAATTGTCTCCTAGCAACAAGACAGTTTAGATCTAATGGATCTGCGGGAGCAACCGGGGTGGCTGAGTTGAAATGCACTTTCCAGAGGATGGGTCCTAATGTGTGTTTGTGTCCATGAGGGCCTTGGAATGGGGAGATGGCACCGACCCTGAAGTATTCTCCTAAGCATTGGCATAGCTCCCATGCACAAGTTTCCTTGTGGAGACGAGATTTGTTCTGATGGGTGCCTCAGGAAATCCCCTCTGCTGGTATTGGAATCCAGGCTTTTGAGGAGACATGCCTGTAAATCAAAGCAATGGATCCGATAATGGCCTCGGGTCCTGTCTGGTTCAATCTTCTTGGTATGAGTGGAGGTAGATGAGTGCAGGAAGATGCTCAGCTGGTATCAACCGCCCTTTTTTGTCCCGGGCGACCTACACTATTGGGATGGCCTCAGGGACTGTGGAGGGTTCTCTTATTTGTACGATTTTTGACAATGGAATGGGCAGAATTCCCATGGATTGGGTGGGGGCAGTCCTAATGTGTGGCTCCAGGGGCCCCAGCCTGGAGGGAGTGTGGCCCAGGACTTTGAGGACAGAAGACTGAAAACACAAACTCAGCTTAAGTTTGGGGACGTAGGTATGGCACGCCCGATCTACAAACCATGAGAAGAACTCTTCAGGATATGAAGAATGAGCGAGTCTGAGGCGCTTGCTCAGGCTTTTGTCTCTGGATTTTGTTTCAGCGATGGCCGTGGAATGTTGCGGAGGTCTCATGGGACATGGACGAATCTTCCTCTCTGTGGATTTGGCCCGATCACAATTGTTTTTCGTCAATCTGTGGGATGGGAGGACTCCTTTCAGGTTTGTTACCTCTGGTGTCCCACCAGAAGAGGAATTCCAAAGCAGAGCCCTGGGGAAGAGTGAAGGGACACCCCGAACTATGGTTAAAAATTGGGGCCTGGGGGCATGGCAAGCCCAATATGCTGTCTCTTCATATAGGCCCTGAGAGGCCTTACCTGAGGACTGGGCTCAGGCTCAGGGTCACAATGTGTGTTTGTGACCAATGTGGCCCGCAAGCATGGGCTGGGCCTCATGGGCCACGCTTGTTTCAACTACACTGAACGTTGGACAACATGCCAAGCACAAGGTTTCTTGCCATGGGGAAAGAGTTCTGATTTCTGCATCATTTTCAACCCTGGGCAGTGGTTGGAGATAAGGTCTAGGTTCTGGAGCCTGAAAACCGCAGTTGGGAAGAGATGACGACCTAAGGCCATGGCGGGTCCGATGTGCTCAGTGTGCGGCCAGCTGTCTGGGTGGGACCAGGAGGTCCAGGCTCAGGCTGGGTCAGAAGGGGAAATGGTGCCCAGGTCAGCCTATTTTTGGGGTACAGCCGATTGGCGTGCAGGTTGATCCACATTTGGGGTTTCGGGGTAGCCCTGAGGGCAATGTTTTACTTCTGTAGGGCAGGCAGAGTGCGGCATTGTAGTTCTGGATTGCCAAACTGGAGGGCTTGTGGGCCAGTAGTCTGAGGACGGAGTCTGAGAACCCAAGCTAGGCCTAGGTTTCTGGGTGAGGATATGGCAGGCACAATCTACAGACCTCAATCGAGATCTCGTGCATCTGAAGTCAGGGCAAGGATCAGACGATCGCACAGGTTGGACTTTCTGCCCTGATGGCCCTTTCTTGAAGGGGGTTGGATCACGAGGACATGGGGGTTTTCCCACGATGGGAGTTGTGAGAAGCTCCAAACTGCAAAGATTCTTCTGCAGGACAATTGAGACCTGTTGGTTGGCTCCAGGCCAACGATTCCGAGCAGGGTTCTAAGGATGGATGGCTGGGTAGCCCACCTCGCATTCCAATTGTCTCCAAGCAACAAGACAGGTTAGATCTGCTGGATGTGGGGGGCAACCGAGGAGGCTGAGTTGAAATGGACTCTCCTGTGGATGTGTCCTAATATGTTTTTGTGTCTATGGAGACCTTGGAATGAAGCGGTGGCCCTGGGGCCCTGAAGGGTTCTCCTAAACAGAGGCTTTGACACAGCTCCAACGTGCATGTTTCCAAAGTGTAGATGAGATTTGTTCTGATGGGTGAGTCAAGAAACAGCCATATGCTGGTATTGAAATCCAGGCCTCTGAGGAGAGATGCCTGGAAACCAAAGCAATGGATCCGATTAGTGCCTAGGGGCCTGTTCGTTCCTTTTTACCTCTGGGGACATCAGTCTACGGGTCTGAGTGCAGGTGTGTGCTCAAATGGGCTCAGATTACCCCCTGTTTGTCCTGGGAAGCCACAACTATTGGGATGGCCTCAGGGACTTTGGAGGTTATCCTATTAGTAGGGTTGTGGCCATTGGAATGGGCACATACAATTCCCTTGGAGAGGGCAAGTACAGTCCTCAGGTTTGGCTCCAGGGCCCTGAGCCTGTAGGGTGTGTAGGCCAGAGCTGTTTGGACAGTTGTCTGAAAACACAAACTCGGCTTATGTTTTGGGTCATAGGTATGGCAGGACTGATCTACAGACCATGAGGAGAACACTTCGGAATATGAAAAAAGGGCGAGTGTGAGGCTCTTGCTCAAGTTTTTGTCTCTGGATATCGTGTCACTCATGGTCGTGAAATTGCCGGGTGACTTCATGGGAAATGGACGAGTCTTACTCTCTGGGGGTTCGGTCCCGTCCAAAGATTTTGGGGTCATTCTGGGGATGGAAGAAGTCCGTTTTTTTGTTGTTGTTGTCGATTTGTTTCATTTTGTTTTTCAACCTCAGATGTACCACCAAATGAGGGATTCCAGAGTAGAGCCCTGGGGTGGGGCGACTGGACAACCAGAAATCTGGTTAAAAATTGGGGACTAGGGACATGTCAAGCCCATTATGACATCTAATGGTCCAGCCACTGAGAGGACTTACTAGAGGACAGGACTCACGCTGAGGTCACAATGCGTGTTTATGCTCTCGTCGCACTCAAGAATGGGCGGGGCCTCAGGGTGAATGCGGTTTTCTCCTACACTGAACGTTGGACAACATGGCAACCACAAGGTTTCTTGCCATGGGTCAGGAAGAGTTCTGATTTCTGCATCACAGTCACCCGTGGGCAGTGATTGGAGATAAGGTCTAGGTTCTGAAGCCTGAAAACTGAGGTAGGGAAGAGATGATGACCTAAGGCCATGGCGGGTCTGATGTGCTCAGCGTGCGGTCAGCTGTCTGGGTGTTGGTCAGCAGGTCCGGGCTCAGGTTGTGTCGGACAGTGCATTAGTGCCCAGGTTAGACTATATAATTTGGGTACATTCGAGTGCCGTGTAGGTTTATCTTCATTTAAGCTGCCTGGTCAGCTCATTAGGCAATATATTTTTTCTAGAGGGCAGTCAGAGTGCTTCATGGTCGGTCCGGAATTGCCAAACATGAGGGCTTCGGGGCCAGGAGAGTGAGGACGGAAGTCTGAGAACACAAGCTAGACTTCGGATTCAGGGTGAGGGCACGGCAGGTACCCCCTGCAGATCTGAACCAATATCTCATGCATCTGAAGTCAGGGCGAGGATCCGACGTTGGCTCAGGTTGGAGTTTCTGTGCATGACGGCCCCTTCATGAAGGGAGCGGAATCTCGAGGCCATGGAGGTTTTCCACATTGGGAGATGTGGGATGCCCCCTTCAAGGATTCCTTCTGCGGGACAATTGAGACCTGTTGGACAGCTCCAGGACATCCCATATGGAATGACTCCAGAGCACCATTCGAGGATGGATGCCTGGGAAGTCCGCCTCGCCTTCCAATTGTCTCCTAGCAACAAGACAGTTTAGATCTAATGGCTCTGCGGGAGCAACCGGGGTGGATGAGTTGAAATGCACTTTCCAGAGGATGGGTCCTAATGTGTGTTTGTGTCCATGAGGGCCCTGGAATGGGGAGGTGGCACCGGGACCCTGAAGTATTCTCCTAAGCTTTGGCATAGCTCCCATGCACAAGTTTCCTTGTGGAGACGAGATTTGTTCTGATGGGTGCCTCAGGAAATCCCCTCTGCTGGTATTGGAATCCAGGCTTTTGAGGAGACATGCCTGTAAACCAAAGCAATGGATCCGATAATGGCCTCGGGTCCTGTCTGGTTCAATCTTCTTGGTATGAGTGGAGGTAGATGAGTGGAGGAAGATGCTCAGCTGGTATCAACCGCCCTTTTTTGTCCCGGGCGACCTACACTATTGGGATGGCCTCAGGGACTTTGGAGGGTTCTCCTAATTTGTATGATTTTTGACAATGGAATGGGCAGAATTCCCATGGATTGGGTGGGGGCAGTCCTAATGTGTGGCTCCAGGGGCCCCAGCCTGGAGGGAGTGTGGCCCAGGACTTTGAGGACAGAAGACTGAAAACACAAACTCTGCTTTAGTTTGGGGACGTAGGTATGGCACGCCCGATCTACAAACCATGAGAAGAACTCTTCAGGATATGAAGAATGAGCGAGTCTGAGGCGCTTGCTCAGGCTTTTGTCTCTGGATTTTGTTTCAGCGATGGCCGTGGAATGTTGGGGAGGTCTCATGGGCCATGGACGAATCTTCCTCTCTGTGGATTTGGCCCGATCCCAATTGTTTTTCGTCAATCTGTGGGATGGGAGGACTCCTTTCAGGTTTGTTACCTCTGGTGTCCCACCAAAAGAGGAATTCCAAAGCAGAGCCCTGGGGAAGAGTGAAGGGACACCCCGAACTATGGTTAAAAATTGGGGCTTGGGGCATGGCAAGCCCAATATGCTGTCTCTTCATATAGGCCCTGAGAGGCCTTACCTGAGGACTGGGCTCAGGCTCAGGGTCACAATGTGTGTTTGTGACCAATGTGGCCCGCAAGCATGGGCTGGGCCTCATGGGCCACGCTTGTTTCAACTACACTGAACGTTGGACAACATGCCAACCACTAGGTTTCTTGCCATGGGGAAAGAGTTCTGATTTCTGCATCATTTTCAAACCTGGGCAGTGGTTGGAGATAAGGTCTAGGTTCTGGAGCCTGAAAACCGAAGTTGGGAAGAGATGACGACCTAAGGCCATGGCGGGTCCGATGTGCTCAGTGTGCGGCCAGCTGTCTGGGTGGGACCAGGAGGTCCAGGCTCAGGCTGGGTCAGAAGGGGAAATAGTGCCCAGGTCAGCCTATATGTTTGGGGTACAGCCGATTGGCGTGCAGGTTGATCCTCATTTGGGGTTTCGGGGTAGCCCTGAGGGCAATGTTTTACTTCTG
This sequence comes from Mustela nivalis, assembly GCF_964662115.1. Lineage (NCBI taxonomy): Eukaryota > Metazoa > Chordata > Mammalia > Carnivora > Mustelidae > Mustela > Mustela nivalis. The sequence continues at coordinate 1,123,890 of NW_028136480.1, read as the reverse complement.
TAGGGCAGGCAGAGTGCGGCATTGTAGTTCTGGATTGCCAAACTGGAGGGCTTGTGGGCCAGTAGTCTGTGGACGGAGTCTGAGAACCCAAGCTAGGCCTAGGTTTCTGGGTGAGGATATGGCAGGCACAATCTACAGACCTCAATAGAGATCTCGTGCATCTGAAGTCAGGGCAAGGATCAGACGATCGCTCAGGTTGGACTTTCTGCCCTGATGGCCCTTTCTTGAAGGGGGTTGGATCACGAGGACATGGGGGTTTTCCCACGATGGGAGTTGTGAGAAGCTCCAAACTGCAAAGATTCTTCTGCAGGACAATTGAGACCTGTTGGTTGGCTCCAGGCCAACGATTCCGAGCAGGGTTCTAAGGATGGATGGCTGGGTAGCCCACCTCGCATTCCAATTGTCTCCAAGCAACAAGACAGGTTAGATCTGCTGGATGTGGGGGGCAACCGAGGAGGCTGAGTTGAAATGGACTCTCCTGTGGATGTGTCCTAATATGTTTTTGTGTCTATGGAGACCTTGGAATGAAGCGGTGGCCCTGGGGCCCTGAAGGGTTCTCCTAAACAGAGGCTTTGACACAGCTCCAACGTGCATGTTTCCCAAGTGTAGATGAGATTTGTTCTGATGGGTGAGTCAAGAAACAGCCATATGCTGGTATTGAAATCCAGGCCTCTGAGGAGAGATGCCTGGAAACCAAAGCAATGGATCCGATTAGTGCCTAGGGGCCTGTTCGTTCCTTTTTACCTCTGGGGACATCAGTCTACGGGTCTGAGTGCAGGTAGGTGCTCAGAAGGGCTCAGATTGCCCCTGTTTGTCCTGGGAAGCCACAACTCTTGGGATGGCCTCAGGGACTTTGGAGGTTATCCTACTAGTAGGGTTGTGGCCATTGGAATGGGCACATACAATTCCCTTGGAGAGGGCAAGTACAGTCCTCAGGTTTGGCTCCAGGGCCCTGAGCCTGTAGGGTGTGTAGGCCAGAGCTGTTTGGACAGTTGTCTGAAAACACAAACTCGGCTTATGTTTTGGGTCATAGGTATGGCAGGACTGATCTACAGACCATGAGGAGAACACTTCTGGATATGAAAAAAGGGCGAGTGTGAGGCTCTTGCTCAAGTTTTTGTCTCTGGATATCGTGTCACTCATGGTCGTGAAATTGCCGGGTGACTTCATGGGAAATGGACGAGTCTTACTCTCTGGGGGTTCGGTCCCCTCCAAAGAGTTTGCGGTCATTCTGGGGATGGAAGAAGTCCGTTTTTTTGTTGTTGTTGTCGATTTGTTTCATTTTGTTTTTCAACCTCAGATGTCCCGCCAATTGAGGGATTCCAGAGTAGAGCCCTGGGGTGGGGCGACTGGACAACCAGAAATCTGGTTAAAAATTGGGGACTAGGGACATGTCAAGCCCATTATGACATCTAATGGTGCAGCCACTGAGAGGACTTACTAGAGGACAGGACTCACGCTGAGGTCACAATGCGTGTTTATGCTCTCGTCGCACTCAAGAAAGGCGGGGCCTCAGGGTGAATGCTGTTTTCTCCTACACTGAACGTTGGACAACATGGCAACCACAAGGTTTCTTGCCATGGGTCAGGAAGAGTTCTGATTTCTGCATCACAGTCACCCGTGGGCAGTGATTGGAGATAAGGTCTAGGTTCTGAAGCCTGAAAACTGAGGTAGGGAAGAGATGATGACCTAAGGCCAGGGCGGGTCTGATGTGCTCAGGGTGCGGTCAGCTGTCTGGGTGTTGGTCAGCAGGTCCGGGCTCACGTTGTGTCAGACAGTGCATTAGTGCCCAGGTTAGACTATATAATTTGGGTACATTCGAGTGCCGTGTAGGTTTATCTTCATTTAAGCTGCCTGGTCAGCTCATTAGGCAATATATTTTTTCTAGAGGGCAGGCAGAGTGCTTCATTGTCGGTCCGGAATTGCCAAACAAGAGGGCTTCGGGGCCAGGAGAGTGAGGACGGAAGTCTGAGACCACAAGCTAGACTTCGGATTCAGGGTGAGGGCACGGCAGGTACCCCCTGCAAATCTGAACCAATATCTCATGCATCTGAATTCAGGGCGAGGATTCGACGTTGGCTCAGGTTGGAGTTTCTGTGCATGACGGCCCCTTCATGAAGGGAGTGGAATCTTGAGGCCATGGAGGTTTTCCAGGATGGGAGATGTGGGATGCCCACTTCAAGGATTCCTTCTGCGGGACAATTGAGACCTGTTGGACAGCTCCAGGACATCCCATATGGAATGACTCCAGAGCACCGTTCGAGGATGGATGCCTGGGAAGTCCGCCTCGCCTTCCAATTGTCTCCTAGCAACAAGACAGTTTAGATCTAATGGATCTGCGGGAGCAACCGGGGTGGCTGAGTTGAAATGCACTTTCCAGAGGATGGGTCCTAATGTGTGTTTGTGTCCATGAGGGCCTTGGAATGGGGAGATGGCACCGACCCTGAAGTATTCTCCTAAGCTTTGGCATAGCTCCCATGCACAAGTTTCCTTGTGGAGACGAGATTTGTTCTGATGGGTGCCTCAGGAAATCCCCTCTGCTGGTATTGGAATCCAGGCTTTTGAGGAGACATGCCTGTAAACCAAAGCAATGGATCCGATAATGGCCTCGGGTCCTGTCTGGTTCAATCTTCTTGGTATGAGTGGAGGTAGATGAGTGGAGGAAGATGCTCAGCTGGTATCAACCGCCCTTTTTTGTCCCGGGCGACCTACACTATTGGGATGGCCTCAGGGACTTTGGAGGGTTCTCCTAATTTGTACGATTTCTGACAATGGAATGGGCAGAATTCCCATGGATTGGGTGGGGGCAGTCCTAATGTGTGGCTCCAGGGGCCCCAGCCTGGAGGGAGTGTGGCCCAGGACTTTGAGGACAGAAGACTGAAAACACAAACTCTGCTTTAGTTTGGGGACGTAGGTATGGCACGCCCGATCTACAAACCATGAGAAGAACTCTTCAGGATATGAAGAATGAGCGAGTCTGAGGCGCTTGCTCAGGCTTTTGTCTCTGGATTTTGTTTCAGCGATGGCCGTGGAATGTTGGGGATGTCTCATGGGCCATGGACGAATCTTCCTCTCTGTGGATTTGGCCCGATCCCAATTGTTTTTCGTCAATCTGTGGGATGGGAGGACTCCTTTCAGGTTTGTTACCTCTGGTGTCCCACCAAAAGAGGAATTCCAAAGCAGAGCCCTGGGGAAGAGTGAAGGGACACCCCGAACTATGGTTAAAAATTGGGGCTTGGGGCATGGCAAGCCCAATATGCTGTCTCTTCATATAGGCCCTGAGAGGCCTTACCTGAGGACTGGGCTCAGGCTCAGGGTCACAATGTGTGTTTGTGACCAATGTGGCCCGCAAGCATGGGCTGGGCCTCATGGGCCACGCTTGTTTCAACTACACTGAACGTTGGACAACATGCCAACCACTAGGTTTCTTGCCATGGGGAAAGAGTTCTGATTTCTGCATCATTTTCAAACCTGGGCAGTGGTTGGAGATAAGGTCTAGGTTCTGGAGCCTGAAAACCGAAGTTGGGAAGAGATGACGACCTAAGGCCATGGCGGGTCCGATGTGCTCAGTGTGCGGCCAGCTGTCTGGGTGGGACCAGGAGGTCCAGGCTCAGGCTGGGTCAGAAGGGGAAATAGTGCCCAGGTCAGCCTATATGTTTGGGGTACAGCCGATTGGCGTGCAGGTTGATCCTCATTTGGGGTTTCGGGGTAGCCCTGAGGGCAATGTTTTACTTCTGTAGGGCAGGCAGAGTGCGGCATTGTAGTTCTGGATTGCCAAACTGGAGGGCTTGTGGGCCAGTAGTCTGTGGACGGAGTCTGAGAACCCAAGCTAGGCCTAGGTTTCTGGGTGAGGATATGGCAGGCACAATCTACAGACCTCAATAGAGATCTCGTGCATCTGAAGTCAGGGCAAGGATCAGACGATCGCTCAGGTTGGACTTTCTGCCCTGATGGCCCTTTCTTGAAGGGGGTTGGATCACGAGGACATGGGGGTTTTCCCACGATGGGAGTTGTGAGAAGCTCCAAACTGCAAAGATTCTTCTGCAGGACAATTGAGACCTGTTGGTTGGCTCCAGGCCAACGATTCCGAGCAGGGTTCTAAGGATGGATGGCTGGGTAGCCCACCTCGCATTCCAATTGTCTCCAAGCAACAAGACAGGTTAGATCTGCTGGATGTGGGGGGCAACCGAGGAGGCTGAGTTGAAATGGACTCTCCTGTGGATGTGTCCTAATATGTTTTTGTGTCTATGGAGACCTTGGAATGAAGCGGTGGCCCTGGGGCCCTGAAGGGTTCTCCTAAACAGAGGCTTTGACACAGCTCCAACGTGCATGTTTCCCAAGTGTAGATGAGATTTGTTCTGATGGGTGAGGCAAGAAACAGCCATATGCTGGTATTGAAATCCAGGCCTCTGAGGAGAGATGCCTGGAAACCAAAGCAATGGATCCGATTAGTGCCTAGGGGCCTGTTCGTTCCTTTTTACCTCTGGGGACATCAGTCTACGGGTCTGAGTGCAGGTAGGTGCTCAGAAGGGCTCAGATTGCCCCTGTTTGTCCTGGGAAGCCACAACTCTTGGGATGGCCTCAGGGACTTTGGAGGTTATCCTACTAGTAGGGTTGTGGCCATTGGAATGGGCACATACAATTCCCTTGGAGAGGGCAAGTACAGTCCTCAGGTTTGGCTCCAGGGCCCTGAGCCTGTAGGGTGTGTAGGCCAGAGCTGTTTGGACAGTTGTCTGAAAACACAAACTCGGCTTATGTTTTGGGTCATAGGTATGGCAGGACTGATCTACAGACCATGAGGAGAACACTTCTGGATATGAAAAAAGGGCGAGTGTGAGGCTCTTGCTCAAGTTTTTGTCTCTGGATATCGTGTCACTCATGGTCGTGAAATTGCCGGGTGACTTCATGGGAAATGGACGAGTCTTACTCTCTGGGGGTTCGGTCCCCTCCAAAGAGTTTGCGGTCATTCTGGGGATGGAAGAAGTCCGTTTTTTTGTTGTTGTTGTCGATTTGTTTCATTTTGTTTTTCAACCTCAGATGTCCCGCCAATTGAGGGATTCCAGAGTAGAGCCCTGGGGTGGGGCGACTGGACAACCAGAAATCTGGTTAAAAATTGGGGACTAGGGACATGTCAAGCCCATTATGACATCTAATGGTGCAGCCACTGAGAGGACTTACTAGAGGACAGGGCTCACGCTGAGGTCACAATGCGTGTTTATGCTCTCGTCGCACTCAAGAAAGGCGGGGCCTCAGGGTGAATGCTGTTTTCTCCTACACTGAACGTTGGACAACATGGCAACCACAAGGTTTCTTGCCATGGGTCAGGAAGAGTTCTGATTTCTGCATCACAGTCACCCGTGGGCAGTGATTGGAGATAAGGTCTAGGTTCTGAAGCCTGAAAACTGAGGTAGGGAAGAGATGATGACCTAAGGCCAGGGCGGGTCTGATGTGCTCAGGGTGCGGTCAGCTGTCTGGGTGTTGGTCAGCAGGTCCGGGCTCACGTTGTTTCAGACAGTGCATTAGTGCCCAGGTTAGACTATATAATTTGGGTACATTCGAGTGCCGTGTAGGTTTATCTTCATTTAAGCTGCCTGGTCAGCTCATTAGGCAATATATTTTTTCTAGAGGGCAGGCAGAGTGCTTCATTGTAGGTCCGGAATTGCCAAACATGAGGGCTTCGGGGCCAGGAGAGTGAGGACGGAAGTCTGAGACCACAAGCTAGACTTCGGATTCAGGGTGAGGGCACGGCAGGTACCCCCTGCAGATCTGAACCAATATCTCATGCATCTGAAGTCAGGGCGAGGATTCGACGTTGGCTCAGGTTGGAGTTTCTGTGCATGACGGCCCCTTCATGAAGGGAGCGGAATCTTGAGGCCATGGAGGTTTTCCACGATGGGAGATGTGGGATGCCCACTTCAAGGATTCCTTCTGCGGGACAATTGAGACCTGTTGGACAGCTCCAGGACATCCCATATGGAATGACTCCAGAGCACCATTCGAGGATGGATGCCTGGGAAGTCCGCCTCGCCTTCCAATTGTCTCCTAGCAACAAGACAGTTTAGATCTAATGGATCTGCGGGAGCAACCGGGGTGGCTGAGTTGAAATGCACTTTCCAGAGGATGGGTCCTAATGTGTGTTTGTGTCCATGAGGGCCTTGGAATGGGGAGATGGCACCGACCCTGAAGTATTCTCCTAAGCATTGGCATAGCTCCCATGCACAAGTTTCCTTGTGGAGACGAGATTTGTTCTGATGGGTGCCTCATGAAATCCCCTCTGCTGGTATTGGAAACAAGGCTTTTGAGGAGACATGCCTGTAAATCAAAGCAATGGATCCGATAATGGCCTCGGGTCCTGTCTGGTTCAATCTTCTTGGTATGAGTGGAGGTAGATGAGTGGAGGAAGATGCTCAGCTGGTATCAACCGCCCTTTTTTGTCCCGGGCGACCTACACTATTGGGATGGCCTCAGGGACTGTGGAGGGTTCTCCTAATTTGTACGATTTTTGACAATGGAATGGGCAGAATTCCCATGGATTGGGTGGGGGCAGTCCTAATGTGTGGCTCCAGGGGCCCCAGCCTGGAGGGAGTGTGGCCCAGGACTTTGAGGACAGAAGACTGAAAACACAACCTCAGCTTAAGTTTGGGGACGTAGGTATGGCACGCCCGATCTACAAACCATGAGAAGAACTCTTCAGGATATGAAGAATGAGCGAGTCTGAGTCGCTTGCTCAGGCTTTTGTCTCTGGATTTTGTTTCAGCGATGGCCGTGGAATGTTGGGGAGGTTTCATGGGCCATGGACGAATCTTCCTCTCTGTGGATTTGGCCCGATCACAATTGTTTTTCGTCAATCTGTGGGATGGGAGGACTCCTTTCAGGTTTGTTACCTCTGGTGTCCCACCAGAAGAGGAATTCCAAAGCAGAGCCCTGGGGAAGAGTGAAGGGACACCCCGAACTATGGTTAAAAATTGGGGCCTGGGGGCATGGCAAGCCCAATATGCTGTCTCTTCATATAGGCCCTGAGAGGCCTTACCTGAGGACTGGGCTCAGGCTCAGGGTCACAATGTGTGTTTGTGACCAATGTGGCCCGCAAGCATGGGCTGGGCCTCATGGGCCACGCTTGTTTCAACTACACTGAACGTTGGACAACATGCCAAGCACAAGGTTTCTTGCCATGGGGAAAGAGTTCTGATTTCTGCATCATTTTCAACCCTGGGCAGTGGTTGGAGATAAGGTCTAGGTTCTGGAGCCTGAAAACCGCAGTTGGGAAGAGATGACGACCTAAGGCCATGGCGGGTCCGATGTGCTCAGTGTGCGGCCAGCTGTCTGGGTGGGACCAGGAGGTCCAGGCTCAGGCTGGGTCAGAATGGGAAATGGTGCCCAGGTCAGCCTATATGTTTGGGGTACAGCCGAATGGCCTGCAGGTTGATCCACATTTGGGGTTTCGGGGTAGCCCTGAGGGCAATGTTTTACTTCTGTAGGGCAGGCAGAGTGCGGCATTGTAGTTCTGGATTGCCAAACTGGAGGGCTTGTGGGCCAGTAGTCTGAGGACGGAGTCTGAGAACCCAAGCTAGGCCTAGGTTTCTGGGTGAGGATATGGCAGGCACAATCTACAGACCTCAATCGAGATCTCGTGCATCTGAAGTCAGGGCAAGGATCAGACGATCGCTCAGGTTGGACTTTCTGCCCTGATGGCCCTTTCTTGAAGGGGGTTGGATCACGAGGACATGGGGGTTTTCCCACGATGGGAGTTGTGAGAAGCTCCAAACTGCAAAGATTCTTCTGCAGGACAATTGAGACCTGTTGGTTGGCTCCAGGCCAACAATTCCGAGCAGGGTTCTAAGGATGGATGGCTGGGTAGCCCACCTCGCATTCCAATTGTCTCCAAGCAACAAGACAGGTTAGATCTGCTGGATGTGGGGGGCAACCGAGGAGGCTGAGTTGAAATGGACTCTCCTGTGGATGTGTTCTAATATGTTTTTGTGTCTATGGAGACCTTGGAATGAAGCGGTGGCCCTGGGGCCCTGAAGGGTTCTCCTAAACAGAGGCTTTGACACAGCTCCAACGTGCATGTTTCCAAAGTGTAGATGAGATTTGTTCTGATGGGTGAGTCAAGAAACAGCCATATGCTGGTATTGAAATCCAGGCCTCTGAGGAGAGATGCCTGGAAACCAAAGCAATGGATCCGATTAGTGCCTAGGGGCCTGTTCGTTCCTTTTTACCTCTGGGGACATCAGTCTACGGGTCTGAGTGCAGGTGTGTGCTCAAATGGGCTCAGATTAACCCCTTTTTGTCCTGGGAAGCCACAACTATTGGGATGGCCTCAGGGACTTTGGAGGTTATCCTATTAGTAGGGTTGTGGCCATTGGAATGGGCACATACAATTCCCTTGGAGAGGGCAAGTACAGTCCTCAGGTTTGGCTCCAGGGCCCTGAGCCTGTAGGGTGTGTAGGCCAGAGCTGTTTGGACAGTTGTCTGAAAACACAAACTCGGCTTATGTTTTGGGTCATAGGTATGGCAGGACTGATCTACAGACCATGAGGAGAACACTTCGGAATATGAAAAAAGGGCGAGTGTGTGGCTCTTGCTCAAGTTTTTGTCTCTGGATATCGTGTCACTCATGGTCGTGAAATTGCCGGGTGACTTCATGGGAAATGGACGAGTCTTACTCTCTGGGGGTTCGGTCCCGTCCAAAGAGTTTGCGGTCATTCTGGGGATGGAAGAAGTCCGTTTTTTTGTTGTTGTTGTCGATTTGTTTCATTTTGTTTTTCCACCTCAGATGTCCCACCAAATGAGGGATTCCAGAGTAGAGCCCTGGGGTGGGGCGACTGGACAACCAGAAATCTGGTTAAAAATTGGGGACTAGGGACATGTCAAGCCCATTATGACATCTAATGGTCCAGCCACTGAGAGGACTTACTAGAGGACAGGACTCACGCTGAGGTCACAATGCGTGTTTATGCTCTCGTCGCACTCAAGAATGGGCGGGGCCTCAGGGTGAATGCGGTTTTCTCCTACACTGAACGTTGGACAACATGGCAACCACAAGGTTTCTTGCCATGGGTCAGGAAGAGTTCTGATTTCTGCATCACAGTCACCCGTGGGCAGTGATTGGAGATAAGGTCTAGGTTCTGAAGCCTGAAAACTGAGGTAGGGAAGAGATGATGACCTAAGGCCATGGCGGGTCTGATGTGCTCAGCGTGCGGTCAGCTGTCTGGGTGTTGGTCAGCAGGTCCGGGCTCAGGTTGTGTCGGACAGTGCATTAGTGCCCAGGTTAGACTATATAATTTGGGTACATTCGAGTGCCGTGTAGGTTTATCTTTATTTAAGCTGCCTGGTCAGCTCATTAGGCAATATATTTTTTCTAGAGGGCAGGCAGAGTGCTTCATGGTCGGTCCGGAATTGCCAAACATGAGGGCTTCGGGGCCAGGAGAGTGAGGACGGAAGTCTGAGAACACAAGCTAGACTTCGGATTCAGGGTGAGGGCACGGCAGGTACCCCCTGCAGATCTGAACCAATATCTCATGCATCTGAAGTCAGGGCGAGGATCCGACGTTGGCTCAGGTTGGAGTTTCTGTGCATGACGGCCCCTTCATGAAGGGAGCGGAATCTTGAGGCCATGGAGGTTTTCCACGATGGGAGATGTGGGATGCCCACTTCAAGGATTCCTTCTGCGGGACAATTGAGACCTGTTGGACAGCTCCAGGACATCCCATATGGAATGACTCCAGAGCACTGTTCCAGGATGGATGCCTGGGAAGTCCGCCTCGCCTTCCAATTGTCTCCTAGCAACAAGACAGTTTAGATCTAATGGCTCTGCGGGAGCAACCGGGGTGGCTGAGTTGAAATGCACTTTCCAGAGGATGGGTCCTAATGTGTGTTTGTGTCCATGAGGGCCTTGGAATGGGGAGATGGCACCGACCCTGAAGTATTCTCCTAAGCATTGGCATAGCTCCCATGCACAAGTTTCCTTGTGGAGACGAGATTTGTTCTGATGGGTGCCTCATGAAATCCCCTCTGCTGGTATTGGAAACAAGGCTTTTGAGGAGACATGCCTGTAAATCAAAGCAATGGATCCGATAATGGCCTCGGGTCCTGTCTGGTTCAATCTTCTTGGTATGAGTGGAGGTAGATGAGTGGAGGAAGATGCTCAGCTGGTATCAACCGCCCTTTTTTGTCCCGGGCGACCTACACTATTGGGATGGCCTCAGGGACTGTGGAGGGTTCTCCTAATTTGTACGATTTTTGACAATGGAATGGGCAGAATTCCCATGGATTGGGTGGGGGCAGTCCTAATGTGTGGCTCCAGGGGCCCCAGCCTGGAGGGAGTGTGGCCCAGGACTTTGAGGACAGAAGACTGAAAACACAACCTCAGCTTAAGTTTGGGGACGTAGGTATGGCACGCCCGATCTACAAACCATGAGAAGAACTCTTCAGGATATGAAGAATGAGCGAGTCTGAGTCGCTTGCTCAGGCTTTTGTCTCTGGATTTTGTTTCAGCGATGGCCGTGGAATGTTGGGGAGGTTTCATGGGCCATGGACGAATCTTCCTCTCTGTGGATTTGGCCCGATCACAATTGTTTTTCGTCAATCTGTGGGATGGGAGGACTCCTTTCAGGTTTGTTACCTCTGGTGTCCCACCAGAAGAGGAATTCCAAAGCAGAGCCCTGGGGAAGAGTGAAGGGACACCCCGAACTATGGTTAAAAATTGGGGCCTGGGGGCATGGCAAGCCCAATATGCTGTCTCTTCATATAGGCCCTGAGAGGCCTTACCTGAGGACTGGGCTCAGGCTCAGGGTCACAATGTGTGTTTGTGACCAATGTGGCCCGCAAGCATGGGCTGGGCCTCATGGGCCACGCTTGTTTCAACTACACTGAACGTTGGACAACATGCCAAGCACAAGGTTTCTTGCCATGGGGAAAGAGTTCTGATTTCTGCATCATTTTCAACCCTGGGCAGTGGTTGGAGATAAGGTCTAGGTTCTGGAGCCTGAAAACCGCAGTTGGGAAGAGATGACGACCTAAGGCCATGGCGGGTCCGATGTGCTCAGTGTGCGGCCAGCTGTCTGGGTGGGACCAGGAGGTCCAGGCTCAGGCTGGGTCAGAATGGGAAATGGTGCCCAGGTCAGCCTATATGTTTGGGGTACAGCCGAATGGCCTGCAGGTTGATCCACATTTGGGGTTTCGGGGTAGCCCTGAGGGCAATGTTTTACTTCTGTAGGGCAGGCAGAGTGCGGCATTGTAGTTCTGGATTGCCAAACTGGAGGGCTTGTGGGCCAGTAGTCTGAGGACGGAGTCTGAGAACCCAAGCTAGGCCTAGGTTTCTGGGTGAGGATATGGCAGGCACAATCTACAGACCTCAATCGAGATCTCGTGCATCTGAAGTCAGGGCAAGGATCAGACGATCGCTCAGGTTGGACTTTCTGCCCTGATGGCCCTTTCTTGAAGGGGGTTGGATCACGAGGACATGGGGGTTTTCCCACGATGGGAGTTGTGAGAAGCTCCAAACTGCAAAGATTCTTCTGCAGGACAATTGAGACCTGTTGGTTGGCTCCAGGCCAACAATTCCGAGCAGGGTTCTAAGGATGGATGGCTGGGTAGCCCACCTCGCATTCCAATTGTCTCCAAGCAACAAGACAGGTTAGATCTGCTGGATGTGGGGGGCAACCGAGGAGGCTGAGTTGAAATGGACTCTCCTGTGGATGTGTTCTAATATGTTTTTGTGTCTATGGAGACCTTGGAATGAAGCGGTGGCCCTGGGGCCCTGAAGGGTTCTCCTAAACAGAGGCTTTGACACAGCTCCAACGTGCATGTTTCCAAAGTGTAGATGAGATTTGTTCTGATGGGTGAGTCAAGAAACAGCCATATGCTGGTATTGAAATCCAGGCCTCTGAGGAGAGATGCCTGGAAACCAAAGCAATGGATCCGATTAGTGCCTAGGGGCCTGTTCGTTCCTTTTTACCTCTGGGGACATCAGTCTACGGGTCTGAGTGCAGGTGTGTGCTCAAATGGGCTCAGATTAACCCCTTTTTGTCCTGGGAAGCCACAACTATTGGGATGGCCTCAGGGACTTTGGAGGTTATCCTATTAGTAGGGTTGTGGCCATTGGAATGGGCACATACAATTCCCTTGGAGAGGGCAAGTACAGTCCTCAGGTTTGGCTCCAGGGCCCTGAGCCTGTAGGGTGTGTAGGCCAGAGCTGTTTGGACAGTTGTCTGAAAACACAAACTCGGCTTATGTTTTGGGTCATAGGTATGGCAGGACTGATCTACAGACCATGAGGAGAACACTTCGGAATATGAAAAAAGGGCGAGTGTGAGGCTCTTGCTCAAGTTTTTGTCTCTGGATATCGTGTCACTCATGGTCGTGAAATTGCCGGGTGACTTCATGGGAAATGGACGAGTCTTACTCTCTGGGGGTTCGGTCCCGTCCAAAGAGTTTGCGGTCATTCTGGGGATGGAAGAAGTCCGTTTTTTTGTTGTTGTTGTCGATTTGTTTCATTTTGTTTTTCCACCTCAGATGTCCCACCAAATGAGGGATTCCAGAGTAGAGCCCTGGGGTGGGGCGACTGGACAACCAGAAATCTGGTTAAAAATTGGGGACTAGGGACATGTCAAGCCCATTATGACATCTAATGGTCCAGCCACTGAGAGGACTTACTAGAGGACAGGACTCACGCTGAGGTCACAATGCGTGTTTATGCTCTCGTCGCACTCAAGAATGGGCGGGGCCTCAGGGTGAATGCGGTTTTCTCCTACACTGAACGTTGGACAACATGGCAACCACAAGGTTTCTTGCCATGGGTCAGGAAGAGTTCTGATTTCTGCATCACAGTCACCCGTGGGCAGTGATTGGAGATAAGGTCTAGGTTCTGAAGCCTGAAAACTGAGGTAGGGAAGAGATGATGACCTAAGGCCATGGCGGGTCTGATGTGCTCAGCGTGCGGTCAGCTGTCTGGGTGTTGGTCAGCAGGTCCGGGCTCAGGTTGTGTCGGACAGTGCATTAGTGCCCAGGTTAGACTATATAATTTGGGTACATTCGAGTGCCGTGTAGGTTTATCTTCATTTAAGCTGCCTGGTCAGCTCATTAGGCAATATATTTTTTCTAGAGGGCAGGCAGAGTGCTTCATGGTCGGTCCGGAATTGCCAAACATGAGGGCTTCGGGGCCAGGAGAGTGAGGACGGAAGTCTGAGAACACAAGCTAGACTTCGGATTCAGGGTGAGGGCACGGCAGGTACCCCCTGCAGATCTGAACCAATATCTCATGCATCTGAAGTCAGGGCGAGGATCCGACGTTGGCTCAGGTTGGAGTTTCTGTGCATGACGGCCCCTTCATGAAGGGAGCGGAATCTTGAGGCCATGGAGGTTTTCCACGATGGGAGATGTGGGATGCCCACTTCAAGGATTCCTTCTGCGGGACAATTGAGACCTGTTGGACAGCTCCAGGACATCCCATATGGAATGACTCCAGAGCACCATTCGAGGATGGATGCCTGGGAAGTCCGCCTCGCCTTCCAATTGTCTCCTAGCAACAAGACAGTTTAGATCTAATGGCTCTGCGGGAGCAACCGGGGTGGATGAGTTGAAATGCACTTTCCAGAGGATGGGTCCTAATGTGTGTTTGTGTCCATGAGGGCCTTGGAATGGGGAAGTGGCACCGGGACCCTGAAGTATTCTCCTAAGCTTTGGCATAGCTCCCATGCACAAGTTTCCTTGTGGAGACGAGATTTGTTCTGATGGGTGCCTCAGGAAATCCCCTCTGCTGGTATTGGAATCCAGGCTTTTGAGGAGACATGCCTGTAAACCAAAGCAATGGATCCGATAATGGCCTCGGGTCCTGTCTGGTTCAATCTTCTTGGTATGAGTGGAGGTAGATGAGTGGAGGAAGATGCTCAGCTGGTATCAACCGCCCTTTTTTGTCCCGGGCGACCTACACTATTGGGATGGCCTCAGGGACTTTGGAGGGTTCTCCTAATTTGTACGATTTTTGACAATGGAATGGGCAGAATTCCCATGGATTGGGTGGGGGCAGTCCTAATGTGTGGCTCCAGGGGCCCCAGCCTGGAGGGAGTGTGGCCCAGGACTTTGAGGACAGAAGACTGAAAACACAAACTCTGCTTTAGTTTGGGGACGTAGGTATGGCACGCCCGATCTACAAACCATGAGAAGAACTCTTCAGGATATGAAGAATGAGCGAGTCTGAGGCGCTTGCTCAGGCTTTTGTCTCTGGATTTTGTTTCAGCGATGGCCGTGGAATGTTGGGGATGTCTCATGGGCCATGGACGAATCTTCCTCTCTGTGGATTTGGCCCGATCCCAATTGTTTTTCGTCAATCTGTGGGATGGGAGGACTCCTTTCAGGTTTGTTACCTCTGGTGTCCCACCAAAAGAGGAATTCCAAAGCAGAGCCCTGGGGAAGAGTGAAGGGACACCCCGAACTATGGTTAAAAATTGGGGCTTGGGGCATGGCAAGCCCAATATGCTGTCTCTTCATATAGGCCCTGAGAGGCCTTACCTGAGGACTGGGCTCAGGCTCAGGGTCACAATGTGTGTTTGTGACCAATGTGGCCCGCAAGCATGGGCTGGGCCTCATGGGCCACGCTTGTTTCAACTACACTGAACGTTGGACAACATGCCAACCACAAGGTTTCTTGCCATGGGGAAAGAGTTCTGATTTCTGCATCATTTTCAAACCTGGGCAGTGGTTGGAGATAAGGTCTAGGTTCTGGAGCCTGAAAACCGAAGTTGGGAAGAGATGACGACCTAAGGCCATGGCGGGTCCGATGTGCTCAGTGTGCGGCCAGCTGTCTGGGTGGGACCAGGAGGTCCAGGCTCAGGCTGGGTCAGAAGGGGAAATAGTGCCCAGGTCAGCCTATATGTTTGGGGTACAGCCGATTGGCGTGCAGGTTGATCCTCATTTGGGGTTTCGGGGTAGCCCTGAGGGCAATGTTTTACTTCTATAGGGCAGGCAGAGTGGGGCATTGTAGTTCTGGATTGCCAAACTGGAGGGCTTGTGGGCCAGTAGTCTGTGGACGGAGTCTGAGAACCCAAGCTAGGCCTAGGTTTCTGGGTGAGGATATGGCAGGCACAATCTACAGACCTCAATAGAGATCTCGTGCATCTGAAGTCAGGGCAAGGATCAGACGATCGCTCAGGTTGGACTTTCTGCCCTGATGGCCCTTTCTTGAAGGGGGTTGGATCACGAGGACATGGGGGTGTTCCCACGATGGGAGTTGTGAGAAGCTCCAAACTGCAAAGATTCTTCTGCAGGACAATTGAGACCTGTTGGTTGGCTCCAGGCCAACGATTCCGAGCAGGGTTCTAAGGATGGATGGCTGGGTAGCCCACCTCGCATTCCAATTGTCTCCAAGCAACAAGACAGGTTAGATCTGCTGGATGTGGGGGGCAACCGAGGAGGCTGAGTTGAAATGGACTCTCCTGTGGATGTGTCCTAATATGTTTTTGTGTCTATGGAGACCTTGGAATGAAGCGGTGGCCCTGGGGCCCTGAAGGGTTCTCCTAAACAGAGGCTTTGACACAGCTCCAACGTGCATGTTTCCCAAGTGTAGATGAGATTTGTTCTGATGGGTGAGTCAAGAAACAGCCATATGCTGGTATTGAAATCCAGGCCTCTGAGGAGAGATGCCTGGAAACCAAAGCAATGGATCCGATTAGTGCCTAGGGGCCTGTTCGTTCCTTTTTACCTCTGGGGACATCAGTCTACGGGTCTGAGTGCAGGTAGGTGCTCAGAAGGGCTCAGATTGCCCCTGTTTGTCCTGGGAAGCCACAACTCTTGGGATGGCCTCAGGGACTTTGGAGGTTATCCTACTAGTAGGGTTGTGGCCATTGGAATGGGCACATACAATTCCCTTGGAGAGGGCAAGTACAGTCCTCAGGTTTGGCTCCAGGGCCCTGAGCCTGTAGGGTGTGTAGGCCAGAGCTGTTTGGACAGTTGTCTGAAAACACAAACTCGGCTTATGTTTTGGGTCATAGGTATGGCAGGACTGATCTACAGACCATGAGGAGAACACTTCTGGATATGAAAAAAGGGCGAGTGTGAGGCTCTTGCTCAAGTTTTTGTCTCTGGATATCGTGTCACTCATGGTCGTGAAATTGCCGGGTGACTTCATGGGAAATGGACGAGTCTTACTCTCTGGGGGTTCGGTCCCCTCCAAAGAGTTTGCGGTCATTCTGGGGATGGAAGAAGTCCGTTTTTTTGTTGTTGTTGTCGATTTGTTTCATTTTGTTTTTCAACCTCAGATGTCCCGCCAATTGAGGGATTCCAGAGTAGAGCCCTGGGGTGGGGCGACTGGACAACCAGAAATCTGGTTAAAAATTGGGGACTAGGGACATGTCAAGCCCATTATGACATCTAATGGTGCAGCCACTGAGAGGACTTACTAGAGGACAGGACTCACGCTGAGGTCACAATGCGTGTTTATGCTCTCGTCGCACTCAAGAAAGGCGGGGCCTCAGGGTGAATGCTGTTTTCTCCTACACTGAACGTTGGACAACATGGCAACCACAAGGTTTCTTGCCATGGGTCAGAAAGAGTTCTGATTTCTGCATCACAGTCACCCGTGGGCAGTGATTGGAGATAAGGTCTAGGTTCTGAAGCCTGAAAACTGAGGTAGGGAAGAGATGATGACCTAAGGCCAGGGCGGGTCTGATGTGCTCAGGGTGCGGTCAGCTGTCTGGGTGTTGGTCAGCAGGTCCGGGCTCACGTTGTGTCAGACAGTGCATTAGTGCCCAGGTTAGACTATATAATTTGGGTACATTCGAGTGCCGTGTAGGTTTATCTTCATTTAAGCTGCCTGGTCAGCTCATTAGGCAATATATTTTTTCTAGAGGGCAGGCAGAGTGCTTCATTGTCGGTCCGGAATTGCCAAACAAGAGGGCTTCGGGGCCAGGAGAGTGAGGACGGAAGTCTGAGACCACAAGCTAGACTTCGGATTCAGGGTGAGGGCACGGCAGGTACACCCTGCAGATCTGAACCAATATCTCATGCATCTGAAGTCAGGGCGAGGATTCGACGTTGGCTCAGGTTGGAGTTTCTGTGCATGACGGCCCCTTCATGAAGGGAGCGGAATCTTGAGGCCATGGAGGTTTTCCACGATGGGAGATGTAGGATGCCCACTTCAAGGATTCCTTCTGCGGGACAATTGAGACCTGTTGGACAGCTCCAGGACATCCCATATGGAATGACTCCAGAGCACCATTCGAGGATGGATGCCTGGGAAGTCCGCCTCGCCTTCCAATTGTCTCCTAGCAACAAGACAGTTTAGATCTAATGGATCTGAGGGAGCAACCGGGGTGGCTGAGTTGAAATGCACTTTCCAGAGGATGGGTCCTAATGTGTGTTTGTGTCCATGAGGGCCTTGGAATGGGGAGATGGCACCGACCCTGAAGTATTCTCCTAAGCATTGGCATAGCTCCCATGCACAAGTTTCCTTGTGGAGACGAGATTTGTTCTGATGGGTGCCTCAGGAAATCCCCTCTGCTGGTATTGGAATCCAGGCTTTTGAGGAGACATGCCTGTAAATCAAAGCAATGGATCCGATAATGGCCTCGGGTCCTGTCTGGTTCAATCTTCTTGGTATGAGTGGAGGTAGATGAGTGGAGGAAGATGCTCAGCTGGTATCAACCGCCCTTTTTTGTCCCGGGCGACCTACACTATTGGGATGGCCTCAGGGACTGTGGAGGGTTCTCCTAATTTGTACGATTTTTGACAATGGAATGGGCAGAATTCCCATGGATTGGGTGGGGGCAGTCCTAATGTGTGGCTCCAGGGGCCCCAGCCTGGAGGGAGTGTGGCCCAGGACTTTGAGGACAGAAGACTGAAAACACAAACTCAGCTTAAGTTTGGGGACGTAGGTATGGCACGCCCGATCTACAAACCATGAGAAGAACTCTTCAGGATATGAAGAATGAGCGAGTCTGAGTCGCTTGCTCAGGCTTTTGTCTCTGGATTTTGTTTCAGCGATGGCCGTGGAATGTTGCGGAGGTCTCATGGGCCATGGACGAATCTTCCTCTCTGTGGATTTGGCCCGATCACAATTGTTTTTCGTCAATCTGTGGGATGGGAGGACTCCTTTCAGGTTTGTTACCTCTGGTGTCCCACCAGAAGAGGAATTCCAAAGCAGAGCCCTGGGGAAGAGTGAAGGGACACCCCGAACTATGGTTAAAAATTGGGGCCTGGGTGCATGGCAAGCCCAATATGCTGTCTCTTCATATAGGCCCTGAGAGGCCTTACCTGAGGACTGGGCTCAGGCTCAGGGTCACAATGTGTGTTTGTGACCAATGTGGCCCGCAAGCATGGGCTGGGCCTCATGGGCCACGCTTGTTTCAACTACACTGAACGTTGGACAACATGCCAAGCACAAGGTTTCTTGCCATGGGGAAAGAGTTCTGATTTCTGCATCATTTTCAACCCTGGGCAGTGGTTGGAGATAAGGTCTAGGTTCTGGAGCCTGAAAACCGCAGTTGGGAAGAGATGACGACCTAAGGCCATGGCGGGTCCGATGTGCTCAGAGTGCGGCCAGCTGTCTGGGTGGGACCAGGAGGTCCAGGCTCAGGCTGGGTCAGAAGGGGAAATGGTGCCCAGGTCAGCCTATATGTTTGGGGTACAGCCGAATGGCCTGCAGGTTGATCCACATTTGGGGTTTCGGGGTAGCCCTGAGGGCAATGTTTTACTTCTGTAGGGCAGGCAGAGTGCGGCATTGTAGTTCTGGATTGCCAAACTGGAGGGCTTGTGGGCCAGTAGTCTGAGGACGGAGTCTGAGAACCCAAGCTAGGCCTAGGTTTCTGGGTGAGGATATGGCAGGCACAATCTACAGACCTCAATCGAGATCTCGTGCATCTGAAGTCAGGGCAAGGATCAGACGATCGCTCAGGTTGGACTTTCTGCCCTGATGGCCCTTTCTTGAAGGGGGTTGGATCACGAGGACATGGGGGTGTTCCCACGATGGGAGTTGTGAGAAGCTCCAAACTGCAAAGATTCTTCTGCAGGACAATTGAGACCTGTTGGTTGGCTCCAGGCCAAGGATTCCGAGCTGGGTTCTAAGGATGGATGGCTGGGTAGCCCACCTCGCATTCCAATTGTCTCCAAGCAACAAGACAGGTTAGATCTGCTGGATGTGGGGGGCAACCGAGGAGGCTGAGTTGAAATGGACTCTCCTGTGGATGTGTCCTAATATGTTTTTGTGTCTATGGAGACCTTGGAATGAAGCGGTGGCCCTGGGGCCCTGAAGGGTTCTCCTAAACAGAGGCTTTGACACAGCTCCAACATGCATGTTTCCCAAGTGTAGATGAGATTTGTTCTGATGGGTGAGTCAAGAAACAGCCATATGCTGGTATTGAAATCCAGGCCTCTGAGGAGAGATGCCTGGAAACCAAAGCAATGGATCCGATTAGTGCCTAGGGGCCTGTTCGTTCCTTTTTACCTCTGGGGACATCAGTCTACGGGTCTGAGTGCAGGTAGGTGCTCAGAAGGGCTCAGATTGCCCCTGTATGTCCTGGGAAGCCACAACTCTTGGGATGGCCTCAGGGACTTTGGAGGTTATCCTACTAGTAGGGTTGTGGCCATTGGAATGGGCACATACAATTCCCTTGCAGAGGGCAAGTACAGTCCTCAGGTTTGGCTCCAGGGCCCTGAGCCTGTAGGGTGTGTAGGCCAGAGCTGTTTGGACAGTTGTCTGAAAACACAAACTCGGCTTATGTTTTGGGTCATAGGTATGGCAGGACTGATCTACAGACCATGAGGAGAACACTTCGGAATATGAAAAAAGGGCGAGTGTGAGGCTCTTGCTCAAGTTTTTGTCTCTGGATATCGTGTCACTCATGGTCGTGAAATTGCCGGGTGACTTCATGGGAAATGGACGAGTCTTACTCTCTGGGGGTTCGGTACCGTCCAAAGAGTTTGCGGTCATTCTGGGGATGGAAGAAGTCCGTTTTTTTTGTTGTTGTTGTCGATTTGTTTCATTTTGTTTTTCCACCTCAGATGTCCCACCAAATGAGGGATTCCAGAGTAGAGCCCTGGGGTGGGGCGACTGGACAACCAGAAATCTGGTTAAAAATTGGGGACTAGGGACATGTCAAGGCCATTATGACATCTAATGGTCCAGCCACTGAGAGGACTTACTAGAGGACAGGACTCACGCTGAGGTCACAATGCGTGTTTATGCTCTCGTCGCACTCAAGAATGGGCGGGGCCTCAGGGTGAATGCTGTTTTCTCCTACACTGAACGTTGGACAACATGGCAACCACAAGGTTTCTTGCCATGGGTCAGGAAGAGTTCTGATTTCTGCATCACAGTCACCCGTGGGCTGTGATTGGAGATAAGGTCTAGGTTCTGAAGCCTGAAAACTGAGGTAGGGAAGAGATGATGACCTAAGGCCATGGCGGGTATGATGTGCTCAGCGTGCGGTCAGCTGTCTGGGTGTTGGTCAGCAGGTCCGGGCTCAGGTTGTGTCAGGCAGTGCATTAGTGCCCAGGTTAGACTATATAATTTGGGTACATTCGAGTGCCGTGTAGTTTTATCTTCATTTAAGCTGCCTGGTCAGCTCATTAGGCAATATATTTTTTCTAGAGGGCAGTCAGAGTGCTTCATGGTCGGTCCGGAATTGCCAAACATGAGGGCTTCGGGGCCAGGAGAGTGAGGACGGAAGTCTGAGAACACAAGCTAGACTTCGGATTCAGGGTGAGGGCACGGCAGGTACCCCCTGCAGATCTGAACCAATATCTCATGCATCTGAAGTCAGGGCGAGGATCCGACGTTGGCTCAGGTTGGAGTTTCTGTGCATGACGGCCCCTTCATGAATGGAGCGGAATCTCGAGGCCATGGAGGTTTTCCACGATGGGAGATGTGGGATGCCCCCTTCAAGGATTCCTTCTGCGGGACAATTGAGACCTGTTGGACAGCTCCAGGACATCCCATATGGAATGACTCCAGAGAACCATTCGAGGATGGATGCCTGGGAAGTCCGCCTCGCCTTCCAATTGTCTCCTAGCAACAAGACAGTTTAGATCTAATGGATCTGCGGGAGCAACCGAGGTGGATGAGTTGAAATGCACTTTCCAGAGGATGGGTCCTAATGTGTGTTTGTGTCCATGAGGGCCTTGGAATGGGGAGGTGGCACCGGGACCCTGAAGTATTCTCCTAAGCTTTGGCATAGCTCCCATGCACAAGTTTCCTTGTGGAGACGAGATTTGTTCTGATGGGTGCCTCAGGAAATCCCCTCTGCTGGTATTGGAATCCAGGCTTTTGAGGAGACATGCCTGTAAACCAAAGCAATGGATCCGATAATGGCCTCGGGTCCTGTCTGGTTCAATCTTCTTGGTATGAGTGGAGGTAGATGAGTGGAGGAAGATGCTCAGCCGGTATCAACCGCCCTTTTTTGTCCCGGGCGACCTACACTATTGGGATGGCCTCAGGGACTTTGGAGGGTTCTCCTAATTTGTATGATTTTTGACAATGGAATGGGCAGAATTCCCATGGATTGGGTGGGGGCAGTCCTAATGTGTGGCTCCAGGGGCCCCAGCCTGGAGGGAGTGTGGCCCAGGACTTTGAGGACAGAAGACTGAAAACACAAACTCTGCTTTAGTTTGGGGACGTAGGTATGGCACGCCCGAACTACAAACCATGAGAAGAACTCTTCAGGATATGAAGAATGAGCGAGTCTTAGGCGCTTGCTCAGGCTTTTGTCTCTGGATTTTGTTTCAGCGATGGCCGTGGAATGTTGGGGAGGTCTCATGGGCCATGGACGAATCTTCCTCTCTGTGGATTTGGCCCGATCCCAATTGTTTTTCGTCAATCTGTGGGATGGGAGGACTCCTTTCAGGTTTGTTACCTCTGGTGTCCCACCAAAAGAGGAATTCCAAAGCAGAGCCCTGGGGAAGAGTGAAGGGACACCCCGAACTATGGTTAAAAATTGGGGCTTGGGGCATGGCAAGCCCAATATGCTGTCTCTTCATATAGGCCCTGAGAGGCCTTACCTGAGGACTGGGCTCAGGCTCAGGGTCACAATGTGTGTTTGTGACCAATGTGGCCCGCAAGCATGGGCTGGGCCTCATGGGCCACGCTTGTTTCAACTACACTGAACGTTGGACAACATGCCAACCACAAGGTTTCTTGCCATGGGGAAAGAGTTCTGATTTCTGCATCATTTTCAAACCTGGGCAGTGGTTGGAGATAAGGTCTAGGTTCTGGAGCCTGAAAACCGAAGTTGGGAAGAGATGATGACCTAAGGCCATGGCGGGTCCGATGTGCTCAGTGTGTGGCCAGCTGTCTGGGTGGGACCAGGAGGTCCAGGCTCAGGCTGGGTCAGAAGGGGAAATAGTGCCCAGGTCAGCCTATATGTTTGGGGTACAGCCGATTGGCGTGCAGGTTGATCCTCATTTGGGGTTTCGGGGTAGCCCTGAGGGCAATGTTTTACTTCTGTAGGGCAGGCAGAGTGCGGCATTGTAGTTCTGGATTGCCAAACTGGAGGGCTTGTGGGCCAGTAGTCTGTGGACGGAGTCTGAGAACCCAAGCTAGGCCTAGGTTTCTGGGTGAGGATATGGCAGGCACAATCTACAGACCTCAATAGAGATCTCGTGCATCTGAAGTCAGGGCAAGGATCAGACGATCGCTCAGGTTGGACTTTCTGCCCTGATGGCCCTTTCTTGAAGGGGGTTGGATCACGAGGACATGGGGGTGTTCCCACGATGGGAGTTGTGAGAAGCTCCAAACTGCAAAGATTCTTCTGCAGGACAATTGAGACCTGTTGGTTGGCTCCAGGCCAACGATTCCGAGCAGGGTTCTAAGGATGGATGGCTGGGTAGCCCACCTCGCATTCCAATTGTCTCCAAGCAACAAGACAGGTTAGATCTGCTGGATGTGGGGGGCAACCGAGGAGGCTGAGTTGAAATGGACTCTCCTGTGGATGTGTCCTAATATGTTTTTGTGTCTATGGAGACCTTGGAATGAAGCGGTGGCCCTGGGGCCCTGAAGGGTTCTCCTAAACAGAGGCTTTGACACAGCTCCAACGTGCATGTTTCCCAAGTGTAGATGAGATTTGTTCTGATGGGTGAGTCAAGAAACAGCCATATGCTGGTATTGAAATCCAGGCCTCTGAGGAGAGATGCCTGGAAACCAAAGCAATGGATCCGATTAGTGCCTAGGGGCCTGTTCGTTCCTTTTTACCTCTGGGGACATCAGTCTACGGGTCTGAGTGCAGGTAGGTGCTCAGAAGGGCTCAGATTGCCCCTGTATGTCCTGGGAAGCCACAACTCTTGGGATGGCCTCAGGGACTTTGGAGGTTATCCTACTAGTAGGGTTGTGGCCATTGGAATGGGCACATACAATTCCCTTGCAGAGGGCAAGTACAGTCCTCAGGTTTGGCTCCAGGGCCCTGAGCCTGTAGGGTGTGTAGGCCAGAGCTGTTTGGACAGTTGTCTGAAAACACAAACTCGGCTTATGATTTGGGTCATAGGTATGGCAGGACTGATCTACAGACCATGAGGAGAACACTTCTGGATATGAAAAAAGGGCGAGTGTGAGGCTCTTGCTCAAGTTTTTGTCTCTGGATATCGTGTCACTCATGGTCGTGAAATTGCCGGGTGACTTCATGGGAAATGGACGAGTCTTACTCTCTGGGGGTTCGGTCCCCTCCAAAGAGTTTGCGGTCATTCTGGGGATGGAAGAAGTCCGTTTTTTTGTTGTTGTTGTCGATTTGTTTCATTTTGTTTTTCAACCTCAGATGTCCCGCCAATTGAGGGATTCCAGAGTAGAGCCCTGGGGTGGGGCGACTGGACAACCAGAAATCTGGTTAAAAATTGGGGACTAGGGACATGTCAAGCCCATTATGACATCTAATGGTCCAGCCACTGAGAGGACTTACTAGAGGACAGGACTCACGCTGAGGTCACAATGCGTGTTTATGCTCTCGTCGCACTCAAGAAAGGCGGGGCCTCAGGGTGAATGCTGTTTTCTCCTACACTGAACGTTGGACAACATGGCAACCACAAGGTTTCTTGCCATGGGTCAGGAAGAGTTCTGATTTCTGCATCACAGTCACCCGTGGGCAGTGATTGGAGATAAGGTCTAGGTTCTGAAGCCTGAAAACTGAGGTAGGGAAGAGATGATGACCTAAGGCCAGGGCGGGTCTGATGTGCTCAGGGTGCGGTCAGCTGTCTGGGTGTTGGTCAGCAGGTCCGGGCTCACGTTGTGTCAGACAGTGCATTAGTGCCCAGGTTAGACTATATAATTTGGGTACATTCGAGTGCCGTGTAGGTTTATCTTCATTTAAGCTGCCTGGTCAGCTCATTAGGCAATATATTTTTTCTAGAGGGCAGGCAGAGTGCTTCATTGTCGGTCCGGAATTGCCAAACATGAGGGCTTCGGGGCCAGGAGAGTGAGGACGGAAGTCTGAGACCACAAGCTAGACTTCGGATTCAGGGTGAGGGCACGGCAGGTACCCCCTGCAGATCTGAACCAATATCTCATGCATCTGAAGTCAGGGCGAGGATTCGACGTTGGCTCAGGTTGGAGTTTCTGTGCATGACGGCCCCTTCATGAAGGGAGCGGAATCTTGAGGCCATGGAGGTTTTCCACGATGGGAGATGTGGGATGCCCCCTTCAAGGATTCCTTCTGCGGGACAATTGAGACCTGTTGGACAGCTCCAGGACATCCCATATGGAATGACTCCAGAGCACCATTCGAGGATGGATGCCTGGGAAGTCCGCCTCGCCTTCCAATTGTCTCCTAGCAACAAGACAGTTTAGATCTAATGGATCTGCGGGAGCAACCGGTGTGGCTGAGTTGAAATGCACTTTCCAGAGGATGGGTCCTAATGTGTATTTGTGTCCATGAGGGCCTTGGAATGGGGAGATGGCACCGACCCTGAAGTATTCTCCTAAGCATTGGCATAGCTCCCATGCACAAGTTTCCTTGTGGAGACGAGATTTGTTCTGATGGGTGCCTCAGGAAATCCCCTCTGCTGGTATTGGAATCCAGGCTTTTGAGGAGACATGCCTGTAAATCAAAGCAATGGATCCGATAATGGCCTCGGGTCCTGTCTGGTTCAATCTTCTTGGTATGAGTGGAGGTAGATGAGTGGAGGAAGATGCTCAGCTGGTATCAACCGCCCTTTTTTGTCCCGGGCGACCTACACTATTGGGATGGCCTCAGGGACTGTGGAGGGTTCTCCTAATTTGTACGATTTTTGACAATGGAATGGGCAGAATTCCCATGGATTGGGTGGGGGCAGTCCTAATGTGTGGCTCCAGGGGCCCCAGCCTGGAGGGAGTGTGGCCCAGGACTTTGAGGACAGAAGACTGAAAACACAAACTCAGCTTAAGTTTGGGGACGTAGGTATGGCACGCCCGATCTACAAACCATGAGAAGAACTCTTCAGGATATGAAGAATGAGCGAGTCTGAGTCGCTTGCTCAGGCTTTTGTCTCTGCATTTTGTTTCAGCGATGGCCGTGGAATGTTGCGGAGGTCTCATGGGCCATGGACGAATCTTCCTCTCTGTGGATTTGGCCCGATCACAATTGTTTTTCGTCAATCTGTGGGATGGGAGGACTCCTTTCAGGTTTGTTACCTCTGGTGTCCCACCAGAAGAGGAATTCCAAAGCAGAGCCCTGGGGAAGAGTGAAGGGACACCCCGAACTATGGTTAAAAATTGGGGCCTGGGTGCATGGCAAGCCCAATATGCTGTCTCTTCATATAGGCCCTGAGAGGCCTTACCTGAGGACTGGGCTCAGGCTCAGGGTCACAATGTGTGTTTGTGACCAATGTGGCCCGCAAGCATGGGCTGGGCCTCATGGGCCACGCTTGTTTCAACTACACTGAACGTTGGACAACATGCCAAGCACAAGGTTTCTTGCCATGGGGAAAGAGTTCTGATTTCTGCATCATTTTCAACCCTGGGCAGTGGTTGGAGATAAGGTCTAGGTTCTGGAGCCTGAAAACCGCAGTTGGGAAGAGATGACGACCTAAGGCCATGGCGGGTCCGATGTGCTCAGAGTGCGGCCAGCTGTCTGGGTGGGACCAGGAGGTCCAGGCTCAGGCTGGGTCAGAAGGGGAAATGGTGCCCAGGTCAGCCTATATGTTTGGGGTACAGCCGAATGGCCTGCAGGTTGATCCACATTTGGGGTTTCGGGGTAGCCCTGAGGGCAATGTTTTACTTCTGTAGGGCAGGCAGAGTGCGGCATTGTAGTTCTGGATTGCCAAACTGGAGGGCTTGTGGGCCAGTAGTCTGAGGACGGAGTCTGAGAACCCAAGCTAGGCCTAGGTTTCTGGGTGAGGATATGGCAGGCACAATCTACAGACCTCAATCGAGATCTCGTGCATCTGAAGTCAGGGCAAGGATCAGACGATCGCTCAGGTTGGACTTTCTGCCCTGATGGCCCTTTCTTGAAGGGGGTTGGATCACGAGGACATGGGGGTTTTCCCACGATGGGAGTTGTGAGAAGCTCCAAACTGCAAAGATTCTTCTGCAGGACAATTGAGACCTGTTGGTTGGCTCCAGGCCAAGGATTCCGAGCTGGGTTCTAAGGATGGATGGCTGGGTAGCCCACCTCGCATTCCAATTGTCTCCAAGCAACAAGACAGGTTAGATCTGCTGGATGTGGGGGGCAACCGAGGAGGCTGAGTTGAAATGGACTCTCCTGTGGATGTGTTCTAATATGTTTTTGTGTCTATGGAGACCTTGGAATGAAGCGGTGGCCCTGGGGCCCTGAAGGGTTCTCCTAAACAGAGGCTTTGACACAGCTCCAACGTGCATGTTTCCCAAGTGTAGATGAGATTTGTTCTGATGGGTGAGTCAAGAAACAGCCATATGCTGGTATTGAAATCCAGGCCTCTGAGGAGAGATGCCTGGAAACCAAAGCAATGGATCCGATTAGTGCCTAGGGGCCTGTTCGTTCCTTTTTACCTCTGGGGACATCAGTCTACGGGTCTGAGTGCAGGTGTGTGCTCAAATGGGCTCAGATTGCCCCCTGTTTGTCCTGGGAAGCCACAACTATTGGGATGGCCTCATGGACTTTGGAGGTTATCCTATTAGTAGGGTTGTGGCCATTGGAATGGGCACATACAATTCCCTTGGAGAGGGCAAGTACAGTCCTCAGGTTTGGCTCAAGGGCCCTGAGCCTGTAGGGTGTGTAGGCCAGAGCTGTTTGGACAGTTGTCTGAAAACACAAACTCGGCTTATGTTTTGGGTCATAGGTATGGCAGGACTGATCTACAGACCATGAGGAGAACACTTCGGAATATGAAAAAAGGGCGAGTGTGAGGCTCTTGCTCAAGTTTTTGTCTCTGGATATCGTGTCACTCATGGTCGTGAAATTGCCGGGTGACTTCATGGGAAATGGACGAGTCTTACTCTCTGGGGGTTCGGTACCGTCCAAAGAGTTTGCGGTCATTCTGGGGATGGAAGAAGTCCGTTTTTTTTGTTGTTGTTGTCGATTTGTTTCATTTTGTTTTTCCACCTCAGATGTCCCACCAAATGAGGGATTCCAGAGTAGAGCCCTGGGGTGGGGCGACTGGACAACCAGAAATCTGGTTAAAAATTGGGGACTAGGGACATGTCAAGGCTATTATGACATCTAATGGTCCAGCCACTGAGAGGACTTACTAGAGGACAGGACTCACGCTGAGGTCACAATGCGTGTTTATGCTCTCGTCGCACTCAAGAATGGGCGGGGCCTCAGGGTGAATGCTGTTTTCTCCTACACTGAACGTTGGACAACATGGCAACCACAAGGTTTCTTGCCATGGGTCAGGAAGAGTTCTGATTTCTGCATCACAGTCACCCGTGGGCTGTGATTGGAGATAAGGTCTAGGTTCTGAAGCCTGAAAACTGAGGTAGGGAAGAGATGATGACCTAAGGCCATGGCGGGTATGATGTGCTCAGCGTGCGGTCAGCTGTCTGGGTGTTGGTCAGCAGGTCCGGGCTCAGGTTGTGTCAGGCAGTGCATTAGTGCCCAGGTTAGACTATATAATTTGGGTACATTCGAGTGCCGTGTAGTTTTATCTTCATTTAAGCTGCCTGGTCAGCTCATTAGGCAATATATTTTTTCTAGAGGGCAGTCAGAGTGCTTCATGGTCGGTCCGGAATTGCCAAACATGAGGGCTTCGGGGCCAGGAGAGTGAGGACGGAAGTCTGAGAACACAAGCTAGACTTCGGATTCAGGGTGAGGGCACGGCAGGTACCCCCTGCAGATCTGAACCAATATCTCATGCATCTGAAGTCAGGGCGAGGATCCGACGTTGGCTCAGGTTGGAGTTTCTGTGCATGACGGCCCCTTCATGAAGGGAGCGGAATCTCGAGGCCATGGAGGTTTTCCACATTGGGAGATGTGGGATGCCCCCTTCAAGGATTCCTTCTGCGGGACAATTGAGACCTGTTGGACAGCTCCAGGACATCCCATATGGAATGACTCCAGAGAACCATTCGAGGATGGATGCCTGGGAAGTCCGCCTCGCCTTCCAATTGTCTCCTAGAAACAAGACAGTTTAGATCTAATGGATCTGCGGGAGCAACCGAGGTGGATGAGTTGAAATGCACTTTCCAGAGGATGGGTCCTAATGTGTGTTTGTGTCCATGAGGGCCTTGGAATGGGGAGGTGGCACCGGGACCCTGAAGTATTCTCCTAAGCTTTGGCATAGCTCCCATGCACAAGTTTCCTTGTGGAGACGAGATTTGTTCTGATGGGTGCCTCAGGAAATCCCCTCTGCTGGTATTGGAATCCAGGCTTTTGAGGAGACATGCCTGTAAACCAAAGCAATGGATCCGATAATGGCCTCGGGTCCTGTCTGGTTCAATCTTCTTGGTATGAGTGGAGGTAGATGAGTGGAGGAAGATGCTCAGCCGGTATCAACCGCCCTTTTTTGTCCTGGGCGACCTACACTATTGGGATGGCCTCAGGGACTTTGGAGGGTTCTCCTAATTTGTATGATTTTTGACAATGGAATGGGCAGAATTCCCATGGATTGGGTGGGGGCAGTCCTAATGTGTGGCTCCAGGGGCCCCAGCCTGGAGGGAGTGTGGCCCAGGACTTTGAGGACAGAAGACTGAAAACACAAACTCTGCTTTAGTTTGGGGACGTAGGTATGGCACGCCCGAACTACAAACCATGAGAAGAACTCTTCAGGATATGAAGAATGAGCGAGACTTAGGCGCTTGCTCAGGCTTTTGTCTCTGGATTTTGTTTCAGCGATGGCCGTGGAATGTTGGGGAGGTCTCATGGGCCATGGACGAATCTTCCTCTCTGTGGATTTGGCCCGATCCCAATTGTTTTTCGTCAATCTGTTTGATGGGAGGACTCCTTTCAGGTTTGTTACCTCTGGTGTCCCACCAAAAGAGGAATTCCAAAGCAGAGCCCTGGGGAAGAGTGAAGGGACACCCCGAACTATGGTTAAAAATTGGGGCTTGGGGCATGGCAAGCCCAATATGCTGTCTCTTCATATAGGCCCTGAGAGGCCTTACCTGAGGACTGGGCTCAGGCTCAGGGTCACAATGTGTGTTTGTGACCAATGTGGCCCGCAAGCATGGGCTGGGCCTCATGGGCCACGCTTGTTTCAACTACACTGAACGTTGGACAACATGCCAACCACAAGGTTTCTTGCCATGGGGAAAGAGTTCTGATTTCTGCATCATTTTCAAACCTGGGCAGTGGTTGGAGATAAGGTCTAGGTTCTGGAGCCTGAAAACCGAAGTTGGGAAGAGATGATGACCTAAGGCCATGGCGGGTCCGATGTGCTCAGTGTGTGGCCAGCTGTCTGGGTGGGACCAGGAGGTCCAGGCTCAGGCTGGGTCAGAAGGGGAAATAGTGCACAGGTCAGCCTATATGTTTGGGGTACAGCCGATTGGCGTGCAGGTTGATCCTCATTTGGGGTTTCGGGGTAGCCCTGAGGGCAATGTTTTACTTCTGTAGGGCAGGCAGAGTGCGGCATTGTAGTTCTGGATTGCCAAACTGGAGGGCTTGTGGGCCAGTAGTCTGTGGACGGAGTCTGAGAACCCAAGCTAGGCCTAGGTTTCTGGGTGAGGATATGGCAGGCACAATCTACAGACCTCAATAGAGATCTCGTGCATCTGAAGTCAGGGCAAGGATCAGACGATCGCTCAGGTTGGACTTTCTGCCCTGATGGCCCTTTCTTGAAGGGGGTTGGATCACGAGGACATGGGGGTGTTCCCACGATGGGAGTTGTGAGAAGCTCCAAACTGCAAAGATTCTTCTGCAGGACAATTGAGACCTGTTGGTTGGCTCCAGGCCAACGATTCCGAGCAGGGTTCTAAGGATGGATGGCTGGGTAGCCCACCTCGCATTCCAATTGTCTCCAAGCAACAAGACAGGTTAGATCTGCTGGATGTGGGGGGCAACCGAGGAGGCTGAGTTGAAATGGACTCTCCTGTGGATGTGTCCTAATATGTTTTTGTGTCTATGGAGACCTTGGAATGAAGCGGTGGCCCTGGGGCCCTGAAGGGTTCTCCTAAACAGAGGCTTTGACACAGCTCCAACGTGCATGTTTCCCAAGTGTAGATGAGATTTGTTCTGATGGGTGAGTCAAAAAACAGCCATATGCTGGTATTGAAATCCAGGCCTCTGAGGAGAGATGCCTGGAAACCAAAGCAATGGATCCGATTAGTGCCTAGGGGCCTGTTCGTTCCTTTTTACCTCTGGGGA
The DNA here is from genome assembly GCF_964662115.1 of Mustela nivalis. Lineage (NCBI taxonomy): Eukaryota > Metazoa > Chordata > Mammalia > Carnivora > Mustelidae > Mustela > Mustela nivalis. Next base: position 1,093,222 of record NW_028136480.1, on the reverse strand, counting down.
CATCAGTCTACGGGTCTGAGTGCAGGTAGGTGCTCAGAAGGGCTCAGATTGCCCCTGTATGTCCTGGGAAGCCACAACTCTTGGGATGGCCTCAGGGACTTTGGAGGTTATCCTACTAGTAGGGTTGTGGCCATTGGAATGGGCACATACAATTCCCTTGCAGAGGGCAAGTACAGTCCTCAGGTTTGGCTCCAGGGCCCTGAGCCTGTAGGGTGTGTAGGCCAGAGCTGTTTGGACAGTTGTCTGAAAACACAAACTCGGCTTATGATTTGGGTCATAGGTATGGCAGGACTGATCTACAGACCATGAGGAGAACACTTCTGGATATGAAAAAAGGGCGAGTGTGAGGCTCTTGCTCAAGTTTTTGTCTCTGGATATCGTGTCACTCATGGTCGTGAAATTGCCGGGTGACTTCATGGGAAATGGACGAGTCTTACTCTCTGGGGGTTCGGTCCCCTCCAAAGAGTTTGCGGTCATTCTGGGGATGGAAGAAGTCCGTTTTTTTGTTGTTGTTGTCGATTTGTTTCATTTTGTTTTTCAACCTCAGATGTCCCGCCAATTGAGGGATTCCAGAGTAGAGCCCTGGGGTGGGGCGACTGGACAACCAGAAATCTGGTTAAAAATTGGGGACTAGGGACATGTCAAGCCCATTATGACATCTAATGGTCCAGCCACTGAGAGGACTTACTAGAGGACAGGACTCACGCTGAGGTCACAATGCGTGTTTATGCTCTCGTCGCACTCAAGAAAGGCGGGGCCTCAGGGTGAATGCTGTTTTCTCCTACACTGAACGTTGGACAACATGGCAACCACAAGGTTTCTTGCCATGGGTCAGGAAGAGTTCTGATTTCTGCATCACAGTCACCCGTGGGCAGTGATTGGAGATAAGGTCTAGGTTCTGAAGCCTGAAAACTGAGGTAGGGAAGAGATGATGACCTAAGGCCAGGGCGGGTCTGATGTGCTCAGGGTGCGGTCAGCTGTCTGGGTGTTGGTCAGCAGGTCCGGGCTCACGTTGTGTCAGACAGTGCATTAGTGCCCAGGTTAGACTATATAATTTGGGTACATTCGAGTGCCGTGTAGGTTTATCTTCATTTAAGCTGCCTGGTCAGCTCATTAGGCAATATATTTTTTCTAGAGGGCAGGCAGAGTGCTTCATTGTCGGTCCGGAATTGCCAAACATGAGGGCTTCGGGGCCAGGAGAGTGAGGACGGAAGTCTGAGACCACAAGCTAGACTTCGGATTCAGGGTGAGGGCACGGCAGGTACCCCCTGCAGATCTGAACCAATATCTCATGCATCTGAAGTCAGGGCGAGGATTCGACGTTGGCTCAGGTTGGAGTTTCTGTGCATGACGGCCCCTTCATGAAGGGAGCGGAATCTTGAGGCCATGGAGGTTTTCCACGATGGGAGATGTGGGATGCCCCCTTCAAGGATTCCTTCTGCGGGACAATTGAGACCTGTTGGACAGCTCCAGGACATCCCATATGGAATGACTCCAGAGCACCATTCGAGGATGGATGCCTGGGAAGTCCGCCTCGCCTTCCAATTGTCTCCTAGCAACAAGACAGTTTAGATCTAATGGATCTGCGGGAGCAACCGGTGTGGCTGAGTTGAAATGCACTTTCCAGAGGATGGGTCCTAATGTGTATTTGTGTCCATGAGGGCCTTGGAATGGGGAGATGGCACCGACCCTGAAGTATTCTCCTAAGCATTGGCATAGCTCCCATGCACAAGTTTCCTTGTGGAGACGAGATTTGTTCTGATGGGTGCCTCAGGAAATCCCCTATGCTGGTATTGGAATCCAGGCTTTTGAGGAGACATGCCTGTAAATCAAAGCAATGGATCCGATAATGGCCTCGGGTCCTGTCTGGTTCAATCTTCTTGGTATGAGTGGAGGTAGATGAGTGGAGGAAGATGCTCAGCTGGTATCAACCGCCCTTTTTTGTCCCGGGCGACCTACACTATTGGGATGGCCTCAGGGACTGTGGAGGGTTCTCCTAATTTGTACGATTTTTGACAATGGAATGGGCAGAATTCCCATGGATTGGGTGGGGGCAGTCCTAATGTGTGGCTCCGGGGGCCCCAGCCTGGAGGGAGTGTGGCCCAGGACTTTGAGGACAGAAGACTGAAAACACAAACTCTGCTTTAGTTTGGGGACGTAGGTATGGCACGCCCGATCTACAAACCATGAGAAGAACTCTTCAGGATATGAAGAATGAGCGAGTCTGAGTCGCTTGCTCAGGCTTTTGTCTCTGCATTTTGTTTCAGCGATGGCCGTGGAATGTTGCGGAGGTCTCATGGGCCATGGACGAATCTTCCTCTCTGTGGATTTGGCCCGATCACAATTGTTTTTCGTCAATCTGTGGGATGGGAGGACTCCTTTCAGGTTTGTTACCTCTGGTGTCCCACCAGAAGAGGAATTCCAAAGCAGAGACCTGGGGAAGAGTGAAGGGACACCCCGAACTATGGTTAAAAATTGGGGCCTGGGGGCATGGCAAGCCCAATATGCTGTCTCTTCATATAGGCCCTGAGAGGCCTTACCTGAGGACTGGGCTCAGGCTCAGGGTCACAATGTGTGTTTGTGACCAATGTGGCCCGCAAGCATGGGCTGGGCCTCATGGGCCACGCTTGTTTCAACTACACTGAACGTTGGACAACATGCCAACCACAAGGTTTCTTGCCATGGGGAAAGAGTTCTGATTTCTGCATCATTTTCAAACCTGGGCAGTGGTTGGAGATAAGGTCTAGGTTCTGGAGCCTGAAAACCGAAGTTGGGAAGAGATGACGACCTAAGGCCATGGCGGGTCCGATGTGCTCAGTGTGCGGCCAGCTGTCTGGGTGGGACCAGGAGGTCCAGGCTCAGGCTGAGTCAGAAGGGGAAATAGTGCCCAGGTCAGCCTATATGTTTGGGGTACAGCCGATTGGCGTGCAGGTTGATCCTCATTTGGGGTTTCGGGGTAGCCCTGAGGGCAATGTTTTACTTCTGTAGGGCAGGCAGAGTGCGGCATTGTAGTTCTGGATTGCCAAACTGGAGGGCTTGTGGGCCAGTAGTCTGTGGACGGAGTCTGAGAACCCAAGCTAGGCCTAGGTTTCTGGGTGAGGATATGGCAGGCACAATCTACAGACCTCAATAGAGATCTCGTGCATCTGAAGTCAGGGCAAGGATCAGACGATCGCTCAGGTTGGACTTTCTGCCCTGATGGCCCTTTCTTGAAGGGGGTTGGATCACGAGGACATGGGGGTTTTCCCACGATGGGAGTTGTGAGAAGCTCCAAACTGCAAAGATTCTTCTGCAGGACAATTGAGACCTGTTGGTTGGCTCCAGGCCAACGATTCCGAGCAGGGTTCTAAGGATGGATGGCTGGGTAGCCCACCTCGCATTCCAATTGTCTCCAAGCAACAAGACAGGTTAGATCTGCTGGATGTGGGGGGCAACCGAGGAGGCTGAGTTGAAATGGACTCTCCTGTGGATGTGTCCTAATATGTTTTTGTGTCTATGGAGACCTTGGAATGAAGCGGTGGCCCTGGGGCCCTGAAGGGTTCTCCTAAACAGAGGCTTTGACACAGCTCCAACGTGTATGTCCCAAGTGTAGATGAGATTTGTTCTGATGGGTGAGTCAAGAAACAGCCATATGCTGGTATTGAAATCCAGGCCTCTGAGGAGAGATGCCTGGAAACCAAAGCAATGGATCCGATTAGTGCCTAGGGGCCTGTTCGTTCCTTTTTACCTCTGGGGACATCAGTCTACGGGTCTGAGTGCAGGTAGGTGCTCAGAAGGGCTCAGATTGCCCCTGTATGTCCTGGGAAGCCACAACTCTTGGGATGGCCTCAGGGACTTTGGAGGTTATCCTACTAGTAGGGTTGTGGCCATTGGAATGGGCACATACAATTCCCTTGGAGAGGGCAAGTACAGTCCTCAGGTTTGGCTCCAGGGCCCTGAGCCTGTAGGGTGTGTAGGCCAGAGCTGTTTGGACAGTTGTCTGAAAACACAAACTCGGCTTATGATTTGGGTCATAGGTATGGCAGGACTGATCTACAGACCATGAGGAGAACACTTCTGGATATGAAAAAAGGGCGAGTGTGAGGCTCTTGCTCAAGTTTTTGTCTCTGGATATCGTGTCACTCATGGTCGTGAAATTGCCGGGTGACTTCATGGGAAATGGACGAGTCTTACTCTCTGGGGGTTCGGTCCCCTCCAAAGAGTTTGCGGTCATTCTGGGGATGGAAGAAGTCCGTTTTTTTGTTGTTGTTGTCGATTTGTTTCATTTTGTTTTTCAACCTCAGATGTCCCGCAAATTGAGGGATTCCAGAGTAGAGCCCTGGGGTGGGGCGACTGGACAACCAGAAATCTGGTTAAAAATTGGGGACTAGGGACATGTCAAGCCCATTATGACATCTAATGGTGCAGCCACTGAGAGGACTTACTAGAGGACAGGACTCACGCTGAGGTCACAATGCGTGTTTATGCTCTCGTCGCACTCAAGAAAGGCGGGGCCTCAGGGTGAATGCTGTTTTCTCCTACACTGAACGTTGGACAACATGGCAACCACAAGGTTTCTTGCCATGGGTCAGGAAGAGTTCTGATTTCTGCATCACAGTCACCCGTGGGCAGTGATTGGAGATAAGGTCTAGGTTCTGAAGCCTGAAAACTGAGGTAGGGAAGAGATGATGACCTAAGGCCAGGGCGGGTCTGATGTGCTCAGGGTGCGGTCAGCTGTCTGGGTGTTGGTCAGCAGGTCCGGGCTCACGTTGTGTCAGACAGTGCATTAGTGCCCAGGTTAGACTATATAATTTGGGTACATTCGAGTGCCGTGTAGGTTTATCTTCATTTAAGCTGCCTGGTCAGCTCATTAGGCAATATATTTTTTCTAGAGGGCAGGCAGAGTGCTTCATTGTCGGTCCGGAATTGCCAAACATGAGGGCTTCGGGGCCAGGAGAGTGAGGACGGAAGTCTGAGAACACAAGCTAGACTTCGGATTCAGGGTGAGGGCACGGCAGGTACCCCCTGCAGATCTGAACCAATATCTCATGCATCTGAAGTCAGGGCGAGGATTCGACGTTGGCTCAGGTTGGAGTTTCTGTGCATGACGGCCCCTTCATGAAGGGAGCGGAATCTTGAGGCCATGGAGGTTTTCCACGATGGGAGATGTGGGATGCCCCCTTCAAGGATTCCTTCTGCGGGACAATTGAGACCTGTTGGACAGCTCCAGGACATCCCATATGGAATGACTCCAGAGCACCATTCGAGGATGGATGCCTGGGAAGTCCGCCTCGCCTTCCAATTGTCTCCTAGCAACAAGACAGTTTAGATCTAATGGATCTGCGGGAGCAACCGGGGTGGCTGAGTTGAAATGCACTTTCCAGAGGATGGGTCCTAATGTGTGTTTGTGTCCATGAGGGCCTTGGAATGGGGAGATGGCACCGACCCTGAAGTATTCTCCTAAGCATTGGCATAGCTCCCATGCACAAGTTTCCTTGTGGAGACGAGATTTGTTCTGATGGGTGCCTCAGGAAATCCCCTCTGCTGGTATTGGAATCCAGGCTTTTGAGGAGACATGCCTGTAAATCAAAGCAATGGATCCGATAATGGCCTCGGGTCCTGTCTGGTTCAATCTTCTTGGTATGAGTGGAGGTAGATGAGTGGAGGAAGATGCTCAGCTGGTATCAACCGCCCTTTTTTGTCCCGGGCGACCTACACTATTGGGATGGCCTCAGGGACTGTGGAGGGTTCTCCTAATTTGTACGATTTTTGACAATGGAATGGGCAGAATTCCCATGGATTGGGTGGGAGCAGTCCTAATGTGTGGCTCCAGGGGCCCCAGCCTGGAGGGAGTGTGGCCCAGGACTTTGAGGACAGAAGACTGAAAACACAAACTCAGCTTAAGTTTGGGGACGTAGGTATGGCACGCCCGATCTACAAACCATGAGAAGAACTCTTCAGAATATGAAGAATGAGCGAGTCTGAGTCGCTTGCTCAGGCTTTTGTCTCTGGATTTTGTTTCAGCGATGGCCGTGGAATGTTGCGGAGGTCTCATGGGCCATGGACGAATCTTCCTCTCTGTGGATTTGGCCCGATCACAATTGTTTTTCGTCAATCTGTGGGATGGGAGGACTCCTTTCAGGTTTGTTACCTCTGGTGTCCCACCAGAAGAGGAATTCCAAAGCAGAGACCTGGGGAAGAGTGAAGGGACACCCCGAACTATGGTTAAAAATTGGGGCCTGGGGGCATGGCAAGCCCAATATGCTGTCTCTTCATATAGGCCCTGAGAGGCCTTACCTGAGGACTGGGCTCAGGCTCAGGGTCACAATGTGTGTTTGTGACCAATGTGGCCCGCAAGCATGGGCTGGGCCTCATGGGCCACGCTTGTTTCAACTACACTGAAGGTTGGACAACATGCCAACCACAAGGTTTCTTGCCATGGGGAAAGAGTTCTGATTTCTGCATCATTTTCAAACCTGGGCAGTGGTTGGAGATAAGGTCTAGGTTCTGGAGCCTGAAAACCGAAGTTGGGAAGAGATGACGACCTAAGGCCATGGCGGGTCCGATGTGCTCAGTGTGCGGCCAGCTGTCTGGGTGGGACCAGGAGGTCCAGGCTCAGGCTGGGTCAGAAGGGGAAATAGTGCCCAGGTCAGCCTATATGTTTGGGGTACAGCCGATTGGCGTGCAGGTTGATCCTCATTTGGGGTTTCGGGGTAGCCCTGAGGGCAATGTTTTACTTCTGTAGGGCAGGCAGAGTGCGGCATTGTAGTTCTGGATTGCCAAACTGGAGGGCTTGTGGGCCAGTAGTCTGTGGACGGAGTCTGAGAACCCAAGCTAGGCCTAGGTTTCTGGGTGAGGATATGGCAGGCACAATCTACAGACCTCAATAGAGATCTCGTGCATCTGAAGTCAGGGCAAGGATCAGACGATCGCTCAGGTTGGACTTTCTGCCCTGATGGCCCTTTCTTGAAGGGGGTTGGATCACGAGGACATGGGGGTTTTCCCACGATGGGAGTTGTGAGAAGCTCCAAACTGCAAAGATTCTTCTGCAGGACATTTGAGACCTGTTGGTTGGCTCCAGGCCAACGATTCTGAGCAGGGTTCTAAGGATGGATGGCTGGGTAGCCCACCTCGCATTCCAATTGTCTCCAAGCAACAAGACAGGTTAGATCTGCTGGATGTGGGGGGCAACCGAGGAGGCTGAGTTGAAATGGACTCTCCTGTGGATGTGTCCTAATATGTTTTTGTGTCTATGGAGACCTTGGAATGAAGCGGTGGCCCTGGGGCCCTGAAGGGTTCTCCTAAACAGAGGCTTTGACACAGCTCCAACGTGCATGTTTCCCAAGTGTAGATGAGATTTGTTCTGATGGGTGAGTCAAGAAACAGCCATATGCTGGTATTGAAATCCAGGCCTCTGAGGAGAGATGCCTGGAAACCAAAGCAATGGATCCGATTAGTGCCTAGGGGCCTGTTCGTTCCTTTTTACCTCTGGGGACATCAGTCTACGGGTCTGAGTGCAGGTAGGTGCTCAGAAGGTCTCAGATTGCCCCTGTATGTCCTGGGAAGCCACAACTCTTGGGATGGCCTCAGGGACTTTGGAGGTTATCCTACTAGTAGGGTTGTGGCCATTGGAATGGGCACATACAATTCCCTTGGAGAGGGCAAGTACAGTCCTCAGGTTTGGCTCCAGGGCCCTGAGCCTGTAGGGTGTGTAGGCCAGAGCTGTTTGGACAGTTGTCTGAAAACACAAACTCGGCTTATGATTTGGGTCATAGGTATGGCAGGACTGATCTACAGACCATGAGGAGAACACTTCTGGATATGAAAAAAGGGCGAGTGTGAGGCTCTTGCTCAAGTTTTTGTCTCTGGATATCGTGTCACTCATGGTCGTGAAATTGCCGGGTGACTTCATGGGAAATGGACGAATCTTACTCTCTGGGGGTTCGGTCCCCTCCAAAGAGTTTGCGGTCATTCTGGGGATGGAAGAAGTCCGTTTTTTTGTTGTTGTTGTCGATTTGTTTCATTTTGTTTTTGAACCTCAGATGTCCCGCCAATTGAGGGATTCCAGAGTAGAGCCCTGGGGTGGGGCGACTGGACAACCAGAAATCTGGTTAAAAATTGGGGACTAGGGACATGTCAAGCCCATTATGACATCTAATGGTCCAGCCACTGAGAGGACTTACTAGAGGACAGGACTCACGCTGAGGTCACAATGCGTGTTTATGCTCTCGTCGCACTCAAGAAAGGCGGGGCCTCAGGGTGAATGCTGTTTTCTCCTACACTGAACGTTGGACAACATGGCAACCACAAGGTTTCTTGCCATGGGTCAGGAAGAGTTCTGATTTCTGCATCACAGTCACCCGTGGGCAGTGATTGGAGATAAGGTCTAGGTTCTGAAGCCTGAAAACTGAGGTAGGGAAGAGATGATGACCTAAGGCCAGGGCGGGTCTGATGTGCTCAGGGTGCGGTCAGCTGTCTGGGTGTTGGTCAGCAGGTCCGGGCTCACGTTGTGTCAGACAGTGCATTAGTGCCCAGGTTAGACTATATAATTTGGGTACATTCGAGTGCCGTGTAGGTTTATCTTCATTTAAGCTGCCTGGTCAGCTCATTAGGCAATATATTTTTTCTGGAGGGCAGGCAGAGTGCTTCATTGTCGGTCCGGAATTGCCAAACATTAGGGCTTCGGGGCCAGGAGAGTGAGGACGGAAGTCTGAGACCACAAGCTAGACTTCGGATTCAGGGTGAGGGCACGGCAGGTACCCCCTGCAGATCTGAACCAATATCTCATGCATCTGAAGTCAGGGCGAGGATTCGACGTTGGCTCAGGTTGGAGTTTCTGTGCATGACGGCCCCTTCATGAAGGGAGCGGAATCTTGAGGCCATGGAGGTTTTCCACGATGGGAGATGTGGGATGCCCACTTCAAGGATTCCTTCTGCGGGACAATTGAGACCTGTTGGACAGCTCCAGGACATCCCATATGGAATGACTCCAGAGCACCATTCGAGGATGGATGCCTGGGAAGTCCGCCTCGCCTTCCAATTGTCTCCTAGCAACAAGACAGTTTAGATCTAATGGATCTGCGGGAGCAACCGGGGTGGCTGAGTTGAAATGCACTTTCCAGAGGATGGGTCCTAATGTGTGTTTGTGTCCATGAGGGCCTTGGAATGGGGAGATGGCACCGACCCTGAAGTATTCTCCTAAGCATTGGCATAGCTCCCATGCACAAGTTTCCTTGTGGAGACGAGATTTGTTCTGATGGGTGCCTCAGGAAATCCCCTCTGCTGGTATTGAAATCCAGGCTTTTGAGGAGACATGCCTGTAAATCAAAGCAATGGATCCGATAATGGCCTCGGGTCCTGTCTGGTTCAATCTTCTTGGTATGAGTGGAGGTAGATGAGTGGAGGAAGATGCTCAGCTGGTATCAACCGCCCTTTTTTGTCCCGGGCGACCTACACTATTGGGATGGCCTCAGGGACTGTGGAGGGTTCTCCTAATTTGTACGATTTTTGACAATGGAATGGGCAGAATTCCCATGGATTGGGTGGGAGCAGTCCTAATGTGTGGCTCCAGGGGCCCCAGCCTGGAGGGAGTGTGGCCCAGGACTTTGAGGACAGAAGACTGAAAACACAAACTCAGCTTAAGTTTGGGGACGTAGGTATGGCACGCCCGATCTACAAACCATGAGAAGAACTCTTCAGAATATGAAGAATGAGCGAGTCTGAGTCGCTTGCTCAGGCTTTTGTCTCTGGATTTTGTTTCAGCGATGGCCGTGGAATGTTGCGGAGGTCTCATGGGCCATGGACGAATCTTCCTCTCTGTGGATTTGGCCCGATCACAATTGTTTTTCGTCAATCTGTGGGATGGGAGGACTCCTTTCAGGTTTGTTACCTCTGGTGTCCCACCAGAAGAGGAATTCCAAAGCAGAGACCTGGGGAAGAGTGAAGGGACACCCCGAACTATGGTTAAAAATTGGGGCCTGGGGGCATGGCAAGCCCAATATGCTGTCTCTTCATATAGGCCCTGAGAGGCCTTACCTGAGGACTGGGCTCAGGCTCAGGGTCACAATGTGTGTTTGTGACCAATGTGGCCCGCAAGGATGGGCTGGGCCTCATGGGCCACGCTTGTTTCAACTACACTGAACGTTGGACAACATGCCAAGCACAAGGTTTCTTGCCATGGGGAAAGAGTTCTGATTTCTGCATCATTTTCAACCCTGGGCAGTGGTTGGAGATAAGGTCTAGGTTCTGGAGCCTGAAAACCGCAGTTGGGAAGAGATGACGACCTAAGGCCATGGCGGGTCCGATGTGCTCAGTGTGCGGCCAGCTGTCTGGGTGGGACCAGGAGGTCCAGGCTCAGGCTGGGTCAGAAGGCGAAATGGTGCCCAGGTCAGCCTATATGTTTGGGGTACAGCCGAATGGCCTGCAGGTTGATCCACATTTGGGGTTTCGGTGTAGCCCTGAGGGGAATGTTTTACTTCTGTAGGGCAGGCAGAGTGCGGCATTGTAGTTCTGGATTGCCAAACTGGAGGGCTTGTGGGCCAGTAGTCTGTGGACGGAGTCTGAGAACCCAAGCTAGGCCTAGGTTTCTGTGTGAGGATATGGCAGGCACAATCTACAGACCTCAATAGAGATCTCGTGCATCTGAAGTCAGGGCAAGGATCAGACGATCGCTCAGGTTGGACTTTCTGCCCTGATGGGCCTTTCTTGAAGGGGGTTGGATCACGAGGACATGGGGGTTTTCCCACGATGGGAGTTGTGAGAAGCTCCAAACTGCAAAGATTCTTCTGCAGGACAATTGAGACCTGTTGGTTGGCTCCAGGCCAACGATTCCGAGCAGGGTTCTAAGGATGGATGGCTGGGTAGCCCACCTCGCATTCCAATTGTCTCCAAGCAACAAGACAGGTTAGATCTGCTGGATGTGGGGGGCAACCGAGGAGGCTGAGTTGAAATGGACTCTCCTGTGGATGTGTCCTAATATGTTTTTGTGTCTATGGAGACCTTGGAATGAAGCGGTGGCCCTGGGGCCCTGAAGGGTTCTCCTAAACAGAGGCTTTGACACAGCTCCAACGTGCATGTTTCCCAAGTGTAGATGAGATTTGTTCTGATGGGTGAGTCAAGAAACAGCCATATGCTGGTATTGAAATCCAGGCCTCTGAGGAGAGATGCCTGGAAACCAAAGCAATGGATCCGATTAGTGCCTAGGGGCCTGTTCGTTCCTTTTTACCTCTGGGGACATCAGTCTACGGGTCTGAGTGCAGGTAGGTGCTCAGAAGGGCTCAGATTGCCCCTGTATGTCCTGGGAAGCCACAACTCTTGGGATGGCCTCAGGGACTTTGGAGGTTATCCTACTAGTAGGGTTGTGGCCATTGGAATGGGCACATACAATTCCCTTGGAGAGGGCAAGTACAGTCCTCAGGTTTGGCTCCAGGGCCCTGAGCCTGTAGGGTGTGTAGGCCAGAGCTGTTTGGACAGTTGTCTGAAAACACAAACTCGGCTTATGTTTTGGGTCATAGGTATGGCAGGACTGATCTACAGACCATGAGGAGAACACTTCGGGATATGAAAAAAGGGCGAGTGTGATGCTCTTGCTCAAGTTTTTGTCTCTGGATATCGTGTCACTCATGGTCGTGAAATTGCCGGGTGACTTCATGGGAAATGGACGAGTCTTACTCTCTGGGGGTTCGGTCCCGTCCAAAGAGTTTGCGGTCATTCTGGGGATGGAAGAAGTCCGTTTTTTTGTTGTTGTTGTCGATTTGTTTCATTTTGTTTTTCAACCTCAGATGTCCCACCAAATGAGGGATTCCAGAGTAGAGCCCTGGGGTGGGGCGACTGGACAACCAGAAATCTGGTTAAAAATTGGGGACTAGGGACATGTCAAGCCCATTATGATATCTAATGGTCCAGCCACTGAGAGGACTTACTAGAGGACAGGACTCACGCTGTGGTCACAATGCGTGTTTATGCTCTCATCGCACTCAAGAATGGGCGGGGCCTCAGGGTGAATGCTGTTTTCGCCTACACTGAACGTTGGACAACATGCCAACCACAAGGTTTTTTGCCATGGGTCAGGAAGAGTTCCTATTTCTGCATCACAGTCACCCGTGGGCAGTGATTGGAGATAAGGTCTAGGTTCTGAAGCCTGAAAACTGAGGTAGGGAAGAGATGATGACCTAAGGCCATGGCGGGTCTGATGTGCTCAGGGTGCGGTCAGCTGTCTGGGTGTTGGTCAGCAGGTCGGGCTCAGGTTGTGTCAGACAGTGCATTAGTGCCCAGGTTAGACTATATAATTTGGGTACATTCGAGTGCCGTGTAGGTTTATCTTCATTTAAGCTGCCTCGGCAGCTCATTAGGCAATATATTTTTTCTAGAGGGCAGGCAGAGTGCTTCATTGTCGGTCCGGAATTGCCAAACATGAGGGCTTCGGGGCCAGGAGAGTGAGGACGGAAGTCTGAGAACACAAGCTAGACTTCGGATTCAGGGTGAGGGCACGGCAGGTACCCCCTGCAGATCTGAACCAATATCTCATGCATCTGAAGTCAGGGCGAGGATCCGACGTTGGCTCAGGTTGGAATTTCTGTGCATGACGGCCCCTTCATGAAGGGAGCGGAATCTCGAGGCCATGGAGGTTTTCCACGTTGGGAGATGTGGGATGCCCCCTTCAAGGATTCCTTCTGCGGGACAATTGAGACCTGTTGGACAGATCCAGGACATCCCATATGGAATGACACCAGAGCACCGTTCGAGGATGGATGCCTGGGAAGTCCGCCTCGCCTTCCAATTGTCTCCTAGCAACAAGACAGTTTAGATCTAATGGATCTGCGGGAGCAACCGGGGTGGCTGAGTTGAAATGCACTTTCCAGAGGATGGGTCCTAATGTGTGTTTGTGTCCATGAGGGCCTTGGAATGGGGAGGTGGCACCGGGACCCTGAAGTATTCTCCTAAGCTTTGGCATAGCTCCCATGCACAAGTTTCCTTGTGGAGACGAGATTTGTTCTGATGGGTGCCTCAGGAAATCCCCTCTGCTGGTTTTGGAAACAAGGCTTTTGAGGAGACATACCTGTAAACCAAAGCAATGGATCCGATAATGGCCTCGGGTCTTGTCTGGTTCAATCTTCTTGGTATGAGTGGAGGTAGATGAGTGGAGGTAGATGCTCAGCTTGTATCAACCGACCTTTTTGGTCCCGGGCGACCTACACTATTGGGATGGCCTCAGGGACTTTGGAGGGTTCTCCTAATTTGTACGATTTTTGACAATGGAATGGGCAGAATTCCCATGGATTGGGTGGGGGCAGTCCTAATGTGTGGCTCCAGGGGCCCCAGCCTGGAGGAAGTGTGGCCCAGACTTTGAGGACAGAAGACTGAAAACACAAACTCAGCTTAAGTTTGGGGACGTAGGTATGGCATGACCGATCTACAAACCATGAGAAGAACTCTTCAGGATATGAAGAATGAGCGAGTCTGAGTCGCTTGCTCAGGCTTTTGTCTCTGGATTTTGTTTCAGCGATGGCCGTGGAATGTTGGGGAGGTCTCATGGGCCATGGACGAATCTTCCTCTCTGTGGTTTTGGCCCGATCCCAATTGTTTTTGGTCAATCTGTGGGATCGAGGACTCCTTTCAGGTTTGTTAACTCCGGTGTCCGACCAAAAGAGGAATTCCAAAGCAGAGCCCTGGGGAAGAGTTAAGGGACACCCCGAACTATGGTTAAAAATTGGGGCCTAGGGGCATGGCAAGCCCAATATGCTGTCTCTTCATATAGGCCCTGAGAGGCCTTACCTGAGGACTGGGATCAGGCTGAGGGTCACAATGTGTGTTTGTGACCAATGTGGCTCGCAAGCATGGGCTGGGCCTCATGGGCCATGCTTGTTTCAACTACACTGAACGTTGGACAACATGCCAAGCACAAGGTTTCTTGCCATGGGGAAAGAGTTCTGATTTCTGCATCATTTTCAACCCTGGGCAGTGGTTGGAGATAAGGTCTAGGTTCTGGAGCCTGAACACCGCAGTTGGGAAGAGATGACGACCTAAGGCCATGGCGGGACCGATGTGCTCAGTGTGCGGCCAGCTGTCTGGGTGGGACCAGGAGGTCCAGGCTCAGGCTGGGTTAGAAGGGGAAATAGTGCCCAGGTCAGCCTATATGTTTGGGGTACAGCCGATTGGCATGCAGGTTGATCCTCATTTGGGGTTTCGGGGTAGCCCTGAGGGCAATGTTTTACTTCTGTAGGGCAGGCAGAGTGCAGCATTGTAGTTCTGGATTGCCCAACTGGAGGGCTTGTGGGCCAGTAGTCTGAGGACGGAGTCTGAGAACCCAAGCTAGGCCTAGGTTTCTGGGTGAGGATATGGCAGGCACAATCTACAGACCTCAATAGAGATCTCGTGCATCTGAAGTCAGGGCAAGGATCAGACGATCGCTCAGGTTGGACTTTCTGCCCTGATGGCTTCTCTTGAAGGGGTTTGGATCACGAGGACATGGGGGTTTTCCCACGATGGGAGTTGTGAGAAGCTCCAAACTGCAAAGATTCTTCTGCAGGACAATTGAGACCTGTTGGTTGGCTCCAGGCCAACGATTCCGAGCAGGGTTCTAAGTATGCATGGCTGGGTAGCCCACCTCGCATTCCAATTGTCTCCAAGCAACAAGACAGGTTAGATCTGCTGGATGTGGGGGGCAACCGAGGAGGCTGAGTTGAAATGGACTCTCCTGTGGATGTGTCCTAATATGTTTTTGAGTCTATGGAGACCTTGGAATGAAGCGGTGGCCCTGGGGCCCTGAAGGGTTCTCCTAAACAGAGGCTTTGACGCAGCTCCAACGTGAATGTGTCCCATGTGTAGATGAGATTTGTTCTGATGGGTGATTCAAGAAACAGCCATATGCTGGTATTGAAATCCAGGCCTCTGAGGAGAGATGCCTGGAAACCAAAGCAATGGATCCGATTAGTGCCTAGGGGCCTGTTCGTTCCTTTTTACCTCTGGGGACATCAGTCTACGGGTCTGAGTGCAGGTAGGTGCTCAGATGGGATCAGATTGCCCCTGTTTGTCCTGGGAAGCCACAACTCTTGGGATGGCCTCAGGGACTTTGGAGGTTATCCTACTAGTAGGGTTGTGGCCATTGGAATGGGCACATACAATTCCCTTGGAGAGGGCAAGTACAGTCCTCAGGTTTGGCTCCAGGGCCCTGAGCCTGTAGGGTGTGTAGGCCAGAGCTGTTTGGACAGTTGTCTGAAAACACAAACTCGGCTTATGTTTTGGGTCATAGGTATGGCAGGACTGATCTACAGACCATGAGGAGAACACTTCGGGATATGAAAAAAGGGCGAGTGTGAGGCTCTTGCTCAAGTTTTTGTCTCTGGATATCGTGTCACTCATGGTCGTGAAATTGCCGGGTGACTTCATGGGAAATGGACGAGTCTTACTCTCTGGGGGTTCGGTCCCGTCCAAAGAGTTTGCGGTCATTCTGGGGATGGAAGAAGTCCGTTTTTTTGTTGTTGTTGTCGATTTGTTTCGTTTTGTTTTTTCACCTCATATGTCCCACCAATTGAGGGATTCCAGAGTAGAGCCCTGGGGTGGGGCGACTGGACAACCAGAAATATGGTTAAAAATTGGGGACTAGGGACATGTCAAGCCCATTATGACATCTAATGGTCCAGCCACTGAGAGGACTTACTAGAGGACAGGACTCACGCTGAGGTCACAATGCGTGTTTATGCTCTCGTCGCACTCAAGAATGGGCGGGGCCTCAGGGTGAATGCTGTTTTCTCCTACACTGAACGTTGGACAACATGGCAACCACAAGGTTTCTTGCCATGGGTCAGGAACAGTTCTGATTTCTGCATCACAGTCACCCGTGGGCAGTGATTGGAGATAAGGTCTAGGTTCTGAAGCCTGAAAACTGAGGTAGGGAAGAGATGATGACCTAAAGCCATGGCGGGTCTGATGTGCTCAGCGTGCGGTCAGCTGTCTGGGTGTTGGTCAGCAGGTCCGGGCTCAGGTTGTGTCAAACAGTGCATGAGTGCCCAGGTTAGACTATATAATTTGGGTACTTTCGAGTGCCGTGTAGGTTTATCTTCATTTAAGCTGCCTGGTTAGCTCATTAGGCAATATATTTTTTCTAGAGGGCAGGCAGAGTGCTTCATGGTCGGTCCGGAATTGCCAAACATGAGGGCTTCGGGGCCAGGAGAGTGAGGACGGAAGTCTGAGAACACAAGCTAGACTTCGGATTCAGGGTGAGGGCACGGCAGGTACCCCCTGCAGATCTGAACCAATATCTCATGCATCTGAAGTCAGGGCGAGGATCCGACGTTGGCTCAGGTTGGAGTTTCTGTGCATGACGGCCCCTTCATGAAGGGAGCGGAATCTCGAGGCCATGGAGGTTTTCTACGTTGGGAGATGTTGGATGCCCCCTTCAAGGATTCCTTCTGCGGGACAATTGAGACCTGTTGGACAGCTCCAGGACATCCCATATGGAATGACTCCAGAGCACCATTCGAGGATGGATGCCTGGAAAGTACGCCTCGCCTTCCAATTGTCTCCTAGCAACAAGACAGTTTAGATCTAATGGATCTGCGGGAGCAACCGGGGTGGCTGAGTTGAAATGCACTTTCCAGAGGATGTGTCCTAATGTGTGTTTGTGTCCGTGAGGTCCTTGGAATGGGGAGGTGGCACCGGGACCCTGAAGTATTCTCCTAAGCTTTGGCATAGCTCCCATGCACAAGTTTCCTTGTGGAGACGAGATTTACTCTGATGGGTGCCTCAGGAAATCTCGTCTGCTGGTATTGGAATCCAGGCTTTTGAGGAGACATGCCTGTAAACCAAAGCAATGGATCCGATAATGGCCTCGGGTCCTGTCTGGTTCAATCTTCTTGGTATGAGTGGAGGTAGATGAGTGGAGGAAGATGCTCAGCTGGTATCAACCGCCCTTTTTTGTCCCGGGCGACCTACACTATTTGGATGGCCTCAGGGACTTTGGAGGGTTCTCCTAATTTGTACGATTTTTGACAATGGAATGGGCAGAATTCCCATGGATTGGGTGGGGGCAGTCCTAATGTGTGGCTCCAGGGGCCCCAGCCTGGAGGGAGTGTGGCCCAGGACTTTGAGGACAGAAGACTGAAAACACAAACTCAGCTTAAGTTTGGGGACGTAGGTATGGAACGCCCGATCTACAAACCATGAGAAGAACTCTTCAGGATATGAAGAATGAGCGAGTCTGAGGCGCTTGCTCAGGCTTTTGTCTCTGGATTTTGTTTCAGCGATGGCCGTGGAATGTTGGGGAGGTCTCATGGGCCATGGACGAATCTTCCTCTCTGTGGATTTGGCCCGATCCCAATTGTTTTTCGTCAATCGTTTTTCGTCAATCTGTGGGATGGGAGGAGTCCTTTCTGGTTTGTTACCTTTGGTGTCCCACCAAAAGAGGAATTCCAAAGCAGAGCCCTGGGGAAGAGTGAAGGGACACCCCGAACTATGGTTAAAAATTGGGGCCTAGGGGCATGGCAAGCCCAATATGCTGTCTCTTCATATAGGTCCTGAAGGCCTTACCTGAGGACTGGGCTCAGGCTGAGGGTCACAATGTGTGTTTGTGACCAATGTGGGCCGCAAGCATGGGCTGGGCCTGATGGGCCACGCTTGTTTCAACTACACTGAATGTTGGACAACATGCCAAGCACAAGGTTTCTTGCCATGGGGAAAGAATTCTGATTTCTGCATCATTTTCAACCCTGGGCAGTGGTTGGTGATAAGGTCTAGGTTCTGGAGCCTGAAAACCGAAGTTGGGAAGAGATGACGACCTAAGGCCATGGCGGGTCCGATGTGCTCAGTGTGCGGCCAGCTGTCTGGGTGGGACCAGGAGGTCCAGGCTCAGGCTGGGTTAGAAGGGGAAATAGTGCCCAGGTCAGCCTATATGTTTGGGGTACAGCCGATTGGCGTGCAGGTTGATCCCCATTTGGGGTATCAGGGTAGCCCTGAGGGCAATGTTTTACTTTTGTAGGGCAGGCAGAGTGCGGCATTGTAGTTCTGGATTGCCCAACTGGAGGGCTTGTGGGCCAGTAGTCTGAGGACGGAGTCTGAGAACCCAAGCTAGGCCTAGGTTTCTGGGTGAGGATATGGCAGGCACAATCTACAGACCTCAATCGAGATCTCGTGCATCTGAAGTCAGGGCAAGGATCAGACGATCGCTCAGGTTGGACTTTCTGCCCTGATGGCCCTTTCTTGAAGGGGGTTGGATCACGAGGACATGGGGGTTTTCCCACGATGGGAGTTGTGAGAAGCTCCAAACTGCAAAGATTCTTCTACAGGACAATTGAGACCTGTTGGTTGGCTCCAGGCCAACGATTCCGAGCAGGGTTCTAAGGATGCATGGCTGGGTAGCCCACCTCGCATTCCAATTGTCTCCAAGCAACAAGACAGGTTAGATCTGCTGGATGTGGGGGGCAACCGAGGAGGCTGAGTTGAAATGGACTCTCCTGTGGATGTGTCCTAATATGTTTTTGTGTCTATGGAGACCTTGGAATGAAGCGGTGGCCCTGGGGCCCTGAAGGGTTCTCCTAAACAGAGGCTTTGACACAGCTCCAACGTGCATGTTTCCCATGTGTAGATGAGATTTGTTCTGATGGGTGAGTCAAGAAACAGCGATATGCTGGTATTGAAATCCAGGCCTCTGAGGAGAGATGCCTGGAAACCAAAGCAATGGATCCGATTAGTGCCTAGGGGCCTGTTCGTTCCTTTTTACCTCTGGGGACACCAGTCTACGGGTCTGAGTGCAGGTAGGTGCTCAGATGGGCTCAGATTGCCCCCTGTTTGTCCTGGGAAGCCACAACTATTGGGATGGCCTCAGGGACTTTGGAGGATATCCTATTAGTAGGGTTGTGGCCAATGGAATGGGCACATACAATTCCCTTGGAGAGGGCAAGTACAGTCCTCAGGTTTGGCTCCAGGGCCCTGAGCCTGTAGGGTGTGTAGGCCAGAGCTGTTTGGACAGTTGTCTGAAAACACAAACTCGGCTTATGTTTTGGGTCATAGGTATGGCAGGACTGATCTACAGACCATGAGGAGAACACTTCGGGATATGAAAAAAGGGCGAGTGTGAGGCTCTTGCTCAAGTTTTTGTCTCTGGATATCGTGTCACTCATGGTCGTGAAATTGCCGTGTGACTTCATGGGAAATGACGAGTCTTACTCTCTGGGGGTTCGGTACCGTCCAAAGAGTTTGCGGTCATTCTGGGGATGGAAGAAGTCCGTTTTTTTGTTGTTGTTGTCGATTTGTTTCATTTTGTTTTTCCAACTCAGATGTCCCACCAAATGAGGGATTCCAGAGTAGAGCCCTGGGGTGTGGCGACTGGACAACCAGAAATCTGGTTAAAAATTGGGGACTAGGGACATGTCAAGCCCATTATGACATCTAATGGTCCAGCCATTGAGAGGACTTACTAGAGGACAGGACTCACGCTGACGTCACAATGCGTGTTTATGCTCTCGACGCACTCAAGAATGGGCGGGGCCTCAGGGTGAATGCTGTTTTCTCCTACACTGAACGTTGGAGAACATGCCAACCACAAGGTTTCTTGCCATGGGTCAGGAAGAGTTCTGATTTCTGCATCACAGTCACCCGTGGGCAGTGATTGGAGATAAGGTCTAGGTTCTGAAGCCTGAAAACTGAGGTAGGGAAGAGATGATGACCTAAGGCCATGGCAGGTTTTATGTGCTCAGTGTGCGGTCAGCTGTCTGGGTGTTGGTCAGCAGGTCCCAGCTCAGGTTGTGACAGACAGTGCATTCGTGCCCAGGTTAGACTATATAATTTGGGTACATTCGAGTGCCGTGTAGGTTTATCTTCATTTAAGCTGCCTGGGCAGCTCATTAGGCAATATATTTTTTCTAGAGGGCAGGCAGAGTGCTTCATTGTCCGTCCAGAATTGCCAAACTTGAGGGCTTCGGGGCCAGGAGAGTGAGGACGGAAGTCTGAGAACACAAGCTAGTCTTCGGATTCAGGGTGAGGGCACGGCAGGTACCCCCTGCAGATCTGAACCAATATCTCATGCATCTGAAGTCAGGGCGAGGATCCGACGTTGGCTCAGGTTGGAGTTTCTGTGCATGACGGCCCCTTCATGAAGGGAGCGGAATCTCGAGGCCATGGAGGTTTTCCACGTTGGGAGATGTGGAATGCCCCGTTCAAGGATTCCTTCTGCGGGACAATTGAGACCTGTTGGACAGCTCCAGGACATCCCATATGGAATGACTCCAGAGCACCGTTCCAGGATGGATGCCTGGGAAGTCCGCCTCGCCTTCCAATTGTCTCCTAGCAACAAGACAGTTTAGATCTAATGGATCTGCGGGAGCAACCGGAATGGCTGAGTTGAAATGCACTTTCCAGAGGATGGTTCCTAACGTGTGCTTGTGTCCATGAGGACCTTGGAATGGGGAGGTGGCACCGGGACCCTGAAGTATTCTCCTAAGCTTTGGCATAGCTCCCATGCACAAGTTTCCTTGTGGAGACGAGATTTGTTCTGATGGGTGCCTCAGGAAATCCCCTCTGCTGGTATTGGAATCCAGGCTTTTGAGGAGACATGCCTGTAAACCAAAGCAATGGATCCGATAATGGCCTCGGGTCCTGTCTGGTTCAATCTTCTTGGTATGAGTGGATGTAGATGAGTGTAGGTAGATGCTCAGCCGGTATCAACCGCCCTTTTTTGTCCCGGGTGAACTACACTATTGGGATGGCCTCAGGGACTTTGGAGGGTTCTCCTAATTTGTACGATTTTTGACAATGGAATGGGCAGAATTCCCATGGATTGGGTGGGGGCAGTCCTAATGTGTGGCTCCAGGGTCCCCAGCCTGGAGGGAGTGTGGCCCAGGACTTTGAGGACAGAAGACCGAAAACACAAACTCAGCTTAAGTTTGGGGACGTAGGTATGGCACGCCCGATCTACAAACCATGAGAAGAACTCTTCAGGATATGAAGAATGAGCGAGTCTAGGCGCTTGCTCAGGCTTTTGTCTCTGGATTTTGTTTCAGCGATGGCCGTGGAATGTTGGGGAGGTCTCATGGGCCATGGACGAATCTTCCTCTCTGTGGATTTGGCCCGATCCCAATTGTTTTTCGTCAATCTGTGGGATGGGAGGACTCCTTTCAGGTTTGTTACCTCAGGTGTCCCACCAAAAGAGGAATTCCAAAGCAGAGCCCTGGGGAAGAGTGAAGGGACAACCCGAACTATGGTTAAAAATTGGGGCCTAGGGGATATGGCAAGCCCAATATGCTGTCTCTTCATACAGGCCCTGAGAGGCCTTACCTGAGGACTGGGCTCAGGCTCAGGGTCACAATGTGTGATTGTGACCAATGTGGCCCGCAAGCATGGGCTGGGCCTCATGGGCCACGCTTGTTTCAACTACACTGAACGTTGGACAACATGCCAACCACAAGGTTTCTTGCCATGGGGAAAGAGTTCTGATTTCTGCATCATTTTCAACCCTGGGCAGTGGTTGGAGATAAGGTCTAGGTTCTGGAGCCTGAAATCCGCAGTTGGGAAGAAATGACGACCTAAGGCCATGGCGGGTCCGATGTGCTCAGTGTCTGGCCAGCTGTCTGGGTGGGACCAGGAGGTCCAGGCTCAGGCTGGGTCAGAAGGGGAAATAGTGCCCAGGTCAGCCTATATGTTTGGGGTACAGCCGAATGGCGTGCAGGTTGATCCTCATTTAGGGTTTCGGGGTAGCCCTGAGGGCAATGTTTTACTTCTGTAGGGCAGGCAGAGTGCGGCATTGTAGTTCTGGATTGCCAAACTGGAGGGCTTGTGGGCCAGTAGTCTGAGGACGGAGTCTGAGAACCCAAGCTAGGCCTAGGTTTCTGGGTGAGGATATGGCAGGCACAATCTACAGACCTCAATAGAGATTTCGTGCATCTGAAGTCAGGGCAAGGATCAGACGATCGCTCAGGTTGGACTTTCTGCCCTGATGGCCCTTTCTTGAAGGGGGTTGGATCACGAGGACATGGGGTTTTCCCACGATGGGAGTTGTGAGAAGCTCCAAACTGCAAAGATTCTTCTGCAGGACAATGAGACCTGTTGGTTGGCTCCAGGCCAACGATTCCGAGCAGGGTTCTAGAGATGGATGGCTGGGTAGCCCACCTCGCATTCCAATTGTCTTCAAGCAACAAGACAGGTTAGATCTGCTGGATGTGGGGGGCAACCGAGGATGCTGAGTTGAAATGGACTCTCCTGTGGATGTGTCCTAATATGTTTTTGTGTCTATGGAGACCTTGGAATGAAGCGGTGGCCCTGGGGCCCTGAAGGGTTCTCCTAAACAGAGGCTTTGACACAGCTCCAACGTGCATGTTTCCCATGTGTAGATGAGATTTGTTCTGATGGGTGAGTCAAGAAACAGCCATATGCTAGTACTGAAATCCAGGCCTCTGAGGAGAGATGCCTGGAAACCAAAGCAATGGATCCGATTTATGCCTAGGGGCCTGTTCGTTCCTTTTTACCTCTGGGGACACCAGTCTACGGGTCTGAGTGCAGGTAGGTGATCAGATGGGCTCAGATTACCCCTGTTTGTCCTGGGAAGCCACAACTCTTGGGATGGCCTCAGGGACTTTGGAGGTTATCCTACTAGTAGGGTTGTGGCCATTGGAATGGGCACATACAATTCCCTTGGAGAGGGCAAGTACAGTCCTCAGTTTTGGCTCCAGGGCCCTGAGCCTGTAGGGTGTGTAGGCCAGAGCTGTTTGGACAGTTGTCTGAAAACACAAACTCGGCTTATGTTGGGTCATAGGTATGGCAGGACTGATCTACAGACCATGAGGAGAACACTTCGGGATATGAAAAAAGGGCGAGTGTGAGGCTCTTGCTCAAGTTTTTGTCTCTGGATATCGTGTCACTCATGGTCGTGAAATTGCCGGGTGACTTCATGGGAAATGGACGAGTCTTACTCTCTGGGGGTTCGGTCCCGTCCAAAGAGTTTGGGGTCATTCTGGGGATGGAAGAAGTCTGTTTTATTGTTGTTGTTGTCGATTTATTCATTTTGTTTTTCAACCTCAGATGTCCCACCAAATGAGGGATTCCAGAGTAGAGCCCTGGGGTGGGGCGACTGGACAACCAGAAATCTGGTTAAAAATTGGGGACTAGGGACATGTCAAGCCCATTATGACATCTTATGGTCCAGCCACTGAGAGGACTTACTAGAGGACAGGACTCACGCTGAGGTCACAATGCGTGTTTATGCTCTCGTCGAACTCATGAATGGGCGGGGCCTCAGGGTGAATGCTGGTTTCTCCTACACTGAACGTTGGACAACATGCCAACCACAAGGTTTCTTGCCATGGGTCAGGAAGAGTTCTGATTTCTGCATCACAGGCACCCGTGGGCAGTGATTGGAGATAAGGTCTAGGTTCTGAAGCCTGAAAACTGAGGTAGGGAAGAGATGATGACCTAAGGCCATGGCAGGTTTTATGTGCTCAGTGTGCGGTCAGCTGTCTGGGTGTTGGTCAGCAGGTCCCAGCTCAGGTTGTGACAGACAGTGCATTCGTGCCCAGGTTAGACTATATAATTTGGGTACATTCGAGTGCCGTGTAGGTTTATCTTCATTTAAGCTGCCTGGGCAGCTCATTAGGCAATATATTTTTTCTAGAGGGCAGGCAGAGTGCTTCATTGTCCGTCCAGAATTGCCAAACTTGAGGGCTTCGGGGCCAGGAGAGTGAGGACGGAAGTCTGAGAACACAAGCTAGTCTTCGGATTCAGGGTGAGGGCACGGCAGGTACCCCCTGCAGATCTGAACCAATATCTCATGCATCTGAAGTCAGGGCGAGGATCCGACGTTGGCTCAGGTTGGAGTTTCTGTGCATGACGGCCCCTTCATGAAGGGAGCGGAATCTCGAGGCCATGGAGGTTTTCCACGTTGGGAGATGTGGGATGCCCCGTTCAAGGATTCCTTCTGCGGGACAATTGAGACCTGTTGGACAGCTCCAGGACATCCCATATGGAATGACTCCAGAGCACCGTTCCAGGATGGATGCCTGGGAAGTCCGCCTCGCCTTCCAATTGTCTCCTAGCAACAAGACAGTTTAGATCTAATGGATCTGCGGGAGCAACCGGAATGGCTGAGTTGAAATGCACTTTCCAGAGGATGGTTCCTAACGTGTGCTTGTGTCCATGAGGACCTTGGAATGGGGAGGTGGCACCGGGACCCTGAAGTATTCTCCTAAGCTTTGGCATAGCTACCATGCACAAGTTTCCTTGTGGAGACGAGATTTGTTCTGATGGGTGCCTCAGGAAATCCCCTCTGCTGGTATTGGAATCCAGGCTTTTGAGGAGACATGCCTGTAAACCAAAGCAATGGATCCGATAATGGCCTCGGGTCCTGTCTGGTTCAATCTTCTTGGTATGAGTGGATGTAGATGAGTGTAGGTAGATGCTCAGCCGGTATCAACCGCCCTTTTTTGTCCCGGGTGAACTACACTATTGGGATGGCCTCAGGGACTTTGGAGGGTTCTCCTAATTTGTACGATTTTTGACAATGGAATGGGCAGAATTCCCATGGATTGGGTGGGGGCAGTCCTAATGTGTGGCTCCAGGGTCCCCAGCCTGGAGGGAGTGTGGCCCAGGACTTTGAGGACAGAAGACTGAAAACACAAACTCAGCTTAAGTTTGGGGACGTAGGTATGGCACGCCCGATCTACAAACCATGAGAAGAACTCTTCAGGATATGAAGAATGAGCGAGTCTAGGCGCTTGCTCAGGCTTTTGTCTCTGGATTTTGTTTCAGCGATGGCCGTGGAATGTTGGGGAGGTCTCATGGGCCATGGACGAATCTTCCTCTCTGTGGATTTGGCCCGATCCCAATTGTTTTTCGTCAATCTGTGGGATGGGAGGACTCCTTTCAGGTTTGTTACCTCAGGTGTCCCACCAAAAGAGGAATTCCAAAGCAGAGCCCTGGGGAAGAGTGAAGGGACAACCCGAACTATGGTTAAAAATTGGGGCCTAGGGGATATGGCAAGCCCAATATCCTGTCTCTTCATACAGGCCCTGAGAGGCCTTACCTGAGGACTGGGCTCAGGCTCAGGGTCACAATGTGTGATTGTGACCAATGTGGCCCGCAAGCATGGGCTGGGCCTCATGGGCCACGCTTGTTTCAACTACACTGAAAGTTGGACAACATGCCAACCACAAGGTTTCTTGCCATGGGGAAAGAGTTCTGATTTCTGCATCATTTTCAACCCTGGGCAGTGGTTGGAGATAAGGTCTAGGTTCTGGAGCCTGAAATCCGCAGTTGGGAAGAAATGACGACCTAAGGCCATGGCGGGTCCGATGTGCTCAGTGTCTGGCCAGCTGTCTGGGTGGGACCAGGAGGTCCAGGCTCAGGCTGGGTCAGAAGGGGAAATAGTGCCCAGGTCAGCCTATATGTTTGGGGTACATCCGAATGGCGTGCAGGTTGATCCTCATTTAGGGTTTCGGGGTAGCCCTGAGGGCAATGTTTTACTTCTGTAGGGCAGGCAGAGTGCGGCATTGTAGTTCTGGATTGCCAAACTGGAGGGCTTGTGGGCCAGTAGTCTGAGGACGGAGTCTGAGAACCCAAGCTAAACCTAGGTTTCTGGGTGAGGATATGGCAGGCACAATCTACAGACCTCAATAGAGATTTCGTGCATCTGAAGTCAGGGCAAGGATCAGACGATCGCTCAGGTTGGACTTTCTGCCCTGATTGCCCTTTCTTGAAGGGGGTTGGATCACGAGGACATGGGGTTTTCCCACGATGGGAGTTGTGAGAAGCTCCAAACTGCAAAGATTCTTCTGCAGGACAATGAGACCTGTTGGTTGGCTCCAGGCCAACGATTCCGAGCAGGGTTCTAGAGATGGATGGCTGGGTAGCCCACCTCGCATTCCAATTGTCTTCAAGCAACAAGACAGGTTAGATCTGCTGGATGTGGGGGGCAACCGAGGATGCTGAGTTGAAATGGACTCTCCTGTGGATGTGTCCTAATATGTTTTTGTGTCTATGGAGACCTTGGAATGAAGCGGTGGCCCTGGGGCCCTGAAGGGTTCTCCTAAACAGAGGCTTTGACACAGCTCCAACGTGCATGTTTCCCATGTGTAGATGAGATTTGTTCTGATGGGTGAGTCAAGAAACAGCCATATGCTGGTACTGAAATCCAGGCCTCTGAGGAGAGATGCCTGGAAACCAAAGCAATGGATCCGATTTATGCCTAGGGGCCTGTTCGTTCCTTTTTAACTCTGGGGACACCAGTCTACGGGTCTGAGTGCAGGTAGGTGATCAGATGGGCTCAGATTACCCCTGTTTGTCCTGGGAAGCCACAACTCTTGGGATGGCCTCAGGGACTTTGGAGGTTATCCTACTAGTAGGGTTGTGGCCATTGGAATGGGCACATACAATTCCCTTGGAGAGGGCAAGTACAGTCCTCAGTTTTGGCTCCAGGGCCCTGAGCCTGTAGGGTGTGTAGGCCAGAGCTGTTTGGACAGTTGTCTGAAAACACAAACTCGGCTTATGTTGGGTCATAGGTATGGCAGGACTGATCTACAGACCATGAGGAGAACACTTCGGGATATGAAAAAAGGGCGAGTGTGAGGCTCTTGCTCAAGTTTTTGTCTCTGGATATCGTGTCACTCATGGTCGTGAAATTGCCGGGTGACTTCATGGGAAATGGACGAGTCTTACTCTCTGGGGGTTCGGTCCCGTCCAAAGAGTTTGGGGTCATTCTGGGGATGGAAGAAGTCTGTTTTTTTGTTGTTGTTGTCGATTTATTCATTTTGTTTTTCAACCACAGATGTCCCACCAAATGAGGGATTCCAGAGTAGAGCCCTGGGGTGGGGCGACTGGACAACCGGAAATCTGGTTAAAAATTGGGGACTAGGGACATGTCAAGCCCATTATGACATCTTATGGTCCAGCCACTGAGAGGACTTACTAGAGGACAGGACTCACGCTGAGGTCACAATGCGTGTTTATGCTCTCGTCGAACTCATGAATGGGCGGGGCCTCAGGGTGAATGCTGGTTTCTCCTACACTGAACGTTGGACAACATGCCAACCACAAGGTTTCTTGCCATGGGTCAGGAAGAGTTCTGATTTCTGCATCACAGGCACCCGTGGGCAGTGATTGGAGATAAGGTCTAGGTTCTGAAGCCTGAAAACTGAGGTAGTGAAGAGATGATGACCTAAGGCCATGGCGGGTCTGATGTGCTCAGGGTGCGGTCAGTTGTCTGGGTGTTGGTCAGCAGGTCCGGGCTCAGGTTGTGTCAGACAGTGCATTAGTGCCCAGGTTAGACTATATAATTTGGGTACATTCGAGTGCCGTGTAGGTTGATCTTCATTTAAGCTGCCTGGGCATCTCATTAGGCAATATATTTTTTCTAGAGGGCAGGCAGAGTGCTTCATTGTCGGTCCGGAATTGCCAAACATGAGGGCTTCGGGGCCAGGAGAGTGAGGACGGAAGTCTGAGAACACAAGCTAGACTTCGGATTCAGGATGAGGGCACGGCAGGTACTCCCTGCAGATGTGAACCAATATCTCATGCATCTGAAGTCAGGGCGAGGATCCGACGTTGGCTCAGGTTGGAGTTTCTGTGCATGACGGCCCCTTCATGAAGGGAGCGGAATCTCGAGGCCATGGAGGTTTTCCACGTTGGGAGATGTGGGTTGCCCCCTTCAAGGATTCCTTCTGCGGGACAATTGAGAACTGTTGGACAGCTCTAGGACATCCCATATGGAATGACTCCAGAGCACCGTTCCAGGATGGATGCCTGGGAAGTCCGCCTCGCCTTCCAATTGTCTCCTAGCAACAAGACAGTTTTGATCTAATAGATCTGCGGGAGCAATCGGGGTGGCTGAGTTGAAATGCACTTTCCAGAGGATGGGTCCTAACGTGTGTTTGTGTCCATGAGGGCCTTGGAATAGGGAGGTGGCACCGGGACCCTGAAGTATTCTCCTAAACTTTGGCATAGCTCCCATGCACAAGTTTCCTTGTGGAGACGAGATTTGTTCTGATGTGTGCCTCAGGAAATCCCCTCTGCTGGTATTGGAATCCAGGCTTTTGAGGAGACATGCCTGTAAACCAAAGCAATAGATCCGATAATGGCCTCGGGTCCTGTCTGGTTCAATCTTCTTGGTATGAGTGGAGGTAGATGAGTGGAGGTAGATGCTCAGCCGGTATCAACCGCCCTTTTTTGTCCCGGGCGACCTACACTATTGGGATGGCCTCAGGGACTTTGGAGGGTTCTCCTAATTTGTACGATTTGTGACAATGGAATGGGCAGAATTCCCATGGATTGGGTGGGGGCAGTCCTAATGTGTGGCTCCAGGGGCCCCAGCCTGGAGGGAGTGTGGTCCAGGACTTTGAGGACAGAAGACTGAAAACACAAACTCAGCTTAAGTTTGGGGACGTAGGTATGGCACGCCCGATCTACAAACCATGAGAAGAACTCTTCAGGATATGAAGAATGAGCGAGTCTGAGGCGCTTGCTCAGGCTTTTGTCTCTGGATTTTGTTTCAGCGATGGCCGTGGAATGTTGGGGAGGTCTCATGGGCCATGGACGAATCTTCCTCTCTGTGGATTTGGCCCAATCCCAATTGTTTTTCGTCAATCTGTGGGATGGGAGGACTCCTTTCAGGGTTGTTACCTCAGGTGTCCCACCAAAAGAGGAATTCCAAAGCAGAGCCCTGGGGAAGAGTGAAGGGACAACCCGAACTATGGTTAAAAATTGGGGCCTAGTTGCATGGCAAGCCCAATATGCTGTCTCTTCATATAGGCCCTGAGAGGCCTTACCTGACGACTGGGCTCAGGCTGAGGGTCACAATGTGTGTTTGTGACCAATGTGGCCCGCAAGCATGGGCTGGGCCTCATGGGCCACGCTTGTTTCAACTACACTGAACGTTGGACAACATGCCAACCACAAGGTTTCTTGCCATGGGGAAAGAGTTCTGATTTCTGCATAATTTTCAACCCTGGGCAGTGGTTGGAGATAAGGTCTAGGTTCTGGAGCCTGAAAACCGCAGTTGGGAAGAGATGACGACCTAAGGCCATGGCGGGTCCGATGTGCTCAGTGTGCGGCCAGCTGTCTGGGTGGGACCAGGAGGTCCAGGCTCAGGCTGGGTCAGAAGGGGAAATCGTGCCCAGGTCAGCCTATATGTTTGGGGTACAGCCGAATGGCGTGCAGGTTGATCCTCATTTGGGGTTTCGGGGTAGCCCTGAGGGCAATGTTTTACTTCTGTAGGGCAGGCAGAGTGCGGCATTGTAGTTCTGGATTGCCCAACTGGAGGGCTTGTGGGCCAGTAGTCTGAGGACGGAGTCTGAGAACCCAAGCTAGGCCTAGGTTTCTGGGTGAGGATATGGCAGGCACAATCTACAGACCTCAATAGAGATCTCGTGCATCTGAAGTCAGGGCAAGGATCAGACGATCGCTCAGGTTGGACTTTCTGCCCTGATGGCCCTTTCTTGAAGGGGGTTGGATCACGAGGACATGGGGGTTTTCCCACGATGGGAGTTGTGAGAATCTCCAAACTGCAAAGATTCTTCTGCAGGACAATTGAGACCTGTTGGTTGGCTCCAGGCCAACGATTCCGAGCAGGGTTCTAAGGATGGATGGCTGGGTAGCCCACCTCGCATTCCAATTGTCTCCAAGCAACAAGACAGGTTAGATCTGCTGGATGTGGGGGGCAACCGAGGAGGCTGAGTTGAAATGGACTCTCCTGTGGATGTGTCCTAATATGTTTTTGTGTCTATGGAGACCTTGGAATGAAGCGGTGGCCCTGGGGCCCTGAAGGGTTCTCCTAAACAGAGGCTTTGACACAGCTCCAACGTGCATGTTTCCCATGTGTAGATGAGATTTGTTCTGATGGGTGAGTCAAGAAACAGCCATATGCTGGTATTGAAATCCAGGCCTCTGAGGAGAGATGCCTGGAAACCAAAGCAATGGATCCGATTAGTGCCTAGGGGCCTGTTCGTTCCTTTTTACCTCTGGGGACATCAGTCTACGGGTCTGAGTGCAGGTAGGTGCTCAGATGGGCTCAGATTGCCCCTGTTTGTCCTGGGAAGCCACAACTCTTGGGTTGGCCTCAGGGACTTTGGAGGTTATCCTATTAGTAGGGTTGTGGCCATTGGAATGGGCACATACAATTCCCTTGGAGAGGGCAAGTACAGTCCTCAGGTTTGGCTCCAGGGCCCTGAGCCTGTAGGGTGTGTAGGCCAGAGCTGTTTGGACAGTTGTCTGAAAACACAAACTCGGCTTATGTTTTGGGTCATAGGTATGGCAGGCCTGATCTACAGACCATGAGGAGAACACTTCGGGATATGAAAAAAGGGCGAGTGTGAGGCTCTTGCTCAAGTTTTTGTCTCTGGATATCGTGTCACTCATGGTCGTGAAATTGCCGGGTGACTTCATGGAGAATGGACGAGTCTTACTCTCTGGGGATTTGGTCCCGTACAAAGAGTTTGCGGTCATTCTGGGGATAGAAGAAGTCCGTTTTTTTGTTGTTGTTGTCGATTTGTTTTATTTTGTTTTTCAACCTCAGATGTCCCACCAAATGAGGGATTCCAGAGTAGAGCCCTGGGGTGGGGCGACTGGACAAACAGAAATCTGGTTAAAAATTGGGGACTAGGGACATGTCAAGCCCATTATGACATCTAATGGTCCAGCCACTGAGAGGACTTACTAGAGGACAGGACTCACGCTGAGGTCACAATGCGTGTTTATGCTCTCGTCGCACTCAAGAATGGGCGGGGCCTCAGGGTGAATGCTGGTTTCTCCTACACTGAACGTTGGACAACATGCCAACCACAAGGTTTCTTGCCATGGGTCAGGAAGAGTTCTGATTTCTGCATCAAAGTCACCCGTGGGCAGTGATTGGAGATAAGGTCTAGGTTCTGAAGC
Organism: Mustela nivalis; assembly: GCF_964662115.1. Taxonomy (NCBI): domain Eukaryota; kingdom Metazoa; phylum Chordata; class Mammalia; order Carnivora; family Mustelidae; genus Mustela; species Mustela nivalis. The sequence goes on along the minus strand of NW_028136480.1, from coordinate 1,062,400 downwards.
CTGAAAACTGAGGTAGGGAAGAGATGATGTCCTAAGGCCATGGCGGGTCTGATGTGCTCAGCGTGCGGTCAGCTGTCTGGGTGTTGGTCAGCAGGTCCGGGCTCAGGTTGTGTCAGACAGTGCATTAGTGCCCAGGTTAGACTATATAATTTGGGTACATTCGAGTGCCGTGTAGGTTTATCTTCATTTAAGCTGCCTGGGCAGCTCATTAGGCAATATATTTTTTCTAGAGGGCAGGCAGAGTGCTTCATTGTCGGTCCGGAATTGGCAAACATGAGGGCTCCGGGGCCAGGAGAGTGAGGACGGAAGTCTGAGAACACAAGCTAGACTTCGGATTCAGGGTGAGGGCACGGCAGGTACCCCCTGCAGATCTGAACCAATATCTCATGCATCTGAAGTCAGGGCGAGGATCCGACGTTGGCTCAGGTTGGAGTTTCTGTGCATGACGGCCCCTTCATGAAGGGAGCGGAATCTCGAGGCCATGGAGGTTTTCCACGTTGGGAGATGTGGGATGCCCCCTTCAAGGATTCCTTCTGCGGGACAATTGAGACCTGTTGGACAGCTCCAGGACATCCCATATGGAATGACTCCAGTGCACTGTTCCAGGATGGATGCCTGGGAAGTCCGCCTCGCCTTCCAATTGTCTCCTAGCAACAAGACAGTTTAGATCTAATGGATCTGCGGGAGCAACCGGGGTGGCTGAGTTGAAATGCACTTTCCAGAGGATGGGTCCTAACGTGTGTTTCTGTCCATGAGGGCCTTGGAATGGGGAGGTGGCACCGGGACCCTGAAGTATTCTCCTAAGCTTTGGCATAGCTCCCATGCACAAGTTTCCTTGTGGAGACGAGATTTGTTCTGATGGGTGCCTCAAGAAATCCCCTCTGCTGGTATTGGAATCCAGGCTTTTGAGGAGACATGCCTGTAAACCAAAGCAATGGATCCGATAATGGCCTCGGGTCCTGTCTGGTTCAATCTTCTTGGTATGAGTGGAGGTAGATGAGTGGAGGTAGATGCTCAGCCGGTATCAACCGCCCTTTTTTGTCCCGGGCGACCTACACTATTGGGATGGCCTCAGGGACTTTGGAGGGTTCTCCTAATTTGTACGATTTTTGACAATGGAATGGGCAGAATTCCCATGGATTGGGTGGGGGCAGTCCTAATGTGTGGCTCCAGGGGCCCCAGCTTGGAGGGAGTGTGGCCCAGGACTTTGAGGACAGAAGACTGAAAACACAAACTCAGCTTAAGTTTGGGGACGTAGGTATGGCACGCCCGATCTACAAACCATGAGAAGAACTCTTCAGGATATGAAGAATGAGCGAGTCTGAGGCGCTTGCTCAGTCTTTTGTCTCTGGATTTTGTTTCAGCGATGGCCGTGGAATGTTGGGGAGGTCTCATGGGCCATGGACGAATCTTCCTCTCTGTGGATTTGGCCCATTCCCAATTGTTTTTCGTCAATCTGTGGGATGGGAGAACTCCTTTCAGGGTTGTTACCTCAGGTGTCCCACCAAAAGAGGAATTCCAAAGCAGAGCCCTGGGGAAAAGTGAAGGGACAACCCGAACTATGGTTAAAAATTGGGGCCTAGGGGCATGGCAAGCCCAATATGCTGTCTCTTCATATAGGCCCTGAGAGGCCTTACCTGAGGACTGGGCTCAGGCTGAGGGTCACAATGTGTGTTTGTGACCAATGTGGCCCGCAAGCATGGGCTGGGCCTCATGGGCCACGCTTGTTTCAACTACACTGAACGTTGGACAACATGCCAACCACAAGGTTTCTTGCCATGGGGAAAGAGTTCTGATTTCTGCATCATTTTCAACCCTGGGCAGTGGTTGGAGATAAGGTCTAGGTTCTGGAGCCTGAAAACCGCAGTTGGGAAGAGATGACGACCTAAGGCCATGGCGGGTCCGATGTGCTCAGTGTGCGGCCAGCTGTCTGGGTGGGACCAGGAGGTCCAGGCTCAGGCTGGGTCAGAAGGGGAAATAGTGCCAGGTCAGCCTATATGTTTGGGGTACAGCCGAATGGCGTGCAGGTTGATCCTCATTTGGGGTTTCGGGGTAGCCCTGAGGGCAATGTTTTACTTCTGTAGGGCAGGCAGAGTGCGGCATTGTAGTTCTGGATTGCCCAACTGGAGGGCTTGTGGGCCAGTAGTCTGAGGACGGAGTCTGAGAACCCAAGCTAGGCCTAGGTTTCTGGGTGAGGATATGGCAGGCACAATCTACAGACCTCAATAGAGATCTCGTGCATCTGAAGTCAGGGCAAGGATCAGACGATCGCTCAGGTTGGACTTTCTGCCCTGATGGCCCTTTCTTGAAGGGGGTTGGATCACGAGGACATGGGGGTTTTCCCACGATGGGAGTTGTGAGACGCTCCAAACTGCAAAGATTCTTCTGCAAGACAATTGAGACCTGTTGGTTGGCTCCAGGCCAACGATTCCGAGCAGGGTCCTAAGGATGGATGGATGGGTAGCCCACCTCGCATTCCAATTGTCTCCAAGCAACAAGACAGGTTAGATCTGCTGGATGTGGGGGGCAACCGAGGAGGCTGAGTTGAAATGGACTCTCCTGTGGATGTGTCCTAATATGTTTTTGTGTCTATGGAGACCTTGGAATGAAGCGGTGGCCCTGGGTCCCTGAAGGGTTCTCCTAAACAGAGGCGTTGACACAGCTCCAACGTGCATGTTTCCCATGTGTAGATGAGATTTCTTCTGATGGTTGAGTCAAGAAACAGCCATATGCTGGTATTGAAATCCAGGCCTCTGAGGAGAGATGCCTGGAAACCAAAGCAATGGATCCGATTAGTGCCTAGGGGCCTGTTCGTTCCTTTTTAACTCTGGGGACATCAGTCTACGGGTCTGAGTGCAGGTAGGTGCTCAGATGGGCTCAGATTGCCCCTGTTTGTCCTGGGAAGCCACAACTCTTGGGATGGCCTCAGGGACTTTGGAGGTTATCCTATTAGTAGGGTTGTGGCCATTGGAATGGGCACATACAATTCCCTTGGAGAGGGCAAGTACAGTCCTCAGGTTTGGCTCCAGGGCCCTGAGCCTGTAGGGTGTGTAGGCCAGAGCTGTTTGGACAGTTGTCTGAAAACACAAACTCGGCTTATGTTTTGGGTCATAGGTATGGCAGGACTTGTCTACAGACCATGAGGAGAATACTTCGGGATATGAAAAAAGGGCGAGTGTGAGGCTCTTGCTCAAGTTTTTGTCTCTGGATACCGTGTCACTCATGGTCGTGAATTGCCGGGTGACTTCATGGGAAATGGACGAGTCTTACTCTCTGGGGGTTCGGTCCCGTCCAAAGAGTTTGGGGTCATTCTGGGGATGGAAGAAGTCCGTTTTTTTGTTGTTGTTGTCGATTTATTCATTTTGTTTTTCAACCTCAGATGTCCCACCAAATGAGGGATTCCAGAGTAGAGCCCTGGGGTGGGGCGACTGGACAACCAGAAATCTGGTTAAAAATTGGGGACTAGGGACATGTCAAGCCCATTATGACATCTTATGGTCCAGCCACTGAGAGGACTTACTAGAGGACAGGACTCACGCTGAGGTCACAATGCGTGTTTATGCTCTCGTCGCACTCAAGAATGGACGGGGCCTCAGGGTGAATGCTGGTTTCTCCTACACTGAACGTTGGACAACATGCCAACCACAAGGTTTCTTGCCATGGGTCAGGAAGAGTTCTGATTTCTGCATCACAGTCACCCGTGGGCAGTGATTGGAGATAAGGTCTAGGTTCTGAAGCCTGAAAACTGAGGTAGTGAAGAGATGATGACCTAAGGCCATGGCGGGTCTGATGTGCTCAGGGTGCGGTCAGCTGTCTGTGTGTTGGTCAGCAGGTTCGGGCTCAGGCTGTGTCAGACAGTGCATTAGTGCCCAGGTTAGACTATATAATTTGGGTACATTCGAGTGCCGTGTAGGTTTATCTTCATTTAAGCTGCCTGGGCAGCTCATTAGGCAATATATTTTTTCTAGAGGGCAGGCAGAGTGCTTTATTGTCGGTCCGGAATTGCCAAACTTGAGGGCTTCGGGGCCAGGAGAGTGAGGACGGAAGTCTGAGAACACAAGCTAGACTTCGGATTCAGGGTGAGGGCACGGCAGGTACCCCCTGCAGATCTGAACCAATATCTCATGCATCTGAAGTCAGGGCGAGGATCCGACGTTGGCTCAGGTTGGAGTTTCTGTGCATAACGGCCCCTTCAGGAAGGGAGCAAAATCTCGAGGCCATGGAGGTTTTCCACGTTGGGAGATGTGGGTTGCCCCCTTCAAGGATTCCTTCTGCGGGACAATTGAGACCTGTTGGACAGCTCCAGGACATCCCATATGGAATGACTCCAGAGCACTCTTCCAGGATGGATGCCTGGTAAGTCCGCCTAGCCTTCCAATTGTCTCCTAGCAACAAGACAGTTTAGGTCTATGGATCTGCGGGAGCAACCGGGGTGGCTGAGTTGAAATGCACTTTCCAGAGGATGGGACCTAACGTGTGTTTGTGTCCATGAGGGCCTTGGAATGGGGAGGTGGCACCGGGACCCTGAAGTATTCTCCTAAGCTTTGGCATAGCTCCCATGCAAAAGTTTCCTTGTGGAGACGAGATTTGTTCTGATGGGTGCCTCAGGAAATCCCCTCTGCTGGTATTGGAATCCAGGCTTTTGAGGAGACATGCCTGTAAACCAAAGCAATGGATCCGATAATGGCCTCGGGTCCTGTCTGGTTCAATCTTCTTGGTATGAGTGGAGGTAGATGAGTGGAGGTAGATGCTCAGCCGGTATCAACCGCCCTTTTTTGTCCCGGGCGACCTACACTATTGGGATGGCCTCAGGGACTTTGGAGGGTTCTCCTAATTTGTACGATTTTTGACAATGGAATGGGCAGAATTCCCATGGATTGGGTGGGGGCAGTCCTAATGTGTGGCTCCAGGGGCCCCAGCCTGGAGGGAGTGTGGCCCAGGACTTTGAGGACAGAAGAATGAAAACACAAACTCAGCTTAAGTTTGGGGACGTAGGTATGGCACGCCCGATCTACAAACCATGAGAAGAACTCTTCAGGATATGAAGAATGAGCGAGTCTGAGGCGCTTGCTCAGGCTTTTGTCTCTAGATTTTGTTTCAGCGATGGCCGTGGAATGTTGGGGAGGGCTCATGTGACATGGACGAATATTCCTCTCTGTGTTTTGGCCCGATCCCAATTGTTTTTCGTCAATCTGTGGGATGGGAGGACTCCTTTCAGGTTTATTACCTCAGGTGTCCCACCAAAAGAGGAATTCCAGAGCAGAGCCCTGGGGAAGAGTGAAGGGACAACCCGAACTACGGTTAAAAATTGGGACCTAGGGGCATGTCAAGCCCAATATGCTGTCTCTTCATATAGGCCCTGAGAGGCCTTACCTGAGGACTGGGCTCAGGCTGAGGGTCACAATGTGTGTTTGTGACCAATGTGGCCCGCAAGCATGGGCTGGGCCTCATGGGCCACGCTTGTTTCAACTACACTGAACGTTGGACAACATGCCAACCACAAGGTTTCTTGCCATGGGGAAAGAGTTCTGATTTCTGCATCATTTTCAACCCTGGGCAGTGGTTGGAGATAAGGTCTAGGTTCTGGAGCCTGAAAACCGCAGTTGGGTAGAGATGACGACCTAAGGCCATGGCGGGTCCGATGTGCTCAGTGTGCGGCCAGCTGTCTGGGTGGGACCAGGAGGTCCAGGCTCAGGCTGGGTCAGAAGGGGAAATAGTGCCAGGTCAGCCTATATGTTTGGGGTACAGCCGAATGGCGTGCAGGTTGATCCTCATTTGGGGTTTCGGGGTAGCCCTGAGGGCAATGTTTTACTTCTGTAGGGCAGGCAGAGTGCGGCATTGTAGTTCTGGATTGCCCAACTGGAGGGCTTGTGGGCCAGTAGTCTGAGGACGGAGTCTGAGAACCCAAGCTAGGCCTAGGTTTCTGGGTGAGGATATGGCAGGCACAATCTACAGACCTCAATAGAGATCTCGTGCATCTGAAGTCAGGGCAAGGATCAGACGATCGCTCAGGTTGGACTTTCTGCCCTGATGGCCCTTTCTTGAAGGGGGTTGGATCACGAGGACATGGGGGTTTTCCCACGATGGGAGTTGTGAGAAGCTCCAAACTGCAAAGATTCTTCTGCAGGACAATTGAGACCTGTTGGTTGGCTCCAGGCCAACGATTCCGAGCAGGGTCCTAAGGATGGATGGATGGGTAGCCCACCTCGCATTCCAATTGTCTCCAAGCAACAAGACAGGTTAGATCTGCTGGATGTGGGGGGCAACCGAGGAGGCTGAGTTGAAATGGACCCTCCTGTGGATGTGTCCTAATATGTTTTTGTGTCTATGGAGACCTTGGAATGAAGCGGTGGCCCTGGGGCCCTGAAGGGTTCTCCTAAACAGAGGCTTTGACACAGCTCCAACGTGCATGTTTCCCATGTGTAGATGAGATTTGTTCTGATGGTTGAGTCAAGAAACAGCCATATGCTGGTATTGAAATCCAGGCCTCTGAGGAGAGATGCCTGGAAACCAAAGCAATGGATCCGATTAGTGCTAGGGGCCTGTTCGTTCCTTTTTACCTCTGGGGACATCAGTCTACGGGTCTGAGTGCAGGTAGGTGCTCAGATGGGCTCAGATTGCCCCTGTTTGTCCTGGGAGCCACAACTCTTGGGATGGCCTCAGGGACTTTGGAGGTTATCCTATTAGTAGGGTTGTGGCCATTGGAATGGGCACACACAATTCCCTTGGAGAGGGCAAGTACAGTCCTCAGGTTTGGCTCCAGGGCCCTGAGCCTGTAGGGTGTGTAGGCCAGAGCTGTTTGGACAGTTGTCTGAAAACACAAACTCGGCTTATGTTTTGGGTCATAGGTATGGCAGGACTTGTCTACAGACCATGAGGAGAATACTTCGGGATATAGAAAAAAGGGCGAGTGTAAGGCTCTTGCTCAAGTTTTTGTCTCTGGATATCGTGTCACTCATGGTCGTGAATTGCCGGGTGACTTCTTGGGAATGGACGAGTCTTACTCTCTGGGGGTTCGGTCCCGTCCAAAGAGTTTGGGGTCATTCTGGGGATGGAGGAAGTCCGTTTTTTTGTTGTTGTTGTCGATTTATTCATTTTGTTTTTCAACCTCAGATGTCCCACCAAATGAGGGATTCCAGAGTAGAGCCCTGGGGTGGGGCGACTGGACAACCAGAAATCTGGTTAAAAATTGGGGACTAGGGACATGTCAAGCCCATTATGACATCTTATGGTCCAGCCACTGAGAGGACTTACTAGAGGACAGGACTCACGCTGAGGTCACAATGCGTGTTAATGCTCTCGTCGAACTCAAGAATGGGCGGGGCCTCAGGGTGAATGCTGGTTTCTCCTACACTGAACGTTGGACAACATGCCAACCACAAGGTTTCTTGCCATGGGTCAGGAAGAGTTCTGATTTCTGCATCACAGTCACCCGTGGGCAGTGATTGGAGATAAGGTCTAGGTTCTGAAGCCTGAAAACTGAGGTAGTGAAGAGATGATGACCTAAGGCCATGGCGGGTCTGATGTGCTCAGGGTGCGGGCAGCTGTCTGGGTGTTGGTCAGCAGGTCCGGGCTCAGGTTGTGTCAGACAGTGCATTAGTGCCCAGGTTAGACTATATAATTTGGGTACATTCGAGTGCCGTGTAGGTTTATCTTCATTTAAGCTGCCTGGGCAGCTCATTAGGCAATATATTTTTTCTAGAGGGCAGGCAGAGTGCTTCATTGTCGGTCCGGAATTGCCAAACATGAGGGCTTCGGGGCCAGGAGAGTGAGGACGGAAGTCTGAGAACACAAGCTAGACTTCGGATTCAGGGTGAGGGCACGGCAGGTACCCCCTGCAGATCTGAACCAATATCTCATGCATCTGATGTCAGGGCGAGGATCCGACGTTGGCTCAGGTTGGAGTTTCTGTGCATGACGGCCCCTTCAGGAAGGGAGCGGAATCTCGAGGCCATGGAGGTTTTCCACGTTGGGAGATGTGGGTTGCCCCCTTCAAGGATTCCTTCTGCGGGACAATTGAGACCTGTTGGACAGCTCCAGGACATCCCATATGGAATGACTCCAGAGTACTCTTCCAGGATGGATGCCTGGGAAGTCCGCCTCGCCTTCAAATTGTCTCCGAGCAACAAGACAGTTTAGATCTAATGGATCTGCGGGAGCAACCGGGGTGGCTGAGTTGAAATGCACTTTCCAGAGGATGGTTCCTAACGTGTGTTTGTGTCCATGAGGGCCTTGGAATGGGGAGGTGGCACCGGGACCCTGAAGTATTCTCCTAAGCTTTGGCATAGCTCCCATGCACAAGTTTCCTTGTGGAGACGAGATTTGTTCTGATGGGTGCCTCAGGAAATCCCCTCTGATGGTATTGGAATCCAGGCTTTTGAGGAGACATGCCTGTAAACCAAAGCAATGGATCCGATAATGGCCTCGGGTCCTGTCTGGTTCAATCTTCTTGGTATGAGTGGAGGTAGATGAGTGTAGGTAGATGCTCAGCTGGTATCAACCGTCCTTTTTTGTCCCGGGCGACCTACACTATTGGGATGGCCTCAGGGACTTTGGAGGGTTCTCCTAATTTGTACGATTTTTGACAATGGAATGGGCAGAATTCCCATGGAATGGGTGGGGGCAGTCCTAATGTGTGGCTCCAGGGGCCCCAGCCTGGAGGGAGTGCGGTCCAGGACTTTGAGGACAGAAGACTGAAAACACAAACTCAGCTTAAGTTTGGGGACGTAGATATGGCACGCCCGATCTACAAACCATGAGAAGAACTCTTCAGGATATGAAGAATGAGCGAATCTGAGGCGCTTGCTCAGGCTTTTGTCTCTAGATTTTGTTTCAGCGATGGCCGTGGAATGTTGGGGAGGGCTCATGTGACATGGACGAATATTCCTCTCTGTGTTTTGGCCCGATCCCAATTGCTTTTCGTCAATCTGTGGGATGGGAGGACTCCTTTCAGGTTTATTACCTCAGGTGTCCCACCAAAAGAGGAATTCCAAAGCAGAGCCCTGGGGAAGAGTGAAGGGACAACCCGAACTATGGTTAAAAATTGGGGCCTAGGGGCATGGCAAGCCCAATATGCTGTCTCTTCATATAGGCCCTGAGAGGCCTTACCTGAGGACTGGGCTCAGGCTGAGGGTCACAATGTGTGTTTGTGACCAATGTGGCCCGCAAGCATGGGCTGGGCCTCATGGGCCACGCTTGTTTCAACTACACTGAACGTTGGACAACATGCCAACCACAAGGTTTCTTGCCATGGGGAAAGAGTTCTGATTTCTGCATCATTTTCAACCCTGGGCAGTGGTTGGAGATAAGGTCTAGGTTCTGGAGCCTGAAAACCGCAGTTGGGAAGAGATGACGACCTAAGGCCATGGCGGGTCCGATGTGCTCAGTGTGCGGCCAGCTGTCTGGGTGGGACCAGAAGGTCCAGGCTCAGGCTGGGTCAAAAGGGGAAATAGTGCCAGGTCAGCCTATATGTTTGGGGTACAGCCGAATGGCGTGCAGGTTGATCCTCATTTGGGGTTTCGGGGTAGCCCTGAGGGCAATGTTTTACTTCTGTAGGGCAGGCAGAGTGCGGCATTGTAGTTCTGGATTGCCCAACTGGAGGGCTTGTGGGCCAGTAGTCTGAGGACGGAGTCTGAGAACCCAAGCTAGGCCTAGGTTTCTGGGTGAGGATATGGCAGGCACAATCTACAGACCTCAATAGAGATCTCGTGCATCTGAAGTCAGGGCAAGGATCAGACGATCGCTCAGGTTGGACTTTCTGCCCTGATGGCCCTTTCTTGAAGGGGGTTGGATCACGAGGACATGGGGGTTTTCCCACGATGGGAGTTGTGAGAAGCTCCAAACTGCAAAGATTCTTCTGCAGGACAATTGAGACCTGTTGGTTGGCTCCAGGCCAACGATTCCGAGCAGGGTTCTAAGGATGGATGGCTGGGTAGCCCACCTCGCATTCCAATTGTCTCCAAGCAACAAGACAGGTTAGATCTGCTGGATGTGGGGGGCAACCGAGGAGGCTGATTTGAAATGGACTCTCCTGTGGATGTGTCCTAATATGTTTTTGTGTCTATGGAGACCTTGGAATAAAGCGGTGGCCCTGGGGCCCTGAAGTGTTCTCCTAAACAGAGGCTTTGACACAGCTCCAACGTGCATGTTTCCCATGTGTAGATGAGATTTGTTCTGATGGGTGAGTCAAGAAACAGCGATATGCTGGTATTGAAATCCAGGCCTCTGAGGAGAGATGCCTGGAAACCAAAGCAATGGATCCGATTAGTGCCTAGGGGCCTGTTCGTTCCTTTTTAACTCTGGGGACATCAGTCTACGGGTCTGAGTGCAGGTAGGTGCTCAGATGGGCTCAGATTGCCCCTGTTTGTCCTGGGAAGCCACAACTCTTGCGATGGCCTCAGGACTTTGGAGGTTATCCTATTAGTAGGGTTGTGGCCATTGGAATGGGCACATACAATTCCCTTGGAGAGGGCAAGTACAGTCCTCAGGTTTGGCTCCAGGGCCCTGAGCCTGTAGGGTGTGTAGGCCAGAGCTGTTTGGACAGTTGTCTGAAAACACAAACTCGGCTTATGTTTTGGGTCATAGGTATGGCAGGACTGATCTACAGACCATGAGGAGAACACTTCGGGATATGAAAAAAGGGCGAGTGTGAGGCTCTTGCTCAAGTTTTTGTCTCTGGATATCGTGTCACTCATGGTCGTGAAATTGCCGGGTGACTTCACGGGAAATGGACGAGTCTTACTCTCTGGGGGTTCGGTCCCGTCCAAAGAGTTTGCGGTCATTCTGTGGATGGAAGAAGTCCGTTTTTTTGTTGTTGTTGTCGATTTGTTTCATTTTGTTTTTCAACCTCAGATGTCCCACCAAATGAGCGATTCCAGAGTAGAGCCCTGGGGTGGGGCGACTGGACAACGAGAAATCTGGTTAAAAATTGGGGACTAAGGACATGTCAAGCCCATTATGACATCTTATGGTCCAGCCACTGAGAGGACTTACTAGAGGACAGGACTCACGCTGAGGTCACAATGCGTGTTTATGCTCTCGTCGCACTCAAGAATGGGCGGGGCCTCAGGGTGAATGCTGGTTTCTCCTACACTGAACGTTGGACAACATGCCAACCACAAGGTTTCTTGCCATGGGTCAGGAAGAGTTCTGATTTCTGCATCACATTCACCCGTGGGCAGTGATTGGAGATAAGGTCTAGGTTCTGAAGCCTGAAAACTGAGGTAGGGAAGAGATGATGACCTAAGGCCATGGCGGGTCTGATGTGCTCAGGGTGCGGTCAGCTGTCTGGGTGTTGGTCAGCAGGTCCGGGCTCAGGTTGTGTCAGACACTGCATTAGTGCCCAGGTTAGACTATATAATTTGGGTACATTCGAGTGCCGTGTAGGTTTATCTTCATTTAAGATTCCTGGTCAGCTCATTAGGCAATATATTTTTTCTAGAGGGCAGGCAGAGTGCTTCATTGTCGGTCCGGAATTGCCAAACATGAGGGCTTCGGGGCCAGGAGAGTGAGGACGGAAGTCTGAGAACACAAGCTAGACTTCGGATTCAGGGTGAGGGCACGGCAGGTACCCCCTGCAGATCTGAACCAATATCTCATGCATCTGAAGTCAGGGCGAGGATCCGACGTTGGCTCAGGTTGGAGTTTCTGTGCATGACGGCCCCTTCATGAAGGGAGCGGAATCTCGAGGCCATGGAGGTTTTCCACGTTGGGAGATGTGGGATGCCCCCTTCAAGGATTCCTTCTGCGGGACAATTGAGACCTGTTGGACAGCTCCAGGACATCCCATATGGAATGACTCCAGAGCACTGTTCCAGGATGGATGCCTGGGAAGTCCGCCTCGCCTTCCAATTGTCTCCTAGCAACAAGACAGTTTAGATCTAATGGATCTGCGGGAGCAACCGGGGTGGCTGAGTTGAAATGCACTTTCCAGAGGATGGGTCCTAACGTGTGTTTGTGTCCATGAGGGCCTTGGAATGGGGAGGTGGCACCGGGACCCTGAAGTATTCTCCTAAGCTTTGGCATAGCTCCCATGCACAATTTTCCCTGTGGAGACGAGATTTGTTCTGATGGGTGCCTCAGGAAATCCCCTCTGCTGGTATAAGAATCCAGGCTTTTGAGGAGACATGCCTGTAAACCAAAGCAATGGATCCGATAATGGCCTCGGGTCCTGTCTGGTTCAATCTTCTTGGTATGAGTGGAGGTAGATGAGTGGAGGTAGATGCTCAGCCGGTATCAACCGCCCTTTTTTGTTCCGGGCGACCTACACTATTGGGATGGCCTCAGGGTCTTTGGATGGTTCTCCTAATTTGTAAGATTTTTGACAATGGAATGGGCAGAATTCCCATGGATTGGGTGGGGGCAACCTAATGTGTGTCTCCAGGGGCCCAGCCTGGAGGGAGTGTGGCCCAGGACTTTGAGGACAGAAGACTGAAAACACAAACTCAGCTTAAGTTTGGGGACGTAGGTATGGCACGCCCGATCTACAAACCATGAGAAGAACTCTTCAGGATATGAAGAATGAGCGAGTCTGAGGCGCTTGCTCAGGCTTTTGTCTCTGGATTTTGTTTCAGCGATGGCCGCGGAATGTTGGGGAGGGCTCATGTGCCATGGACGAATCTTCCTCTCTGCGTTTTGGCCCGATCCCAATTGTTTTTCGTCAATCTGTGGGATGGGAGGACTCCTTTCAGGTTTGTTACCTCAGGTGTCCCACCAAAAGAGGAATTCCAAAGCAGAGCCCTGGGGAAGAGTGAAGGGACAACCCGAACTATGGTTAAAAATTGGGGCCTAGGGGCATGGCAAGCCCAATATGCTGTCTCTTCATATAGGCCCTGAGAGGCCTTACCTGAGGACTGGGCTCAGGCTGAGGGTCACAATGTGTGTTTGTGACCAATGTGGCCCGCAAGCATGGGCTGGGCCTCATGGGCCACGCTTGTTTCAACTACCCTGAACGTTGGACAACATGCCAACCACAAGGTTTCTTGCCATGGGGAAAGAGTTCTGATTTCTGCATCATTTTCAACCCTGGGCAGTGGTTGGAGATAATGTCTAGGTTCTGGAGCCTGAAAACCGCAGTTGGGAAGAGATGACGACCTAAGGCCATGGCGGGTCCGATGTGCTCAGTGTGCGGCCAGCTGTCTGGGTGGGACCAGGAGGTCCAGGCTCAGGCTGGGTCAGAAGGGGAAATAGTGCCCAGGTCAGCCTATATATTTGGGGTACAGCCGAATGGCGTGCAGGTTGATCCTCATTTGGGGTTTCGGGGTAGCCCTGAGGGCAATGTTTTACTTCTGTAGGGCAGGCAGAGTGCGGCATTGTAGTTCTGGATTGCCCAACTGGAGGGCTTGTGGGCCAGTAGTCTGAGGACGGAGTCTGAGAACCCAAGCTAGGCCTAGGTTTCTGGGTGAGGATATGGCAGGCACAATCTACAGACCTCAATAGAGATCTCGTGCATCTGAAGTCAGGGCAAGGATCAGACGATTGCTCAGGTTGGACTTTCTGCCCTGATGGCCCTTTCTTGAAGGGGGTTGGATCACGAGGACATGGGGGTTTTGCCCACGATGGGAGTTGTGAGAAGCTCCAAACTGCAAAGATTCTTCTGCAGGACAATTGAGACCTGTTGGTTGGCTCCAGGCCAACGATTCCGAGCAGGGTTCTAAGGATGGATGGCTGGGTAGCCCACCTCGCATTCCAATTGTCTCCAAGCAACAAGACAGGTTAGATCTGCTGGATGTGGGGGGCAACCGAGGAGGCTGAGTTGAAATGGACTCTCCTGTCGATGTGTCCTAATATGTTTTTGTGTCTATGGAGACCTTGGAATGAAGCGGTGGCCCTGGGCCCTAAAGGGTTCTCCTAAATTGAGGCTTTGACACAGCTCCAACGTGCATGTTTCCCATGTGTAGATGAGATTTGTTCTGATGGGTGAGTCAAGAAACAGCCATATGCTGGTATTGAAATCCAGGCCTCTGAGGAGAGATGCCTGGAAACCAAAGCAATGGATCCGATTAGTGCCTAGGGGCCTGTTTCTTCCTTTTTACCTCTGGGGAAATCAGTCTACGGGTCTGAGTGCAGGTAGGTGCTCAGATGGGCTCAGATTGCCCCTGTTTGTCCTGGGAAGCCACAACTCTTGGGATGGCCTCAGCGACTTTTAGGTTATCCTATTAGTAGGGTCGTGGCCATTGGAATGGGCACATACAATTCCCTTGGAGAGGGCAAGTACAGTCCTCAGGTTTGGCTCCAGGGCCCTGAACCTGTAGGGTGTGTAGGCCAGAGCTGTTTGGACAGTTGTCTAAAAACACAAACTCGGCTTATGTTTTGGGTCATAGGTATGGCAGGACTGATCTACACACCATGAGGAGAACACTTCGGGATATGAAAAAAGGGCGAGTGTGAGGCTCTTGCTCAAGTTTTTGTCTCTGGATATCGTGTCACTCATGGTCGTGAAATTGCCGGGTGACTTCATGGGAAATGGACGAGTCTTACTCTCTGGGGGTTCGGTCCCGTCCAAAGAGTTTGCGGTCATTCTGGGGATGGAAGAAGTCCGTTTTTTTGTTGTTGTTGTCGATTTGTTTCATTTTGTTTTTCAACCTCAGATGTCCCACCAAATGAGGGATTCCAGAGTAGAGCCCTGGGGTGGGGCGACTGGACAACCAGAAATCTGGTTAAAAATTGGGGACTAGGGACATGTCAAGCCCATTATGACATCTAATGGTCCAGCCACTGAGAAGACTTACTAGAGGACAGGACTCACGCTGAGTTCACAATGCGTGTTTATGCACTCGTCGCACTCAAGAATGGGCGGGGCCTCAGGGTGAATGCTGGTTTCTCCTACACTGAATGTTGGACAACATGCCAACCACAAGGTTTCTTGCCATGGGTCAGGAAGAGTTCTGATTTCTGCATCACAGTCACCCGTGGGCAGTGATTGGAGATAAGGTCTAGGTTCTGAAGCCTGAAAACTGAGGTAGGGAAGAGATGATGACCTAAGGCCATGGCGGGTCTGATGTGCTCAGGGTGCGGTCAGCTGTCTGGGTGTTGGTCAGCAGGTCCGGGCTCAGGTTTTGTCAGACAGTGCATTAGTGCCCAGGTTAGACTATATAATTTGGGTACATTCGAGTGCCGTGTAGGTTTATCCTCATTTAAGCTGCCTGGGCAGCTCATTAGGCAATACATTTTTTCTAGAGGGCAGGCAGAGTGCTTCATTGTCGGTCCGGAATTGCCAAACTTGAGGGCTTCGGGGCCAGGAGAGTGAGGACGGAAGTCTGAGAACACAAGCTAGTCTTCGGATTCAGGGTGAGGGCACGGCAGGTACCCCCTGCAGATCTGAACCAATATCTCATGCATCTGAAGTCAGGGCGAGGATCCGACGTTGGCTCAGGTTGGAGTTTCTGTGCATGACGGCCCCTTCATGAAGGGAGCGGAATCTCGAGGCCATGGAGGTTTTCCACGTTGGGAGATGTGGGATGCCCCCTTCAAGGATTCCTTCTGCGGGACAATTGAGACCTGTTGGACAGCTCCAGGACATCCCATATGGAATGACTCCAGAGCACTGTTCCAGGATGGATGCCTGGGAAGTCCGCCTCGCCTTCCAATTGTCTCCTAGCAACAAGACAGTTTAGATCTAATGGATCTGCGGGAGCAACCGGGGTGGCTGAGTTGAAATGCACTTTCCAGAGGATGGGTCCTAACGTGTGTTTGTGTCCATGAGGGCCTTGGAATGGGGAGGTGGCACCGGGACCCTGATGTATTCTCCTAAGCTTTGGCATAGCTCCCATGCAAAAGTTTCCTTGTGGAGACGAGATTTGTTCTGATGGGTGCCTCAAGAACCCCCTCTGCTGGTATTGGAATCCAGGCTTTTGAGGAGACATGCCTGTAAACCAAAGCAATGGATCCGATAATGGCCTCGGGTCCTGTCTGGTTCAATCTTCTTGGTATGAGTGGAGGTAGATGAGTGGAGGTAGATGCTCAGCCGGTATCAACCGCCCTTTATGTCCCGGGTGACCTACACTATTGGGATGGCCTCAGGGACTTTGGAGGGTTCTCCTAATTTGTACGATTTTTGACAATGGAATGGGCAGAATTCCCATGGATTGGGTGGAGGCAGTCCTAATGTGTGGCTGCAGGAGCCCCAGCCTGGAGGGAGTGTGGCCCAGGACTTGAGGACAGAAGACTGAAAACACAAACTCAGCTTAAGTTTGGGGACGTAGGTATGGCACGCCCGATCTACAAACCATGAGAAGAACTCTTCAGGATATGAAGAATGAGCGAGTCTGAGGCGCTTGCTCAGGCTTTTGTCTCTGGATTTTGTTTCAGCGATGGCCGTGGAATGTTGGGGAGGTCTCATGGGCCATGGACGAATCTTCCTCTCTGTGGATTTGGCCCAATCCCAATTGTTTTTCGTCAATCTGTGGGATGGGAGGATTCCTTTCAGGTTTGTTACCTCAGGTGTCCCACCAAAAGAGGAATTCCAAAGCAGAGCCCTGGGGAAGAGTGAAGGGACAACCCGAAGTACGGTTAAAAATTGGGGCCTGGGGGCATGGCAAGCCCAATATGCTGTCTCTTCATATAGGCCCTGAGAGGCCTTACCTGAGGACTGGGCTCAGGCTGAGGGTCCCAATGTGTGTTTGTGACCAATGTAGCCCGCAAGCATGGGCTGGGCCACATGGGCCACGCTTGTTTCAACTACACCGAACGTTGGACAACATGCCAACCACAAGGTTTCTTGCCATGGGGAAAGAGTTCTGGTTTCTGCATCATTTTCAACCCTGGGCAGTGGTTGGAGATAAGGTGTAGGTTCTGGAGCCTGAAAACCGCAGTTGGGAAGAGATGACGACCTAAGGCCATGGCGGGTCCGATGTGCTCAGTGTGCGGCCAGCTGTCTGGGTGGGACCAGGAGGTCCAGGCTCAGGCTGGGTCAGAAGGGGAAATAGTGCCCAGGTCAGCCTATATGATTGGGGTACAGCCGAATGGCGTGCAGGTTGATCCTCATTTGGGGTTTCGGGGTAGCCCTGAGGGCAATGTTTTACTTCTGTAGGGCAGGCAGAGTGCGGCATTGTAGTTCTGGATTGCCCAACTGGAGGGCTTGTGGGCCAGTAGTCTGAGGACGCAGTCTGAGAACCCAAGCTAGGCCTAGGTTTCTGGGTGAGGATATGGCAGGCACAATCTACAGACCTCAGTAGAGATCTCGTGCATCTGAAGTCAGGGCAAGGATCAGACGATCGCTCAGGTTGGACTTTCTGCCCTGATGGCCCTTTCTTGAAGGGGGTTGGATCACGAGGACATGGGGGTTTTCCCACGATGGGAGTTGTGAGAAGCTCCAAACTGCAAAGATTCTTCTGCAGGACAATTGAGACCTGTTGGTTGGCTCCAGGCCAACGATTCCGAGCAGGGTTCTAAGGATGGATGGCTGGGTAGCCCACCTCGCATTCCAATTGTCTCCAAGCAACAAGACAGGTTAGATCTGCTGGATGTGGGGGGCAACCGAGGAGGCTGAGTTGAAATGGACTCTCCTGTCGATGTGTCCTAATATGTTTTTGTGTCTATGGAGACCTTGGAATGAAGCGGTGGCCCTGGGCCCTAAAGGGTTCTCCTAAATTGAGGCTTTGACACAGCTCCAACGTGCATGTTTCCCATGTGTAGATGAGATTTGTTCTGATGGGTGAGTCAAGAAACAGCCATATGCTGGTATTGAAATCCAGGCCTCTGAGGAGAGATGCCTGGAAACCAAAGCAATGGATCCGATTAGTGCCTAGGGGCCTGTTTCTTCCTTTTTACCTCTGGGGAAATCAGTCTACGGGTCTGAGTGCAGGTAGGTGCTCAGATGGGCTCAGATTGCCCCTGTTTGTCCTGGGAAGCCACAACTCTTGGGATGGCCTCAGCGACTTTTAGGTTATCCTATTAGTAGGGTCGTGGCCATTGGAATGGGCACATACAATTCCCTTGGAGAGGGCAAGTACAGTCCTCAGGTTTGGCTCCAGGGCCCTGAACCTGTAGGGTGTGTAGGCCAGAGCTGTTTGGACAGTTGTCTAAAAACACAAACTCGGCTTATGTTTTGGGTCATAGGTATGGCAGGACTGATCTACACACCATGAGGAGAACACTTCGGGATATGAAAAAAGGGCGAGTGTGAGGCTCTTGCTCAAGTTTTTGTCTCTGGATATCGTGTCACTCATGGTCGTGAAATTGCCGGGTGACTTCATGGGAAATGGACGAGTCTTACTCTCTGGGGGTTCGGTCCCGTCCAAAGAGTTTGCGGTCATTCTGGGGATGGAAGAAGTCCGTTTTTTTGTTGTTGTTGTCGATTTGTTTCATTTTGTTTTTCAACCTCAGATGTCCCACCAAATGAGGGATTCCAGAGTAGAGCCCTGGGGTGGGGCGACTGGACAACCAGAAATCTGGTTAAAAATTGGGGACTAGGGACATGTCAAGCCCATTATGACATCTAAAGATCCAGCCACTGAGAGGACTTACTAGAGGACAGGACTCACGCTGAGGTCACAATGCGTGTTTATGCTCTCGTCGCACTCAAGAATGGGCCGGGCCTCAGAGTGAATGCTGGTTTCTCCTACACTCAACGTTGGACAACATGCCAACCACAAGGATTCTTGCCATGTGTCAGGAAGAGTTCTGATTTCTGCATCACAGTCACCCGTGGGCAGTGATTGGAGATAAGGTCTAGGTTCTGAAGCCTGAAAACTGAGGTAGGGAAGAGATGATGATCTAAGGCCATGGCGGGTCTGATGTGCTCAGGGTGCGGTCAGCTGTCTGGGTGTTGGTCAGCAGGTCCGGGCTCAGGTTGTGTCAGACAGTGCATTAGTGCCCAGGTTAGACTATATAATTTGGGTACATTCGAGTGCCCTGTAGGTTTATCTTCATTTAAGATGCCTGGGCAGCTCATTAGGCAATATATTTTTTCTAGAGGGCAGGCAGAGTGCTTCATTGTCGGTCCGGAATTGCCAAACATGAGGGCTTCGGGGCCAGGAGAGTGAGGACGGAAGTCTGAGAACACAAGCTAGACTTCGGATTCAGGGTGAGGGCACGGCAGGTACCCCCTGCAGATCTGAACCAATATCTCATGCATCTGAAGTCAGGGCGAGGATCCGACGTTGGCTCAGGTTGGAGTTTCTGTGCATGACGGCCCCTTCATGAAGGGAGTGGAATCTCGAGGCCATGGAGGTTTTCCACGATGGGAGATGTGGGATGCCCACTTCAAGGATTCCTTCTGCGGGACAATTGAGACCTGTTGGACAGCTCCAGGACATCCCATATGGAATGACTCCAGAGCACCATTCGAGGATGGATGCCTGGGAAGTCCGCATCGCCTTCCAATTGTCTCCTAGCAACAAGACAGTTTAGATCTAATGGATCTGCGGGAGCAACCGGGGTGGCTGAGTTGAAATGCACTTTCCAGAGACTGGGTCCTAATGTGTGTTTGTGTCCATGAGGGCCATGGAATAGGGAGGTGGCACCGGGACCCTGAAGTATTCTTCTAAGCTTTGGCATAGCTCCCATGCACAAGTTTCCCTGTGGAGACGAGATTTGTTCTGATGGGTGCCTCAGGAAATCCCCTCTGCTGGTATAAGAATCCAGGCATTTGAGGAGACATGCCTGTAAACCAAAGCAATGGATCCGATAATGGCCTCGGGTCCTGTCTGGTTCAATCTTCTTGGTATGAGTGGAGGTAGATGAGTGGAGGTAGATGCTCAGCCGGTATCAACCGCCCTTTTTTGTCCCGGGCGACCTACACTATTGGGATGGCCTCAGGGTCTTTGGAGGGTTCTCCTAATTTGTACGATTTTTGACAATGGAATGGGCAGAATTCCCATGGATTGGGTGGGGGCAACCTAATGTGTGTCTCCAGGGGCCCAGCCTGGAGGGAGTGTGGCCCAGGACTTTGAGGACAGAAGACTGAAAACACAAACTCAGCTTAAGTTTGGGGACGTAGGTATGGCACGCCCGATCTACAAACCATGAGAAGAACTCTTCAGGATATGAAGAATGAGCGAGTCTGAGGCGCTTGCTCAGGCTTTTGTCTCTGGATTTTGTTTCAGCGATGGCCGTGGAATGTTGGGGAGGGCTCATGTGCCATGGACGAATCTTCCTCTCTGCGTTTTGGCCCGATCCCAATTGTTTTTCGTCAATCTGTGGGATGGGAGGACTCCTTTCAGGTTTGTTACCGCAGGTGTCCCACCAAAAGAGGAATTCCAAAGCAGAGCCCTGGGGAAGAGTGAAGGGACAACCCGAACTATGGTTAAAAATTGGGGCCTAGGGGCATGGCAAGCCCAATATGCTGTCTCTTCATATAGGCCCTGAGAGGCCTTACCTGAGGACTGGGCTCAGGCTGAGGGTCACAATGTGTGTTTGTGACCAATGTAGCAGCAAGCATGGGCTGGGCCTCATGGGCCACGCTTGTTTCAACTACACTGAACGTTGGACAACATGCCAACCACAAGGTTTCTTGCCATGGGGAAAGAGTTCTGATTTCTGCATCATTTTCAACCCTGGGCAGTGGTTGGAGATAAGGTCTAGGTTCTGGAGCCTGAAAACCGCAGTTGGGAAGAGATGACGACCTAAGGCCATGGCGGGTCCGATGTGCTCAGTGTGCGGCCAGCTGTCTGGGTGGGACCAGGAGGTCCAGGCTCAGGCTGGGTCAGAAGGGGAAATAGTGCCCAGGTCAGCCTATATATTTGGGGTACAGCCGAATGGCGTGCAGGTTGATCCTCATTTGGGGTTTCGGGGTAGCCCTGAGGGCAATGTTTTACTTCTGTAGGGCAGGCAGAGTGCGGCATTGTAGTTCTGGATTGCCCAACTGGAGGGCTTGTGGGCCAGTAGTCTGAGGACGGAGTCTGAGAACCCAAGCTAGGCCTAGGTTTCTGGGTGAGGATATGGCAGGCACAATCTACAGACCTCAATAGAGATCTCGTGCATCTGAAGTCAGGGCAAGGATCAGACGATCGCTCAGGTTGGACTTTCTGCCCTGATGGCCCTTTCTTGAAGGGGGTTGGATCACGAGGACATGGGGGTTTTGCCCACGATGGGAGTTGTGAGAAGCTCCAGACTGCAAAGATTCTTCTGCAGGACAATTGAGACCTGTTGGTTGGCTCCAGGCCAACGATTCCGAGCAGGGTTCTAAGGATGGATGGCTGGGTAGCCCACCTCGCATTCCAATTGTCTCCAAGCAACAAGACAGGTTAGATCTGCTGGATGTGGGGGGCAACCGAGGAGGCTGAGTTGAAATGGACTCTCCTGTCGATGTGTCCTAATATGTTTTTGTGTCTATGGAGACCTTGGAATGAAGCGGTGGCCCTGGGCCCTAAAGGGTTCTCCTAAATTGAGGCTTTGACACAGCTCCAACGTGCATGTTTCCCATGTGTAGATGAGATTTGTTCTGATGGGTGAGTCAAGAAACAGCCATATGCTGGTATTGAAATCCAGGCCTCTGAGGAGAGATGCCTGGAAACCAAAGCAATGGATCCGATTAGTGCCTAGGGGCCTGTTTCTTCCTTTTTACCTCTGGGGAAATCAGTCTACGGGTCTGAGTGCAGGTAGGTGCTCAGATGGGCTCAGATTGCCCCTGTTTGTCCTGGGAAGCCACAACTCTTGGGATGGCCTCAGCGACTTTTAGGTTATCCTATTAGTAGGGTCGTGGCCATTGGAATGGGCACATACAATTCCCTTGGAGAGGGCAAGTACAGTCCTCAGGTTTGGCTCCAGGGCCCTGAACCTGTAGGGTGTGTAGGCCAGAGCTGTTTGGACAGTTGTCTAAAAACACAAACTCGGCTTATGTTTTGGGTCATAGGTATGGCAGGACTGATCTACACACCATGAGGAGAACACTTCGGGATATGAAAAAAGGGCGAGTGTGAGGCTCTTGCTCAAGTTTTTGTCTCTGGATATCGTGTCACTCATGGTCGTGAAATTGCCGGGTGACTTCATGGGAAATGGACGAGTCTTACTCTCTGGGGGTTCGGTCCCGTCCAAAGAGTTTGCGGTCATTCTGGGGATGGAAGAAGTCCGTTTTTTTGTTGTTGTTGTCGATTTGTTTCATTTTGTTTTTCAACCTCAGATGTCCCACCAAATGAGGGATTCCAGAGTAGAGCCCTGGGGTGGGGCGACTGGACAACAAGAAATCTGGTTAAAAATTGGGGACTAGGGACATGTCAAGCCCATTATGACATCTAATGGTCCAGCCACTGAGAGGACTTACTAGAGGACAGGACTCACGCTGAGTTCACAATGCGTGTTTATGCACTCGTCGCACTCAAGAATGGGCGGGGCCTCAGGGTGAATGCTGGTTTCTCCTACACTGAATGTTGGACAACATGCCAACCACAAGGTTTCTTGCCATGGGTCAGGAAGAGTTCTGATTTCTGCATCACAGTCACCCGTGGGCAGTGATTGGAGATAAGGTCTAGGTTCTGAAGCCTGAAAACTGAGGTAGGGAAGAGATGATGACCTAAGGCCATGGCGGGTCTGATGTGCTCAGGGTGCGGTCAGCTGTCTGGGTGTTGGTCAGCAGGTCCGGGCTCAGGTTTTGTCAGACAGTGCATTAGTGCCCAGGTTAGACTATATAATTTGGGTACATTCGAGTGCCGTGTAGGTTTATCCTCATTTAAGCTGCCTGGGCAGCTCATTAGGCAATACATTTTTTCTAGAGGGCAGGCAGAGTGCTTCATTGTCGGTCCGGAATTGCCAAACTTGAGGGCTTCGGGGCCAGGAGAGTGAGGACGGAAGTCTGAGAACACAAGCTAGTCTTCGGATTCAGGGTGAGGGCACGGCAGGTACCCCCTGCAGATCTGAACCAATATCTCATGCATCTGAAGTCAGGGCGAGGATCCGACGTTGGCTCAGGTTGGAGTTTCTGTGCATGACGGCCCCTTCATGAAGGGAGCGGAATCTCGAGGCCATGGAGGTTTTCCACGTTGGGAGATGTGGGATGCCCCCTTCAAGGATTCCTTCTGCGGGACAATTGAGACCTGTTGGACAGCTCCAGGACATCCCATATGGAATGACTCCAGAGCACTGTTCCAGGATGGATGCCTGGGAAGTCCGCCTCGCCTTCCAATTGTCTCCTAGCAACAAGACAGTTTAGATCTAATGGATCTGCGGGAGCAACCGGGGTGGCTGAGTTGAAATGCACTTTCCAGAGGATGGGTCCTAACGTGTGTTTGTGTCCATGAGGGCCTTGGAATGGGGAGGTGGCACCGGGACCCTGATGTATTCTCCTAAGCTTTGGCATAGCTCCCATGCAAAAGTTTCCTTGTGGAGACGAGATTTGTTCTGATGGGTTCCTCAAGAACCCCCTCTGCTGGTATTGGAATCCAGGCTTTTGAGGAGACATGCCTGTAAACCAAAGCAATGGATCCGATAATGGCCTCGGGTCCTGTCTGGTTCAATCTTCTTGGTATGAGTGGAGGTAGATGAGTGGAGGTAGATGCTCAGCCGGTATCAACCGCCCTTTATGTCCCGGGTGACCTACACTATTGGGATGGCCTCAGGGACTTTGGAGGGTTCTCCTAATTTGTACGATTTTTGACAATGGAATGGGCAGAATTCCCATGGATTGGGTGGAGGCAGTCCTAATGTGTGGCTGCAGGAGCCCCAGCCTGGAGGGAGTGTGGCCCAGGACTTGAGGACAGAAGACTGAAAACACAAACTCAGCTTAAGTTTGGGGACGTAGGTATGGCACGCCCGATCTACAAACCATGAGAAGAACTCTTCAGGATATGAAGAATGAGCGAGTCTGAGGCGCTTGCTCAGGCTTTTGTCTCTGGATTTTGTTTCAGCGATGGCCGTGGAATGTTGGGGAGGTCTCATGGGCCATGGACGAATCTTCCTCTCTGTGGATTTGGCCCAATACCAATTGTTTTTCGTCAATCTGTGGGATGGGAGGATTCCTTTCAGGTTTGTTACCTCAGGTGTCCCACCAAAAGAGGAATTCCAAAGCAGAGCCCTGGGGAAGAGTGAAGGGACAACCCGAAGTACGGTTAAAAATT
Organism: Mustela nivalis; assembly: GCF_964662115.1. Classification (NCBI taxonomy): domain Eukaryota; kingdom Metazoa; phylum Chordata; class Mammalia; order Carnivora; family Mustelidae; genus Mustela; species Mustela nivalis. Next base: position 1,038,410 of record NW_028136480.1, on the reverse strand, counting down.
GGGGCCTAGGGGCATGGCAAGCCCAATATGCTGTCTCTTCATATAGGCCCTGAGAGGCCTTACCTGAGGACTGCGCTCAGGGTGAGGGTCCCAATGTGTGTTTGTGACCAATGTAGCCCGCAAGCATGGGCTGGGCCACATGGGCCACGCTTGTTTCAACTACACCGAACGTTGGACAACATGCCAACCACAAGGTTTCTTGCCATGGGGAAAGAGTTCTGGTTTCTGCATCATTTTCAACCCTGGGCAGTGGTTGGAGATAAGGTGTAGGTTCTGGAGCCTGAAAACCGCAGTTGGGAAGAGATGACGACCTAAGGCCATGGCGGGTCCGATGTGCTCAGTGTGCGGCCAGCTGTCTGGGTGGGACCAGGAGGTCCAGGCTCAGGCTGGGTCAGAAGGGGAAATAGTGCCCAGGTCAGCCTATATGATTGGGGTACAGCCGAATGGCGTGCAGGTTGATCCTCATTTGGGGTTTCGGGGTAGCCCTGAGGGCAATGTTTTACTTCTGTAGGGCAGGCAGAGTGCGGCATTGTAGTTCTGGATTGCCCAACTGGAGGGCTTGTGGGCCAGTAGTCTGAGGACGCAGTCTGAGAACCCAAGCTAGGCCTAGGTTTCTGGGTGAGGATATGGCAGGCACAATCTACAGACCTCAGTAGAGATCTCGTGCATCTGAAGTCAGGGCAAGGATCAGACGATCGCTCAGGTTGGACTTTCTGCCCTGATGGCCCTTTCTTGAAGGGGGTTGGATCACGAGGACATGGGGGTTTTCCCACGATGGGAGTTGTGAGAAGCTCCAAACTGCAAAGATTCTTCTGCAGGACAATTGAGACCTGTTGGTTGGCTCCAGGCCAACGATTCCGAGCAGGGTTCTAAGGATGGATGGCTGGGTAGCCCACCTCGCATTCCAATTGTCTCCAAGCAACAAGACAGGTTAGATCTGCTGGATGTGGGGGGCAACCGAGGAGGCTGAGTTGAAATGGACTCTCCTGTCGATGTGTCCTAATATGTTTTTGTGTCTATGGAGACCTTGGAATGAAGCGGTGGCCCTGGGCCCTAAAGGGTTCTCCTAAATTGAGGCTTTGACACAGCTCCAACGTGCATGTTTCCCATGTGTAGATGAGATTTGTTCTGATGGGTGAGTCAAGAAACAGCCATATGCTGGTATTGAAATCCAGGCCTCTGAGGAGAGATGCCTGGAAACCAAAGCAATGGATCCGATTAGTGCCTAGGGGCCTGTTTGTTCCTTTTTACCTCTGGGGAAATCAGTCTACGGGTCTGAGTGCAGGTAGGTGCTCAGATGGGCTCAGATTGCCCCTGTTTGTCCTGGGAAGCCACAACTCTTGGGATGGCCTCAGCGACTTTTAGGTTATCCTATTAGTAGGGTCGTGGCCATTGGAATGGGCACATACAATTCCCTTGGAGAGGGCAAGTACAGTCCTCAGGTTTGGCTCCAGGGCCCTGAACCTGTAGGGTGTGTAGGCCAGAGCTGTTTGGACAGTTGTCTAAAAACACAAACTCGGCTTATGTTTTGGGTCATAGGTATGGCAGGACTGATCTACACACCATGAGGAGAACACTTCGGGATATGAAAAAAGGGCGAGTGTGAGGCTCTTGCTCAAGTTTTTGTCTCTGGATATCGTGTCACTCATGGTCGTGAAATTGCCGGGTGACTTCATGGGAAATGGACGAGTCTTACTCTCTGGGGGTTCGGTCCCGTCCAAAGAGTTTGCGGTCATTCTGGGGATGGAAGAAGTCCGTTTTTTTGTTGTTGTTGTCGATTTGTTTCATTTTGTTTTTCAACCTCAGATGTCCCACCAAATGAGGGATTCCAGAGTAGAGCCCTGGGGTGGGGCGACTGGACAACAAGAAATCTGGTTAAAAATTGGGGACTAGGGACATGTCAAGCCCATTATGACATCTAATGGTCCAGCCACTGAGAGGACTTACTAGAGGACAGGACTCACGCTGAGTTCACAATGCGTGTTTATGCACTCGTCGCACTCAAGAATGGGCGGGGCCTCAGGGTGAATGCTGGTTTCTCCTACACTGAATGTTGGACAACATGCCAACCACAAGGTTTCTTGCCATGGGTCAGGAAGAGTTCTGATTTCTGCATCACAGTCACCCGTGGGCAGTGATTGGAGATAAGGTTTAGGTTCTGAAGCCTGAAAACTGAGGTAGGGAAGAGATGATGACCTAAGGCCATGACGGGTCTGATGTGCTCAGGGTGCGGTCAGCTGTCTGGGTGTTGGTCAGCAGGTCCGGGTTCAGGTTTTGTCAGACAGTGCATTAGTGCCCAGGTTAGACTATATAATTTGGGTACATTCGAGTGCCGTGTAGGTTTATCCTCATTTAAGCTGCCTGGGCAGCTCATTAGGCAATACATTTTTTCTAGAGGGCAGGCAGAGTGCTTCATTGTCGGTCCGGAATTGCCAAACTTGAGGGCTTCGGGGCCAGGAGAGTGAGGACGGAAGTCTGAGAACACAAGCTAGTCTTCGGATTCAGGGTGAGGGCACGGCAGGTACCCCCTGCAGATCTGAACCAATATCTCATGCATCTGAAGTCAGGGCGAGGATCCGACGTTGGCTCAGGTTGGAGTTTCTGTGCATGATGGCCCCTTCATGAAGGGAGCGGAATCTCGAGGCCATGGAGGTTTTCCACGTTGGGAGATGTGGGATGCCCCCTTCAAGGATTCCTTCTGCGGGACAATTGAGACCTGTTGGACAGCTCCAGGACATCCCATATGGAATGACTCCAGAGCACTGTTCCAGGATGGATGCCTGGGAAGTCCGCCTCGCCTTCCAATTGTCTCCTAGCAACAAGACAGTTTAGATCTAATGGATCTGCGGGAGCAACCGGGGTGGCTGAGTTGAAATGCACTTTCCAGAGGATGGGTCCTAACGTGTGTTTGTGTCCATGAGGGCCTTGGAATGGGGAGGTGGCACCGGGACCCTGATGTATTCTCCTAAGCTTTGGCATAGCTCCCATGCAAAAGTTTCCTTGTGGAGACGAGATTTGTTCTGATGGGTGCCTCAAGAACCCCCTCTGCTGGTATTGGAATCCAGGCTTTTGAGGAGACATGCCTGTAAACCAAAGCAATGGATCCGATAATGGCCTCGGGTCCTGTCTGGTTCAATCTTCTTGGTATGAGTGGAGGTAGATGAGTGGAGGTAGATGCTCAGCCGGTATCAACCGCCCTTTATGTCCCGGGTGACCTACACTATTGGGATGGCCTCAGGGACTTTGGAGGGTTCTCCTAATTTGTACGATTTTTGACAATGGAATGGGCAGAATTCCCATGGATTGGGTGGAGGCAGTCCTAATGTGTGGCTGCAGGAGCCCCAGCCTGGAGGGAGTGTGGCCCAGGACTTGAGGACAGAAGACTGAAAACACAAACTCAGCTTAAGTTTGGGGACGTAGGTATGGCACGCCCGATCTACAAACCATGAGAAGAACTCTTCAGGATATGAAGAATGAGCGAGTCTGAGGCGCTTGCTCAGGCTTTTGTCTCTGGATTTTGTTTCAGCGATGGCCGTGGAATGTTGGGGAGGTCTCATGGGCCATGGACGAATCTTCCTCTCTGTGGATTTGGCCCAATCCCAATTGTTTTTCGTCAATCTGTGGGATGGGAGGATTCCTTTCAGGTTTGTTACCTCAGGTGTCCCACCAAAAGAGGAATTCCAAAGCAGAGCCCTGGGGAAGAGTGAAGGGACAACCCGAAGTACGGTTAAAAATTGGGGCCTAGGGGCATGGCAAGCCCAATATGCTGTCTCTTCATATAGGCCCTGAGAGGCCTTACCTGAGGACTGCGCTCAGGGTGAGGGTCCCAATGTGTGTTTGTGACCAATGTAGCCCGCAAGCATGGGCTGGGCCACATGGGCCACGCTTGTTTCAACTACACCGAACGTTGGACAACATGCCAACCACAAGGTTTCTTGCCATGGGGAAAGAGTTCTGGTTTCTGCATCATTTTCAACCCTGGGCAGTGGTTGGAGATAAGGTGTAGGTTCTGGAGCCTGAAAACCGCAGTTGGGAAGAGATGACGACCTAAGGCCATGGCGGGTTCGATGTGCTCAGTGTGCGGCCAGCTGTCTGGGTGGGACCAGGAGGTCCAGGCTCAGGCTGGGTCAGAAGGGGAAATAGTGCCCAGGTCAGCCTATATGATTGGGGTACAGCCGAATGGCGTGCAGGTTGATCCTCATTTGGGGTTTCGGGGTAGCCCTGAGGGCAATGTTTTACTTCTGTAGGGCAGGCAGAGTGCGGCATTGTAGTTCTGGATTGCCCAACTGGAGGGCTTGTGGGCCAGTAGTCTGAGGACGCAGTCTGAGAACCCAAGCTAGGCCTAGGTTTCTGGGTGAGGATATGGCAGGCACAATCTACAGACCTCAGTAGAGATCTCGTGCATCTGAAGTCAGGGCAAGGATCAGACGATCGCTCAGGTTGGACTTTCTGCCCTGATGGCCCTTTCTTGAAGGGGGTTGGATCACGAGGACATGGGGGTTTTCCCACGATGGGAGTTGTGAGAAGCTCCAAACTGCAAAGATTCTTCTGCAGGACAATTGAGACCTGTTGGTTGGCTCCAGGCCAACGATTCCGAGCAGGGTTCTAAGGATGGATGGCTGGGTAGCCCACCTCGCATTCCAATTGTCTCCAAGCAACAAGACAGGTTAGATCTGCTGGATGTGGGGGGCAACCGAGGAGGCTGAGTTGAAATGGACTCTCCTGTCGATGTGTCCTAATATGTTTTTGTGTCTATGGAGACCTTGGAATGAAGCGGTGGCCCTGGGCCCTAAAGGGTTCTCCTAAATTGAGGCTTTGACACAGCTCCAACGTGCATGTTTCCCATGTGTAGATGAGATTTGTTCTGATGGGTGAGTCAAGAAACAGCCATATGCTGGTATTGAAATCCAGGCCTCTGAGGAGAGATGCCTGGAAACCAAAGCAATGGATCCGATTAGTGCCTAGGGGCCTGTTTGTTCCTTTTTACCTCTGGGGAAATCAGTCTACGGGTCTGAGTGCAGGTAGGTGCTCAGATGGGCTCAGATTGCCCCTGTTTGTCCTGGGAAGCCACAACTCTTGGGATGGCCTCAGCAACTTTTAGGTTATCCTATTAGTAGTGTCGTGGCCATTGGAATGGGCACATACAATTCCCTTGGAGAGGGCAAGTACAGTCCTCAGGTTTGGCTCCAGGGCCCTGAACCTGTAGGGTGTGTAGGCCAGAGCTGTTTGGACAGTTGTCTAAAAACACAAACTCGGCTTATGTTTTGGGTCATAGGTATGGCAGGACTGATCTACACACCATGAGGAGAACACTTCGGGATATGAAAAAAGGGCGAGTGTGAGGCTCTTGCTCAAGTTTTTGTCTCTGGATATCGTGTCACTCATGGTCGTGAAATTGCCGGGTGACTTCATGGGAAATGGACGAGTCTTACTCTCTGGGGGTTCGGTCCCGTCCAAAGAGTTTGCGGTCATTCTGGGGATGGAAGAAGTCCGTTTTTTTGTTGTTGTTGTCGATTTGTTTCATTTTGTTTTTCAACCTCAGATGTCCCACCAAATGAGGGATTCCAGAGTAGAGCCCTGGGGTGGGGCGACTGGACAACCAGAAATCTGGTTAAAAACTGGGGACTAGGGACATGTCAAGCCCATTATGACATCTAATGGTCCAGCCACTGAGAGGACTTACTAGAGGACAGGACTCACGCTGAGTTCACAATGCGTGTTTATGCACTCGTCGCACTCAAGAATGGGCGGGGCCTCAGGGTGAATGCTGGTTTCTCCTACACTGAATGTTGGACAACATGGCAACCACAAGGTTTCTTGCCATGGGTCAGGAAGAGTTCTGATTTCTGCATCACAGTCACCCGTGGGCAGTGATTGGAGATAAGGTCTAGGTTCTGAAGCCTGAAAACTGAGGTAGGGAAGAGATGATGACCTAAGGCCATGGCGGGTCTGATGTGCTCAGGGTGCGGTCAGCTGTCTGGGTGTTGGTCAGCAGGTCCGGGCTCAGGTTTTGTCAGACAGTGCATTAGTGCCCAGGTTAGACTATATAATTTGGGTACATTCGAGTGCCGTGTAGGTTTATCCTCATTTAAGCTGCCTGGGCAGCTCATTAGGCAATACATTTTTTCTAGAGGGCAGGCAGAGTGCTTCATTGTCGGTCCGGAATTGCCAAACTTGAGGGCTTCGGGGCCAGGAGAGTGAGGACGGAAGTCTGAGAACACAAGCTAGTCTTCGGATTCAGGGTGAGGGCACGGCAGGTACCCCCTGCAGATCTGAACCAATATCTCATGCATCTGAAGTCAGGGCGAGGATCCGACGTTGGCTCAGGTTGGAGTTTCTGTGCATGACGGCCCCTTCATGAAGGGAGCGGAATCTCGAGGCCATGGAGGTTTTCCACGTTGGGAGATGTGGGATGCCCCCTTCAAGGATTCCTTCTGCGGGACAATTGAGACCTGTTGGACAGCTCCAGGACATCCCATATGGAATGACTCCAGAGCACTGTTCCAGGATGGATGCCTGGGAAGTCCGCCTCGCCTTCCAATTGTCTCCTAGCAACAAGACAGTTTAGATCTAATGGATCTGCGGGAGCAACCGGGGTGGCTGAGTTGAAATGCACTTTCCAGAGGATGGGTCCTAACGTGTGTTTGTGTCCATGAGGGCCTTGGAATGGGGAGGTGGCACCGGGACCCTGATGTATTCTCCTAAGCTTTGGCATAGCTCCCATGCAAAAGTTTCCTTGTGGAGACGAGATTTGTTCTGATGGGTGCCTCAAGAACCCCCTCTGCTGGTATTGGAATCCAGGCTTTTGAGGAGACATGCCTGTAAACCAAAGCAATGGATCCGATAATGGCCTCGGGTCCTGTCTGGTTCAATCTTCTTGGTATGAGTGGAGGTAGATGAGTGGAGGTAGATGCTCAGCCGGTATCAACCGCCCTTTATGTCCCGGGTGACCTACACTATTGGGATGGCCTCAGGGACTTTGGAGGGTTCTCCTAATTTGTACGATTTTTGACAATGGAATGGGCAGAATTCCCATGGATTGGGTGGAGGCAGTCCTAATGTGTGGCTGCAGGAGCCCCAGCCTGGAGGGAGTGTGGCCCAGGACTTGAGGACAGAAGACTGAAAACACAAACTCAGCTTAAGTTTGGGGACGTAGGTATGGCACGCCCGATCTACAAACCATGAGAAGAACTCTTCAGGATATGAAGAATGAGCGAGTCTGAGGCGCTTGCTCAGGCTTTTGTCTCTGGATTTTGTTTCAGCGATGGCCGTGGAATGTTGGGGAGGTCTCATGGGCCATGGACGAATCTTCCTCTCTGTGGATTTGGCCCAATCCCAATTGTTTTTCGTCAATCTGTGGGATGGGAGGATTCCTTTCAGGTTTGTTACCTCAGGTGTCCCACCAAAAGAGGAATTCCAAAGCAGAGCCCTGGGGAAGAGTGAAGGGACAACCCGAAGTACGGTTAAAAATTGGGGCCTAGGGGCATGGCAAGCCCAATATGCTGTCTCTTCATATAGGCCCTGAGAGGCCTTACCTGAGGACTGCGCTCAGGGTGAGGGTCCCAATGTGTGTTTGTGACCAATGTAGCCCGCAAGCATGGGCTGGGCCACATGGGCCACGCTTGTTTCAACTACACCGAACGTTGGACAACATGCCAACCACAAGGTTTCTTGCCATGGGGAAAGAGTTCTGGTTTCTGCATCATTTTCAACCCTGGGCAGTGGTTGGAGATAAGGTGTAGGTTCTGGAGCCTGAAAACCGCAGTTGGGAAGAGATGACGACCTAAGGCCATGGCGGGTTCGATGTGCTCAGTGTGCGGCCAGCTGTCTGGGTGGGACCAGGAGGTCCAGGCTCAGGCTGGGTCAGAAGGGGAAATAGTGCCCAGGTCAGCCTATATGATTGGGGTACAGCCGAATGGCGTGCAGGTTGATCCTCATTTGGGGTTTCGGGGTAGCCCTGAGGGCAATGTTTTACTTCTGTAGGGCAGGCAGAGTGCGGCATTGTAGTTCTGGATTGCCCAACTGGAGGGCTTGTGGGCCAGTAGTCTGAGGACGCAGTCTGAGAACCCAAGCTAGGCCTAGGTTTCTGGGTGAGGATATGGCAGGCACAATCTACAGACCTCAGTAGAGATCTCGTGCATCTGAAGTCAGGGCAAGGATCAGACGATCGCTCAGGTTGGACTTTCTGCCCTGATGGCCCTTTCTTGAAGGGGGTTGGATCACGAGGACATGGGGGTTTTCCCACGATGGGAGTTGTGAGAAGCTCCAAACTGCAAAGATTCTTCTGCAGGACAATTGAGACCTGTTGGTTGGCTCCAGGCCAACGATTCCGAGCAGGGTTCTAAGGATGGATGGCTGGGTAGCCCACCTCGCATTCCAATTGTCTCCAAGCAACAAGACAGGTTAGATCTGCTGGATGTGGGGGGCAACCGAGGAGGCTGAGTTGAAATGGACTCTCCTGTCGATGTGTCCTAATATGTTTTTGTGTCTATGGAGACCTTGGAATGAAGCGGTGGCCCTGGGCCCTAAAGGGTTCTCCTAAATTGAGGCTTTGACACAGCTCCAACGTGCATGTTTCCCATGTGTAGATGAGATTTGTTCTGATGGGTGAGTCAAGAAACAGCCATATGCTGGTATTGAAATCCAGGCCTCTGAGGAGAGATGCCTGGAAACCAAAGCAATGGATCCGATTAGTGCTAGGGGCCTGTTCGTTCCTTTTTACCTCTGGGGAAATCAGTCTACGGGTCTGAGTGCAGGTAGGTGCTCAGATGGGCTCAGATTGCCCCTGTTTGTCCTGGGAAGCCACAACTCTTGGGATGGCCTCAGCAACTTTTAGGTTATCCTATTAGTAGGGTCGTGGCCATTGGAATGGGCACATACAATTCCCTTGGAGAGGGCAAGTACAGTCCTCAGGTTTGGCTCCAGGGCCCTGAACCTGTAGGGTGTGTAGGCCAGAGCTGTTTGGACAGTTGTCTAAAAACACAAACTCGGCTTATGTTTTGGGTCATAGGTATGGCAGGACTGATCTACACACCATGAGGAGAACACTTCGGGATATGAAAAAAGGGCGAGTGTGAGGCTCTTGCTCAAGTTTTTGTCTCTGGATATCGTGTCACTCATGGTCGTGAAATTGCCGGGTGACTTCATGGGAAATGGACGAGTCTTACTCTCTGGGGGTTCGGTCCCGTCCAAAGAGTTTGCGGTCATTCTGGGGATGGAAGAAGTCCGTTTTTTTGTTGTTGTTGTCGATTTGTTTCATTTTGTTTTTCAACCTCAGATGTCCCACCAAATGAGGGATTCCAGAGTAGAGCCCTGGGGTGGGGCGACTGGACAACCAGAAATCTGGTTAAAAATTGGGGACTAGGGACATGTCAAGCCCATTATGACATCTAATGGTCCAGCCACTGAGAGGACTTACTAGAGGACAGGACTCACGCTGAGTTCACAATGCGTGTTTATGCACTCGTCGCACTCAAGAATGGGCGGGGCCTCAGGGTGAATGCTGGTTTCTCCTACACTGAATGTTGGACAACATGGCAACCACAAGGTTTCTTGCCATGGGTCAGGAAGAGTTCTGATTTCTGCATCACAGTCACCCGTGGGCAGTGATTGGAGATAAGGTCTAGGTTCTGAAGCCTGAAAACTGAGGTAGGGAAGAGATGATGACCTAAGGCCATGGCGGGTCTGATGTGCTCAGGGTGCGGTCAGCTGTCTGGGTGTTGGTCAGCAGGTCCGGGCTCAGGTTTTGTCAGACAGTGCATTAGTGCCCAGGTTAGACTATATAATTTGGGTACATTCGAGTGCCGTGTAGGTTTATCCTCATTTAAGCTGCCTGGGCAGCTCATTAGGCAATACATTTTTTCTAGAGGGCAGGCAGAGTGCTTCATTGTCAGTCCGGAATTGCCAAACTTGAGGGCTTCGGGGCCAGGAGAGTGAGGACGGAAGTCTGAGAACACAAGCTAGTCTTCGGATTCAGGGTGAGGGCACGGCAGGTACCCCCTGCAGATCTGAACCAATATCTCATGCATCTGAAGTCAGGGCGAGGATCCGACGTTGGCTCAGGTTGGAGTTTCTGTGCATGACGGCCCCTCATGAAGGGAGCGGAATCTCGAGGCCATGGAGGTTTTCCACGTTGGGAGATGTGGGATGCCCCCTTAAGGATTCCTTCTGCGGGACAATTGAGACCTGTTGGACAGCTCCAGGACATCCCATATGGAATGACTCCAGAGCACTGTTCCAGGATGGATGCCTGGGAAGTCCGCCTCGCCTTCCAATTGTCTCCTAGCAACAAGACAGTTTAGATCTAATGGATCTGCGGGAGCAACCGGGGTGGCTGAGTTGAAATGCACTTTCCAGAGGATGGGTCCTAACGTGTGTTTGTGTCCATGTGGGCCTTGGAATGGGGAGGTGGCACCGGGACCCTGATGTATTCTCCTAAGCTTTGGCATAGCTCCCATGCAAAAGTTTCCTTGTGGAGACGAGATTTGTTCTGATGGGTGCCTCAAGAACCCCCTCTGCTGGTATTGGAATCCAGGCTTTTGAGGAGACATGCCTGTAAACCAAAGCAATGGATCCGATAATGGCCTCGGGTCCTGTCTGGTTCAATCTTCTTGGTATGAGTGGAGGTAGATGAGTGGAGGTAGATGCTCAGCCGGTATCAACCGCCCTTTATGTCCCGGGTGACCTACACTATTGGGATGGCCTCAGGGACTTTGGAGGGTTCTCCTAATTTGTACGATTTTTGACAATGGAATGGGCAGAATTCCCATGGATTGGGTGGAGGCAGTCCTAATGTGTGGCTGCAGGAGCCCCAGCCTGGAGGGAGTGTGGCCCAGGACTTGAGGACAGAAGACTGAAAACACAAACTCAGCTTAAGTTTGGGGACGTAGGTATGGCACGCCCGATCTACAAACCATGAGAAGAACTCTTCAGGATATGAAGAATGAGCGAGTCTGAGGCGCTTGCTCAGGCTTTTGTCTCTGGATTTTGTTTCAGCGATGGCCGTGGAATGTTGGGGAGGTCTCATGGGCCATGGACGAATCTTCCTCTCTGTGGATTTGGCCCAATCCCAATTGTTTTTCGTCAATCTGTGGGATGGGAGGATTCCTTTCAGGTTTGTTACCTCAGGTGTCCCACCAAAAGAGGAATTCCAAAGCAGAGCCCTGGGGAAGAGTGAAGGGACAACCCGAAGTACGGTTAAAAATTGGGGCCTAGGGGCATGGCAAGCCCAATATGCTGTCTCTTCATATAGGCCCTGAGAGGCCTTACCTGAGGACTGCGCTCAGGGTGAGGGTCCCAATGTGTGTTTTTGACCAATGTAGCCCGCAAGCATGGGCTGGGCCACATGGGCCACGCTTGTTTCAACTACACCGAACGTTGGACAACATGCCAACCACAAGGTTTCTTGCCATGGGGAAAGAGTTCTGGTTTCTGCATCATTTTCAACCCTGGGCAGTGGTTGGAGATAAGGTCTAGGTTCTGGAGCCTGAAAACCGCAGTTGGGAAGAGATGACGACCTAAGGCCATGGCGGGTCCGATGTGCTCAGTGTGCGGCCAGCTGTCTGGGTGGGACCAGGAGGTCCAGGCTCAGGCTGGGTCAGAAGGGGAAATAGTGCCCAGGTCAGCCTATATGATTGGGGTACAGCCGAATGGCGTGCAGGTTGATCCTCATTTGGGGTTTCGGGGTAGCCCTGAGGGCAATGTTTTACTTCTGTAGGGCAGGCAGAGTGCGGCATTGTAGTTCTGGATTGCCCAACTGGAGGGCTTGTGGGCCAGTAGTCTGAGGACGCAGTCTGAGAACCCAAGCTAGGCCTAGGTTTCTGGGTGAGGATATGGCAGGCACAATCTACAGACCTCAGTAGAGATCTCGTGCATCTGAAGTCAGGGCAAGGATCAGACGATCGCTCAGGTTGGACTTTCTGCCCTGATGGCCCTTTCTTGAAGGGGGTTGGATCACGAGGACATGGGGGTTTTCCCACGATGGGAGTTGTGAGAAGCTCCAAACTGCAAAGATTCTTCTGCAGGACAATTGAGACCTGTTGGTTGGCTCCAGGCCAACGATTCCGAGCAGGGTTCTAAGGATGGATGGCTGGGTAGCCCACCTCGCATTCCAATTGTCTCCAAGCAACAAGACAGGTTAGATCTGCTGGATGTGGGGGGCAACCGAGGAGGCTGAGTTGAAATGGACTCTCCTGTCGATGTGTCCTAATATGTTTTTGTGTCTATGGAGACCTTGGAATGAAGCGGTGGCCCTGGGCCCTAAAGGGTTCTCCTAAATTGAGGCTTTGACACAGCTCCAACGTGCATGTTTCCCATGTGTAGATGAGATTTGTTCTGATGGGTGAGTCAAGAAACAGCCATATGCTGGTATTGAAATCCAGGCCTCTGAGGAGAGATGCCTGGAAACCAAAGCAATGGATCCGATTAGTGCCTAGGGGCCTGTTTGTTCCTTTTTACCTCTGGGGAAATCAGTCTACGGGTCTGAGTGCAGGTAGGTGCTCAGATGGGCTCAGATTGCCCCTGTTTGTCCTGGGAAGCCACAACTCTTGGGATGGCCTCAGCAACTTTTAGGTTATCCTATTAGTAGGGTCGTGGCCATTGGAATGGGCACATACAATTCCCTTGGAGAGGGCAAGTACAGTCCTCAGGTTTGGCTCCAGGGCCCTGAACCTGTAGGGTGTGTAGGCCAGAGCTGTTTGGACAGTTGTCTAAAAACACAAACTCGGCTTATGTTTTGGGTCATAGGTATGGCAGGACTGATCTACACACCATGAGGAGAACACTTCGGGATATGAAAAAAGGGCGAGTGTGAGGCTCTTGCTCAAGTTTTTGTCTCTGGATATCGTGTCACTCATGGTCGTGAAATTGCCGGGTGACTTCATGGGAAATGGACGAGTCTTACTCTCTGGGGGTTCGGTCCCGTCCAAAGAGTTTGCGGTCATTCTGGGGATGGAAGAAGTCCGTTTTTTTGTTGTTGTTGTCGATTTGTTTCATTTTGTTTTTCAACCTCAGATGTCCCACCAAATGAGGGATTCCAGAGTAGAGCCCTGGGGTGGGGCGACTGGACAACCAGAAATCTGGTTAAAAATTGGGGACTAGGGACATGTCAAGCCCATTATGACATCTAATGGTCCAGCCCCTGAGAGGACTTACTAGAGGACAGGACTCACGCTGAGGTCACAATGCGTGTTTGTGCTCTCGTCGCACTCAAGAATGGGCGGGGCCTCAGGGTGAATGCTGGTTTCTCCTACACTGAACGTTGGACAACATGAAAACCACAAGGTTTCTTGCCATGGGTCAGGAAGAGTTCTGATTTCTGCATCACAGTCACCCGTGGGCAGTGATTGGAGATAAGGTCTAGGTTCTGAAGCCTGAAAACTGAGGTAGGGAAGAGATGATGACCTAAGGCCATGGCGGGTCTGATGTGCTCAGGGTGCGGTCAGCTGTCTGGGTGTTGGTCAGCAGGTCCGGGCTCAGGTTGTGTCAGACAGTGCATTAGTGCCCAGGTTAGACTATATAATTTGGGTACATTCGAGTGCCGTGTAGGTTTATCCTCATTTAAGCTGCCTGGGCAGCTCATTAGGCAATACATTTTTTCTAGAGGGCAGGCAGAGTGCTTCATTGTCGGTCTGGAATTGCCAAACTTGAGGGCTTCGGGGCCAGGAGAGTGAGGACGGAAGTCTGAGAAAACAAGCTAGTCTTCGGATTCAGGGTGAGGGCACGGCAGGTACCCCCTGCAGATCTGAACCAATATCTCATGCATCTGAAGTCAGGGCGAGGATCCGACGTTGGCTCAGATTGGAGTTTCTGTGCATGACGGCCCCTTCATGAAGGGAGCGGAATCTCGAGGCCATGGAGGTTTTCCACGTTGGGAGATGTGGGATGCCCCCTTCAAGGATTCCTTCTGCGGGACAATTGAGACCTGTTGGACAGCTCCAGGACATCCCATATGGAATGACTCCAGAACACTGTTCCAGGATGGATGCCTGGGAAGTCCGCCTCGCCTTCCAATTGTCTCCTAGCTACAAGACAGTTTAGATCTAATGGATCTGCGGGAGCAACCGGGGTGGCTGAGTTGAAATGCACTTTGCAGAGGATGGGTCCTAATGTGTGTTTGTGTCCATGAGGGCCTTGGAATGGGGAGGTGGAACCGAGACCCTGAAGTATTCTCCTAAGCTTTGGCATAGCTCCCATGCAAAAGTTTCCTTGTGGAGACGAGATTTGTTCTGATGGGTGCCTCAAGAAATCCCCTCTGCTGGTATTGGAATCCAGGCTTTTGAGGAGACATGCCTGTAAACCAAAGCAATGGATCCGATAATGGCCTCGGGTCCTGTCTGGTTCAATCTTCTTGGTATGAGTGGAGGTAGATGCTCAGCCGGTATCAACCGCCCTTTATCTCCCGGGTGACCTACACTATTGGGATGGCCTCAGGGACTTTGGAGGGTTCTCCTAATTTGTACGATTTTTGACAATAGAATGGGCAGAATTCCCATGGATTGGGTGGGGGCAGTCCTAATGTGTGGCTCCAGGGGCCCCAGCCTGGAGGGAGTGTGGCCCAGGACTTTGAGGACAGAAGACTGAAAACACAAACTCAGCTTAAGTTTGGGGACGTAGGTATGGCACGCCGGATCTACAAACCATGAGAAGAACTCTTCAGGATATGAAGAATGAGCGAGTCTGAGGCGCTTGCTCAGGCTTTTGTCTCTGGATTTTGTTTCAGCGATGGCCGTGGAATGTTGGGGAGGTCTCATGGGCCATGGACGAATCTTCCTCTCTGTGGATTTGCGCGATCCCAATTGTTTTTCGTCAATCTGTGGGATGGGAGGTCTCCTTTCACGTTTGTTACCTCAGGTGTCCCACCAAAAGAGGAATTCCAAAGCAGAGCCCTGGGGAAGAGTGAAGGGACAACCCGAACTACGGTTAAAAATTGGGGCCTAGGGGCATGGCAAGCCCAATATGCTGTCTCTTCATATAGGCCCTGAGAGGCCTTACCTGAGGACTGGGCTCAGGCTGAGGGTCACAATGTGTGTTTGTGACTAATGTGGCCCGCAAGCATGGGCTGGGCCTCATGGGCCTCGCTTGTTTCAACTACACTGAACGTTGGACAACATGCCAACCACAAGGTTTCTTGCCATGGGGAAAGAGTTCTGATTTCTGCATCATTTTCAACCCTGGGCAGTGGTTGGAGATTAGGTCTAGGTTCTGGAGCCTGAAAACCGCAGTTGGGAAGAGATGACGACCTAAGGCCATGGCGGGTCCGATGTGCTCAGTGTGCGGCCAGCTGTCTGGGTGGGACCAGGAGGTCCAGGCTCAGGCTGGGTCAGAAGGGGAAATAGTGCCCAGGTCAGCCTATATGTTTGGGGTACAGCCGAATGGCGTGCAGGTTGATCCTCATTTGGGGTTTCGGGGTAGCCCTGAGGGCAATGTTTTACTTCTGTAGGGCAGGCAGAGTGCGGCATTGTAGTTCTGGAATGCCCAACTGGAGGGCTTGTGGGCCAGTAGTCTGAGGACGGAGTCTGAGAACCCAAGCTAGGCCTAGGTTTCTGGGTGAGGATATGGCAGGCACAATCTACAGACCTCAATAGAGATCTCGTTCATCTGAAGTCAGGGCAAGCATCAGACGATCGCTCAGGTTGGACTTTCTGCCCTGATGGCCCTTTCTTGAAGGGGGTTGGATCACGAGGACATGGGGGTTTTCCCACGATGGGAGTTGTGAGAAGCTCCAAACTGCAAAGATTCTTCTGCAGGACAATTGAGACCTGTTGGTTGGCTCCAGGCCAACGATTCCGAGCAGGGTTCTAAGGATGTATGGCTGGGTAGCCCACCTCGCATTCCAATGGTCTCCAAGCAACAAGACAGGTTAGATCTGCTGGATGTGGGGGGCAACCGAGGAGGCTGAGTTGAAATGGACTCTCCTGTGGATGTGTCCCAATATGTTTTTGTGTCTATGGAGACCTTGGAATATAGCGGTGGCCCTGGGCCATGAAGGGTTCTCCTAAACAGAGGCTTTGACACAGCTCCAACGTGCATGTTTCCCATGTGTAGATGAGATTTGTTCTGATGGGTGAGTCAAGAAACTGCCATATGCTGGTACTGAAATCCAGGCCTCTGAGGAGAGATGCCTAGAAACCAAAGCAATGGATCCGATTAGTGCCTAGGGGCCTGTTTGTTCCTTTTTACCTCTGGGGACATCAGTCTACGGGTCTGAGTGCAGGTAGGTGCTCAGATGGGCTCAGATTGCCCCTGTTTGTCCTGGGAAGCCACAACTCTTGGGATGGCCTCAGGGACTTTGGAGGTTATCCTATTACTAGGGTTGTGTCCATTGGAATGGGCACATACAATTCCCTTGGAGAGGGCAAGTACAGTCCTCAGGTTTGGCTCCAGGGCCCTGAGCCTGTAGGGTGTGTAGGCCAGAGCTGTTTGGACAGTTGTCTGAAAACACAAACTCGGCTTATGTTTTGGGTCATAGGTATGGCAGGACTGATCTACAGACCATGAGGAGAACACTTCGGGATATGAAAAAAGGGCGAGTGTGAGGCTCTTGCTCAAGTTTTTGTCTCTGGATATCGTGTCACTCATGGTCGTGAAATTGCCGGGTGACTTCATGGGAAATGGACGAGTCTTACTCCTGGGGGTTCGGTCCCGTCCAAAGAGTTTGGGGTCATTCTGGGGATGGAAGAAGTCCGTTTTTTTGTTGTTGTTGTCGATTTGTTTCATTTTGTTTTTCAACCTCAGATGTCCCACCAAATGAGGGATTCCAGAGTAGAGCCCTGGGGTGGGGCGACTGGACAACCAGAAATCTGGTTAAAAATTGGGGACTAGGGACATGTCAAGCCCATTATGACATCTAATGGTCCAGCCACTGAGAGGACTTACTAGAGGACAGGACTCACGCTGAGGTCACAATGCGTGTTTATGCACTCGTCGCACTCAAGAATGGGCGGGGCCTCAGGGTGAATGCTGGTTTCTCCTACACTGAACGTTGGACAACATGCCAACCACAAGGTTTCTTGCCATGGGTCAGGAAGAGTTCTGATTTCTGCATCACAGTCACCCGTGGGCAGTGATTGGAGATAAGGTCTAGGTTCTGAAGCCTGAAAACTGAGGTAGGGAAGAGATGATGACCTAAGGCCATGGCGGGTCTGATGTGCTCAGGGTGCGGTCAGCTGTCTGGGTGTTGGTCAGCAGGTCCGGGCTCAGGTTGTGTCAGACAGTGCATTAGTGCCCAGGTTAGACTATATAATTTGGGTACATTCGAGTGCCGTGTAGGTTTATCCTCATTTAAGCTGCCTGGGGAGCTCATTAGGTAATACATTTTTTCTAGAGGGCAGGCAGAGTGCTTCATTGTCGGTCCGGAATTGCCAAACATGAAAGCTTCGGGGCCAGGATAGTGAGGACGGAAGTCTGAGAACACAAGCTAGTCTTCGGATTCAGGGTGAGGGCACGGCAGGTACCCCCTGCAGATCTGAACCAATATCTCATGCATCTGAAGTCAGGGCGAGGATCCGACGTTGGCTCAGGTTGGAGTTTCTGTGCATGACGGCCCCTTCATGAAGGGAGCGCAATCTCGAGGCCATGGAGGTTTTCCACGTTGGGAGATGTGGGATGCCCCCTTCAAGGATTCCTTCTGCGGGACAATTGAGACCTGTTGGACAGCTCCAGGACATCCCATATGGAATGACTCCAGAGCACTGTTCCAGGATGGATGCCTGGGAAGTCCGCCTCGCCTTCCAATTGTCTCCTAGCAACAAGACAGTTTAGATCTAATGGATCTGCGGGAGCAACCGGGGTGGCTGAGTTGAAATGCACTTTCCAGAGGATGGTTCCTAACGTGTGTTTGTGTCCATGAGGGCCTTGGAATGGGGAGGTGGCACCGGGACCCTGAAGAATTCTCCTAAGCTTTGGCATAGCTCCCATGCACAAGTTTTCTTGTGGAGACGAGATTTGTTCTGATGGGTGCCTCAGGAAATCCCCTCTGCTGGTATTGGAATCCAGGCTTTTGAGGAGACATGCCTGTAAACCAAAGCAATGGATCCGATAATGGCCTCGGGTCCTGTCTGGTTCAATCTTCTTGGTATGAGTGGAGGTAGATGAGTGGAGGTAGATGCTCAGCCGGTATCAACCGCTTTTTAGGTCCCGGGTGACCTACACTATTGGGATGGCCTCAGGGACTTTGGAGGGTTCTCCTAATTTGTACGATTTTTGACAATGGAATGGGCAGAATTCCCATGGATTGGGTGGGGGCAGTCCTAATGTGTGGCTCCAGGGGCCCCAGCCTGGAGGGAGTGTGGCCCAGGACTTTGAGGACAGAAGACTGAAAACACAAACTCAGCTTAAGTTTGGGGACGTAGGTATGGCACGCCCGATCTACAAACCATGAGAAGAACTCTTCAGGATATGAAGAATGAGCGAGTCTGAGGCGCTTGCTCAGGCTTTTGTCTCTGGATTTTGTTTCAGCGATGGCCGTGGAATGTTGGGGAGGTCTCATGGGCCATGGACGAATCTTCCTCTCTGTGGATTTGGCCCAATCCCAATTGTTTTTCGTCAATCTGTGGGATGGGAGGACTCCTTTCAGGTTTGTTACCTCAGGTGTCCCACCAAAAGAGGAATTCCAAAGCAGAGCCCTGGGGAAGAGTGAAGGGACAACCCGAAGTACGGTTAAAAATTGGGGCCTAGGGGCATGGCAAGCCCAATATGCTGTCTTTTCATATAGGCCCTGAGAGGCCTTACCTGAGGACTGGACTCAGGCTGAGGGTCACAATGTGTGTTTGTGACCAATGTGGCCCGCAAGCATGGGCTGGGCCTCATGGGCCACGCTTGTTTCAACTACACTGAACGTTGGACAACATGCCAAGCACAAGGTTTCTTGCCATGGGGAAAGAGTTCTGATTTCTGCAACATTTTCAACCCTGGGCAGTGGTTG
This sequence comes from Mustela nivalis, assembly GCF_964662115.1. Lineage (NCBI taxonomy): Eukaryota > Metazoa > Chordata > Mammalia > Carnivora > Mustelidae > Mustela > Mustela nivalis. Next base: position 1,019,488 of record NW_028136480.1, on the reverse strand, counting down.
GAGATAAGGTCTAGGTTCTGGAGCCTGAAAACCGCTGTTGGGAAGAGATGACGACCTAAGGCCATGGCGGGTCCGATGTGCTCAGTGTGCGGCCAGCTGTCTGGGTGGGACCAGGAGGTCCAGGCTCAGGCTGGGTCAGAAGGGGAAATAGTGCCCAGGTCAGCCTATATGTTTGGGGTACAGCTGAATGGCGTGCAGGTTGATCCTCATTTGGGGTTTCGGGGTAGCCCTGAGGGCAATGTTTTACTTCTGTAGGGCAGGCAGAGTGCGGCATTGTAGTTCTGGATTGCCCAACTGGAGGGCTTGTGGGCCAGTAGTCTGAGGACGCAGTCTGAGAACCCAAGCTAGGCCTAGGTTTCTGGGTGAGGATATGGCAGGCACAATCTACAGACCGCAATAGAGATCTCGTGCATCTGAAGTCAGGGCAAGGATCATACGATCACTCAGGTTGGACTTTCTGCCCTGATGGCCCTTTCTTGAAGGGGGTTGGATCACGAGGACATGGGGGTTTTCCCACGATGGGAGTTGTGAGAAGCTCCAAACTGCAAAGATTCTTCTGCAGGACAATTGAGACCTGTTGGTTGGCTCCAGGCCAACGATTCCGAGCAGGGTTCTAAGGATGGATGGCTGGGTAGACCACCTCGCATTCCAATGGTCTCCAAGCAACAAGACAGGTTAGATCTGCTGGATGTGGGGGGCAACCGAGGAGGCTGAGTTGAAATGGACTCTCCTGTGGATGTGTCCTAATGTGTTTTTGTGTCTTGGAGACCTTGGAATGAAGCGGTGGCCCTGGGGCCCTGAAGGGTTCTCCTAAACAGAGGCTTTGACACAGCTCCAACGTGCATGTTTCCCATGTGTAGATGAGATTTGTTCTGATGGGTGAGTCAAGAAACAGCCATATGCTGGTATTGAAATCCAGGCCTCTGAGGAGAGATGCCTGGAAACCAAAGCAATGGATCCGATTAGTGCCTAGGGGCCTGTTCGTTCCTTTTTACCTCTGGGGACATCAGTCTACGGGTCTGAGTGCAGGTAGGTGCTCAGATGGGCTCAGATTGCCCCTGTTTGTCCTGGGAAGCCACAACTCTTGGGATGGCCTCAGGGACTTTGGAGGTTATCCTATTAGTAGGGTTGTGTCCATTGGAATGGGCACATACAATTCCCTTGGAGAGGGCAAGTACAGTCCTCAGGTTTGGCTCCAGGGCCCTGAGCCTGTAGGGTGTGTAGGCCAGAGCTGTTTGGACAGTTGTCTGAAAACACAAACTCGGCTTATGTTTTGGGTCATAGGTATGGCAGGACTGATCTACAGACCATGAGGAGAACACTTCGGGATATGAAAAAAGGGCGAGTGTGAGGCTCTTGCTCAAGTTTTTGTCTCTGGATATCGTGTCACTCATGGTCGTGAAATTGCCGGGTGACTTCATGGGAAATGGACGAGTCTTACTCTCTGGGGGTTCGGTCCCGTCCAAAGAGTTTGGGGTCATTCTGCGGATGGAAGAAGTCCGTTTTTTTGTTGTTGTTGTCGATTTGTTTCATTTTGTTTTTCAACCTCAGATGTCCCACCAAATGAGGGATTCCAGAGTAGAGCCCTGGGGTGGGGCGACTGGACAACCAGAAATCCGGTTAAAAATTGGGAACTAGGGACATGTCAAGCCCATTATGACATCTTATGGTCCAGCCACTGAGAGGACTTACTAGAGGACAGGACTCACGCTGAGGTCACAATGCGTGTTTATGCTCTCGTCGCACTCAAGAATGGGCGGGGCCTCAGGGTGAATGCTGGTTTCTCCTACACTGAACGTTGGACAACATGCCAACCACAAGGTTTCTTGCCATGGGTCAGGAAGAGTTCTGATTTCTGCATTACAGTCACCCGTGGGCAGTGATTGGAGATAAGGTCTAAGCTCTGAAGCCTGAAAATTGAGGTAGTGAAGAGATGATGACCTAAGGCCATGGCGGGTCTGATGTGCTCAGGGTGCGGTCAGCTGTCTGGGTGTTGGTCAGCAGGTCCGGGCTCAGGTTGTGTCAGACAGTGCATTAGTGCCCAGGTTAGACTATATAATTTGGGTACATTCGAGTGCCGTGTAGGTTTATCCTCATTTAAGCTGCCTGGGCAGCTCATTAGGCAATATATTTTTTCTAGAGGGCAGGCAGAGTGCTTCATTGTCGGTCTGGAATTGCCAAACATGAGGGCTTCGGGGCCAGGATAGTGAGGACGGAAGTCTGAGAACACAAGCTATACTTCGGATTCAGGGTGAGGGCACGGCAGGTACCCCCTGCAGATCTGAACCAATATCTCATGCATCTGAAGTCAGGGCGAGGATCCGACGTTGGCTCAGGTTGGAGTTTCTGTGCATGACGGCCCCTTCATGAAGGGAGCGGAATCTCGAGGCCATGGAGGTTTTCCACGTTGGGAGATGTGGGATGCCCCCTTCAAGGATTCCTTCTGCGGGACAATTGAGACCTGTTGGACAGCTCCAGGACATCCCATATGGAATGACTCCAGAGCACCGTTCCAGGATGGATGCCTGGGAAGTCCGCCTCGCCTTCCAATTGTCTCCTAGCAACAAGACAGTTTAGATCTAATGGATCTGCGGGAGCAATCGGGGTGGCTGAGTTGAAATGCACTTTCCAGAGGATGGTTCCTAACGTGTGTTTGTGTCCATGAGGGCCTTGGAATGGGGAGGTGGCACCGGGACCCTGAAGTATTCTCCTAAGCTTTGGCATAGCTCCCATGCACAAGTTTCCTTGTGGAGACGAGATTTGTTCTGATGGGTGCCTCAGGAAATCCCCTCTGCTGGTATTGGAATCCAGGCTTTTGAGGAGACATGCCTGTAAACCAAAGCAATGGATCCGATAATGGCCTCGGGTCCTGTCTGGTTCAATCTTCTTGGTATGAGTGGAGGTAGATGAGTGGAGGTAGATGCTCAGCCGGTATCAACCGCCCTTTATGTCCCGGGTGACCTACACTATTGGGATGGCCTCAGGACTTTGGAGGGTTCTCCTAATTTGTACGATTTTTGACAATGGAATGGGCAGAATTCGCATGGATTGGGTGGGGGAAGTCCTAATGTGTGGCTCCAGGGGCCCCAGCCTGGAGGGAGTGTGTCCCAGGACTTTGAGGACAGAAGACTGAAAACACAAACTCAGCTTAAGTTTGGGGACGTAGGTATGGCACGCCCGATCTACAAACCATGAGAAGAACTCTTCAGGATATGAAGAATGAGCGAGTCTGAGGCGCTTGCTCAGGCTTTTGTCTCTGGATTTTGTTTCAGCGATGGCCGTGGAATGTTAGGGTGGTCTCATGGGCCATGGACGAATCTTCCTCTCTGTGGATTTGGCCCGATCCCAATTGTTTTTCGTCAATCTGTGGGATGGGAGGACTCCTTTCAGGTTTGTTACCTCAGGTGTCCCACCAAAAGAGGAATTCCAAAGCAGAGCCCTGGGGAAGAGTGAAGGGACAACCCGAACTATGGTTAAAAATTGGGGCCTAGGGGCATGGCTAGCCCAATATGCTGTCTCTTCATATAGGCCCTGAGAGGCCTTACCTGAGGACTGGGCTCAGGCTGAGGGTCACAATGTGTGTTTGTGACCAATGTGGCCCGCAAGCATGGGCTGTGCCTCATGGGCCACGCTTGTTTCAACTACACTGAACGTTGGACCACATGCCAACCACAAGGTTTCTTGCCATGGGGAAAGAGTTCTGATTTCTGCATCATTTTCAACCCTGGGCAGTGGTTGGAGATAAGGTCTAGGTTCTGGAGCCTGAAAACCGCAGTTGGGAAGAGATGACGACCTAAGGCCATGGCGGGTCCGATGTGCTCAGTGTGCGGCCAGCTGTCTGGGTGGGACCAGGAGGTCCAGGCTCAGGCTGGGTCAGAAGGGGAAATAGTGCCCAGGTCAGTTTATATGTTTGGGGTACAGCTGAATGGCGTGCAGGTTGATCCTCATTTGGGGTTTCGGGGTAGCCCTGAGGGCAATGTTTTACTTCTGTAGGGCAGGCAGAGTGCGGCATTGTAGTTCTGGATTGCCCAACTGGAGTGCTTGTTGGCCAGTAGTCTGAGGACGGAGTCTGAGAACCCAAGCTAGGCCTAGGTTTCTGGGTGAGGATATGGCAGGCACAATCTACAGACCTCAATAGAGATCTCGTGCATCTGAAGTCAGGGCAAGGATCAGACGATCGCTCAGGTTGGACTTTCTGCCCTGATGGCCCTTTCTTGAAGGGGGTTGGATCACGAGGACATGGGGGTTTTCCCACGATGGGAGTTGTGAGAAGCTCCAAACTGCAAAGATTCTTCTGCAGGACAATTGAGACCTGTTGGTTGGCTCCAGGCCAACGATTCCGAGCAGGGTTCTAAGGATGGATGGCTGGGTAGCCCACCTCGCATTCCAATTGTCTCCAAGCAACAAGACAATTTAGATCTGCTGGATGTGGGGGGCAACCGAGGAGGCTGAGTTGAAATGGACTCTCCTGGGGATGTGTCCTAATATGTTTTTGTGTCTATGGAGACCTTGGAATGAAGCGGTGGCCCTGGGGCCCTGAAGGGTTCTCCTAAACAGAGGCTTTGACACAGCTCCAACGTGCATGTTTCCCATGTGTAGATGAGATTTGTTTTGATGGGTGAGTCAAGAAACAGCCATATGCTGGTATTGAAATCCAGGCCTCTGAGGAGAGTTTCCTGGAAACCAAAACAATAGATCCGATTAGTGCCTAGGGGCCTGTTCGTTCCTTTTTACCTCTGGGGACATCAGTCTACGGGTCTGAGTGCAGGTAGGTGCTCAGATGGGCTCAGATTGCCCCTATTTGTCCTGGGAAGCCACAACTCTTGGGATGGCTTCAGGGACTTTGGAGGTTATCCTATTAGTAGGGTCGTGGCCATTGAAATGGGCACATACAATTCCCTTTGAGAGGGCATGTACAGTCCTCAGGTTTGGCTCCAGGGCCCTGAGCCTATAGGATGCGTAGGCCAGAGCTGTTTGGACAGTTGTCTGAAAACACAAACTCGGCTTATGTTTTGGGTCATAGGTATGGCAGGACTGATCTACAGACCATGAGGAGAATACTTCGGGATATGAAAAAAGGGCGAGTGTGAGGCTCTTGCTCAAGTTTTTGTCTCTGGATATCGTGTCACTCATGGTCGTGAAATTGCCGGGTGACTTCATGGGAAATGGACGAGTCTTACTCTCTGGGGTTTCGGTCCCGTCCAAAGAGTTTGGGGTCATTCTGGGGATGGAAGAAGTCCGTTTTTTTGTTGTTGTTGTCGATTTGTTTTATTTTGTTTTTCAACCTCAGATGTCCCACCAAATGAGGGATTCCAGAGTAGAGCCCTGGGGTGGGGCGACTGGACAACCAGAAATCTGGTTAAAAATTGGGGACTAGGGACATGTCAAGCCCATTATGACATCTAATGGTCCAGCCACTGAGAGGACTTACTAGAGGACAGGACTCACGCTGAGGTCACAATGCGTGTTTATGCTCTCGTCGCACTCAAGAATGGGCGGGACCTCAGGGTGAATGCTGGTTTCTCCTACACTGAACGTTGGACAACATGCCAACCACAAGGTTTCTTGCCATGGGTCAGGAAGAGTTCTGATTTCTGCATCACAGTCACCCGTGGGCAGTGATTGGAGATAAGGTCTAGGTTCTGAAGCCTGAAAACTGAGGTAGGGAAGAGATGATGACCTTGGCCATGGCGGGTCTGATGTGCTCAGCGTGCGGTCAGCTGTCTGGGTGTTGGTCAGCAGGTCCGGGCTCAGGTTGTGTCAGACAGTGCATTAGTGCCCAGGTTAGACTATATAATTTGGGTACATTCGAGTGCCGTGTAGGTTTATCTTCATTTAAGCTGCCTGAGCAGCTCATTAGGCAATATATTTTTTCTAGAGGGCAGGCAGAGTGCTTCATTGTCGGTCCGGAATTGCCAAACATGAGGGCTTCGGGGCCAGGAGAGTGAGTACGGAAGTCTGAGAACACAAGCTAGACTTCGGATTCAGGGTGAGGGCACGGCAGGTACCCCCTGCAGATCTGAACCAATATCTCATGCATCTGAAGTCAGGGCGAGGATCCGACGTTGGCTCAGGTTGGAGTTTCTGTGCATGACGGCCCCTTCATGAAGGGAGCGGAATCTCGAGGCCATGGAGGTTTTCCACGTTGGGAGATGTGGGATGCCCCCTTCAAGGATTCCTTCTGCGGGACAATTGAGACTTGTTGGACAGCTCCAGGACATACCATATGGAATGACTCCAGAACACTGTTCCAGGATGGATGCCTGGGAAGTCCGCCTCGCCTTCCAATTGTCTCCTAGCAACAAGTCAGTTTAGATCTAATGGATCTGCGGGAGCAACCAGGGTGGCTGAGTTGAAATGCACTTTCCAGAGGATGGTTCCTAACGTGTGTTTGTGTCCATGAGGGCCTTGGAATGGGGAGGTGGCACCGGGACCCTGAAGTATTCTCCTAAGCTTTGGCATAGCTCCCATGCACAAGTTTCCTTGTGGAGACGAGATTTGTTCTGATGGGTGCCTCAGGAAATCCCCTCTGCTGGTATTGGAATCCAGGCTTTTGAGGAGACATGCCTGTAAACCAAAGCAATGGATCCGATAATGGCCTCGGGTCCTGTCTGGTTCAATCTTCTTGGTATGAGTGGAGGTAGATGAGTGGAGGTAGATGCTCAGCCGGTATCAACCGCCCTTTTTTGTCCCGGGCGACCTACACTATTGGGATGGCCTCAGGGAGTTTGGAGGGTTCTCCTAATTTGTACGATTTTTGACAATGGAATGGGCAGAATTCCCATGGATTGGGTGGGGGCAGTCCTAATGTGTGGCTCCAGGGGCCCCAGCCTGGAGGGAGTGTGTCCCAGGACTTTGAGGACAGAAGACTGAAAACACAAACTCAGCTTAAGTTTGGGGACGTAGGTATGGCACGCCCGATCTACAAACCATGAGAAGAACTCTTCAGGATATGAAGAATGAGCGAGTCTGAGGCGCTTGCTCAGGTTTTTGTCTCTAGATTTTGTTTCAGCAATGGCCGTGGAATGTTGGGGAGGTCTCATGGGCCATGGACGAATCTTCCTCTCTGTGTTTTGGCCCGATCCCAATTGTTTTTCGTCAATCTGTGGGATGGGAGGACTCCTTTCAGGTTTGTTACCTCAGGTGTCCTACCAAAAGAGGAATTCCAAAGCAGAGCCCTGGGGAAGAGTGAAGGGACAACACAAACTATGGTTAAAAATTGGGGCCTAGGGGCATGGCAAGCCCAATATGCTGTCTCTTCATATAGGCCCTGAGTGGCCTTACCTGAGGACTGGGCTCAGGCTGAGGGTCACAATGTGTGTTTGTGACCAATGTGGTCTGCAAGCATGGGCTGGGCCTCATGGGCCACGCTTGTTTCAACTACACTGAACGTTGGACAACATGCCAACCACAAGGTTTCTTGCCATGGGGAAAGAGTTCTGATTTCTGCATCATTTTCAACCCTGGGCAGTGGTTGGAGATAAGGTCTAGGTTCTGGAGCCTGAAAACCGCAGTTGGGAAGAGATGACGACCTAAGGCCATGGCGGGTCCGATGTGCTCAGTGTGCGGCCAGCTGTCTGGGTGGGACCAGGAGGTCCAGGCTCAGCTGGGTCAGAAGGGGAAATAGTGCCCAGGTCAGCCTATATGTTTGGGGTACAGCCGAATGGCGTGCAGGTTGATCCTCATTTGGGGTTTCGGGGTAGCCCTGAGGGCAATGTTTTACTTCTGTAGGGCAGGCAGAGTGCGGCATTGTAGTTCTGGATTGCCCAACTGGAGGGCTTGTGGGCCAGTAGTCTGAGGACGGAGTCTGAGAACCCAAGCTAGGCCTAGGTTTCTGGGTGAGGATATGGCAGGCACAATCTACAGACCTCAATAGAGATCTCGTGCATCTGAAGTCAGGGCAAGGATCAGACGATCGCTCAGGTTGGACTTTCTGCCCTGATGGCCCTTTCTTGAAGGGGGTTGGATCACGAGGACATGGGGGTTTTCCCACGATGGGAGTTGTGAGAAGCTCCAAACTGCAAAGATTCTTCTGCAGGACAATTGAGACCTGTTGGTTGGCTCCAGGCCAACGATTCCGAGCAGGGTTCTAAGGATGGATGGCTGGGTAGCCCACCTCGCAATCCAATGGTCTCCAAGCAACAAGACAGGTTAGATCTGCTGGATGTGGGGGGCAACCGAGGAGGCTGAGTTGAAATGGACTCTCCTGTGGATGTGTCCTAATACGTTTTTGTGTCTATGGAGACCTTGGAATGAATCGGTGGCCCTGGGTCCCTGAAGGTTTCTCCTAAACAGAGGCTTTGACACAGCTCCAACGTGCATGTTTCCCATGTGTAGATGAGATTTGTTCTGATGGGTGAGTCAAGAAACAGCCATATGCTGGTATTGAAATCCAAGCCTCTGAGGAGGATGCCTGGAAACCAAAGCAATGGATCCGATTAGTGCCTAGGGGCCTGTTCGTTCCTTTTTACCTCTGGGGACATCAGTCTACGGGTCTGAGAGCAGGTAGGTGCTCAGATGGGCTCAGATTGCCCCTGTTTATCCTTGGAAGCCAGAACTCTTGGGATGGCCTCAGGGACTTTGGAAGTTATCCTATTAGTAGGGTCGTGGCCATTGGAATGGGCACATACAATTCCCTTTGAGAGGGCAAGTACAGTCCTCAGGTTTGGCTCCAGGGCCCTGAGCCTGTAGGATGCGTAGGCCAGAACTGTTTGGACAGTTGTCTGAAAACACAAACTCGGCTTATGTTTTGGGTCATAGGTATGGCAGGACTGATCTACAGACCATGAGGAGAACACTTCGGGATATGAAAAAAGGGCGAGTGTGAGGCTCTTGCTCAAGTTTTTGTCTCTGGATATCGTGTCACTCATGGTCGTGAAATTGCCGGGTGACTTCATGGGAAATGGACGAGTCTTACTCTCTGGGGGTTCGGTCCCGTCCAAAGAGTTTGCGGTCATTCTGGGGATGGAAGAAGTCCGTTTTTTTGTTGTTGTTGTCGATTTGTTTTATTTTGTTATTCAACCTCAGATATCCCACCAAATGAGGGATTCCAGAGTAGAGCCCTGGGTGGGGCGACTGGACAACCAGAAATCTAGCTAAAAATTGGGGACTAGGGACATGTCAAGCCCATTATGACATCAAATGGTCCAGCCACTGAGAGGACTTACTAGAGGACAGGACTCACGCTGAGGTCACAATGCGTGTTTATGCACTCGTCGCACTCAAGAATGGGCGGGACCTCAGGGTGAAAGCTGGTTTCTCCTACACTGAACGTTGGACAACATGCCAACCACAAGGTTTCTTGCCATGGGTCAGGAAGAGTTCTGATTTCTGCATCACAGTCACCCGTGGGCAGTGATTGGAGATAAGGTCTAGGTTCTGAAGCCTGAAAACTGAGGTAGGGAAGAGATGATGACCTAAGGCCATGGCGGGTCTGATGTGCTCAGCGTGCGGTCAGCTGTCTGGGTGTTGGTCAGCAGGTCCGGGCTCAGGTTGTGTCAGACAGTGCATTAGTGCCCAGGTTAGACTATATAATTTGGGTACATTCGAGTGCCGTGTAGGTTTATCTTCATTTAAGCTGCCTGGGCAGCTCATTAGGCAATATATTTTTCTAGAGGGCAGGCAGAGTGCTTCATTGTCGGTCCGGAATTGCCAAACATGAGGGCTTCGGGGACAGGAGGGTGAGGACGGAAGTCTGAGAACACAAGCTAGTCTTCGGATTCAGGGTGAGGGCACGGCAGGTACCCCCTGCAGATCTGAACCAATATCTCATGCATCTGAAGTCAGGGCGAGGATCCGACGTTGGCTCAGGTTGGAGTTTCTGTGCATGACGGCCCCTTCATGAAGGGAGCGCAATCTCGAGGCCATGGAGGTTTTCCACGTTGGGAGATGTGGGATGCCCCCTTCAAGGATTCCTTCTGCGGGACAATTGAGACCTGTTGGACAGCTCCAGGACATCCCATATGGAATGACTCCAGAGCAACGTTCCAGGATGGATGCCTGGGAAGTCCGCCTCGCCTTCCAATTGTCTCCTAGCAACAAGACAGTTTAGATCTAATGGATCTGCGGGAGCAACCGGGGTGGCTGAGTTGAAATGCACTTTCCAGAGGATGGGTCCTAACGTGTGTTTGTATCCATGAGGGCCTTGGAATGGGGAGGTGGCACCGGGACCCTGAAGTATTCTCCTAAGCTTTGGCATAGCTCCCATGCACAAGGTTCCTTGTGGAGACGAGATTTGTTCTGATGGGTGCCTCAGGAAATCCCCTCTGCTGGTATTGGAATCCAGGCTTTTGAGGAGACATGCCTGTAAACCAAAGCAATGGATCCGATAATGGCCTTGGGTCCTGTCTGGTTCAATCTTCTTGGTATGAGTGGAGGTAGATGAGTGGAGGTAGATGCTCAGCCGGTATCAACCGCCTTTTTTTGTCCCGGGCGACCTACACTATTGGGATGGCCTCAGGGACTTTGGAGGGTTCTCCTAATTTGTACGATTTTTAACAATGGAATGGGCAGAATTCTCATGGATTGGGTGGGGGAAGTCCTAATGTGTGGCTCCAGGGGCCCCAGCCTGGAGGGAGTGTGGCCCAGGACTTTGAGGACAGAAGACTGAAAACACAAACTCAGCTTAAGTTTGGGGACGTAGGTATGGCACGCCCGATCTACAAACCATGAGAAGAACTCTTCAGGATATGAAGAATGAGCGAGTCTGAGGCGCTTGCTCAGGCTTTTTTCTCTGGATTTTGTTTCAGCGATGGCCGTGGAATGTTGGGGAGTTCTCAAGGGCCATGGACGAATCTTCCTCTCTGTGGATTTGGCCCGATCCCAATTGTTTTTCGTCAATCTGTGGGATGGGAGGACTCCTTTCAGGTTTGTTACCTCAGGTGTCCCACCAAAAGAGGAATTCCAAAGCAGAGCCCTGGGGAAGAGTGAAGGGACAACCCGAACTACGGTTAAAAATTGGGGCCTAGGGGCATGGCAAGGCCAATATGCTGTGTCTTCATATAGGCCCTGAGAGGCCTTACCTGAGGACTGGGCTCAGGCTGAGGGTCACAATGTGTGTTTTTGACCAATGTGGCCCACAAGCATGGGCTGGGCCTCATGGGCCACGCTTGTTTCAACTACACTGAACGTTGGACAACATGCCAACCACAAGGTTTCTTGCCATGGGGAAAGAGTTCTGATTTCTGCATCATTTTCAAACCTGGGCAGTGGTTGGAGATAAGGTCTAGGTTCTGGAGCCTGAAAACCGCAGTTGGGAAGAGATGACGACCTAAGGCCATGGCGGGTCCGATGTGCTCAGTGTGCGGCCAGCTGTCTGGGTGGGACCAGGAGGTCCAGGCTCAGGCTGGGTCAGAAGGGGAAATAGTGCCCAGGTCAGCCTATATGTTTGGGGTACAGCCGAATGGCGTGCAGGTTGATCCTCATTTGGGGTTTCGGGGTAGCCCTGAGGGCAATGTTTTACTTCTGTAGGGCAGGCAGAGTGCGGCATTGTAGTTCTGGATTGCCGAACTGGAGGGCTTGTGGGCCAGTAGTCTGAGGACGCAGTCTGAAAACCCAAGCTAGGCCTAGGTTTCTGGGTGAGGATATGGCAGGCACAATCTACAGACATCAATAGAGATCTCGTGCATCTGAAGTCAGGGCAAGGATCAGACGATCGCTCAGGTTGGACTTTCTGCCCTGATGGCCCTTTCTTGAAGGGGGTTGGATCACGAGGACATGGGGGTTTTCCCACGATGGGAGTTGTGAGAAGCTCCAAACTGCAAAGATTCTTCTGCAGGACAATTGAGACCTGTTGGTTGACTCCAGGCCAACGATTCCGAGCAGGGTTCTAAGGATGGATGGCTGGGTAGCCCACCTCGCATTCCAATTGTCTCCAAGCAACAAGACAGGTTAGATCTGCTGGATGTGGGGGGCAACCGAGGAGGCTGAGTTGAAATGGACTCTCCTTTGGATGTGTCCTAATATGTTTTTGTGTCTATGGAGACCTTGGAATGAAGCGGTGGCCCTGGGCCCTGAAGGGTTCTCCTAAACAGAGGCTTTGACACAGCTCCAACGTGCATGTTTCCCATGTGTAGATGAGATTTGTTCTGATGGGTGAGTCAAGAAACAGCCATATGCTGGTATTGAAATCCAGGCCTCTGAGGAGAGATGTCTGGAAACCAAAGCAATGGATCCGATTAGTGCCTAGGGGCCTGTTCGTTCCTTTTTACCTCTGGGGACATCAGTCTACGGGTCTGAGTGCAGGTAGGTGCTCAGATGGGCTCAGATTGCCCCTGTTTGTCCTGGGAAGCCACAACTCTTGGGATGGCCTCAGCGACTTGGGAGGTTATCCTATTAGTAGGGTCGTGGCCATTGGAATGGGCACATACAATTCCCTTGGAGAGGGCAAGTACAGTCCTCAGGTTTGGCTCCAGGGCCCTGAGCCTGTAGGGTGTGTAGGCCAGAGCTGTTTGGACAGTTGTCTGAAAACACAAACTCAGCTTATGTTTTGGGTCATAGGTATGGCAGGACTGATCTACAGACCATGAGGAGAACACTTCGGGATATGAAAAAAGGGCCAGTGTGAGGCTCTTGCTCAAGTTTTTGTCTCTGGATATCGTGTCACTCATGGTCGTGAAATTGCCGGGTGACTTCATGGGAAATGGACGAGTCTTACTCTCTGGGGGTTCGGTCCCGTCCAAAGAGTTTGCGGTCATTCTGGGGATGGAAGAAGTCCGTTTTTTTGTTGTTGTTGTCGATTTGTTTCATTTTGTTTTTCAACCTCAGATGTCCCACCAAATGAGGGATTCCAGAGTAGAGCCCTGGGGTGGGGCGACTGGACAACCAGAAATCTGGTTAAAAATTGGGGACTAGGGACATGTCAAGCCCATTATGACATCTAATGGTCCAGCCACTGAGAGGACTTACTAGAGGACAGGACTCACGCTGAGGTCACAATGCGTGTTTATGCTCTCGTCGCACTCAAGAATGGGCCGGGCCTCAGAGTGAATGCTGGTTTCTCCTACACTGAACGTTGGACAACATGCCAACCACAAGGTTTCTTGCCATGGGTCAGGAAGAGTTCTGATTTCTGCATCACAGTCACCCGTGGGCAGTGATTGGAGATAAGGTCTAGGTTCTGAAGCATGAAAACTGAGGTAGGGAAGAGATGATGACCTAAGGCCATGGCGGGTCTGATGTGCTCAGGGTGCGGTCAGCTGTCTGGGTGTTGGTCAGCAGGTCCGGGCTCAGGTTGTGTCAGACAGTGCAATAGTGCCCAGGTTAGACTATATAATTTGGGTACATTCGAGTGCCGTGTAGGTTTATCCTCATTTAAGCTGCCTGGGCAGCTCATTAGGCAATACATTTTTTCTAGAGGGCAGGCAGAGTGCTTCATTGTCGGTCCGGAATTGCCAAACTTGAGGGCTTCGGGGCCAGGAGAGTGAGGACGGAAGTCTGAGAACACAAGCTAGTCTTCGGATTCAGGGTGAGGGCACGGCAGGTACCCCCTGCAGATCTGAACCAATATCTCATGCATCTGAAGTCAGGGCGAGGATCCGACGTTGGCTCAGGTTGGAGTTTCTGTGCATGACGGCCCCTTCATGAAGGGAGCGGAATCTCGAGGCCATGGAGGTTTTCCACGTTGTGAGATGTGGGATGCCCCCTTCAAGGATTCCTTCTGCGGGACAATTGAGACCTGTTGGACAGCTCCAGGACATCCCATATGGAATGACTCCAGAGCAACGTTCCAGGATGGATGCCTGGGAAGTCCGCCTCGCCTTCTAATTGTCTCCTAGCAACAAGACAGTTTAGATCTAATGGATCTGCGGGAGCAACCGGGGTGGCTGAGTTGAAATGCACTTTCCAGAGGATGGGTCCTAACGTGTGTTTGTGTCCATGAGGGCCTTGGAATGGGGAGGTGGCACCGGGACCCTGAAGAATTCTCCTAAGCTTTGGCATAGCTCCCATGCACAAGTTTCCTTGTGGAGACGAGATTTGTTCTGATGGGTGCCTCAGGAAATCCCCTCTGCTGGTATTGGAATCCAGGCTTTTGAGGAGACATGCCTTTAAACCAAAGCAATGGATCCGATAATGGCCTCGGGTCCTGTCTGGTTCAATCTTCTTGGTATGAGTGGAGGTAGATGAGAGGAGGTAGATGCTCAGCCGGTATCAATCGCCCTTTATGTCCCGGGTGACCTACACTATTGGGATGGCCTCAGGGACTTTGGAGGGTTCTCCTAATTTGTACGATTTTTGACAATGGAATGGGCAGAATTCCCATGGATTGGGTGGGGGCAGTTCTAATGTGTGGCTCCAGGGGCCCCAGCCTGGAGGGAGTGTGGCCCAGGACTTTGAAAACAGAAGACTGAAAACACAAACTCAGCTTAAGTTTGGGGACGTAGTTATGGCACGCCCGATCTACAAACCATGAGAAGAACTCTTCAGGATATGAAGAATGAGCGAGTCTGAGGCGCTTGCTCAGGCTTTTGTCTCTAGATTTTGTTTCAGCGATGGCCGTGGAATGTTGGGGAGGTCTCATGGGTCATGGACGAATCTTCCTCTCTGTGGATTTGGCCCGATCCCAATTGTTTTTCGTCAATCTGTGGGATGGGAGGACTCCTTTCAGGTTTGTTACCTCAGGTGTCCCACCAAAAGAGGAATTCCAAAGCAGAGCCCTGGGGAAGAGTGAAGGGACAACCCGAACTATGGTTAAAAATTGGGGCCTAGAGAGAGGAGTCAAGATGGCGGAGAAGTAGCAAGCTGAGACTGCTTCAGCTAGCCGGAGATCAGCTAGATAGCTTATCTAAAGATTGCAAACACCTGAAAATCCATCGGCAGACCGAAGAGAAGAAGAACAGCAATTCTGGAAACAGAAAAACAACCACTTTCTGAAAGGTAGGACCGGCGGAGAAGTGAATCCAAAGCGACGGGAAGATAGACCCCGGGGGGAGGGGCCGGCTCCCGGCAAGCGGCGGAGCAACCGCGCACAAAATCAGGACTTTTAAAAGTCTGTTCCGCTGAGGGACATCAGTCCAGAGGCTAAACCGGGGCGAAGCCCACGCGGGGTCAGCATGGCCTCAGGTCCCGCAGGGTCACAGAAGGATCGGGGGTGTCTGAGTGTCGCAGAGCTTGCGGGTATTGGAACGGGAAAGCCGGCTACAGAGACAGAGCCGACAGTAAGCTCACAGCTCGGTGTTACCTTGAACCGATCACAGGCTCGGTGAGCTAGGAGCGCGGCCGGAGGTCAGGCAGACGGGAGTAACTGGGCGCTGTTCTCTGAGGGCGCACTGAGGAGTGGGGCCCTGGGCTCTCGGCTCCTCCGGGCCGGAGACCAGGAGGCCGCCATTTGTGTTCCCGTCCTCCGGAACTCTACGGAAAGCTCTCAGGGAACAAAAGCTCCTGAAAGCAAACCCGAGCGGATTACTCACCCCGGCCCCTGGTAAGGGCGGTGTAATTCCGCCTGGGGCAAAGACACTTGAGAATCACTACAACAGGCCCCTCCCCCAGAAGATCAACAAGAAATCCAGCTGAGACCAAGTTCACCTACCAAGGAGTGCGGTTTCAATACCAAGGAGAGCAGCAGAATTCCAGAGGAGGAGAAAGCAAAGCACGGAACTCATGGCTTTTTTCCTGTGATTTTTTTTTAGTCTTGCAGTTAATTTAATTTTTTCTTTTTTCATTTTTTTTTTCTTTTTTTCTTTTTCTTCTTGCCTTCGGGTAAATTTTTTTTTTTTTAACTGTTACCTTTTTCTTTTTTAACGATTTTTTACTAGTTTATCTAATATATATATTTTTTCTTTTTTACATTTTTCTCAGGTGTTTTCTTTTTTTAAAAAAATTTTTTTTCTTTTCTTTTTTTTTCTTTCTTCCTTTTTGAACCTCTTTTTATCCCCTTTCTCCCCACTCACGATTTTGGATCTCTTCTAATTTAGTTAAAGCATATTTTCCTGGGGTTGTTGCCACCCTTTTAGTATTTTACTTGCCCCTTCATTTACTCTTATCTGGCCAAAATGACAAGACGTAAAAATTCAACGCAAAAAAAAGAACAAGAGGCAGTACCAAAGGCTAGGGACCTAATCAATACAGACATCGGTAATATGTCAGATCTAGAGTTCAGAATGACAATTCTCAAGGTTCTAGCCGGGCTCGAAAAAGGCATGGAAGATATTAGAGAAACCCTCTCAAGAGATATAAAAGCCCTTTCTGGAGAAATAAAAGAACTAAAATCTAACCAAGTTGAAATCAAAAAAGCTATTAATGAGGTGCAATCAAAAATGGAGGCTCTAACTGCTAGGATAAATGAGGCAGAAGAAAGAATTAGTGATATAGAAGACCAAATGACAGAGAATAAAGAAGCTGAGCAAAAGAGGGACAAACAGCTACTGGACCACGAGGGGAGAATTCGAGAATTAAGTGACACCATAAGACGAAACAACATTAGAATAATTGGGATTCCAGAAGAAGAAGAAAGAGAGAGGGGAGCAGAAGGTATACTGGAGAGAATTATTGGGGAGAATTTCCCCAATATGGCAAAGGGAACGAGCATCAAAATTCAGGAGGTTCAGAGAACGCCCCTCAAAATCAATAAGAATAGGCCCACACCCCGTCACCTAATAGTAAAATTTACAAGTCTCAGTGACAAAGAGAAAATCCTGAAAGCAGCCCGGGAAAAGAAGTCTGTAACATACAATGGTAAAAATATTAGATTGGCAGCTGACTTATCCACAGAGACCTGGCAGGCCAGAAAGAGCTGGCATGATATTTTTAGAGCACTAAACGAGAAAAACATGCAGCCCAGAATACTATATCCAGCTAGGCTATCATTGAAAATAGAAGGAGAGATTAAAAGCTTCCAGGACAAACAACAACTGAAAGAATTTGCAAATACCAAACCAGCTCTACAGGAAATATTGAAAGGGGTCCTCTAAGCAAAGAGAGAGCCTACAAGTGGTAGATCAGAAAGGAACAGAGACCATATACAATAACAGTCACCTTACAGGCAATACAATGGCACTAAATTCATATCTCTCAATAGTTACCCTAAATGTGAATGGGCTAAATGCCCCTGTCAAAAGACACAGGGTATCAGAATGGATAAAAAAACAAAACCCATCTATATGTTGCCTCCAAGAAACTCATTTTAAGCCCGAAGACACCTCCAGATTTAAAGTGAGGGGGTGGAAAAGAATTTACCATACTAATGGACATCAGAAGAAAGCAGGAGTGGCAATCCTTATATCAGATCAATTAGATTTTAAGCCAAAGACTATAATAAGAGATGAGGAAGGACACTATATCATACTCAAAGGGTCTGTCCAACAAGAAGATTTAACAATTTTAAATATCTATGCCCCCAACGTGGGAGCAGCCAACTATATAAACCAATTAATAACAAAATCAAAGAAACACATCAACAACAATACAATAATAGTAGGGGACTTTAACACTCCCCTCACTGAAATGGACAGGTCATCCAAGCAAAAGATCAGCAAGGAAATAAAGGCCTTAAACGACACACTGGACCAGATGGACATCACAGATATATTCAGAACATTTCATCCCAAAGCAACAGAATACACATTCTTCTCTAGTGCACATGGAACATTCTCTAGAATAGATCACATCCTCGGTCCTAAATCAGGACTCAACCGGTATCAAAAGATTGGGATCATTCCCTGCATATTTTCAGACCACAATGCTCTAAAGCTAGAACTCAACCACAAAAGGAAGTTTGGAAAGAACCCAAATACATGGACACTAAACAGTATCCTTCTAAAGAATGAATGGGTCAACCGGGAAATTAAAGAAGAATTGAAAAAAATCATGGAAACAAATGATAATGAAAATACAACGGTTCAAAATCTGTGGGACACAATAAAGGCAGTCCTGAGAGGAAAGTATATAGCGGTACAAGACTTTCTCAAGAAACAAGAAAGGTCTCAGGTACACAACCTAACCCTACACCTAAAGGAGCTGGAGAAAGAACAAGAAAGAAACCCTAAGCCCAGCAGGAGAAGAGAAATCATAAAGATCAGAGCAGAAATCAATGAAATAGAAACCAAAAAAAACAATAGAAAAAATCAACGAAAGTAGGAGCTGGTTCTTTGAAAGAATTAATAAAATTGATAAACCCCTGGCCCGACTTATCAGAAAGAAAAGAGAAAGGACCCAAATAAATAAAATCATGAATGAAAGAGGAGAGATCACAACGAACACCAAAGAAATACAAACTATTATAAGAACATACTATGAGCAACTCTACGGCAATAAATTTGACAATCTGGAAGAAATGGATGCATTCCTAGAAACATATAAACTACCACAACTGAACCAGGAAGAAATAGAAAGCCTGAACAGACCCATAACCAGTAAGGAGATTGAAACAGTCATTAAAAATCTCCAAACAAACAAAAGCCCAGGGCCAGATGGCTTCCCGGGGGAATTCTACCAAACATTTAAAGAAGAACTAATTCCTATTCTCCTGAAACTGTTCCAAAAAATAGAAATGGAAGGAAAACTTCCAAACTCATTTTATGAGGCCAGCATCACCTTGATCCCAAAACCAGACAAGGATCCCACCAAAAAAGAGAGCTATAGACCGATATCCTTGATGAACACAGATGCTAAAATACTCAACAAAATACTAGCCAATAGGATTCAACAGTACATTAAAAAGATTATTCACCACGACCAAGTGGGATTTATTCCAGGTCTGCAAGGTTGGTTCAACATCCGCAAATCAGTCAATGTGATACAACACATCAATAAAAGAAAGAACAAGAACCATATGATACTCTCAATAGATGCTGAAAAAGCATTTGACAAAGTACAGCATCCCTTCCTGATCAAAACTCTTCAAAGTGTAGGGATAGAGGGCACATACCTCAATATCATCAAAGCCATCTATGAAAAACCCATCGCAAATATCATTCTCAATGGAGAAAAACTGAAAGCTTTTCCACTAAGGTCAGGAACACGGCAGGGATGTCCATTATCACCACTGCTATTCAACATAGTACTAGAGGTCCTAGCCTCAGCAATCAGACAACAAAAGGAAATTAAAGGCATCCAAATTGGCAAAGAAGAAGTCAAATTATCACTCTTCGCAGATGATATGATACTATATGTGGAAAACCCAAAAGACTCCACTCCAAAACTGCTAGAACTTATACAGGAATTCAGTAAATTGTCAGGATATAAAATCAATGCACAGAAATCAGTTGCATTTCTCTACACCAACAGCAAGACAGAAGAAAGAGATATTAAGGAGTCAATCCCATTTACAATTGCATCCAAAACCATAAGATACCTAGGAATAAACCTAACCAAAGAGACACAGAATCTATACTCAGAAAACTATAAAGTACTCATGAAAGAAATTGAGGAAGACACAAAGAAATGGAAAAATGTTCCATGCTCCTGGATTGGAAGAATAAATATTGTGAAAATGTCTATGCTACCTAAAGCAATCTACACATTTAATGCAATTCCTATCAAAGTACCATCCATCTTTTTCAAAGAAATGGAACAAATAATGCTAAAATTTATATGGAACCAGAAAAGACCTCGAATAGCCAAAGGGATATTGAAAAAGAAAGCCAACGTTGGTGGCATCACAATTCCGGACTTCAAGCTCTATTACAAAGCTGTCATCATCAAGACAGCATGGTACTGGCACAAAAACAGACACATAGATCAATGGAATAGAATAGAGAGCCCAGAAATAGACCCTCAAATCTATGGTCAACTCATCTTCGACAAAGCAGGAAAGAATGTCCAATGGAAAAAAGACAGCCTCTTCAATAAATGGTGCTGGGAAAATTGGACAGCCACATGCAGAAAAATGAAATTGGACCATTTCCTTACACCACACACAAAAATAGACTCAAAATGGATGAAGGACCTCAATGTGCGAAAGGAATCCATCAAAATCCTTGAGGAGAACACAGGCAGCAACCTCTTCGACCTCTGCCGCAGCAACATCTTCCTAGGAACAACGCAAAAGGCAAGGGAAGCAAGGGAAAAAATGAACTATTGGGATTTCATCAAGATCAAAAGCTTTTGCACAGCAAAGGAAACAGTTAACAAAATCAAAAGACAACTGACAGAATGGGAGAAGATATTTGCAAACGACATATCAGATAAAGGACTAGTGTCCAGAATCTATAAAGAACTTAGCAAACTCAACACCCAAAGAACAAATAATCCAATCAAGAAATGGGCAGAGGACATGAACAGACATTTCTGCAAAGAAGACATCCAGATGGCCAACAGACACATGAAAAAGTGCTCCATATCACTCGGCATCAGGGAAATACAAATCAAAACCACAATGAGATATCACCTCACACCAGTCAGAATGGCTAAAATCAACAAGTCAGGAAATGACAGATGCTGGCGAGGATGTGGAGAAAGGGGAACCCTCCTACACTGTTGGTGGGAATGCAAGCTGGTGCAGTCACTCTGGAAAACAGCATGGAGGTTCCTCAGAATGTTGAAAATTGAACTGCCCTATGACCCAGCAATTGCACTATTGGGTATTTACCCTAAAGATACAAATGTAGTGATCCAAAGGGGCACATGCACCCGAATGTTTATAGCAGCAATGTCCACAATAGCCAAACTATGGAAAGAACCTAGATGTCCATCCACAGATGAATGGATCAAGAAGATGTGGTATATATACACAATGGAATACTATACAGCCATCAAAAGAAATGAAATCTTGCCATTTGCGACAACATGGATGGAACTAGAGCGTATCATGCTTAGCGAAATAAGTCAAGCAGAGAAAGACAACTATCATATGATCTCCCTGATATGAGGAAGTGGTGATGCAACATGGAGGCTTAAGTGGGTAGGAGAAGAATCAATGAAACAAGATGGGATTGGGAGGGAGACAAACCATAAGTGACTCTTAATCTCACAAAACAAACTGAGGGCTGCTGGGGGGAGGGGGTTTGGGAGAAGGGGGTGGGATTATGGACATTGGGGAGGGTATGTGCTTTGGTGAGTGCTGTGAAGTGTGTAAACCTGGTGATTCACAGACCTGTACCCCTGGGGATAAAAATATATGTTTATAAAAAAAAAAAAAAAAAGAAAGGACAAATACCCAACTTTTGTAGCAGCATGGACGGGACTGGAAGAGATTATTATGCTGAGTGAAATAAGTCAAGCAGAGAGAGTCAATTATCATATGGTTTCACTTATTTGTGGAGCATAACAAATAGCACGGAGGACATGGGGAGTTAGAGAGGAGAAGGGAGTTGGGGGAAATTGGAAGGGGAGGTGAACCATGAGAGACTATGGACTCTGAAAAACAATCTGAGGATTTTGAAGGGGTGGGGGGTGGGAGTTTGGGGTACTAGGTGGTGGGTATTATAAAGGGCACGAATTGCATGGAGCACTGGGTGTGGTGAAAAATAATGAATACTGTTATGCTGAAAATAAAAAATAAATTATAAAAAAAAAAAAGAAAGGAAAAAAAAAAATTGGGGCCTAGGGGCATGGCAAGCCCAATATGCTGTCTCTTCATATAGGCCCTGAGAGGCCTTACCTGAAAACTGGGCTCAGGCTGAGGGTCACAATGTGTGTTTGTGACCAATGTGGCCCGCAAGCATGGGCTGGGCCTCATGGGCCACGCTTGTTTCAACTACACTGAACATTGGAATACATGCCAACCACAAGGTTTCTTGCCATGGGGAAAGAGTTCTGATTTCTGCATCATTTTCAACCCTGGGCAGTGGTTGGAGAAAAGGTCTAGGTTCTGGAGCCTGAAAACCGCAGTTGGGAAGAGATGACGACCTAAGGCCATGGCGGGTCCGATGTGCTCAGTGTGCGGCCAGCTGTCTGGGTGGGACCAGGAGGTCCAGGCTCAGGCTGGGTCAGAAGGGGAAATAGTGCCCAGGTCAGCCTATATGTTTGGGGTACAGCCGAATGGCGTGCAGGTTGATCCTCATTTGGGGTTTCGGGGTAGCCCTGAGGGCAATGTTTTACTTCTGTAGGGCAGGCAGAGTGCGGCATTGTAGTTCTGGATTGCCCAACTGGAGGGCTTGTGGGCCAGTAGTCTGAGGACGCAGTCTGAGAACCCAAGCTAGGCCTAGGTTTCTGGGTGAGGATATGGCAGGCACAATCTACAGACCTCAATAGAGATCTCGTGCATCTGAAGTCAGGGCAAGGATCAGACGATCGCTCAGGTTGGACTTTCTGCCCTGATGGCCCTTTCTTGAAGGGGGTTGGATCACGAGGACATGGGGGTTTTCCCACGATGGGAGTTGTGAGAAGCTCCAAATGGCAAAGATTCTTCTGCAGGACAATTGAGACCTGTTGGTTGGCTCCAGGCCAACGATTCCGAGCAGGGTCCTAAGGATGGATGGATGGGTAGCCCACCTCGCATTCCAATTGTCTCCAAGCAACAAGACAGGTTAGATCTGCTGGATGTGGGGGGCAACCGAGGAGGCTGAGTTGAAATGGACTCTCCTCTGGATGTGTCCTAATATGTTTTTGTGTCTATGGAGACCTTGGAATGAAGCGGTGGCCCTGGGCCCTGAAGGGTTCTCCTAAACAGAGGCTTTGACAAAGCCCAACGTGCATGTTTCCCATGTGTAGATGAGATTTGTTCTGATGGGTGAGTCAAGAAACAGCCATATGCTGATATTGAAATCCAGGCCTCAGAGGAGAGATGCCTGGAAACCAAAGCAATGGATCCGATTAGTGCCTAGGGGCCTGTTCGTTCCTTTTTACCCTTGGGGACATCAGTCTACGGGTCTGAGTGCAGGTAGGTGCTCAGATGGGCTCAGATTGCCCCTGTTTGTCCTGGGAAGCCACAACTCTTGGGATGGCCTCAGCGACTTTGGCGGTTATCCTATTAGTAGGGTCGTGGCCATTGGAATGGGCACATACAATTCCCTTGGAGAGGGCAAGTACAGTCCTCAGGTTTGGCTCCAGGGCCCTGAGCCTGTAGGGTGTGTAGGCCAGAGCTGTTTGGACAGTTGTCTGAAAACACAAACTCGGCTTATGTTTTGGGTCATAGGTATGGCAAGACTGATCTACAGACCATGAGGAGAACACTTCGGGATATGAAAAAAGGGCGAGTGTGAGGCTCTTGCTCAAGTTTTTGTCTCTGGATATCGTGTCACTCATGGTCGTGAAATTGCCGGGTGACTTCTTGGGAAATGGACGAGTCTTACTCTCTGGGGGTTCGGTCCCGTCCAAAGAGTTTGCGGTCATTCTGGGGATGGAAGAAGTCCGTTTTTTTCTTGTTGTTGTCGATTTGTTTCATTTTGTTTTTCAACCTCAGATGTCCCACCAAATGAGGGATTCCAGAGTAGAGCCCTGGGGTGGGACGACTGGACAACCAGAAATCTGGTTAAAAATTGGGGACTAGGGACATGTCAAGCCCATTATGACATCTAATGGTCCAGCCAATGAGAGGACTTACTAGAGGACAGGACTCACGCTGAGGTCACAATGCGTGTTTATGCTCTTGTCGCACTCAAGAATGGGCGGGGCCTCAGGGTGAATGCTGGTTTCTCCTACACTGAACGTTGGACAACATGCCAACCACAAGGTTTCTTGCCATGGGTCAGGAAGAGTTCTGATTTCTGCATCACAGTCACCCGTGGGCAGTGATTGGAGATTCGGTCTAGGTTCTGAAGCCTGAAAACTGAGGTAGGGAAGAGATGATGACCTAAGGCCATGGCGGGTCTGATGTGCTCAGCGTGCGGTCAGCTGTCTGGGTGTTGGTCAGCAGGTCCGGGCTCAGGTTGTGTCAGACAGTGCATTAGTGCCCAGGTTAGACTATATAATTTGGGTACATTCGAGTGCCGTGTAGGTTTATCCTCATTTAAGCTGCCTGGGATAGCTCATTAGGCAATACATTTTTTCTAGAGGGCAGGCAGAGTGCTTCATTGTCGGTCCGGAATTGCCAAATTGAGGGCTTCGGGGCCAGGATAGTGAGGACAGAAGTCTGAGAACACAAGCTAGTCTTCGGATTCAGGGTGAGGGCACGGCAGGTACCCCCTGCAGATCTGAACCAATATCTCATGCATCTGAAGTCAGGGCGAGGATCCGACTATGGCTCAGGTTGGAGTTTCTGTGCATGACGGCCCCTTCATGAAGGGAGCGGAATCTCGAGGCCATGGAGGTTTTCCACGTTGGGAGATGTGGGATGCCCCCTTCAAGGATTCCTTCTGCGGGACAATTGAGACCTGTTGGACAGCTCCAGGACATCCCATATGGAATGACTCCAGAGCACTGTTCCAGGATGAAAGCCTGGGAAGTCCGCCTCGCCTTCCAATTGTCTCCTAGCAACAAGACAGTTTAGATCTAATGGATCTGCGGGAGCAACCGGGGTGGCTGAGTTGAAATGCAGTTTCCAGAGGATGGGTCCTAACGTGTGTTTGTATCCATGAGGGCCTTGGAATGGGGAGGTGGCACCGGGACCCTGAAGAATTCTCCTAAGCTTTGGCATAGCTCCCATGCACAAGGTTCCTTGTGGAGACGAGGTTTGTTCTGATGGGTGCCTCAGGAAATCCCCTCTGCTGGTATTGGAATCCAGGCTTTTGAGGAGACATGCCTGTAAACCAAAGCAATGGATCCGATAATGGCCTCGGGTCCTGTCTGGTTCAATCTTCTTGGTATGAGTGGAGGTAGATGCTCAGCCGGTATCAACCGCCCTTTTTTGTCCCGGGCGACCTACACTATTGGGATGGCCTCAGGGACTTTGGATGGTTCTCCTAATTTGTACGATTTTTGACAATGGAATGGGCAGAATTCCCATGGATTGGGTGGGGGCAGTCCTAATGTGTGGTTCCAGGGGCCCCAGCCTGGAGGGAGTGTGGCCCAGGACTTTGAGGACAGAAGACTGAAAACACAAACTCAGCTTAAGTTTGGGGACGTAGGTATGGCACGCCCGATCTACAAACCATGAGAAGAACTCTTCAGGATATGAAGAATGAGCGAGTCTGAGGCGCTTGCTCAGGCTTTTTTCTCTGGATTTTGTTTCAGCGATGGCCGTGGAATGTTGGGGAGGTCTCAAGGGCCATGGACGAATCTTCCTCTCTGTGGATTTGGCCCGATCCCAATTGTTTTTCGTCAATCTGTGGGATGGGAGGACTCCTTTCAGGTTTGTTACCTCAGGTGTCCCACCAATTAGGAATTCCAAAGCAGAGCCCTGGGGAAGAGTGAAGGGACACCACGAACTATGGTTAAAAATTGGGGCCTAGGGGCATGGCAAGCCCAATATGCTGTCTCTTCATATAGGCCCTGAGAGGCCTTACCTGAGGACTGGGCTCAGGCTGAGGGTCAAAATGTGTGTTTGTGACCAATGTGGCCCGCAAGCATGGGCTGGGCCTCATGGGCCACGCTTGTTTCAACTACACTGAACGTTGGACAACATGCCAACCACAAGGTTTCTTGCCATGGGGAAAGAGTTCTGATTTCTGCATCATTTTCAAACCTGGGCAGTGGTTGGAGATAAGGTCTAGGTTCTGGAGCCTGAAAACCGCAGTTGGGAAGAGATGACGACCTAAGGCCATGGCGGGTCCGATGTGCTCAGTGAGCGGCCAGCTGTCTGGGTGGGACCAGGATGTCCAGGCTCAGGCTGGGTCAGAAGGGGAAATAGTGCCCAGGTCAGCCTATATGTTTGGGGTACAACCGAATGGCGTGCAGGTTGATCCTCATTTGGGGTTTCGGGGTAGCCCTGAGGGCAATGTTTTACTTCTGTAGGGCAGGCAGAGTGCGGCATTGTAGTTCTGGATTGCCGAACTGGAGGGCTTGTGGGCCAGTAGTCTGAGGACGCAGTCTGAAAACCCAAGCTAGGCCTAGGTTTCTGGGTGAGGATATGGCAGGCACAATCTACAGACCTCAATAGAGATCTCGTGCATCTGAAGTCAGGGCAAGGATCAGACGATCGCTCAGGTTGGACTTTCTGCCCTGATGGCCCTTTCTTGAAGGGGGTTGGATCACGAGGACATGGGGGTTTTCCCACGATGGGAGTTGTGAGAAGCTCCAAACTGCAAAGATTCTTCTGCAGGACAATTGAGACCTGTTGGTTGGCTCCAGGCCAACGATTCCGAGCAGGGTTCTAAGGATGGATGGCTGGGTAGCCCACCTCGCATTCCAATTGTCTCCAAGCAACAAGACAGGTTAGATCTGCTGGATGTGGGGGGCAACGGAGGAGGCTGAGTTGAAATGGACTCTCCTGTGGATGTGTCCTAATATGTTTTTGTGTCTATGGAGACCTTGGAATGAAGCGGTGGCCCTGGGCCCTGAAGGGTTCTCCTAAATAGAGGCTTTGACACAGCTCCAACGTGCATGTTTCCCATGTGTAGATGAGATTTGTTCTGATGGGTGAGTCAAGAAACAGCCATATGCTTGTATTGTAATCCAGGCCTCTGAGGAGAGATGTCTGGAAACCAAAGCAATGGATCCGATTAGTGCCTAGGGGCCTGTTCGTTCCTTTTTACCTCTGGGGACATCAGTCTACGGGTCTGAGTGCAGGTAGGTGCTCAGATGGGCTCAGATTGCCCCTGTTTGTCCTGGGAAGCCACAACTCTTGGGATGGCCTCAGCGACTTGGGAGGTTATCCTATTAGTAGGGTCGTGGCCATTGGAATGGGCACATACAATTCCCTTGGAGAGGGCAAGTACAGTCCTCAGGTTTGGCTCCAGGGCCCTGAGCCTGTAGGGTGTGTAGGCCAGAGCTGTTTGGACAGTTGTCTGAAAACACAAACTCGGCTTATATTTTGGGTCATAGGTATGGCAGGACTGATCTACAGACCATGAGGAGAACACTTCGGGATATGAAAAAAGGGCGAGTGTGAGGCTCTTGCTCAAGTTTTTGTCTCTGGATATCGTGTCACTCATGGTCGTGAAATTGCCGGGTGACTTCATGGGAAATGGACGAGTCTTACTCTCTGGGGGTTCGGTCCCGTCCAAAGAGTTTGCGGTCATTCTGGGGATGGAAGAAGTCCGTTTTTTTGTTGTTGTTGTCGATTTGTTTCATTTTGTTTTTCAACCTCAGATGTCCCACCAAATGAGGGATTCCAGAGTAGAGCCCTGGGGTGGGGCGACAGGACAACCAGAAATCTTGTTAAAAATTGGGGACTAGGGACATGTCAAGCCCATTATGACATCTAATGGTCCAGCCACTGAGAGGACTTACTAGAGGACAGGACTCACGCTGAGGTCACAATGCGTGTTTATGCTCTCGTCGCACTCAAGAATGGGCGGGGCCTCAGGGTGAATGCTGGTTTCTCCTACACTGAACGTTGGACAACATGCCAACCACAAGGTTTCTTGCCATGGGTCAGGAAGAGTTCTGATTTCTGCATCACAGTCACCCGTGGGCAGTGATTGGAGATAAGGTCTAGGTTCTGAAGCCTGAAAAGCTGAGGTATGGAAGAGATGATGACCTAAGGCCATGGCGGGTCTGATGTGCTCAGGTTGCGGTCAGCTGTCTGGGTGTTGGTCAGCAGGTCCGTGCTCAGGTTGTGTCAGACAGTGCAATAGTGCCCAGGTTAGACTATATAATTTGGGTACATTCGAGTGCCGTGTAGGTTTATCCTCATTTAAGCTGCCTGGGCAGCTCATTAGGCAATACATTTTTTCTAGAGGGCAGGCAGAGTGCTTCATTGTCGGTTTGGAATTGCCAAACTTGAGGGCTTCGGGGCCAGGAGAGTGAGGACGGAAGTCTGAGAACACAAGCTAGTCTTCAGATTCAGGGTGAGGGCACGGCAGGTACCCCCTGCAGATCTGAACCAATATCTCATGCATCTGAAGTCAGGGCGAGGATCCGACGTTGGCTCAGGTTGGAGTTTCTGTGCATGACGGCCCCTTCATGAAGGGAGCGGAATCTCGAGGCCATGGAGGTTTTCCACGTTGGGAGATGTGGGATGCCCCCTTCAAGGATTCCTTCTGCGGGACATTGAGACCTGTTGGACAGCTCCAGGACATCCCATATGGAATGACTCCAGAGCAACGTTCCAGGATGGATGCCTGGGAAGTCCGCCTCGCCTTCCAATTGTCTCCTAGCAACAAGACAGTTTAGATCTAATGGATCTGCGGGAGCAACCGGGGTGGCTGAGTTGAAATGCACTTTCCAGAGGATGGGTCATAACGTGTGTTTGTGTCCATGAGGGCCTTGGAATGGGGAGGTGGCACCGGGACCCTGAAGAATTCTCCTAAGCTTTGGCATAGCTCCCATGCACAAGGTTCCTTGTGGAGACGAGATTTGTTCTGATGGGTGCCTCAGGAAATCCCCTCTGCTGGTATTGGAATCCAGGCTTTTGAGGAGACATGCCTGTAAACCAAAGCAATGGATCCGATAATGGCCTCGGGTCCTGTCTGGTTCAATCTTCTTGGTATGAGTGGAGGTAGATGAGAGGAGGTAGATGCTCAGCCGGTATCAACCGCCCTTTATGTCCCGGGTGACCTACACTATTGGGATGGCCTCAGGGACTTTGGAGGGTTCTCCTAATTTGTACGATTTTTGACAATGGAATGGGCAGAATTCCCATGGATTGGGTGGGGGCAGTCCTAATTTGTGGCTCCAGGGGCCCCAGCCTGGAGGGAGTGTGGCCCAGGATTTTGAGGACAGAAGACTGAAAACACAAACTCAGCTTAAGTTTGGGGACGTAGGTATGGCACGCCCGATCTACAAACCATGAGAAGAACTCTTCAGGATATGAAGAATGAGCGAGTCTGAGGCGCTTGCTCAGGCTTTTGTGTCTAGATTTTGTTTCAGCGATGGCCGTGGAATGTTGGGGAGGTCTCATGGGCCATGGACGAATCTTCCTCTCTGTGGATTTGGCCCGATCCCAATTGTTTTTCGTCAATCTGTGGGATGGGAGGACTCCTTTCAGGTTTGTTACCTCAGGTGTCCCACCAAAAGAGGAATTCCAAAGCAGAGCCCTGGGGAAGAGTGAAGGGACAACCCGAACTATGGTTAAAAATTGGGGCCTAGGGGCATGGCAAGCCCAATATGCTGTCTCTTCATATAGGCCCTGAGTGGCCTTACCTGAGGACTGGGCTCAGCCTGAGGGTCACAATGTGTGTTTGTGACCAATGTGGCCCGCAAGCATGGGCTGGGCCTCATGGGCCACGCTTGTTTCAACTACACTGAACATTGGACAACATGCCAACCACAAGGTTTCTTGCCATGGGGAAAGAGTTCCGATTTCTGCATCATTTTCAACCCTGGGCAGTGGTTGGAGAAAAGGTCTAGGTTCTGGAGCCTGAAAACCGAAGTTGGGAAGAGATGACGACCTAAGGCCATGGCGGGTCCGATGTGCTCAGTGTGCGGCCAGCTGTCTGGGTGGGACCAGGAGGTCCAGGCTCAGGCTGGGACAGAAGGGGAAATAGTGCCCAGGTCAGCCTATATGTTTGAGGTACAGCCGAATGCTGTGCAGGTTGATCCTCATTTGGGGTTTCGGGGTAGCCCTGAGGGCAATGTTTTACTTCTGTAGGGCAGGCAGAGTGCAGCATTGTAGTTCTGGATTGCCCAACTGGAGTGCTTGTGGGCCAGTAGTCTGAGGACGGAGTCTGAGAACCCAAGCTAGTCCTAGGTTTCTGGGTGAGGATATGGCAGGCACAATCTACAGACCTCAATAGAGATCTCGTGCATCTGAAGTCAGGGCAAGGATCAGACGATCGCTCAGGTTGGACTTTCTGCCTGATGGCCCTTTCTTGAAGGCGGTTGGATCACGAGGACATGGGGGTTTTCCCACGATGGGAGTTGTGAGAAGCTCCAAACTGCAAAGATTCTTCTGCAGGACAATTGAGACCTGTTGGTTGGCCTCAGGCCAACGATTCCGAGCAAGGTTCTAAGGATGGATGGCTGGGTAGCCCACCTCGCATTCCAATTGTCTCCAAGCAACAAGACAGGTTAGATCTGCTGGATGTGGGGGGCAACCGAGGAGGCTGAGTTGAAATGGACTCTCCTTTGGATGTGTCCTAATATGTTTTTGTGTCTATGGAGACCTTGGAATGAAGCGGTGGCCCTGGGGCCCTGAAGGGTTCTCCTAAACAGAGGCTTTGACACAGCTCCAACGTGCATGTTTCCCATGTGTAGATGAGATTTGTTCTGATGGGTGAGTCAAGAAACAGCCATATGCTGGTATTGAAATCCAGGCCTCTGAGGAGAGATGCCTGGAAACCAAAGGAATGGATCCGATTAGTGCCTAGGGGCCTGTTCGTTCCTTTTTACCTCTGGGGACATCAGTCTACGGGTCTGATGGTGCTCAGATGGGCTCAGATTGCCCCTGTTTGTCCTGGGAAGCCACAACACTTGGGATGGCCTCAGCGACTTTGGAGGTTATCCTATTAGTAGGGTCGTGGCCATTGGAATGGGCACATACAATTCCCTTGGAGAGGGCAAGTAGAGTCCTCAGGTTTGGCTCCAGGGCCCTGAGCCTGTAGGGTGTGTAGGCCAGAGCTGTTTGGACAGTTGTCTGAAAACACAAACTCGGCTTATATTTTGGGTCATAGGTATGGCAGGACTGATCTACAGACCATGAGGAGAACACTTCGGGATATGAAAAAAGGGCGAGTGTGAGGCTCTTGCTCAAGTTTTTGTCTCTGGATATCGTGTCACTCATGGTCGTGAAATTGCCGGGTGACTTCATGGGAAATGGACGAGTCTTACTCTCTGGGGGTTCGGCACCGTCCAAAGAGTTTGCGGTCATTCTGGGGATGGAAGAAGTCCGTTTTTTTGTTGTTGTTGTCGATTTGTTTCATTTTGTTTTTCAACCTCAGATGTCCCACCAAATGAGGGATTCCAGAGTAGAGCCCTGGGGTGGGGCGACAGGACAACCAGAAATCTTGTTAAAAATTGGGGACTAGGGACATGTCAAGCCCATTATGACATCTAATGGTCCAGCCACTGAGAGGACTTACTAGAGGACAGGACTCACGCTGAGGTCACAATGCGTGTTTATGCTCTCGTCGCACTCAAGAATGGGCGGGGCCTCAGGGTGAATGCTGGTTTCTCCTACACTGAACGTTGGACAACATGCCAACCACAAGGTTTCTTGCCATGGGTCAGGAAGAGTTCTGATTTCTGCATCACAGTCACCCGTGGGCAGTGATTGGAGATAAGGTCTAGGTTCTGAAGCCTGAAAACTGAGGTAGGGAAGAGATGATGACCTAAGGCCATGGCGGGTCTGATATGCTCAGGGTGCGGTCAGCTGTCTGGGTGTTGGTCAGCAGGTCCGGGCTCAGGTTGTGTCAGACAGTGCATTAGTGCCCAGGTTAGACTATATAATTTGGGTACATTCGAGTGCCGTGTAGGTTTATCCTCATTTAAGCTGCCTGGGCAGCTCATTAGGCAATACATTTTTTCTAGAGGGCAGGCAGAGTGCTTCATTGTCGGTTTGGAATTGCCGAACTTGAGGGCTTCGGGGCCAGGAGAGTGAGGACGGAAGTCTGAGAACACAAGCTAGTCTTCGGATTCAGGGTGAGGGCACGGCAGGTACCCCCTGCAGATCTGAACCAATATCTCATGCATCTGAAGTCAGGGCGAGGATCCGACTATGGCTCAGGTTGGAGTTTCTGTGCATGACGGCCCCTTCATGAAGGGAGCGGAATCTCGAGGCCATGGAGGTTTTCCACGTTGGGGGATGTGGGATGCCCCCTTCAAGGATTCCTTCTGCGGGACAATTGAGACCTGTTGGACAACTCCAGGACATCCCATATGGAATGACTCCAGAGCACTGTTCCAGGATGGATGCCTGGGAAGTCCGCCTCGCCTTCCAATTGTCTCCTAGCAACAAGACAGTTTAGATCTAATGGCTCTGCGGGAGCAACCGGGGTGGCTGAGTTGAAATGCACTTTCCAGAGGATGGGTCCTAACGTGTGTTTGTATCCATGAGGGCCTTGGAATGGGGAGGTGGCACCGGGACCCTGAAGTATTCTCCTAAGCTTTGGCATAGCTCCCATGCACAAGGTTCCTTGTGGAGACGAGATTTGTTCTGATGGGTGCCTCAGGAAATCCCCTCTGCTGGTATTGGAATCCAGGCTTTTGAGGAGACATGCCTGTAAACCAAAGCAATGGATCCGATAATGGCCTCGGGACCTGTCTGGTTCAATCTTCTTGGTATGAGTGGAGGTAGATGAGTGGAGGTAGATGCTCAGCCGGTATCAACCGCCCTTTATGTCCCGGGCGACCTACACTATTGGGATGGCCTCAGGGACTTTGGAGGGTTCTCCTAAATTGTACGATTTTTAACAATGGAATGGGCAGAATTCTCATGGATTGGGTGGGGGAAGTCCTAATGTGTGGCTCCAGGGGCCCCAGCCTGGAGGGAGTGTGGCCCAAGACTTTGAGGACAGAAGACTGAAAACACAAACTCAGCTTAAGTTTGGGGACGTAGGTATGGCACGCCCGATCTACAAACCATGAGAAGAACTCTTCAGGATATGAAGAATGAGCGAGTCTGAGGCGCTTGCTCAGGCTTTTTTCTCTGGATTTTGTTTCAGCGATGGCCGTGGAATGTTGGGGAGGTCTCAAGGGCCATGGACGAATCTTCCTCTCTGTGGATTTGGCGCGATCCCAATTGTTTTTCGTCAATCTGTGGGATGGGAGGACTCCTTTCAGGTTTGTTACCTCAGGTGTCCCACCAAAGGAGGAATTCCAAAGCAGAGCCCTGGGGAAGAGTGAAGGGACAACCTGAACAATGGTTAAAAATTGGGGCCTAGGGGCATGGCAAGCCCAATATGCTGTCTCTTCATATAGGCCCTGAGAGTCCTTACCTGAGGACTGGGCTCAGGCTGAGGGTCACAATGTGTGTTTGTGACCAATGTGACCCACAAGCATGGGCTGGGCCTCATGGGCCACGCTTGTTTCAACTACACTGAACGTTGGACAACATGCCAACCACAAGGTTTCTTGCCATGGGGAAAGAGTTCTGATTTCTGCATCATTTTCAACCCTGGGCAGTGGTTGGAGATAAGGTCTAGGTTCTGGAGCCTGAAAACCGCAGTTGGGAAGAGATGACGACCTAAGGCCATGGTGGGTCCGATGTGCTCAGTGTGCGGCCTGCTGTCTGGGTGGGACCAGGAGGTCCAACTCAGGCTGGGTCAGAAGGGGAAATAGTGCCCAGGTCAGCCTATATGTTTGGGGTACAGCCGAATGGCGTGCAGGTTGATCCTCATTTAGGGTTTCGGGGTAGCCCTGAGGGCAATGTTTTACTTCTGTAGGGCAGGCAGAGTGCGGCATTGTAGTTCTGGATTGCCCAACTGGAGGGCTTGTGGGCCAGTAGTCTGAGGACGCAGTCTGAGAACCCAAGCTAGGCCTAGGTTTCTGGGTGAGGATATGGCAGGCACAATCTACAGACCTCAATAGAGATCTCGTGCATCTGAAGTCAGGGCAAGGATCAGACGATCGCTCAGGTTGGACTTTCTGCCCTGATGGCCCTTTCTTGAAGGGGGTTGGATCACGAGGACATGGGGGTTTTCCCACGATGGGAGTTGTGAGAAGCTCCAAACTGCAAAGATTCTTCTGCAGGACAATTGAGACCTGTTGGTTGGCTCCAGGCCAACGATTCCGAGCAGGGTTCTAAGGATGGATGGCTGGGTAGCCCACCTCGCATTCCAATTGTCTCCAAGCAACAAGACAGGTTAGAACTGCTGGTTGTGGGGGGCAACCGAGGAGCCTGAGTTGAAATGGACTCTCCTGTGGATGTGTCCTAATATGTTTTTGTGTCTATGGAGACCTTGGAATGAAGCGGTGGCCCTGGGCCCTGAAGGTTTCTCCTAAACAGAGGCTTTGACACAGCTCCAACGTGCATGTTTCCCATGTGTAGATGAGATTTGTTCTGATGGGTGAGTCAAGAAACAGCCATATGCTGGTATTGAAATCCAGGCCTCTGAGGAGAGATGACTGGAAACCAAAGCAATGGATCCGATTAGTGCCTAGGGGCCTGTTTGTACCTTTTTACCTCTGGGGACATCAGTCTACGGGTCTGAGTGCAGGTAGGTGCTCAGATGGGCTCAGATTGCCCCTGTTTGTCCTGGGAAGCCACAACTCTTGGGATGGCCTCAGCGACTTTGAAGGTTATCCTATTAGTAGGGTCGTGGCCATTGGAATGGGCACATACAATTCCCTTGGAGAGGGCAAGTACAGTCCTCAGGTTTGTCTCCAGGGCCCTGAGCCTGTAGGGTGTGTAGGCCAGAGCTGTTTGGACAGTTGTCTGAAAACACAAACTCGGCTTATGTTTTGGGTCATAGGTATGGCAGGACTGATCTACAGACTATGAGGAGAACACTTCGGGATATGAAAAAAGGGCGAGTGTGAGGCTCTTGCTCAAGTTTTTGTCTCTGGATATCGTGTCACTCATGGTCGTGAAATTGCCGGGTGACTTCATGGGAAATGGACGAGTCTTACTCTCTGGGGGTTCGGTCCCGTCCAAAGAGTTTGCGGTCATTCTGGGGATGGAAGAAGTCCGTTTTTTTGTTGTTGTTGTCGATTTGTTTCATTTTGTTTTTCATCCTCAGATGGCCCACCAAATGAGGGATTCCAGAGTAGAGCCCTGGGGTGGGGCGACTGGACAACCAGAAATCTGGTTAAAAATTGGGGAATAGGGACATGTCAAGCCCATTATGACATCTAATGGTCCAGCCACTGAGAGGACTTACTAGAGGACAGGACTCACGCTGAGGTCACAATGCATGTTTATGCTCTCGTCGCACTCAAGAATGGGCGGGGCCTCAGGGTGAATGCTGGTTTCTCCTACACTGAACGTTGGACAACATGCCAACCACAAGGTTTCTTGCCATGGGTCAGGAAGAGTTCTGATTTCTGCATCACAGTCACCCGTGGGCAGTGATTGGAGATAAGGTCTAGGTTCTGAAGCCTGAAAAGCTGAGGTATGGAAGAGATGATGACCTAAGGCCATGGCGGGTCTGATGTGCTCAGGGTGCGGTCAGCTGTCTGGGTGTTGGTCAGCAGGTCCGGGCTCAGGTTGTGTCAGACAGTGCAATAGTGCCCAGCTTAGACTATATAATTTGGGTACATTCGAGTGCCGTGTAGGTTTATCCTCATTTAAGCTGCCTGGGCAGCTCATTAGGCAATACATTTTTTCTAGAGGGCACGCAGAGTGCTTCATTGTCGGTCCGGAATTGCCAAACTTGAGGGCTTCGGGGCCAGGAGAGTGAGGACGGAAGTCTGAGAACACAAGCTAGTCTTCGGATTCAGGGTGAGGGCACGGCAGGTACCCCCTGCAGATCTGAACCAATATCTCATGCATCTGAAGTCAGGGCGAGGATCCGACGTTGGCTCAGGTTGGAGTTTCTGTGCATGACGGCCCCTTCATGAAGGGAGCGGAATCTCGAGGCCATGGAGGTTTTCCACGTTGGGAGATGTGGGATGCCCCCTTCAAGGATTCCTTCTGCGGGACATTGAGACCTGTTGGACAGCTCCAGAACATCCCATATGGAATGACTCCAGAGCAACGTTCCAGGATGGATGCCTGGGAAGTCCGCCTCGCCTTCCAATTGTCTCCTAGCAACAAGACAGTTTAGATCTAATGGATCTGCGGGAGCAACCGGGGTGGCTGATTGAAATGCACTTTCCAGAGGATGGGTCATAACGTGTGTTTGTGTCCATGAGGGCCTTGGAATGGGGAGGTGGCACCGGGACCCTGAAGAATTCTCCTAAGCTTTGGCATAGCTCCCATGCACAAGGTTCCTTGTGGAGACGATATTTGTTCTGATGGGTGCCTCAGGAAATTCCCTCTGCTGGTATTGGAATCCAGGCTTTTGAGGAGACATGCCTGTAAACCAAAGCAATGGATCCGATAATGGCCTCCGGTCCTGTCTGGTTCAATCTTCTTGGTATGAGTGGAGGTAGATGAGAGGAGGTAGATGCTCAGCCGGTATCAACCGCCCTTTATGTCCCGGGTGACCTACACTATTGGGATGGCCTCAGGGACTTTGGAGGGTTCTCCTAATTTGTACGATTTTTGACAATGGAATGGGCAGAATTCCCATGGATTGGGTGGGGGCAGTCCTAATTTGTGGCTCCAGAGGCCCCAGCCTGGAGGGAGTGTGGTCCAGGATTTTGAGGACAGAAGACTGAAAACACAAACTCAGCTTAAGTTTAGGGACGTAGGTATGGCACGCCCGATCTACAAACCATGAGAAGAACTCTTCAGGATATGAAGAATGAGCGAGTCTGAGGCGCTTGCTCAGGCTTTTGTCTCTGGATTTTGTTTCAGCGATGGCCGTGGAATGTTGGGGAGGTCTCATGGGCCATGGACGAATCTTCCTCTCTGTGGATTTGGCCCGATCCCAATTGTTTTTCGTCAATCTGTGGGATGGGAGGACTCCTTTCAGGTTTGTTACCTCAGGTGTCCCACCAAAAGAGGAATTCCAAAGCAGAGCCCTGGGGAAGAGTGAAGGGACAACCCGAACTATGGTTAAAAATTGGGGCCTAGGGGCATGGCAAGCCCAATATGCTGTCTCTTCATATAGGCCCTGAGTGGCCTTACCTGAGGACTGGGCTCAGGCTGAGGGTCACAATGTGTGTTTGTGACCAATGTGGCCCGCAAGCATGGGCTGGGCCTCATGGGCCACGCTTGTTTCAACTACACTGAACATTGGACAACATGCCAACCACAAGGTTTCTTGCCATGGGGAAAGAGTTCTGATTTCTGCATCATTTTCAACCCTGGGCAGTGGTTGGAGAAAAGGTCTAGGTTCTGGAGCCTGAAAACCGAAGTTGGGAAGAGATGACGACCTAAGGCCATGGCGGGTCCGATGTGCTCAGTGTGCGGCCAGCTGTCTGGGTGGGACCAGGAGGTCCAGGCTCAGGCTGGGACAGAAGGGGAAATAGTGCCCAGGTCAGCCTATATGTTTGAGGTACAGCCGAATGCTGTGCAGGTTGATCCTCATTTGGGGTTTCAGGGTAGCCCTGAGGGCAATGTTTTACTTCTGTAGGGCAGGCAGAGTGCAGCATTGTAGTTCTGGATTGCCCAACTGGAGTGCTTGTGGGCCAGTAGTCTGAGGACGGAGTCTGAGAACCCAAGCTAGTCCTAGGTTTCTGGGTGAGGATATGGCAGGCACAATCTACAGACCTCAATAGAGATCTCGTGCATCTGAAGTCAGGGCAAGGATCAGACGATCGGTCAGGTTGGACTTTCTGCCCTGATGGCCCTTTCTTGAAGGGGGTTGGATCACGAGGACATGGGGGTTTTCCCACGATGGGAGTTGTGAGAAGCTCCAAACTGCAAAGATTCTTCTGCAGGACAATTGAGACCTGTTGGTTGGCCTCAGGCCAACGATTCCGAGCAAGGTTCTAAGGATGGATGGCTGGGTAGCCCACCTCACATTCCAATTGTCTCCAAGCAACAAGACAGGTTAGATCTGCTGGATGTGGGGGGCAACCGAGGAGGCTGAGTTGAAATGGACTCTCCTTTGGATGTGTCCTAATATGTTTTTGTGTCTATGGAGACCTTGGAATGAAGCGGTGGCCCTGGGGCCCTGAAGGTTTCTCCTAAACAGAGGCTTTGACACAGCTCCAACGTGCATGTTTCCCATGTGTAGATGAGATTTGTTCTGATGGGTGAGTCAAGAAACAGCCATATGCTGGTATTGAAATCCAGGCCTCTGAGGAGAGATGCCTGGAAACCAAAGGAATGGATCCGATTAGTGCCTAGGGGCCTGTTCGTTCCTTTTTACCTCTGGGGACATCAGTCTACGGGTCTGATGGTGCTCAGATGGGCTCAGATTGCCCCTGTTTGTCCTGGGAAGCCACAACACTTGGGATGGCCTCAGCGACTTTGGAGGTTATCCTATTAGTAGGGTCGTGGCCATTGGAATGGGCACATACAATTCCCTTGGAGAGGGCAAGTAGAGTCCTCAGGTTTGGCTCCAGGGCCCTGAGCCTGTAGGGTGTGTAGGCCAGAGCTGTTTGGACAGTTGTCTGAAAACACAAACTCGGCTTATGTTTTGGGTCATAGGTATGGCAGGACTGATCTACAGACCATGAGGAGAACACTTCGGGATATGAAAAAAGGGCGAGTGTGAGGCTCTTGCTCAAGTTTTTGTCTCTGGATATCGTGTCACTCATGGTCGTGAAATTGCCGGGTGACTTCATGGGAAATGGACGAGTCTTACTCTCTGGGGGTTCGGCACCGTCCAAAGAGTTTGCGGTCATTCTGGGGATGGAAGAAGTCCGTTTTTTTGTTGTTGTTGTCGATTTGTTTCATTTTGTTTTTCAACCTCAGATGTCCCACCAAATGAGGGATTCCAGAGTAGAGCCCTGGGGTGGGGCGACAGGACAACCAGAAATCTTGTTAAAAATTGGGGACTAGGGACATGTCAAGCCCATTATGACATCTAATGGTCCAGCCACTGAGAGGACTTACTAGAGGACAGGACTCACGCTGAGGTCACAATGCGTGTTTATGCTCTCGTCGCACTCAAGAATGGGCGGGGCCTCAGGGTGAATGCTGGTTTCTCCTACACTGAACGTTGGACAACATGCCAACCACAAGGTTTCT
Source organism: Mustela nivalis (assembly GCF_964662115.1). NCBI lineage: Eukaryota > Metazoa > Chordata > Mammalia > Carnivora > Mustelidae > Mustela > Mustela nivalis. Next base: position 981,009 of record NW_028136480.1, on the reverse strand, counting down.
TGCCATGGGTCAGGAAGAGTTCTGATTTCTGCATCACAGTCACCCGTGGGCAGTGATTGGAGATAAGGTCTAGGTTCTGAAGCCTGAAAACTGAGGTAGGGAAGAGATGATGACCTAAGGCCATGGCGGGTCTGATATGCTCAGGGTGCGGTCAGCTGTCTGGGTGTTGGTCAGCAGGTCCGGGCTCAGGTTGTGTCAGACAGTGCATTAGTGCCCAGGTTAGACTATATAATTTGGGTACATTCGAGTGCCGTGTAGGTTTATCCTCATTTAAGCTGCCTGGACAGCTTATTAGGCAATATATTTTTTCTAGAGGGCAGGCAGAGTGCTTCATTGTCGGTCCGGAATTGCCAAACTTGAGGGCTTCGGGGCCAGGAGAGTGAGGACGGAAGTCTGAGAACACAAGCTAGACTTCGGATTCAGGGTGAGGGCACGGCAGGTACCCCCTGCAGATCTGAACCAATATCTCATGCATATGAAGTCAGGGCGAGGATCCGACGTTGGCTCAGGTTGGAGTTTCTGTGCATGACGGCCCCTTCATGAAGGGAGCGGAATCTCGAGGCCATGGAGGTTTTCCACGTTGGGAGATGTGGGATGCCCCCTTCAAGGATTCCTTCTGCGGGACAATTGAGACCTGTTGGACAACTCCAGGACATCCCATATGGAATGACTCCAGAGCACTGTTCCAGGATGGATGCCTGGGAAGTCCGCCTCGCCTTCCAATTGTCTCCTAGCAACAAGACAGTTTAGATCTAATGGCTCTGCGGGAGCAACCGGGGTGGCTGAGTTGAAATGCACTTTCCAGAGGATGGGTCCTAAGGTGTGTTTGTATCCATGAGGGCCTTGGAATGGGGAGGTGGCACCGGGACCCTGAAGTATTCTCCTAAGCTTTGGCATAGCTCCCATGCACAAGGTTCCTTGTGGAGACGAGATTTGTTCTGATGGGTGCCTCAAGAAATCCCCTCTGCTGGTATTGGAATCCAGGCTTTTGAGGAGACATGCCTGTAAACCAAAGCAATGGATGCGATAATGGCCTCGGGACCTGTCTGGTTCAATCTTCTTGGTATGAGTGGAGGTAGATGAGTGGAGGTAGATGCTCAGCCGGTATCAACCGCCCTTTTTTGTCCCGGGCGACCTACACTATTGGGATGGCCTCAGGGACTTTGGAGGGTTCTCCTAAATTGTACGATTTTTAACAATGGAATGGGCAGAATTCTCATGGATTGGGTGGGGGAAGTCCTAATGTGTGGCTCCAGGGGCCCCAGCCTGGAGGGAGTGTGGCCCAGGACTTTGAGGACAGAAGAATGAAAACACAAACTCAGCTTAAGTTTGGGGACGTCGGTATGGCACGCCCGATCTACAAACCATGAGAAGAACTCTTCAGGATATGAAGAATGAGCGAGTCTGAGGCGCTTGCTCAGGCTTTTGTCTCTGGATTTTGTTTCAGCGATGGCCGTGGAATGTTGGGGAGGTCTCAAGGGCCATGGACGAATCTTCCTCTCTGTGGATTTGGCGCGATCCCAATTGTTTTTCGTCAATCTGTGGGATGGGAGGACTCCTTTCAGGTTTGTTACCTCAGGTGTCCCACCAAAGGAGGAATTCCAAAGCAGAGCCCTGGGGAAGAGTGAAGGGACATTCTGAACAATGGTTAAAAATTGGGGCCTAGGGGCATGGCAAGCCCAATATGCTGTCTCTTCATAAGGGCCTGAGAGTCCTTACCTGAGGACTGGGCTCAGGCTGAGGGTCACAATGTGTGTTTGTGACCAATGTGACCCACAAGCATGGGCTGGGCCTCATGGGCCACGCTTGTTTCAACTACACTGAACGTTGGACAACATGCCAACCACAAGGTTTCTTGCCATGGGGAAAGAGTTCTGATTTCTGCATCATTTTCAACCCTGGGCAGTGGTTGGAGATAAGGTCTAGGTTCTGGAGCCTGAAAACCGCAGTTGGGAAGAGATGACGACCTAAGGCCATGGCGGGTCCGATGTGCTCAGTGTGCGGCCAGCTGTCTGGGTGGGACCAGGAGGTCCAGGCTCAGGCTGGGTCAGAAGGCGAAATAGTGCCCAGGTCAGCCTATATGTTTGGGGTACAGCCGAATGGCGTGCAGGTTGATCCTCATTTGAGGTTTCGGGGTAGCCCTGAGGGCAATATTTTACTCTGTAGGGCAGGCAGAGTGCGGCATTGTAGTTCTGGATTGCCCAACTGGAGGGCTTGTGGGCCAGTAGTCTGAGGACGCAGTCTGAGAACCCAAGCTAGGCCTAGGTTTCTGGGTGAGGATATGGCAGGCACAATCTACAGACCTCAATAGAGATCTCGTGCATCTGAAGTCAGGGCAAGTATCAGACGATCGCTCAGGTTGGACTTTCTGCCCTGATGGCCCTTTCTTGAAGGGGGTTGGATCACGAGGACATGGGGGTTTTCCCACGATGGGAGTTGTGAGAAGCTCCAAACTGCAAAGATTCTTCTGCAGGACAATTGAGACCTGTTGGTTGGCTCCAGGCCAACGATTCCGAGCAGGGTTCTAAGGATGGATGGCTGGGTAGCCCACCTCGCATTCCAATTGTCTCCAAGCAACAAGACAGGTTAGATCTGCTGGATGTGGGGGGCAACCGAGGAGGCTGAGTTGAAATGGACTCTCCTGTCGATGTGTCCTAATATGTTTTTGTGTCTATGGAGACCTTGGAATGAAGCGGTGGCCCTGGGCCCTGAAGGTTTCTCCTAAACAGAGGCTTTGACACAGCTCCAACGTGCATGTTTCCCATGTGTAGATGAGATTTGTTCTGATGGGTGAGTCAAGAAACAGCCATATGCTGGTATTGAAATCCAGGCCTCTGAGGAGAGATGACTGGAAACCAAAGCAATGGATCCGATTAGTGCCTAGGGGCCTGTTTGTACCTTTTTACCTCTGGGGACATCAGTCTACGGGTCTGAGTGCAGGTAGGTGCTCAGATGGGCTCAGCTTGCCCCTGTTTGTCCTGGGAAGCCACAACTCTTGGGATGGCCTCAGCGACTTTGAAGGTTATCCTATTAGTAGGGTCGTGGCCATTGGAATGGGCACATACAATTCCCTTGGAGAGGGCAAGTACAGTCCTCAGGTTTGGCTCCAGGGCCCTGAGCCTGTAGGGTGTGTAGGCCAGAGCTGTTTGGACAGTTGTCTGAAAACACAAACTCGGCTTATGTTTTGGGTCATAGGTATGGCAGGACTGATCTACAGACCATGAGGAGAACACTTCGGGATATGAAAAAAGGGCGAGTGTGAGGCTCTTGCTCAAGTTTTTGTCTCTGGATATCGTGTCACTCATGGTCGTAAAATTGCCGGGTGACTTCATGGGAAATGGACGAGTCATACTCTCTGGGGGTTCGGCCCCGTCCAAAGAGTTTGCGGTCATTCTGGGGATGGAAGAAGTCCGTTTTTTTGTTGTTGTTGTCGATTTGTTTCATTTTGTTTTTCAACTTCAGATGTCCCACCAAATGAGGGATTCCAGAGTAGAGCCCTGGGGTGGGGCGACTGGACAACCAGAAATCTGGTTAAAAATTGGGGACTAGGGACATGTCAAGCCCATTATGACATCTAATGGTCCAGCCACTGAGAGGACTTACTAGAGGACAGGACTCACGCTGAGGTCACAATGCGTGTTTATGCTCTCGTCGCACTCAAGAATGGGCGGGGCCTCAGGGTGAATGCTGGTTTCTCCTACACTGAACGTTGGACAACATGCCAACCACAAGGTTCCTTGCCATGGGTCAGGAAGAGTTCTGATTTCTGCATCACAGTCACCCGTGGGCAGTGATTGGAGATAAGGTCTAGGTTCTGAAGCCTGAAAACTGAGGTAGGGAAGAGATGATGACCTAAGGCCATGGCGGGTCTGATGTGCTCAGCGTGCGGTCAGCTGTCTGGGTGTTGGTCAGCAGGTCCGGGCTCAGGTTGTGTCAGACAGTGCATTAGTGCCCAGGTTAGACTATATAATTTGGGTACATTCGAGTGCCGTGTAGATTTATCCTCATTTAAGCTGCCTGGGCAGCTCATTAGGCAATACATTTTTTCTAGAGGGCAGGTAGAGTGCTTCATTGTCGGTCCGGAATTGCCAAACTTGAGGGCTTCGGGGCCAGGAGAGTGAGGACGGAAGTCTGAGAAAACAAGCTAGTCTTCGGATTCAGGGTGAGGGCACGGCAGGTACCCCCTGCAGATCTGAACCAATATCTCATGCATCTGAAGTCAGGGCGAGGATCCGACGTTGGCTCAGGTTGGAGTTTCTGTGCATGACGGCCCCTTCATGAAGGGAGCGGAATCTCGAGGCCATGGAGGTTTTCCACGTTGGGAGATGTGGGATGCCCCCTTCAAGGATTCCTTCTGCGGGACAATTGAGACCTGTTGGACAGCTCCAGGACATCCCATATGGAATGACTCCAGAGCACTGTTCCAGGATGGATGCCTGGGAAGTCCGCCTCGCCTTCCAATTGTCTCCTAGCAACAAGACAGTTTAGATCTAATGGATCTGCGGGAGCAACCTGGGTGGCTGAGTTGAAATGCACTTTCCAGAGGATGGGTCCTAACGTGTGTTTGTGTCCATGAGGGCCTTGGAATGGGGAGGTGGCACCAGGACCCTGAAGTATTCTCCTAAGCTTTGGCATAGCTCCCATGCACAAGTTTCCTTCGGGAGACGAGATTTGTTCTGATGGGTGCCTCAAGAAATCCCCTCTGCTGGTATTGGAATCCAGGCTTTTGAGGAGACATGCCTGTAAACCAAAGCAATGGATCCGATAATGGCCTCGGGTCCTGTCTGGTTCAATCTTCTTGGTATGAGTGGAGGTAGATGAGTGGAGGTAGATGCTCAGCCGGTATCAACCGCCCTTTATGTCCCGGGTGACCTACACTATTGGGATGGCCTCAGGGACTTTGGAGGGTTCTCCTAATTTGTACGATTTTTGACAATGGAATGGGCAGAATTCCCATGGATTGGGTGGGGGCAGACCTAATGTGTGGCTCCAGGGGCCCCAGCCTGGAGGGAGTGTGGCCCAGGACTTTGAGGACAGAAGACTGAAAACACAAACTCAGCTTAAGTTTGGGGACGTAGGTATGGCACGCCCGATCTACAAACCATGAGAAGAACTCTTCAGGATATGAAGAATGAGCGAGTCTGAGGCGCTTGCTCAGGCTTTTGTCTCTGGATTTTGTTTCAGCGATGGCCGTGGAATGTTGGGGAGGTCTCATGGGCCATGGACGAATCTTCCTCTCTGTGTATTTGGCCCGATCCCAATTGTTTTTCGTCAATCTGTGGGATGGGAGGACTCCTTTCAGGTTTGTTACCTCAGGTGTCCCACCTAAAGAGGAATTCCAAAGCAGAGCCCTGGGGAAGAGTGAAGGGACAACCCGAACTATGGTTAAAAATTGGGGCCTAGGGGCATGGCAAGCCCAATATGCTGTCTCTTCATATAGGCCCTGAGAGGCCTTACCTGAGGACTTGGCTCAGGCTGAGGGTCACAATGTGTGTTTGTGACCAATGTGGCATGCAAGCATGGGCTGGGCCTCATGGGCCACGCTTGTTTCAACTACACTGAACGTTGGACAACATGCCAACAACTAGGTTTCTTGCCATGGGGAAAGAGTTCTGATTTCTGCATCATTTTCAACCCTGGGCAGTGGTTGGAGATAAGGTCTAGGTTCTGGAGCCTGAAAACCGCAGTTGGGAAGAGATGACGACCTAAGGCCATGGCGGGTCCGATGTGCTCAGTGTGCGGCCAGCTGTCTGGGTGGGATCAGGAGGTCCAGGCTGAGGCTGGGTCAGAAGGGGAAATAGTGCCCAGGTCAGCCTATATGTTTGGGGTACAGCCGAATGGCGTGCAGGTTGATCCTCATTTAGGGTTTCGGGGTAGCCCTGAGGGCAATGTTTTACTTCTGTAGGGCAGGCAGAGTGCGGCATTGTAGTTCTGGATTGCCCAACTGGAGGGCTTGTGGGCCAGTAGTCTGAGGGCGGAGTCTGAGAACCCAGGCTAGGCCTAGGTTTCTGGGTGAGGATATGGCAGGCACAATCTACAGACCTCAATAGAGATCTCGTGCATCTGAAGTCAGGGCAAGGATCAGACGATCACTCAGGTTGGACTTTCTGCCCTGATGGCCCTTTCTTCAAGGGGGTTGGATCACGAGGACATGGGGGTTTTCGCACGATGGGAGTTGTGAGAAGCTCCAAACTGCAAAGATTCTTCTGCAGGACAATTGAGACCTGTTGGTTGGCTCCAGGCCAACGATTCCGAGCAGGGTTCTAAAGATTGATGGCTGGGTAGCCCACCTCGCATTCCAATTTTCTCCAAGCAACAAGACAGGTTAGATCTGCTGGATGTGGGGGGCAACCGAGGAGGCTGAGTTGAAATGGACTCTCCTGTGGATGTGTCCTAATATGTTTTTGTGTCTATGGAGACCTTGGAATGAAGTGGTGGCCCTGGGGCCCTGAAGGTTTCTCCTAAACAGAGGCTTTGACACAGCTCCAACGTGCATGTTTCCCATGTGTAGATGAGATTTGTTCTGATGGGTGAGTCAAGAAACAACCATATGCAGGTGTTGAAATCCAGGCCTCTGAGGAGAGATGCCTGGAAACCAAAGCAATGGATCCGATTAGTGCCTAGGGGCCTGTTCGTTCCTTTTTACCTCTGGGGACATCAGTCTACGGGTCTGAGTGCAGGTAGGTGCTCAGATGGGCTCAGATTGCCCCTGTTTGTTCTGGGAAGCCACAACTCTTGGGATGGCCTCAGCGACTTTGGCGGTTATCCTATTAGTAGGGTCGTGGCCATTGGAATGGGCACATACAATTCCCTTGGAGAGGGCAAGTACAGTCCTCAGGTTTGGCTCCAGGGCCCTGTGCCTGTAGGGTGTGTAGGCCAGAGCTGTTTGGACAGTTGTCTGAAAACACAAACTCGGCTTATGTTTTGGGTCATAGGTATGGCAGGACTGATTTACAGACCATGAGGAGAACACTTCGGGATATGAAAAAAGGGCGAGTGTGAGGCTCTTGCTCAAGTTTTTGTCTCTGGATATCGTGTCACTCATGGTTGTGAAATTGCCGGGTGACTTCATGGGAAATGGACGAGTCTTACTCTCTGGGGTTTCGGTCCCGTCCAAAGAGTTTGCGGTCATTCTGGGGTTGGAAGAAGTCCGTTTTTTTGTTGTTGTTGTCGATTTGTTTCATTTTGTTTTTCAACCTCAGATGTCCCACCAAATGAGGGATTCCAGAGTAGAGCCCTGGGGTGGGGCGACTGGACAACCAGAAATCTGGTTAAAAATAGGGGACTAGGGACATGTCAAGCCCATTATGACATCTAATGGTCCAGCCACTGAGAGGACTTACTAGAGGACAGGACTCACGCTGAGGTCACAATGCGTGTTTATACTCTCGTCGCACTCAAGAATGGGCGGGGCCTCAGGGTGAATGCTGGTTTCTCTTACACTGAACGTTGGACAACATGCCAACCACAAGGTTTCTTGCCATGGGTCAGGAAGAGTTCTGATTTCTGCATCACAGTCACCCGTGGGCAGTGATTGGAGATAAGGTCTAGGTTCTGAAGCCTGAAAACTGAGGTAGGGAAGAGATGATGATCTAAGGCCATGGCGGGTCTGATGTGCTCAGGGTGCGGTCAGCTGTCTGGGTGTTGGTCAGCAGGTCCGGGCTCAGGTTGTGTCAGACAGTGCATTAGTGCCCAGGTTAGACTATATAATTTGGGTACATTCGAGTGCCGTGTAGGTTTATCCTCATTTAAGCTGCCTGGGCAGCTCATTAGGCAATACATTTTTTCTAGAGGGCAGGCAGAGTGCTTCATTGTCGGTCCGGAGTTGCCAAACTTGAGGGCTTCGGGGCCAGGAGAGTGAGGACGGAAGTCTGAGAACACAAGCTAGTCTTCGGATTCAGGGTGAGGGCACGGCAGGTAACCCCTGCAGATCTGAACCAATATCTCATGCATCTGAAGTCAGGGCGAGGATCCGACTTTGGCTCAGGTTGGAGTTTCTGTGCATGACGGCCCCTTCATGAAGGGAGCGGAATCTCGAGGCCATGGAGGTTTTCCACGTTGGGAGATGTGGGATGCCCCCTTCAAGGATTCCTTCTGCGGGACAATTGAGACCTGTTGGACAGCTCCAGGACATCCCATATGGAATGACTCCAGAGCACCGTTCCAGGATGGATGCCTGGGAAGTCCGCCTCGCCTTCCAATTGTCTCCTAGCAACAAGACAGTTTAGATCTAATGGATCCGCGGGAGCAACCGGGGTGGCTGAGTTGAAATGCACTTTCCAGAGGATGGGTCCTAACGTGTGTTTGTGTCCATGAGGGCCTTGGAATGGGGAGGTGGCACCGGGACCCTGAAGTATTCTCCTAAGCTTTGGCATAGCTCCCATGCACAAGTTTCCTTGTGGAGACGAGATTTGTTCTGATGGGTGCCTCAAGAAATCCCCTCTGCTGGTATTGGAATCCAGGCTTTTGAGGAGACATGCCTGTAAACCAAAGCAATGGATCTGATAATGGCCTCGGGTCCTGTCTTGTTCAATCTTCTTGGTATGAGTGGACGTAGATGAGTGGAGGTAGATGCTCAGCCGGTATCAACCGCCCTTTATGTCCCGGGTGACCTACACTATTGGGATGGCCTCAGGGACTTTGGAGGGTTCTCCTAATTTGTACGATTTTTGACAATGGAATGGGCAGAATTCCCATGGATTGGGTGGGGGCAGTCCTAATGTGTGGCTCCAGGGGCCCCAGCCTGGAGGGAGTGTGGCCCAGGACTTTGAGGACAGAAGACTGAAAACACAAACTCAGCTTAAGTTTGGGGACGTAGGTATGGCACGCCCGATCTACAAACCATGAGAAGAACTCTCAGGATATGAAGAATGAGCGAGTCTGAGGCGCTTGCTCAGGCTTTTGTCTCTGGATTTTTTTCAGCGATGGCCGTGGAATGTTGGGGAGGTCTCATGGGCCATGGACGAATCTTCCTCTCTGTTGATTTGGCCCGATCCCAATTGTTTTTCGTCATCTGTGGGATGGGAGGACTCCTTTCAGGTTTGTTACCTCAGGTGTCCCACCAAAAGAGGAATTCCAAAGCAGAGCCCTGGGGAAGAGTGAAGGGACAACCGGAACTATGGTTAAAAATTGGGGCCTAGGGGCATGGAAAGCCCAATATGCTGTCTCTTCATATAGGCCCTGAGAGGCCTTACCTGAGGACTGGGCTCAGGCTGAGGGTCACAATGTGTGTTTGTGACCAATGTGGCCCGCAAGCATGGGCTGGGCCTCATGGGCCACGCTTGTTTCAACTATACTGAATGTTGGACAACATGCCAACCACTAGGTTTCTTGCCATGGGGAAAGAGTTCTGATTTCTGCATCATTTTCAACCCTGGGCAGTGGTTGGAGATAAGGTCTAGGTTCTGGAGCCTGAAAACCGCAGTTGGGAAGAGATGACGACCTAAGGCCATGGCGGGTCCAATGTGCTCAGTGTGCGGCCAGCTGTCTGGGTGGGACCAGGAGGTCCAGGCTCAGGCTGGGTCAGAAGGGGAAATAGTGCCCAGGTCAGCCTATATGTTTGGGGTAAAGCCGAATGGCGTGCAGGTGGATCTTCATTTGGGGTTTTGGCGTAGCCCTGAGGGCAATGTTTTACTTCTGCAGGGCAGGCAGAGTGCGGCATTGTAGTTCTGGATTGCCAAACTGGAGGGCTTGTGGGCCAGTAGTCTGAGGACGGAGTCTGAGAACCCAAGCTAGGCCTAGGTTCTGGGTGAGGATATGGCAGGCACAATCTACAGACCTCAATAGAGATCTCGTGCATCTGAAGTCAGGGCAAGGATCAGACGATCGCTCAGGTTGGACTTTCTGCCCTGATGGCCCTTTCTTCAAGGGGGTTGGATCACGAGGACATGGGGGTTTTCCCACGATGGGAGTTGTGAGAAGCACCAAACTGCAAAGATTCTTCTGCAGGACAATTGAGACCTGTTGGTTGGCTCTAGGCCAACGATTCCGAGCAGGGTTCTAAGGATGTATGGCTGGGTAGCCCACCTCGCATTCCAATGGTCTCCAAGCAACAAGACAGGTTAGATCTGCTGGATGTGGGGGGCAACCGAGGTGGCTGAGTTGAAATGGACTCTCCTGGGGATGTGTCCTAATATGTTTTTGTGTCTATGGAGACCTTGGAATGAAGCGGTGGCCTTGGGGCCCTGAAGGGTTCTCCTAAACAGAGGCTTTGACACAGCTCCAACGTGCATGTTTCCCATGTGTAGATGAGATTTGTTCTGATGGGTGAGTCAAGAAACAGCCATATGCTGGTATTGAAATCCAGGCCTCTGAGGAGAGATGCCTGGAAACCAAAGCAATGGATCCGATTAGTGCCTAGGGGCCTGTTCGTTCCTTTTTACCACTGGGGACATCAGTCTACGGGTCTGAGTGCAGGTAGGTGCTCAGATGGGCTCAGATTGCCCCTGTTTGTTCTGGGAAGCCACAACTATTGGGATGGCCTCATGGACTAGGGAGGTTATCCTACTAGTAGGGTTGTGGCCATTGGAATGGGCATATACAATTCCCTTAGAGAGGGCAAGTACAGTCCTCAGGTTTGGCTCCAGGGCCCTGAGCCTGTAGGGTGTGTAGGCCAGAGCTGTTTGGACAGTTGTCTGAAAACACAAACTCGGCTTATGTTTTGGGTCATAGGTATGGCAGGACTGATTTACAGACCATGAGGAGAACACTTCGGGATATGAAAAAAGGGCGAGTGTGAGGCTCTTGCTCAAGTTTTTGTCTCTGGATATCGTGTCACTCATGGTCGTGAAATTGCCGGGTGACTTCATGGGAAATGGACGAGTCTTACTCTCTGGGGGTTCGGTCCCGTCCAAAGAGTTTGCGGTCATTCTGGGGATGGAAGAAGTCCGTTTTTTTGTTGTTGTTGTCGATTTGTTTCATTTTGTTTTTCAACCTCAGATGTCCCACCAAATGAGGGATTCCAGAGTAGAGCCCTGGGGTGGGGCGACTGGACAACCAGAAATCTGGTTAAAAATTGGGGACTAGGGACATGTCAAGCCCATTATGACATCTAATGGTCCAGCCACTGAGAGGACTTACTAGAGGACAGGACTCACGCTGAGGTCACAATGCGTGTTTATACTCTCGTCGCACTCAAGAATGGGCGGGGCCTCAGGGTGAATGCTGGTTTCTCTTACACTGAACGTTGGACAACATGCCAACCACAAGGTTTCTTGCCATGGGTCAGGAAGAGTTCTGATTTCTGCATCACAGTCACCCGTGGGCAGTTATTGGAGATAAGGTCTAGGTTCTGAAGCATGAAAACTGAGGTAGGGAAGAGATGATGACCTAAGGCCATGGCGGGTCTGATGTGCTCAGGGTGCGGTCAGCTGTCTGGGTGTTGGTCAGCAGGTCCGGGCTCAGGTTGTGTCAGACAGTGCATTAGTGCCCAGGTTAGACTATATAATTTGGGTACATTCGAGTGCCGTGTAGGTTTATCCTCATTTAAGCTGCCTGGGCAGCTCATTAGGCAATACATTTTTTCTAGAGGGCAGGCAGAGTGCTTCATTGTCGGTCCGGAATTGCCAAACTTGAGGGCTTCGGGGCCAGGAGAGTGAGGACGGAAGTCTGAGAACACAAGCTAGACTTCGGATTCAGGGTGAGGGCACGGCAGGTACCCCCTGCAGATCTGAACCAATATCTCATGCATCTGAAGTCAGGGCGAGGATCCGACGTTGGCTCAGGTTGGAGTTTCTGTGCATGACGGCCCCTTCATGAAGGGAGCGGAATCTCGAGGCCATGGAGGTTTTCCAAGTTGGGAGATGTGGGATGCCCCCTTCAAGGATTCCTTCTGCGGGACAATTGAGACCTGTTGGACAGCTCCAGGACATCCCATATGGAATGACTCCAGAGCACCGTTCGAGGACGGATGCCTGGGAAGTCCGCCTCGCCTTCCAATTGTCTCCTAGCAACAAGACAGTTTAGATCTAATGGATCTGCGGGAGCAACCGGGGTGGCTGAGTTGAAATGCACTTTCCAGAGGATGGGTCCTAAAGTGTTTTGTGTCCATGAGGGCCTTGGAATGGGGAGGTGGCACCGGGACCCTGAAGTATTCTCCTTAGCTTTGGCTTAGCTCCCATGCACAAGTTTCCTTGTGGAGACGAGATTTGTTCTGATGGGTGCCTCAGGAAATCCCCTCTGCTGGTATTGGAATCCAGGCTTTTGAGGAGACATGCCTGTAAACCAAAGCAATGGATCCGATAATGGCCTCGGGTCCTGTCTGGTTCAATCTTCTTGGTATGAGTGGAGGTAGATGAGTGGAGGTAGATGCTCAGCCGGTATCAACCGCCCATTTTATGTCCGGGCAACCTACACTATTGGGATGGCCTCAGGGACTTTGGAGGGTTCTCCTAATTTGTACGATTTTTGACAATGGAATGGGCAGAATTCCCATGGATTGGGTGGGGGCAGTCCTAATGTGTGGCTCCAGGGGCCCCAGCCTGGAGGGAGTATGGCCCAGGACTTTGAGGACAGAAGACTGAAAACACAAACTCAGCTTAAGTTGGGGACGTAGGTATGGCACGCCCGATCTACAAACCATGAGAAGAACTCTTCAGGATATGAAGAATGAGCGAGTCTGAGGCGCTTGCTCAGGCTTTTGTCTCTGGATTTTGTTTCAGCGATGGCCGTGGAATGTTGCGGAGGTCTCATGGGCCATGGACGAATCGTCCTCTCTGTGGATTTGGCCCGATCCCAATTGTTTTTCGTCAATCTGTGGGATGGGAGGACACCTTTCAGGTTTGTTACCTCAGGTGTCCCACCAAAAGAGGAATTCAAAAGCAGAGCCCTGGGGAAGAGTGAAGGGACAACCCGAACTATGGTTAAAAATTGGGGCCTAGGGGCATGGCAAGCCCAATATGCTGTCTCTTCATATAGGCCCTGAGAGGCCTTACCTGAGGACTGGGCTCAGGCTGAGGGTCACAATGTGTGTTTGTGACCAATGTGGCCCGCAAGCATGGGCTGGGCCTCATGGGCCACGCTTGTTTCAACTACAATGAACGTTGGACAACATTCCAACCACAAGGTTTATGGCCATGGGGAAAGAGTTCTGATTTCTGCATCATTTTCAACCCTGGGCAGTGGTTGGAGATAAGGTCTAGGTTCTGGAGCCTGAAAACCGCAGTTGGGAAGAGATGACGACCTAAGGCCATGGCGGGTCCGATGTGCTCAGTGTGCGGCCAGCTGTCTGGGTGGGACCAGGAGGTCCAGGCTCAGGCTGGGTCAGAAGGGGAAATAGTGCCCAGGTCAGCCTATATGTTTGGGGTAAAGCCGAATGGCGTGCAGGTGGATCTTCATTTGGGGTTTCGGGGCAGCCCTGAGGGCAATGTTTTACTTCTGTAGGGCAGGCAGAGTGCGGCATTGTAGTTCTGGATTGCCAAGCTGGAGGGCTTGTGGGCCAGTAGTCTGAGGACGGAGTCTGAGAACCCAAGCTAAGCCTAGGTTTCTGGGTGAGGATATGGCAGGCACAATCTACAGACCTCAATAGAGATCTCGTGCATCTGAAGTCAGGGCAAGGATCAGACGATCGCTCAGGTTGGACTTTCTGCCCTGATGGCCCTTTCTTGAAGGGGGTTGGATCACGAGGACATGGGGGTTTTCCCACGATGGGAGTTGTGAGAAGCTCCAAACTGCAAAGATTCTTCTGCAGGACAATTGAGACCTGTTGGTTGGCTCCAGGCCAACGATTCCGAGCAGGGTTCTAAGGATGGATGGCTGGGTAGCCCACTTCGCATTCCAATTGTCACCAAGCAACAAGACAGGTTAGATCTGCTGGATGTGGGGGGCAACCGAGGTGGCTGAGTTGAATGGACTCTCCTGGGGATGTGTCCTAATATGTTTTTGTGTCTATGGAGACCTTGGAATGAAGCGGTGGCCCTGGGGCCCTGAAGGGTTCTCCTAAACAGAGGCTTTGACACAGCTCCAACGTGCATGTTTCCCATGTGTAGATGAGATTAGTTCTGATGGGTGAGTCAAGAAACATTCATATGCTGGTATTGAAATCCAGGCCTCTGAGGAGAGATGCCTGGAAACCAAAGCAATGGATCCGATTAGTGCCTAGGGGCCTGTTCGTTCCTTTTTACCTCTGGGGACATCAGTCTACGGGTCTGAGTGCAGGTAGGTGCTCAGATGGGCTCAGATTGCCCCTGTTTGTCCTGGGAAGCCACAACTATTGGGATGGCCTCATGGACTATGGAGGTTATCCTACTAGTAGGGTTGTGGCCATTGGAATGGGCACATACAATTCCCTTGGAGAGGGCAAGTACAGTCCTCAGGTTTGGCTCCAGGGCCCTGAGCCTGTAGGGTGTGTAGGCCAGAGCTGTTTGGACAGTTGTCTGAAAACAGAAACTCGGCTTATGTTTTGGGTCATAGGTATGGCAGGACTGATCTACAGACCATGAGGAGAACACTTCGGGATATGAAAAAAGGGCGAGTGTGAGGCTCTTGCTCAAGTTTTTGTCTCTGGATATCGTGTCACTCATGGTCGTGAAATTGCCGGGTGACATCATGGGAAATGGACGAGTCTTACTCTCTGGGGGTTCGGTCCCGTCCAAAGAGTTTGGGGTCATTCTGGGGATGGAAGAAGTCCGTTTTTTTGTTGTTGTTGTCGATTTGTTTCATTTTGTTTTTCAACCTCAGATGTCCCACCAAATGAGGGATTCCAGAGTAGAGCCCTGCGGTGGGGCGACTGGACAACCAGAAATCTGGTTAAAAATTGGGGACTAGGGACATGTCAAGCCCATTATGACATCTAATGGTCCAGCCACTGAGAGGACTTACTAGAGGACAGGACTCTCGCTGAGGTCACAATGCGTGTTTATGCTCTCGTCGCACTCAAGAATGGGCGGGGCCTCAGGGTGAATGCTGGTTTCTCCTACACTGAACGTTGGACAACATGCCAACCACAAGGTTTCTTGCCATGGCTCAGGAAGAGTTCTGATTTCTGCATCACAGTCACCCGTGGGCAGTGATTGGAGATAAGGTCTAGGTTCTGAAGCCTGAAAACTGAGGTAGGGAAGAGATGATGACCTAAGGCCATGGCGGGTCTGATGTGTTCAGCGTGCGGTCAGCTGTCTGGGTGTTGGTCAGCAGGTCCGGGCTCAGGTTGTGTCAGACAGTGCATTAGTGCCCAGGTTAGACTATATAATTTGGGTACATTCGAGTGCCGTGTAGGTTTATCCTCATTTAAGCTGCCTGGGATGCTCATTAGGCAATATATTTTTTCTAGAGGGCAGGCAGCGTGCTTCATTGTCGGTCCGGAATTGCCAAACTTGAGGGCTTCGGGGCCAGGAGAGTGAGGACGGAAGTCTGAGAACACAAGCTAGACTTCGGATTCAGGGTGAGGGCACGGCAGGTACCCCCTGCAGATCTGAACCAATATCTCATGCATCTGAAGTCAGGGCGAGGATCCGACGTTGGCTCAGGTTGGAGTTTCTGTGCATGACGGCCCCTTCATGAAGGGAGCGGAATCTCGAGGCCATGGAGGTTTTCCACGTTGGGAGATGTGGGATGCCCCCTTCAAGGATTCCTTCTGCGGGACAATTGAGACCTGTTGGACAGCTCCAGGACATCCCATATGAAATGACTCCAGAGCACCGTTCGAAGACGGATGCCTGGGAAGTCCGCCTCGCCTTACAATTGTCTCCTAGCAACAAGACAGTTTAGATCTAATGGATCTGCAGGAGCAACCGGGGTGGCTGAGTTGAAATGCACTTTCCAGAAGTTGGGTCCTAACGTGTGTTTGTGTCCATGAGGGCCTTGGAATGGGGACGTGGCACCGGGACCCTGAAGTATTCTCCTTAGCTTTGGCTTAGCTCCCATGCACAAGTTTCCTTGTGTAGACGAGATTTGTTCTGATGGGTGCCTCAGGAAATCCCCTCTGCTGGTATTGGAATCCAGGCTTTTGAGGAGACATGCCTGTAAACCAAAGCAATGGATCCGATAATGGCCTCGGGTCCTGTCTGTTTCAATCTTCTTGGTATGAGTGGAGTTATATGAGTGGAGATAGATGCTCAGCCGGTATCAACCGCCCATTTTATGTCCGGGCGACCTACACCATTGGGATGGCCTCAGGGACTTTGGAGGGTTCTCCTAATTTGTACGATTTTTGACAATGGAATGGGCAGAATTCCCATGGATTGGGTGGGGGCAGTACTAATGTGTGGCTCCAGGGGCCCCAGCCTGGAGGGAGTATGGCCCAGGACTTTGAGTACAGAATACTGAAAACACAAACTCAGCTTAAGTTGGGGACGTAGGTATGGCACGCCCGATCTACAAACCATGAGAAGAACTCTTCAGGATATGAAGAATGAGCGAGTCTGAGGCGCTTGCTCAGGCTTTTGTCTCTGGATTTTGTTTCAGCGATGGCCGTGGAATGTTGCGGAGGTCTCATGGGCCATGGACGAATCGTCCTCTCTGTGGATTTGGCCCGATCCCAATTGTTTTTCGTCAATCTGTGGGATGGGAGGACACCTTTCAGGTTTGTTACCTCAGGTGTCCCACCAAAAGAGGAATTCCAAAGCAGAGCCCTGGGGAAGAGTGAAGGGACAACCCGAACTATGGTTAAAAATTGGGGCCTAGGGGCATGGCAAGCCCAATATGCTGTCTCTTCATATAGGCCCTGAGAGGCCTTACCTGAGGACTGGGCTCAGGCTGAGGGTCACAATGTGTGTTTGTGACCAATGTGGCCCGCAAGCATGGGCTGGGCCTCATGGGCCACGCTTGTTTCAACTACAATGAACGTTGGACAACATGCCAACCACAAGGTTTATGGCCATGGGGAAAGAGTTCTGATTTCTGCATCATTTTCAAACCTGGGCAGTGGTTGGAGATAAGGTCTAGGTTCTGGAGCCTGAAAACCGCAGTTGGGAAGATATGACGACCTAAGGCCATGGCGGGTCCGATGTGCTCAGTGTGCGGCCAGCTGTCTGGGTGGGACCAGGAGGTCCAGGCTCAGGCTGGGTCAGAAGGGGAAATAGTGCCTAGGTTAGCCTATATGTTTGGGGTAAAGCCGAATGGCGTGCAGGTGGATCTTCATTTGGGGTTTCGGGGCAGCCCTGAGGGCAATGTTTTACTTCTGTAGGGCAGGCAGAGTGCGGCATTGTAGTTCTGGATTGCCAAGCTGGAGGGCTTGTGGGCCAGTAGTCTGAGGACGGAGTCTGAGAACCCAAGCTAAGCCTAGGTTTCTGGGTGAGGATATGGCAGGCACAATCTACAGACCTCAATAGAGATCTCGTGCATCTGAAGTCAGGGCAAGGATCAGACGATCGCTCAGGTTGGACTTTCTGCCCTGATGGCCCTTTCTTGAAGGGGGTTGGATCACGAGGACATGGGGGTTTTCCCACGATGGGAGTTGTGAGAAGCTCCAAACTGCAAAGATTCTTCTGCAGGACAATTGAGACCTGTTGGTTGGCTCCAGGCCAACGATTCCGAGCAGGGTTCTAAGGATGGATGGCTGGGTAGCCCACTTCGCATTCCAATTGTCTCCAAGCAACAAGACAGGTTAGATCTGCTGGATGTGGGGGGCAACCGAGGTGCCTGAGTTGAAATGGACTCTCCTGAGGATGTGTCCTAATATGTTTTTGTGTCTATGGAGACCTTGAAATGAAGCGGTGGCCCTGGGGCCCTGAAGGGTTCTCCTAAACAGAGGCTTTGACACAGCTCCAACGTGCATGTTTCCCATGTGTAGATGAGATTAGTTCTGATGGGTGAGTCAAGAAACAGCCATATGCTGGTATTGAAATCCAGGCCTCTGAGGAGAGATGCCTGGAAACCAAAGCAATGGATCCGATTAGTGCCTAGGGGCCTGTTCGTTCCTTTTTGCCTCTGGGGACATCAGTCTACGGGTCTGAGTGCAGGTAGGTGCTCAGATGGGCTCAGATTGCCCCTGTTTGTCCTGGGAAACCACAACTATTGGGATGGCCTCATGGACTATGGAGGTTATCCTACTAGTAGGGTTGTGGCCATTGGAATGGGCACATACAATTCCCTTGGAGAGGGCAAGTACAGTCCTCAGGTTTGGCTCCAGGGCCCTGAGCATGTAGGATGTGTAGGCCAGAGCTTTTGGACAGTTGTCTGAAAACACAAACTCGGCTTATGTTTTGGGTCATAGGTATGGCAGGACTGATCTACAGACCATGAGGAGAACACTTCGGGATATGAAAAAAGGGCGTGTGTGAGGCTCTTGCTCAAGTTTTTGTCTCTGGATATCGTGTCACTCATGGTCGTGAAATTGCCTGGTGACATCATGGGAAATGGACGAGTCTTACTCTCTGGGGGTTCGGTCCCGTCCAAAGAGTTTGGGGTCATTCTGGGGATGGAAGAAGTCCGTTTATTTGTTGTTATTGTCGATTTGTTTCATTTTGTTTTTCAACCTCAGATGTCCCACCAAATGAGGGATTCCAGAGTAGAGCCCTGGGGTGGGGCGACTGGACAACCAGAAATCTGGTTAAAAATTGGGGACTAGGGACATGTCAAGCCCATTATGACATCTAATGGTCCAGCCACTGAGAGGACTTACTAGAGGACAGGACTCACGCTGAGGTCACAATGCGTGTTTATGCTCTCGTCGCACTCAAGAATGGGCGGGGCCTCAGGGTGAATGCTGGTTTCTCCTACACTGAACGTTGGACAACATGCCAACCACAAGGTTTCTTGCCATGGGTCAGGAAGAGTTCTGATTTCTGCATCACAGTCACCCGTGGGCAGTGATTGGAGATAAGGTCTAGGTTCTGAAGCCTGAAAACTGAGGTAGGGAAGAGATGATGACCTAAGGCCATGGCGGGTCTGATGTGCTCAGCGTGCGGTCAGCTGTCTGGGAGTTGGTCAGCAGGTCCGGGCTCAGGTTGTGTCAGACAGTGCATTAGTGCCCAGGTTAGACTATATAATTTGGGTACATTCGAGTGCCGTGTAGGTGTATCCTCATTTAAGCTGCCTGGGCTGCTCATTAGGCAATATATTTTTTCTAGAGGGCAGGCAGAGTGCTTCATTGTCGGTCCGGAATTGCCAAACTTGAGGGCTTCGGGGCCAGAAGTGTGAGGACGGAATTCTGAGAACACAAGCTATACTTCTGATTCAGGGTGAGGGCACGGCAGGTACCCCCTGCAGGCCTGAACCAATATCTCATGCATCTGAAGTCAGGGCGAGGATCCGACGTTGGCTCAGGTTGGAGTTTCTGTGCATGACGGCCCCTTCATGAAGGGCGCAGAATCTCGAGGCCATGGAGGTTTTCCACGTTGGGAGATGTGGGATGCCCCCTTCAAGGATTCCTTCTGCGGGACAATTGAGACCTGTTGGACAGCTCCAGGACATCCCATATGGAATGACTCCAGAGCACCGTTCGAGGATGGATGCCTGGGAAGTCCGCCTCGCCTTCCAATTGTCTCCTAGCAACAAGACAGTTTAGATCTAATGGATCTGCGGGAGCAACCGGGGTGGCTGATTTGAAATGCACTTTCCAGAGGATGGGTCCTAACGTGTGTTTGTGTCCATGAGGGCCTTGGAATGGGGAGGTGGCACCAGGACCCTGAAGTATTCTCCTTAGTTTTTTCTTAGGTCCCAGGCACAAGTTTCCTTGTGGAGACGAGATTTGTTCTGATGGGTGCCTCAGGAAATCCCCTCTGCTGGTATTGGAATCCAGGCTTTTGAGGAGACATGCCTGTAAACCAAAGCAATGGATTCGATAATGGCCTCGGGTCCTGTCTGGTTCAATATCCTTGGTATGAGTGGAGGTAGAAGAGTGGAGGTAGATGCTCAGCCGGTATCAACCGCCCATTTTTGTCCCGGGCGACCTACACTATTGGGATGGCCTCGGGGACTTTGGAGGGTTCTCCTAATTTGTACGATTTTTGACAATGGAATGGGCAGAATTCCCAAGGATTGGGTGGGGGCAGTCCTAATGTGTGGCTCCAGGGGCCCCAGCCTGGAAGGAGTGTGGCCCAGGACTTTGAGGACAGAAGACTGAAAACACAAACTCAGCTTAAGTTTGGGGACGTAGGTATGGCACGCCCGATCTACAAACCATGAGAAGAACTCTTCAGGATATGAAGAATGAGCGAGTCTGAGGCGCTTGCTCAGGCTTTTGTCTCTGACTTTTGTTTCAGCGATGGCCGTGGAATGTTGGGGAGGTCTCATGGGCCAGGGACGAATCTTCCTCTCTGTTGATTTGGCCCGATCCCAATTGGTTTCCTCAATCTGTGGGATGGGAGGACTCCTTTCAGGTTTGTTACCTCAGGTGTCCCACCAAAAGAGGTATTCCAAAGCAGAGCCCTGGGGAAGAGTGAAGGGACAACACAAACTATGGTTAAAAATTGGGGCCTAGGGGCATGGCAAGCCCAATATGCTGTCTCTTCATATAGGCCCTGAGAGGCCTTACCTGAGGACTGGGCTCAGGCTGAGGGTCACAATGTGTGTTTGTGACCAATGTGGCCTGCAAGCATGGGCTGGGCCTCATGGGCCACGCTTGTTTCAACTACACTGAACGTTGGACAACATGCCAACCACAAGGTTTCTTGCCATGGGGAAAGAGTTCTGATTTCAGCATCATTTTCAAACCTGGGCAGTGGTTGGAGATAAGGTCTAGGTTCTGGAGCCTGAAAACCGCAGTTGGGAAGAGATGACGACCTAAGGCCATGGCGGGTCCGATGTGCTCAGTGTGCGGCCAGCTGTCTGGGTGGGACCAGGAGGTCCAGGCTCAGGCTGGGTCAGAAGGGGAAATAGTGCCCAGGTCAGCCTATATGTTTGGGGTACAGCCGAATGGAGTGCAGGTTGATCCTCATTTGGGGATTCGGGGTAGCCCTGAGGGCAATATTTTACTTCTGTAGGGCAGGCAGATTGCGGCATTGTAGTTCTGGATTGCCCAACTGGAGGGCTTGTGGGCCAGTAGTCTGAGGACGGAGTCTGAGAACCCAAGCTAAGCCTAGGTTTCTGGGTGAGGATATGGCAGGCACAATCTACAGAACTCAATAGAGATCTCGTGCATCTGAAGTCAGGGCAAGGTTCAGACGATCGCTCAGGTTGGACTTTCTGCCCTGATGGCCCTTTCTTGAAGGGGGTTGGATCACGAGGACATGGGGATTTTCCCACGATGGGAGTTGTGAGAAGCTCCAAACTGCAAAGATTCTTCTGCAGGACAATTGAGACCTGTTGGTTGGCTCCAGGCCAATGATTCCGAGCAGGGTTCTAAGGATGGATGGCTGGGTAGCCCACCTCGCATTCCAATTGTCTCCAAGCAACAAGACAGGTTAGATCTGCTGGATGTGGGGGGCAACCGAGGAGGCTGAGTTGAAATGGACTCTCCTGTGGATGTGTCCTAATATGTTTTTGTGTCTATGGAGACCTTGGGGCCCTGGGGCCCTGAAGGGTTCTCCTAAACAGAGGCTTTGACACAGCTCCAACGTGCATGTTTCCCATGTGTAGATGAGATTTGTTCTGATGGGTGAGTCAAGAAACAGCCATATGCTGGTATTGAAATCCAGGCCTCTGTGGAGTGATGCCTGGAAACCAAAGCAATGGATCCGATTAGTGCCTAGGGGCCTGTTCGTTCCTTATTACCTCTGGGGACATCAGTCTACGAGTCTGAGTGCAGGTAGGTGCTCAGATGGGCTCAGATTGCCCCTGTTTGTCCTGGGAAGCAACAACTATTGGGAGGGCCTCAGGGACTTTGGAGGTTATCCTACTAGTAGGGTTGTGGCCATTGGAATGGGCACATACAATTCCCTTGGAGAGGGCAAGTACAGTCCTCAGGTTTGGCTCCAGGGCCCTGAACCTGTAGGGTGTGTAGGCCAGAGCTGTTTGGACAGTTGTCTGAAAACACAAACTCGGCTTATGTTTTGGGTCATAGGTATGGGAGGACTGATCTACAGACCATGAGGAGAACACTTCGGGATATGAAAAAAGGGCGAGTGTGAGGCTCTTGCTCAAGTTTTTGTCTCTGGATATGGTGTCACTCATGGTCGTGAAATTGCCGAGTGACTTCATGGGAAATGGACGAGTCTTACTCTCTGGGGGTTCGGTCCCGTCCAAAGAGTTTGGGGTCATTCTGGGGATGGAAGAAGTCCGTTGTTTTGTTGTTGTCGATTTGTTTCATTTTGTTTTTCAACCTCAGATGTCCCACCAAATGAGGGATTCCATAGTAGAGCCCTGGGGTGGGGCGACTGGACAACCAGAAATCTGGTTAAAAATTGGGGACTAGGGATATGTCAAGCCCATTATGACATCTAATGGTCCAGCCACTGAGAGGACTTACTAGAGGACAGGACTCACGCTGAGGTCACAATGCGTGTTTATGCTCTCGTCGCACTCAAGAATGGGCGGGGCCTCAGGGTGAATGCTGGTTTCTCCTACACTGAACGTTGGACAACATGCCAACCACAAGGTTTCTTGCCATGGGTCAGGAAGAGTTCTGATTTCTGCATCACAGTCACCCGTGGGCAGTGATTGGAGATAAGGTCTAGGTTCTGAAGCCTGAAAACTGAGGTAGGGAAGAGATGATGACCTAAGGCCATGGCGGGTCTGATGTGCTCAGCGTGCGGTCAGCTGTCTGGGTGTTGGTCAGCAGGTCCGGGCTCAGGTTGTGTCAGACAGTGCATTAGTGCCCAGGTTAGACTATATAATTTGGGTACATTCGAGTGCCGTGTAGGTTTATCCTCATTTAAGCTGCCTGGGCTGCTCATTAAGCAATATATTTTTTCTAGAGGGCAGGCAGAGTGCTTCATTGTCGGTCCGGAATTGCCAAACTTGAGGGCTTCGGGGCCAGGAGAGTGAGGACGGAAGTCTGAGAACACAAGCTAGACTTCGGATTCAGGGTGAGGGCACGGCAGGTACCCCCTGCAGATCTGAACCAATATCTCATGCATCTGAAGTCAGGGCGAGGATCCGACGTTGGCTCAGGTTGGAGTTTCTGTGCATGACGGCCCCTTCATGAAGGGAGCGGAATCTCGAGGCCATGGAGGTTTTCCCCGTTGGGAGATGTGGGATGTCCCCTTCAAGGATTCTCTCTGCGGGACAATTGAGACCTGTTGGACAGATCCAGGACATCCCATATGGAATGACTCCAGAGCACCGTTCCCGGATGCATGCCTGGGAAGTCCGCCTCGCCTTCCAATTGTCTCCTAGCAACAAGACAGTTTAGATGTAATGGATCTGCGGGAGCAACCGGGATGGCTGAGTTGAAATGCACTTTCCAGAGGATGGGTCCTAAAGTGTGTTTGTGTCCATGAGGGCCTTGGAATGGGGAGGTGGCACCGGGACCCTGAAGTATTCTCCTAAGCTTTGGCATAGCTCCCATGCACAAGTTTCCTTGTGGAGACGAGATTTGTTCTGATGGGTGCCTCAGGAAATCCCCTCTGCTGGTATTGGAATCCAGGCTTTTGAGGAGACATGCCTGTAAACCAAAGCAATGGATCCGATAATGGCATCGGGTCCTGTCTGGTTCAATCTTCTTGGTATGAGTGGAGGTAGATGAGTGGAGGCAGATGCTCAGCCGGTATCAACCGCCCTTTTTTGTCCCGGGCGACCTACACTATTGGGATGGCCTCAGGGACTTTGGAGGGTTCTCCTAATTTGTACGATTTTTGACAATGGAATGGGCCGAATTCCCATGGATTGGGTGGGGGCAGTCCTAATGTGTGGCTCCAGGGTCCCAGCCTGGAGGGAGTGTAGCCCAGGACTTTGAGGACAGAAGACTGAAAACACAAACTCAGCTTACGTTTGGGGACGTAAGTATGGCACGCCCGATCTACAAACCATGAGAAGAACTCTTCAGGATATGAAGTGAGCGAGTCTGAGGAGCTTGCTCAGGCTTTTGTCTCTGGATTTTGTTTCAGCGATGGCCGTGGAATGTTGGGGAGGTCTCATGGGGCATGGACGAATCTTCCTTTCTGTGGATTTGACCCGATCCCAATTGTTTTTCGTCAATCTGTGGGATGGGAGGACTCCTTTCAGGTTTGTTACCTCAGGTGTCCCACCAAAAGAGGAATTCCAAAGCAGAGCCCTGGGGAAGAGTGAAGGGACAACCCGACTATGGTTAAAAATTGGGGCCTAGGGGCATGGCAAGCCCAATATGCTGTCTCTTCATATAGGCCCTGAGAGGCCTTACCTGAGGACTGGGCTCAGGCTGAGGGTCACAATGTGTGTTTGTGACCAATGTGGCCCGCAAGCATGGGCTGGGCCTCATGGGCCACGCTTGTTTCAACTACACTGAACGTTGGACAACATGCCAACCACAAGTTTTCTTGCCATGGGGAAAGAGTTCTGATTTCTGCATCATTTTCAACCCTGGGCAATGGTTGGAGATAAAGTCTAGGTTCTGGAGCCTGAAAACTGCAGTTGGGAAGAGATGACGACCTAAGGCCATGGCGGGTCCGATGTGCTCTGTGTGCGGCCAGCTGTCTGGGTGGGTCCAGGAGGTACAGGCTCAGGCTGGGTCAGAAGGGGAAATAGTGCCCAGGTCAGCCTATATGTTTGGGGTACAGCCGAATGGCGTGCAGGTTGATCCTCATTTGCGGTTTCGGGGTAGCCCTGAGGGCAATGTTTTACTTCTGTAGGGCAGGCAGAGTGCGGCACTGTAGTTCTGGATTGCCAAGCTGGAGGGCTTGTGGGCCAGTAGTCTGAGGACGGAGTCTGAGAACCCAAGCTAGGCCTAGGTTTTTGGGTGAGGATATGGCAGGCACAATCTACAGACCTCAATCTAGATCTCGTGCATCTGAAGTCAGGGCAAGGATCAGACGATCGCTCAGGTTGGACTTTCTGCCCTGATGGCCCTTTCTTGAAGGGGGTTGGATCACGAGGACATGGGGGTTTTCCCACGATGGGAGTTGTGAGAAGCTCCAAACTGCAAAGCTTCTTATGCAGGACAATTGAGACCTGTTGGTTGGCTCCAGTCCAACGATTCCGAGCAGGGTTCTAAGGATGGATGGCTGGGTAGCCCACCTCGCATTCCAATTGTCTCCAAGCAACAAGACAGGTTAGATCTGCTGGATGTGGGGGGCAACCGAGGAGGCTGAGTTGAAATGGACTCTCCTGTGGATGTGTCCTAATATGTTTTTGTGTCTATGGAGACCTTGGAATGAAGCGGTGGCCCTGGGGCCCTGAAGGGTTCTCCTAAACAGAGGCTTTGACACAGCTCCAACGTGCATGTTTCCCATGTGTAGATGAGATTTGTTCTGATGGGTGAGTCAAGAAACAGCCATATGCTGGTATTGAAATCCAGGCCTCTGAGGAGAGATGCCTGGAAACCAAAGCAATGGATCCGATTAGTGCCTAGGGGCCTGTTCGTTCCTTTTTACCTCTGGGGACATCAGTCTACGGGTCTGAGTGCAGGTAGGTGCTCAGATGGGCTCAGATTGCCCCTGTTTGTCCTGGGAAGCCACAACTCTTGGGATGGCCTCAGCGACTTGGGAGGTTATCCTATTAGTAGGGTCGTGGCCATTGGAATGGGCACATACAATTCCCTTGGAGAGGGCAAGTACAGTCCTCAGGTTTGGCTCCAGGGCCCTGAGCCTGTAGGGTGTGTAGGCCAGAGCTGCTTGGACAGTTGTCTGAGAACACAAACTCGGCTTATGTTTTGGGTCATAGGTATGGCAGGACTGATCTACAGACCATGAGGAGAACACTTCGGGATATGACAAAAGGTCGAGTGTGAGGCTCTTGCTCAAGTTTTTGTCTCTGGATATCGTGTCACTCATGGTCGTGAAATTGCCGGGTGACTTCATGGGAAATGGACGAGTCTTACTCTCTGGGGCTTCGGTCCCATCCAAAGAGTTTGGGGTCATTCTGGGGATGGAAGAAGTCCGTTTTTTTGTTGTTGTTGTCGATTTGTTTCATTTTGTTTTTCAACCTCAGATGTCCCACCAAATGAGGGATTCCAGAGTAGAGCCCTGGGGTGGGGCGACTGGACAACCAGAAATCTGGTTAAAAATTGGGGACTAGGGACATGTCAAGCCCATTATGACATCTAATGGTCCAGCCACTGAGAGGACTTACTAGAGGACAGGACTCACGCTGAGGTCACAATGCGTGTTTATGCTCTCGTCGCACTCAAGAATGGGCGGGGCCTCAGGGTGAATGCTGGTTTCTCCTACACTGAACGTTGGACAACATGCCAACCACAAGGTTTCTTGCCATGGGTCAGGAAGAGTTCTGATTTCTGCATCACAGTCACCCGTGGGCAGTGATTGGAAATAAGGTCTAGGTTCTGAAGCCTGAAAACTGAGGTAGTGAAGAGATGATGACCTAAGGCCATGGCGGGTCTGATGTGCTCAGCGTGCGGTCAGCTGTCTGGGTGTTGGTCAGCAGGTCTGGGCTCAGGTTGTGTCAGACAGTGCATTAGTGCCCAGGTTAGACTATATAATTTGGGTACATTCGAGTGCCGTGTAGGTTTATCCTCATTTAAGCTGCCTGGGCTACTCATTAAGCAATATATTTTTTCTAGAGTACATGGCAGAGTGCTTCATTGTCGGTCCGGAATTGCCAAACTTGAGGGCTTCGGGGCCAGGAGAGTGAAGACGGAAGTCTGAGAACACAAGCTAAACTTCGGATTCAGGCTGAGGGCACGGCAGGTACCCCCTGCAGATCTGAACCAACATCTCATGCATCTGAAGTCAGGGCGAGGATCCGACGTTGGCTCAGGTTGGAGTTTCTGTGCATGACGGCCCCTTCATGAAGGGAGCGGAATCTCGAGGCCATGGAGGTTTTCCACTTTGGGAAATGTGGGATGCCCCCTTCAAGGATTGAGACCTCTTGGACAGCTCCAGGACATACATATGGAATGACTCCAGAGCACCGTTCGAGGATGGATGCCTGGGAAGTCCGCCTCGCCTTCCAATTGTCTCCTAGCAACAAGACAGTTTAGATCTAATGGATCTGCGGGAGCAACCGGGGTGGCTGAGTTGAAATGCACTTTCCAGAGGATGGGTCCTAACGTGTGTTTGTGTCCATGAGGGCCTTTGAATGAGGAGGTGGCACCAGGACCCTGAAGTATTCTCCTAAGCTTTGGCTTAGCTCCCATGCACAAGTTTCCTTGTGGAGACGAGATTTGTTCTGATGGGTGCCTCAGGAAATCCCCTCTGCTGGTATTGGAATCCAGGCTTTTGAGGAGACATGCCTGTAAACCAAAGCAATGGATCCGATAATGGCCTCGGGTCCTGTCTGGTTCAATCTTCTTGGTATGAGTGGAGGTAGATGAGTGGAGGTAGATGCTCAGCCGGTATCAACCGCCCTTTTTTGTCCTGGGCGACCTACACTATTGGGATGGCCTCAGGGACTTTGGAGGGTTCTCCTAATTTGTACGATTTTTGACAATGGAATGGGCAGAATTCCCATGGATTGGGTGGGGGCAGTCCTAATGTGTGGCTCTAGGGGCCCCAGCCTGGAGGGAGTGTGGCCCAAGACTTTGAGGACAGAAGACTGAAAACACAAACTCAGCTTAAGTTTGGGGACGTAGGTATGGCACGCCCGATCTACAAACCATGAGAAGAACTCTTCAGGATATGAAGATGAGCGAGTCTGAGGCGCTTGCTCAGGCTTTTGTCTCTGGATTTTGTGTCAGCCAGGGCCGTGGAATGTTGTGGAGGTCTCATGGGCCATGGACGAATCTTCCTCTCTGTGGATTTGGCCCGATCCCAATTGTTTTTCGTCAATCTGTGGGATGGGAGGACTCCTTTCAGGTTTGTTACCTCAGGTGTCCCACCAAAAGACGAATTCCAAAGCAGAGCCCTGGGGAAGAGTGAAGGGACAACCCGAACTATGGTTAAAAATTGGGGCCTAGGGGCATGGCAAGCCCAATATGCTGTCTCTTCATATAGGCCCTGAGAGGCCTTACCTGAGGACTGGGCTCAGGCTGAGGGTCACAATGTGTGTTTGTGACCAATTTGGCCCGCAAGCATGGGCTGGGCCTCATGGGCCACACTTGTTTCAACTACACTGAACGTTGGACAACATGCCAACCACAAGGTTTCTTGCCATGGGGAAAGAGTTCTGATTTCTGCATCATTTTCAACCCTGGGCAGTGGTTGGAGATAAGGTCTATGTTCTGGAGCCTGAAAACCGCAGTTGGGAAGAGATGACGACCTAAGGCCATGGCGGGTCCGATGTGCTCAGTGTGCGGCCAGCTGTCTGGGTGGGACCAGGAGGTCCAGGCTCAGGCTGGGTCAGAAGGGGAAATAGTGCCCAGGTCAGCCTATATGTTTGGGGTACAGCCGAATGGCGTGCAGGTTGATCCTCATTTGCGGTTTCGGGGTAGCCCTGAGGGCAATGTTTTACTTCTGTAGGGCAGGTAGAGTGTGGCATTGTAGTTCTGGATTGCCAAACTGGAGGGCTTGTGGGCCAGTAGTCTGAGGACGGAGTCTGAGAACCCAAGCTAGGCCTAGGTTCCTGGTGAGGATATGGCAGGCACAATCTACAGACCTCAATCGAGATCTCGTGCATCTGAAGTCAGGGCAAGGATCAGACGATCGCTCAGGTTGGACTTTCTGCCCTGATGGCCCTTTCTTGAAGGGGGTTGGATCACGAGGACTTGGAGGTTTTCGCACGTTGGGAATTATGAGAAGCTCCAAACTGCAAAGATTCTTCTGCAGGACAATTGAGACCTGTTGGTTGGCTCCAGGCCAACGATTCCAAGCAGGGTTCTAAGGATGGATGGCTGGGTAGCCCACCTCGCATTCCAATTGATTCCAAGCAACAAGACAGGTTAGATCTGCTGGATGTGGGGGGCAACCGAGGAGGCTGAGTTGAAATGGACTCTCCTGTGGATGTGTCCTAATATGTTTTTGCGTCTATGGAGACCTTGGAATGAAGCGGTGGCCCCGGGGCCCTGAAGGGTTCTCCTAAACAGAGGCTTTGACACAGCTCCAACGTGCATGTTTCCCATGTGTAGATGAGATTTGTTCTGATGGGTGAGTCAAGAAACAGCCATATGCTGGTATTGAAATCCAGGCCTCTGAGGAGAGATGCCTGGAAACCAAAGCAATGGATCCGATTAGTGACTAGGGGCCTGTTCGTTCCTTTTTACCTCTGGGGACATCAGTCTACGGGTCTGAGTGCAGGTAGGTGCTCAGATGGGCTCAGATTGCCCCTGTTTGTCCTGGGAAGCCACAACTATTGGGATGGCCTCAGGGAATTTGGAGGTTATTCTACTAGTAGGGTTGTGGCCATTGGAATGGGCACATACAATTCCCTTAGAGAGGGCAAGTACAGTCCTCAGGTTTGGCTCCAGGGCCCTGAGCCTGTAGGGTGTGTAGGCCAGAGCTGTTTGGACAGTTGTCTGAAAACACAAACTCGGCTTATGTTTTGGGTCATAGGTATGGCAGGACTGATCTACAGACCATGAGGAGAACACTTCGGGATATGAAAAAAGGGCGAGTGTGAGGCTCTTGCTCAAGTTTTTGTCTCTGGATATCTTGTCACTCATGGTCGTGAAATTGCCGGGTGACTTCATGGGAAATGGACGAGTCTTACTCTCTGGGGGTTCGGTCCGGTCCAAAGAGTTTGGGGTCATTCTGGGGAAGGAAGAAGTCCGTTTTTTTGTTGTTGTCGATTTGTTTCATTTTGTTTTTCAACCTCAGATGTCCCACCAAATGAGGGATTCCAGAGTAGAGCCCTGGGGTGGGGCGACTGTACAACCAGAAATCTAGTTAAAAATTGGGGACTAGGAACATGTCAAGCCCATTATGACATCTAATGGTCCAGCCACTGAGAGGACTTACTAGAGGACAGGACTCACGCTGAGGTCACAATGCGTGTTTATGCTCTCGTCCCAGACAAGAATGGGCGGGGCCTCAGGGTGAATGCTGGTTTCTCCTACACTGAACGTTGGACAACATGCCAACCACAGGGTTCTTGCCATGGGTCAGGAAGAGTTCTGATTTCTGCATCACAGTCACCCGTGGGCAGTGATTGGAAAAAAGGTCTAGGTTCTGAAGCCTGAAAACTGAGGTAGGGAAGAGATGATGACCTAAGACCATGGCGGGTCTAATGTGCTCAGCGTGCGGTCAGCTGTCTGGGTGTTGGTCAGCAGGTCTGGGCTCAGGTTGTGTCAGACAGTGCATTAGTGCCCAGGTTAGACTATATAATTTGGGTACATTCGAGTGCCGTGTAGGTTTATCCTCATTTAAGCTGCCTGGGATGCTCATTAGGCAATATATTTTTTCTAGAGGACATGGCAGAGTGCTCATTGTCGGTCCGGAATTGCCAAACTTCAGGGCTTCGGGGCCAGGAGAGTGAGGACGGAAGTCTGAGAACACAAGCTAGACTTCGGATTCAGGGTGAGGGCACGGCAGGTACCCCCTGCAGATCTGAACCAACATCTCATGCATCTGAAGTCAGGGCGAGGATCCGACGTTGGCTCAGGTTGGAGTTTCTGTGCATGACGGCCCCTGCATGAAGGGAGAGAATCTCGAGGCCATGGAGGTTTTCCACGTTGGGAGATGTGGGTGCCCCCTTCAAGGATTCCTTCTGCGGGACAATTGAGACCTCTTGGACAGCTCCAGGACATCCCATATGGAATGACTCCAGAGCACCGTTCGAGGATGGATGCCTGGGAAGTCCGCCTCGCCTTCCAATTGTCTCCTAGCAACAAGTCAGTTTAGATCTAATGGATCTGCGGGAGCAACCGGGGTGGCTGAGTTGAAATGCACTTTCCAGAGGATGGGTCCTAACGTGTGTTTGTGTCCATGAGGACCTTAGAATGGGGAGGTGGCACCGGGACCCTGAAGTATTCTCCTAAGCTTTGGCTTAGCTCCCATGCACAAGTTTCCTTGTGGAGACGAGATTTGTTCTGATGGGTGCCTCAGGAAATCCCCTCTGCTGGTATTGGAATCCAGGCTTTTGAGGAGACATGCCTGTAAACCAAAGCAATGGATCCGATAATGGCCTCGGGTCCTGTCTGGTTCAATCTTCTTGGTATGAGTGGAATTAGATGAGTGGAGGTAGATGCTCAGCCGGTATCAACCGCCCTTTTTTGTCCTGGGCGACCTACACTATTGGGATGTCCTCAGGGACTTTGGAGGGTTCTCCTAATTTGTACGATTTTTCACAATGGAATGGGCCGAATTCCCATGGATTGGGTGGGGGCAGTCCTAATGTGTGGCTCCAGGGCCCCAGCCTGGAGGGAGTGTGGCCCAGGACTTTGAGGACAGAAGACTGAAAACACAAACTCAGCTTAAGTTTGGGGACGTAGGTATGGCACGCCCGATCTAAAAACCATGAGAAGAACCTTTCAGGATATGAAGAATGAGCGAGTCTGAGGCGCTTGCTCAGGCTTTTGTCTCTGGATTTTGTTCCAGCGATGGCCGTGGAATTTTAGGGAGGTCTCATTGGCCATGGACGTATCTTCCTCTCTGTGGATTTGGCCCGATCCCAATTGTTTTTCGTCAATCTGTGGGATGGGCGGACTCCTTTCAGGTTTGTTACCTCTGGTGTCCCACCAAAAGAGGAATTCCAAAGCAGAGCCCTGGGGAAGAGTGAAGGGACAACCCGAACTATGGTTAAAAATTGGGGACTAGGGGCATGGCAAGCCCAATATGCTGTCTCTTCATATAGGCCCTGAGTGGCCTTACCTGAGGACTGGGCTCAGGCTGAGGGTCACAATGTGTGTTTGTGACCAATGTGGCCCGCAAGCATGGGCTGGGCCTCATGGGCCACGCTTGTTTCAACTACACTGAACGTTGGACAACATGCCAACCACAAGGTTTCTTGCCATGGGGAAAGAGTTCTGATTTCTGCATCATTTTCAACCCTGGGCAGTGGTTGGAGATAAGGTCTAGCTTCTGGAGCCTGCAAACCGCAGTTGGGAAGAGATGACGACCTAAGGCCATGGCGGGTCCGATGTGCTCAGTGTGCGGCCAGCTGTCTGGGTGGGACCAGGAGGTCCAGGCTCAGGCTGGGTCAGAAGGGGAAATAGTGCCCAGGTCAGCCTATATGTTTGGGGTACAGCCAAATGGCAGCAGGTTGATCCTCATTTGCGGTTTTGGGGTAGCCCTGAGGGCAATGTTTTACTTCTGTAGGGCAGGCAGAGTGGGGCATTGTAGTTCTGGATTGCCCAACTGGAGGGCTTGTGGGCCAGTAGTCTGAGGACGGAGTCTGAGAACCCAAGCTAGGCCTAGGTTTCTGGGTGAGGATATGGCAGGCACAATCTACAGACCTCAATCGAGATCTCGTGCATCTGAAGTCAGGGCAAGGATCAGACGATCGCTCAGGTTGGACTTTCTGCCCTGATGGCCCTTTCTTGAAGGGGGTTGGATCACGAGGACATGGGGGTTTTCGCACGATGGGAGTTGTGAGAAGCTCCAAACTTCAAAGATTCTTCTGCAGGACAATTGAGTCCTTTTGGTTCGCTCCAGGCCAACGATTCCGAGCAGGGTTCTAAGGATGGATGGCTGGGTAGCCCACCTCGCATTCCAATGGTCTCCAAGCAACAAGACAGGTTAGATCTGCTGGATGTGGGGGGCAACCGAGGAGGCTGAGTTGAAATGGACTCTCCTGTGGATTTGTCCTAAAATGTTTTTGTGTCTATGGAGACCTTGGAATGAAGCGGTGGAACTGGGGCCCTGAAGGGTTCTCCTAAACAGAGGCTTTGACACAGCTCCAACGTGCATGTTTCCCATGTGTAGATGAGATTTGTTCTGATGGGTGAGTCAAGAAACAGCCATATGCTGGTATTGAAATCCAGGCCTCTGAGGAGAGATGCCTGGAAACCAAAGCAATGGATCCGATTAGTGCCTAGGGGCCTGTTCGTTCCTTTTTACCTCTGGGGACATTAGTCTATGGGTCTGAGTGCAGTTAGGTGCTCAGATGGGCTCAGATTGCCTCTGTTTGTCCTGGGAAGCCACAACTATTGGGATGGCCTCAGGGACTTTGGAGGTTATCCTACTAGTAGGGTTGTGGCCATTGGAATGGGCACATACAATTCCCTTGGAGAGGGCAAGTATAGTCCTCAGGTATAGCTCCAGGGCCCTGAGCCTGTAGGGTGTGTAGGCCAGAGCTGTTTGGACAGTTGTCTGAAAACACAAACTCGGCTTATGTTTTGAGTCATAGGTATGGCAGGACTGATTTACAGACCATGAGGAGAACACTTCGGGATATGAAAAAAGGTCGAGTGTGAGGCTCTTGCTCAAGTTTTTGTCTCTGGATATCGTGTCACTCATGGTCGTGAAATTGCCGGGTGACATCATGGGAAATGGACGAGTCTTACTCTCTGGGGGTTGGGTCCCATCCAAAGAGTTTGGGGTCATTCTGGGGATGGAAAAAGTCTGTTTTTTGTTGTTGTCGATTTGTTTCATTTTGTTTTCAACCTCAGATGTCCCACCAAATGAGGGATTCCAGAGTAGAGCCCTGGGGTGGGTCGACTGGACAACCAGAATTCTGGTTAAAAATTGGGGACTAGGGACATGTCAAGCCCATTATGACATCTAATGGTCCAGCCACTGAGAGGACTTACTAGAGGACAGGACTCACGCTGAGGTCACAATGCGTGTTTATGCTCTCGTCCCAGGCAAGAATGGGTGGGGCCTCAGGGTGAATGCTTGTTTCTCCTACACTGAACGTTGGAAAACATGCCAACCACAAGGTTTCTTGCCATGGGTCAGGAATAGTTCTGATTTCTCCATCACAGTCACCCGTGGGCAGTGATTGGAGATAAGGTCTAGGTTCTGAAACCTGAAAACTGAGGTAGGGAAGAGATGATGACCTAAGGCCATGGCGGGTCTGATGTGCTCAGCGTGCGGTCAGCTGTCTGGGTGTTGGTCAGCAGGTCCGGGCTCAGGTTGTGTCAGACAGTGCATTAGTGCCCAGGTTAGACTATATAATTTGGGTACATTCGAGTGCCGTGTAGGTTTATCCTCATTTAAGCTGCCTGGGCTGCTCATTAGGCAATATATTTTTTCTAGAGGGCAGGCAGAGTGCTTCATTGTCGGTCCGGAATTGCCAAACTTGAGGGCTTCGGGGCCAGGAGAGTGAGGATGGAAGTCTGAGAACACAAGCTAGTCTTCGGATTCAGGGTGAGGGCACGGCAGGTACCCCCTGCATATCTGAAACAATATCTCATGCATCTGAAGTCAGGGCGAGGATCCGACGTTGGCTCAGGTTGGAGTTTCTGTGCATGACCGCCCCTTCATGAAGGGAGCGGAATCTCGAGGCCATGGAAGTTTTCCACCTTGGGAGATGTGGGATGCCCCCTTCAAGGATTCCTTCTGTGGGACAATTGAGACCTGTTGGACAGCTCCAGGACATCCCATATGGAATGACTCCAGAGCACAGTTCCAGGATGGATGCCTGGGAAGCAGCCTCGCCTTCCAATTGTCTCCTAGCAACAAGACAGTTTAGATCTAATGGACATGCGGGAGCAACCGGGGTGGCTGAGTTGAAATGCACTTTCCAGAGGATGGGTCCTAACGTGTGTTTGGGACTCATGCTGAGGGTCACAATGCGTATGTATGCCCTCGTCGCATGTAAGAATGGGCGGGGCCTTAGGGTGAATGCTGGATTCTCCTACACTGAACGTTGGATAACGTTCCAGCCACAAGGGTTCTTTCCATGGGTAAGGAGGAGTTCTGATTTCTACATCACACTCACCCCTGGGCAGTGATTGGAGATAAGGTCTCGGTTCTGAAGCCTGAAAACGGAGGTAGGGAAGTGATGATGACCTAAGGCCATGGCTTGTTTTATGTGCTCAGTGTGCGGTCAGCTTCGGGGTGTTCATCAGGAGGTCCGGGCTCAGGTTGTGTTCGACAGTGCATTAGTGCCCAGGTTAGACTATATAATTTGGATAACGTCAAGTGCTGTGTAGGTTTATCCTCATTAAAGTGCCTGGGCAGCTCATGAGGCAATAAATTTTTTCCTAGAGGGCAGGCAGAGTGCTGCATTGTGGGTCCGGAATTGCCAACCTTGAGGGCTTCGGGGCCAGGAGTGTGAGGACGGAAGTCTGAGAAGACAAGCTAGACTTGGGTTTCAGGGTGAGGGCACGGCAGGTACCCCCTGCAGATCTGAACCAATATCTCATGCATCTGAATTCAGGGCGAGGATCAGACCTTGGCTCAGGTTGGAGTTTCTGTGCATGACGGCCGCTTCATGAAGGGAGCGGAATCTCGTGGCCATTGAGGTTTTCCCACGTTGGGAGTTGTGGGATGCCCCCTTCAAGGATTCCTTCTGCGGGACAATTGAGACCTGTTGGACAGCTCCAGGACATCCCACATGGAATGACTCCAGAGCACCGTTCGCGGATGGATGCCTGGGAAGCCCGCCTCGCATTCCAATTGTCTCATAGCAACAAGACAGTTTAGATCTGATGGCTCTGCCGGAGCAACCGGGGTGGCTGAGTTGAAATGGACTTTCCTGAGGATGGGTCCTAATGTGTTTTTGTGTCCATGAGGGCCTTGGAATGGGGCAGTGGCACCGGGACCCTGAAGTACTCTCCTAAGCTTTGGACATGGCTCCCATGCACAGGTTTCCTTGTGGAGACGAGATGAGTTCTGATGGGTGCCTCAGGAAAACCCCTATGCTCGTATTGGAATCAGGCTTTTGAGGACACATGCCTGTAACCCAAAGCAATGGATCCTATTATGGCCTAGGGTCCTGTCTGGTTCAATCTTCTTCTCTGGGGACATCCATCTATGGTATGAGTGGAGGTCGATTATCAGCTGGTGTCAGACAGCCCTTGTTTGTTCCGGGAGACCTACACTATTGGGATGGCCTCAGGGACTTTGGAGGTTTCTCCTAATTTGTACGATTTTGGACCATGGAATGGGCAGAATTCCCATGGATTGTTAGGCACAGTCCTAATGTGTGTCTCCAGGGGCCCAGCCTGGAGGGTGTGTGGCCCAAGACTTTGAGGACAGAAGTCTGAAAACACAAAGTCAGCTTAGGTTTTGTGACGTACATATGGCAGCCCGATCTACAAACCATGAGAAGAACTCTTCAGGATATGAAGAAAGTGCGAGTCTGAGGCGCTTGCTCAGGCTTTTGTCTCTGGATTTTGTATCAGCGATGGCCGTGGAATGTCGCGAGGCCTCATGGGCCATGGACGAAACTTCCTCTCTGAGGATTTGGCCCGATTCCCAATTGCTTTTCGTCAATCTGTGGGATGGGAGGACTCATTTCAGTTTTGTTACCTCAGGTGTCCCACCAAAAGAGGCATTCCAAAGCAAAGCCGTGGGGAAGACTGAAGGGACAACCCGAACTATGGTTAAAAATTGGGGCCTAGGGGCATGGCAAGCCCAATATGCTATCTCTTCATCCGGCCACTGAGTGGCCTTACTTGAGGACTGGGCTCAGCCTGAGGGTCACAATGTGCGTTTGTGACCAATGTGGCCGGCGAGCATGGGCGGGGCCTCATGGGCCACACTGGTTTCAACTAAACTGAACGTTGGACAACATGCCAACCACAAGGTTTCTTGCCATGGGGAAGGAGTTCTGATTTCTGCATCACCTTCAACCCTGGGCAGTGATTGGAGATAAGGTCTAGGTTCTGAAACCTGAAAACCGAGGTTGGGAAAAGATGACGACCTAAGGCCATGGCGGCTGGATGTGCTCAGTGTGCAGCCAGCTGTCTGGGAGGGGCCAGGTGGTCCAGGCTCAGGCTGTGTCAGAAAGGGCATTAGTGCGCTGGTCAGCCTATGTATTTGGGGTACAGCCAAGGTTGGTGCAGGTTGATCCTCATTTGGGGTTACTGGGTAGCCCCAGAGGACAATGTTTTTCTTATGGAGGGCGGGCAGGGTGCTGCATTGTAGTTCTGGATTGCCAAACTGGAGGGCTTGTGGGCCAGTAGTCTGACGACCAAAGTCTGAGAACACAAGCTAGGCTTAGGTTTCTGGGTGAGGCCACGGCAGGCACAATCTACAAACCTGAATCGAGATCTCGTACATCTGAAGTCAGGGCGATGATCAGACGATCGCTCAGGTTGGAGTTTCTGTCCCTGATGGCCCCTTCATGAATAGGGGGGCATCACGAGGCCATGGGGGTTTTCCCACGATGGGAGTTGTGAGAAGCTCCAAACTGAAGAGAGTCTTCTGCAGGACAATTGAGACCTGTTGTTTGGGTCCAGGCCAATGATTCTGAGCAGGGTTCTAAGGATGGATGGCTGGGTAGCCCACCTCGCATTCCAATTGTCTCCTAGCAACAAGACAGGTTAGATCTCCTGGATCTGTGGGGAGCAACCGAGGACGCTGATTTGAAATGGACACCCCTTAAGATATGTCCTAATGTGCTTTTGTGTCTATGGAGACCTTGGAATGAAGCGGTGGCACTGGGGCCCTAAAGGGTTCTCCTAAACAGAGGCTTTGACACAGCTCCAACGTGCAAGTTTCCCATGTGTAGATGAGATGTTTTCTGATGGGTGAGTCAAGAAACAGCTATATGCTGTTTTGATATCCAGGCCTCTGAGGAGAGATGCCTGGAAACCAAAGCAATGGATCTGATTAGTGCCTAGGGGCCTGTTCTTTCCTTTTTTACCTCTGGAGACATCTGTCTATGGGTCTGAGTGCAGGTAGGTGCTCAGTTGGGCTCAGATTGCCCCTGTTTTTCCTGGGAAGCCACCACTATTGAGATGGATCAGGGACTTTGGAGGTTTATCCTATTAGAAGGGTTGTGGCCATTGGAATGGGCACACACAATTCCCTTGGAGAGGGCAAGTACAGTCCTCAGGTTTGGCTCCAGGTGCCTGAGCCTGTAGGTTGTGTAGGCCAGGGCTGTTTGGACAGTTGTCTGAAAACACAAACTCGGCTTATGTTTCGGGTCATAGGTATGGCAGGACTGACCTACAGACCATGAGGAGAACTCTTTGGGATTTGAAAAAAGGGCGAGTGTGAGGCTCCTGCTCAAGTTTTTGTCTCTGGATATCGTGTCACTCATGGTCGTGGAATTTCTGGGTGACTTCATGGGAAATGGACGAGTCTTACTCTCTGGTGGTTTGGCCCCGTCCAAAGACTTGGGGTCAATCTCTGGGCTGGAAGAAGTCGGTTTTGTTGTTGTTGTTGTTGTTGTTTTCTTTTTTAACCTCAGGTGTCCCACCAAATGAGCGATTCCAGAGTAGAGCCCTGGGGAGGGGCGACTGGACAATCAGAAATCTGGTTAAAAATTGGGGCCTAGGAACATGTCAAGCCCATTATGACATCTAATGGTCCAGTCACTGAGAGGACTTACTAGAGGACAGGACTCGTGCTGAGGGTCACAATGCGTATGTATGCCCTCGTCGCTCGAAAGAAGGGGCGGGGCCTCAGGGTGAATTCTGGTTTCTCCTACACTGAACGTTGGACAACGTGCCAATCACAAGGGTTCTTGCCATGGGTAAGGAGGAGTTCTGATTTCTGCATCACACTCACCCCTGGGCAGTGATTGGAGATAAGGTCTCGGTTCTGAAGCCTGAAAAAGGAGGTAGGGAAGAGATGATGACCTAAGGCCATGGCGGCTTTTATGTGCTCAGTGTGCGGTCAGCTTTCTGGGTGTTGGTCAGGAGGTCCGGGCTCAGGTTGTGTTCGACAGTGCATTAGTGCCCAGGTTAGACTATATAATTTGGGTAACGTCGAGTGCTGTGTAGGTTTATCTTCATTTAAGGTTCCTGGGCACCTCATGAGGCAATAATTTGTTTTCTAGAGGGCAGGCAGAGTGCTGCATTGTGGGTCCGGAATTGACAAACTAGAGGGCTTCGGGGCCAGGAGTGTGGGGACGGATGTCTGAGAAGACAAGCTAGACTTGGGTTTCAGGGTGAGGGCACGGCAGGTACCCCCTGCAGATCTGAACCAATATCTCATGCATCTGAAGTCAGGGCGAGGATCAGACGTTGGCTCAGGTTGGAGTTTCTGTGCATGACGGCCGCTTCATGAAGGGAGCGGAATCTCGGGGCCATTGAGGTTTTCCCACGTTGGGAGTTGTGGGATGCCCCCTTCAAGGATTCCTTCTGCGGGACAATTGAGACCTGTTGGACAGCTCCAGGACATCCCATATGGAATGACTCCAGAGCACCGTTCGCGGATGGATGCCTGGGAAGCCGCCTCGCATTCCAATTGTCTCCTAGCAACAAGACAGTTTAGATCTGATGGCTCTGCCGGAGCAACCGGGGTGGCTGAGTTGAAATGGACTTTCCTGAGGATGGGTCCTAATGTGTTTTTGTGTCCATGAGGGCCTTGGAATGGGGCAGTGGCACCGGGACCCTGAGGTACTCTCCTAAGCTTTGGACATGGCTCCCATGCACAGGTTTCCTTGTGGAGACGAGATGAGTTCTGATGGGTGCCTCAGGAAAACCCCTATGCTCGTATTGGAATCAGGCTTTTGAGGACACATGCCTGTAACCCAAAGCAATGGATCCTATTATGGCCTAGGGTCCTGTCTGGTTCAATCTTCTTCTCTGGGGACATCCATCTATGGTATGAGTGGAGGTCGATTATCAGCTGGTGTCAGACAGCCCTTGTTTGTTCCGGGCGACCTACACTATTGGGATGGCCTCAGGGACTTTGGAGGTTTCTCCTAATTTGTACGATTTTGGACCATGGAATGGGCAGAATTCCCATGGATTGGTAGGCACAGTCCTAATGTGTGTCTCCAGGGGCCCAGCCTGGAGGGTGTGTGGCCCAAGACTTTGAAGACAGAAGTCTGAAAACACAAACTCAGCTTAGGTTTTGGGACGTAGGTATGGCAGGCCCGATCTACAAACCATGAGAAGAACTCATCAGGATATGAAGAAAGTGCGAGTCTGAGGCGCTTGCTCAGGCTTTTGTCTCTGGATTTTGTATCAGCGATGGCCGTGGAATGACGGGGAGGCCTCATGGGCCAGGGACGAATCTTCCTCTCTGAGGATTTGGCCCGATTCCCAATTGCTTTTCGTCAATCTGTGGGATGGGAGGACTCATTTCAGTTTTGTTACCTCAGGTGTCCCACCAAAAGAGGAATTCCAAAGCAAAGCCGTGGGGAAGACTGAAGGGAAAACCCGAACTATGGTTAAAAATTGGGGCCTAGGGGCATGGCAAGCCCAATATGCTATCTCTTCATCCAGCCACTGAGTGGCCTTACTTGAGGACTGGGATCAGCCTGAGGGTCGCAATGTGCGTTTGTGACCAATGTGGCCGGCGAGCATGGGCGGGGCCTCATGGGCCACACTGGTTTCAACTACACTGAACGTTGGACAACATGCCAACCACAAGGTTTCTTGCCATGGGGAAGGAGTTCTGATTTCTGCATCACCTTCAACCCTGGGCAGTGATTGGAGATAAGGTCTAGGTTCTGAAACCTGAAAACCGAGGTTGGGAAAAGATGACGACCTAAGGCCACGGCGGCTCGATGTGCTCAGTGTGCAGCCAGCTGTCTGGGAGGGGCCAGGGGGTCCAGGCTCAGGCTGTGTCAGAAAGGGCATTAGTGCCCTGGTCAGCCTATGTATTTGGGGTACAGCCAAGGTCGGTGCAGGTTGATCCTCATTTGGGGTTACTGGGTAGCCCCAGAGGACAATGTTTTTCTTCTGGAGGGCGGGCAGGGTGCTGCACTGTAGTTCTGGATTGCCAAACTGGAGGGCTTGTGGGCCAGTAGTCTGACGACCAAAGTCTGAGAACACAAGCTAGGCTTAGGTTTCTGGGTGAGGTCATGGCAGGCACAATCTACAGACCTGAATCGAGATCTCGTGCATCTGAAGTCAGGGCAAGGATCAGACGATCGCTCAGGTTGGAGTTTCTGTCCCTGATGGCCCCTTCATGAATGGGGGGGCATCACGAGGCCATGGGTGTTTTCCCACGATGGGAGTTGTGAGAAGCTCCAAACTGCAGAGAGTCTTCTGCAGGTCAATTGAGACCTGTTGTTTGGGTCCAGGCCAATGATTCTGAGCAGGGTTCTAAGGATGGATGGCTGGGTAGCCCACCTCGCATTCCAATTGTCTCCTAGCAACAAGACAGGTTAGATCTCCTGGATCTGTGGGGAGCA
Organism: Mustela nivalis; assembly: GCF_964662115.1. Lineage (NCBI taxonomy): Eukaryota > Metazoa > Chordata > Mammalia > Carnivora > Mustelidae > Mustela > Mustela nivalis. The sequence continues at coordinate 940,083 of NW_028136480.1, read as the reverse complement.
ACCGAGGACGCTGAGTTGAAATGGACACCCCTGGGGATGGGTCCTAATGAGCTTTTGTGTCTATGGAGACCTTGGAATGAAGCGGTGGCACTGGGGCCCTAAAGGGTTCTCCTAAACAGAGGCTTTGACACAGCTCCAACGTGCAAGTTTCCCATGTGTAGATGAGATGTTTTCTGATGGGTGAGTCAAGAAACAGCTATATGCTGTTTTGATATCCAGGCCTCTGAGGAGAGATGCCTGGAAACCAAAGCAATGGATCTGATTAGTGCCTAGGGGCCTGTTCTTTCCTTTTTTACCTCTGGAGACATCTGTCTATGGGTCTGAGTGCAGGTAGGTGCTCAGTTGGGCTCAGATTGCCCCTGTTTTTCCTGGGAAGCCACCACTATTGAGATGGATCAGGGACTTTGGAGGTTTATCCTATTAGAAGGGTTGTGGCCATTGGAATGGGCACACACAATTCCCTTGGAGAGGGCAAGTACAGTCCTCAGGTTTGGCTCCAGGGGCCTGAGCCTGTAGGTTGTGTAGGCCAGGGCTGTTTGGACAGTTGTCTGAAAACACAAACTCGGCTTATGTTTCGGGTCATAGGTATGGCAGGACTGACCTACAGACCATGAGGAGAACTCTTCGGGATTTGAAAAAAGGGCGAGTGTGAGGCTCCTGCTCAAGTTTTTGTCTCTGGATATCGTGTCACTCATGGTCGTGGAATTTCTGGGTGACTTCATGGGAAATGGACGAGTCTTACTCTCTGGTGGTTTGGCCCCGTCCAAAGACTTGGGGTCAATCTGTGGGCTGGAAGAAGTCTGTTTTATTGTTGTTGTTGTTGTTGTTGTTTTCTTTTTTAACCTCAGGTGTCCCACCAAATGAGGGATTCCAGAGTAGAGCCCTGGGGAGGGGCGACTGGACAATCAGAAATCTGGTTAAAAATTGGGGCCTAGGGACATGTCAAGCCCATTATGACATCTAATGGACAAGCCACTGAGAGGACTTACTAGAGGACTGGACTCATGCTGAGGGTCACAATGCATATGTATGCCCTCGTCGCACGAAAGAATGGGCGGGGCCTCAGGGTGAATGCTGGTTTCTCCTACACTGAACGTTGGACAACGTGCCAACCACAAGGGTTCTTGCCATGGGTAAGGAGGAGTTCTGATTTCTGCATCACACTCACCCCTGGGCAGTGATTGGAGATAAGGTCTCGGTTCTGAAGCCTGAAAACGGAGGTAGGGAAGAGATGATGACCTAAGGCCATGGCGGGACTGATGTGCTCAGTGTGCGGTCAGCTTTCTGGGTGTTGGTCAGGAGGTCCGGGCTCAGGTTGTGTTCGACAGTGCATTAGTGCCCAGGTTAGACTATATAATTTGGGTAACGTCGAGTGCTGTGTAGGTTTATCCTCATTTAAGGTGCCTGGGCAGCTCATGAGGCAATAATTTTTTTCCTAGAGGGCAGGCAGAGTGCTGCATTGTGGGTCCGGAATTGCCAACCTTGAGGGCTTCGGGGCCAGGAGTGTGAGGACGGAAGTCTGAGAAGACAAGCTAGACTTGGGTTTCAGGGTGAGGGCACGGCAGGTACCCCCTGCAGATCTGAACCAATATCTCATGCATCTGAAGACAGGGCGAGGATCAGACGTTGGCTCAGGTTGGAGTTTCTGTGCATGACGGCCGCTTCATGAAGGGAGCGGAATCTCGGGGCCATTGAGGTTTTCCCACGTTGGGAGTTGTGGGATGCCCCCTTCAAGGATTCCTTCTGCGGGACAATTGAGACCTGTTGGACAGCTCCAGGACATCCCATATGGAATGACTCCAGAGCACCGTTCGCGGATGGATGCCTGGGAAGTCCGCCTCGCATTCCAATTGTCTCCTAGCAACAAGACAGTTTAGATCTGATGGCTCTGCCGGAGCAACCGGGGTGGCTGAGTTGAAATGGACTTTCCTGAGGATGGGTCCTAATGTGTTTTTGTGTCCATGAGGGCCTTGGAATGGGGCAGTGGCACCGGGACCCTGAAGTACTCTCCTAAGCTTTGGACATGGCTCCCATGCACAGGTTTCCTTGTGGAGACGAGATGAGTTCTGATGGGTGCCTCAGGAAAACCCCTATGCTCGTATTGGAATCAGGCTTTTGAGGACACATGCCTGTAACCCAAAGCAATGGATCCTATTATGGCCTAGGGTCCTGTCTGGTTCAATCTTCTTCTCTGGGGACATCCATCTATGGTATGAGTGGAGGTCGATTATCAGCTGGTGTCAGACAGCCCTTGTTTGTTCCGGGCGACCTACACTATTGGGATGGCCTCAGGGACTTTGAGGTTTCTCCTAATTTGTACGATTTTGGACCATGGAAGGGGCAGAATTCCCATGGATTCGTAGGCACAGTCCTAATGTGTGTCTCCAGGGGCCCAGCCTGGAGGGTGTGTGGCCCAAGACTTTGAAGACAGAAGTCTGAAAACACAAACTCAGCTTAGGTTTGGGGACGTAGGTATGGCAGGCCCGATCTACAAACCATGAGAAGAACTCATCAGGATATGAAGAAAGTGCGAGTCTGAGGCGCTTGCTCAGGCTTTTGTCTCTGGATTTTGTATCAGCGATGGCCGTGGAATGACGGGGAGGCCTCATGGGCCATGGACGAATCTTCCTCTCTGAGGATTTGGCCCGATTCCCAATTGCTTTTCGTCAATCTGTGGGATGGGAGGACTCATTTCAGTTTTGTTACCTCAGGTGTCCCACCAAAAGAGGAATTCCAAAGCAAAGCCGTGGGGAAGACTGAAGGGAAAACCCGAACTATGGTTAAAAATTGGGGCCTAGGGGCATGGCAAGCCCAATATGCTATCTCTTCATCCAGCCACTGAGTGGCCTTACTTGAGGACTGGGCTCAGCCTGAGGGTCACAATGTGCGTTTGTGACCAATGTGGCCGGCGAGCATGGGCGGGGCCTCATGGGCCACACTGGTTTCAACTACACTGAACGTTGGACAACATGCCAACCACAAGGTTTCTTGCCATGGGGAAGGAGTTCTGATTTCTGCATCACCTTCAACCCTGGGCAGTGATTGGAGATAAGGTCTAGGTTCTGAAACCTGAAAACTGAGTTTGGGAAAAGATGACTACCTAAGGCCACGGTGGCTCGATGTGCTCAGTGTGCGGCCAGCTGTCTGGGAGGGGCCAGGGGGTCCAGGCTCAGGCTGTGTCAGAAAGGGCATTAGTGCCCTGGTCAGCCTATGTATTTGGGGTACAGCCAAGGTCGGTGCAGGTTGATCCTCATTTGGGGTTACTGGGTAGCCCCAGAGGACAATGTTTTTCTTCTGGAGGGCGGGCAGGGTGCTGCATTGTAGTTCTGGATTGCCAAACTGGAGGGCTTGTGGGCCCGTAGTCTGACGACCAAAGTCTGAGAACACAAGCTAGGCTTAAGTTTCTGGGTGAGGCCATGGCAGGCACAATTTACAGACCTGAATCGAGATCTCGTGCATCTGAAGTCAGGGCAAGGATCAGACGATCGCTCAGGTTGGAGTTTCTGTCCCTGATGGCACCTTCATGAATGGGGGGGCATCACGAGGCCATGGGGGTTTTCCCACGATGGGAGTTGTGAGAAGCTCCAAACTGCAGTAGTCTTCTGCAGGACAATTGAGACCTGTTGTTTGGGTCCAGGCCAATGATTCTGAGCAGGGTTCTAAGGATGGATGGCTGGGTAGCCCACCTCGCATTCCAATTGTCTCCTAGCAACAAGACAGGTTAGATCTCCTGGATCTGTGGGGAGCAACCGAGGACGCTGAGTTGAAATGGACACCCCTGGGGATGGGTCCTAATGTGCTTTTGTGTCTATGGAGACCTTGGAATGAAGTGGTGGCACTGGGGCCCTAAAGGGTTCTCCTAAACAGAGGCTTTGACACAGCTCCAACGTGCAAGTTTCCCATGTGTAGATGAGATGTTTTCTGATGGGTGAGTCAAGAAACAGCTATATGCTGTTTTGATATCCAGGCCTCTGAGGAGAGATGCCTGGAAACCAAAGCAATGGATCTGATTAGTGCCTAGGGGCCTGTTCTTTCCTTTTTTACCTCTGGAGACATCTGTCTATGGGTCTGAGTGCAGGTAGGTGCTCAGTTGGGCTCAGATTGCCCCTGTTTTTCCTGGGAAGCCACCACTATTGAGATGGATCAGGGACTTTGGAGGTTTATCCTATTAGAAGGGTTGTGGCCATTGGAATGGGCACACACAATTCCCTTGGAGAGGGCAAGTACAGTCCTCAGGTTTGGCTCCAGGGGCCTGAGCCTGTAGGTTGTGTAGGCCAGGGCTGTTTGGACAGTTGTCTGAAAACACAAACTCGGCTTATGTTTCGGGTCATAGGTATGGCAGGACTGACCTACAGACCATGAGGAGAACTCTTCGGGATTTGAAAAAAGGGCGAGTGTGAGGCTCCTGCTCAAGTTTTTGTCTCTGGATATCGTGTCACTCATGGTCGTGGAATTTCTGGGTGACTTCATGGGAAATGGACGAGTCTTACTCTCTGGTGGTTTGGCCCCGTCCAAAGACTTGGGGTCAATCTGTGGGCTGGAAGAAGTCTGTTTTGTTGTTGTTGTTGTTGTTGTTGTTGTTGTTGTTGTTGTTTTCTTTTTTAACCTCAGGTGTCCCACCAAATGAGGGATTCCAGAGTAGAGCCCTGGGGAGGGGCGACTGGACAATCAGAAATCTGGTTAAAAATTGGGGCCTAGGGACATGTCAAGCCCATTATGACATCTAATGGACAAGCCACTGAGAGGACTTACTAGAGGACTGGACTCATGCTGAGGGTCACAATGCGTATGTATGCCCTCGTCGCACGAAAGAATGGGCGGGGCCTCAGGGTGAATGCTGGTTTCTCCTACACTGAACGTTGGACAACGTGCCAACCACAAGGGTTCTTGCCATGGGTAAGGAGGAGTTCTGATTTCTGCATCACACTCACCCCTGGGCAGTGATTGGAGATAAGGTCTCGGTTCTGAAGCCTGAAAACGGAGGTAGGGAAGAGATGATGACCTAAGGCCATGGCGGCTTTTATGTGCTCAGTGTGCGGTCAGCTTTCTGGGTGTTGGTCAGGAGGTCCGGGCTCAGGTTGTGTTCGACAGTGCATTAGTGCCCAGGTTAGACTATATAATTTGGGTAACGTCGAGTGCTGTGTAGGTTTATCTTCATTTAAAATGCCTGGGCAGCTCATGAGGCAATAATTTTTTTCCTAGAGGGCAGGCAGAGTGCTGCATTGTGGGTCCGGAATTGCCAACCTTGAGGGCTTCGGGGCCAGGAGTGTGAGGACGGAAGTCTGAGAAGACAAGCTAGACTTGGGTTTCAGGGTAAGGGCACGGCAGGTACCCCCTGCAGATCTGAACCAATATCTCATGCATCTGAAGTCAGGGCGAGGATCAGACGTTGGCTCAGGTTGGAGTTTCTGTGCATGACGGCCGCTTCATGAAGGGAGCGGAATCTCGGGGCCATTGAGGTTTTCCCACGTTGGGAGTTGTGGGATGCCCCCTTCAAGGATTCCTTCTGCGGGACAATTGAGACCTGTTGGACAGCTCCAGGACATCCCATATGAAATGACTCCAGAGCACCGTTCGCGGATGGATGCCTGGGAAGCCCGCCTCGCATTCCAATTGTCTCCTAGCAACAAGACAGTTTAGATCTGATGGCTCTGCCGGAGCAACCGGCGTGGCTGAGTTGAAATGGACTTTCCTGAGGATGGGTCCTAATGTGTTTTTGTGTCCATGAGGGCCTTGGAATGGGGCAGTGGCACCGGGACCCTGAAGTACTCTCCTAAGCTTTGGACATGGCTCCCATGCACAGGTTTCCTTGTGGAGACGAGATGAGTTCTGATGGGTGCCTCAGGAAAACCCCTATGCTCGTATTGGAATCAGGCTTTTGAGGACACATGCCTGTAACCCAAAGCAATGGATCCTATTATGGCCTAGGGTCCTGTCTGGTTCAATCTTCTTCTCTGGGGACATCCATCTATGGTATGAGTGGAGGTCGATTATCAGTTGGTGTCAGACAGCCCTTGTTTGTTCCGGGCGACCTACACTATTGGGATGGCCTCAGGGACTTTGAGGTTTCTCCTAATTTGTACGATTTTGGACCATGGAAGGGGCAGAATTCCCATGGATTGTTAGGCACAGTCCTAATGTGTGTCTCCAGGGGCCCAGCCTGGAGGGTGTGTGGCCCAAGACTTTGAAGACAGAAGTCTGAAAACACAAACTCAGCTTAGGTTTGGGGACGTAGGTATGGCAGGCCCGATCTACAAACCATGAGAAGAACTCATCAGGATATGAAGAAAGTGCGAGTCTGAGGCGCTTGCTCAGGCTTTTGTCTCTGGATTTTGTATCAGCGATGGCCGTGGAATGACGGGGAGGCCTCATGGGCCATGGACGAATCTTCCTCTCTGAGGATTTGGCCCGATTCCCAATTGCTTTTCGTCAATCTGTGGGATGGGAGGACTCATTTCAGTTTTGTTACCTCAGGTGTCCCACCAAAAGAGGAATTCCAAAGCAAAGCCGTGGGGAAGACTGAAGGGAAAACCCGAACTATGGTTAAAAATTGGGGCCTAGGGGCATGGCAAGCCCAATATGCTATCTCTTCATCCAGCCACTGAGTGGCCTTACTTGAGGACTGGGCTCAGCCTGAGGGTCACAATGTGCGTTTGTGACCAATGTGGCCGGCGAGCATGGGCGGGGCCTCATGGGCCACACTGGTTTCAACTACACTGAACGTTGGACAACATGCCAACCACAAGGTTTCTTGCCATGGGGAAGGAGTTCTGATTTCTGCATAACCTTCAACCCTGGGCAGTGATTGGAGATAAGGTCTAGGTTCTGAAACCTGAAAACCGAGGTTGGGAAAAGATGACGACCTAAGGCCACGGCGGCTCGATGTGCTCAGTGTGCAGCCAGCTGTCTGGGAGGGGCCAGGGGGTCCAGGCTCAGGCTGTGTCAGAAAGGGCATTAGTGCCCTGGTCAGCCTATGTATTTGGGGTACAGCCAAGGTCGGTGCAGGTTGATCCTCATTTGGGGTTACTGGGTAGCCCCAGAGGACAATGTTTTTCTTCTGGAGGGCGGGCAGGGTGCTGCATTGTAGTTCTGGATTGCCAAACTGGAGGGCATGTGGGCCAGTAGTCTGACGTCCAAAGTCTGAGAACACAAGCTAGGCTTAGGTTTCTTGGTGAGGCCATGGAAGGCACAATCTACAGACCTGAATCGAGATCTCGTGCATCTGTGTCAGGGCAAGGATCAGACGATCGCTCAGGTTGGAGTTTCTGTCCCTGATGGCCACTTCATGAATGGGGGGGCATCACGAGGCCATGGGTGTTTTCCCACGATGGGAGTTGTGAGAAGCTCCAAACTGCAGAGAGTCTTCTGCAGGTCAATTGAGACCTGTTGTTTGGGTCCAGGCCAATGATTCTGAGCAGGGTTCTAAGGATGGATGGCTGGGTAGCCCACCTCGCATTCCAATTGTCTCCTAGCAACAAGACAGGTTAGATCTCCTGGATCTGTGGGGAGCAACCGAGGACGCTGAGTTGAAATGGACACCCCTGGGGATGGGTCCTAATGAGCTTTTGTGTCTATGGAGACCTTGGAATGAAGCGGTGGCACTGGGGCCCTAAAGGGTTCTCCTAAACAGAGGCTTTGACACAGCTCCAACGTGCAAGTTTCCCATGTGTAGATGAGATGTTTTCTGATGGGTGAGTCAAGAAACAGCTATATGCTGTTTTGATATCCAGGCCTCTGAGGAGAGATGCCTGGAAACCAAAGCAATGGATCTGATTAGTGCCTAGGGGCCTGTTCTTTCCTTTTTTACCTCTGGAGACATCTGTCTATGGGTCTGAGTGCAGGTAGGTGCTCAGTTGGGCTCAGATTGCCCCTGTTTTTCCTGGGAAGCCACCACTATTGAGATGGATCAGGGACTTTGGAGGTTTATCCTATTAGAAGGGTTGTGGCCATTGGAATGGGCACACACAATTCCCTTGGAGAGGGCAAGTACAGTCCTCAGGTTTGGCTCCAGGGGCCTGAGCCTGTAGGTTGTGTAGGCCAGGGCTGTTTGGACAGTTGTCTGAAAACACAAACTCGGCTTATGTTTCGGGTCATAGGTATGGCAGGACTGACCTACAGACCATGAGGAGAACTCTTCGGGATTTGAAAAAAGGGCGAGTGTGAGGCTCCTGCTCAAGTTTTTGTCTCTGGATATCGTGTCACTCATGGTCGTGGAATTTCTGGGTGACTTCATGGGAAATGGACGAGTCTTACTCTCTGGTGGTTTGGCCCCGTCCAAAGACTTGGGGTCAATTTGTGGGCTGGAAGAAGTCTGTTTTATTGTTGTTGTTGTTGTTGTTGTTGTTTTCTTTTTTAACTTCAGGTGTCCCACCAAATGAGGGATTCCAGAGTAGAGCCCTGGGGAGGGGCGACTGGACAATCAGAAATCTGGTTAAAAATTGGGGCCTAGGGACATGTCAAGCCCATTATGACATCTAATGGACAAGCCACTGAGAGGACTTACTAGAGGACTGGACTCATGCTGAGGGTCACAATGCGTATGTATGCCCTCGTCGCACGAAAGAATGGGCGGGGCCTCAGGGTGAATGCTGGTTTCTCCTACACTGAACGTTGGACAACGTGCCAACCACAAGGGTTCTTGCCATGGGTAAGGAGGAGTTCTGATTTCTGCATCACACTCACCCCTGGGCAGTGATTGGAGATAAGGTCTCGGTTCTGAAGCCTGAAAACGGAGGTAGGGAAGAGATGATGACCTAAGGCCATGGCGGGACTGATGTGCTCAGTGTGCGGTCAGCTTTCTGGGTGTTGGTCAGGAGGTCCGGGCTCAGGTTGTGTTCGACAGTGCATTAGTGCCCAGGTTAGACTATATAATTTGGGTAACGTTGAGTGCTGTGTAGGTTTATCCTCATTTAAGGTGCCTGGGCAGCTCATGAGGCAATAATTTTTTTCCTAGAGGGCAGGCAGAGTGCTGCATTGTGGGTCCGGAATTGCCAACATTGAGGGCTTCGGGGCCAGGAGTGTGAGGACGGAAGTCGGAGAAGACAAGCTAGACTTGGGTTTCAGGGTGAGGGCACGGCAGGTACCCCCTGCAGATCTGAACCAATATCTCATGCATCTGAAGTCAGGGCGAGGATCAGACGTTGGCTCAGGTTGGAGTTTCTGTGCATGACGGCCGCTTCATGAAGGGAGCGGAATCTCGGGGCCATTGAGGTTTTCCCACGTTGGGAGTTGTGGGATGCCCCCTTCAAGGATTCCTTCTGCGGGACAATTGAGACCTGTTGGACAGCTCCAGGACATCCCATATGGAATGACTCCAGAGCACCGTTCGCGGATGGATGCCTGGGAAGCCCGCCTCGCATTCCAATTGTCTCCTAGCAACAAGACAGTTTAGATCTGATGGCTCTGCCGGAGCAACCGGCGTGGCTGAGTTGAAATGGACTTTCCTGAGGATGGGTCCTAATGTGTTTTTGTGTCCATGAGGGCCTTGGAATGGGGCAGTGGCACCGGGACCCTGAAGTACTCTCCTAAGCTTTGGACATGGCTCCCATGCACAGGTTTCCTTGTGGAGACGAGATGAGTTCTGATGGGTGCCTCAGGAAAACCCCTATGCTCGTATTGGAATCAGGCTTTTGAGGACACATGCCTGTAACCCAAAGCAATGGATCCTATTATGGCCTAGGGTCCTGTCTGGTTCAATCTTCTTCTCTGGGGACATCCATCTATGGTATGAGTGGAGGTCGATTATCAGCTGGTGTCAGACAGCCCTTGTTTGTTCCGGGCGACCTACACTATTGGGATGGCCTCAGGGACTTTGAGGTTTCTCCTAATTTGTACGATTTTGGACCATGGAAGGGGCAGAATTCCCATGGATTCGTAGGCACAGTCCTAATGTGTGTCTCCAGGGGCCCAGCCTGGAGGGTGTGTGGCCCAAGACTTTGAAGACAGAAGTCTGAAAACACAAACTCAGCTTAGGTTTGGGGACGTAGGTATGGCAGGCCCGATCTACAAACCATGAGAAGAACTCATCAGGATATGAAGAAAGTGCGAGTCTGAGGCGCTTGCTCAGGCTTTTGTCTCTGGATTTTGTATCAGGGATGGCCGTGGAATGTCGGGGAGGCCTCATGGGCCAGGGACGAATCTTCCTCTCTGAGGATTTGGCCCGATTCCCAATTGCTTTTCGTCAATCTGTGGGATGGGAGGACTCATTTCAGTTTTGTTACCTCAGGTGTCCCACCAAAAGAGGAATTCCAAAGCAAAGCCGTGGGGAAGACTGAAGGGAAAACCCGAACTATGGTTAAAAATTGGGGCCTAGGGGCATGGCAAGCCCAATATGCTATCTCTTCATCCAGCCACTGAGTGGCCTTACTTGAGGACTGGGCTCAGCCTGAGGGTCACAATGTGCGTTTGTGACCAATGTGGCCGGCGAGCATGGGCGGGGCCTCATGGGCCACACTGGTTTCAACTACACTGAACGTTGGACAACATGCCAACCACAAGGTTTCTTGCCATGGGGAAGGAGTTCTGATTTCTGCATCACCTTCAACCCTGGGCAGTGATTGGAGATAAGGTCTAGGTTCTGAAACCTGAAAACTGAGTTTGGGAAAAGATGACTACCTAAGGCCACGGCGGCTCGATGTGCTCAGTGTGCGGCCAGCTGTCTGGGAGGGGCCAGGGGGTCCAGGCTCAGGCTGTGTCAGAAAGGGCATTAGTGCCCTGGTCAGCCTATGTATTTGGGGTACAGCCAAGGTCGGTGCAGGTTGATCCTCATTTGGGGTTACTGGGTAGCCCCAGAGGACAATGTTTTTCTTCTGGAGGGCGGGCAGGGTGCTGCATTGTAGTTCTGGATTGCCAAACTGGAGGGCTTGTGGGCCAGTAGTCTGACGACCAAAGTCTGAGAACACAAGCTAGGCTTAAGTTTCTGGGTGAGGCCATGGCAGGCACAATCTACAGACCTGAATCGAGATCTCGTGCATCTGAAGTCAGGGCAAGGATCAGACGATCGCTCAGGTTGGAGTTTCTGTCCCTGATGGCCCCTTCATGAATGGGGGGGCATCACGAGGCCATAGGGGTTTTCCCACGATGGGAGTTGTGAGAAGCTCCAAACTGCAGTAGTCTTCTGCAGGACAATTGAGACCTGTTGTTTGGGTCCAGGCCAATGATTCTGAGCAGGGTTCTAAGGATGGATGGCTGGGTAGCCCACCTCGCATTCCAATTGTCTCCTAGCAACAAGACAGGTTAGATCTCCTGGATCTGTGGGGAGCAACCGAGGACGCTGAGTTGAAATGGACACCCCTGGGGATGGGTCCTAATGTGCTTTTGTGTCTATGGAGACCTTGGAATGAAGCGGTGGCACTGGGGCCCTGAAGGGTTCTCCTAAACAGAGGCTTTGACACAGCTCCAACGTGCAAGTTTCCCATGTGTAGATGAGATGTTTTCTGATGGGTGAGTCAAGAAACAGCTATATGCTGTTTTGATATCCAGGCCTCTGAGGAGAGATGCCTGGAAACCAAAGCAATGGATCTGATTAGTGCCTAGGGGCCTGTTCTTTCCTTTTTTACCTCTGGAGACATCTGTCTATGGGTCTGAGTGCAGGTAGGTGCTCAGTTGGGCTCAGATTGCCCCTGTTTTTCCTGGGAAGCCACCACTATTGAGATGGATCAGGGACTTTGGAGGTTTATCCTATTAGAAGGGTTGTGGCCATTGGAATGGGCACACACAATTCCCTTGGAGAGGGCAAGTACAGTCCTCAGGTTTGGCTCCAGGGGCCTGAGCCTGTAGGTTGTGTAGGCCAGGGCTGTTTGGACAGTTGTCTGAAAACACAAACTCGGCTTATGTTTCGGGTCATAGGTATGGCAGGACTGACCTACAGACCATGAGGAGAACTCTTCGGGATTTGAAAAAAGGGCGAGTGTGAGGCTCCTGCTCAAGTTTTTGTCTCTGGATATCGTGTCACTCATGGTCGTGGAATTTCTGGGTGACTTCATGGGAAATGGACGAGTCTTACTCTCTGGTGGTTTGGCCCCGTCCAAAGACTTGGGGTCAATCTGTGGGCTGGAAGAAGTCTGTTTTATTGTTGTTGTTGTTGTTGTTGTTGTTGTTGTTGTTGTTTTCTTTTTAACCTCAGGTGTCCCACCAAATGAGGGATTCCAGAGTAGAGCCCTGGGGAGGGGCGACTGGACAATCAGAAATCTGGTTAAAAATTGGGGCCTAGGGATATGTCAAGCCCATTATGACATCTAATGGACAAGCCACTGAGAGGACTTACTAGAGGACTGGACTCATGCTGAGGGTCACAATGCGTATGTATGCCCTCGTCGCACGAAAGAATGGGCGGGGCCTCAGGGTGAATGCTGGTTTCTCCTACACTGAACGTTGGACAACGTGCCAACCACAAGGGTTCTTGCCATGGGTAAGGAGGAGTTCTGATTTCTGCATCACACTCACCCCTGGGCAGTGATTGGAGATAAGGTCTCGGTTCTGAAGCCTGAAAACGGAGGTAGGGAAGAGATGATGACCTAAGGCCATGGCGGCTTTTATGTGCTCAGTGTGCGGTCAGCTTTCTGGGTGTTGGTCAGGAGGTCCGGGCTCAGGTTGTGTTCGACAGTGCATTAGTGCCCAGGTTAGACTATATAATTTGGGTAACGTCGAGTGCTGTGTAGGTTTATCTTCATTTAAGGTGCCTGGGCAGCTCATGAGGCAATAATTTTTTTCCTAGAGGGCAGGCAGAGTGCTGCATTGTGGGTCCGGAATTGCCAACCTTGAGGGCTTCGGGGCCAGGAGTGTGAGGACGGAAGTCGGAGAAGACAAGCTAGACTTGGGTTTCAGGGTGAGGGCACGGCAGGTACCCCCTGCAGATCTGAACCAATATCTCATGCATCTGAAGTCAGGGCGAGGATCAGACGTTGGCTCAGGTTGGAGTTTCTGTGCATGACGGCCGCTTCATGAAGGGAGCGGAATCTCGGGGCCATTGAGGTTTTCCCACGTTGGGAGTTGTGGGATGCCCCCTTCAAGGATTCCTTCTGCGGGACAATTGAGACCTGTTGGACAGCTCCAGGACATCCCATATGGAATGACTCCAGAGCACCGTTCGCGGATGGATGCCTGGGAAGCCCGCCTCGCATTCCAATTGTCTCCTAGCAACAAGACAGTTTAGATCTGATGGCTCTGCCGGAGCAACCGGCGTGGCTGAGTTGAAATGGACTTTCCTGAGGATGGGTCCTAATGTGTTTTTGTGTCCATGAGGGCCTTGGAATGGGGCAGTGGCACCGGGACCCTGAAGTACTCTCCTAAGCTTTGGACATGGCTCCCATGCACAGGTTTCCTTGTGGAGACGAGATGAGTTCTGATGGGTGCCTCAGGAAAACCCCTATGCTCGTATTGGAATCAGGCTTTTGAGGACACATGCCTGTAACCCAAAGCAATGGATCCTATTATGGCCTAGGGTCCTGTCTGGTTCAATCTTCTTCTCTGGGAATATCCATCCATGGTATGAGTGGAGGTCGATTATCAGCTGGTGTCAGACAGCCCTTGTTTGTTCCGGGCGACCTACACTATTGGGATGGCCTCAGGGACTTTGAGGTTTCTCCTAATTTGTACGATTTTGGACCATGGAATGGGCAGAATTCCCATGGATTGGTAGGCACAGTCCTAATGTGTGTCTCCAGGGGCCCAGCCTGGAGGGTGTGTGGCCCAAGACTTTGAAGACAGAAGTCTGAAAACACAAACTCAGCTTAGGTTTGGGGACGTAGGTATGGCAGGCCCGATCTACAAACCATGAGAAGAACTCATCAGGATATGAAGAAAGTGCGAGTCTGAGGCGCTTGCTCAGGCTTTTGTCTCTGGATTTTGTATCAGCGATGGCCGTGGAATGACGGGGAGGCCTCATGGGCCATGGACGAATCTTCCTCTCTGAGGATTTGGCCCGATTCCCAATTGCTTTTCGTCAATCTGTGGGATGGGAGGACTCATTCAGTTTTGTTACCTCAGGTGTCCCACCAAAAGAGGAATTCCAAAGCAAAGCCGTGGGGAAGACTGAAGGGAAAACCCGAACTATGGTTAAAAATTGGGGCCTAGGGGCATGGCAAGCCCAATATGCTATCTCTTCATCCAGCCACTGAGTGGCCTTACTTGAGGACTGGGCTCAGCCTGAGGGTCACAATGTGCGTTTGTGACCAATGAGGCCGGCGAGCATGGGCGGGGCCTCATGGGCCACACTGGTTTCAACTACACTGAACGTTGGACAACATGCCAACCACAAGGTTTCTTGCCATGGGGAAGGAGTTCTGATTTCTGCATCACCTTCAACCCTGGGCAGTGATTGGAGATAAGGTCTAGGTTCTGAAACCTGAAAATCGAGGTTGGGAAAAGATGACGACCTAAGGCCACGGCGGCTCGATGTGCTCAGTGTGCAGCCAGCTGTCTGGGAGGGGCCAGGGGGTCCAGGCTCAGGCTGTGTCAGAAAGGGCATTAGTGCCCTGGTCAGCCTATGTATTTGGGGTACAGCCAAGGTCGGTGCAGGTTGATCCTCATTTGGGGTTACTGGGTAGCCCCAGAGGACAATGTTTTTCTTCTGGAGGGCGGGCAGGGTGCTGCATTGTAGTTCTGGATTGCCAAACTGGAGGGCATGTGGGCCAGTAGTCTGACGTCCAAAGTCTGAGAACACAAGCTAGGCTTAGGTTTCTTGGTGAGGCCATGGCAGGCACAATCTACAGACCTGAATCGAGATCTCGTGCATCTGTGTCAGGGCAAGGATCAGACGATCGCTCAGGTTGGAGTTTCTGTCCCTGATGGCCCCTTCATGAATGGGGGGGCATCACGAGGCCATGGGGGTTTTCCCACGATGGGAGTTGTGAGAAGCTCCAAACTGCAGAGAGTCTTCTGCAGGACAATTGAGACCTGTTGTTTGGGTCCAGGCCAATGATTCTGAGCAGGGTTCTAAGGATGGATGGCTGGGTAGCCCACCTCGCATTCCAATTGTCTCCTAGCAACAAGACAGGTTAGATCTCCTGGATCTGTGGGGAGCAACCGAGGACGCTGAGTTGAAATGGACACCCCTGGGGATGGGTCCTAATGAGCTTTTGTGTCTATGGAGACCTTGGAATGAAGCGGTGGCACTGGGGCCCTAAAGGGTTCTCCTAAACAGAGGCTTTGACACAGCTCCAACGTGCAAGTTTCCCATGTGTAGATGAGATGTTTTCTGATGGGTGAGTCAAGAAACAGCTATATGCTGTTTTGATATCCAGGCCTCTGAGGAGAGATGCCTGGAAACCAAAGCAATGGATCTGATTAGTGCCTAGGGGCCTGTTCTTTCCTTTTTTACCTCTGGAGACATCTGTCTATGGGTCTGAGTGCAGGTAGGTGCTCAGTTGGGCTCAGATTGCCCCTGTTTTTCCTGGGAAGCCACCACTATTGAGATGGATCAGGGACTTTGGAGGTTTATCCTATTAGAAGGGTTGTGGCCATTGGAATGGGCACACACAATTCCCTTGGAGAGGGCAAGTACAGTCCTCAGGTTTGGCTCCAGGGGCCTGAGCCTGTAGGTTGTGTAGGCCAGGGCTGTTTGGACAGTTGTCTGAAAACACAAACTCGGCTTATGTTTCGGGTCATAGGTATGGCAGGACTGACCTACAGACCATGAGGAGAACTCTTCGGGATTTGAAAAAAGGGCGAGTGTGAGGCTCCTGCTCAAGTTTTTGTCTCTGGATATCGTGTCACTCATGGTCGTGGAATTTCTGGGTGACTTCATGGGAAATGGACGAGTCTTACTCTCTGGTGGTTTGGCCCCGTCCAAAGACTTGGGGTCAATCTGTGGGCTGGAAGAAGTCTGTTTTATTGTTGTTGTTGTTGTTGTTGTTGTTGTTGTTGTTGTTTTCTTTTTTAACCTCAGGTGTCCCACCAAATGAGGGATTCCAGAGTAGAGCCCTGGGGAGGGGCGACTGGACAATTAGAAATCTGGTTAAAAATTGGGGCCGAGGGACATGTCAAGCCCATTATGACATCTAATGGACAAGCCACTGAGAGGACTTACTAGAGGACTGGACTCATGCTGAGGGTCACAATGCGTATGTATGCCCTCGTTGCACGAAAGAATGGGCGGGGCCTCAGGGTGAATGCTGGTTTCTCCTACACTGAACGTTGGACAACGTGCCAACCACAAGGGTTCTTGCCATGGGTAAGGAGGAGTTCTGATTTCTGCATCACACTCACCGCTGGGCAGTGATTGGAGATAAGGTCTCGGTTCTGAAGCCTGAAAACGGAGGTAGGGAAGAGATGATGACCTAAGGCCATGGCGGCTTTTATGTGCTCAGTGTGCGGTCAGCTTTCTGGGTGTTGGTCAGGAGGTCGGGGCTCAGGTTGTGTTCGACAGTGCATTAGTGCCCAGGTTAGACTATATAATTTGGGTAACGTCGAGTGCTGTGTAGGTTTATCTTCATTTAAGGTGCCTGGGCAGCTCATGAGGCAATAATTTTTTTCCTAGAGGGCAGGCAGAGTGCTGCATTGTGGGTCCGGAATTGCCAACCTTGAGGGCTTCGGGGCCAGGAGTGTGAGGACGGAAGTCTGAGAAGACAAGCTAGACTTGGGTTTCAGGGTGAGGGCACGGCAGGTACCCCCTGCAGATCTGAACCAATATCTCATGCATCTGAAGTCAGGGCGAGGATCAGACGTTGGCTCAGGTTGGAGTTTCTGTGCATGACGGCCGCTTCATGAAGGGAGCGGAATCTCGGGGCCATTGAGGTTTTCCCACGTTGGGAGTTGTGGGATGCCCCCTTCAAGGATTCCTTCTGCGGGACAATTGAGACCTGTTGGACAGCTCCAGGACATCCCATATGGAATGACTCCAGAGCACCGTTCGCGGATGGATGCCTGGGAAGCCCGCCTCGCATTCCAATTGTCTCCTAGCAACAAGACAGTTTAGATCTGATGGCTCTGCCGGAGCAACCGGCGTGGCTGAGTTGAAATGGACTTTCCTGAGGATGGGTCCTAATGTGTTTTTGTGTCCATGAGGGCCTTGGAATGGGGCAGTGGCACCGGGACCCTGAAGTACTCTCCTAAGCTTTGGACATGGCTCCCATGCACAGGTTTCCTTGTGGAGACGAGATGAGTTCTGATGGGTGCCTCAGGAAAACCCCTATGCTCGTATTGGAATCAGGCTTTTGAGGACACATGCCTGTAACCCAAAGCAATGGATCCTATTATGGCCTAGGGTCCTGTCTGGTTCAATCTTCTTCTCTGGGAATATCCATCCATGGTATGAGTGGAGGTCGATTATCAGCTGGTGTCAGACAGCCCTTGTTTGTTCCGGGCGACCTACACTATTGGGATGGCCTCAGGGACTTTGAGGTTTCTCCTAATTTGTACGATTTTGGACCATGGAATGGGCAGAATTCCCATGGATTGGTAGGCACAGTCCTAATGTGTGTCTCCAGGGGCCCAGCCTGGAGGGTGTGTGGCCCAAGACTTTGAAGACAGAAGTCTGAAAACACAAACTCAGCTTAGGTTTGGGGACGTAGGTATGGCAGGCCCGATCTACAAACCATGAGAAGAACTCATCAGGATATGAAGAAAGTGCGAGTCTGAGGCGCTTGCTCAGGCTTTTGTCTCTGGATTTTGTATCAGCGATGGCCGTGGAATGACGGGGAGGCCTCATGGGCCATGGACGAATCTTCCTCTCTGAGGATTTGGCCCGATTCCCAATTGCTTTTCGTCAATCTGTGGGATGGGAGGACTCATTCAGTTTTGTTACCTCAGGTGTCCCACCAAAAGAGGAATTCCAAAGCAAAGCCGTGGGGAAGACTGAAGGGAAAACCCGAACTATGGTTAAAAATTGGGGCCTAGGGGCATGGCAAGCCCAATATGCTATCTCTTCATCCAGCCACTGAGTGGCCTTACTTGAGGACTGGGCTCAGCCTGAGGGTCACAATGTGCGTTTGTGACCAATGAGGCCGGCGAGCATGGGCGGGGCCTCATGGGCCACACTGGTTTCAACTACACTGAACGTTGGACAACATGCCAACCACAAGGTTTCTTGCCATGGGGAAGGAGTTCTGATTTCTGCATCACCTTCAACCCTGGGCAGTGATTGGAGATAAGGTCTAGGTTCTGAAACCTGAAAATCGAGGTTGGGAAAAGATGACGACCTAAGGCCACGGCGGCTCGATGTGCTCAGTGTGCAGCCAGCTGTCTGGGAGGGGCCAGGGGGTCCAGGCTCAGGCTGTGTCAGAAAGGGCATTAGTGCCCTGGTCAGCCTATGTATTTGGGGTACAGCCAAGGTCGGTGCAGGTTGATCCTCATTTGGGGTTACTGGGTAGCCCCAGAGGACAATGTTTTTCTTCTGGAGGGCGGGCAGGGTGCTGCATTGTAGTTCTGGATTGCCAAACTGGAGGGCATGTGGGCCAGTAGTCTGACGTCCAAAGTCTGAGAACACAAGCTAGGCTTAGGTTTCTTGGTGAGGCCATGGCAGGCACAATCTACAGACCTGAATCGAGATCTCGTGCATCTGTGTCAGGGCAAGGATCAGACGATCGCTCAGGTTGGAGTTTCTGTCCCTGATGGCCCCTTCATGAATGGGGGGGCATCACGAGGCCATGGGGGTTTTCCCACGATGGGAGTTGTGAGAAGCTCCAAACTGCAGAGAGTCTTCTGCAGGACAATTGAGACCTGTTGTTTGGGTCCAGGCCAATGATTCTGAGCAGGGTTCTAAGGATGGATGGCTGGGTAGCCCACCTCGCATTCCAATTGTCTCCTAGCAACAAGACAGGTTAGATCTCCTGGATCTGTGGGGAGCAACCGAGGACGCTGAGTTGAAATGGACACCCCTGGGGATGGGTCCTAATGAGCTTTTGTGTCTATGGAGACCTTGGAATGAAGCGGTGGCACTGGGGCCCTAAAGGGTTCTCCTAAACAGAGGCTTTGACACAGCTCCAACGTGCAAGTTTCCCATGTGTAGATGAGATGTTTTCTGATGGGTGAGTCAAGAAACAGCTATATGCTGTTTTGATATCCAGGCCTCTGAGGAGAGATGCCTGGAAACCAAAGCAATGGATCTGATTAGTGCCTAGGGGCCTGTTCTTTCCTTTTTTACCTCTGGAGACATCTGTCTATGGGTCTGAGTGCAGGTAGGTGCTCAGTTGGGCTCAGATTGCCCCTGTTTTTCCTGGGAAGCCACCACTATTGAGATGGATCAGGGACTTTGGAGGTTTATCCTATTAGAAGGGTTGTGGCCATTGGAATGGGCACACACAATTCCCTTGGAGAGGGCAAGTACAGTCCTCAGGTTTGGCTCCAGGGGCCTGAGCCTGTAGGTTGTGTAGGCCAGGGCTGTTTGGACAGTTGTCTGAAAACACAAACTCGGCTTATGTTTCGGGTCATAGGTATGGCAGGACTGACCTACAGACCATGAGGAGAACTCTTCGGGATTTGAAAAAAGGGCGAGTGTGAGGCTCCTGCTCAAGTTTTTGTCTCTGGATATCGTGTCACTCATGGTCGTGGAATTTCTGGGTGACTTCATGGGAAATGGACGAGTCTTACTCTCTGGTGGTTTGGCCCCGTCCAAAGACTTGGGGTCAATCTGTGGGCTGGAAGAAGTCTGTTTTATTGTTGTTGTTGTTGTTGTTGTTGTTGTTGTTGTTGTTTTCTTTTTTAACCTCAGGTGTCCCACCAAATGAGGGATTCCAGAGTAGAGCCCTGGGGAGGGGCGACTGGACAATTAGAAATCTGGTTAAAAATTGGGGCCGAGGGACATGTCAAGCCCATTATGACATCTAATGGACAAGCCACTGAGAGGACTTACTAGAGGACTGGACTCATGCTGAGGGTCACAATGCGTATGTATGCCCTCGTTGCACGAAAGAATGGGCGGGGCCTCAGGGTGAATGCTGGTTTCTCCTACACTGAACGTTGGACAACGTGCCAACCACAAGGGTTCTTGCCATGGGTAAGGAGGAGTTCTGATTTCTGCATCACACTCACCGCTGGGCAGTGATTGGAGATAAGGTCTCGGTTCTGAAGCCTGAAAACGGAGGTAGGGAAGAGATGATGACCTAAGGCCATGGCGGCTTTTATGTGCTCAGTGTGCGGTCAGCTTTCTGGGTGTTGGTCAGGAGGTCCGGGCTCAGGTTGTGTTCGACAGTGCATTAGTGCCCAGGTTAGACTATATAATTTGGGTAACGTCGAGTGCTGTGTAGGTTTATCCTCAATTAAGGTGCCTGGGCATCTCATGAGGCAATAATTTTTTTCCTAGAGGGCAGGCAGAGTGCTGCATTGTGGGTCCGGAATTGCCAACCTTGAGGGCTTCGGGGCCAGGAGTGTGAGGACGGAAGTCTGAGAAGACAAGCTAGACTTGGGTTTCAGGGTGAGGGCACGGCAGGTACCCCCTGCAGATCTGAACCAATATCTCATGCATCTGAAGTCAGGGCGAGGATCAGACGTTGGCTCAGGTTGGAGTTTCTGTGCATGACGGCCGCTTCATGAAGGGAGCGGAATCTCGGGGCCATTGAGGTTTTCCCACGTTGGGAGTTGTGGGATGCCCCCTTCAAGGATTCCTTCTGCGGGACAATTGAGACCTGTTGGACAGCTCCAGGACATCCCATATGGAATGACTCCAGAGCACCGTTCGCGGATGGATGCCTGGGAAGCCCGCCTCGCATTCCAATTGTCTCCTAGCAACAAGACAGTTTAGATCTGATGGCTCTGCCGGAGCAACCGGGGTGGCTGAGTTGAAATGGACTTTCCTGAGGATGGGTCCTAATGTGTTTTTGTGTCCATGAGGGCTTGGAATGGGGCAGTGGCACCGGGACCCTGAAGTACTCTCCTAAGCTTTGGACATGGCTCCCATGCACAGGTTTCCTTGTGGAGACGAGATGAGTTCTGATGGGTGCCTCAGGAAAACCCCTATGCTCGTATTGGAATCAGGCTTTTGAGGACACATGCCTGTAACCCAAAGCAATGGATCCTATTATGGCCTAGGGTCCTGTCTGGTTCAATCTTCTTCTCTGGGGACATCCATCTATGGTATGAGTGGAGGTCGATTATCAGCTGGTGTCAGACAGCCCTTGTTTGTTCCGGGCGACCTACACTATTGGGATGGCCTCAGGGACTTTGAGGTTTCTCCTAATTTGTACGATTTTGGACCATGGAATGGGCAGAATTCCCATGGATTGGTAGGCACAGTCCTAATGTGTGTCTCCAGGGGCCCAGCCTGGAGGGTGTGTGGCCTAAGACTTTGAAGACAGAAGTCTGAAAACACAAACTCAGCTTAGGTTTGGGGACGTAGGTATGGCAGGCCCGATCTACAAACCATGAGAAGAACTCATCAGGATATGAAGAAAGTGCGAGTCTGAGGCGCTTGCTCAGGCTTTTGTCTCTGGATTTTGTATCAGCGATGGCCGTGGAATGTCGGGGAGGCCTCATGGGCCATGGACGAATCTTCCTCTCTGAGGATTTGGCCCGATTCCCAATTGCTTTAGGTCAATCTGTGGGATGGGAGGACTCATTCAGTTTTGTTACCTCAGGTGTCCCACCAAAAGAGGAATTCCAAAGCAAAGCCGTGGGGAAGACTGAAGGGAAAACCCGAACTATGGTTAAAAATTGGGGCCTAGGTGCATGGCAAGCCCAATATGCTATCTCTTCATCCAGCCACTGAGTGGCCTTATTGAGGACTGGGCTCAGCCTGAGGGTCACAATGTGCGTTTGTGACCAATGAGGCCGGCGAGCATGGGCGGGGCCTCATGGGCCACACTGGTTTCAACTACACTGAACGTTGGACAACATGCCAACCACAAGGTTTCTTGCCATGGGGAAGGAGTTCTGATTTCTGCATCACCTTCAACCCTGGGCAGTGATTGGAGATAAGGTCTAGGTTCTGAAACCTGAAAATCGAGGTTGGGAAAAGATGACGACCTAAGGCCACGGCGGCTCAATGTGCTCAGTGTGCAGCCAGCTGTCTGGGAGGGGCCAGGGGGTCCAGGCTCAGGCTGTGTCAGAAAGGGCATTAGTGCCCTGGTCAGCCTATGTATTTGGGGTACAGCCAAGGTCGGTGCAGGTTGATCCTCATTTGGGGTTACTGGGTAGCCCCAGAGGACAATGTTTTTCTTCTGGAGGGCGGGCAGGGTGCTGCATTGTAGTTCTGGATTGCCAAACTGGAGGGCATGTGGGCCAGTAGTCTGACGTCCAAAGTCTGAGAACACAAGCTAGGCTTAGGTTTCTTGGTGAGGCCATGGCAGGCACAATCTACAGACCTGAATCGAGATCTCGTGCATCTGTGTCAGGGCAAGGATCAGACGATCGCTCAGGTTGGAGTTTCTGTCCCTGATGGCCCCTTCATGAATGGGGGGGCATCACGAGGCCATGGGGGTTTTCCCACGATGGGAGTTGTGAGAAGCTCCAAACTGCAGAGAGTCTTCTGCAGGACAATTGAGACCTGTTGTTTGGGTCCAGGCCAATGATTCTGAGCAGGGTTCTAAGGATGGATGGCTGGGTAGCCCACCTCGCATTCCAATTGTCTCCTAGCAACAAGACAGGTTAGATCTCCTGGATCTGTGGGGAGCAACCGAGGACGCTGAGTTGAAATGGACACCACTGGGGATGGGTCCTAATGAGCTTTTGTGTCTATGGAGACCTTGGAATGAAGCGGTGGCACTGGGGCCCTAAAGGGTTCTCCTAAACAGAGGCTTTGACACAGCTCCAACGTGCAAGTTTCCCATGTGTAGATGAGATGTTTTCTGATGGGTGAGTCAAGAAACAGCTATATGCTGTTTTGATATCCAGGCCTCTGAGGAGAGATGCCTGGAAACCAAAGCAATGGATCTGATTAGTGCCTAGGGGCCTGTTCTTTCCTTTTTTACCTCTGGAGACATCTGTCTATGGGTCTGAGTGCAGGTAGGTGCTCAGTTGGGCTCAGATTGCCCCTGTTTTTCCTGGGAAGCCACCACTATTGAGATGGATCAGGGACTTTGGAGGTTTATCCTATTAGAAGGGTTGTGGCCATTGGAATGGGCACACACAATTCCCTTGGAGAGGGCAAGTACAGTCCTCAGGTTTGGCTCCAGGGGCCTGAGCCTGTAGGTTGTGTAGGCCAGGGCTGTTTGGACAGTTGTCTGAAAACACAAACTCGGCTTATGTTTCGGGTCATAGGTATGGCAGGACTGACCTACAGACCATGAGGAGAACTCTTCGGGATTTGAAAAAAGGGCGAGTGTGAGGCTCCTGCTCAAGTTTTTGTCTCTGGATATCGTGTCACTCATGGTCGTGGAATTTCTGGGTGACTTCATGGGAAATGGACGAGTCTTACTCTCTGGTGGTTTGGCCCCGTCCAAAGACTTGGGGTCAATCTGTGGGATGGAAGAAGTCTGTTTTATTGTTGTTGTTGTTGTTGTTGTTGTTGTTGTTGTTGTTTTCTTTTTTAACCTCAGGTGTCCCACCAAATGAGGGATTCCAGAGTAGAGCCCTGGGGAGGGGCGACTGGACAATTAGAAATCTGGTTAAAAATTGGGGCCTAGGGACATGTCAAGCCCATTATGACATCTAATGGACAAGCCACTGAGAGGACTTACTAGAGGACTGGACTCATGCTGAGGGTCACAATGCGTATGTATGCCCTCGTCGCACGAAAGAATGGGCGGGGCCTCAGGGTGAATGCTGGTTTCTCCTACACTGAACGTTGGACAACGTGCCAACCACAAGGGTTCTTGCCATGGGTAAGGAGGAGTTCTGATTTCTGCATCACACTCACCCCTGGGCAGTGATTGGAGATAAGGTCTCGGTTCTGAAGCCTGAAAACGGAGGTAGGGAAGAGATGATGACCTAAGGCCATGGCGGCTTTTATGTGCTCAGTGTGCGGTCAGCTTTCTGGGTGTTGGTCAGGAGGTCCGGGCTCAGGTTGTGTTCGACAGTGCATTAGTGCCCAGGTTAGACTATATAATTTGGGTAACGTCGAGTGCTGTGTAGGTTTATCCTCAATTAAGGTGCCTGGGCAGCTCATGAGGCAATAATTTTTTTCCTAGAGGGCAGGCAGAGTGCTGCATTGTGGGTCCGGAATTGCCAACCTTGAGGGCTTCGGGGCCAGGAGTGTGAGGACGGAAGTCTGAGAAGACAAGCTAGACTTGGGTTTCAGGGTGAGGGCACGGCAGGTACCCCCTGCAGATCTGAACCAATATCTCATGCATCTGAAGTCAGGGCGAGGATCAGACGTTGGCTCAGGTTGGAGTTTCTGTGCATGACGGCCGCTTCATGAAGGGAGCGGAATCTCGGGGCCATTGAGGTTTTCCCACGTTGGGAGTTGTGGGATGCCCCCTTCAAGGATTCCTTCTGCGGGACAATTGAGACCTGTTGGACAGCTCCAGGACATCCCATATGGAATGACTCCAGAGCACCGTTCGCGGATGGATGCCTGGGAAGCCCGCCTCGCATTCCAATTGTCTCCTAGCAACAAGACAGTTTAGATCTGATGGCTCTGCCGGAGCAACCGGGGTGGCTGAGTTGAAATGGACTTTCCTGAGGATGGGTCCTAATGTGTTTTTGTGTCCATGAGGGCTTGGAATGGGGCAGTGGCACCGGGACCCTGAAGTACTCTCCTAAGCTTTGGACATGGCTCCCATGCACAGGTTTCCTTGTGGAGACGAGATGAGTTCTGATGGGTGCCTCAGGAAAACCCCTATGCTCGTATTGGAATCAGGCTTTTGAGGACACATGCCTGTAACCCAAAGCAATGGATCCTATTATGGCCTAGGGTCCTGTCTGGTTCAATCTTCTTCTCTGGGGACATCCATCTATGGTATGAGTGGAGGTCGATTATCAGCTGGTGTCAGACAGCCCTTGTTTGTTCCGGGCGACCTACACTATTGGGATGGCCTCAGGGACTTTGAGGTTTCTCCTAATTTGTACGATTTTGGACCATGGAATGGGCAGAATTCCCATGGATTGGTAGGCACAGTCCTAATGTGTGTCTCCAGGGGCCCAGCCTGGAGGGTGTGTGGCCCAAGACTTTGAAGACAGAAGTCTGAAAACACAAACTCAGCTTAGGTTTGGGGACGTAGGTATGGCAGGCCCGATCTACAAACCATGAGAAGAACTCATCAGGATATGAAGAAAGTGCGAGTCTGAGGCGCTTGCTCAGGCTTTTGTCTCTGGATTTTGTATCAGCGATGGCCGTGGAATGTCGGGAGGGCCTCATGGGCCATGGACGAATCTTCCTCTCTGAGGATTTGGCCCGATTCCCAATTGCTTTTCGTCAATCTGTGGGATGGGAGGACTCATTTCAGTTTTGTTACCTCAGGTGTCCCACCAAAAGAGGAATTCCAAAGCAAAGCCGTGGGGAAGACTGAAGGGAAAACCCGAACTATGGTTAAAAATTGGGGCCTAGGGGCATGGCAAGCCCAATATGCTATCTCTTCATCCAGCCACTGAGTGGCCTTACTTGAGGACTGGGCTCAGCCTGAGGGTCACAATGTGCGTTTGTGACCAATGTGGCCGGCGAGCATGGGCGGGCCTCATGGGCCACACTGGTTTCAACTACACTGAACGTTGGACAACATGCCAACCACAAGGTTTCTTGCAATGGGGAAGGAGTTCTGAATTCTGCATCACCTTCAACCCTGGGCAGTGATTGGAGATAAGATCTAGGTTCTGAAACCTGAAAACCGAGGTTGGGAAAAGATGACGACCTAAGGCCACGGCGGCTCGATGTGCTCAGTGTGCAGCCAGCTGTCTGGGAGGGGCCAGGGTGTACAGGCTCAGGCTGTGTGAGAAAGGGCATTAGTGCCCTGGTCAGCCTATGTATTTGGGGTACAGCCAAGTTCGGTGCAGGTTGATCCTCATTTGGGGTTACTGGGTAGCCCCAGAGGACAATGTTTTTCTTCTGGTGGGCGGGCAGGGTGCTGCATTGTAGTTCTGGATTGCCAAACTGGAGGGCATGTGGGCCAGTAGTCTGACGACCAAAGTCTGAGATCACAAGCTAGGCTTAGGTTTCTTGGTGAGGCCATGGCAGGCACAATCTACAGACCTGAATCGAGATCTCGTGCATCTGAAGTCAGGGCAAGGATCAGACGATCGCTCAGGTTGGAGTTTCTGTCCCTGATGGCCCCTTCATGAATGGGGGGGCATCACGAGGCCATGGGGGTTTTCCCACGATGGGAGTTGTGAGAAGCTCCAAACTGCAGAGAGTCTTCTGCAGGACAATTGAGACCTGTTGTTTGGCTCCAGGCCAATGATTCTGAGCAGGGTTCTAAGGATGGATGGCTGGGTAGCCCACCTCGCATTCCAATTGTCTCCTAGCAACAAGACAGGTTAGATCTCCTGGATCTGTGGGGAGCAACCGAGGACGCTGAGTTGAAATGGACACCCCTGGGGATGGGTCCTAATGAGCTTTTGTGTCTATGGAGACCTTGGAATGAAGCGGTGGCACTGGGGCCCTAAAGGGTTCTCCTAAACAGAGGCTTTGACACAGCTCCAACGTGCAAGTTTCCCATGTGTAGATGAGATGTTTTCTGATGGGTGAGTCAAGAAACAGCTATATGCTGTTTTGATATCCAGGCCTCTGAGGAGAGATGCCTGGAAACCAAAGCAATGGATCTGATTAGTGCCTAGGGGCCTGTTCTTTCCTTTTTTACCTCTGGAGACATCTGTCTATGGGTCTGAGTGCAGGTAGGTGCTCAGTTGGGCTCAGATTGCCCCTGTTTTTCCTGGGAAGCCACCACTATTGAGATGGATCAGGGACTTTGGAGGTTTATCCTATTAGAAGGGTTGTGGCCATTGGAATGGGCACACACAATTCCCTTGGAGAGGGCAAGTACAGTCCTCAGGTTTGGCTCCAGGGGCCTGAGCCTGTAGGTTGTGTAGGCCAGGGCTGTTTGGACAGTTGTCTGAAAACACAAACTCGGCTTATGTTTCGGGTCATAGGTATGGCAGGACTGACCTACAGACCATGAGGAGAACTCTTCGGGATTTGAAAAAAGGGCGAGTGTGAGGCTCCTGCTCAAGTTTTTGTCTCTGGATATCGTGTCACTCATGGTCGTGGAATTTCTGGGTGACTTCATGGGAAATGGACGAGTCTTACTCTCTGGTGGTTTGGCCCCGTCCAAAGACTTGGGGTCAATCTGTGGGCTGGAAGAAGTCTGTTTTATTGTTGTTGTTGTTGTTGTTGTTGTTGTTGTTGTTGTTTTCTTTTTTAACCTCAGGTGTCCCACCAAATGAGGGATTCCAGAGTAGAGCCCTGGGGAGGGGCGACTGGACAATCAGAAATCTGGTTAAAAATTGGGGC
This sequence comes from Mustela nivalis, assembly GCF_964662115.1. Classification (NCBI taxonomy): domain Eukaryota; kingdom Metazoa; phylum Chordata; class Mammalia; order Carnivora; family Mustelidae; genus Mustela; species Mustela nivalis. The sequence continues at coordinate 912,830 of NW_028136480.1, read as the reverse complement.
CTAGGGACATGTCAAGCCCATTATGACATCTAATGGACAAGCCACTGAGAGGACTTACTAGAGGACTGGACTCATGCTGAGGGTCACAATGCGTATGTATGCCCTCGTCGCACGAAAGAATGGGCGGGGCCTCAGGGTGAATGCTGGTTTCTCCTACACTGAACGTTGGACAACGTGCCAACCACAAGGGTTCTTGCCATGGGTAAGGAGGAGTTCTGATTTCTGCATCACACTCACCCCTGGGCAGTGATTGGAGATAAGGTCTCGGTTCTGAAGCCTGAAAACGGAGGTAGGGAAGAGATGATGACCTAAGGCCATGGCGGGTTTTATGTGCTCAGTGTGCGGTCATCTTTCTGGGTGTTGGTCAGGAGGTCCGGGCTCAGGTTGTGTTCGACAGTGCATTAGTGCCCAGGTTAGACTATATAATTTGGGTAACGTCGAGTGCTGTGTAGGTTTATCCTCATTTAAGGTGCCTGGGCAGCTCATGAGGCAATAATTTTTTTCCTAGAGGGCAGGCAGAGTGCTGCATTGTGGGTCCGGAATTGCCAACCTTGAGGGCTTCGGGGCCAGGAGTGTGAGGACGGAAGTCTGAGAAGACAAGCTAGACTTGGGTTTCAGGGTGAGGGCACGGCAGGTACCCCCTGCAGATCTGAACCAATATCTCATGCATCTGAAGTCAGGGCGAGGATCAGACGTTGGCTCAGGTTGGAGTTTCTGTGCATGACGGCCGCTTCATGAAGGGAGCGGAATCTCGGGGCCATTGAGGTTTTCCCACGTTGGGAGTTGTGGGATGCCCCCTTCAAGGATTCCTTCTGCGGGACAATTGAGACCTGTTGGACAGCTCCAGGACATCCCATATGGAATGACTCCAGAGCACCGTTCGCGGATGGATGCCTGGGAAGCCCGCCTCGCATTCCAATTGTCTCCTAGCAACAAGACAGTTTAGATCTGATGGCTCTGCCGGAGCAACCGGGGTGGCTGAGTTGAAATGGACTTTCCTGAGGATGGGTCCTAATGTGTTTTTGTGTCCATGAGGGCCTTGGAATGGGGCAGTGGCACCGGGACCCTGAAGTACTCTCCTAAGCTTTGGACATGGCTCCCATGCACAGGTTTCCTTGTGGAGACGAGATGAGTTCTGATGGGTGCCTCAGGAAAACCCCTATGCTCGTATTGGAATCAGGCTTTTGAGGACACATGCCTGTAACCCAAAGCAATGGATCCTATTATGGCCTAGGGTCCTGACTGGTTCAATCTTCTTCTCTGGGGACATCCATCTATGGTATGAGTGGAGGTCGATTATCAGCTGGTGTCAGACAGCCCTTGTTTGTTCCGGGCGACCTACACTATTGGGATGGCCTCAGGGACTTTGAGGTTTCTCCTAATTTGTACGATTTTGGACCATGGAATGGGCAGAATTCCCATGGATTGGTAGGCACAGTCCTAATGTGTGTCTCCAGGGGCCCAGCCTGGAGGGTGTGTGGCCCAAGACTTTGAAGACAGAAGTCTGAAAACACAAACTCAGCTTAGGTTTGGGGACGTAGGTATGGCAGGCCCGATCTACAAACCATGAGAAGAACTCATCAGGATATGAAGAAAGTGCGAGTCTGAGGCGCTTGCTCAGGCTTTTGTCTCTGGATTTTGTATCAGGGATGGCCGTGGAATGTCGGGGAGGCCTCATGGGCCAGGGACGAATCTTCCTCTCTGAGGATTTGGCCCGATTCCCAATTGCTTTTCGTCAATCTGTGGGATGGGAGGACTCATTTCAGTTTTGTTACCTCAGGTGTCCCACCAAAAGAGGAATTCCAAAGCAAAGCCGTGGGGAAGACTGAAGGGAAAACCCGAACTATGGTTAAAAATTGGGGCCTAGGGGCATGGCAAGCCCAATATGCTATCTCTTCATCCAGCCACTGAGTGGCCTTACTTGAGGACTGGGCTCAGCCTGAGGGTCACAATGTGCGTTTGTGACCAAAGTGCCCGGCGAGCATGGGCGGGGCCTCATGGGCCACACTGGTTTCAACTACACTGAACGTTGGACAACATGCCAACCACAAGGTTTCTTGCCATGGGGAAGGAGTTCTGATTTCTGCATCACCTTCAACCCTGGGCAGTGATTGGAGATAAGGTCTAGGTTCTGAAACCTGAAAACTGAGTTTGGGAAAAGATGACTACCTAAGGCCACGGCGGCTCGATGTGCTCAGTGTGCGGCCAGCTGTCTGGGAGCGGCCAGGGGGTCCAGGCTCAGGCTGTGTCAGAAAGGGCATTAGTGCCCTGGTCAGCCTATGTATTTGGGGTACAGCCAAGGTCGGTGCAGGTTGATCCTCATTTGGGGTTACTGGGTAGCCCCAGAGGACAATGTTTTTCTTCTGGAGGGCGGGCAGGGTGCTGCATTGTAGTTCTGGATTGCCAAACTGGAGGGCTTGTGGGCCAGTAGTCTGACGACCAAAGTCTGAGAACACAAGCTAGGCTTAAGTTTCTGGGTGAGGCCATGGCAGGCACAATCTACAGACCTGAATCGAGATCTCGTGTATCTGAAGTCAGGGCAAGGATCAGACGATCGCTCAGGTTGGAGTTTCTGTCCCTGATGGCACCTTCATGAATGGGGGGGGCATCACGAGGCCATGGGGGTTTTCCCACGATGGGAGTTGTGAGAAGCTCCAAACTGCAGTAGTCTTCTGCAGGACAATTGAGACCTGTTGTTTGGGTCCAGGCCAATGATTCTGAGCAGGGTTCTAAGGATGGATGGCTGGGTAGCCCACCTCGCATTCCAATTGTCTACTAGCAACAAGACAGGTTAGATCTCCTGGATCTGTGGGGAGCAACCGAGGACGCTGAGTTGAAATGGACACCCCTGGGGATGGGTCCTAATGTGCTTTTGTGTCTATGGAGACCTTGGAATGAAGCGGTGGCACTGGGGCCCTAAAGGGTTCTCCTAAACAGAGGCTTTGACACAGCTCCAACGTGCAAGTTTCCCATGTGTAGATGAGATGTTTTCTGATGGGTGAGTCAAGAAACAGCTATATGCTGTTTTGATATCCAGGCCTCTGAGGAGAGATGCCTGGAAACCAAAGCAATGGATCTGATTAGTGCCTAGGGGCCTGTTCTTTCCTTTTTTACCTCTGGAGACATCTGTCTATGGGTCTGAGTGCAGGTAGGTGCTCAGTTGGGCTCAGATTGCCCCTGTTTTTCCTGGGAAGCCACCACTATTGAGATGGATCAGGGACTTTGGAGGTTTATCCTATTAGAAGGGTTGTGGCCATTGGAATGGGCACACACAATTCCCTTGGAGAGGGCAAGTACAGTCCTCAGGTTTGGCTCCAGGGGCCTGAGCCTGTAGGTTGTGTAGGCCAGGGCTGTTTGGACAGTTGTCTGAAAACACAAACTCGGCTTATGTTTCGGGTCATAGGTATGGCAGGACTGACCTACAGACCATGAGGAGAACTCTTCGGGATTTGAAAAAAGGGCGAGTGTGAGGCTCCTGCTCAAGTTTTTGTCTCTGGATATCGTGTCACTCATGGTCGTGGAATTTCTGGGTGACTTCATGGGAAATGGACGAGTCTTACTCTCTGGTGGTTTGGCCCCGTCCAAAGACTTGGGGTCAATCTGTGGGCTGGAAGAAGTCTGTTTTATTGTTGTTGTTGTTGTTGTTGTTCTTGTTGTTGTTGTTTTCTTTTTTAACCTCAGGTGTCCCACCAAATGAGGGATTCCAGAGTAGAGCCCTGGGGAGGGGCGACTGGACAATCAGAAATCTGGTTAAAAATTGGGGCCTAGGGACATGTCAAGCCCATTATGACATCTAATGGACAAGCCACTGAGAGGACTTACTAGAGGACTGGACTCATGCTGAGGGTCACAATGCGTATGTATGCCCTCGTCGCACGCAAGAATGGGCGGGGCCTCAGGGTGAATGCTGGTTTCTCCTACACTGAACGTTGGACAACGTGCCAACCACAAGGGTTCTTGCCATGGGTAAGGAGGAGTTCTGATTTCTGCATCACACTCACCCCTGGGCAGTGATTGGAGATAAGGACTCGGTTCTGAAGCCTGAAAACGGAGGTAGGGAAGAGATGATGACCTAAGGCCATGGCGGCTTTTATGTGCTCAGTGTGCGGTCAGCTTTCTGGGTGTTGGTCAGGAGGTCCGGGCTCAGATTGTGTTCGACAGTGCATTAGTGCCCAGGTTAGACTATATAATTTGGGTAACGTCGAGTGCTGTGTAGGTTTATCTTCATTTAAGGTGCCTGGGCAGCTCATGAGGCAATAATTTTTTTCCTAGAGGGCAGGCAGAGTGCTGCATTGTGGGTCCGGAATTGCCAACCTTGAGGGCTTCGGGGCCAGGAGTGTGAGGACGGAAGTCTGAGAAGACAAGCTAGACTTGGGTTTCAGGGTGAGGGCACGGCAGGTACCCCCTGCAGATCTGAACCAATATCTCATGCATCTGAAGTCAGGGCGAGGATCAGACGTTGGCTCAGGTTGGAGTTTCTGTGCATGACGGCCGCTTCATGAAGGGAGCGGAATCTCGGGGCCATTGAGGTTTTCCCACGTTGGGAGTTGTGGGATGCCCCCTTCAAGGATTCCTTCTGCGGGACAATTGAGACCTGTTGGACAGCTCCAGGACATCCCATATGGAATGACTCCAGAGCACCGTTCGCGGATGGATGCCTGGGAAGCCCGCCTCGCATTCCAATTGTCTCCTAGCAACAAGACAGTTTAGATCTGATGGCTCTGCCGGAGCAACCGGGGTGGCTGAGTTGAAATGGACTTTCCTGAGGATGGGTCCTAATGTGTTTTTGTGTCCATGAGGGCCTTGGAATGGGGCAGTGGCACCGGGACCCTGAAGTACTCTCCTAAGCTTTGGACATGGCTCCCATGCACAGGTTTCCTTGTGGAGACGAGATGAGTTCTGATGGGTGCCTCAGGAAAACCCCTATGCTCGTATTGGAATCAGGCTTTTGAGGACACATGCCTGTAACCCAAAGCAATGGATCCTATTATGGCCTAGGGTCCTGTCTGGTTCAATCTTCTTCTCTGGGGACATCCATCTATGGTATGAGTGGAGGTCGATTATCAGCTGGTGTCAGACAGCCCTTGTTTGTTCCGGGCGACCTACACTATTGGGATGGCCTCAGGGACTTTGAGGTTTCTCCTAATTTGTACGATTTTGGACCATGGAATGGGCAGAATTCCCATGGATTGGTAGGCACAGTCCTAATGTGTGTCTCCAGGGGCCCAGCCTGGAGGGTGTGTGGCCCAAGACTTTGAAGACAGAAGTCTGAAAACACAAACTCAGCTTAGGTTTGGGGACGTAGGTATGGCAGGCCCGATCTACAAACCATGAGAAGAACTCATCAGGATATGAAGAAAGTGCGAGTCTGAGGCGCTTGCTCAGGCTTTTGTCTCTGGATTTTGTATCAGCGATGGCCGTGGAATGACGGGGAGGCCTCATGGGCCATGGACGAATCTTCCTCTCTGAGGATTTGGCCCGATTCCCAATTGCTTTTCGTCAATCTGTGGGATGGGAGGACTCATTTCAGTTTTGTTACCTCAGGTGTCCCACCAAAAGAGGAATTCCAAAGCAAAGCCGTGGGGAAGACTGAAGGGAAAACCCGAACTATGGTTAAAAATTGGGGCCTAGGGGCATGGCAAGCCCAATATGCTATCTCTTCATCCAGCCACTGAGTGGCCTTACTTGAGGACTGGGCTCAGCCTGAGGGTCACAATGTGCGTTTGTGACCAATGTGGCCGGCGAGCATGGGCGGGGCCTCATGGGCCACACTGGTTTCAACTACACTGAACGTTGGACAACATGCCAACCACAAGGTTTCTTGCCATGGGGAAGGAGTTCTGATTTCTGCATCACCTTCAACCCTGGGCAGTGATTGGAGATAAGGTCTAGGTTCTGAAACCTGAAAACCGAGGTTGGGAAAAGATGACGACCTAAGGCCACGGCGGCTCGATGTGCTCAGTGTGCAGCCAGCTGTCTGGGAGGGGCCAGGGGGTCCAGGCTCAGGCTGTGTCAGAAAGGGCATTAGTGCCCTGGTCAGCCTATGTATTTGGGGTACAGCCAAGGTCGGTGCAGGTTGATCCTCATTTGGGGTTACTGGGTAGCCCCAGAGGACAATGTTTTTCTTCTGGAGGGCGGGCAGGGTGCTGCATTGTAGTTCTGGATTGCCAAACTGGAGGGCATGTGGGCCAGTAGTCTGACGTCCAAAGTCTGAGAACACAAGCTAGGCTTAGGTTTCTTGGTGAGGCCATGGAAGGCACAATCTACAGACCTGAATCGAGATCTCGTGCATCTGAAGTCAGGGCAAGGATCAGACGATCGCTCAGGTTGGAGTTTCTGTCCCTGATGGCCCCTTCATGAATGGGGGGGCATCACGAGGCCATGGGGGTTTTCCCACGATGGGAGTTGTGAGAAGCTCCAAACTGCAGAGAGTCTTCTGCAGGACAATTGAGACCTGTTGTTTGGCTCCAGGCCAATGATTCTGAGCAGGGTTCTAAGTATGGATGGCTGGGTACCCCACCTCGCATTCCAATTGTCTCCTAGCAACAAGACAGGTTAGATCTCCTGGATCTGTGGGGAGCAACCGAGGACGCTGAGTTGAAATGGACACCCCTGGGGATGGGTCCTAATGAGCTTTTGTGTCTATGGAGACCTTGGAATGAAGCGGTGGCACTGGGGCCCTAAAGGGTTCTCCTAAACAGAGGCTTTGACACAGCTCCAACGTGCAAGTTTCCCATGTGTAGATGAGATGTTTTCTGATGGGTGAGTCAAGAAACAGCTATATGCTGTTTTGATATCCAGGCCTCTGAGGAGAGATGCCTGGAAACCAAAGCAATGGATCTGATTAGTGCCTAGGGGCCTGTTCTTTCCTTTTTTACCTCTGGAGACATCTGTCTATGGGTCTGAGTGCAGGTAGGTGCTCAGTTGGGCTCAGATTGCCCCTGTTTTTCCTGGGAAGCCACCACTATTGAGATGGATCAGGGACTTTGGAGGTTTATCCTATTAGAAGGGTTGTGGCCATTGGAATGGGCACACACAATTCCCTTGGAGAGGGCAAGTACAGTCCTCAGGTTTGGCTCCAGGGGCCTGAGCCTGTAGGTTGTGTAGGCCAGGGCTGTTTGGACAGTTGTCTGAAAACACAAACTCGGCTTATGTTTCGGGTCATAGGTATGGCAGGACTGACCTACAGACCATGAGGAGAACTCTTCGGGATTTGAAAAAAGGGCGAGTGTGAGGCTCCTGCTCAAGTTTTTGTCTCTGGATATCGTGTCACTCATGGTCGTGGAATTTCTGGGTGACTTCATGGGAAATGGACGAGTCTTACTCTCTGGTGGTTTGGCCCCGTCCAAAGACTTGGGGTCAATCTGTGTGCTGGAAGAAGTCTGTTTTATTGTTGTTGTTGTTGTTGTTGTTGTTGTTGTTGTTGTTTTCTTTTTTAACCTCAGGTGTCCCACCAAATGAGGGATTCCAGAGTAGAGCCCTGGGGAGGGGCGACTGGACAATTAGAAATCTGGTTAAAAATTGGGGCCTAGGGACATGTCAAGCCCATTATGACATCTAATGGACAAGCCACTGAGAGGACTTACTAGAGGACTGGACTCATGCTGAGGGTCACAATGCGTATGTATGCCGTCGTCGCACGAAAGAATGGGCGGGGCCTCAGGGTGAATGCTGGTTTCTCCTACACTGAACGTTGGACAACGTGCCAACCACAAGGGTTCTTGCCATGGGTAAGGAGGAGTTCTGATTTCTGCATCACACTCACCCCTGGGCAGTGATTGGAGATAAGGTCTCGGTTCTGAAGCCTGAAAACGGAGGTAGGGAAGAGATGATGACCTAAGGCCATGGCGGCTTTTATGTGCTCAGTGTGCGGTCAGCTTTCTGGGTGTTGGTCAGGAGGTCGGGGCTCAGGTTGTGTTCGACAGTGCATTAGTGCCCAGGTTAGACTATATAATTTGGGTAACGTCGAGTGCTGTGTAGGTTTATCCTCATTTAAGGTGCCTGGGCAGCTCATGAGGCAATAATTTTTTTCCTAGAGGGCAGGCAGAGTGCTGCATTGTGGGTCCGGAATTGCCAACCTTGAGGGCTTCGGGGCCAGGAGTGTGAGGACGGAAGTCTGAGAAGACAAGCTAGACTTGGGTTTCAGGGTGAGGGCACGGCAGGTACCCCCTGCAGATCTGAACCAATATCTCATGCATCTGAAGTCAGGGCGAGGATCAGACGTTGGCTCAGGTTGGAGTTTCTGTGCATGACGGCCGCTTCATGAAGGGAGCGGAATCTCGGGGCCATTGAGGTTTTCCCACGTTGGGAGTTGTGGGATGCCCCCTTCAAGGATTCCTTCTGCGGGACAATTGAGACCTGTTGGACAGCTCCAGGACATCCCATATGGAATGACTCCAGAGCACCGTTCGCGGATGGATGCCTGGGAAGCCCGCCTCGCATTCCAATTGTCTCCTAGCAACAAGACAGTTTAGATCTGATGGCTCTGCCGGAGCAACCGGGGTGGCTGAGTTGAAATGGACTTTCCTGAGGATGGGTCCTAATGTGTTTTTGTGTCCATGAGGGCCTTGGAATGGGGCAGTGGCACCGGGACCCTGAAGTACTCTCCTAAGCTTTGGACATGGCTCCCATGCACAGGTTTCCTTGTGGAGACGAGATGAGTTCTGATGGGTGCCTCAGGAAAACCCCTATGCTCGTATTGGAATCAGGCTTTTGAGGACACATGCCTGTAACCCAAAGCAATGGATCCTATTATGGCCTAGGGTCCTGTCTGGTTCAATCTTCTTCTCTGGGGACATCCATCTATGGTATGAGTGGAGGTTGATTATCAGCTGGTGTCAGACAGCCCTTGTTTGTTCCGGGCGACCTACACTATTGGGATGGCCTCAGGGACTTTGAGGTTTCTCCTAATTTGTACGATTTTGGACCATGGAATGGGCAGAATTCCCATGGATTGGTAGGCACAGTCCTAATGTGTGTCTCCAGGGGCCCAGCCTGGAGGGTGTGTGGCCCAAGACTTTGAAGACAGAAGTCTGAAAACACAAACTCAGCTTAGGTTTGGGGACGTAGGTATGGCAGGCCCGATCTACAAACCATGAGAAGAACTCATCAGGATATGAAGAAAGTGCGAGTCTGAGGCGCTTGCTCAGGCTTTTGTCTCTGGATTTTGTATCAGCGATGGCCGTGGAATGTCGGGGAGGCCTCATGGGCCATGGACGAATCTTCCTCTCTGAGGATTTGGCCCGATTCCCAATTGCTTTTCGTCAATCTGTGGGATGGGAGGACTCATTTCAGTTTTGTTACCTCAGGTGTCCCACCAAAAGAGGAATTCCAAAGCAAAGCCGTGGGGAAGACTGAAGGGAAAACCCGAACTATGGTTAAAAATTGGGGCCTAGGGGCATGGCAAGCCCAATATGCTATCTCTTCATCCAGCCACTGAGTGGCCTTACTTGAGGACTGGGCTCAGCCTGAGGGTCACAATGTGCGTTTGTGACCAATGTGGCCGGCGAGCATGGGCGGGGCCTCATGGGCCACACTGGTTTCAACTACACTGAACGTTGGACAACATGCCAACCACAAGGTTTCTTGCCATGGGGAAGGAGTTCTGATTTCTGCATCACCTTCAACCCTGGGTAGTGATTGGAGATAAGGTCTAGGTTCTGAAACCTGAAAACCGAGGTTGGGAAAAGATGACGACCTAAGGCCACGGCGGCTCAATGTGCTCAGTGTGCAGCCAGCTGTCTGGGAGGGGCCAGGGGGTCCAGGCTCAGGCTGTGTCAGAAAGGGGATTAGTGACCTGGTCAGCCTATGTATTTGGGGTACAGCCAAGTTCGGTGCAGGTTGATCCTCATTTGGGGTTACTGGGTAGCCCCAGAGGACAATGTTTTTCTTCTGGAGGGCGGGCAGGGTGCTGCATTGTAGTTCTGGATTGCCAAACTGGAGGGCATGTGGGCCAGTAGTCTGACGTCCAAAGTCTGAGAACACAAGCTAGGCTTAGGTTTCTTGGTGAGGCCATGGCAGGCACAATCTACAGACCTGAATCGAGATCTCGTGCATCTGAAGTCAGGGCAAGGATCAGACGATCACTCAGGTTGGAGTTTCTGTCCCTGATGGCCCCTTCATGAATGGGGGGGCATCACGAGGCCATGGGGGTTTTCCCACGATGGGAGTTGTGAGAAGCTCCAAACTGCAGAGAGTCTTCTGCAGGACAATTGAGACCTGTTGTTTGGGTCCAGGCCAATGATTCTGAGCAGGGTTCTAAGGATGGATGGCTGGGTAGCCCACCTCGCATTCCAATTGTCTCCTAGCAACAAGACAGGTTAGATCTCCTGGATCTGTGGGGAGCAACCGAGGACGCTGAGTTGAAATGGACACCCCTGGGGATGGGTCCTAATGAGCTTTTGTGTCTATGGAGACCTTGGAATGAAGCGGTGGCACTGGGGCCCTAAAGGGTTCTCCTAAACAGAGGCTTTGACACAGCTCCAACGTGCAAGTTTCCCATGTGTAGATGAGATGTTTTCTGATGGGTGAGTCAAGAAACAGCTATATGCTGTTTTGATATCCAGGCCTCTGAGGAGAGATGCCTTGAAACCAAAGCAATGGATCTGATTAGTGCCTAGGGGCCTGTTCTTTCCTTTTTTACCTCTGGAGACATCTGTCTATGGGTCTGAGTGCAGGTAGGTGCTCAGTTGGGCTCAGATTGCCCCTGTTTTTCCTGGGAAGCCACCACTATTGAGATGGATCAGGGACTTTGGAGGTTTATCCTATTAGAAGGGTTGTGGCCATTGGAATGGGCACACACAATTCCCTTGGAGAGGGCAAGTACAGTCCTCAGGTTTGGCTCCAGGGGCCTGAGCCTGTAGGTTGTGTAGGCCAGGGCTGTTTGGACAGTTGTGTGAAAACACAAACTCGGCTTATGTTTCGGGTCATAGGTATGGCAGGACTGACCTACAGACCATGAGGAGAACTCTTCGGGATTTGAAAAAAGGGCGAGTGTGAGGCTCCTGCTCAAGTTTTTGTCTCTGGATATCGTGTCACTCATGGTCGTGGAATTTCTGGGTGACTTCATGGGAAATGGACGAGTCTTACTCTCTGGTGGTTTGGCCCCGTCCAAAGACTTGGGGTCAATCTGTGGGCTGGAAGAAGTCTGTTTTATTGTTGTTGTTGTTGTTGTTGTTCTTGTTGTTGTTGTTTTCTTTTTTAACCTCAGGTGTCCCACCAAATGAGGGATTCCAGAGTAGAGCCCTGGGGAGGGGCGCCTGGACAATCAGAAATCTGGTTAAAAATTGGGGCCTAGGGACATGTCAAGCCCATTATGACATCTAATGGACAAGCCACTGAGAGGACTTACTAGAGGACTGGACTCATGCTGAGGGTCACAATGCGTATGTATGCCCTCGTCGCACGCAAGAATGGGCGGGGCCTCAGGGTGAATGCTGGTTTCTCCTACACTGAACGTTGGACAACGTGCCAACCACAAGGGTTCTTGCCATGGGTAAGGAGGAGTTCTGATTTCTGCATCACACTCACCGCTGGGCAGTGATTGGAGATAAGGTCTCGGTTCTGAAGCCTGAAAACGGAGGTAGGGAAGAGATGATGACCTAAGTCCATGGCGGCTTTTATGTGCTCAGTGTGCGGTCAGCTTTCTGGGTGTTGGTCAGGAGGTCTGGGCTCAGGTTGTGTTCGACAGTGCATTAGTGCCCAGGTTAGACTATATAATTTGGGTAACGTCGAGTGCTGTGTAGGTTTATCCTCATTTAAGGTGCCTGGGCAGCTCATGAGGCAATAATTTTTTTCCTAGAGGGCAGGCAGAGTGCTGCATTGTGGGTCCGGAATTGCCAACCTTGAGGGCTTCGGGGCCAGGAGTGTGAGGACGGAAGTCTGAGAAGACAAGCTAGACTTGGGTTTCAGGGTGAGGGCACGGCAGGTACCCCCTGCAGATCTGAACCAATATCTCATGCATCTGAAGTCAGGGCGAGGATCAGACGTTGGCTCAGGTTGGAGTTTCTGTGCATGACGGCCGCTTCATGAAGGGAGCGGAATCTCGGGGCCATTGAGGTTTTCCCACGTTGGGAGTTGTGGGATGCCCCCTTCAAGGATTCCTTCTGCGGGACAATTGAGACCTGTTGGACAGCTCCAGGACATCCCATATGGAATGACTCCAGAGCACCGTTCGCGGATGGATGCCTGGGAAGCCCGCCTCGCATTCCAATTGTCTCCTAGCAACAAGACAGTTTAGATCTGATGGCTCTGCCGGAGCAACCGGGGTGGCTGAGTTGAAATGGACTTTCCTGAGGATGGGTCCTAATGTGTTTTTGTGTCCATGAGGGCCTTGGAATGGGGCAGTGGCACCGGGACCCTGAAGTACTCTCCTAAGCTTTGGACATGGCTCCCATGCACAGGTTTCCTTGTGGAGACGAGATGAGTTCTGATGGGTGCCTCAGGAAAACCCCTATGCTCGTATTGGAATCAGGCTTTTGAGGACACATGCCTGTAACCCAAAGCAATGGATCCTATTATGGCCTAGGGTCCTGTCTGGTTCAATCTTCTTCTCTGGGGACATCCATCTATGGTATGAGTGGAGGTCGATTATCAGCTGGTGTCAGACAGCCCTTGTTTGTTCCGGGCGACCTACACTATTGGGATGGCCTCAGGGACTTTGAGGTTTCTCCTAATTTGTACGATTTTGGACCATGGAATGGGCAGAATTCCCATGGATTGGTAGGCACAGTCCTAATGTGTGTCTCCAGGGGCCCAGCCTGGAGGGTGTGTGGCCCAAGACTTTGAAGACAGAAGTCTGAAAACACAAAGTCAGCTTAGGTTTGGGGACGTAGGTATGGCAGGCCCGATCTACAAACCATGAGAAGAACTCATCAGGATATGAAGAAAGTGCGAGTCTGAGGCGCTTGCTCAGGCTTTTGTCTCTGGATTTTGTATCAGCGATGGCCGTGGAATGTCGGGGAGACCTCATGGGCCATGGACGAATCTTCCTCTCTGAGGATTTGGCCCGATTCCCAATTGCTTTTCGTCAATCTGTGGGATGGGAGGACTCATTTCAGTTTTGTTACCTCAGGTGTCCCACCAAAAGAGGAATTCCAAAGCAAAGCCGTGGGGAAGACTGAAGGGAAAACCCGAACTATGGTTAAAAATTGGGGCCTAGGGGCATGGCAAGCCCAATATGCTATCTCTTCATCCAGCCACTGAGTGGCCTTACTTGAGGACTGGGCTCAGCCTGAGGGTCACAATGTGCGTTTGTGACCAATGTGGCCGGCGAGCATGGGCGGGCCTCATGGGCCACACTGGTTTCAACTACACTGAACGTTGGACAACATGCCAACCACAAGGTTTCTTGCCATGGGGAAGGAGTTCTGATTTCTGCATCACCTTCAACCCTGGGCAGTGATTGGAGATAAGGTCTAGGTTCTGAAACCTGAAAACCGAGGTTGGGAAAAGATGACGACCTAAGGCCACGGCGGCTCGATGTGCTCAGTGTGCAGCCAGCTGTCTGGGAGGGGCCAGGGGGTCCAGGCTCAGGCTGTGTCAGAAAGGGCATTAGTGCCCTGGTCAGCCTATGTATTTGGGGTACAGCCAAGTTCGGTGCAGGTTGATCCTCCTTTGGGGTTACTGGGTAGCCCCAGAGGACAATGATTTTCTTCTGGAGGGCGGGCAGGGTGCTGCATTGTAGTTCTGGATTGCCAAACTGGAGGGCATGTGGGCCAGTAGTCTGACGACCAAAGTCTGAGAACACAAGCTAGGCTTAGGTTTCTTGGTGAGGCCATGGCAGGCACAATCTACAGACCTGAATCGAGATCTCGTGCATCTGAAGTCAGGGCAAGGATCAGACGATCGCTCAGGTTGGAGTTTCTGTCCCTGATGGCCCCTTCATGAATGGGGGGGCATCACGAGGCCATGGGGGTTTTCCCACGATGGGAGTTGTGAGAAGCTCCAAACTGCAGAGAGTCTTCTGCAGGACAATTGAGACCTGTTGTTTGGGTCCAGGCCAATGATTCTGAGCAGGGTTCTAAGGATGGATGGCTGGGTAGCCCACCTCGCATTCCAATTGTCTCCTAGCAACAAGACAGGTTAGATCTCCTGGATCTGTGGGGAGCAACCGAGGACGCTGAGTTGAAATGGACACCCCTGGGGATGGGTCCTAACGAGCTTTTGTGTCTATGGAGACCTTGGAATGAAGCGGTGGCACTGGGGCCCTAAAGGGTTCTCCTAAACAGAGGCTTTGACACAGCTCCAACGTGCAAGTTTCCCATGTGTAGATGAGATGTTTTCTGATGGGTGAGTCAAGAAACAGCTATATGCTGTTTTGATATCCAGGCCTCTGAGGAGAGATGCCTGGAAACCAAAGCAATGGATCTGATTAGTGCCTAGGGGCCTGTTCTTTCCTTTTTTACCTCTGGAGACATCTGTTTATGGGTCTGAGTGCAGGTAGGTGCTCAGTTGGGCTCAGATTGCCCCTGTTTTTCCTGGGAAGCCACCACTATTGAGATGGATCAGGGACTTTGGAGGTTTATCCTATTAGAAGGGTTGTGGCCATTGGAATGGGCACACACAATTCCCTTGGAGAGGGCAAGTACAGTCCTCAGGTTTGGCTCCAGGGGCCTGAGCCTGTAGGTTGTGTAGGCCAGGGCTGTTTGGACAGTTGTCTGAAAACACAAACTCGGCTTATGTTTCGGGTCATAGGTATGGCAGGACTGACCTACAGACCATGAGGAGAACTCTTCGGGATTTGAAAAAAGGGCGAGTGTGAGGCTCCTGCTCAAGTTTTTGTCTCTGGATATCGTGTCACTCATGGTCGTGGAATTTCTGGGTGACTTCATGGGAAATGGACGAGTCTTACTCTCTGGTGGTTTGGCCCCTTCCAAAGACTTGGGGTCAATCTGTGGGCTGGAATAAGTCTGTTTTGTTGTTGTTGTTGTTGTTGTTTTCTTTTTTAACCTCAGGTGTCCCACCAAATGAGGGATTCCAGAGTAGAGCCCTGGGGAGGGGCGACTGGACAATCAGAAATCTGGTTAAAAATTGGGGCCTAGGGACATGTCAAGCCCATTATGACATCTAATGGACAAGCCACTGAGAGGACTTACTAGAGGACTGGACTCATGCTGAGGGTCACAATGCATATGTATGCCCTCGTCGCACGAAAGAATGGGCGGGGCCTCAGGGTGAATGCTGGTTTCTCCTACACTGAACGTTGGACAACGTGCCAACCACAAGGGTTCTTGCCATGGGTAAGGAGGAGTTCTGATTTCTGCATCACACTCACCCCTGGGCAGTGATTGGAGATAAGGTCTCGGTTCTGAAGCCTGAAAACGGAGGTAGGGAAGAGATGATGACCTAAGGCCATGGCGGCTTTTATGTGCTCAGTGTGCGGTCAGCTTTCTGGGTGTTGGTCAGGAGGTCCGGGCTCAGGTTGTGTTCGACAGTGCATTAGTGCCCAGGTTAGACTATATAATTTGGGTAACGTCGAGTGCTGTGTAGGTTTATCCTCATTTAAGGTGCCTGGGCAGCTCATGAGGCAATAATTTTTTTCCTAGAGGGCAGGCAGAGTGCTGCATTGTGGGTCCGGAATTGCCAACCTTGAGGGCTTCGGGGCCAGGAGTGTGAGGACGGAAGTCTGAGAAGACAAGCTAGACTTGGGTTTCAGGGTGAGGGCACGGCAGGTACCCCCTGCAGATCTGAACCAATATCTCATGCATCTGAAGTCAGGGCGAGGATCAGACGTTGGCTCAGGTTGGAGTTTCTGTGCATGACGGCCGCTTCATGAAGGGAGCAGAATCTCGGGGCCATTGAGGTTTTCCCACGTTGGGAGTTGTGGGATGCCCCCTTCAAGGATTCCTTCTGCGGGACAATTGAGACCTGTTGGACAGCTCCAGGACATCCCATATGGAATGACTCCAGAGCACCGTTCGCGGATGGATGCCTGGGAAGCCCGCCTCGCATTCCAATTGTCTCCTAGCAACAAGACAGTTTAGATCTGATGGCTCTGCCGGAGCAACCGGGGTGGCTGAGTTGAAATGGACTTTCCTGAGGATGGGTCCTAATGTGTTTTTGTGTCCATGAGGGCCTTGGAATGGGGCAGTGGCACCGGGACCCTGAAGTACTCTCCTAAGCTTTGGACATGGCTCCCATGCACAGGTTTCCTTGTGGAGACGAGATGAGTTCTGATGGGTGCCTCAGGAAAACCCCTATGCTCGTATTGGAATCAGGCTTTTGAGGACACATGCCTGTAACCCAAAGCAATGGATCCTATTATGGCCTAGGGTCCTGTCTGGTTCAATCTTCTTCTCTGGGGACATCCATCTATGGTATGAGTGGAGGTCGATTATCAGCTGGTGTCAGACAGCCCTTGTTTGTTCCGGGCGACCTACACTATTGGGATGGCCTCAGGGACTTTGAGGTTTCTCCTAATTTGTACGATTTTGGACCATGGAATGGGCAGAATTCCCATGGATTGGTAGGCACAGTCCTAATGTGTGTCTCCAGGGGCCCAGCCTGGAGGGTGTGTGGCCCAAGACTTTGAAGACAGAAGTCTGAAAACACAAACTCAGCTTAGGTTTGGGGACGTAGGTATGGCAGGCCCGATCTACAAACCATGAGAAGAACTCATCAGGATATGAAGAAAGTGCGAGTCTGAGGCGCTTGCTCAGGCTTTTGTCTCTGGATTTTGTATCAGGGATGGCCGTGGAATGTCGGGGAGGCCTCATGGGCCAGGGACGAATCTTCCTCTCTGAGGATTTGGCCCGATTCCCAATTGCTTTTCGTCAATCTGTGGGATGGGAGGACTCATTTCAGTTTTGTTACCTCAGGTGTCCCACCAAAAGAGGAATTCCAAAGCAAAGCCGTGGGGAAGACTGAAGGGAAAACCCGAACTATGGTTAAAAATTGGGGCCTAGGGGCATGGCAAGCCCAATATGCTATCTCTTCATCCAGCCACTGAGTGGCCTTACTTGAGGACTGGGCTCAGCCTGAGGGTCACAATGTGCGTTTGTGACCAAAGTGCCCGGCGAGCATGGGCGGGGCCTCATGGGCCACACTGGTTTCAACTACACTGAACGTTGGACAACATGCCAACCACAAGGTTTCTTGCCATGGGGAAGGAGTTCTAATTTCTGCATCACCTTCAACCCTGGGCAGTGATTGGAGATAAGGTCTAGGTTCTGAAACCTGAAAACTGAGTTTGGGAAAAGATGACTACCTAAGGCCACGGTGGCTCAATGTGCTCAGTGTGCGGCCAGCTGTCTGGGAGGGGCCAGGGGGTCCAGGCTCAGGCTGTGTCAGAAAGGGCATTAGTGCCCTGGTCAGCCTATGTATTTGGGGTACAGCCAAGGTCGGTGCAGGTTGATCCTCATTTGGGGTTA
The DNA here is from genome assembly GCF_964662115.1 of Mustela nivalis. NCBI lineage: Eukaryota > Metazoa > Chordata > Mammalia > Carnivora > Mustelidae > Mustela > Mustela nivalis. The sequence goes on along the minus strand of NW_028136480.1, from coordinate 895,461 downwards.
CTGGGTAGCCCCAGAGGACAATGTTTTTCTTCTGGAGGGCGGGCAGGGTGCTGCATTGTAGTTCTGGATTGCCAAACTGGAGGGCTTGTGGGCCAGTAGTCTGACGACCAAAGTCTGAGAACACAAGCTAGGCTTAAGTTTCTGGGTGAGGCCATGGCAGGCACAATCTACAGACCTGAATCGAGATCTCGTGCATCTGAAGTCAGGGCAAGGATCAGACGATCGCTCAGGTTGGAGTTTCTGTCCCTGATGGCACCTTCATGAATGGGGGGGCATCACGAGGCCATGGGGGTTTTCCCACGATGGGAGTTGTGAGAAGCTCCAAACTGCAGTAGTCTTCTGCAGGACAATTGAGACCTGTTGTTTGGGTCCAGGCCAATGATTCTGAGCAGGGTTCTAAGGATGGATGGCTGGGTAGCCCACCTCGCATTCCAATTGTCTCCTAGCAACAAGACAGGTTAGATCTCCTGGATCTGTGGGGAGCAACCGAGGATGCTGAGTTGAAATGGACACCCCTGGGGATGGGTCCTAATGTGCTTTTGTGTCTATGGAGACCTTGGAATGAAGCGGTGGCACTGGGGCCCTAAAGGGTTCTCCTAAACAGAGGCTTTGACACAGCTCCAACGTGCAAGTTTCCCATGTGTAGATGAGATGTTTTCTGATGGGTGAGTCAAGAAACAGCTATATGCTGTTTTGATATCCAGGCCTCTGAGGAGAGATGCCTGGAAACCAAAGCAATGGATCTGATTAGTGCCTAGGGGCCTGTTCTTTCCTTTTTTACCTCTGGAGACATCTGTCTATGGGTCTGAGTGCAGGTAGGTGCTCAGTTGGGCTCAGATTGCCCCTGTTTTTCCTGGGAAGCCACCACTATTGAGATGGATCAGGGACTTTGGAGGTTTATCCTATTAGAAGGGTTGTGGCCATTGGAATGGGCACACACAATTCCCTTGGAGAGGGCAAGTACAGTCCTCAGGTTTGGCTTCAGGGGCCTGAGCCTGTAGGTTGTGTAGGCCAGGGCTGTTTGGACAGTTGTCTGAAAACACAAACTCGGCTTATGTTTCGGGTCATAGGTATGGCAGGACTGACCTACAGACCATGAGGAGAACTCTTCGGGATTTGAAAAAAGGGCGAGTGTGAGGCTCCTGCTCAAGTTTTTGTCTCTGGATATCGTGTCACTCATGGTCGTGGAATTTCTGGGTGACTTCATGGGAAATGGACGAGTCTTACTCTCTGGTGGTTTGGCCCCGTCCAAAGACTTGGGGTCAATCTGTGGGCTGGAAGAAGTCTGTTTTATTGTTGTTGTTGTTGTTGTTGTTCTTGTTGTTGTTGTTTTCTTTTTTAACCTCAGGTGTCCCACCAAATGAGGGATTCCAGAGTAGAGCCCTGGGGAGGGGCGACTGGACAATCAGAAATCTGGTTAAAAATTGGGGCCTAGGGACATGTCAAGCCCATTATGACATCTAATGGACAAGCCACTGAGAGGACTTACTAGAGGACTGGACTCATGCTGAGGGTCACAATGCGTATGTATGCCCTCGTCGCACGCAAGAATGGGCGGGGCCTCAGGGTGAATGCTGGTTTCTCCTACACTGAACGTTGGACAACGTGCCAACCACAAGGGTTCTTGCCATGGGTAAGGAGGAGTTCTGATTTCTGCATCACACTCACCCCTGGGCAGTGATTGGAGATAAGGTCTCGGTTCTGAAGCCTGAAAACGGAGGTAGGGAAGAGATGATGTCCTAAGGCCATGGCGGCTTTTATGTGCTCAGTGTGCGGTCAGCTTTCTGGGTGTTGGTCAGGAGGTCCGGGCTCAGGTTGTGTTCGACAGTGCATTAGTGCCCAGGTTAGACTATATAATTTGGGTAACGTCGAGTGCTGTGTAGGTTTATCTTCATTTAAGGTGCCTGGGCAGCTCATGAGGCAATAATTTTTTTCCTAGAGGGCAGGCAGAGTGCTGCATTGTGGGTCCGGAATTGCCAACCTTGAGGGCTTCGGGGCCAGGAGTGTGAGGACGGAAGTCTGAGAAGACAAGCTAGACTTGGGTTTCAGGGTGAGGGCACGGCAGGTACCCCCTGCAGATCTGAACCAATATCTCATGCATCTGAAGTCAGGGCGAGGATCAGACGTTGGCTCAGGTTGGAGTTTCTGTGCATGACGGCCGCTTCATGAAGGGAGCGGAATCTCGGGGCCATTGAGGTTTTCCCACGTTGGGAGTTGTGGGATGCCCCCTTCAAGGATTCCTTCTGCGGGACAATTGAGACCTGTTGGACAGCTCCTGGACATCCCATATGGAATGACTCCAGAGCACCGTTCGCGGATGGATGCCTGGGAAGCCCGCCTCGCATTCCAATTGTCTCCTAGCAACAAGACAGTTTAGATCTGATGGCTCTGCCGGAGCAACCGGCGTGGCTGAGTTGAAATGGACTTTCCTGAGGATGGGTCCTAATGTGTTTTTGTGTCCATGAGGGCCTTGGAATGGGGCAGTGGCACCGGGACCCTGAAGTACTCTCCTAAGCTTTGGACATGGCTCCCATGCACAGGTTTCCTTGTGGAGACGAGATGAGTTCTGATGGGTGCCTCAGGAAAACCCCTATGCTCGTATTGGAATCAGGCTTTTGAGGACACATGCCTGTAACCCAAAGCAATGGATCCTATTATGGCCTAGGGTCCTGTCTGGTTCAATCTTCTTCTCTGGGGACATCCATCTATGGTATGAGTGGAGGTCGATTATCAGCTGGTGTCAGACAGCCCTTGTTTGTTCCGGGCGACCTACACTATTGGGATGGCCTCAGGGACTTTGAGGTTTCTCCTAATTTGTACGATTTTGGACCATGGAATGGGCAGAATTCCCATGGATTGGTAGGCACAGTCCTAATGTGTGTCTCCAGGGGCCCAGCCTGGAGGGTGTGTGGCCCAAGACTTTGAAGACAGAAGTCTGAAAACACAAACTCAGCTTAGGTTTGGGGACGTAGGTATGGCAGGCCCGATCTACAAACCATGAGAAGAACTCATCAGGATATGAAGAAAGTGCGAGTCTGAGGCGCTTGCTCAGGCTTTTGTCTCTGGATTTTGTATCAGCGATCGCCGTGGAATGACGGGGAGGCCTCATGGGCCATGGACGAATCTTCCTCTCTGAGGATTTGGCCCGATTCCCAATTGCTTTTCGTCAATCTGTGGGATGGGAGGACTCATTTCAGTTTTGTTACCTCAGGTGTCCCACCAAAAGAGGAATTCCAAAGCAAAGCCGTGGGGAAGACTGAAGGGAAAACCCGAACTATGGTTAAAAATTGGGGCCTAGGGGCATGGCAAGCCCAATATGCTATCTCTTCATCCAGCCACTGAGTGGCCTTACTTGAGGACTGGGCTCAGCCTGAGGGTCACAATGTGCGTTTGTGACCAATGTGGCCGGCGAGCATGGGCGGGGCCTCATGGGCCACACTGGTTTCAACTACACTGAACGTTGGACAACATGCCAACCACAAGGTTTCTTGCCATGGGGAAGGAGTTCTGATTTCTGCATCACCTTCAACCCTGGGCAGTGATTGGAGATAAGGTCTAGGTTCTGAAACCTGAAAACCGAGGTTGGGAAAAGATGACGACCTAAGGCCACGGCGGCTCGATGTGCTCAGTGTGCAGCCAGCTGTCTGGGAGGGGCCAGGGGGTCCAGGCTCAGGCTGTGTCAGAAAGGGCATTAGTGCCCTCGTCAGCCTATGTATTTGGGGTACAGCCAAGGTCGGTGCAGGTTGATCCTCATTTGGGGTTACTGGGTAGCCCCAGAGGACAATGTTTTTCTTCTGGAGGGCGGGCAGGGTGCTGCATTGTAGTTCTGGATTGCCAAACTGGAGGGCATGTGGGCCAGTAGTCTGACGTCCAAAGTCTGAGAACACAAGCTAGGCTTAGGTTTCTTGGTGAGGCCATGGCAGGCACAATCTACAGACCTGAATCGAGATCTCGTGCATCTGTGTCAGGGCAAGGATCAGACGATCGCTCAGGTTGGAGTTTCTGTCCCTGATGGCCCCTTCATGAATGGGGGGGCATCACGAGGCCATGGGGGTTTTCCCACGATGGGAGTTGTGAGAAGCTCCAAACTGCAGAGAGTCTTCTGCAGGACAATTGAGACCTGTTGTTTGGGTCCAGGCCAATGATTCTGAGCAGGGTTCTAAGTATGGATGGCTGGGTAGCACACCTCGCATTCCAATTGTCTCCTAGCAACAAGACAGGTTAGATCTCCTGGATCTGTGGGGAGCAACCGAGGACGCTGTGTTGAAATGGACACCCCTGGGGATGGGTCCTAATGAGCTTTTGTGTCTATGGAGACCTTGGAATGAAGCGGTGGCACTGGGGCCCTAAAGGGTTCTCCTAAACAGAGGCTTTGACACAGCTCCAACGTGCAAGTTTCCCATGTGTAGATGAGATGTTTTCTGATGGGTGAGTCAAGAAACAGCTATATGCTGTTTTGATATCCAGGCCTCTGAGGAGAGATGCCTGGAAACCAAAGCAATGGATCTGATTAGTGCCTAGGGGCCTGTTCTTTCCTTTTTTACCTCTGGAGACATCTGTCTATGGGTCTGAGTGCAGGTAGGTGCTCAGTTGGGCTCAGATTGCCCCTGTTTTTCCTGGGAAGCCACCACTATTGAGATGGATCAGGGACTTTGGAGGTTTATCCTATTAGAAGGGTTGTGGCCATTGGAATGGGCACACACAATTCCCTTGGAGAGGGCAAGTACAGTCCTCAGGTTTGGCTCCAGGGGCCTGAGCCTGTAGGTTGTGTAGGCCAGGGCTGTTTGGACAGTTGTCTGAAAACACAAACTCGGCTTATGTTTCGGGTCATAGGTATGGCAGGACTGACCTACAGACCATGAGGAGAACTCTTCGGGATTTGAAAAAAGGGCGAGTGTGAGGCTCCTGCTCAAGTTTTTGTCTCTGGATATCGTGTCACTCATGGTCGTGGAATTTCTGGGTGACTTCATGGGAAATGGACGAGTCTTACTCTCTGGTGGTTTGGCCCCGTCCAAAGACTTGGGGTCAATCTGTGGGCTGGAAGAAGTCTGTTTTATTGTTGTTGTTGTTGTTGTTGTTTTCTTTTTTAACCTCAGGTGTCCCACCAAATGAGGGATTCCAGAGTAGAGCCCTGGGGAGGGGCGACTGGACAATCAGAAATCTGGTTAAAAATTGGGGCCTAGGGACATGTCAAGCCCATTATGACATCTAATGGACAAGCCACTGAGAGGACTTACTAGAGGACTGGACTCATGCTGAGGGTCACAATGCATATGTATGCCCTCGTCGCACGAAAGAATGGGCGGGGCCTCAGGGTGAATGCTGGTTTCTCCTACACTGAACGTTGGACAACGTGCCAACCACAAGGGTTCTTGCCATGGGTAAGGAGGAGTTCTGATTTCTGCATCACACTCACCCCTGGGCAGTGATTGGAGATAAGGTCTCGGTTCTGAAGCCTGAAAACGGAGGTAGGGAAGAGATGATGACCTAAGGCCATGGCGGCTTTTATGTGCTCAGTGTGCGGTCAGCTTTCTGGGTGTTGGTCAGGAGGTCCGGGCTCAGGTTGTGTTCGACAGTGCATTAGTGCCCAGGTTAGACTATATAATTTGGGTAACGTCGAGTGCTGTGTAGGTTTATCCTCATTTAAGGTGCCTGGGCAGCTCATGAGGCAATAATTTTTTTCCTAGAGGGCAGGCAGAGTGCTGCATTGTGGGTCCGGAATTGCCAACCTTGAGGGCTTCGGGGCCAGGAGTGTGAGGACGGAAGTCTGAGAAGACAAGCTAGACTTGGGTTTCAGGGTGAGGGCACGGCAGGTACCCCCTGCAGATCTGAACCAATATCTCATGCATCTGAAGTCAGGGCGAGGATCAGACGTTGGCTCAGGTTGGAGTTTCTGTGCATGACGGCCGCTTCATGAAGGGAGCAGAATCTCGGGGCCATTGAGGTTTTCCCACGTTGGGAGTTGTGGGATGCCCCCTTCAAGGATTCCTTCTGCGGGACAATTGAGACCTGTTGGACAGCTCCAGGACATCCCATATGGAATGACTCCAGAGCACCGTTCGCGGATGGATGCCTGGGAAGCCCGCCTCGCATTCCAATTGTCTCCTAGCAACAAGACAGTTTAGATCTGATGGCTCTGCCGGAGCAACCGGGGTGGCTGAGTTGAAATGGACTTTCCTGAGGATGGGTCCTAATGTGTTTTTGTGTCCATGAGGGCCTTGGAATGGGGCAGTGGCACCGGGACCCTGAAGTACTCTCCTAAGCTTTGGACATGGCTCCCATGCACAGGTTTCCTTGTGGAGACGAGATGAGTTCTGATGGGTGCCTCAGGAAAACCCCTATGCTCGTATTGGAATCAGGCTTTTGAGGACACATGCCTGTAACCCAAAGCAATGGATCCTATTATGGCCTAGGGTCCTGTCTGGTTCAATCTTCTTCTCTGGGGACATCCATCTATGGTATGAGTGGAGGTCGATTATCAGCTGGTGTCAGACAGCCCTTGTTTGTTCCGGGCGACCTACACTATTGGGATGGCCTCAGGGACTTTGAGGTTTCTCCTAATTTGTACGATTTTGGACCATGGAATGGGCAGAATTCCCATGGATTGGTAGGCACAGTCCTAATGTGTGTCTCCAGGGGCCCAGCCTGGAGGGTGTGTGGCCCAAGACTTTGAAGACAGAAGTCTGAAAACACAAACTCAGCTTAGGTTTGGGGACGTAGGTATGGCAGGCCCGATCTACAAACCATGAGAAGAACTCATCAGGATATGAAGAAAGTGCGAGTCTGAGGCGCTTGCTCAGGCTTTTGTCTCTGGATTTTGTATCAGGGATGGCCGTGGAATGTCGGGGAGGCCTCATGGGCCAGGGACGAATCTTCCTCTCTGAGGATTTGGCCCGATTCCCAATTGCTTTTCGTCAATCTGTGGGATGGGAGGACTCATTTCAGTTTTGTTACCTCAGGTGTCCCACCAAAAGAGGAATTCCAAAGCAAAGCCGTGGGGAAGACTGAAGGGAAAACCCGAACTATGGTTAAAAATTGGGGCCTAGGGGCATGGCAAGCCCAATATGCTATCTCTTCATCCAGCCACTGAGTGGCCTTACTTGAGGACTGGGCTCAGCCTGAGGGTCACAATGTGCGTTTGTGACCAAAGTGCCCGGCGAGCATGGGCGGGGCCTCATGGGCCACACTGGTTTCAACTACACTGAACGTTGGACAACATGCCAACCACAAGGTTTCTTGCCATGGGGAAGGAGTTCTAATTTCTGCATCACCTTCAACCCTGGGCAGTGATTGGAGATAAGGTCTAGGTTCTGAAACCTGAAAACTGAGTTTGGGAAAAGATGACTACCTAAGGCCACGGTGGCTCAATGTGCTCAGTGTGCGGCCAGCTGTCTGGGAGGGGCCAGGGGGTCCAGGCTCAGGCTGTGTCAGAAAGGGCATTAGTGCCCTGGTCAGCCTATGTATTTGGGGTACAGCCAAGGTCGGTGCAGGTTGATCCTCATTTGGGGTTACTGGGTAGCCCCAGAGGACAATGTTTTTCTTCTGGAGGGCGGGCAGGGTGCTGCATTGTAGTTCTGGATTGCCAAACTGGAGGGCTTGTGGGCCAGTAGTCTGACGACCAAAGTCTGAGAACACAAGCTAGGCTTAAGTTTCTGGGTGAGGCCATGGCAGGCACAATCTACAGACCTGAATCGAGATCTCGTGCATCTGAAGTCAGGGCAAGGATCAGACGATCGCTCAGGTTGGAGTTTCTGTCCCTGATGGCACCTTCATGAATGGGGGGGCATCACGAGGCCATGGGGGTTTTCCCACGATGGGAGTTGTGAGAAGCTCCAAACTGCAGTAGTCTTCTGCAGGACAATTGAGACCTGTTGTTTGGGTCCAGGCCAATGATTCTGAGCAGGGTTCTAAGGATGGATGGCTGGGTAGCCCACCTCGCATTCCAATTGTCTCCTAGCAACAAGACAGGTTAGATCTCCTGGATCTGTGGGGAGCAACCGAGGATGCTGAGTTGAAATGGACACCCCTGGGGATGGGTCCTAATGTGCTTTTGTGTCTATGGAGACCTTGGAATGAAGCGGTGGCACTGGGGCCCTAAAGGGTTCTCCTAAACAGAGGCTTTGACACAGCTCCAACGTGCAAGTTTCCCATGTGTAGATGAGATGTTTTCTGATGGGTGAGTCAAGAAACAGCTATATGCTGTTTTGATATCCAGGCCTCTGAGGAGAGATGCCTGGAAACCAAAGCAATGGATCTGATTAGTGCCTAGGGGCCTGTTCTTTCCTTTTTTACCTCTGGAGACATCTGTCTATGGGTCTGAGTGCAGGTAGGTGCTCAGTTGGGCTCAGATTGCCCCTGTTTTTCCTGGGAAGCCACCACTATTGAGATGGATCAGGGACTTTGGAGGTTTATCCTATTAGAAGGGTTGTGGCCATTGGAATGGGCACACACAATTCCCTTGGAGAGGGCAAGTACAGTCCTCAGGTTTGGCTTCAGGGGCCTGAGCCTGTAGGTTGTGTAGGCCAGGGCTGTTTGGACAGTTGTCTGAAAACACAAACTCGGCTTATGTTTCGGGTCATAGGTATGGCAGGACTGACCTACAGACCATGAGGAGAACTCTTCGGGATTTGAAAAAAGGGCGAGTGTGAGGCTCCTGCTCAAGTTTTTGTCTCTGATTATCGTGTCACTCATGGTCGTGGAATTTCTGGGTGACTTCATGGGAAATGGACGAGTCTTACTCTCTGGTGGTTTGGCCCCGTCCAAAGACTTGGGGTCAATCTGTGGGCTGGAAGAAGTCTGTTTTATTGTTGTTGTTGTTGTTGTTGTTCTTGTTGTTGTTGTTTTCTTTTTTAACCTCAGGTGTCCCACCAAATGAGGGATTCCAGAGTAGAGCCCTGGGGAGGGGCGACTGGACAATCAGAAATCTGGTTAAAAATTGGGGCCTAGGGACATGTCAAGCCCATTATGACATCTAATGGACAAGCCACTGAGAGGACTTACTAGAGGACTGGACTCATGCTGAGGGTCACAATGCGTATGTATGCCCTCGTCGCACGCAAGAATGGGCGGGGCCTCAGGGTGAATGCTGGTTTCTCCTACACTGAACGTTGGACAACGTGCCAACCACAAGGGTTCTTGCCATGGGTAAGGAGGAGTTCTGATTTCTGCATCACACTCACCCCTGGGCAGTGATTGGAGATAAGGTCTCGGTTCTGAAGCCTGAAAACGGAGGTAGGGAAGAGATGATGACCTAAGGCCATGGCGGCTTTTATGTGCTCAGTGTGCGGTCAGCTTTCTGGGTGTTGGTCAGGAGGTCCGGGCTCAGGTTGTGTTCGACAGTGCATTAGTGCCCAGGTTAGACTATATAATTTGGGTAACGTCGAGTGCTGTGTAGGTTTATCTTCATTTAAGGTGCCTGGGCAGCTCATGAGGCAATAATTTTTTTCCTAGAGGGCAGGCAGAGTGCTGCATTGTGGGTCCGGAATTGCCAACCTTGAGGGCTTCGGGGCCAGGAGTGTGAGGACGGAAGTCTGAGAAGACAAGCTAGACTTGGGTTTCAGGGTGAGGGCACGGCAGGTACCCCCTGCAGATCTGAACCAATATCTCATGCATCTGAAGTCAGGGCGAGGATCAGACGTTGGCTCAGGTTGGAGTTTCTGTGCATGACGGCCGCTTCATGAAGGGAGCGGAATCTCGGGGCCATTGAGGTTTTCCCACGTTGGGAGTTGTGGGATGCCCCCTTCAAGGATTCCTTCTGCGGGACAATTGAGACCTGTTGGACAGCTCCTGGACATCCCATATGGAATGACTCCAGAGCACCGTTCGCGGATGGATGCCTGGGAAGCCCGCCTCGCATTCCAATTGTCTCCTAGCAACAAGACAGTTTAGATCTGATGGCTCTGCCGGAGCAACCGGCGTGGCTGAGTTGAAATGGACTTTCCTGAGGATGGGTCCTAATGTGTTTTTGTGTCCATGAGGGCCTTGGAATGGGGCAGTGGCACCGGGACCCTGAAGTACTCTCCTAAGCTTTGGACATGGCTCCCATGCACAGGTTTCCTTGTGGAGACGAGATGAGTTCTGATGGGTGCCTCAGGAAAACCCCTATGCTCGTATTGGAATCAGGCTTTTGAGGACACATGCCTGTAACCCAAAGCAATGGATCCTATTATGGCCTAGGGTCCTGTCTGGTTCAATCTTCTTCTCTGGGGACATCCATCTATGGTATGAGTGGAGGTCGATTATCAGCTGGTGTCAGACAGCCCTTGTTTGTTCCGGGCGACCTACACTATTGGGATGGCCTCAGGGACTTTGAGGTTTCTCCTAATTTGTACGATTTTGGACCATGGAATGGGCAGAATTCCCATGGATTGGTAGGCACAGTCCTAATGTGTGTCTCCAGGGGCCCAGCCTGGAGGGTGTGTGGCCCAAGACTTTGAAGACAGAAGTCTGAAAACACAAACTCAGCTTAGGTTTGGGGACGTAGGTATGGCAGGCCCGATCTACAAACCATGAGAAGAACTCATCAGGATATGAAGAAAGTGCGAGTCTGAGGCGCTTGCTCAGGCTTTTGTCTCTGGATTTTGTATCAGCGATGGCCGTGGAATGACGGGGAGGCCTCATGGGCCATGGACGAATCTTCCTCTCTGAGGATTTGGCCCGATTCCCAATTGCTTTTCGTCAATCTGTGGGATGGGAGGACTCATTTCAGTTTTGTTACCTCAGGTGTCCCACCAAAAGAGGAATTCCAAAGCAAAGCCGTGGGGAAGACTGAAGGGAAAACCCGAACTATGGTTAAAAATTGGGGCCTAGGGGCATGGCAAGCCCAATATGCTATCTCTTCATCCAGCCACTGAGTGGCCTTACTTGAGGACTGGGCTCAGCCTGAGGGTCACAATGTGCGTTTGTGACCAATGTGGCCGGCGAGCATGGGCGGGGCCTCATGGGCCACACTGGTTTCAACTACACTGAACGTTGGACAACATGCCAACCACAAGGTTTCTTGCCATGGGGAAGGAGTTCTGATTTCTGCATCACCTTCAACCCTGGGCAGTGATTGGAGATAAGGTCTAGGTTCTGAAACCTGAAAACCGAGGTTGGGAAAAGATGACGACCTAAGGCCACGGCGGCTCGATGTGCTCAGTGTGCAGCCAGCTGTCTGGGAGGGGCCAGGGGGTCCAGGCTCAGGCTGTGTCAGAAAGGGCATTAGTGCCCTCGTCAGCCTATGTATTTGGGGTACAGCCAAGGTCGGTGCAGGTTGATCCTCATTTGGGGTTACTGGGTAGCCCCAGAGGACAATGTTTTTCTTCTGGAGGGCGGGCAGGGTGCTGCATTGTAGTTCTGGATTGCCAAACTGGAGGGCATGTGGGCCAGTAGTCTGACGTCCAAAGTCTGAGAACACAAGCTAGGCTTAGGTTTCTTGGTGAGGCCATGGCAGGCACAATCTACAGACCTGAATCGAGATCTCGTGCATCTGTGTCAGGGCAAGGATCAGACGATCGCTCAGGTTGGAGTTTCTGTCCCTGATGGCCCCTTCATGAATGGGGGGGCATCACGAGGCCATGGGGGTTTTCCCACGATGGGAGTTGTGAGAAGCTCCAAACTGCAGAGAGTCTTCTGCAGGACAATTGAGACCTGTTGTTTGGGTCCAGGCCAATGATTCTGAGCAGGGTTCTAAGTATGGATGGCTGGGTAGCACACCTCGCATTCCAATTGTCTCCTAGCAACAAGACAGGTTAGATCTCCTGGATCTGTGGGGAGCAACCGAGGACGCTGTGTTGAAATGGACACCCCTGGGGATGGGTCCTAATGAGCTTTTGTGTCTATGGAGACCTTGGAATGAAGCGGTGGCACTGGGGCCCTAAAGGGTTCTCCTAAACAGAGGCTTTGACACAGCTCCAACGTGCAAGTTTCCCATGTGTAGATGAGATGTTTTCTGATGGGTGAGTCAAGAAACAGCTATATGCTGTTTTGATATCCAGGCCTCTGAGGAGAGATGCCTGGAAACCAAAGCAATGGATCTGATTAGTGCCTAGGGGCCTGTTCTTTCCTTTTTTACCTCTGGAGACATCTGTCTATGGGTCTGAGTGCAGGTAGGTGCTCAGTTGGGCTCAGATTGCCCCTGTTTTTCCTGGGAAGCCACCACTATTGAGATGGATCAGGGACTTTGGAGGTTTATCCTATTAGAAGGGTTGTGGCCATTGGAATGGGCACACACAATTCCCTTGGAGAGGGCAAGTACAGTCCTAAGGTTTGGCTCCAGGGGCCTGAGCCTGTAGGTTGTGTAGGCCAGGGCTGTTTGGACAGTTGTCTGAAAACACAAACTCGGCTTATGTTTCGGGTCATAGGTATGGCAGGACTGACCTACAGACCATGAGGAGAACTCTTCGGGATTTGAAAAAAGGGCGAGTGTGAGGCTCCTGCTCAAGTTTTTGTCTCTGGATATCGTGTCACTCATGGTCGTGGAATTTCTGGGTGACTTCATGGGAAATGGACGAGTCTTACTCTCTGGTGGTTTGGCCCCGTCCAAAGACTTGGGGTCAATCTGTGGGCTGGAAGAAGTCTGTTTTATTGTTGTTGTTGTTGTTGTTGTTGTTGTTTTCTTTTTTAACCTCAGGTGTCCCACCAAATGAGGGATTCCAGAGTAGAGCCCTGGGGAGGGGCGACTGGACAATTAGAAATCTGGTTAAAAATTGGGGCCTAGGGACATGTCAAGCCCATTATGACATCTAATGGACAAGCCACTGAGAGGACTTACTAGAGGACTGGACTCATGCTGAGGGTCACAATGCGTATGTATGCCCTCGTCGCACGAAAGAATGGGCGGGGCCTCAGGGTGAATGCTGGTTTCTCCTACACTGAACGTTGGACAACGTGCCAACCACAAGGGTTCTTGCCATGGGTAAGGAGGAGTTCTGATTTCTGCATCACACTCACCCCTGGGCAGTGATTGGAGATAAGGTCTCGGTTCTGAAGCCTGAAAACGGAGGTAGGGAAGAGATGATGACCTAAGGCCATGGCGGCTTTTATGTGCTCAGTGTGCGGTCAGCTTTCTGGGTGTTGGTCAGGAGGTCCGGGCTCAGGTTGTGTTCGACAGTGCATTAGTGCCCAGGTCGACTATATAATTTGGGTAACGTCGAGTGCTGTGTAGGTTTATCCTCATTTAAGGTGCCTGGGCAGCTCATGAGGCAATAATTTTTTTCCTAGAGGGCAGGCAGAGTGCTGCATTGTGGGTCCGGAATTGCCAACCTTGAGGGCTTCGGGGCCAGGAGTGTGAGGACGGAAGTCTGAGAAGACAAGCTAGACTTGGGTTTCAGGGTGAGGGCACGGCAGGTACCCCCTGCAGATCTGAACCAATATCTCATGCATCTGAAGTCAGGGCGAGGATCAGACGTTGGCTCAGGTTGGAGTTTCTGTGCATGACGGCCGCTTCATGAAGGGAGCGGAATCTCGGGGCCATTGAGGTTTTCCCACGTTGGGAGTTGTGGGATGCCACCTTCAAGGATTCCTTCTGCGGGACAATTGAGACCTGTTGGACAGCTCCAGGACATCCCATATGGAATGACTCCAGAGCACCGTTCGCGGATGGATGCCTGGGAAGCCTGCCTCGCATTCCAATTGTCTCCTAGCAACAAGACAGTTTAGATCTGATGGCTCTGCCGGAGCAACCGGGGTGGCTGAGTTGAAATGGACTTTCCTGAGGATGGGTCCTAATGTGTTTTTGTGTCCATGAGGGCCTTGGAATGGGGCAGTGGCACCGGGACCCTGAAGTACTCTCCTAAGCTTTGGACATGGCTCCCATGCACAGGTTTCCTTGTGGAGACGAGATGAGTTCTGATGGGTGCCTCAGGAAAACCCCTATGCTCGTATTGGAATCAGGCTTTTGAGGACACATGCCTGTAACCCAAAGCAATGGATCCTATTATGGCCTAGGGTCCTGTCTGGTTCAATCTTCTTCTCTGGGGACATCCATCTATGGTATGAGTGGAGGTCGATTATCAGCTGGTGTCAGACAGCCCTTGTTTGTTCCGGGCGACCTACACTATTGGGATGGCCTCAGGGACTTTGAGGTTTCTCCTAATTTGTACGATTTTGGACCATGGAATGGGCAGAATTCCCATGGATTGGTAGGCACAGTCCTAATGTGTGTCTCCAGGGGCCCAGCCTGGAGGGTGTGTGGCCCAAGACTTTGAAGACAGAAGTCTGAAAACACAAACTCAGCTTAGGTTTGGGGACGTAGGTATGGCAGGCCCGATCTACAAACCATGAGAAGAACTCATCAGGATATGAAGAAAGTGCGAGTCTGAGGCGCTTGCTCAGGATTTTGTCTCTGGATTTTGTATCAGCGATGGCCGTGGAATGTCGGGGAGGCCTCATGGGCCATGGACGAATCTTCCTCTCTGAGGATTTGGCCCGATTCCCAATTGCTTTTCGTCAATCTGTGGGATGGGAGGACTCATTTCAGTTTTGTTACCTCAGGTGTCCCACCAAAAGAGGAATTCCAAAGCAAAGCCGTGGGGAAGACTGAAGGGAAAACCCGAACTATGGTTAAAAATTGGGGCCTAGGGGCATGGCAAGCCCAATATGCTATCTCTTCATCCAGCCACTGAGTGGCCTTACTTGAGGACTGGGCTCAGCCTGAGGGTCACAATGTGCGTTTGTGACCAATGTGGCCGGCGAGCATGGGCGGGGCCTCATGGGCCACACTGGTTTCAACTACACTGAACGTTGGACAACATGCCAACCACAAGGTTTCTTGCCATGGGGAAGGAGTTCTGATTTCTGCATCACCTTCAACCCTGGGCAGTGATTGGAGATAAGGTCTAGGTTCTGAAACCTGAAAACCGAGGTTGGGAAAAGATGACGACCTAAGGCCACGGCGGCTCAATGTGCTCAGTGTGCAGCCAGCTGTCTGGGAGGGGCCAGGGGGTCCAGGCGCAGGGTGTGTCAGAAAGGGGATTAGTGACCTGGTCAGCCTATGTATTTGGGGTACAGCCAAGTTCGGTGCAGGTTGATCCTCATTTGGGGTTACTGGGTAGCCCCAGAGGACAATGTTTTTCTTCTGGAGGGCGGGCAGGGTGCTGCATTGTAGTTCTGGATTGCCAAACTGGAGGGCTTGTGGGCCAGTAGTCTGACGACCAAAGTCTGAGAACACAAGCTAGGCTTAGGTTTAGGGGTGAGGCCATGGCAGGCACAATCTACAGACCTGAATCGAGATCTCGTGCATCTGAAGTCAGGGCGAGGATCAGACGATCGCTCAGGTTGGAGTTTCTGTCCCTGATGGCCCCTTCATGAATGGGGGGGCATCACGAGGCCATGGGGGTTTTCCCACGATGGGAGTTGTGAAAAGCTCCAAACTGCAGAGAGTCTTCTGCAGGACAATTGAGACCTGTTGTTTGGCTCCAGGCCAATGATTCTGAGCAGGGTTCTAAGGATGGATGGCTGGGTAGCCCAACTCTCATTCCAATTGCCTCCTAGCAACAAGACAGGTTAGATCTCCTGGATCTGTGGGGAGCAACCGAGGACGCTGAGTTGAAATGGACACCCCTGGGGATGGGTCCTAATGTGCTTTTGTGTCTATGGAGACCTTGGAATGAAGCGGTGGCACTGGGGCCCTAAAGGGTTCTCCTAAACAGAGGCTTTGACACAGCTCCAACGTGCAAGTTTCCCATGTGTAGATGAGATGTTTTCTGATGGGTGAGTCAAGAAACAGCTATATGCTGTTTTGATATCCAGGCCTCTGAGGAGAGATGCCTGGAAACCAAAGCAATGGATCTGATTAGTGCCTAGGGGCCTGTTCTTTCCTTTTTTACCTCTGGAAACATCTGTCTATTGTTCTGAGTGCAGGTAGGTGCTCAGTTGGGCTCAGATTGCCCCTGTTTTTCCTGGGAAGCCACCACTATTGAGATGGATCAGGGACTTTGGAGGTTTATCCTATTAGAAGGGTTGTGGCCATTGGAATGGGCACACACAATTCCCTTGGAGAGGGCAAGTACAGTCCTCAGGTTTGGCTCCAGGGGCCTGAGCCTGTAGGTTGTGTAGGCCAGGGCTGTTTGGACAGTTCTCTGAAAACACAAACTTGGCTTATGTTTCGGGTCATAGGTATGGCAGGACTGACCTACAGACCATGAGGAGAACTCTTCGGGATTTGAAAAAAGGGCGAGTGTGAGGCTCCTGCTCAAGTTTTTGTCTCTGGATATCGTGTCACTCATGGTCGTGGAATTTCTGGGTGACTTCATGGGAAATGGACGAGTCTTACTCTCTGGTGGTTTGGCCCCGTCCAAAGACTTGGGGTCAATCTGTGGGCTGGAAGAAGTCTGTTTTGTTGTTGTTGTTGTTGTTGTTGTTGTTGTTGTTGTTGTTTTCTTTTTTAACCTCAGGTGTCCCACCAAATGAGGGATTCCAGAGTAGAGCCCTGTTGAGGGGCGACTGGACAATCAGAAATCTGGTTAAAAATTGGGGCCTAGGGACATGTCAAGCCCATTATGACATCTAATGGTCCAGCCACTGTGAGGACTTACTAGAGGACAGGACTCATGCTGAGGGTCACAATGCGTATGTATGCCCTCGTCGCACGCAAGAATGGGCAGGACCTCAGGGTGAATGCTGGTTTCTCCTACACTGAACGTTGGACAACGTGCCAACCACAAGGGTTCTTGCCATGGGTAAGGAGGAGTTCTGATTTCTGCATCACACTCACCCCTGGGCAGTGATTGGAGATAAGGTCTCGGTTCTGAAGCCTGAAAACGGAGGTAGGGAAGAGATGATGACCTAAGGCCATGGCGGCTTTTATGTGCTCAGTGTGCGGTCAGCTTTCTGGGTGTTGGTCAGGAGGTCCGGGCTCAGGTTGTGTTCGACAGTGCATTAGTGCCCAGGTTAGACTATATAATTTGGGTAACGTCGAGTGCTGTGTAGGTTTATCCTCATTTAAGGTGCCTGGGCAGCTCATGAGGCAATAATTTTTTTCCTAGAGGGCAGGCAGAGTGCTGCATTGTGGGTCCGAAATTGCCAACCTTGAGGGCTTCGGGGCCAGGAGTGTGAGGACGGAAGTCTGAGAAGACAAGCTAGACTTGGGTTTCAGGGTGAGGGCACGGCAGGTACCCCCTGCAGATCTGAACCAATATCTCATGCATCTGAAGTCAGGGCGAGGATCAGACGTTGGCTCTGGTTGGAGTTTCTGTGCATGACGGCCGCTTCATGAAGGGAGCGGAATCTCGGGGCCATTGAGGTTTTCCCACGTTGGGAGTTGTGGGATGCCCCCTTCAAGGATTCCTCCTGTGGGACAATTGAGACCTGTTGGACAGCTCCAGGACATCCCATATGGAATGAGTCTAGAGCACCTTCGGGGATGGATGCCTGGGAAGCCCGCCTCGCATTCCAATTTTCTCCTAGCAACAAGACAGTTTAGATCTGATGGCTCTGCTGGAGCAACCGGGGTGGCTGAGTTGAAATGGACTTTCCTGCGGATGGGTCCTAATGTGTTTTTGTGTCCATGAGGGCCTTGAATGGGGCAGTGGCACCGGGACCCTGAAGTACAATCCTAAGCTTTGGACATGGCTCCCATGCACAGGTTTCCTTGTGGAGACGAGATGAGTTCTGATGGGTGCCTCAGGAAAACCCCTATCCTCGTATTGGAATCAGGATTTTGAGGACACATGCCTGTAACCCAAAGCAATGGATCCTATTATGGCCTAGGGTCCTGTCTGGTTCAATCTTCTTCTCTGGGGACATAAATCTATGTTATGAGTGGAGGTCGATTATCAGCTGGTGTCAGACAGCCCTTGTTTGTTCCGGGCGACCTACACTATTGGGATGGCCTCAGGGACTTTGGAGGTTTCTCCTAATTTGTACGATTTTGGACCATGGAATGGGCAGAATTCCCATGGATTGGTAGGCACAATCCTAATGTGTGTCTCCAGGGGCCCAGCCTGGAGTGTGTGTGGCCCAAGACTTTGAGGACAGAAGTCTGAAAACACAAACTCAGCTTAGGTTTGGGGACGTAGGTATGGCAGGCCCGATCTACAAACCATGAGAAGAACTCTTCAGGATATTAAGAAAGAGCGAGTCTGAGGCGCTTGCTCAGGCTTTGGTCTCTGGATTTTGTGTCAACGATGGCCGTGGAATGTGGGCAGGCCTCATGGGACATGGACGAAACTTCCTCTCTTGGGATTTTGGCCGGTCCCAATTGTTTTTCGTCAATCTGTGGGATGGGAGGTCTCCTTTCAGGTTTGTTAACTCAGGTGTCACAACCAAAGAGGAATTCCAAAGCAGAGCCCTGGGGAAGAGTGAAGACACAACCCAAACTATGGTTAAAATTTGGGGCCTAGGGGCATGGAAGGCCCAATATGCTGTCTCTTCATCCAGCCACTGAGAGGCCTTGCTTGAGGACTGGGCTCATGCTGATGGTCACAATGTTTGTTTGTGACCAATGTGGCTTGCGAGCATGGGCGGGGCCTCATGGGCCACACTGGTTTCATCTACACTGAACTTTGGACAACATGCCAATCACAAGGTCTCTTGCCATGGGGAAGGAGTTCTGATTTCTGCATCATTTTCAACCCTGGGCAGTGGTTGGAAATAAGGTCTAGGTTCGGAAGCCTGAAAACCGCAGTTTGGAAGAGATGATGACCTAAGGTCATGGTGGGTCTGATGTGCTCAGTGTGCGGTCAGCTGCCTGGTTGTTGGTCAGGAGGTTCGGGCTCAGGTTGTGTCAGACAGTGCATTAGTGCCCAGGTTATACTATATAATTTTGGTTCAGTCGAGTGCCGTGTATGTTAGTCCTCATTTGAGGTGCCTGGGCAGCTCATTAGGCAAGATATTTTTTCTAGAGGGCAGGCAGAGTGCGCCATTGTGGGTCCGGAATTGCCAAACTGGAGGGCCTCTGCGCCAGTAATGTGAGGACAGAAGTCTGAGACCACAAGCTACACTTGGGCTTCAGGCCGAGGGCAAGGCAGGTACCCCCTGCACATCTGAAACAATATCTCATTCATCTGAAGTCACGGCAAGGATCAGACGTTGGCTCAGGTTGGAGTTTCTGTGCATGACTGCCCGTTCATGAACGGAGAGGAATCTCAAGGTCATGGAGGTTTTCCCACGTTGGGAGTTGTGGGATGCCCCTTTCAAGGATTCCGTATGTGGGACAATTGAGACCTGTTGGGCAGCTCCAAAACATCCCATATGGAATGACTCCACAACACCGTTCGAGGATGGATGCCAGGGAAGCACGCCTCGCATTCCTATTGTCTCCTAGCAACAAGACAGTTGAGAACGGATGGCTCTGCGGGAGCAACCGGGGTAGCTGAGTTGAAATGGAATTTCCTGAGCATGGGGCCTAATATGTGTGTGTCTATGAGAACCTTGGAATGGGGTGGTGGCACCGGGACTCTGAGGTATTCTCCTAATATTTTGACATAGGTCCCATGCACAAGTTTCCTCGTGGAGACGAGATTTTTTCTGATGGTGCCTCAGGAAACACCCTATGCTGGTATTGGAATCCAGGTTTTGAGGAGACATCCTGTAAACAAAAGCAATGGATCCTATTATGGCCTAGGGTCCTGTATGGTTCCATCTCCATCTCTGGGTCATCCATCTATGGTAAGAGTGGAGGTAGATGCTCAGCTGGTGTCAGACTGCCTTTGTTTGTAAAAGAGACGTACATATTGGGTTGGCCTCGGGGACTATGGAGGGTTCTCCTAATTTGTACAATTTTGGACATGGAATTGGCAGAATTCCCATGCATGGGGTAGGCACAGTCCTAATGTGTGGCTCCAGGGGCCCCAGCCTGGAGGGTGTGTGGCCCAGGACGTTGAGGACAGAAGTCTGAAAACACAAACTCAACTTAGGTTTGGGGACATAGGTATGGGAGGCCCAATCTACAACCATGAGAAGAACTCTTCAGGATATTTAGAAAGAGCGAGTCTGAGGCTCTTGCTCAGGCTTTGGTCTCTTGATTTTGTGTCTACGATGGCCGTGGAATGTGGGGAGACCTCATGGGACATGGACGAATCTTCCTCTCTGTGGATTTGGCCCGGTCCCAATTGTTTTTCGTCAATCTGTGGGATGGGAGGTCTCCTTTCAGGTTTGTTACCTCAGGTGTCCCAACCAAAGAGGAATTCCAAAGCAGAGCCCTGGGGAAGAGTGAAGGGACAACCCAAACTATGGTTAAAATTTGGGGCCTAGGGGCATGGCAGGCCCCATATGCTGTCTCTTCATCCAGCCACTGAGAGGCCTTACTTGAGGACTGGGCTTAGGCTGAGGGTCACAATGTGTGTTTGTGACCAATGTGAGCTTGCCAGCATGGGCGGGGCCTCATGGGCCACACAGGTTTCAACTACACTGAACTTTGGACAACATGCCAATCACAAGGTCTCTTGCCATGGGTAAGGATTTCTGATTTCTGCATCATTTTCAACCCTGGGCAGTGGTTGGAGATAAGGTCTAGGTTCAGAAGCCTGAAAACCGCAGTTGGGAAGAGATGATGACCTAAGGCCATGGTGGGTCTGATGTGCTCAGTGTGCGGTCAGCTACCTGGTTGTTGGTCAGGAGGTTCGGGCTCAGGTTGTGTCAGACAGTGCATTTGTGCCAAGGTTAGACTATATAATTTGGGTACAGTCGAGTGCGGTGTAGGTTGATCCTCATTTGATGTGCCTGGGCAGCTCATTAGGCAAGATATTTTTTCTAGAGGGCAGGCAGAGTGCTGCATTGTGGGTCCAGAATTGCCAAACTTGAGGGCTTCTGGGCCAGTAGTGTGAGGACAGAAGTCTGAGAACACAAGCTAGACTTGGGCTTCAGGTCGAGGGTAAGGCAGGTACCCCCTGCACATCTGAACCAATATCTCATGATCTGAGGTCATGGCAAGGATCAGACGTTGGCTCAGGTAGTAGTTTCTGTGCATGACTGTCCCTTCTTGAACGGAAAGGAATCTCAAGGCCATGGAGGTTTTCCCACGTTGGGAGTTGTGGGATGCCCCCTTCACGGATTCCTTCTGCGGGACAATTGAGACCTGTTGGGCAGCTCCAAAACATCCCATATGGAATGACTCCAGAGCACCGTTGGAGGATGGATGCCAGGGAAGCCCACCTCGCACTCCAATTGTCTCCTAGCAACAAGACAGTTGAGATCGGATGGGTCTGCGGGAGCAACTGGGGTGGCTGAGTTGAAATCAACTTTCCTGAGCATGGGGACTAATATGTGTTTGTGTCCAAGAGGACCTTAGGATGGGTCGGTGCCACCGGGACTCTGAAATATTCTCCTAATATTTTGACATAGGACCCATGCACAAGTTTCCTCGTGGAGATGAGATTTTTCTGATAAGTGCCTCAGGAAACCCCCTTTACTGGTTTTGGAATCCAGGATTTTGAGGAGACATGCCTGTAAACCAAAGCAATGGATCCGATTATGGCCTAGGGTCCTGTTGGTTCCATCTCCTTCTCTTGGGACATCCATCTATGGTATGAGTGCAGGTAGATGCTCAGCTGGTGTCAGACCGCAGTTGTTTGTCCACAGAGATCTACATATTCGGATGGCTTCGGGGACTTTGGAGGGTTCTCCTAATTAGTACAATTTTGGACAATGGAATGGGCAGAATTCCCATGCATGGGGTAGGCACAGTCCTAATGTGTGTCTCCAGTGGCCCTAGCTTAAAGGGTGTGTGGCCCAAGACTTTGAGGACAGAAGTCTGAAAACACCAACTCAGCTTAGGTTTGGGGAAGCAGGAATGGCAGGCCCAATCTACAAACCACGAGAAGAACTCTTCAGGATATGAAGAAAGAGCGAGTCTGAGGCGCTTGCTCAGGCTTTGGTCTCTGGATTTTGAGTCAACGATGGTCGTGGAATGAGGGGAGGCCTAATGGGCCATGGACGAATCTTCATCTCTTGGGATTTGGCCTGGTCCCAGTTGTTTTTTGTCAATCTGTGGGATGGGAGGTCTCCTTTCAGGTTTGTAACCTCAGGTGTCCCAACCAAAGAGTAATTCCAAAGCAGAGCCCTGGGGAAGAGTGAAGGGAAAACCCAAACTATGGTTAAAATTTGGGGCCTAGGGGCATGGCAGGCCCCATATGCTGTCTCTTCATCCAGCCACTGAGAGGCCTTACTTGAGGACAGGGTTCAGGCTGAGGGTCACAATGTGTGTTTGTGACCAATGTGGCTTGCGAGCATGGGCAGGGCCTCATGGGCCACACTGGTTTCAACTACGCTGAACTTTGTTCAACATGCCAATCACAAGGTCTCTTGCCATGGGGAAGGATTTCTGATTTCTGCATCATTTTCAACCCTGGGCAGTGGTTGGAGATAAGGTCTAGGTTCAGAAGCCTGAAACCGCAGTTGGGAAGAGATGATGACCTAAGGCCATGGTGGATCTGATGTGCTCAGTGTGTGGTCAGCTGCCTGGATGTTGGTCAGGAGGTTCGGGCTCAGGTTGTGTCAGACAGTGCATTTGTGCCCAGGTTAAACTCTACAATTTGGGTACAGTCGAGTACCGTGTAGTTTGATCCTCATTTGAGGTGCCTGGGCAGCTCATTAGGCACGATATTTTTTCTAGAGAGCAGGCAGAGTGCTGCATTGTGGGTCCGGAATTGCCAAACGTGAGGGCTTCTGGGCCAGTAGTGTGAGGACAGAAGTCTGAGAACACAAGCTAGACTTGGGCTTCAGGCCGAGGGCAAGGCAGGTACCCCCTGCACATCTGAACCAATATCTCATGCATCTGAAGTCACGGCGAGATTCAGTCGTTGGCTCGGGTTGTAGTTTCTGTGCATGACTGCCCCTTCATGAACGGAGAGGAATCTCAAGGCCATGGAGGTTTTCCCACGTTGGGAGTTGTGGAATGCCCCCTTCAAGGATTCCTTCTGCGGGACAATTGAGACCTGTTGGGCAGCTCCAAAACATCCCATATGGAATGACTCCAGAGCACCGTTCGAGGATGGATGCAAGGGAAGTCCGCCTCGCATTCCAATTGTCTCCTAGCAACAAGACAGTTGAAATCCGATGGCTCTGCGTGAGCAACCGGGGTGGCTGAGTTGAAATGGACTTTCCTGAGCATAGGGCCTAATGTGTGTTTGTGTCCATGAGGACCTTGGAATGGGGCGGTGGCACCGGGACTCTGAAGTATTCTCCTAAGATTTTGACATAGGTCCCATGCACAAGTTTCCTCGTGGAGACGAGATTTTTTCTGATGGGTGCCTCAGGAAACCCCCTATGCTGGTATTGGAATCCAGGATTTTGAGGAGACATGCCTGTAAACCAAAGCAATGGAACCGATTATGGCCTAGGGTCCTTTCTGGTACCATATCCTTCACTGGGGACATCCATCTATGGTATGAGTGGAGGTAGATGCTCAGCTGGTGTCAGACCGCCCTTGTTTGTCCACTGAGACCTACATATTGGGATCGCCTCGGTTACTTTGGAGGGTTCTCCGAATTTGTACAATTTTGGAAAATGGAATGGGCAGAATTACTATGCATGGGGTAGGTACAATCTTAATGTGTGGCTCCAGGGGCCCCAGCCTGGAGGGTGTGTGGCCCAGGACTTTGAGGACAGAAGTCTGAAAACACAGACTCAGCTTAGGTTAGGGGACGTAGGTATGGCAGGCCCAATCTACAAACCATGAGAAGAACTCTTCATGATATGAAGAAAGAGCGAGTCTGAGGCGCTTGCTGAGGCTTTGGTCTCTGGATTTTGTGTCAACGATGGCCGTGGAATGTGGGGAGACCTCATGGGACATGGACGAATCTTCCTCTGTGGATTTGGACCGATCCCAATTGTTTTTCGTCAATCTGTGGGATGGGAGGTCTCCTTTCAGGTTTGTAACCTCAGGTGTCCCAACCAAAGAGGAATTCCAAAGCAGAGCCCTGGGGAAGAGTGAAGGGACAACCCAAACTATGGTTATAATTTGGGGCCTTGGGGCATGGCAGGCCCCATATGCTGTCTCTTCACCAACCACTGAGAGGCCTTACTTGAAGACTGGGCTCAGCTGAGGGTCACAATGTGTGTTTGTGACCAATGTGGCTCCCGAGCATGGGCGGAGCCTCATGGGCCACACTGGTTTCATCTACACTGAACTTTGGACAATATGCCAATCACAAGGTCTCTTGCCATGGGGAAGGAGTTCTGATTTCTGCATCATTTTCAACCCTGGGCAGTGGTTGGAGATAAGGTCTAGGTTCGGAAGCCTGAAAACCGCAGTTGGGAAGAGATGATGACTTAAGGCCATGGTGGGTCTGATGTGCTCAGTGTGCGGTCAGCTGCCTGGTTGTTGGTCAGAAGGTTCGGCCTCAGGTTGTGTCAGACAGTGCATTATTGCCCAGGTTAGACTATGTAATTTGGGTACAGTCGAGTGCCGTGTATGATGATCCTCATTTGAGGTGCCTGGGCAGCTCATTAGGCAAGATATTTTTTCTAGAGAGCAGGCAGAGTGCTGCATTGTGGGTCCGGAATTGCCAAACGTGAGGGCTTCTGTGCCAGTAGTGTGAGGACAGAAGTCTGAGAACACAAGCTAGACTTTGGCTACAGGCCGAGGGCAAAGCAGGTACCCCATGCACATCTGAGCCAATATTCATGCATCTGAAGTCACGGCGAGGCTCAGACGTTGGCTCAGGTTGAAGTTTCTGTGCATGACTGCCCCTTCATGAACGGAGAGGAATCTCAAGGCCATGGAGGTTTTCCCACGTTGGGAGTTGTGAGATTTCCCCTTCAAGGATTCCTTCTGCAAGACAATTGCGACCTGTTGGGCAGCTCCAGGACATCCCATATGGAATGACTCCAGAGCACCGTTCGAGGATGGATGCTAGGGAAGCCCGCCTCGCATTCAAATTGTCCCCTAGCAACAAGACAGTGTAGATCGGATGGCTCTGCGAGAGCAACCGGGGTGGCTGAGTTGAAATGGACTTTCCTGAGCGTGGGGCCTAATGTGTGTTTGTGTCCATGAGGACCTAGGAATGGAGCGGTGGCACCGGGACTCTGAAGTATTCTCCTAAGATTTTGACATAGGTCCCATGCACAAGTTTCCTCGTGGAGACGAGATGTTTTCTGATGGGTGCCTCAGGAAACACCCTATGCTGGTATTGGAATCCAGGATTTTGAGGAGTCATGACTGTAAACCAAAGCAATTGATCCGATTATGACCTAGGGTCCTGTCTGGTACCATATCCTTCTCTGGGGACATCCATCTATGGTATGAGTGGACGTAGATACTCAGCTGGTGTCAGACCGCCCTTGTTTGTCCACTGAGACCTATATTTTGGGATGGCCTCGGGGACTTTGGAGGGTTCTCCTAATTGGTACAATTTTGGACAATGGAATGGGCAGAATTCCCATGCATGGGGTAGGCACAGTCCTAATGTGTGGCTCCAGTGGCCCCAGCCTGGAGGGTGTGTGGCCCAGGACTTTGAGGACAGAAGTCTGAAAACACAAACTCAGCTTAGGTTTGGGGACGTAGGTATGGCAGGTCCAATCTACAAACCATGAGAAGAAATCTTCAGAATACGAAGAAAGAGCGAGTCTGAGGCGATTGCTCAGGCTTTGGTCTCTAGATTTGTGTCGACGATGGCCGTGGAATGTGGGGAGGCCTCATGGGCCATGGACGAATCTTCCTCGCTGTGGATTTGGTGCGGTCCCAATTGTTTTTTGTCAATCTGTGGGATTGGAGGTCTCCTTTCAGGTTTGTTACCTCAGGTGTCCCAACCAGGAGGAATTCCAAACCAGAGCCCTGGGGAAGAGTGAAGGGACAACCCAAACTATGGTTAAAATTTGGGGCCTAGGGGCATGGCAGGCCCCATATGCTGTCTCTTCACCAGCCACTGAGAGGCCTTACTTGAGGACTGGGCTCAGGCTGAGGGTCACAATGTGTGTTTGTGACCAATGTGGCTCGTGAGCATGGGCGGGGCCTCATGGGCCACACTGGTTTCATCTACACTGAACTTTGGACAACATGCCAATCACAAGGTCTCTTGCCATGGTGAAGGAGTTCTGATTTCTGCATCATTTTCAACCCTGGGCAGTCGTTGGAGATAAGGTCTAGGTTCGGAAGCCTGAAAACCGCAGTTGGGAAGAGATGATGACCTAAGGCCATGGTGGGTCTGATGTGCTCAGTGTGCGGTCAGCTGCCTGGTTGTTAGTCAGGAGTTTCGGGTTCAGGTTGTGTCAGACAGGGAATTAGTGCCTAGGTTAGACTATATAATTTGGATACAGTCGAATGCCGTGTAGGTTGATCTTTATTTGAGGTGCCCGTGCAGTTCCTTAGGCAAGATATTTTTTCTAGAGGTCAGGCAGAGTGCTGCATTGTGGGTCCAGAATTGCCAAACGTGAGGTCTTCTGGGACAGTAGAGTGAGGACAGAAGTCTGACACCACAAGCTAGACTTGGCTTCAGGCCGAGTGCAAGGCAGGTACCCCCTGCACATCTGAACCAATATCTCATGCATCTGAAGGCACGGCGAGGATCAGACGTTGGCTCAGGTTGGGGTTTCTGTGCATGACTGCCCCTTCCAGAACGGAGAGGAATCTCAAGGCCATGAAGCTTTTCCCACTTTGGGAGTTGTGGGATGCCCCGTTCAAGGATTCCTTCGCGGGACAATTGAGACCTGTTGGGCAGCTCCAAAACATCCCATATGGAATGACTCCAGAGCACCGTTCGAGGATGGATTCCAGGGAAGCCTGCCTTGCATTCCAATTGTCTCCTTGCAATAAGACAGTTGAGATCGGATGGCTCTGCGGGAGCATCCTGGTTGGCTGAGTTGATATGGACTTTCCTGAGCATTGGGCCTAATGTGTGTTTGTGTCCATGAGGACCTTGGAATGGGTCGGTGGCACTGGGACTCTGAAGTATTCTCCTAAGATTTTGACATAGGTCCCATGCACAAGTTTCCTCGTGGAGACGAGATTTTTTCTGATGGGTGCCTCAGGAAACCCCCTATGCTGGTATTGGAATCCAGGATTTTGAGGAGACATGTCTTTAAACCAAAGCAATGGATCCGAATATGGCCTAGGGTCCTGTCTGGAACCATATCCTTCTCTGGGGACATCCATCTATGTTATAGGTGGAGGTAATGGTCAGCTGGTGTAGGACCGCCCTTGTTTGTACACAGAGACCTACATATTGGGATGGCCTCAGGGACTTTGGAGGGTTCTCCTAATTGGTACAATTTTGGAAAATGGAATGGGCAGAATTCCCATGCATGGGGTAGGGACAGTCCTAATGTGTGGCTCCAGGGGCCCCAGCCTGGAGGGTATGTGGCCCAGGACTTTGAGGACAGAAGTCTGAAAACACAAACTCAGCTTAGGTTGGGGGACGTAGGTATGGCAGGCCCAATCTACAAAACATGAGAAGAGCTCTTCAGGATACGAAGAAAGAGCGAGTCTGAGGCGCTTGCTCAGGCTTTGGTCTCTGGATTTTGGGTCAACGATGGCCATGGATTAAGGGGAGGCCTCATGGGCAATGGACGAATCTTCCTCTCTGTGGATTTGGCCCGGTCCCAATTGTTTTTCGTCAATCTGTGGGATCTGAGGTCTCCTTTCAGGTTTGTAACCTCAGGTGTCCCAACCAAAGAGGAATTCCAAAGCAGAGCCCTTGGGAAGAGTGAAGGGTCAACCCAAACTATGGTTAAAATTTGGGTCCTAGGGGCATGGCAGGCCCCATATACTGTCTCTTCATCCAGCCTCTGAGATGCCTTACTTGAGGACGGGGATCACGCAGAGGGTCACAAAGTGTGTTTGTGACCAATGTGGCCCGCGAGAAGGGGCCGGGCCTCATGGGCCACCCTGGTTTCAACTACACTGAACTTTGGACAACATGCCAATCACAAGGTCTCTTGCCATGGGGAAGGAGTTCTGATTTCTGCATCATTTTCAACCCTGGGCAGTGGTTGGAGATAAGGTCTAGGTTCGGAAGCCTGAAAACCGCAGTTGGGAAGAGATGATGACCTAAGGCCATGGTGGGTCTGATGTGCTCAGTGTGCGGTCAGCTGCCTGGTTGTTGGTCAGGAGGTTCGGGCTCAGGTTGTGTCAGACAGTGCATTATTGCCCAGGTTAGACTATGTAATTTGGGTACAGTCGAGTGCCGTGTATGATGATCCTCATTTGAGGTGCCTGGGCAGCTCATTAGGCATATATTTTTTCTAGAGAGCAGGCAGAGTGCTGCAATGTGGGTCCGGATTTGCCAAACGTGAAGGCTTCTGGGCCAGTAGTGTGAGGTAGAAGTCTGAGAACACAAGCTAGACTTGGGCTTCAGGCCGAGGGCAAGGCAGGTACCCCCTGCACATCTGAACCAATATCTCATGCATCTGAAGTCACGGCGAGGATCAGACGTTGGCTCAGGTTGAAGTTTCTGTGCATGACTGCCCCTTCATGAACGGAGAGGAATCCCAAGGCCATGGAGGTTTTCCCACGTTGGGAGTTGTGGGATGTTCCCTTCAAGGATTCCTTCTGCGGGACAATTGAGACCTTTTGGGCGGCTCCAAAACATCCCATATGGAATGTATCCAGAGCACCGTTCAAGGATGGATGCCAGGGAAGCCCGCCTCGCATTCCAATTGTCTCCTAGCAACAAGACAGTGGAGATCGGATGGCTCTGCGGGAGCAACCGGGGTGGCTGAGTTGAAATGGACTTTCCTGAGCATGGAGCCTAATGTGTGTTTGTGTCCATGAGGGTCTAGGAATGGAACGGTGGCACCGGGACTCTGAAGTATTCTCCTAAAATTTTGACATAGGTCCCATGCACAAGTTTCCTCGTGGAGACGAGATGTTTTCTGATGGGTGCCTCAGGAAACCCCCTATGCTGGTATTGGAAACCAGGATTTTGAGGATTCATGACTGTAAACCAAAGCAATGGATCCGATTATGGCCTAGGGTCCTGTGTTGTACCATATCCTTCTCTAGGGACATCCATCTATGGTATGGGTGGACGTAGATACTCAGCTGGTGTCAGACCGCCCTTGTTGTCCACTGAGACCTACATATTTGGATGGCCTCGGGGACATTAGAGGGATCTCCTCATTGGTACAATTTTGGACAATGGAATGGGCAGAATTCCCATGCATGGGGTAGGCACATTCCTAATGTTGGCTCCACGGGCCCCAGCCTGGAGGGTTTTTGGCCCAGGACGTTGAGGACAGAATTCTGAAAACACAAACTCAGCTTAGGTTTGGGGACGTAGGTATGGCTGGCCCAATCTACAAACCATGATAAGAAATCTTCAGAATACGAAGAAAGAGCGAGTCTGAGGCGATTGCTCAGGCTTTGGTCTCTGGATTTTGTGTCAACGATGGCCGTGGAATGTGGGGAGGCCTCATGGGCCATGGACGAATCTTCCTCTCTGTTGATTTGGAACGGTCCCAATTGTTTTTCGTCAATCTGTGGGATGGGAGGTCTCCTTTCAGGTTTGTTACCTCAGGTGTCCCAACCAGGAGGAATTCCAAAGCAGAGCCCTGGGGAAGAGTGAAGGGACAACCCAAACTATGGTTAAAAATTGGGGCCTAGGGGCATGGCAGGCCCCATATGCTGTCTCTTCATCCAGCCACTGAGAGGCCTTACTTGAGGACTGGGCTCAGGCTGAGGGTCACAATGTGTGTTTGTGACCAATGTGGCCCGCGAGAAGGGGCCGGGCCTCATGGGCCACACTGGTTTAAACTACACTGAACTTTGGACAACATACCAATCACAAGGTCTCTTGCCATGGGGAAGGAGTTCTGATTTCTGCATCATTTTCAACCATTGGCAGTGTTTGGAGAAAAGGTCTAGGTTCAGAAGCCTGAAAACCGCAGTTGGGAAGAGATGATGACCTAAGGCCATGGTGGGTCTGATGTGCTCAGTGTGCGGTCAGCTGCCTGGTTGTTGGTCAGGAGGTTCGGGCTCAGGTTGTGTCAGACAGTGCATTAGTGACCAGGTTACACTATATAATTTGGGTACAGTCGAGTGCCGTTTAGGTTGATCCTCATTTGAGGAGCCTGGGCAGCTCATTAGGCAAGATATTTTTTCTAGAGGGCAGGCAGAGTGCTGCATTGTGGGCCCGGAATTGCCAAACTTGAGGGCTTCTTGTTCAGTAGTGTGAGGACAGAAGTCTGAGAACACAAGCTAGACTTGGGCTTCAGGCCGAGGGCAAGGCAGGTACCCCCTGCACATCTGAACCAATATCTCATGCATCTGAAGTCACGGCGAGGCTCAGACGTTGGCTCAGGTTGAAGTTTCTGTGCATGACTGCCCCTTCATGAACGGAGAGGAATCCCAAGGCCATGGAGGTTTTCCCACGTTGGGAGTTGTGGGATGCCCCCTTCAAGGATTCCTTCTGCGGCACAATTGAGACCTGTTGGGCAGCTCCAAAACATCCCATATGGAATAAATCCAGAGCACCGTTGGAGGATGGATGCCATGGAAGCCCGTCTCACATTCCAATTGTCTCCTAGCAACAAGACAGTGGCGATCGGATGGCTCTGCGGGAGCAACCGGGGTGGCTGAGTTGAAATGGACTTACCTGAGCATGGGGCCTAATGTGTGTTTGTGTCCATGAGGACCTTGGAATGGGGAAGTGGCACCGGGACTCTGAAGTATTCTCCTAAGGTTTTGACATAGGTTCCATGCAAAACTTTCCTCATGGAGACTAGATGTTTTCTGATGGGTGCCTCAGGAAACCCCCTATGCTGGTATTGGAATCCAGGATTTTGGAGGAGACATGCCTGTAAACCAAAGTAATGGATCCGATTATGGCCTAGGGTCCTGTCAGGTTCCATCTCCTTCTTTGGGGACATCCATCTATGTTTTGAGTGGAGCTAGTTGCTCAGCTGGTGTCAGACCGCCCTTGTTTGTCCAAAGAGACCTACATATTGGGATGGCCTCGGGGACTTTGGAGGGATCTCCTAATTTGTAAATTTTGGATTATGGAATGGGCAGAATTCCATGCATGAAGTAGGCACAGTCCTAATGTGTCGCTCCAGGGGCCCCAGGCTGGAGGGTGTGTGGCCCAGGACTCTGAGGACAGAAGTCGGAAAACACAGAATCAGCTTAGGTTTGGGGACGTAGGTATGGCAGGCCCAATCTACAAGCCATGAGAAGAACTCTTCAGGATATGAAGAAAGAGCGAGTCTGAGGCGCTTGCTCAGGCTTTGGTCTCTGGATTTTGTGTCAACAATGGCCGTGGAATGTGGGGAAGCCTCATGGGCCATGGACGAAACTTCCTCTCTTAGGATTTGGCCCGGCCCCTATTGTTTTCGTCAATCTGTGGGACGGGAGGTCTCCTTTCAGGTTTGTTACCTCAGGTGTCCCAACCAAAGAGGAATTGCAAAGCAGAGCCCTGGGAAAGATTGAAGGGACAACCCAAACTATGGTTAAAATTTGGGGCCTAGGGGCATGGCAGGCCCCATATGCTGTCTCTTCATCCAGCCACTGAGAGGCCTTACTTGAGGACTGGGCTCAGGCTGAGGGTCACAATGTGTGTTTGTGACCAATGTGTCCCGTGAGCATGGGCGGGGCCTCATGGGCCACACTGGTTTCAACTACACTGAACTTTGGACAACATGCCAATCACAAGGTCTCTTGCCATGGGGAAGGAGTTCTGATTTCTGCATCATTTTCAACCATAGGCAGTGATTGGAGAAAAGGTCTAGGTTCGGAAGCCTGAAAACCGCAGTTGGGAAGAGATGATGACCTAAGGCCATGGTGGGTCTGATGTGCTCAGTGTGCGGTCAGCTGCCTGGTTGTTGGTCAGGAGGTTCGGGCTCAGGTTGTGTCAGACAGTGCATTAGTGCCCAGGTTATACTATATAATTTGGGTACAGTGGAGTGCCCGGTAGGTTGATCCTCATTTGAGGTGCCTGGGCAGCTCATTAGGCAAGATATTTTTTCTAGAGGGCAGGCAGAGTGCTGCATTGTGGGTCCGGAATTCCAAACGTGAGCGCTTCTGGGCCAGTAGTGTGAGGACAGAAGTCTGAGATCACAAGCTAGACTTGGGCGTCACCGAGGGCAAGGCAGGTACCCCCTGCACATCTGAACCCATATCTCATGCATCTGAAGTCACGGCGAGGATCAGACGTTGACTCAGGTTGTAGTTTCTGTGCATGACTGCCCTTCATGAATGGAAAGGAATCTCAAGGCCATGCAGGTTTTCCCTCGTTGGGAGTTGTGGGATGCCCCCTTCAAGGATTCCTTCTGCGGGACAATTGAGACCTGTTGGGCAGCTCCAAAACATCCCATATGGAATGACTCCAGAGCACTGTTTGAGGATGGATGCCAGGGAAGCCCGCCTCGCATTCCAATTGTCTCCTAGCTACAAGACAGTGGAGATCGGATGGCTCTGCGGGAGCAACCAGGGTGGTTGATTTGAAATGGACAGCTCCCGAGCATGGGGCCTAATGTGTGGTTGTGTCCATGAGGACCTTGGAATGGGGAAGTGGCACCGGGACTCTGAAGTATTCTCCTAAGATTTTGACATTGGTCCCATGCACAAGTTTCCTCGTGGAGACGAGGTGTTTTCTGATGGGTGCCTCAGGAAACCCCCTATGCTGGTATTGGAATCCAGGATTTTTAGGAGACATGCCTGTAAACCAAAGCAATGGATCCGATTATGGCAGGGTCCTGTCTGGTTCCATGTCCTTCTCTGGGGACATCCATCTATGGTATGATTGGAGGTAGATGCTCAGCTGGTGTCAGACCGCCCTTGTTGTCCAAAGAGACCTACATATTGGGATGGCCTCGGGTACTTTGGAGGGATCTCCTAATTTGTACAATTTTGTACAATGGAATGGGCAGAATTCCCATGCATGGGGTAGGCACAGTCCTAATGTGTGGCTCCAGGGGCCCCAGCCTTGAGTGTGTGTGGCCCAGGACTTTGAGGACAGAAGTCGGAAAACACAGAATCAGCTTAGGTTTGGGGACGTAGGTATGGCAGGCCCAATCTACAAGCCATGAGAAGAACTCTTCAGGATATGAAGAAAGAGCGAGTCTGAGGCGCTTGCTCAGGCTTTGGTCTCTGGATTTTGTGTCAACGATGGCCGTGGAATGTGGGGAAGTCTCATGGGCCATGGACGAAACTTCCTCTCTTGGGATTTGGCACGGTCCCAATTGCTTTTCTTCAATCTGTGGGATGGGAGGTCTCCTCTCAGGTTTGTTACCTCAGGGTCCCAACCAAAGAAGAATTCCAAAGCAGAGCCCTGGGGAAGAGTGAGGGGACAACCCAAACTATGGTTAAAATTTGGGTCCTAGGGGCATGGAAGGCCCCATATGCCAATTACAAGGTCTCTTGCCATGGGGAAGGAGTTCTGATTTCTGCATCCTTTTCAACCCTGGGCAGTGGTTGGAGATAAGGTCTAGGTACGGAAGTCAGAAAACCGCATTTGGGAAGAGATGATGACCTAAGGCCATGGTGGGTCTGATGTGCTCAGTGTGCGGTCAGGTGCCTAGTTGTTGGTCAGGAGGTTCGGGCTCAGGTTGTGTCAGACAGTGCATTAGTGCCCAGGTTAGACTATATAATTTGGGTACAGTCGAGTGTCGTGTAGGTTGATCCTTATTTGAGGTGCCCGGACAGTTCATTAGGCAAGATATTTTTTCTATAGGGCAGGCAGAGTGCTGCATTGTGGGTCCGGAATTGCCAAACGTGAGGGCTTCTGGGCTAGGAGTGTGAGGACAGAAGTCTGAGAACACAACCTAAACTTGGGCTTCAGGCCGAGGGAACTGCAGGTGTCCCCTGCAGATCTGAACCAATATCTCAAGCATATGAAGTCACGGCGAGGAACAGACGTTGTCTCCGGTTGGAGTTTCTGTGCATGACTGCCCCTTCATGAACGAAGCGGAGTCTCAAGGCTCTTAACGTTTTCCCACGTTGGGAGTAGTGGGATGCCCCCTTCAAGGATTCCTTATTCGGGACATTTGAGACTTGTTGGGCAGCTCCAGGACATTTCCTATGGAATGACTCCAGAGCATTGTTCTAAGATGGATGCCAGGGAAGATCGCCTCGCATTCCAATTGTCTCCTAACAACAAGACAGTTGAGATCTGATGGCTCTGCGGGAGACACCGGGGAGGCTGAGTTGAAATGGACTTTCCCGAGGTAAGTTCCTAAAGTGTGTTTGTGCCCATGGGAACCTTGGAATGGGGCGGTGGCACCGGGACCCTGAAGTATTCTCCTAAAATTTTGACATAGCTCCCATGCTCAAGTTTCCTTGTGCAGATGAGGTTTGTTCTGATGGGTGCCTCAGGAAACCCCCTATGCTTGTATTGGAATTCAGGCTTTTGAGGAGACATGCCTGTAAACCAAAGCTTGGATCTGATTATGGCCTAGGGTCATGTCTGGTTCCATCTTCTTCTCTAGGGACATCCATCTATGTCATGTGTGGAGATAGATTCTCAGCTGGTGTCAGACCGCCCTTGTTTGTCCCGGGAGACCTACACTCTTGGGATGGCCTCGGGGACTTTGCAGGGTTCTCCTAATATGTAGATATTGAACAATGGAATGGGCAGAATTTCCATGCATGGGGTAAGCACAGTCCTAATGTGTGGCTCCAGGGGCCCCATCCTGGAGGGTGTGTGGCCCTGGAATTTGAGGACAGAAGTCTGAAAACACAAACTCAGCTTAGGTTTGGGGACGTAGGTATGGCAGGCCCAATCTACAAACCATGAGAATAAAACTTCAGGATATGAAGAAAGAGCGAGTCTGAGGCGCTTGCTCAGGCTTTGTTCTCTGGATTTTGTATCAACGATGACCGTGGAATGTGGCGAGGCCTCATGGGTCATGGACGAATCTTCCTCTCGGTGGATATGGCCCGGTCCCAATGGTTTTTCGTCAATCTGTGGGATGGGAGGTCTCCTTTCAGGTTTGATACCTCAGGTGCCCCAAACAAAGAGGAATTCCAAAGCAGAGCCCTGGGGAAGAGTGAAGGGACTAGACAGTTGAGATCTGATGGCTCTGCGGGAGAAACCGGGGTGGCTGAGTTGAAATGGACTTTCTTGAGGATGGGGCTTAATGTGTGTTTGTGTCCATGAGGGCCTTGGAATGGAGGCTAGCCTGGAGGTTGTGTGGGTCCAGGCTGTGGGCACAGATGTCTGGAAACACAAACTCAGCTTATGAGTGGCGCCTAGTGTATGGCAGGCCGGATGTATAGCCCAAGAGGGAGCTCCTGGGCCTCTGAAACAAGGGCGAGTGGGAGGCGTTCCTTCAGGCTTTTGTCTCTGGATGTTGTGTCCGGGATAGCCGTGGATTGGACGGGTGGCTTCAGGGACTATGGACGAGTATCCCTGTCTGGGGATTTGTCCCAGCTCCCAAGAGTTTGGGGTCATTTTGTGTGAAGGGTGGAGTCGTGTTGTCTGGCTCATGTGTCTCTCCAAGAAAGGGATTCGAGAGCAGATCCCGCGGTACGGGCGGGGTGACTGGAAAACTCAAACACTGGTGAGGATTGGGTGCATAGCGGCCTGGCAAGCCCCATATGTGGGCTCTTGGTCCAGGCCTTGACAGGCCTTTCTTTGACATGGGGCTCATGCTGAGGGTCACAGTGTGAATTTGTGCTGCTGCACCCACGGTTGGGCGTGGAATCATGGGACATGAAGGTTTCTCTCACCCTGAAGGTGTGATTCCATGCCAAGAGCAAGCTTTACAGCCATGGGGAAGGAGGAGTTCTCTTTTGTGCTTGCGATACCCAGCTGTGTGGAGAATTGATATAATGTCTAGGTTCAGATATCTGAAAACCAAGGTTAGGAAGAGGTGACAGCATAAGACCATGGCGTGACCGAAGTGCTGGGTGTGCGGCCAGCTGTCTCCTTGTCTGTCTGGACGTGTGGCTTCAGGCTGTGTCAGATGGAACTTAAGTGCCCAGAGCAGCCTATCCAGTTCGGGGCACGTCAAGGCCCGAGCAGGTTGATCCTCATCTGGGTTTTCTGGGGAACCCCACAGGGAAACGTTGTTCTTCCGTTGGGCAGACACTGGCTGGGATGTGGTTCTGGAGTTCCTAGTCCGGAGGGCTTGTTTGCCTGGAGTGTGAGGAAGGAAGTCTGAAAACACAAGCTAGCCTGAGGTTTGGGACCGAGGGCAGAGCAGGCCCACTCTGCAGAGGCTGTATCGAGATCTCCTGCACTGAGGTCATGTCAACTATGAGACGTGCCTCAGGCTACAGTTTTTGTCCAGCATGGCCTCTTCCTTAAGGGTGTGGGGGCTCCATGACGCCAGGGAGGTTTGCCTACGATGGGATTTGTGAACTACTCCAAACCTCAAGGTTTCCTTCTGCACGACTGTCGAGTCCTATTGGATGGTTCCAGGAGGTCCCATATGGAAAGACTCGAGAGCAGGTGTCTAAGCATGGATGCCTGGGAATGCCACCTCATATTCCCACTCTTTAGTCAGGACAAGTCTGGCTCAATCTGCGGGCTCCTGGGTGAGCTACCCAGAGGGGAGAGTTGAAATGGACTCTCCTGAAGATGAGTCCTACTGTGGGTTGGTGGCCTGGGAGACCTTGGAATGTGGAGGTGGCTCAGGGACTCTGCAGGATTCTCCAACCTGAGGTGTTTGACACGGCTCCAACAAGGAAGCTTCCCATGTGGAGTCGAGAGGAGTTCTGTTCAGTGCCTCAGGAAAGCCCCATATACTGTTCTTCGAACCAAAGCCTCTGAGGAGTGACACCTGGACACCAAAGCAAGAGTTGAGATTAGGGCCTAAGGGCCTGGCCGGCTCAACCTTCTATCTCTGTTGACATCTGTGTGCATGCCTTGGTGGAGGTAGCTGCTCAGCTTGTGTCCGAATGCCCCTGTGTGTCCAGAGAGGCTCCCAGTAGTGGGATGTCCTCGGGGGCCTTGAGATTTCTCATATTCTGGAGGTGTGTGGCCAAAGGAATGGACACAGTTTCCCAGTAGAGAGAAGGCACGGTCCTGTGGTATGGCTCCAGAGGACCCAGCCTAGTGGCTGTGTTTGCCCAGGCTGTGGGGACAGAAGTCTGAAAAAGCAAACTTGGCTCAGCTAGAGGCCAAGGTAATGGCAGGCCTGGTCTCCAGTCCGTGAGGGGAGATCCTCTGGATATCAAAGGAGGGCAAGTGGGAGGCAGTCGCTCAGGCTTTTGTCTCTGGGTGCTGCGTTCACAGTGGCCGTTCAGGGTAGGGGTTGCTTCAGGGGCCGAGGAAGAGCCTTCCTCTCGGGGGATTGTCCAAGCTCCCAAGTGTTTCGGTTCAATCTGTAGGAAGGGAAGAGTACTGTTTTCTGCCACAGGGGACCCCCCAGGAGAGGGACTCTAGAGCACAGCAGTGGCCTCCCTCAACTGGAATACACACCATCTAGTTAGTCCTGGGTGCCTATGGGCATGGCAAGCCACATATGCGGGCTCTTGGTCCAGTCACTGAGAGGCGTTACTTGAATAAGGTACTCATGCTGAGGGTCACCATGTGTGTTTGTGCCCAAGGCGGCCCTCACGCATGGGCGTGGCCTCATGGGTCATGCCGTTTTCTCCTACACTGAATGTTTGACTCACTGCCAGCAGCAAGGTTTCTTGCCATGGGGAAGGAGGGGTTCTGACTTGTGCATCAGGTTCCCCCGTGTGCAGGAATTGGAGATAAGGTCCAGGTTCCGATGACTGATAACCCAGGTTGGGAATCGATGGTGGCCTAAGGCAGTGGCTGGTCCAATGTGCTGGGTGTGCAGCCAGCTGTGTTGGTGTCTGTTGGAAGGTCTGGGCTCAGGCAATTTGCGACAGAGCATCAGTGTTTAAGGTAGCCTATGCAGTTGGGGTGTTGCCGAGGGCCAAGCAGTTTGATCCTCATTTGGGATCTCTGGGCAGCACCATAGACAATGTTTTTCTCCTGGGAGGCAGGCAGAGTGCTTCATTGTGGCCCCAGAATTCCCAGTAGGGAGGGTGTGTGGGCCAGGAGTGTGAGGACGGAAGTCTGAAAACACCAGCTAGGGTGAGGATTGGATCCAAGGGCAGAGCAGGCCCACTCTGCGGAGGCTGAATCGAAATCTCCTGCATCTGAAGTCAGGCTGAGGATCAGACGTTGGCTGAGGCTGGAGTATGTGTCCATGATGGCACCTTCATGAAGCGGGGGCCTCATGAGGCCAAGGAAGTTTTCCCACGCTGAGTTTGGAGGTTGCCCCAGACCACAAGGTTTCTTCTGCGGGATATTCGTGTCCTGTTGCATGGCTCCAGGACATACCCTACGGAAGGACTGTAGAGCAGGGTTCGAAGGATGGATCCCTGTACAGCATGCCTCGGTTTCCCATTGACCATGAGCGACAAGATATTTTTGATCTCCTGCCTCTGGGGCACGCTACCCAGTGGGCTGAGTTGAAATGGCCTCTCCCGAGGATGGGTCATAATGTGCGTTTGGGTCCATGAAGACCTTTTAATGTGCTGGTTGTTCAGTGGCCCTGCGGAACTCTCCTACCTGAAGGGTTTGATACATCCCCAGTAAGAAAGCTCCCCATGTGGAGACAAAAGAGGTTTTGTTTGGTGCCTCAGAAAAGCCCCTAGTGCTGGTCTACGAAAACAGTCCTCTGAGGACGGACACATGGAAACCAAAGCTAAGGTTCATATTAGGGTCTGGGGGCCTGTCCTTTTCAAACTTCTGTCTCTGGGGACAATGTCTGAGAGTCTAAGTGGAGATAGTTGCACCGCTCGTGTCAGAGAGCCCCTCTTAGTCCAGGGTGGCCTACACTATTGATGGCCTCAGGGGCCTTGGGGCTTTTCCCTAACATGTGGGGTTGTGGTCAATGGATTGGGTACACTTTCCTTGGAGAGGGCAGGCACAATCTTTCGCTGTGGCACCAGAAGTCCTAGCCTGTAGGTTGTGTGGGTCCAGGCTGTGGACACAGAAGTCTTAAAATACAAACTCAGCTCATGAGTGGCGCCTACGGTATGGCAGGCCGGATGTACAGCCCGAGAGGGAGCTCCTGGGCCTCTGAAACAAGGGCGAGTGGGAGGCATTCCTTCAGGCTTTTGTCTCTGGATGTTGTGTCCGGGATAGCCGTGGATAGGAGGGGTGGCCTCAGGGACTGTGGACGAGTATCTCTCTCTGGGGATTTGTCCCAGGTCCCAAGAGTTTGGGGTCATTTTGTTGAAAGGGTGGAGTCGTGTTTTCTGGCTCATGTGTCTCTCCAAGAAAGGGATTCCAGACCAGAGACCCAGGTATGGGCTGGGCGACTGGTAAAATCAATCACTGGTGAGGATTGGGTGCATAGGTGCTTGGCAAGTCAATATGCGGGCTCTTGGTCCAGGCCCTGACAGGCCTTTCTTTGACATGGGGCTCATGCTGAGGGTCACTGTTTGAATTTGTGCCCAAGCAGCACTCACGTTTGGGCGTGGCATCAGGGGCCATGAAGGTTTCTCCCACCCTGAAGGTGTGACTCCATGCCAAGAGCAAGCTTTATAGCCATGGGGAAGGAAGAGTTCTGTTTTTTGCATGCGATACCCAGCTGTATGGAGAATTGATATAATATCTAGGTTCAGATATCTGAAAACCAAGGTTAGGAAGAGTTGACGGCATATGACCATGGCGTGTCCGAGTGTGGGGTGTGCGGCCAGCTGTCTCCTTGTCTGTCTGGACGTCTGGCTTCAGGCTGTGTCAGACAGAGCATGAGTGCCCAGTGCAGCCTATCCAGTTCGGGTACCGTTGAGGCCCGAGCAGGTTGATCCTCACCTGGGTTTTCTGGATAGCCCCACAAGGAAACGTTTTTCTTCCGTTGGGTAGACACTGGGCCTGGTTGTGGTTCTGGAGTTCCTAGTCCGGAGGGCTTGTTTGCCAGGAGTGTGAGGAAGGAAGTCTGAAAAAACAAGCTAGCGTGAGGTTTGGGATCGAAGGCATGGCAGGCCCACTCTGCAGAGGCTGAATCGAGATCTCCTGCTCTGAGGTCATGTCAACTATGAGACGAGCCTAAGGCTAGAGATTTTGTCCAGCATGGCCTCTTCCTGAAGGGTGTGGGGGCGTCATGAGGCCACGGAGGTTTGCCTACGATGAGATTTGTGAACTACTCCAAACCTCAAGGTTTCCTTCTGCACGAATGTCGAGTCCTATTGGATGGTTCCAGGAGGCCCCATATGGAAAGACTCGAGAGCAGGTGTCTAAGCATGGATGCCTGGGAACGCCACCTCATATTCCCACTCTTTAGTCAGGACAAGGCCGGCTCAATCTGTGGCCTCCTGGGTGAGCTACCCAGAGGGGAGAGTTGAAATGGACTCTCCTGAAGATGAGTCCTACTGTGGCTTGGTGGCCTGGGAGACCTTGGAATGTGGAGGTGGCTCAGGGACTCTGCAGGATTCTCCAACCTGAGGTGTTTGACACGGCTCCAACTAGGAAGCTTCCCATGTGGAGTCGAGAGGAGTTCTGTTCAGTGCCTCAGGAAAGCCCCATATCCTGTTCTTCGAACCAAAGCCTCTGAGGAGTGACACCTGGACACCAAAGCAAGAGTTGAGATTAGGGCCTAAGGGCCTGGCCGGCTCAACCTTCTATCTCTGTTGACATCTGTGTGCATGCTTTCGTGGAGGTAGCTGCTCAGCTTGTGTCCGAATGCCCCTGTGTGTCCAGGGAGGCTCCCAGTAGTGGGATGTCCTTGAGGTTTCTCATATTCTGGAGTTGTGTGGCCAAAGGAATGGACACAGTTTTCCAGGAGAGAGCAGGCACGGTCATATGGTATGGCTCCAGAGGACCCAGCCTAGAGGCTGTGTTTGCCAGGGCTGTGGGGACAGATGTCTGAAAAAGCAAACTTGGCTCAGCTAGGGGCCAAGGTAATGGCAGGCCTGATCTCCAGTCCGTGAGGGGAGATCCTCTGGATATCAAAGGAGGGCAAGTGGGATGCATTCGCTCAGGATTTGTCTCTGGGTGTTGCGTTCACAATGGCCGTTCAGGGTAGGGGTTGCTTCAGGGGCCGAGGAAGAGCCTTCCTCTCGGGGGATTGTCCAAGCTCCCAAGTGTTTTGGTTCATTCTGTGGGAAGGAAAGAGTACTGTATTCTGCCACAGGGGACCCCCCAGGAGAGGGACTCTAGAGCACAGCAGTGGCTTCACTCAACTGGAATACACACCATCTAGTTAGTCCTGGGTGCCTATGGGCATGGCAAGCCACATATGCGGGCTCTTGGTCCAGTCACTGAGAGGCGTTACTTGAATAAGGTACTCATGCTGAGGGTCACCATGTGTGTTTGTGCCCAAGGCGGCCCTCACGCATGGGCGTGGCCTCATGGGTCATGCCGTTTTCTCCTACACTGAATGTTTGACTCACTGCCAGCAGCAAGGTTTCTTGCCATGGGGAAGGAGGGGTTCTGACTTGTGCATCAGGTTCCCCCGTGTGCAGGAATTGGAGATAAAGTCCAGGTTCCGATGACTGAAAACCCAGGTTGGGAATGGATGGTGGCCTAAGGCAGTGGCTGGTCCAATGTGCTGGGTGTGCAGCCAGCTGTGTCGGTGTCTGTTGGAAGGTCTGGGCTCAGGCAATTTGCGACAGAGCATCAGTGTTTAAGGTAGCCT
This sequence comes from Mustela nivalis, assembly GCF_964662115.1. Taxonomy (NCBI): domain Eukaryota; kingdom Metazoa; phylum Chordata; class Mammalia; order Carnivora; family Mustelidae; genus Mustela; species Mustela nivalis. Next base: position 854,064 of record NW_028136480.1, on the reverse strand, counting down.
ATGCAATTGGGGTGTTGCCGATGGCCAAGCTGTTTGGTCCTCATTTGGGGTTCTGGGCAGCACCATAGACAATGTTTTTCTCCTGGAAGGCAGGCAGAGTGCTTCATTGTGGCCCCAGAATTTCCTGGAGGGTGGGTTTGTGGGCCCAGAATGTGAGGACAGAAGTCTGAAAACACAAGCTAGGGTGAGGAATGGAGCCAAGGGCAGAGCAGGCCCACTCTGCAGAGGCTGAATCAAAATCTCCTGCATCTGAAGTCAGGCTGAGGATCAGACGTTGGCTGAGGCTGGAGTTTTTGGCCATGATGGCACCTTCATGAAGCGGGGGCCTCATGAGGCCAAGAAAGTTTTCCCACGCTGAGTTTGGAGGTTACCCCAACCACAAGGTTTCCTTCTGCGGGACATTCGAGTCCTGTTGCATGGCTCCAGGACATAGGATACGGAAGGACTGTAGAGCAGGGTTCGAAGGATGGATCCCTGTACAGCATGCCTCGCATTCCCATTGGCCATTAGCCACAAGATATGTTTGATCTGCTGCCTCTGGGGCACGCTACCCAGGGGGCTGAGTTGAAATGGCCTCTCCTGAGGATGCGTCATAATGTGCGTTTGAGTCCATGGAGACCTTGGAATGTGCTGGTTGTTCTGTGGCCCTGCGGAACTCTCCTACCTGAAGGGTTTGATACATCCCCAGTAAGTAAGCTTCCCATGAGAAGACGAGAGATGTTTGGTTTGGTGCCTCAGAAAAGCTCCGTGGCTGGTCTACGAAAACAGTCCTCTGAGGACGGACACATGGAAACCAAAGCTAAAGTTCAGATTAGGGCCTGGGGGCCTGTCCATTTCAACCTTCTGTCTCTGGGGACACTGTCTGAGAGTCTAAGTGGAGATAGATGCTCTGCTGGTGTCAGAGAGCCCTTCTTAGTCCAGGGTGGCCTACACTATTGATGGCCTCAGGGGCCTTGGAGCTTTTCCCTAACCTGTAGGGTTGTGGTCAATGGATTGGGCACAATTTCCTTGGAGAGGGCAGGCACAATCTTTCGCTGTGTCTCCAGAGGCCCTAGCCTGGAGGTTTTGTGGGTCCAGGCTGTGGGCACAAAAGTCTGAAAACACAAACTCAGCTCATGAGTGGCGCCTAGCGTATGGCAGGCCGGATGTACAGCCCGAGAGGGAGCTCCTGGGCCACTGAAACAAGGGCGAATGGGAGGCGTTCCTTCAGGCTTTTGTCTCTGGATGTTGTGTCCGGGATAGCCGTGGATTGGAAAGGTGGCCTCAGGGACTATGGACGACTATCCCTCTCTGGGGATTTGTCCCAGCTCCCAAGAGTTTGGGGTCATTTTCTGGCAAGGGTGGAGTCGTGTTTTCTGACTCATGTGTCTCTCCAAGAAAGGGATTCCAGAGCAGAGCCCCAGGTACGGGCTGGGCGACTGGAAAACTCAAACACTGGTGAGGATTGTGTGTATGGGGGCTTGGAAAGCAAGCATGAGCGGGGCCTCATGGGCCACACTGGTTTCAACTACACTTAACATTGGACAACATGCCAACCACAAGGTTTCTGGCCCTGGGGAAGGAATTCTGATTTCTGCATTAGGTTCAGGCCTGGGCAGTGAATAGAGATAAGGTCTAGGTTCTGAAGCCTGAAAACCGAGGTGGAAAGAGATGACGTCCTAAGGCCTTGGCGGCTCGATGTGCTCAGTGTGCGGCCAGCTGTCTTGGTGCGGCCAGGAGGTCTAGGCTCAGGCAGTGTCAGAAAGGGCATTAGTGCCCTGGTCAGCCTATGTATTTGGGGTACAGCCAAGGTAGGAGCAGGCTGATCCTCACTTGGGGTTACTTGGTAGCCCCAGAGGGCAATGTTTTTCTTCTGGAGGGCAGGCAGAGTGTTGCTTTGTAGTTCTGGATTGCCAAAATGGAGGGCTTCTGGGTCAGTAGTCTGAGGACAGAAGTCTGAGAACACTAGCTAGGCTTCGGTTTCTGGGTGAGGACATGGCAGGCACAATCTACAGAACTGAATAGAGATCTCGTGCATCTGAAGTCAGGGCGAGGATCAGACGATCGCTCAGGTTGGAGTTTCTGACCCTGATAGCCCCTTCATAAAGGGAGGCATCACGAGGCCATGGCGGTTTTCCCACAATGGGAATTGTGAGAAGCTCCAAACTGCAAAGTGTCTTCTGCAGGACAATTGAGACCTGTTGTTGGCTCCAAGCCAATGATTCTGAGCAGGGTTCTAAGGATGGATGGCTGGGTAGCCCACCTAGCATTCCAATTGTCTCCTAGCATCAAGACAGGTTAGTTCTGCTGGATCTAGGGGAGAAACCGAGGAGGCTGAGTTGAAATGGACTCTCCTGTGGATGGGTCCTAATGTGCTTTTGTGTCTATGGAACCTTGGAAAGAGCGGTGGCACTGAGGCCCTGAAGGGTTCTCCTAAACAGAGCCTTTGAAAACAGCTCCAACGTGCAAGTTTCCCATGTGTAGATGAGATGTTTTCTGATGGGTGAGTCAAGAAACAGCCATTGCTGGTTTTGAAATCCAGGCCTCTGAGGAGAGATGCCTGGAAACCAAAGCAATGGATATGATTAGTGACTAGGGGTCTGTTCTTTGCTTTTTACCTCTGGGGACATCTGTCTATGGGTCTGAGTACAGGTAGGTGCTCAGATGGGCTCAGATTGCCCCTGTTTTACCTGGGAAGCCACCACTAATGAAATGGATCAGGGACTTTGGAGGTTTATCCTATTAGAAGGAATGTGGCCATTGGAATGGGCACACACAATTCCTTTGGAGAGGGCAAGTACAGTCCTCAGGTTTGGCTCCAGGGGCCTAAGACTGTAGGTTGTGTAGGCCAGGACTGTTTGGATCGTTGTCTGAAAACACAAACTTGGCTTATGTTTCAGGTCATAGGTATGGCAGGACTTATATACAGACCATGAGGAGAACATTTCGGGATTTGAGAAAAGGGCGAGTGTGAGGCTCTTGCTCAAGTTTTTGTCTCTGGATATCTTGTCACTCATGGTCGTGAAATTTTTGGGTGACTTCATGGGAAATGGACGAGTCTTACTCCCTGGTGGTTTGGCCCAGTCCAAAGCGTTTGGGGTCACTCTGTGGGATAGATGAAGTCCGTTTATTTTTTTTTTTGATGTTGTTTTCTTTTTAACCTCAGGTGTCCCACCAAATGAGGGATTCCAGAGTAGAGCCCTGGGGGGGGGTTGACTGGACAATCAGAAATCTGGTTAAAAATTGGGACCTAGGGACATATCAAGCCCATTATGACATCTAATGGTCCAGTCACTGAGAGGACTTACTAGAGGACAGGACTCATGCTGAGGGTCACAATGCGTGTTTATGCCCTTGTCGCACTCAAGAATGGGCGGGGCCTCAGGGTGAATGCTGGTTTCTTCTACACTGAACATTGGACGACGTGCCAAACACAAGGTTTCTTACCATGGGTAAGGAGGTGTTCTGATTTCTGCATCACACTCACCCCTGGGCAGTGATTGGAGATAATATCTCGTTTCTGAGGCCTGAAAACTGAGGTAGGGAAGAGATGATGACCTACGGCCTTGGCGGGTCTTATGTGCTCAGTTTGCGGTCTGCTTTCTGGGAGTTGGTCGGGAAGTCCGGGCTCAGGTTGTGTCCGACAGTGCATTAGTTCCCAGGTTAGACTATATAATTTGGGTGAAGTCGAGTGCTGTGGAGGTTTATCCTCATTGAAGGTGCCTGGGCAGCTCATGAGGCAATAATTTTTTTCTAGAGGGCAGGCAGAGTGCTGCATTGTGGGTCCAGAATTGCCAAACTTGAGGGCTTCGGGGCCAGGAGTGTGAGGACGGCAGTCTGAGAAGACTAGCTAGACTTGGTTTCAGGGCTAGGGCACGGCAGGTACCCCCTGCAGATCTGAACCAATACTCATGCATCTGAAGTCAGGGCGAGGATCAGACGTTGGCTGAGGTTGGAGTTTCTGTGCATGATGGCCGCTTCATGAAGGGAGCGGAATCTCGAGGCCATTGAGATTTTCCCACGTTGGGAGTTGTGGGATGCCACCTTCAAGGATACCTTCTGAGGGAAAATTGAGGCCTGTTGGACAGCTCCAGGACATCCCATATGGAATGACTCCAGAGCACCGTTCGAGGCGGATGCCTGGGAAGCCCGCCTCGCATTCCAATTGTCTCCTAGCAACAAGAGAATTTAGATCTGATGGCTCTGCGGAGCAACCGGGGTGGCTGAGTTGAAATGGACTTTCCTGAGGATGGGTCCTAATGTGTTTTTGTGTCCATGATGGCCCTGGAATGGGGCGCTGGCACCGGGACCCTGAAGTACTCTCCTATGCTTTGGACATGGCTCCCATGCATAGGTTTCCTTGTGGAGACGAGATGAGTTCTGCTGGGTGCCTCAGCAAAACCCTTATGCTCGTATTGGAATCAGGCTTTTGAAAAGACATGCCTGTAAAACAAGGCAATGGATCCTATTATGGCCTAGTGTCCTGTCTGGTTCATTCTTCTCCTCTGGGGACATCCATTTATGGTATGAGTGGAGGTAGATTATCAGCTGGTGTCAGACAGCCCTTGTTAGTTCCGGGCGACCCACGCTATTGGGATGGCCTCAGGGTCTTTGGAGGTTTCTCCTAATTTGTTAGATTTTGGACAATGGAATGGGCAGAATTCCCATGGATTGGTAGGCACAGTCCTAATGTGTGGCTCCAGGGGCCCCAGACTAGAAGATGTGTGGCCCAGGACTTTGAGGACAGAAGTCTGAAAACACAAACTCATCCTAGTTTTGGGGACATAGGTATGGCAGGCCCGATCTACAAACCATGAGAAGAACTCTTCAGGATATGAAGAAAGTGCGAGTCTGAGGTGTTTGCTCAGGTTTGTGTCTCTGGATTTTGTATCAGCGATGGCACAATCTACAGACCTGAATCGAGATCAGGTGCATCTGAAGTCAGGGCGAGGATCAGATGATCGCTCAAGTTGGTGTTTCTGTCCCTGATGGGCCCTTCACGAAGGGGCGGCATCACTAGGTCATGGGGATTTTCCCACAATGGGAGTTTTGAGAAGCTCCAAACTGCAAAGTGTCTTCTGCAGGACAATTGAGACCTGTTGTTTGGCTCCAGGCCAATGATTCTGAGCAGGGTTCTAAGGATGAATGGCTGGGTAGCCCACCTCACATTCCAATTGTCTCCTAGAAACAAGATAGGTTAGATCTGCTGGATCTGGGGGAGCAACCGAGGAGGGTGAGTTGAAATGGACTCCCCTATGGATGGGTCCTAATGTGCTTTTGTTTCTATGGAGACCTTGGAATGAAGCCGTGGCTCTGGGGACCTGAAGGGTTCTCCTAAACAGAGGCTTTGACACAGCTCCAACGTGCAAGTTTCCCATATTTAGATGAGATATTTTCTGATGGGTGAGTCAAGAAACAGCCATATGCTGGTTTTGAAATCCAGGCCTCTGAGGAGAGATGCCTGGAAACCAAAGCAATGGATATGATTAGTGCCTAGGGGCCTGTTCTTTCCTTTTTACCTCTGGGGACATCTGTCTATGGGTCTGAGTACAGGTAGGTGCTCAGAAGGGATCAGATTGCACCTGTTTTACCTGGGAAGCCACCAATAATGAGATGGATCAGGGACTTTGGATGTTTATCCTATTAGAAGGGATGTGGCCATTGGAATGGGCACACACAATTCCCTTGGAGAGGGCAAGTACAGTCCTCAGGTTTGGCTCCAGGGGCCTGAGCCTGTAGGTTGAGTAGGCCAGGGCTGTTTGGACAGTTGTCTGAAAAGACAAACTTGGCTTATGTTTCAGGTCATAGGTATGGCAGGACTTATCTACAGACCATGAGGAGAAATTTTTGGGATTTGAGAAAAGGGCGAGTGTGAGGCTCTTGCTCAAGATTTTGTCTCTGGATATCATGTCACTCATGGTCGTGAAATTTCTGGGTGACATCATGGGAAATGGACGAGTCTTACTCCCTGGTGGTTTGGCCCAGTCCAAAGCGTTTGGGGTCACTCTGTGGATTGGAAGAAGTCCGGTTATTTTTTTTTTGATGTTGTTTTGTTTTTAACCTCAGGTGTCCCACCAAATGAGGGATTCCAGAGTAAAGCCCTAGGCGGGGGTGACTGGACAATCAGAAATCTGGTTAAAAATTGGGGCCTAGTGTCATACCAAACCCATTATGACAACTAATGGTCCAGTCACTGAGAGGACTTACTAGAAGAAAGGACCCATGCTGAGGGTCAAAATGAGTGTTTATACCCTTGTCACACTCAAGAATGGGCGGGGCCTCAGGGTGAATGCTGGTTTCTCCTACACTGTATGTTGCACGACGTGCCAACCACAAGGTATCTTACCATGTGTAAGGAGGTGTTCTGATTTCTGCATCACACTCACCCCTGGGCAGTGATTGGAGATAATGTCTCGGTTCTGAGGCCTGAAAACTGAGATAGCGAAGAGATGATGACCTAAGGCCATGGTGGGTCTTATGTGCTCAGTGTGCGGTCAGCTTTCCGGGTGTTGATCAGGAGGTCCGGGCTCAGGTTTTGTCCGACAGTGCATTAGTGCTCAGGTTAGACTATATAATTTGGGTGAAGTAGAGTGCTGTGGAGGTTTATCCTCATTGAAGGTGCCTGGGCAGCTCATGAGGCAATAATTTTTTTCTAGAGGGCAGGCAGATTGCTGCACTGTGGGTCCGGAATTGCCAAACTTGAAGGCTTCAGGGCCAGGAATGTGAGGACCGAAGTCTGAGAAGACAAGCTAGACTTGGGTTTCAGGGCGAGGACACGGCAGGTACCCCCTGCAGATCTGAACCAATACTCATGCATCTGAATTCAGGGCGAGGATCAGACGTTGGCTCAGGTTGGAGTTTCCGTGCATGACGGCCGCTTCATGAAGGGAGCGGAATCTCCAGGCCATTGAGTTTTTCCCACGTTGGGAGTTGTGGGATGCCCCCTTCAAGGATTCCTTCTGCGCGACAATTGAGACGTGTTGGACAGCTCCAGGACATCCCATATGGAATGACTCCAGAGCACCGTTCGAGTTGGATGCCTGGGAAGCCCGCATCGCATTCCAATTGTCTCCTAGCAACAAGACAGTTTAGATCTGATGGCTCTGCGGGAGCAACCGGGGTGGCTGAGTTGAAATGGACTTTCCTGAGGATGGGTCCTAATGTGTTTTAGTGTCCATGAGGGCCTTGGAATGGGGCGGTGGCACCGGGACCCTGAAGTACTCTCCTATGCTTTGGACATGGCTCCCATGCACAGGTTTCCTTGAGGAGACGAGATGAGTTCTGCTGGGTTCCTCAGCAAAACCCCGATGCTCGTATTGGAATCAGGCTTTTGAGGAGATATGCATGTAAACCAAGGCAATGGATCCTATTATGTCCTAGGGTCCTGTCTGGTTCAATCTTCTCCTTGGGGACATCCATTTATGATATGAGTGGAGGTAGATTTTCAGTTGGTGTCAGACAGCCCTTGTTTGTTCAAGGCGACCTACACTATTGGGATGGCCTCAGGAACTTTGGAGGTTTCTCCTATTTTGTACGATTTTGGACAATGGAATGGGCAGAATTCCCATGGATTGGTAGGCACAGTCCTAATGTGTGGCTCCAGGGGCCTCAGTCTGGAGGGTTTGTGGCCCTGGACTTTGAGGACAGAAGTCGGAAAACACAAACTCAGCTTAGGTATGGACGTAGGTATGGCAGGCTCGATCTACAAACCATGAGAAGAACTCTTCAGGATATGAAGAAAGTGCGAGTCTGAGGCACTTGCGCAGGTTTTGTCTCTGGATTTTGTATCAGCGATGGCACAATCTACAAAACTGAATCGAGAATTGTGCATCTAAAGTCAGGGCGAGGATCAGACGATCGCTCAAGTTGGTGTTTCTGTCCCTGATGGCCCCTTCACGAAGGGGCGGCATCACGAGGCCATGGGGGTTTTCCCACGATGAAATTTGTGAGAAACTCCAAACTGCAAAGTGTCTTCTGAAGGACAATTGAGACCTGTTGTTTGGCTCCAGGCCAATGATTTGAGCAGGGTTCTAAGGATGCATGGCTGGGTAGCCCACCTCACATTCCAATTGTCTCCTAGAAACAAGACACGTTAGATCTGCTGGATCTGGGGGAGCAACCGAGGAGGCTGAGTTGAAATGGACTCTCCTTTGGATGGGTCCTAATGTGCTTTTGTGTCGATGGAGACCTTGGAATGAAGCGGGGGCACTGGGGCCCTGAAGGGTTCTCCTAAACAGAGGCTTTGACACAGCTCCAACGTGCAAGTTTCCCAATGTAGATGAGATTTTTTCTGATGGGTGAGTCAAGAAACAGCCATATGCTGGTTTTGAAATCCAGGCCTCTGAGGAGAGATGCCTGGAAACCAAAGCAATGGATATGATTAGTGTCTAGGGGCCTGTTCTTTCCTTTTTACCTCTGGAGACATCTGTCTATGGGTCTGAGTGCAGGTAGGTACTCAGATGGGCTCAGATTGCCCCCTGTTTTACCTGGGAAGCCACCACTAATGAGATGGATCAGGGACTTTGGAGGTTTATCCTATTAGAAGGAATGTGGCCATTGGAATGGGCACACACAATTCCCTTGGAGTGGGCAAGTACAGTCCTCAGGTTTGGCTCCAGGGGCCTGAGACTGTAGGTTGTGTAGGCCAGGGCTGTTTGGACAGTTGTCTGAAAACACAAACTTGGCTTATGTTTCAGGTCATAGGTATGGCAGGACTTATCTACAGACCATGAGGAGAACTTTTCGGGATTTGAGAGAATCGCGAATGTGAGGCTCTTGCTCAAGTTTTTGTCTCTGGATATCGTGTCACTCATGGTCGTGAAATTTCTGGGTGACTTCATGGCAAATGGACGAGTCTTACTCCCTGGTGGTTTGGCCCAGTCCAAAGCGTTTGGGGTCACTCTGTGGGATGGAATAAGTCCGTTTTTTTTTTTTTTTGATGTTGTTTTCTCTTTAACCTCAGGTGTCTCACCAAATGAGGGATTCCAGAGTAGAGCCCTGGGGGGGGGGGGGTGACTGGACAATCAGAAATCTGGTTAAAAATTGGGGCCTAGGGACATATCAAGCCCATTATGACTTCTAATGGTCCAGTCACTGAGAGGACTTACTAGAGGACAGGACTCATGCTGAGGGTCACAATGCGTGTTTATGCCCTAGTCGCACTCAAGAATGAGCGGGGCCTCAGGGTGAATGCTGGTCTCTCCTACACACTGAACGTTGGACGAAGTGCCACAAGGTTTCCTACAATGGGTAAGGAGGTGTTCTGATTTCTGCATCACACTCACCCCTGGGCAGGCCTCGGTTCTGAGGCCTGAAAACTGAGGTAGGGAAGAGATGATGACCTAAGGCCATGGCGCGTCTTATGTGCTCAGTGTGCGGTCTGTTTTCCGGGTGTTGGTCAGGAAGTCCGGGTTCAGGTAGTGTCCGACAGTGCATTAGTGCCCAGGTTAGACTATATAATTTGGGTGAAGTCGAGTGCTGTGGAGGTTTATCCTCATTGAAGGTGCCTGGGCAGCTCATGAGGCAATAATTTTTTTCAAGAGGGCAGGCAGAGTGCTGCATTGTCGGTCCGGAATTGCCAAAATTGAGGGCTTCCGTGCCAGGAGTGTGAGGACGGAAGTCTGAGAAGACAAGCTAGACTTGGGTTTCAGGGCGAGGGCACGGCAGGTACCCCCTGCAGATCTGAAACAATACGCATGCATCTGAAGTCAGGGCGAGGATCAGACGTTGGCTCAGGTTGGAGTTTCCGTGCATGAAGGCCGCTTCATGAAGGGAGCGGAATCTCGAGGACATTGAGTTTTTCCCACGTTGGGAGTTGTGGGATGCCCCCTTCTAGGATTCCTTCTGCGCGACAATTGAGACCTGTTGGACAGCTCCAGGACATCCCATATGGAATGACTCCAGAGCACAGTTCGAGGATGGATGCCTGGGAAGCCCGCCTCGCATTCCAATTGTCTCCTAGCAACAAGACAGTTTAGATCTGATCCCTCTGCGGGAGCAACCGGGGTGGCTGAGTTGATATGGACTTTCCTGATGATGGGTCCTAATGTGTTTTTGTGTCCATGAGGGCCTTGGAATGGGGCGGTGGCACTGGGACCCTGAACTACTCTCCTATGCTTTGGACATGACTCCCATGCATAGGTTTCCTTGTGGATACGAGATGAGTTCTGCTGGGTGCCTCAGCAAAACCCCTATGCTCGTATTGGAATCAGGCTTTTGAGGAGACATGCCTGTAAAACAAGGCAATGGATCCTATTATGGTCTAGGGTCCTGTCTGGTTCAATCTTCTCCTTGGGGACATCCATTAATGGTATGAGTGGAGGTAGATTATGAGCTGGTGTCAGACAGTCCTTGTTTGTTCCGGGCGACCTACACCATTGGGATGGCCTCAGGGACTTTGGAGGTTTCTCCTAATTTGTACGATATTGGACAATGGAATGGGCAGAATTCCCATGGATGGTAGGCACAGTCCTAATGTGTGGCTCCAGGGGCCGCAGCCTGGAGGGTGTGTGGCCCTGGACTTGGAGGACAGAAGTCTGAAAACACAAACTCAGCTTAGGTATGGGGACATAGGTATGGCAGGCCCGATCTACAAACCATGAGAAGAACTCTTCAGGATATGAAGAAAGTGCGAGTCTGAGGCGCTTGCTCAGGTTTTTGTCTCTGGATTATATATCAGCGATGGAACAATCTACAGACATGAATCGAGATCTCGTGCATCTGAAACCAGGGCGAGGATCAGACGATCGCTCAAGTTGGTGTTTCTGTCCCTGATGGCCCCTTCACAAAGGGGCGGCATCACGAGGCCATGGGTGTTTTCCCACGATGGGATTTGTGAGAAGCTCCAAACTGCAAAGTGTCTTCTGCAGGACAATTGAGACCTGTTGTTTGGCTCCAAGCCAATGATTCTGAGCAGGGTTCTAAGGATGCATGGCTGGGTAGCCCACCTCACATTCCAATTGTCTCCTAGAAACAAGACAGGTTAGATCTGCTGGATCTGGGGGAGCAACCGAGGAGTCTGAGTTGAAATGGACTCTACTATGGATGGGTCCTAATGTGCTTTTGTGTCGATGGAGACCTTGGAATGAAGCGGTGGCACTGGGGCCCTGAAGGGTTCTCCTAAACAGAGGCTTTGACACAGCTTCAACGTACAAGTTTCGCATGTGTAGATGAGATGTTTTCTGATGGGTCAGTCAAGAAACAGCCATATGCTGGTTTTGAAATCCAGGCCTCTGAGGAGAGATGCCTGGAAACCAAAGCAATGGATATGATTAGTGCCTAGGGGCCTGTTCTTTCCTTTTTACCTCTGGGGACATCTGTCTATGGGTCTGAGTACAGGTAGGAGCTCAGATGGGCTCAGATTGCCCCTGTTTTACCTGGGAAGCCACCACTAATGAGATGGATCAGGGACTTTGGAGGTTTATCCTATTAGAAGGGATGTGGCCATTGGAATGGGCACACACAATTCCCTTGGAGAGGGCAAGTATATTTTTCAGGTTTGGCTCCAAGGGCCTAAGCTGTAGGTTGTGAAGTCCAGGGCTGTTTGGACAGTTGTCTGAAAATACAAACTTGGCTTATGTTTCAGGTCATAGGTATGGCAGGACTTATCTACAGACCATGAGGAGAACTTTTCGGGATTTGAGAAAAGGGCGAGTGTGAGGCTCTTATTCAAGTTTTTGTCTCTGGATATCGTGTCACTCATGGTTGTGAAATTTCTGGGTGACTTCATGGGAAATGGACGAGTCTTACTCCCTGGTGGTTTGGACCAGTCCAAAGCGTTTGGAGTCACTCTGTGGGATGGAAGAAGTCCGTTGTTTTTTTTTTGATGTTGTTTTCTTTTTAACCTCAGGTGTCCCCCCAAATGAGGGATTCCAGAGTAGAGCCCTGGGGGTGGTGGGTGACTGGACAATCAGAAATCTGGTTAAAAATTGTGGCCTAGGGACATATCAAGCCCATTATGACATCTAATGGTCCAGTCACTGAGAGGACTTACTAGAGGACAGGACTCATGCTGAGGGTCACAATGCGTGTTTATGCCCTTGTTGCACTCAAGAATGGGCGGGGCCTCAGGGTGAATGCTGGTTTCTCCTACACTGAACGTTGGACGACGTGCCAACCGCAAGGTTTCTTACCATGGGTAAGGAGGTGTTCTGATTTCTGCATCACACTCACCCCTGGGCAGTGATTGGAGATAATGTCTCGGTTCTGAGGCCTGAAAACTGAGGTAAGGAAGAGAGGATGACCTAAGGCCATGGCGGTCTTATGTGCACAGTGTGCGGTCTGCTTTCCTGGTGTTGGTCAGGAGGTCCGGGCTCAGGTTGTGTCCGACAGTGCATTAGTTCCCAGGTTAGACTATTAATTTGGGTGAAGTCGAGTGCTGTGGAGGTTTATCCTCATTGAAGGTGCCTGGGCAGCTCATGAGGCAATAATTTTTTTTCAGAGGGCAGGCAGAGTGCTGCATTGTGTGTCCAGAATTGCCAAACATGAGGGCTTTGGGGCCAGGAGTGTGAGGACGGAAGTCTGAGAAGACAAGCTAGACTTGGGTTTCAGGGCGAGGGCACGGCAGGTACCCCCTGCAGAACTGAACCAATACACATGCGTCTGAAGTCAGGGCGAGGATCAGACGTTGGCTCAGGTGGGAGTTTCCGTGCATGACGGCCGCTCATGAAGGGAGCGGAATCTCGAGGCCACTGAAGTTTTCCCACGTTGGGAGTTGTGGGATGCCCCCTTCAAGGATTCCTTCTGCGGGACAATTGAGACCTTTTGGACAACTCCAGGACATCCCATATGGAATGACTCCAGAGCACCGTTCGAGGATGGATGCCTGGGAAGCCCACCTCGCATTCCAATTGTCTCCTAGTAACAAGACAGTTTAGATCTGACGGCTCTGCGGGAGCAGCGGGGGTGGCTGAGTTGAAATGAACTTTCCTGTGGATCGGTCGTAATGTGTTTTTGTGTCCATGAGGGCCTTGGAATGGGCGGTGGCACCGGGACCATGAAGTACTCTCCTATGCTTTGGACATGGCTCCCATGCATAGGTTTCCTTGTGGAGACGAGATGAGTTCTGCTGGGTGCCTCAGCAAAACCCCTATGCTCGTATTCGAATCAGGCTTTTGAGGAGACATGTCTGTAAAACAAGGCAATGGATCCTATTATGGCCTACGGTCCTGTCTGGTTCAATCATTTCCTTGGGGACATCCATTTATGGTATGAGTGGAGGTCGATTATCAGCTGGTGTCAGACAGCCCTTGTTTGTTCCGGGCGACCTACACTATTGGGATGGCCTCAGGGACTTTGGAGGTTTCTCCTAATTTGTACGATTTAGACAATGGAATGGGCAGAATTCCCATGGATTGTTAGGCACAGTCCTAATGTGTGGCTCCAGGGGCCCCAGCCTGGAGGGTGTGTGGCCCAGGACTTTGAGGACAGAAGTCTGAAAACACAAACTCAGCTTAGGTTTGGGGACGTAGGTATGGCAGGCCTGAGCTACAAACCTTGAGAAGAACTCTTCAGTATATGAAGAAAGTGCGAGTCTGAGGCGCTTGCTCAGGTTTTTGTCTCTGGATTTTGTATCAGCGACGGCACAATCTACAGACGTGAATCGAGATCTCGTGCATCTGAAGTCAGGGCGAGGATCAGACGATCGCTGAAGTTTGTGTTTCTGTCCCTGATGGCCCCTTCACGAAGGGGCGGCATCACGAGGCCATGGGGGTTTTCCCACGATGGGAGTTGTGAGAAGCTCCAAACTGCAAAGTGTCTTCTGAGGACATTTGAGTCCTTTTTTTTCCCTCCAGGCCAATGATTCTGAGCAGGGTTCTAAGGATGCATGGCTGGGTAGCCCACCTCGCATTCCTATTGTCTCCTAGAAACAAGACAGGTTATCTGCTGGATCGGGGGAGCAACCGAGGAGGCTGAGTTGAAATGGACTCTCCTTTGGATGGGTCCTAATGTGCTTTTGTGTCTATGGAGACCTTAAAATGAAGCGGGGGCACTGGGGCCCTGAAGGGATCTTCTAAACAGAGGCTTTGACACAGCTCCAACGTGCAAGTTTCCCAAGGGTAGATGAGATGTTTTCTGATGGGTGACTCAAGAAAGAGCTATATGCTGGTTTTGAAATCCAGGCCTCTGAGGAGAGATGCCTGGAAACCAAAGTAATGGATATGATTAGTGCCTAGGGGCCTGTTCTTTCCTTTTTACCTCTGGGGACATCTGTCTATTGGTCTGAGTACAGGTAGGTGCTCAGATGGGCTCAGATTGCCCCTGTTTTACCTGGGAAGCCACCACTATTGAGATGGATCAGGGACATTGGAGATTTATCCTATTAGAAGGGATGTGGCCATTGGAATGGGCACACACAATTCCCTTGGAGAGGGCAAGTACAGTCCTCAGGTTTGGCTCCAGTGGCCTGAGCCTGTAGGTTGTGTAGGCCAGGGCTGTTTGGAGAGTTGTCTGAAACAACAAACTTGGCTTATGTTTCAGGTCATAGGTATGGCAGGACTTAAACTACAGACAATGAGGAGAACTTTTCAGGATTTGAGAAAAGGGCGAGTGTGAGGCTCTTGCTCAAGTTTTTGTCTCTGGATATCGTGTCACTCATGGTCGTGAAATTTCTGGGTGACTTCATTGGAAATGGACGAGTCTTACTCCCTGGTGGTTTGGACAAGTCCAAAGCGTTTGGGGTCACTCTGTGGGATGGAAGAAGTCCGTTTTTTTTTTTTTGATGTTGTTTTCTTTTTAACCTCAGGTGTCTCACCTAATGAGGGATTCCAGAGTAGAGCCCTGGGGGGGGTGAATGGACAATCAGAAATCTGGTTAAAAATTGGGGCTTAGGGACATATCAAGCCCATTATGACATCTAATGGTCCAGTCACTGAGAGGACTTACTAGAGGACAGGACTCATGCTGAGGGTCACAATGCGTGTTTATGCCCTTGTCGCACTCAAGAATGGGCGGGGCCTCAGGGTGAATGCTGGTTTCTCCTACACTGAACGTTGGACGACGTGCCAACCACAAGGTTTCTTACCATGGGTAAGGAGGTGTTCTGATTTCTGCATCACACTCACCTCTGGGCAGTGATTGAAAATAATGTCTCGGTTCTGAGGCCTGAAAACTGAGGTAAGGAAGAGATGATGACCTAAGGCCATGGCGGGTCTTATGTGCTCAGTGTGCGGTCTAGTCAGGAGGTCCGGGCTCAGGTTGTGTCCGACAGTGCATTAGTGCCCAGGTTAGACTATATAATTTGGGTAAAGTCGAGTGCTGTGGAGGTATATCCTCATTGAAGGTGCCTGGCCAGCTCTTGAGGCAATCATTTTTTTCTAGAGGGCAGGCAGAGTGCTGCATTGTGGGTCCGGAATTGCCAAACTTTTGGGCTTATATCAACGATGGCCGTGGAATGTGGGGAGGTTTCATGGGCCATGCACGAATCTTCCTCTCTGTGTATTTGGCCCGGTCCAAATTATTTTTCGTCTATCTGTGGGTTGGGAGGTCTCCGTTCAGGTTTATTACCTCAGGTGTCCGAACAAAAGTGGAATTCCAAAGCAGAGCCCTGGGGAAGAGTGAAGGGACAACCCAAACTATGGTTAAAAATTGGGGCCTAGCGGCATGGCAGGCCCAATAAGCTGTCTCTTCATCCAGCCACTGAGAGCATTACTTGAGGATTGGGCTCAGGCTGAGGGTCAAATGTGTGTTTGTGACAATTGTGGCCCTCGAGCATGGGCGGGGCCTCATGGGCCTCCCTGGTTACAACTACACTGGACCTTGGACAACATGCCAATCACAAGGTCTCTTGCCATGCGAAAGTGTTCGGATTTCTGCATCATTTTCAATCTTGAGCAGTGATTGGACATAAGGTCTAGGTTCTGAAGCCTGAAAAATCGCATTTGGGAAGAGATGACGATCTAATGCGATGGCGCATCTGATTTGCTCAGTGTGCGGTCAGTTGCCTGGGTGTTGGTCAGGAGGTTCTGGCTCAGGTTGTGTCAGACAGTGCACTAGTGCCCAAGTTAGACTATATAATTTGGGTACAGTCGAGTGCCCTGTAGGTTTATCCTCATTTGAGGTGCCTGGGCACCTCATTAGGCAAGATATTTTTTCTAGACGGCAGGCAGAGTGCTGCATTGTGGGTCCGGAATTGCCAAAATGGAGGACTTCTGGGCCAAGAGTTTGAGGACAGAAGTCTGAGAAAACAAGCTAGACTTGGGCTTCAGGCCTAGGGCACGGTAGTTACCCCCTGCAGATCGGAAAAAATATCTCAAGCATCTGAAGTCACGGCGAGGATCAGACGTTGGCTCAGGTTGTAGTTTCTGTGCATGACTGCCCCTTCATGAAAGGAGCGGAATCTCAAGGCCATGGAGCTTTTCCCACGTTGGGAGTTGTGTGATGCCCCCTTCAACGATTCCTTCTGCAGTAACATCGAGACCTGTTAGGCAGCCCCAGGACATCCCATATGGAATGCCTCCAGAGCACCGTTTGAGGATGGATGCCTGGGAAGCCCGCCTCGCATTCCAATTGTCTCCTAGCAACAATACAGTTGAGATCGGATGGCTCTGCGGGAGCTAACGGGGTGGCTGAGTTGAAATGGACTTTCCTGAGGATGGGGCCTAAAGTGTGTTTGTGTCCATGAGGGCCTTGGAATGGTGCGGTGGCACCGGGACCCTGAAGTATTCTCCTAAGCTTTTGACAAGGCTCCCATGCACAAGTTTCCTTGTGGAGAGGAGATTTGTTCTGATGGGTGCCTCAGGAAAACCGTTATGCTGGTCTTGGGATCCAGGCTCTTGAGGAGACATGCCTGTAAACCAAAGCAATGGATCCGACTATTGCCTAGGATCCTGTCTGGTTCAATCTTATTCTCTGGGGATATCCGTCTATGGAATGAGTGGATGTAGATGCTCACCTGGTGTCAGACCACCTTGTTTGTCCCAGGAGACCTAAACTATTGGTTTTGCCTCGGGGACTTTGGAGAGTTCTCCAAATTTGTAAGATTTTGGACAATGATATGGTCAGAATTCCTATTGATTGGGTAGGCACAGTCCGAATGTGTGGCTCCAGGGGCCCCAGCCTGGAGGGTGTGTGGCCCAGGACTTTGAGGACAGAAGTCTGAAAACACAAACTCACCTTATGTTTGGGGACGTAGGTATGGCAGGCCCAATCTACACACCATGAGCAGAACTCTTCAGGATATGAAGAAAGAGCGAGTCTGAGGCACTTGCTCAGGCTTTTGTCTCTGGATTTTATATCAACGATGGCCGTGGAATGTGGGGAGGCATCATGGGCCATGGACGAATCTTCCTTTCTGTGGATTGGGGCGGTCCCAATTTTTTTCGTCAATCTGTGGGATGGGAGGTCTCCTTTCAGGTTTATTACCTCAGGTGTCCGAACAAAAGAGGAATTCCAAAGCAGAGCCCTGGGGAAGAGTGAAGGGACAACCCAAACTATTGTTAAAAATTGGGACCTAGGTGCTTGGCAGGCCCAATAAGCTGTCTCTTCATCCAGTCACTGAGCGGCCTTGCTTGAGACTGGGCTCAGGCTGAGGGTCAAATGTGTGTTTGTGACAATAGTGGCCCGCGAGCATGGGTGGGGCCTCATGGGCCAAACTGGTTTCAACTACACTGGACCTTGGACAACATGCCAATCACAAGGTATCTTGCCATGGGGAAGGTGTTCTGATTTCTGCACCATTTTCAATCGTGAGCAGTGATTGGACATAAGGTATAAGTTCTGAAGCCTGAAAAATCGCAGTTGGGAAGAGATGACGACCTAAAGCGATGGCGCGTCTGATATGCTCAGTGTGCGGTCAGCTGCCTGGGTGTTGGTCAGGGGGTTCTGGCTGAGGTTGTGTCAGATAGTGCACTAGTGCCCAAGTTAGACTATATAATTTGGGTACAGTCGAGTTCCCTGTAGGTTTATCCTCATTTGAGGTGCCTGGGCACCTCATTAGGCAAGATATTTTTTCTAGAGGGCAGGCAGAGTGCTGCCTTGTGGGTCTGGAATTGTCAAAATGGAGGACTTCCGGGCCAGGAGATTGAGGACAGAATGCTGAGAACACAAGATAGACTTGGGCTTCAGGCCGAGGGCACGGTAGGTACCCCCTGCAGATCGGAAACAATATCTCAAGCATCTGAAGTCACGGCGAGGATCAGACGTTGGCTCAGGTTGCAGTTTCTGTGCATGACCGCCCCTTCATGAACGGAGCGGAATCTCAAGGCCATGGAGGTTTTCCGACGTGGGAGTGGTGGGATGCCCCCTTCAATGATTCCTTCTGTGTGACAATTGAGACCTGTTGGGCAGCCCAGGACATCCCATATGGAATGACCAGAGCACCCTTGGAGAATGGATGCCAGGGAAGCCCGCCTCACAATCCAATTGTCTACTAGCCACAATACAGTTGAGATCGGATCCCTCTGCGAGAGCAACCGGGGTGGCTGAGTTGAAATGGACTTTCCTGAGGATGGGCACTAATGTGTGTTTGTGTCCATGAGGGCCTTGAAATGGGGCGGTGGCACTGGGACCCTGAAGTATTCTCCTAAGCTTTTGACATAGTTCCCATGCACAAGTTTCCTTGTGGAGAGGAGATTTGTTCTGATGGGTGCCTCAGGAAACCCATTATGCTGGTATTGGAATCCAGACTTTGAAGAGACATGCCTGTAAACCAATGCAATGTATTCGATTATGGCCTAGGGTCCTGTCTTGTTCATTCTTCTTGTCTGGGGATATTCATCTATGGAATGAGTGGAGGTAGATGCTCACCTGGTGTCTTACCGCCCTTGTTTGTCCCCGGAGACCTACACTATTGGTTTGGCCTCAGGGACTTTGGAGAGTTCTCCTAATTTGTACGATTTTGCACAATTGAATGGGCAGAATTCCCATGGATTGGGTAGGCACAGTCCTAATGTGTGGCTTCAGAGGCCCCAGCATGAGGGTGTGTGGCCCAGGACTTTGAGGACAGAAGTCTGAAAACACAAACTCAGCTTAGGTTTGGGGATGTAGGTATGGCAGGCCCAATCTACAAATCATGAGAAGAAATCTTCAGGATATGAAGAAAGAGCGAGTCTGAGGCACTTGCTCAGGCTTTTGCATTTGGATTTTATATCAACGATGGCCGTGGAATGGGGGAGGACTCATGGGCCATGGACGAATCTTCCTCTCTGTGGATTTGGCCCGATCCCAATTGTTTTTCGTCAATCTGTGGGATGGGATTTCTCCTTTCATGTTTATTACCTCAGGTGTCCGAACAAAAGAGGAATTCCAAAGCAGAGCCCTGGGGAAGAGTGAAGGGAAAACCCAAACTATGGTTAAAAATTGGGGCCTAGGGGCATGGCAGGCACAATAAGCTGTCTCTTCATCCAGCCACTGAGAGGCCTTACTTGAGGCCTGGGCTCAGGCTGAGGGTCACAGTGTGTGTTTGTGACCAACGTGGCACGCGAGCATGGGCGGGGCCTCATGGGCCACACTGGTTTCAACTACACTGGACCTTGGACAACATGCCAATCACAAGGTCTCTTGCCATGGGGAAGGTGTTTTGATTTCTGCATCATTTTCAACCCTGGGCAGTGTTTGGAGATAAGGTCTAGGTTCTGAAGCCTGAAAAATCGCAGTTGGGAAGAGATGACAATCTAAGGAGATGGCGCATCTGATATGCTCAGTGTGCGGTCAACTGCCTGGGTGTTGGTCAGGAGGTTCTGGCTCAGGTTGTGTCATACAGTGCACTAGTGCCCAAGTTAGACTATATAATTTGGGTACAGTCGAGTGCCCTGTAGGTTTATCCTCATTTGAGGTGCCTGGGCACCTCATTAGGCAAGATATTTTTTCTAGAGGGCAGGCAGAGTGCTGCCTTGTGGGTCCGGAATTGCCAAACTTGAGGGCTTCTGGGACAGGAGTTTGAGGACAGAAGTTTGAGAACACGAGCTAGACTTGAGTTTCAGGCCGAGGGCACGGCTGGTACCCCCTGCAGTCACAACCAAAATCTCAAGCATCTGAAATCACGGCGAGGATCAGTCGTTGGCTCAGGTTGGAGTTTCTGTGCATGACTGCGCCTTCATGAAAGGAGCGGAATATCAAGGCCATGGAGGTTTCCGACGTTGGGAGTGGTGGGATGCCCCCTTCAATGATTCCTTCTGTGTGACAATTGAGACCTGTTGGGCAGCTCCAGGACATCCCATATGGAATGACTCCAGAGCACCGTTGGAGGATGGATGCCAGGCAAGCCCGCCTCACAATCCAATTGTCTACTAGCCACAATACTGTTGAGATCGGATCCCTCTGCGGGAGCAACCGGGGTGGATGAGTTGAAATGGACTTTCCTGAGGATGGGCCCTAATGTGTGTTTGTGTCCATGAGGACCTTGGAATGGGGCGGTGGCCCCGGGACCCTGAAGTATTCTCCTAAGCTTTTGACATAGCTCCCATGCACAAGTTTCCTTGTGGAGAGGAGATTTGTTCTGATGGGTGCCTCAGGAAACCCATTATACTGGTATTGGAATCCAGACTTTTGAAGAGTCATGCCTGTAAACCAATGCAATGTATTCGATTATGGCCTAGGGTCCTGTCTTGTTCATTCTCCTTCTCTGGGGATATTCATCTATGGAATGATTGGAGGTAGATGCTCACCTGGTGTCAGTCCACCCTTGTTTGTCCCCGGAGACCTACACTAATGGTTTGGCCTCAGGGACTTTGGAGAGTTCTCCTAATTTGTACGATTTTGGACAATTGAATGGGCAGAATTCCCATGGATTGGGTAGGCACAGTCCTAATGTGTGGCTTCAGAGGCCCCAGCATGAGGGTGTGTGGCCCAGGACTTTGAGGACAGAAGTCTGAAAACACAAACTCAGCTTAGGTTTGGGGATGTAGGTATGGCAGGCCCAATCTACAAATCATGAGAAGAAATCTTCAGGATATGAAGAAAGAGCGAGTCTGAGGCACTTGCTCAGGCTTTTGCATTTGGATTTTATATCAACGATGGCCGTGGAATGGGGGAGGACTCATGGGCCATGGACGAATCTTCCTCTCTGTGGATTTGGCCCGATCCCAATTGTTTTTCGTCAATCTGTGGGATGGGATTTCTCCTTTCAGGTTTATTACCTCAGGTGTCCGAACAAAAGAGGAATTCCAAAGCAGAGCCCTGGGGAAGAGTGAAGGGAAAACCCAAACTATGGTTAAAAATTGGGGCCTAGGGGCATGGCAGGCACAATAAGCTGTCTCTTCATCCAGCCACTGAGAGGCCTTACTTGAGGCCTGGGCTCAGGCTGAGGGTCACAGTGTGTGTTTGTGACCAACGTGGCACGCGAGCATGGGCGGGGCCTCATGGGCCACACTGGTTTCAACTAAACTATACCTTGGACAACATGCCAAACACAAGGTCTCTTGCCATGGGGAAGGTCTTCTGATTTCTGCATCATTTTCAACCCTGGGCAGTGGTTGGAGATAAGGTCTAGGTTCCGAAGCTTGAAAAATCGCACTTGGGAATAGATGACGATCTAAGGCGATGGCGCGTCTGATATGCTCAATGTGCGGTCAACTGCCTGGGTGTTGGTCAGGAGGTTCTGGCTCAGGTTGTGTCAGACAGTGCACTAGTGCCCAAGTTAGACTATATAATTTTGGTACAGTCGAGTGCCCTGTAGGTTTATCCTCATTTGAGGTGCCTGGGCACCTCATTAGGCAAGATATTTTTTCTAGAGGGCAGGCAGAGTACTGCATTGTGGGTCCGGAATTGCCAAAATGGAGGATCTGGGCCAGGAGTTTGAGGACAGAAGTCTGAGAACACAAGATAGACTTGGGCTTCAGGCCGAGGGCACGGTAGTTACCCCCTGCAGATCGGAAACAATATCTAAGCATCTGAAGTCAGGGCAAGGATGAGACGTTGGCTCAGGTTGTAGTTTCTGTGCATGATTGCCCCTTCAAGAAAGGAGCGGAATCTCAAGGCCATGGAGATTTTCCCACATTGGGAGTTGTGTGATGCCCCCTTCAAGGATTCCTTCTGCGGGACAATTGAGACCTGTTGGGCAGCTCCAGGACATCCCATATGGAATGACTCCAGAGCACCGTTCGAGGATGGATGCCAGGGAAGCCCGCCTCTCTTTCCAATTGTCTCCTAGCTACGATACAGTTGTGATCGGATGGCTCTGCGGAAGCAACCGGGGTGGCTGAGTTGAAATGGACATTCCTGAGGATGGGGCCTAAAGTGTGTTTTGTCCATGAGGGCCTTGGAATGGGGCGGTGGCACCGTAACCCTGAAGTATTCTCCTACGCTTTTGACATAGCTCCCATGCACAAGTTTCCTTGTGGAGAGGAGATTTGTTCTGATGGGTGCCTCAGGAAAACCCTTATGCTGGTCTTGGAATCCAGGCTCTTGAGGAGACATGCCTGTAAACCAAAGCAATGGATCCGATTATTGCCTAGGATCCTGTCTGGTTCAGTCTTTTTCTCTGGGGATATCCGTCTATGGAATGAGTTGAGGTAGATGCTCACCTGGTGTTAGACCGTCCTTGTTTGTCCCCGGAGACCTACACTATTGGGATGGCCTCGGGGACTTTGGAGAGTTCTCATAATTTGTACGATTTTGGACAATGGAATGGGCAGAATTCCCATGGATTGGGTAGGCACAGTCCTAATGTGTGGCTTCAGGGGCCCCAGCCTGAGAGTGTGTTGCCCAGGACTTTGAGGACAGAAGTCTGAAAACACAAACTCAGCTTAGGTTTGGGGATGTAGGTATGGCAGGCCCAATCTACAAATCATGAGAAGAAATCTTCAGGATATGAAGAAAGAGCGATTCTGAGGCACTTGCTCAGGCTTTTGCATTTGGATTTTATATCAACGATGGCCGTGGAATGTGGGGAGGACTCATGGGCCATGGACGAATATTCCTCTCTGTTGATTTGGCCCGATCCCAATTGTTATTCCTCAATCTGTGGGATGGGAGGTCTCCTTTCAGGTTTATTATCTCAGGTGTCTGAACAAAAGAGGAATTCCAAAGCAGAGCCCTGGGGAAGAGTCAAGGGAAAACCCAAACTATGGTTAAAAATTGGGGCCTAGGGGTATGGCAGGCACTATAAGCTGTCTCTTCATCCAGCCACTGAGAGGCTTTACTTGAGGGCTGGGCTCAGGGTGAGGGTCACAGTGTGTGTTTGTGACCAACGTGGCACGCGAGCATGGGCGGGGCCTCATGGGCCACACTGGTTTCAATTAAACTATACCTTGGACAACATGCCAAACACAAGGTCTCTTGCCATGGGGAAGGTCTTCTGATTTCTGCATCATTTTCAACCCTGGGCAGTGGTTGGAGATAAGGTCTAGGTTCCGAAGCCTGAAAAATCGCAGTTGGGAATAGATGACGATCTAAGGCGATGGCGCGTCTGATATGCTCAATGTGCAGTCAACTGCCTGGGTGTTGGTCAGGAGGTTCTGGCTCAGGTTGTGTCAGACAGTGCACTAGTGCCCAAGTTAGACTATATAATTTGGGTACAGTCGAGTGCCCTGTAGGTTTATCCTCATTTGAGGTGCCTGGGCACCTCATTAGGCAAGATATTTTTTCTAGAGGGCAGGCAGAGTGCTGCATTGTGGGTCCGGAATTGCCAAAATGGAGGATCTGGGCCAGGAGTTTGAGGACAGAAGTCTGAGAACACAAGATAGACTTGGGCTTCAGGCCGAGGGCACGGTAGTTACCCCCTGCAGATCGGAAACAATATCTAAGCATCTGAAGTCAGGGCGAGGATGAGACGTTGGCTCAGGTTGTAGTTTCTGTGCATGATTGCCCCTTCAAGAAAGGAGCGGAATCTCAAGGCCATGGAGATTTTCCCACATTGGGAGTTGTGTGATGCCCCCTTCAAGGATTCCTTCTGCGGGACAATTGAGACCTGTTGGGCAGCTCCAGGACATCCCATATGGAATGACTCCAGAGCACCGTTCGAGGATGGATGCCAGGGAAGCCCGCCTCTCTTTCCAATTGTCTCCTAGCTACGATACAGTTGTGATCGGATGGCTCTGCGGAAGCAACCGGGGTGGCTGAGTTGAAATGGACATTCCTGAGGATGGGGCCTAAAGTGTGTTTTGTCCATGAGGGCCTTGGAATGGGGCGGTGGCACCGTAACCCTGAAGTATTCTCCTACGCTTTTGACATAGCTCCCATGCACAAGTTTCCTTGTGGAGAGGAGATTTGTTCTGATGGGTGCCTCAGGAAAACCCTTATGCTGGTCTTGGAATCCAGGCTCTTGAGGAGACATGCCTGTAAACCAAAGCAATGGATCCGATTATTGCCTAGGATCCTGTCTGGTTCAATCTTCTTCTCTGGGGATATCCGTCTATGGAATGAGTGGAGGTAGATGCTCACCTGGTGTCAGACCACCCTTGTTTGTCCCTGGAGACCTACACTATTGGGATTGCCTCGGGGACCTTGGAGAGTTCTCCCAATTTGTAAGATTTTGGACAATGGAATGGGCAGAATTTCCATGGATTGTGTAGGCACAGTCCGAATGTGTGGCTCCAGGGGCCCCAGCCTGGAGGCTGTGTGGCCCAGGACTTTGAGGACAGAAGTCTGAAAACACAAACTCACCTTATGTTTGGGGACGTAGGTATGGCAGGCCCAATCTACAAATCATGAGAAGAACTCTTCAGGATATGAAGAAAGAGCGAGTCTGAGGCACTTGCTCAGGCTTTTGTCTCTGGGTTTTATATCAATGTTGGCCGTGGAATGTGGGGAGGCATCATGGACCATGGAAGAATCTACCTCTCTGTGGATTGGCCCGGTCCCAATTATTTTTCGTCAATCTGTGGGATGGGAGGTCCCCTTCAGGTTTATTACCTCAGGTGTCCGAACAAAAGAAGAATTCCAAAGCAGAGCCCTGGGGAAGAGTGAAGGGACAACCCAAACTATGGTTAAAAATTGGGGCCTAGGGTCATGGCAGGCCCCATATGCTGTCTCTTCATCCAGCCACTGAGCGGCCTTACTTGAGGACTGGGCTCAGGCTGAGGGTCAAATGTGTGTTTGTGACAAATGTGGCCCGCGAGCATGGGCGGGGCCTCATGGGCCAAACTGGTTTCCACTACACTGGACCTTGGACAACATGGCAATCACAAGGTCGCTTGCCATGGGGAAGGTGTTCTGATTTCTGCATCATTTTCAATCGTGAGCAGTGATTGGACATAAGGTATAGGTTCTGAAGCCTGAAAAACCGCAGTTGGGAAGAGATGACGACCTAAGGCGATGGCGCGTCTGATATGCTCAGTGTGCGGTCAACTGCCTGGGTGTTGGTCAGGAGGTTCTGACTCAAGTTGTGTCAGACAGTGTATTAGTGCCCAGGTTAGACTATATAATTTGGGTACAGTCGAGTGCCGTGTAGGTTTATCCTCATTTGAGGTGCCTGGGCACCTCATTAGGCAAGATATTTTTTCTAGAGGGCAGGCAGAGTGCTGCATTGTGGGTCCGGAATTGCCAAACTTTTGGGCGTCTGGGCCAGGAGTGTGAGGACAGAAGTCTGAGAACACAAACTAGACTTGAGTTTCAGGCCGAGGGCACGGCTTGTACTCCCTGCAGTCGCAATCAAAATCTCAAGCATCTGAAGTCACGGCGAGGATCAGACGTTGGCTCAGGTTGGAGTTTCTCTGCATGACTTCCCTTTCATGAAAGGAGCGGAATCTCAAGGCCATGGAGGTTTTCCGACGTGGGAGTGGTGGGATGCCCCCTTCAATGTTTCCTTCTGTGTGACAATTGAGACCTTTTGGGCAGCTCCAGGACATCTAATATGGAATGACTCCAGAGCACCGTTGGAGGATGGATGCCAGGCAAGCCCGCCTCGCAATCCAATTGTCTACTAGCCACAATACAGTTGAGATCAGATCCCTCTGCGGGAGCAACCGGGGTGGCTAAGTTGAAATGGACTTTCCTGAGGATGGGCCCTAATGTGTGTTTGTGTCCATGAGGGCCTTGAAATGGGGCGGTGGCACTGGGACACTGAAGTATTCTCCTAAGCTTTTGACATAGCTCCCATGCACAAGTTTCCTTGTGGAGAGGAGATTTGTTCTGATGGGTGCCTCAGGAAACCCATTATGCTGGTATTGGAATCCAGACTTTTAAAGAGACATGCCTGTAAACCAAAGCAATGTATTCGATTATGGCCTAGGGTCCTGTCTTGTTCATTCTTCTTCTCTGGGGATATTCATCTATGGAATGAGTTGAGGTAGATGCTCACCTGGTGTTAGACCGTCCTTGTTTGTCCCCGGAGACCTACACTATTGGGATGGCCTCGGGGACTTTGGAGAGTTCTCATAATTTGTACGATTTTGGACAATGGAATGGGCAGAATTCCCATGGATTGGGTAGGCACAGTCCTAATGTGTGGCTTCAGGGGCCCCAGCCTGAGAGTGTGTTGCCCAGGACTTTGAGGACAGAAGTCTGAAAACACAAACTCAGCTTAGGTTTGGGGATGTAGGTATGGCAGGCCCAATCTACAAATCATGAGAAGAAATCTTCAGGATATGAAGAAAGAGCGATTCTGAGGCACTTGCTCAGGCTTTTGCATTTGGATTTTATATCAACGATGGCCGTGGAATGTGGGGAGGACTCATGGGCCATGGACGAATATTCCTCTCTGTTGATTTGGCCCGATCCCAATTGTTATTCCTCAATCTGTGGGATGGGAGGTCTCCTTTCAGGTTTATTATCTCAGGTGTCTGAACAAAAGAGGAATTCCAAAGCAGAGCCCTGGGGAAGAGTCAAGGGAAAACCCAAACTATGGTTAAAAATTGGGGCCTAGGGGTATGGCAGGCACTATAAGCTGTCTCTTCATCCAGCCACTGAGAGGCTTTACTTGAGGGCTGGGCTCAGGGTGAGGGTCACAGTGTGTGTTTGTGACCAACGTGGCACGCGAGCATGGGCGGGGCCTCATGGGCCACACTGGTTTCAACTAAACTATACCTTGGACAACATGCCAAACACAAGGTCTCTTGCCATGGGGAAGGTCTTCTGATTTCTGCATCATTTTCAACCCTGGGCAGTGGTTGGAGATAAGGTCTAGGTTCCGAAGCTTGAAAAATCGCACTTGGGAATAGATGACGATCTAAGGCGATGGCGCGTCTGATATGCTCAATGTGCAGTCAACTGCCTGGGTGTTGGTCAGGAGGTTCTGGCTCAGGTTGTGTCAGACAGTGCACTAGTGCCCAAGTTAGACTATATAATTTGGGTACAGTCGAGTGCCCTGTAGGTTTATCCTCATTTGAGGTGCCTGGGCACCTCATTAGGCAAGATATTTTTTCTAGAGGGCAGGCAGAGTGCTGCATTGTGGGTCCGGAATTGCCAAAATGGAGGATCTGGGCCAGGAGTTTGAGGACAGAAGTCTGAGAACACAAGATAGACTTGGGCTTCAGGCCGAGGGCACAGTAGTTACCCCCTGCAGATCGGAAACAATATCTAAGCATCTGAAGTCAGGGCGAGGATGAGACGTTGGCTCAGGTTGTAGTTTCTGTGCATGATTGCCCCTTCAAGAAAGGAGCGGAATCTCAAGGCCATGGAGATTTTCCCACATTGGGAGTTGTGTGATGCCCCCTTCAAGGATTCCTTCTGCGGGACAATTGAGACCTGTTGGGCAGCTCCAGGACATCCCATATGGAATGACTCCAGAGCACCGTTCGAGGATGGATGCCAGGGAAGCCCGCCTCTCTTTCCAATTGTCTCCTAGCTACGATACAGTTGTGATCGGATGGCTCTGCGGAAGCAACCGGGGTGGCTGAGTTGAAATGGACATTCCTGAGGATGGGGCCTAAAGTGTGTTTTGTCCATGAGGGCCTTGGAATGGGGCGGTGGCACCGTAACCCTGAAGTATTCTCCTACGCTTTTGACATAGCTCCCATGCACAAGTTTCCTTGTGGAGAGGAGATTTGTTCTGATGGGTGCCTCAGGAAAACCCTTATGCTGGTCTTGGAATCCAGGCTCTTGAGGAGACATGCCTGTAAACCAAAGCAATGGATCCGATTATTGCCTAGGATCCTGTCTGGTTCAATCTTCTTCTCTGGGGATATCCGTCTATGGAATGAGTGGAGATAGATGCTCACCTGGTGTCAGACCACCCTTGTTTGTCCCTGGAGACCTACACTATTGGGATGGCCTCGGGGACCTTGGAGAGTTCTCCCAATTTGTAAGATTTTGGACAATGGAATGGGCAGAATTCCCATGGATTGTGTAGGCACAGTCCGAATGTGTGGCTCCAGGGGCCCCAGCCTGGAGGGTGTGTGGCCCAGGACTTTGAGGACAGAAGTCTGAAAACGCAAACTCACCTTATGTTTGGGGACGTAGGTATGGCAGGCACAATCTACAAACCATGAGAAGAACTCTTCAGGATATGAAGAAAGAGCGAGTCTGAGGCACTTGCTCAGGCTTTTGTCTCTGGGTTTTATATCAATGATGGCCATGGAATGTGGGGAGGCCTCATGGGCCATGGACGAAACTTCCTCTCTGTGGATTTGACCCGGTCCCAATTATTTTTCGTCAATCTGTGGGATGGGAGGTCTCCTTTCATGTTTATTACCTCAGGTGTCCGAACAAAAGAAGAATTCCAAAGCAGAGCCCTGGGGAAGAGTGAAGGGACAACACAAACTATGGTTAAAAATTGGGGCCTAGGGGCATGGCAGGCCCAATGAGCTGTCTCTTCATCCAGCCACTGAGCGGCCTTACTTGAGGACTGGGCTCAGGCTGAGGGTCAAATGTGTGTTTGTGACAAATGTGGCCCGCGAGCATGGGCGGGGCCTCATGGGCCAAACTGGTTTCCACTACACTGGACCTTGGACAACATGGCAATCACAAGATCTCTTGCCATGGGGAAGGTGTTCTGATTTCTGCATCATTTTCAATCGTGAGCAGTGATTGGACATAAGGTATAGGTTCTGAAGCCTGAAAAATCGCAGTTGGCAAGAGATGACGACCTAAGGCCATGGCGCGTCTGATATGCTCAGTGTGCGGTCAGCTGCCTGGGTTTTGGTCAGGAGATTCTGGCTCAGGTTGTGTCAGACAGTGCATTAGTACCCAGGTTAGACTATATAATTTGGGTACAGTCGAGTGCCGTGTAGGTTTATCCTCATTTGAGGTTCCTGGGCTCCTCATTAGGCAAGATATTTTTTCTAGAGGGCTGGCAGAGTGCTGCATTGAGGGTCCGGAATTGCCAAACTTTTTGGCTTCTGGGCCAGGAGTGTGAGGACAGAAGTCAGAGAACACAAGCTAGACTTGAGTTTCAGGCCGAGGGAACGGCTGGTACCCCCTGCAGTCGCAACCATATTCTCAAGCATCTGAAGTCACGGCGAGATCAGACGTTGGCTCAGGTTGGAGTTTCTGTGCATGACTGCCCCTTCATGAACGGAGCGGAATCTCAAGGCCATGGAGGTTTTTCGACGTGGGAGTGGCTGGATGCCCCCTTCAATGATTCCTTCTGTGTGACAATAGAGACCTGTTCGGCAGCTCCAGGACATCCCATATGGAATGACCAGAGCACCCTTGGAGAATGGATGCCAAGGAAGCCCGCCTCACAATCCAATTGTCTACTAGCCACAATACAGTTGAGATCGGATCCCTCTGCGGGAGCAACCGGGGTGGCTGAGTTGAAATGTACTTTCCTGAGGATGGGCCCTAATGTGTGTTTGTGTCCATGAGGGCCTTGAAATGGGGCGGTGGCACTGGGACCCTGAAGTATTCTCCTAAGCTTTTGACATAGCTCCCATGCACAAGTTTCCTTGTGGAGAGGAGATTTGTTCTGATGAGTGCCTCAGGTAACCCATTATGCTGGTATTGGAATCCAGACGTTTGAAGAGACATGTTTGTAAACCAAAGCAATGTATTCAATTATGGCCTAGGGTCCTGTCTTCTTCATTCTTCTTCTCTGGGGATATTCATCTATGGAATGAGTGGAGGTAGATGCTCACCTGGTGTCTTACCTCCCTTGTTTGTCCACGGAGACCTACACTATTGGGATGGACTCGGGGACTTTGGAGAGTTCTCCTAATTTGTACGATTTTGGACAATTGAATGGGCAGAATTCCCATGGATTGGGTAGGCACAGTCCTAATGTGAGGCTTCAGGGGCCCCAGCCTGAGGGTATGTGGCCCAGGACTTTGAGGACAGAAGTCTGAAAGCACAAACTCAGCTTAGGTTTGGGGATGTAGGTATATCAGGCCCAATCTACAAATCATGAGAAGAAATCTTCAGGATATGAAGAAAGAGCGATTCTGAGGAACTTGCTCAGGCTTTTGCATTTGGATTTTATATCAACGATGGCCGTGGAATGTGGGGAGAACTCATGGGCCATGGACGAATCTTCCTCTCTGTGGATTTGGCCCTATCCCAATTGTTTTTCGTCAATCTGTGGGATGGGAGGTCTCCTTTCAGGATTTTTACCTCAGGTGTCTGAACAAAAGAGGAATTCCAAAGCAGAGCCCTGGGGAAGAGTGAACGGAAAATCCAAACTATGGTTAAAAATTGGGGCCTAGGGGCAATGCAGGCACAATAAGCTGTCTCTTCATCCAGCCACTGAGAGGCCTTACTTGAGGGCTGGGCTCAGGGTGAGGGTCACAGTGTGTGTTTGTGACCAACGTGGCACGCGAGCATGGGCGGGGCCTCATGGGCCACACTGGTTTCAACTACACTGGACCTTGGACAACATGCCAATCACAAGGTCTCTTGCCATGGGGAAGGTGTTTTGATTTCTGCATCATTTTCATCCCTGGGCAGTGGTTGTAGATAAGGTCTCGGTTCTGAAGCATGAAAAATCGCAGTTGGGGAGAGATTACGATCTAAGGCCATGGCGGGTTTTATGTGATCAGGGTGTGGTCAGCTTTCTGGGTGTTGGTCAGGAGGTCCGGGCTCAGGTTGTGTTCGACAGTGCATTAGTGCCCAGGTTAGACTATATAATTTGGGTAACGTCGAGTGCTGTGTAGGTTTATCCTCATTTAAGGTGCCTGGGCAGCTCATGAGGCAATAATTTTTTTTCTAGAAGGCAGGCAGAGTGCTGCATTGTGGGTCCGGAATAGTCAAACTTGAGGGCTAAGGGGCCAGGAGTGTGAGGACGGAATCTGAGAAGACGAGCTAGACTTGGGCTTCAGGCCGAGGGCACGGCAGGTACTCCCTGCAGATCTGAACCAATATCTCATGCATCTGAAGTCAGGGCGAGGATCAGACGTTGGCTCAGGTTGGAGTTTCTGTGCATGACGGCAGCTTCATGAAGGGAGCGGAATCTCGGGGCCATTGAGGTTTTCCCACGTTGGGAGTTGTGGGATGCCCCCTTCAAGGATTCCTTCTGCGGGACAATTGAGACCTGTTGGACAGCTCCAGGACATCCCATATGGAATGACTCCAGAGCACCGTTCGCGGATGGATGCCTGGGAAGCCCGCCTCGCATTCCAATTGTCTCCTAGCAACAAGACAGTTTAGACCTGATGGCTCTGCCGGAGCAACCTGGGTGGCTGAGTTGAAATGGACTTTCCTGAGGATGGGTCCTAATATGTTTTTGTGTCCATGAAGGCCTTGGAATGGGGCAGTGGCACCGGGACCCTGAGTTACTCTCCTAAGATTTGGACATGGCTCCCATGCACAGGTTTCCTTGTGGAGACGAGATGAGTTCTGCTGGGGTGCCTCAGGAAAACCCCTATGCTCGTATTGGAATCAGGCTTTTGAGGACACATGCCTGTAACCCAAAGCAATGGATCCTATTATGGCCTAGGGTCCTGTCTGGTTCAACCTTCTTCTCTGAAGACATCCATCTATGGTATTAGTGGAAGTAGATTATCAGCTGGTGTCAGACAGCCCTTGTTTGTTCCGGGAGACCTACACTATTGGGATGGCATCAGGGACTTTGGAGGTTTCTCCTAATTTGTATGATTTTGGACCATGGAATGGGCAGAATTCCCATGGATTGGTAGGCACAGTACTAATGTGTGTCTCCAGGGGCTCAGCCTGAAGGGTGTGTGGCCCAAGACTTTGAGGACAGAAGTCTGAAAACACAAACTCAGCTTAGGTTTGGGGACGTAGGTATGGCAGGCATGATCTACAAACCATGAGAAGAACTCTTCAGTATATGAAGAAAGTGCGAGTCTGAGGCGCTTGCTCAGGCTTTTGACTCTGGATTTTGTATCAGCGATGGCCGTGGAATGTCGGGGAGGCCTCATGGGCCATGGATGAATCTTCCTCTCTGAGGATTTGGCCCGATTCCCAATTGCTTTTCGTCAATCTGTGGAATGGGAGGACTCATTTCAGTTTTGTTACCTCAGGTGTCCCACCAAAAGAGGAATTCCAAAGCAAAGCTGTGGGGAAGACTGAAGGGACAACCCGAACTATGGTTAAAAATTGGGGCCTAGGGGCATGGAAGGCCAATATGCTATCTCTTCATCCAGCCACTGAGTGGCCTTACTTGAGGACTGGGCTCAGCCTGAGGGTCACAATGTGCGTTTGTGACCAATGTGGCCGGCGAGCATGGGCGGGGCCTCATGGGCCACACTGGTTTCAACTACACTGAACGTTGGACAACATGCCAACCACAAGGTTTCTTGCCATGGGGAAGGAGTTCTGATTTCTGCATCACCTTCAACCCTGGGCAATGATTGGAGATAAGGTCTAGGTTCTGAAACCTGAAAACCGAGGTTGGGAAAAGATGTCGAACTAAGGCCACGGCGGCGCGATGTGCTCAGTGTGCGGCCAGCTGTCTGAGAGGGGCCAGGGGGTCCTGGCTCAAGCTGTGTCAGAAAGGGCATTAGTGCCTGGTCAGACTATGTATTTGGGGTACAGCCAAGGTCGGTGCAGGTTGATCCTCATTTGGGGTTACTGGGTAGCCCCAGAGGACAAAGTTTTTCTTCTGGAGGGTGGGCAGGGTGCTGCATTGTATTTCTGGATTGCCAAACTGGAGGGCTTGTGGGCCAGGAGTCTGACGACCAAAGTCTGAGAACACAAGCTAGGCTTAGGTTTCTGGGTGAGGCCATGGCAGGCACAATCTACAGACCTGAATCGAGATCTCGTGCATCTGAAGTCAGGGCGAGGATCAGACGATCGCTCAGGTTGGAATTTCTGTCCCTGATGGCCCCTTCATGTATGGGGGGGGCATCACGAGGCCATGGGGGTTTTCCCACGATGGGAGTTGTGAGAAGCTCCAAACTGCAGAGAGTCTTCTGCAGGACAATTGAGACCTGTTGCTTGGGTCCAGGCCAATGATTCTGAGCAGGGTTCTAAGGTTGGATGGCTTGGTAGCCCACCTCGCATTCTAATTGTCTCCTAGCAACAAGACAGGTTAGATCTTTTGGATCTGTGGGGAGCAACCGAGGACGCTGAGTTGAAATGGACACCCCTGGGGATGGGTCCTAATGTGCTTTTGTGTCTATGGAGACCTTTGTATGAAGCGGTGGCACTGGGGCCCTAAAGGGTTCTCCTAAACAGAGGCTTTGACACAGCTCCAACGTGCAAGTTTCCCATGTGTAGATGAGATGTTTTCTGATGGGTGAGTCAAGAAACAGCTATATGCTGTTTTGATATCCAGGCCTCTGAGGAGAGATGCCTGGAAACCAAAGCAATGGATCTGATTAGTGCCTAGGGGCCTGTTCTTTCCTTTTTACCTCTGGAGACATCTGTCTATGGGTCTGAGTGCAGGTAGGTGCTCAGGTGGGCTCAGATTGCCCCTGTTTTTCCTGGGAAGCCACCACTATTGAGATGGATCAGGGATTTGGAGGTTTATCCTATTAGAAGGGTTGTGGCCATTGGAATGGGCACACACAATTCCCTTGGAGAGGGCAAGTACAGTCCTCAGGTTTGGCTCCAGGGGCCTGAGCCTGTAGGTTGTGTAAGCCAGGGCTGTTTGAACAGTTGTCTGAAAACACAAACTCGGCTTATGTTTCGGGTCATAGGTATGGCAGGACTGACCTACAGACCATGAGGAGAACTCTTCGGGATTTGAAAAAAGGGCGAGTGTGAGGCTCCTGCTCAAGTTTTTGTCTCTGGATATCGTGTCACTCAGGGTCGTGGAATTTCTGGGTGACTTCATGGGAAATGGACGAGTCTTACTCTCTGGTGGTATGGCCCTGTCAAAAAGAGTTTGGGGTCAATCTGTGGGCTGGAAGAAGTCCGTTCTGTTGTTGTTGTTGTTGTTGTTGTTGTTTCTTTCTTTTTTAACCTCAGGTGTACCACCAAATTAGGGATTCCAGAGTAGAGCCCTGGGGAGGGGCGCCTGGACAATCAGAAATCTGGTTAAAAATGGGGGCCTAGGGACATGTCAAGCCCATTATGACATCTAATGGTCCAGCCACTGAGAGGACTTACTAGAGGACAGGTCTCATGCTGAGGGTCACAATGCGTATGTATGCCCTCATCGCATGCAAGAATGGGCGGGGCCTCAGGGTGAAAGCTGGTTTCTCCTACACTGAACGTTGGACAACGTGCCAACCACAAGGGTTCTTGCCATGGGTAAGGAGGAGTTCTGATTTCTGCATCACACTCACCCCTCGGCAGTGATTGGAAATAAGGTCTCGGTTCTGAAGCCTGACAACGGAGGTAGGGAAGAGATGATGACCTAAGGCCATGGCGGGTTTCATGTGCTCAGTGTGCGGTCAGCTTTCTGGGTGTTGGTCAGGAGGTCCGGGCTCAGGTTGTGTTCGACAGTGCATTAGTGCCCAGGTTAGAGTATATAATTTGGGTAACGTCGAGTGCTGTGTAGGTTTATCCTCATTTAAGGTGCCTGGGCAGCTCATGAGGCAATAATTTTTTTTTTCTAGAGGCAGGCAGAGTGCTGCATTGTGGGTCCGGAATTGCCAACCTTGAGGGCTTCTGGGCCAGGAGTGTGAGGACGGAAGTCTGAGAAGACAAGCTAGACTAGGGTTTCAGGTTGAGGGCACGGCAGGTACCCCCTGCAGATCTGAACCAATATCTCATGCATCTGAAGTCAGGGCGAGGATCAGACGTTGGCTCAGGTTGTAGTTTCTGTGCATGATGGCCGCTTCATGAAGGGAGCGGAATCTCGGGGCCATTGAGGTTTTCCCACGTTGGGAGTTGTGGGATGCCCCCTTCAAGGATTCCTTCTGCGGGACAATTGAGACCTGTTGGACAGCTCCAGGACATCCCATATGGAATGACTCCAGAGCACCGTTCGCGGATGGATACCTGGGAAGCCCGCCTCGCATTCCAATTATCTCCTAGCAACAAGACAGTTTAGATCTGATGGCTCTGCCAGAGCCACCGTGGTGGCTGAGTTGAAATGGACATTCCTGAGGATGGGTCCTAATGTGTTTTTGTGTCCATGAGGGCCTTGGAATGGGGCAGTGGCACCGGGACCCTGAAGTACTCTCCTAAGCTTTGGACATGGCTCCCATGCACAGATTTCCTTGTGGAGACGAGATGAGTTCTGATGGGTGCCTCAGGAAAACCCCTATGCTCGTATTGGAATCAGGCTTTTGAGGACACATGCCTGTAACCCAAAGCAATGGATCCTATTATGGCCTAGGGTCCTGTCTGGTTCAATCTTCTTCTCTGGGGACATCCATCTATGGTATGAGTGGAGGTCGATTATCAGCTGGTGTCAGACAGCCCTTGTTTGTTCCGGGCGACCTACACTATTGGGATGGCCTCAGGGACTTTGGAGGTTTCTCCTAATTTGTATGATTTTGGACCATGGAATGGGCAGAATTCCCATGGATTGGTAGGCACAGTCCTAATGTGTGTCTCCAGGGGCCCAGCCTGGAGGATGTGTGGCCCAAGACTTTGAGGACAGAAGTCTGAAAACACAAACTCAGCTTAGGTTTGGGGACGTAGGTATGGCAGGCCCGATCTACAAACCATGAGAAGAACTCTTCAGTATATGAAGAAAGTGCGAGTCTGAGGCGCTTGCTCAGGCTTTTGTCTCTGGATTTTGTATCAGCGATGGCCGTGGAATGTCGGGGAGGCCTCATGGGCCATGGACGAATCTTCCTCTCTGAGGATTTGGCCCGATTCCCAATTGCTTTTCGTCAATCTGTGGGATGGGAGGACTCATTTCAGTTTTGTTACCTCAGGTGTCCCACCAAAAGAGGAATTCCAAAGCAAAGCCGTGGGGAAGACTGAAGGGACAACCCGAACTATGGTTAAAAATTGGGGCCTTGGGGCATGGCAAGCCCAATATGCTATCTCTTCATCCAGCCACTGAGTGGCCTTACTTGAGGACTGGGCTCAGCCTGAGGGTCACAATGTGCGTTTGTGACCAATGTGGCTGGCGAGCATGGGCGGGGCCTCATGGGCCACACTGGTTTCAACTACACTGAACGTTGGACAACATGCCAACCACAAGGTTTCTTGCCATGGGGAAGGAGTTCTGATTTCTGCATCACCTTCAACCCTGGGCAGTGATTGGAGATAATGTCTAGGTTCTGAAACCTGAAAACCGAGGTTGGGAAAAGATGACGACCTAAGGCCACGGCGGCTCGATGTGCTCAGTGTGCGGCCAGCTGTCTGGGAGGGGCCAGGGGGTCCATGCTCAGGCTGTGTCAGAAAGGGCATTAGTGCCCTGGTCAGCCTAAGTATTTGGGGTACAGCCAAGTTCGGTGCAGGTTGATCCTCATTTGGGGTTTCTGGGTAGCCCCAGAGGACAATGTTTTTATTCTGGAGGGCGGGCATGGTGCTGCATTGTAGATCTGGATTGCCAAACTGGAGGGCTTGTGGGCCAGTAGTCTGACGACCAAAGTCTGAGAACACAAGCTAGGCTTAGGTTTCTGGGTGAGGCCATGGCAGGCACAATCTACAGACCTGAATCGAGATCTCGTGCATCTGAAGTCAGGGCGAGGATCGGACGATCGCTCAGGTTGGAGTTTCTGTCCCTGATGGCCCCTTCATGAGTGGGGGGGCATCACGAGGCCATGGGGGTTTTCCCACGATGGGAGTTGTGAGAAGCTCCAAACTGCAGAGAGTCTTCTGCAGGACAATTGAGACCTGTTGCTTGGGTCCAGGCCAATGATTCTGAGCAGGGTTCTAAGGATGGATGGCTGGGTAGCCCACCTCGCATTCCAATTGTCTCCTAGCAACAAGACAGGTTAGATCTTTTGGATCTGTGGGGAGCAACCGAGGACGCGGAGTTGAAATGGACACCCCTGGGGATGGGTCCTAATGTGCTTTTGTGTCTATGGAGACCTTTGTATGAAGCGGTGGCACTGGGGCCCTAAAGGGTTCTCCTAAACAGAGGCTTTGACACAGGTCCAACGTGCAAGTTTCCCATGTGTAGATGAGATGTTTTCTGATGGGTGAGTCAAGAAACAGCTATATGCTGTTTTGATATCCAGGCCTCTGAGGAGAGATGCCTGGAAACCAAAGCAATGGATCTGATTAGTGCCTAGGGGCCTGTTCTTTCCTTTTTACCTCTGGAGACATCTGTCTATGGGTCTGAGTGCAGGTAGGTGCTCAGTTGGGCTCAGATTGCCCCTGTTTTTCCTGGGAAGCCACCACTATTGAGATGGATCAGGGATTTGGAGGTTTATCCTATTAGAAAGGATGTGGCCATTGGAATGGGCACACACAATTCCCTTGGAGAGGGCAAGTATAGTCCTCAGGTTTGGCTCCAGGGGCCTGAGCCTGTAGGTTGTGTAGGCCAGGGCTGTTTGGACAGTTGTCTGAAATCACAAACTCGGCTTATTTTTCGAGTCATAGGTATGGCAGGACTGACCTACAGACCATGAGGAGAACTCTTCGGGATTTGAAAAAAGGGCGAATGTGAGGCTCCTGCTCAAGTTTTTGTCTCTGGATTTCGTGTCACTCGTGGTCGTGGAATTTCTGGGTGACTTCATGGGAAATGGACGAGTCTTACTCTCTGGTGGTTTGGCCCCGTCCAAAGAGTTTGGGGTCAATCTGTGGGCTGGAAGAAATCCGTTTTTTTTTTTGTTGTTGTTGTTGTTTTCTTTTTTAACCTCAGGTGTCCCACCAAATGAGGGATTACAGAGTAGAGCCCTGGGGAGGGGCGACTGGACAACCAGAAATCTGGTTAAAAATTGGGGCCTAGGGACATGTCAAGCCCATTATGACATCTAATGGTCCAGCCACTGAGAGGACTTACTAGAGGACAGGACTCATGCTGAGGGTCACAATGCGTATGTATGCCCTCGTCGCACGCAAGAATGGGCGGGGCCTCAGGGTGAATGCTGGTTTCTCCTACACTGAACGTTGGACAACGTGCCAACCACAAGGGTTCTTGCCATGGGTAAGGAGGAGTTCTGATTTCTGCATCACACTCACCCCTGGGCAGTGATTGGAGATAAGGTCTCGGTTCTGAAGCCTGAAAACGGAGGTAGGGAAGAGATGATGACCTAAGGCCATGGCGGGTTTTATGTGCTCAGTGTGTGGTCATCTTTCTGGGTGTTGGTCAGGAGGTCCGGGCTCAGGTTGTGTTCGACAGTGCATTAGTGCCCAGGTTAGACTATATAATTTGGGTAACGTCGAGTGCTGTGTAGGTTTTTCCTCATATAAGGTGCCTGGGCAGCTCATGAGGCAATAATTTTTTTTCTAGAGGGCAGGCAGAGTGCTGCATTGTGGGTCCGGAATTGCCAACCTTGAGGGCTTCGGGGCCAGGAGTGTGAGGACGGAAGTCTGAGAAGACAAGCTAGACTTGGGTTTCAGGTTGAGGGCATGGTAGGTACCCCCTGCAGATCTGAACCAATATCTCATGCATCTGAATTCAGGGCGAGGATCAGACGTTGGCTCAGGTTGTAGTTTCTGTGCATGACGGCCGCTTCATGAAGGGAGCGGAATCTCGGGGCCATTGAGGTTTTCCCACGTTGGGAGTTGTGGGATGCCCCCTTCAAGGATTCCTTCTGCGGGACAATTGAGACCTGTTGGACAGCTCCAGGACATCCCATATGGATGACTCCAGAGCACCGTTCGCAGATGGATGCCTGGGAAGCCCGCCTCGCATTCCAATTGTCTCCTAGCAACAAGACAGTTCAGATCTGATGGCTCTGCTGGAGCAACCGGGGTGGCTGACTTGAAATGGACTTTCCTGAGGATGGGTCCTAATGTGTTTTTGTGTCCATGAGGGCCTTGGAATGGTGCAGTGGCACCGGGACCCTGAAGTACTCTCCTAAGCTTTGGACATGGCTCCCATGCACAGGTTTCCTTGTGGAGACGAGATGAGTTCTGATGGGTGCCTCAGGAAAACCCCTATGCTCGTATTGGAATCAGGCTTTTGAGGACACATGCCTGTAACCCAAAGCAATGGATCCTATTATGGCCTAGGGTCCTGTCTGGTTCAATCTTCTTCTCTGGGGACATCCATCTATGGTATGAGTGGAGGTCGATTATCAGCTGGTGTCAGACAGCCCTTGTTTGTTCCGAGCGACCTACACTATTGGGATGGCCTCAGGGACTTTGGAGGTTTCTCCTAATTTGTATGATTTTGGACCATGGAATGGGCAGAATTCCTATGGATTGGTAGGCACAGTCCTAATATATGTCTCCAGGGGCCCAGCCTGGAGGGTGTGTGGCCCAAGACTTTGAGGACAGAAGTCTGAAAACACAAACTCAGCTTAGGTTTGGGGACGTAGTTATGGCAGGCCCGATCTACAAACCATGAGAAGAACTCTTCAGGATATGAAGAAAGTGCGAGTCTGAGGCGCTTGCTCAGGCTTTTGTCTCTGGATTTTGTATCAGCGATGGCCGTGGAATGTCGGGGAGGCCTCATTGGCCATGGACGAATCTTCCTCTCTGAGGATTTGGCCCGATTCCCAATTGCTTTTCGTCAATCTGTGGGATGGGAGGACTCATTTCAGTTTTGTTACCTCAGGTGTCCCACCAAAGAAGGAATTCCAAAGCAAAGCCGTGGGGAAGACTGAAGGGACAACCCGAACTATGGTTAAAAATTGGGGCCTAGGGACATGGCAAGCCAAATATGCTATCTCTTCATCCAGCCACTGAGTGGCCTTACTTGAGGACTGGGCTCAGCCTGAGGGTCACAATGTGCGTTTGTGACCAATGTGGCCGGCGAGCATGGGCGGGGCCTCATGGGCCACACTGGTTTCAACTACACTGAACGTTGGACAACATGCCAACCACAAGGTTTTTTGCCATGGGGAAGGAGTTCTGATTTCTGCATCACCTTCAACCCTGGGCAGTGATTGGAGATAAGGTCTAGGTTCTGAAACGTGAAAATCGAGGTTGGGAAAAGATGACGACCTAAGGCCACAGCGGCTCGATGTGCCCAGTGTGCGGCCAGCTGTCTGGGAGGGGCCAGGGGGTCCAGGCTCAGGCTGTGTCAGAAAGCGCATTAGTGCCCTGGTCAGCCTATGTATTTGGGGTACAGCCAATGTCGGTGCAGGTTGATCCTCATTTGGGGTTACTGGGTAGCCCCAGAGGACAATGTTTTTCTTATGGAGGGCGGCCAGGGTGCTGCATTGTAGATATGGATTGCCAAACTGGAGGGCTTGTGGGCCAGTAGTCTCACGACCAAAGTCTGAGAACACAAGCTAGGCTTAGGTTTCTGGGTGAGGCCATGGCAGTCACAATCTACAGACCTGAATCGAGATCTCGTGCATCTGAAGTCAGGGCGAGGATCAGACGATCGCTCAGGTTGGAGTTTCTGTCCCTGATGGCCCCTTCATGAATGGGGGGGAATCACGAGGCCATGGGGGTTTTCCCACGGTGGTAGTTGTGAGAAGCTCCAAACTGCAGAGAGTCTTCTGCAGGACAATTGAGACCTGTTGCTTGGGTCCAGGCCAATGATTCTGAGCAGGGTTCTAAGGATGGATGGCTGGGTAGCCCACCTCGCATTCCAATTGTCTCCTAGCAACAAGACAGGTTAGATCTCCTGGATCTGTGGGGAGCAACCGAGGACGCTGAGTTGAAATGGACACCCCAGGGGATGGGTCCTAATGTGCTTTTGTGTCTATGGAGACCTTGGAATGAAGCGGTGGCACTGGGGCCCTAAAGGGTTCTCCTAAACAGAGGCTTTGACACAACTCCAACGTGCAATTTTCCCATGTGTAGATGAGATGTTTTCTGATGGGTGCGTCAAGAAACAGCTATATGCTGTTTTGATATCCAGGCCTCTGTGGAGAGATGCCTGGAAACCAAAGCAATGGATCTGATTAGTGCCTAGGGGCCTGTTCTTTCCTTTTTACCTCTGGAGACATCTGTCTATGGGTCGGAGTGCAGGTAGGTGCTCAGTTGGGCTCAGATTGCCCCTGTTTTTACTGGGAAGCCACCACTATTGAGATGGATTAGGGACTTTGGAGGTTTATCCTATTAGAAGGGTTGTGGCCATTGGAATGGGCACACACAATTCCCTTGGAGAGGGCAAGTACAGTCCTGAGGTTTGGCTCCAGGAGCCTGAGCCTGTAGGTTGTGTAGGCCAGGGCTGTTTGGACAGTTGTCTGAAAACACAAACTCGGCTTATGTTTCGGGTCATAGGTACGGCAGGACTGACCTACAGACCATGAGGAGAACTCTTCTGGATTAGAAAAAAGGGCGAGTGTGAGGCTCTTGCTCAAGTATTTGTCTCTGGATATCGTGTCACTCATGGTCGTGGAATTTCTGGGTGACTTCATGGGAAATGGACGAGTCTTACTCTCTGGTTGTTTGGCCCCGTCCAAAGAGTTTGGGGTCAATCTGTGGGCTGGAAGAATTTCGTTTTTTTTTTGTTGTTGTTGTTGTTGTTGTTTTCTTTTTTAACCTCAGGTGTCCCACCAAATGAGGGATTCCAGAGTAGAGCCCTGGGGAGGGGCGACTGGACAATCAGAAATCTGGTTAAAAATTTGGGACTAGGGACATGTCAAGCCCATTATGACATCTAATGGTCCAGCCACTGAAAGGACTTACTAGAGGACAGGACTCATGCTGAGGGTCACAATGCGTATGTATGCCCTCGTCGCACGCAAGAATGGGCAGGGCCTCAGGGTGAATGCTGGTTTCTCCTACACTGAACGTTGGACAACGTGCCAACCACAAGGGTTCTTGCCATGGGTAAGGAGGAGTTCTGATTTCTGCATCACACTCACCCCTGGGCAGTGATTGGAGATAAGGTCTCGGTTCTGAAGCCTGAAAACGGAGGTAGGGAAGAGATGATGACCTAAGGCCATGGCGGGTTTTATGTGCTCAGTGTGCGGTCATCTTTCTGGGTTTTGGTCAGGAGGTCCGGGCTCATGTTGTGTTCGACAGTGCATTAGTGCCCAGGTTAGACTATATAATTTGGGTAATGTCGAGTGCTGTGTAGGTTTATCCTCATATAAGGTGCCTGGGCAGCTCATGAGGCAATAATTTTTTTTCTAGAGGGCAGGCAGAGTGCTGCATTGTGGGTCCGGAATTGCCAACCTTGAGGGCTTCGGGGCCAGGAGTGTGAGGACGGAATCTGAGAAGACAAGCTAGACTTGTGATTCAGGGCGAGGGCACGGCAGGTACCCCCTGCAGATCTGAACCAATATCTCATGCATCTGAAGTCAGGGCGAGGATCAGACGTTGGCTCAGGTTGGAGTTTCTGTGCATGACGGCCGCTTCATGAAGGGAGGGGAATTTCGGGGCCATTGAGGTTTTCCCACGTTGGGAGTTGTGGGATGCCCCCTTCAAGGATTCCTTCTGCGGGACAATTGAGACCTGTTGGACAGCTCCAGGACATCCCATATGGATGACTCCAGAGCACCGTTCGCGGATGGATGCCTGGGAAGCCCGCCTCGCATTCCAATTGTCTCCTAGCAACAAGACAGTTCAGATCTGATGGCTCTGCCGGAGCAACCGGGGTGGCTGACTTAAAATAAACTTTCCTGAGGATGGGTCCTAATGTGTTTTTGTGTCCATGAGGGCTTTGGAATGGGGCAGTGGCACCGGGACCCTGAAGTACTCTCCTAAGCTTTGGACATGGCTCCCATGCACAGGTTTCCTTGTGGAGACGAGATGAGTTCTGATGGGTGCCTCAGGAAAACCCCTATGCTCGTATTGGAATCAGGCTTTTGAGGACACATGCCTGTAACCCAAAGCAATGGATCCTATTATGGCCTAGGGTCCTGTCTGGTTCAATCTTCTTCTCTGGGGACATCCATCTATGGTATGAGTGGAGGTCGATTATCAGCTGGTGTCAGACAGCTTTTGTTTTTCCGAGCGACCTACACTATTGGGATGGCCTCAGGGACTTTGGAGGATTCTCCTAATTTGTACGATTTTTGACAATGGAATGGGCAGAATTCCCGTGGATTGGGTGGGGGCAGTCCTAATGTGTGGCTCCAGGGGCCCCAGCGTGGAGGGAGTGTGGCCCAGGACTTTGAGGACAGAAGACTGAAAACACAAACTCAGCTTAAGTTTGGGGACGTAGTTATGGCAGGCCCGATCTACAAACCATGAGAAGAACTCTTCAGGATATGAAGAAAGTGCGAGTCTGAGGCGCTTGCTCAGGCTTTTGTCTCTGGATTTTGTATCAGCGATGGCCGTGGAATGTCGGGGAGGCCTCATGGGCCATGGACGAATCTTCCTCTCTGAGGATTTGGCCCGATTCCCAATTGCTTTTCGTCAATCTGTGGGATGGGAGGACTCATTTCAGTTTTGTTACCTCAGGTGTCCCACCAAAAGAGGAATTCCAAAGCAAAGCCGTGGGGAAGACTGAAGGGACAACCCGAACTATGGTTAAAAATTGGGGCCTTGGGGCATGGCAAGCCCAATATGCTATCTCTTCATCCAGCCACTGAGTGGCCTTACTTGAGGACTGGGCTCAGCCTGAGGGTCACAATGTGCGTTTGTGACCAATGTGGCCGGCGAGCATGGGCGGGGCCTCATGGGCCACACTGGTTTCAACTACACTGAACGTTGGACAACATGCCAACCACAAGGTTTTTTGCCATGAGGAAGGAGTTCTGATTTCTGCATCACCTTCAACCCTGGGCAGTGATTGGAGATAAGGTCTAGGTTCTGAAACGTGAAAACCGAGGTTGGGAAAAGATGACGACCTAAGACCACTGCG
Source organism: Mustela nivalis (assembly GCF_964662115.1). Lineage (NCBI taxonomy): Eukaryota > Metazoa > Chordata > Mammalia > Carnivora > Mustelidae > Mustela > Mustela nivalis. The sequence continues at coordinate 810,197 of NW_028136480.1, read as the reverse complement.
GCTCGATGTGCTCAGTGTGCGGCCACCTGTCTGGGAGGGGCCAGGGTGTCCAGGCTCAGGCTGTGTCAGAAAGCGCATTAGTGCCCTGGTCAGCCTATGTAATTGGGGTACAGCCAATGTCGGTGCAGGTTGATCCTCATTTGGGGTTACTGCGTAGCCCCAGAGGACAATGTTTTTCTTATGGAGGGCGGGCAGGGTGCTGCATTGTAGATCTGGATTGCCAAACTGGAGGGCTTGTGGGCCAGTAGTCTCACGACCAAAGTCTGAGAACACAAGCTAGGCTTAAGTTTCTGGGTGAGGCCATGGCAGGCACAATCTACAGACCTGAATCGAGATCTCGTGCATCTGAAGTCAGGGCGAGGATCAGACGATCGCTCAGGTTGGAGTTTCTGTCCCTGATGGCCCCTTCATGAATGGGGGGGAATCACGAGGCCATGGGGGTTTTCCCACGGTGGGAGTTGTGAGAAGCTCCAAACTGCAGAGAGTCTTCTGCAGGACAATTGAGACCTGTTGCTTGGGTCCAGGCCAATGATTCTGAGCAGGGTTCTAAGGATGGATGGCTGGGTAGCCCACCTCGCATTCCAATTGTCTCCTAGCAACAAGACAGGTTATATCTCCTGGATCTGTGGGGAGCAACTGAGGACGCTGAGTTGAAATGGACACCCCTGGGGATGGGTCCTAATGTGCTTTTGTGTCTATGGAGACCTTGGAATGAAGCGGTGGCACTGGGGCCCTAAAGGGTTCTCCTAAACAGAGGCTTTGACACAACTCCAACGTGCAATTTTCCCATGTGTAGATGAGATGTTTTCTGATGGGTGCGTCAAGAAACAGCTATATGCTGTTTTGATATCCAGGCCTCTGAGGAGAGATGCCTGGAAACCAAAGCAATGGATCTGATTAGTGCCTAGGGGCCTGTTCTTTCCTTTTTACCTCTGGAGACATCTGTCTATGGGTGTGAGTGCAGGTAGGTGCTTAGTTGGGCTCAGATTGCCCCTGTTTTTCCTGGGAAGCCACCACTATTGAGATGGATTAGGGACTTTGGAGGTTTATCCTATTAGAATGGTTGTGGCCATTGGAATGGGCACACACAATTCCCTTGGAGAGGGCAAGTACAGTCCTGAGGTTTGGCTCCAGGAGCCTGAGCCTGTAGGTTGTGTAGGCCAGGGCTGTTTGGACAGTTGTCTGAAAACACAAACTCGGCTTATGTTTCGGGTCATAGGTATGGCAGGACTGACCTACAGACCATGAGGAGAACTCTTCTGGATTAGAAAAAAGGGCGAGTGTGAGGCTCTTGCTCAAGTTTTTGTCTCTGGATATCGTGTCACTCATGGTCGTGGAATTTCTGGGTGACTTCATGGGAAATGGACGAGTCTTACTCTCTGGTTGTTTGGCCCCGTCCAAAGAGTTTGGGGTCAATCTGTGGGCTGGAAGAATTTCGTTTTTTTTTTTTTTTTTTTTTTTTGTTGTTGTTTTCTTTTTTAACCTCAGGTGTCCCACCAAATGAGGGATTCCAGAGTAGAGCCCTGGGGAGGGGCGACTGGACAATCAGAAATCTGGTTAAAAATTGGGGCCTAGGGACATGTCAAGCCCATTATGACATCTAATGGTCCAGCCACTGAAAGGACTTACTAGAGGACAGGACTCATGCTGAGGGTCACAATGCGTATGTATGCCCTCGTCGCACGCAAGAATGGGCGGGGCCTCAGGGTGAATGCTGGATTCTCCTACACTGAACGTTGGACAACGTGCCAACCACAAGGGTTCTTGCCATGGGTAAGGAGGAGTTCTGATTTCTGCATCACACTCACCCCTGGGCAGTGATTGGAGATAAGGTCTCGGTTCTGAAGCCTGAAAACGGAGGTAGGGAAGAGATGATGACCTAAGGCCATGGCGGGTTTTATGTGCTCAGTGTGCGGTCACCTTTCTGGGTGTTGGTCAGGAGGTCCGGGCTCAGGTTGTGTTCGACAGTGCATTAGTGCCCAGGTTAGACTATATAATTTGGGTAACGTCGAGTGCTGTGTAGGTTTATCCTCATTTAAGGTGCCTGGGCAGCTCATGAGGCAATAATTTTTTTTTCTAGAGGGCAGGCAGAGTGCTGCATTGTGGGTCCGGAAATGCCAACCTTGAGGGCTTCGGGGCCTGGAGTGTGAGGACAGAAGTCTGAGAAGACAAGCTAGACTTGGGTTTCAGGTTGAGGGCATGGCAGGTACCCCCTGCAGATCTGAACCAATATCTCATGCATCTGAAGTCAGGGCGAGGATCAGACGTAGGCTCAGGTTGGAGTTTCTGTGCATGACGGCCGCTTCATGAAGGGAGCGGAATTTCGGGGCCATTGAGGTTTTCCCACGTTGGGAGTTGTGGGATGCCCCCTTCAAGGATTCCTACTGCGGGACAATTGAGACCTGTTGGACAGCTCCAGGACATCCCATATGGATGACTCCAGAGCACCGTTCGCGGATGGATGCCTGGGAAGCCCGCCTCGCATTCCAATTGTCTCCTAGCAACAAGACAGTTCAGATCTGATGGCTCTGCCGGAGCAACCGGGGTGGCTGACTTAAAATAAACTTTCCTGAGGATGGGTCCTAATGTGTTTTTGTGTCCATGAGGGCTTTGGAATGGGGCAGTGGCACCGGGACCCTGAAGTACTCTCCTAAGCTTTGGACATGGCTCCCATGCACAGGTTTCCTTGTGGAGACGAGATGAGTTCTGATGGGTGCCTCAGGAAAACCCCTATGCTCGTATTGGAATCAGGCTTTTGAGGACACATGCCTGTAACCCAAAGCAATGGATCCTATTATGGCCTAGGGTCCTGTCTGGTTCAATCTTCTTCTCTGGGGACATCCATCTATGGTATGAGTGGAGGTCGATTATCAGCTGGTGTCAGACAGCCCTTGTTTTTCCGAGCGACCTACACTATTGGGATGGCCTCAGGGACTTTGGAGGATTCTCCTAATTTGTACGATTTTTGACAATGGAATGGGCAGAATTCCCATGGATTGGGTGGGGGCAGTCCTAATGTGTGGCTCCAGGGGCCCCAGCGTGGAGGGAGTGTGGCCCAGGACTTTGAGGACAGAAGACTGAAAACACAAACTCAGCTTAAGTTTGGGGACGTAGTTATGGCAGGCCCGATCTACAAACCATGAGAAGAACTCTTCAGGATATGAAGAAAGTGCGAGTCTGAGGCGCTTGCTCAGGCTTTTGTCTCTGGATTTTGTATCAGCGATGGCCGTGGAATGTCGGGGAGGCCTCATGGGCCATGGACGAATCTTCCTCTCTGAGGATTTGGCCCGATTCCCAATTGCTTTTCGTCAATCTGTGGGATGGGAGGACTCATTTCAGTTTTGTTACCTCAGGTGTCCCACCAAAAGAGGAATTCCAAAGCAAAGCCGTGGGGAAGACTGAAGGGACCACCCGAACTATGGTTAAAAATTGGGGCCTTGGGGCATGGCAAGCCCAATATGCTATCTCTTCATCCAGCCACTGAGTGGCCTTACTTGAGGACTGGGCTCAGCCTGAGGGTCACAATGTGCGTTTGTGACCAATGTGGCCGGCGAGCATGGGCGGGGCCTCATGGGCCACACTGGTTTCAACTACACTGAACGTTGGACAACATGCCAACCACAAGGTTTTTTGCCATGAGGAAGGAGTTCTGATTTCTGCATCACCTTCAACCCTGGGCAGTGATTGGAGATAAGGTCTAGGTTCTGAAACGTGAAAACCGAGGTTGGGAAAAGATGACGACCTAAGAACACTGCGGCTCGATGTGCTCAGTGTGCGGCCACCTGTCTGGGAGGGGCCAGGGTGTCCAGGCTCAGGCTGTGTCAGAAAGCGCATTAGTGCCCTGGTCAGCCTATGTAATTGGGGTACAGCCAATGTCGGTGCAGGTTGATCCTCATTTGGGGTTACTGCGTAGCCCCAGAGGACAATGTTTTTCTTATGGAGGGCGGGCAGGGTGCTGCATTGTAGATCTGGATTGCCAAACTGGAGGGCTTGTGGGCCAGTAGTCTCACGACCAAAGTCTGAGAACACAAGCTAGGCTTAGGTTTCTGGGTGAGGCCATGGCAGGCACAATCTACAGACCTGAATCGAGATCTCGTGCAACTGAAGTCAGGGCGAGGATCAGACGATCGCTCAGGTTGGAGTTTCTGTCCCTGATGGCCCCTTCATGAATGGGGGGGAATCACGAGGCCATGGGGGTTTTCCCACGGTGGGAGTTGTGAGAAGCTCCAAACTGCAGAGAGTCTTCTGCAGGACAATTGAGACCTGTTGCTTGGGTCCAGGCCAATGATTCTGAGCAGGGTTCTAAGGATGGATGGCTGGGTAGCCCACCTCGCATTCCAATTGTCTCCTAGCAACAAGACAGGTTATATCTCCTGGATCTGTGGGGAGCAACTGAGGACGCTGAGTTGAAATGGACACCCCTGGGGATGGGTCCTAATGTGCTTTTGTGTCTATGGAGACCTTGGAATGAAGCGGTGGCACTGGGGCCCTAAAGGGTTCTCCTAAACAGAGGCTTTGACACAACTCCAACGTGCAATTTTCCCATGTGTAGATGAGATGTTTTCTGATGGGTGCGTCAAGAAACAGCTATATGCTGTTTTGATATCCAGGCCTCTGAGGAGAGATGCCTGGAAACCAAAGCAATGGATCTGATTAGTGCCTAGGGGCCTGTTCTTTCCTTTTTACCTCTGGAGACATCTGTCTATGGGTGTGAGTGCAGGTAGGTGCTTAGTTGGGCTCAGATTGCCCCTGTTTTTCCTGGGAAGCCACCACTATTGAGATGGATTAGGGACTTTGGAGGTTTATCCTATTAGAAGGGTTGTGGCCATTGGAATGGGCACACACAATTCCCTTGGAGAGGGCAAGTACAGTCCTGAGGTTTGGCTCCAGGAGCCTGAGCCTGTAGGTTGTGTAGGCCAGGGCTGTTTGGACAGTTGTCTGAAAACACAAACTCGGCTTATGTTTCGGGTCATAGGTATGGCAGGACTGACCTACAGACCATGAGGAGAACTCTTCTGGATTAGAAAAAAGGGCGAGTGTGAGGCTCTTGCTCAAGTTTTTGTCTCTGGATATCGTGTCACTCATGGTCGTGGAATTTCTGGGTGACTTCATGGGAAATGGACGAGTCTTACTCTCTGGTTGTTTGGCCCCGTCCAAAGAGTTTGGGGTCAATCTGTGGGCTGGAAGAATTTCGTTTTTTTTTTTTTTGTTGTTGTTGTTGTTGTCGTTGTTGTTTTCTTTTTTAACCTCAGGTGTCCCACCAAATGAGGGATTCCAGAGTAGAGCCCTGGGGAGGGGCGACTGGACAATCAGAAATCTGGTTAAAAATTGGGGCCTAGGGACATGTCAAGCCCATTATGACATCTAATGGTCCAGCCACTGAAAGGACTTACTAGAGGACAGGACTCATGCTGAGGGTCACAATGCGTATGTATGCCCTCGTCGCACGCAAGAATGGGCGGGGCCTCAGGGTGAATGCTGGTTTCTCCTACACTGAACGTTGGACAACGTGCCAACCACAAGGGTTCTTGCCATGGGTAAGGAGGAGTTCTGATTTCTGCATCACACTCACCCCTGGGCAGTGATTGGAGATAAGGTCTCGGTTCTGAAGCCTGAAAACGGAGGTAGGGAAGAGATGATGACCTAAGGCCATGGCGGGTTTTATGTGCTCAGTGTGCGGTCATCTTTCTGGGTGTTGGTCAGGAGGTCCGGGCTCAGGTTGTGTTCGACAGTGCATTAGTGCCCAGGTTAGACTATATAATTTGGGTAACGTCGAGTGCTGTGTAGGTTTATCCTCATTTAAGGTGCCTGGGCAGCTCATGAGGCAATAATTTTTTTCCTAGAGGGCAGGCAGAGTGCTGCATTGTGGGTCCGGAATTGCCAACCTTGAGGGCTTCGGGGCCAGGAGTGTGAGGACGGAAGTCTGAGAAGACAAGCTAGACTTGGGTTTCAGGGTGAGGGCACGGCAGGTACCCCCTGCAGATCTGAACCAATATCTCATGCATCTGAAGTCAGGGCGAGGATCAGACGTAGGCTCAGGTTGGAGTTTCTGTGCATGACGGCCGCTTCATGAAGGGAGCGGAATGTCGGGGCCATTGAGGTTTTCCCACGTTGGGAGTTGTGGGATGCCCCCTTCAAGGATTCCTACTGCGGGACAATTGAGACCTGTTGGACAGCTCCAGGACATCCCATATGGATGACTCCAGAGCACCGTTCGCGGATGGATGCCTGGGAAGCCCGCCTCGCATTCCAATTGTCTCCTAGCAACAAGACAGTTTAGATCTGATGGCTCTGCCGGAGCAACCGGGGTGGCTGAGTTGAAATGGACTTTCCTGAGGATGGGTCCTAATGTGTTTTTGTGTCCATGAGGGCCTTGGAATGGGGCAGTGGCACCGGGACCCTGAAGTACTCTCCTAAGCTTTGGACATGGCTCCCATGCACAGGTTTCCTTGTGGAGACGAGATGAGTTCTGATGGGTGCCTCAGGAAAACCCCTAATCTCGTATTGGAATCAGGCTTTTGAGGACACATGCCTGTAACCCAAAGCAATGGATCCTATTATGGCCTAGGGTCCTGTCTGGTTCAATCTTCTTCTCTGGGGACATCCATCTATGGTATGAGTGGAGGTCGATTATCAGCTGGTGTCAGACAGCCCTTGTTTGTTCCGAGCGACCTACACTATTGGGATGGCCTCAGGGACTTTGGAGGTTTCTCCTAATTTGTATGATTCTGGACCATGGAATGGGCAGAATTCCCATGGATTGGTAGGCACAGTCCTAATGTGTGTCTCCAGGGGCCCAGCCTGGAGGGTGTGTGGCCCAAGACTTTGAGGACAGAAGTCTGAAAACACAAACTCAGCTTAGGTTTGGGGACGTAGGTATGGCAGGCCCGATCTACAAACCATGAGAAGAACTCTTCAGGATATGAAGAAAGTGCGAGTGTGAGGCGCTTGCTCAGGCTTTTGTCTCTGGATTTTGTATCAGCGATGGCCGTGGAATGTCGGGGAGGCCTCATGGGCCATGGACGAATCTTCCTCTCTGAGGATGTGGCCCGATTCCCAATTGCTTTTCGTCAATCTGTGGGATGGGAGGACTCATTTCAGTTTTGTTACCTCAGGTGTCCCACCAAAAGAGGAATTCCAAAGCAAAGCCGTGGGGAAGACTGAAGGGACAACCCGAACTATGGTTAAAAATTGGGGCCTAGGGGCATGGCAAGCCCAATATGCTATCTCTTCATCCAGCCACTGAGTGGCCTTACTTGAAGACTGGGCTCAGCCTGAGGGTCACAATGAGTGTTTGTGACCAATGTGGCCGGCGAGAATGGGCGGGGCCTCATGGGCCACACTGGTTTCAACTACACTGAACGTTGGACAACATGCAACCACAAGGTTTCTTGCCATGGGGAAGGAGTGCTGATTTCTGCATCACCTTCAACCCTGGGCAGTGATTGGAGATAAGGTCTAGGTTCTGAAACGTGAAAACCGAGGTTGGGAAAAGATGACGACCTAAGGCCACGGCGGCTCGATGTGCTCAGTGTGCGGCCGCTGTCCGGGAGGGGCCAGGGGGTCCAGGCTCAGGCTGTGTCAGAAAGCGCATTAGTGCCCTGGTCAGCCTATGTATTTGGGGTACAGCCAATGTCGGTGCAGGTTGATCCTCATTTTGGGTTACTGGGTAGCCCCAGAGGACAATGTTTTTCTTATGGAGGGCGGGCAGGGTGCTGAATTGTAGATATGGATTGCCAAACTGGAGGGCTTGTGGGCCAGTAGTGTGACGACCAAAGTCTGAGAACACATGCTAGGCTTAGGTTTCTGGTTGAGGCCATGGCAGGCACAATCTACAGACCTGAAATGAGATCTCGTGCATCTGAAGTCAGGGCGAGGATCAGACGATCGCTCAGGTTGGAGTTTCTGACCCTGATGGCCCCTTCATGAATGGGGTGGCATCACGAGGCCATGGGTGTTTTCCCACGGTGGGAGTTGTGAGAAGCTCCAAACTGCAGAGAGTCTTCTGCAGGACAATTGAGACCTGTTGCTTGGGTCCAGGCCAATGATTCTGAGCAGGGTTCTAAGGATGGATGGCTGGGTAGCCCACCTCGCATTCCAATTGTCTCCTAGCAACAAGACAGGTTAGATCTCCTGGATCTGTGGGGAGCAACCGAGGACGCTGAGTTGAAATGGACACCCCTGGGGATGTGTCCTAATGTGCTTTTGTGTCTATGGAGACCTTGGAATGAAGCGGTGGCACTGGGGCCTTAAAGGGTTCTCCTAAACAGAGGCTTTGACACAACTCCAACGTGCAATTTTCCCATGTGTAGATGAGATGTTTTCTGATGGGTGCGTCAAGAAACAGCTACATGCTGTTTTGATATCCAGGCCTCTGAGGAGAGATGCCTGGAAACCAAAGCAATGGATCTGATTAGTGCCTAGGGGCCTGTTCTTTCCTTTTTACCTCTGGAGACATCTGTCTATGGGTGTGAGTGCAGGTAGGTGCTCAGTTGGGCTCAGATTGCCCCTGTTTTTCCTGGGAAGCCACCACTATTGAGATGGATTAGGGACTTTGGAGGTTTATCCTATTAGAAGGGTTGTGGCCATTGGAATGGGCACACACAATTCCCTTGGAGAGGGCAAGTACAGTCCTGAGGTTTGGATCCAGGAGCCTGAGCCTGTAGGTTGTGTAGGCCAGGGCTGTTTGGACAGTTGTCTGAAAACACAAACTCGGCTTATGTTTCGGGTCATAGGTATGGCAGGACTGACCTACAGACCATGAGGAGAACTCTTCTGGATTAGAAAAAAGGGAGAGTGTGAGGCTCTTGCTCAAGTTTTTGTCTCTGGATATCGTGTCACTCATGGTCGTGGAATTTCTGGGTGACTTCATGGGAAATGGACGAGTCTTACTCTCTGGTTGTTTGGCCCCGTCCAAAGAGTTTGGGGTCAATCTGTGGGCTGGAAGAATTTCGTTTTTTTTTTTTTTTTTTGTTGTTGTTGTTGTTTTCTTTTTTAACCTCAGGTGTCCCACCAAATGAGGGATTCCAGAGTAGAGCCCTGGGGAGGGGCGACTGGACAATCAGAAATCTGGTTAAAAATTGGGGCCTAGGGACATGTCAAGCCCATTATGACATCTAATGGTCCAGCCACTGAAAGGACTTACTAGAGGACAGGACTCATGCTGAGGGTCACAATGCGTATGTATGCCCTCGTCGCACGCAAGAATGGGCGGGGCCTCAGGGTGAATGCTGGATTCTCCTACACTGAACGTTGGACAACGTGCCAACCACAAGGGTTCTTGCCATGGGTAAGGAGGAGTTCTGATTTCTGCATCACACTCACCCCTGGGCAGTGATTGGAGATAAGGTCTCGGTTCTGAAGCCTGAAAACGGAGGTAGGGAAGAGATGATGACCTAAGGCCATGGCGGGTTTTATGTGCTCAGTGTGCGGTCAGCTGTCTGGGTGTTGGTCAGGAGATCCGGGCTCAGGTTGTGTTCGACAGTGCATTAGTGCCCAGGTTAGACTATATAATTTGGGTAACGTCGAGTGCTGTGTAGGTTTATCCTCATTTAAGGTGCCTGGGCAGCTCATGAGGCAATAATTTTTTTTTCTAGAGGGCAGGCAGAGTGCTGCATTGTGGGTCCGGAAATGCCAAACTTGAGGGCTTCGGGGCCTGGAGTGTGAGGACGGAAGTCTGAGAAGACAAGCTAGACTTGGGTTTCAGGTTGAGGGCATGGCAGGTACCCCCTGCAGATCTGAACCAATATCTCATGCATCTGAAGTCAGGGCGAGGATCAGACGTTGGCTCCGGTTGGAGTTTCTGTGCATGACGGCCGCTTCATGAAGGGAGCGGAATTTCGGGGCCATTGAGGTTTTCCTACGTTGGGAATTGTGGGATGCCCCCTTCAAGGATTCCTACTGCGGGACAATTGAGACCTGTTGGACAGCTCCAGGACATCCCATATGGATGACTCCAGAGCACCGTTCGCGGATGGATGCCTGGGAAGCCCGCCTCGCATTCCAATTGTCTCCTAGCAACAAGACAGTTTAGATCTGATGGCTCTGCCGGAGCAACCGGGGTGGCTGACTTGAAATGGACTTTCCTGAGGATGGGTCCTAATGTGTTTTTGTGTCCATGAGGGCCTTGGAATGGGGCAGTGGCACCGGGACCCTGAAGTACTCTCCTAAGCTTTGGACATGGCTCCCATGCACAGGTTTCCTTGTGGAGACGAGATGAGTTCTGATGGGTGCCTCAGGAAAACCCCTAATCTCGTATTGGAATCAGGCTTTTGAGGACACATGCCTGTAACCCAAAGCAATGGATCCTATTATGGCCTAGGGTCCTGTCTGGTTCAATCTTCTTCTCTGGGGACATCCATCTATGGTATGAGTGGAGGTCGATTATCAGCTGGTGTCAGACAGCCCTTGTTTGTTCCGAGCGACCTACACTATTGGGATGGCCTCAGGGACTTTGGAGGTTTCTCCTAATTTGTATGATTCTGGACCATGGAATGGGCAGAATTCCCATGGATTGGTAGGCACAGTCCTAATGTGTGTCTCCAGGGGCCCAGCCTGGAGGGTGTGTGGCCCAAGACTTTGAGGACAGAAGTCTGAAAACAAAAACTCAGCTTAGGTTTGGGGACGTAGTTATGGCAGGCCCGATCTACAAACCATGAGAAGAACTCTTCAGGATATGAAGAAAGTGCGAGTCTGAGGCGCTTGCTCACGCTTTTGTCTCTGGATTTTGTATTAGCGATGGCCGCGGAATGTCGGGGAGGCCTCATGGGCCATGGACGAATCTTCCTCTCTGAGGATGTGGCCCGATTCCCAATTGCTTTTCGTCAATCTGTGGGATGGGAGGACTCATTTCAGTTTTGTTACCTCAGGTGTCCCACCAAAAGAGGAATTCCAAAGCAAAGCCGTGGGGAAGACTGAAGGGACAACCCGAAATATGGTTAAAAATTGGGGCCTAGGGGCATGGCAAGCCCAATATGCTATCTCTTCATCCAGCCACTGAGTGGCCTTACTTGAGGACTGGGCTCAGCCTGAGGGTCACAATGAGTGTTTGTGACCAATGTGGCCGGCGAGAATGGGCGGGGCCTCATGGGCCACACTGGTTTCAACTACACTGAACGTTGGACAACATGCCAACCACAAGGTTTCTTGCCATGGGGAAGGAGTGCTGATTTCTGCATCACCTTCAACCCTGGGCAGTGATTGGAGATAAGGTCTAGGTTCTGAAACCAGAAAACCGAGGATGGGAAAAGATGACGACCTAAGGCCACGGCGGCGCGATGTGCTCAGTGTGCGGCCAGCTGTCTGGGAGGGGCCAGGGGGTCCCGGTTCAGGCTGTGTCAGAAAGGGCATTAGTGCCCTGGTCAGCCTCTGTATTTGGGGTACAGCCATTGTCGGTGCAGGTTGATCCTCATTTTGGGTTACTGGGTAGCCCCAGAGGACAATGTTTTTCTTATGGAGGGCGGGCAGGGTGCTGCATTGTAGATATGGATTGCCAAACTGGAGGGCTTGTGGGCCAGTAGTGTGATGACCAAAGTCTGAGAACACATGCTAGGCTTAGGTTTCTGGTTGAGGCCATGACAGGCACAATCTACAGACCTAATCGAGATCTCGTGCATCTGAAGTCAGGGCGAGGATCAGACGATCGCTCAGGTTGGAGTTTCTGACCCTGATGGCCCCTTCATGAATGGGGTGGCATCACGAGGCCATGGGGGTTTTCCCACGGTGGGAGTTGTGAGAAGCTCCAAACTGCAGAGAGTCTTCTGCAGGACAATTGAGACCTGTTGCTTGGGTCCAGGCCAATGATTCTGAGCAGGGTTCTAAGGATGGATGGCTGGGTAGCCCACCTCGCATTCCAATTGTCTCCTAGCAACAAGACAGGTTAGATCTCCTGGATCTGTGGGGAGCAACCCAGGACGCTGAGTTGAAATGGACACCCCTGGGGATGTGTCCTAATGTGCTTTTGTGTCTATGGAGACCTTGGAATGAAGCGGTGGCACTGGGGCCCTAAATGGTTCTCCTAAACATAGGCTTTGACACAGCTCCACCGTGCAATTTTCCCATGTGTAGATGAGATGTTTTCTGATGGGTGCGTCAAGAAACAGCTATATGCTGTTTTGATATCCAGGCCTCTGAGGAGAAATGCCTGGAAACCAAAGCAATGGATCTGATTAGTGCCTAGGGGCCTGTTCTTTCCTTTTTACCTCTGGAGACATCTGTCTATGGGTCTGAGTGCAGGTAGGTGCTCAGTTGGGCTCAGATTGCCCCTGTTTTTCCTGGGAAGCCACCACTATTGAGATGGATCAGGGACTTTGGAGGTTTATCCTATTAGAAGGGTTGTGGCCATTGGAATGGGCAACCACAATTCCCTTGGAGAGGGCAAGTACAGTCCTCAGGTTTGGCTCCAGGGGCCTGAGCCTGTAGGTTGTGTAGCCCAGGGCTGTTTGGACAGTTGTCTGAAAACACAAACTCGGCTTATGTTTCGGGTCATAGGTATGGCAGGACTGACCTACAGACCATGAGGAGAACTCTTCGGGATTTGAAAAAAGGGCGAGTGTGAGGCTCTTGCTCAAGTTGTTGTCTCTGGATATCGTATCACTCATGGTCGTGGAATTTCTGGGTGACTTCATGGGAAATGGACGAGTCTTACTCTCTGGTGGTTTGGCCCCGTCCAAAGAGTTTGGGGTCAATCTGTGGGCTGGAAGAAGTCCGTTTTTTGTTGTTGTTGTTGTTGTTGTTGTTGTTGTTGTTTTCTTTTTAACCTCAGGTGTCCCACCAAATGAGGGATTCCAGAGTAGAGCCCTGGGGAGGGGCGACTGGACAATCAGAAATCTGGTTAAAAATTGGGGCCTAGGGACATGTCAAACCCATTATGACATCTAATGGTCCAGCCACTGAAAGGACTTACTAGAGGACTGGACTCATGCTGAGGGTCACAATGCGTATGTATGCCCTCGTCGCACGAAAGAATGGGCGGGGCCTCAGGGTGAATGCTGGTTTCTCCTACACTGAACGTTGGACAACGTGCCAACCACAAGGGTTCTTGCCATGGGTAAGGAGGAGTTCTGATTTCTGCATCACACTCACCCCTGGGCAGTGATTGGAGATAAGGTCTCGGTTCTGAAGCCTGAAAACGGAGGTAGGGAAGAGATGATGACCTAAGGCCATGGCGGGTTTTATGTGCTCAGTGTGCGGTCATCTTTCTGGGTGTTGGTCAGGAGGTCCGGGCTCAGGTTGTGTTCGACAGTGCATTAGTGCCCAGGTTAGACTATATAATTTGGGTAACGTCGAGTGCTGTGTAGGTTTATCCTCATTTAAGGTGCCTGGGCAGCTCATGAGGCAATAATTTTTTTTTCTAGAGGGCAGGCAGAGTGCTGCATTGTGGGTCAGGAAATGCCAACCTTGAGGGCTTCGGGGCCAGGAGTTGAGGACGGAAGTCTGAGAAGACAAGCTAGACTTGGGTTTCAGGTTGAGGGCACGGCAGGTACCCCCTGCAGATCTGAACCAATATCTCATGCATCTGAATTCAGGGCGAGGATCAGACGTTGGCTCCGGTTGGAGGTTCTGTGCATGACGGCCGCTTCATGAAGGAAGCGGAATGTCGGGGCCATTGAGGTTTTCCCACGTTGGGAGTTGTGGGATGCCCCCTTCAAGGATTCCTTTTGCGGGACAATTGAGACCTGTTGTACAGCTCCAGGACATCCCATATGGATGACTCCAGAGCACCGTTCGCGGATGGATGCCTGGGAAGCCCGCCTCGCAATCCAATTGTCTCCTAGCAACAAGAGAGTTTAGACCTGATGGCTCTGCCGGAGCAACCGGGGTGGCTGAGTTGAAATGGACTTTCCTGAGGATGGGTCCTAATGTGTTTTTGTGTCCCTGAGGGCCTTTGAATGGGGCAGTGGCACCGGGACCCTGAAGTACTCTCCTAAGCTTTGGACATGGCTCCCATGCACAGGATTCCTTGTGGAGACGAGATTAGTTCTGATGGGTGCCTCAGGAAAACCCCTATTCTCGTATTGGAATCAGGCTTTTGAGGACACATGCCTGTAACCCAAAGCAATGGATCCTATTATGGCCTAGGGTCCTGTCTGGTTCAATCTTCTTCTCTGGGGACATCCATCTATGGTATGAGTGGAGGTCGATTATCAGCTGGTGGCAGACAGCCCTTGTTTGTTCCGAGCGACCTGAACTATTGGGATGGCCTCAGGGACTTTGGAGGTTTCTCCTAATTTGTATGATTTTGGACTATGGAATGGGCAGAATTCCCATGGATTGGTAGGCACAGTCCTAATGTGTGTCTCCAGGGGCCCAGCCTGGAGGGTGTGTGGCCCAAGACTTTGAGGACAGAAGTCTGAAAACACAAACTCAGCTTAGGTTTGGGACGTAGGTATGGCAGGCACGATCTACAAACCATGAGAAGAACTCTTCAGGATATGAAGAAAGTGCGAGTCTGAGGCGCTTGCTCAGGCTTTTGTCTCTGGATTTTGTATCAGCGATGGCCGTGGAATGTCGGGGAGGCCACATGGGCCATGGATGAATCTTTCTCTCTGAGGATTTGGCCCGATTCCCAATTGCTTTTCGTCAATCTGTGGGATGGGAGGACTCATTTCAGTTTTGTTACCTCAGGTGTCCTACCAAAAGAGGAATTCCAAAGCAAAGCCGTGGGGAAGACTGAAGGGACAACCCGAAATATGGTTAAAAATTGGGGCCTAGGGGCATGGCAAGCCCAATATGCTATCTCTTCATCCAGCCACTGAGTGGCCTTACTTGAGGACTGGGCTCAGCCTGAGGGTCACAATGTGCGTTTGTGACCAATGTGGCCGGCCAGCATGGGCGGGGCCTCATGGGCCACACTGGTTTCAACTACACTGAACGTTGGACAACATGCCAACCACAAGGTTTCTTGCCATGGGGAAGGAGTTCTGATTTCTGCATCACCTTCAACCCTGGGCAGTGATTGGAGATAAGGTCTAGGTTCTGAAACCTGAAAACCGAGGTTGGGAAAAGATGACGACCTAAGGCCACAGCGGCTCGATGTGCTCAGTTTTCGGCCGGCTGTCTGAGAGGGGCCAGGGGGTCCAGGCTCAAGCTGTGTCAGAAAGGGCATTAGTGTCCTGGTCAGCCTATGTATTTGGTTTACAGCCAAGGTCGGTGCAGGTTGATCCTCATTTGGGGTTCCTGGGTAGCCCCAGAGGACAATATTTTTCTTCTTGAGGGCGGGCAGGGTGCTGCATTGTATTTCTGGATTGCCAAAATGGAGGGCTTTTGGGCCAGTAGTCTGACGACAAAAGTCTGAGAACACAAGCTAGGCTTAGGTTTAGGGGTGAGGCCATGGCAGGCACAATCTACAGACCTGAATCGAGATCTCGTGCATCTGAAGTCAGGGCGAGGATCAGACGATCGCTCAGGTTGGAGTTTTTGTCCCTGATGGCCTCTTCATGAATGGGGGGGCATCACGAGGCCATGGGGGTTTTCCCACGATGGGAGTTGAAGAAGCTCCAAACTGAGGGGAGTCTTCTGCAGGACAATTGAGACCTGTTGTTTGGCTCCAGGCGAATGATTCTGAGCAGGGTTCTAAGGATGGATGGCTGGGTAGCCCACCTCGCATTCCAATTGCCTCATAGCAACAAGACAGGTTAGATCTCCTGGATCTGTGGGGAGCAACTGAGGACGCTGAGTTGAAATCGACACCCCTGGGGATGGGTCCTAATGTGCTTTTTTGTCTATGGAGACCTTGGAATGAAGCGGTGGCACTGGGGCCCTAAAGGGTTCTCCTAAACAAGGATTTGACACAGCTCCAACATGCAAGTTTCCCATGTGTAGATGAGTTGTTTTCTGATGGGTGAGTCAAGAAACAGCTAGATGCTGCTTTTGAAATCCAGTCCTCTCAGGAGAGATGCCTGGAAACCAAAGCAATGAATCTGATTAGTTTCTAGGGGCCTGTTCTTTCCTTTTTACCTCTGGGGACATCTGTCTATGGGTCTGAGTGCAGGTAGGTGCTCAGTTGGGCTCAGATTGCCCCTGTTTTTCCTGAGAAGCCACCACTATTGAAATGGATCAGGGATTTGGAGGTTTATACTATTAGAAGGGTTGTGGCCATTGGAATGGGCACACACAATTCCCTTGGAGAGGGCAAGTACAATCCTCATGTTTGACTCCAGGGGCCTGAGCCTGTAGGTTGTGTAGGCCAGGGCTCTTTGGACAGTTGTCTGAAATCACAAACTCGGCTTATGTTTCGGGTCATAGGTAAGGCAGGACTGACCTACAGACCATGAGGAGAACTCTTCGGGATTTGAAAGAAAGGCGAGTGTGAGGCTCCTGCTCAAGTTTTTGTCTCTGGATATCGTGTCACTCATGGTCGTGGAATTTCTGGGTGACTTCATGGGAAATGGACGAGTCTTACTCTCTGGTGGTTTGGCCCCGTCCAAAGAGTTTGGGTTCATTCTGTGTGCTGGAAGAAGACCGTTTTTTTTTTTGTTGTTGTTGTTGTTGTTTTCTATTTTAACCTCAGGTGTACCACCAAATGAGGGATTCCAGAGTAGAGCCCTGGGGAGGGGCGACTGGACAATCAGAAATCTGGTTAAAAATTGGGGCCTAGGGACATGTCAAGCCCATTATGACATCTAATGGTCCAGCCACTGAGAGGACTTACTAGAGGACAGGACTCATGCTGAGGGTCACAATGCGTGTGTATGCCCTCGTCGCACTCAAGAATGGGCGGGGCCTCAGGGTGAATGCTGTTTTCTCCTACACTGAACGTTGGACAACGTACCAACCACAAGGGTTCTTGCCATGGGTAAGGAGGAGTTCTGATTTCTGCATCACACTCACCCCTGGGCAGTGATTGGAGATAAGATCTCCGTTCTGAAGCCTGAAAACTGAGGTAGGGAAGAGATGATGACCTAAGGCCATGGCGGGTTTTATGTGCTCAGTGTGCGGTCAGCTTTCTGGGTGTTTGTCAGGAGGTCCGGGCTCAGGTTGTATTCGACAGTGCATTAGTGCCCAGGTTAGACTATATAATTTGGGTAAAGTCGAATGCTGTGTAGGTTTTTCCTCATTTAAGGTGCTTGGGCAGCTCATGAGGCAATAATTTTTTTTCTAGAGGGCAGGCAGAGTGCTGCATTGTGTGTCCGGAATTGCCAAACTTGAGGGCTTCGGGGCCAGGAGTATGAGGACGGAAGTCTGAGAAGAGAAGCTAGACTTGGGTTTCAGGGCGAGGGCACGGCAGGTACCCCCTGCAGATCTGAACCAATATCTCATGCATCTGAAGTCAGGGCGAGGATCAGCCGTTGGCTCTGGTTGGAGTATCTGTGCCTGACGTCGGCTTCATCAAGGGATAGGAATCTCGGGGCCATTGAGGTTTTCCCACGTTGGGTGTTGTGGGATGCCCCCTTCAAGGATTCCTTCTTCGGGACATTTGAGACCTGTTGGACAGCTTCACGACATCCCGTATGGAATGACTCCAGAGCACCGTTCGTGGATGGATGCCTGGGAAGTCCGCCTCGCATTCCATTTGTCTCCTAGCAACAAGGGAGTTTAGACCTGATGGCTCTGCCGGAGCAACCGGGGTGGCTGAGTTGAAATGGACTTTCCTGAGGATGGGTCCTAATGTGTTTTTGTGTCCATGAGGGCCTTGGAATGGGGCGGTGGCTCCGGGACCCTGAAGTACTCTCCTAAGCTTTGGACATGGCTTCCATGCAGAGGTTTCCTTGTGGAGACGAGATGAGTTCTGATGGGTGCCTCAGGAAAACCCCTATTCTCGTATTGGAATCAGGCTTTTGAGGACACATGCCTGTAACCCAAAGCAATGGATCCTATTATGGCCTAGGGTCCTGTCTGGTTCAATCTTCTTCTCTGGGGACATCCATCTATGGTATGAGTGGAGGTCGATTATCAGCTGGTGTCAGACAGCCCTTGTTTGTTCCGGGCGACCTACACTATTGGGATGGCCTCAGGGACTTTGGAGGTTTCTCCTAATTTGTACGATTTTGGACCATGGAATGGGCAGAATTCCCATGGATTGGTAGGCACCGTCCTAATGGGTGGCTCCAGGGGCCCAAACTGGAGGGTGTGTGGCCCAAGACTTTGAGGACAGAAGTCTGAGAACACAAACTCAGCTTAGGTTTGGGGACGCAGGTATGGCAGGCCCGATCTACAAACCATGAGAAGAACTCTTCAGGATATGAAGAAAGTGCGAGTCTGAGGCGCTTGCTCAGGCTTTTGTCTCTGGATTTTGTATCAGCGATGGCCGTGGAATGGCGGGGAGGCCTAATGGGCCATGGCCGAATCTTCCTCTCTGAGGATTTGGCCCGATTCCCAATTGCTTTTCGTCAATCTGTGGGATGGGAGGTCTCCTTTCAGGTTTGTTACATCAGGTGTCCCACCAAAAGAGGAATTCCTAAGCAAAGCCGTGGGGAATACTGAAGGGACAACCCGAACTATGGTTAAAAATTGGGGCCTAGGTGCATGGCAAGCCCAATATGCTATCTCTTCATCCAGCCACTGAGTCGCCTTACTTGAGGACTGGGCTCAGCCTGAGGGTCACAATGTGTGTTTGTGACCAATGTGGCCCACGAGCATGGGCTGGGCCTCATGGGCCACACTGGTTACAACTACACTGAACGTTGGACAACATGCCAACCACAAGGTTTCTTGCCATGGGGAAGGAGTTCTGATTTCTGCATCACCTTCAAACCTGCGCAGTGATTGGAGATAAGGTCTAGGTTCTGAAACCTGAAAACCGAGGTTGGGAAGAGATGACGACCTAAGGCCACTGCGACTCGATGTGCTCAGTGTGCGGCCAGTTGTCTGAGGGCGTCCAGGCTCAGGCTGTGTCAGAAAGGGCATTAGTGCCCTGGTCAGCCTATGTATTTGGGGTACAGCCAAGGTCGGTGCAGGTTGATCCTCATTTGGGGTTACTGGGTAGACCCAGAGGACAATGTTTTTCTTCTGGAGGGCAGGCAGAGTGCTGCATTGTAGTTATGGATTGCCAAACTGGAGGGCTTGTGGGCCAGTAGTCTGACGACAAAAGTCTGAGAACACAAGCTAGGCTTAGGTTTCTGGGTGAGGCCATGGCAGGCACAATCTACAGACCTGAATCGAGATCTCGTGCATCTGAAGTCAGGGCGAGGATCAGATGATCGCTAGGGTTGGAGTTTCTGTCCCTGATGGCCCCTTCATGAATGGGAGGGCATCACGAGGCCATGGGGGTTTTCCAACGTTGGGAGTTGTGAGAAGCTCCAAACTGCAGAGAGTCTTCTGCAGGACAATTGAGACCTGTTGTTTGGCTCCAGACCAAAGATTCTGAGCAGGGTTCTAAGGATGGATGGCTGGGTAGCCAACTTCGCATTCCAATTGTCTCCTAGCAACAAGACAGGTTAGATCTCCTGGATCTGTGGGGAGCAACCGAGGACGCTGAGTTGAAATCGACACCCCTGGGGATGGGTCCTAATGTGCTTTTGTGTCTATGGAGACCTTGGAATGAAGCGGTGGCACTGGGGCCCTAAAGGGTTCTCCTAAACAGAGGCTTTGACACAGCTCCAACGTGCAAGTTTCCCATGTGTAGATGAGATGTTTTCTGATGGGTGAGTCAAGAAACAGCTATATGCTGTTTTGATATCCAGGCCTCTGAGGAGAGAAGCCTGGAAACCAAACAATGGATCTGATTAGTGCCTAGGGGCCTGTTCTTTCCTTTTTACCTCTGGAGACATCTGTCTATGGGTCTGAGTGCAGGTAGGTGCTCAGTTGGGCTAAGATTGCCCCTGTTTTTCCTGGGAAGCCACCACTATTGAGATGGATCAGGGACTTTGGAGGTTTATCCTATTCGAAGGGTTGTGGCCATTGGAATGGGCACACACAATTCCCTTGGAGAGGGCAAGTACAGTCCTCAGGTTTGGCTCCAGGGGCCTGAGCCTGTAGGTTGTGTAGCCCAGGGCTGTTTGGACAGTTGTCTGAAAACACAAACTCGGCTTATGTTTCGGTCATAGGTATTGCAGGACTGACCTACAGATCATGAGGAGAACTCTTCGGGATTTGAAAAAAGGGCGAGTGTGAGGCTCCTGCTCAAGTTTTTGTCTCTGGATATCGTGTCACTCATGGTCGTGGAATTTCTGGGTGACTTCATGGGAAATCGACGAGTCTTACTCTCTGGTGGTTTGGCCCCGTCCAAAGAGTTTGGGGTCATTCTGTGGGCTGCAAGAAGTCCGTTTTTGTTGTTGTTGTTGTTGTTGTTGTTGTTTTCTTTTTTAACCTCAGGTGTCCCACCAAATGAGGGATTCCAGAGTAAAGGCCTGGGGAGGGGCGACTGGACAATCAGAAATCTGGTTAAAAATTGGGGCCTAGGGACATGTCAAGCCCATTATGACATCTAATGGTCCAGCCACTGAGAGGACTTACTAGAGGACAGGACTCATGCTGAGGGTCACAATGCGTATGTATGCCCTCGTCGCACGCAAGAATGGGCGGGGCCTCAGGGTGAATGCTGGTTTCTCCTACACTGAACGTTGGACAACGTGCCAACCACAAGGGTTCTTGCCATGGGTAAGGAGGAGTTCTGATTTCTGCATCACACTCACCCCTGGGCAGTGATTGGAGATAAGGTCTCGGCTCTGAAGCCTGAAAACGGAGGTAGGGAAGAGATGATGACCTAAGGCCATGGCGGCTTTTATGTGCTCAGTGTGCGGTCAGCTTTCTGGGTGTTGGTCAGGAGGTCCGGGCTCAGGTTGTGTTCGACAGTGCATTAGTGCCCAGGTTAGACTATATAATTTGGGTAACGTCGAGTGCTGTGTAGGTTTATCCTCATGTAAGCTGCCTGGGCAGCTCATGAGGCATCAATTTTTTTTCTAGAGGGCAGACAGAGTGCTGCATTGTGGGTTGGGAATTGCCAAACTTGAGGGCATTGGGGCCAGGAGTGTGAGGACGGAAGTCTGAGAAGACAAGCTAGACTTGGGTTTCAGGTTGAGGGCACGGCAGGTACCCCCTGCAGATCTGAACCAATATCTCATGCATCTGAAGTCAGGGCGAGGATCAGACGTTGGCTCAGGTTGGAGTTTCTGTGCATGATGGCCGCTTCATGAAAGGAGCAGAATCTCGGGGCCAATGAGGTTTTCCCACGTTGGGAGTTGTGGAATGCCCCCTTCAAGGATTCCTTCTGCGGGACAATTGAGACCTGTTGGACAGCTCCAGGACATCCCATATGGAATGACTCCAGAGCACCGTTCGTGGATGGATGCCTGGGAAGCCTGCCTCGCATTCCAATTCTCTCCTAGCAACAAGACAGTTTAGATCTGATGGCTCTGCCGGAGCAACCGGGGTGGCTGAGTTGAAATGGACTTTCCTGAGGATGGGTCCTAATGTGTTTTTGTGTCCATAAGGGCCTTGGAATGGGTCAGTGGCACCGGGACCCTGAAGTACTCTCCTAAGCTTTGGACATGGCTCCCATGCACAGGTTTCTTTGTGGAGACGAGATGAGTTCTGATGGGTGCCTCAGGAAAACCCCTATGCTCGTAATGGAATCAGGCTTTTGAGGACACATGCCTGTAACCCAAAGCAATGGATCCTATTATGGCCTAGGGTCCTGTCTGGTTCAATTTCTTCTCTGGGGACATCCATCTATGGTATGAGTGGAGGTCGATTATCAGCTGGTGTCAGACAGCCCTTGTTTGTTCTGGGAGACCTACACTATTGGGATGGCCTCAGGGACTTTGGAGGTTTCTCCTAATTTGTACGATTTTGGACCATGGAATGGGCAGAATTCCCATGGATTGGTAGGCACAGTCCTAATGTGTGTCTCCAGGGACCCAGCCTGGAGGGAGTGTGGCCCAAGACTTTGAGGACAGAAGTCTGAAAACACAAACTCAGCTTAGGTTTGGGGACGTAGGTATGGCAGGCCCGATCTACAAACCATGAGAAGAACTCTTCAGGATATGAAGAAAGTGCGAGTCTGAGGCGCTTGCTCAGGCTTTTGTCTCTGGATTTTGTATCAGCGATGGCCGTGGAATGTCGGGGAGGCCTCATGGGCCATGGACAAATCTTCTTCTGAGGATTTGGCCCGATTCCCAATTGCTTTTCGTCAATCTGTGGGATGGATGGACTCATTTCAGTTTTGTTACCTCATGTGTCCCAACTAAATTGGAATTCCAAAGCAAAGCCGTGGGGAAGACTGAAGGGACAACCCGAACTATGGTTAAAAATTGGGGCCTAGGGGCATGGCAAGCCTAATATGCTATCTCTTCATCCAGCCACTGACTGGCCTTACTTGAGGACTGGGCTCAGCCTGAGGGTCACAATGTGCGTTTGTGACCAAAGTGGCCGGCGAGCATGGGCAGGGCATCATGGGCCACACTGGTTTCAACTACACTGAACGTTGGACAACATGCCAACCACAAGGTTTCTTGCCATGGGGAAGGAGTTCTGATTTCTGCATCACCTTCAACCCTGGGCAGTGATTGGAGATAAGGTCTAGGTTCTGAAACCTGAAAACCGAGGTTGGGAAGGGATGACGACCTAAGGCCACGGCAGCTCGATGTGCTCAGTGTGCGGCCAGCTGTCTGGGAGGGGCCAGGGGGTCCAGGCTCAGCCTGTGTCAGAAAGGGCATTAGTGCCCTGGTCAGCCTATGTATTTGGGGTACAGCCAAGGTCGGTGCAGGTTGATCCTCATTTAGGGTTACTGGCTAGCCCCAGAGGACAATGTTTTTCTTCTGGAGGGCGGGCAGGTGCTGCATTGTAGTTCTGGATTGCCAAACTGGAGGGCTTGTGGGGCAGTAGTCTGACGACCAAAGTCTGAGAACACAAGCTAGGCTTAGGTTTCTGGGTGAGGCCATGGCAGGTACAATGTACAGACCTGAATCGAGATCTCGTGCATCTGAAGTCAGGGCGAGGATCAGACGATCACTCAGGTTGGAGTTTCTGTCCCTGATGGCCCCTTCATGAATGAGTGGGCATCACGACGCCATGGGGGTTTTCTCACGATGGGAGTTGTGAGAAGCTCCAAACTGCAGAGAGTCTTCTGCAGGACAATTGAGACCTGTTGTTTGGGTCCAGGCCAATGATTCTGAGCAGGGTTCAAAGGATGGATGGCTGGGTAGCCAACTTCGCATTCCAATTGTCTCCTAGCAACAAGACAGGTTAGATCTCCTGGATCTGTGGGGAGCAACCGAGGACGCTGAGTTGAAATCGACACCCCTGGGGATGGGTCCTAATGTGCTTTTGTGTCTATGGAGACCTTGGAATGAAGCGGTGGCACTGGGGCCCTAAAGGGTTCTCCTAAACAGAGGCTTTGACACAGCTCCAACGTGCAAGTTTCCCATGTGTAGATGAGATGTTTTCTGATGGGTGAGTCAAGAAACAGCTATATGCTGTTTTGATATCCAGGCCTCTGAGGAGAGAAGCCTGGAAACCAAACAATGGATCTGATTAGTGCCTAGGGGCCTGTTCTTTCCTTTTTACCTCTGGAGACATCTGTCTATGGGTCTGAGTGCAGGTAGGTGCTCAGTTGGGCTAAGATTGCCCCTGTTTTTCCTGGGAAGCCACCACTATTGAGATGGATCAGGGACTTTGGAGGTTTATCCTATTCGAAGGGTTGTGGCCATTGGAATGGGCACACACAATTCCCTTGGAGAGGGCAAGTACAGTCCTCAGGTTTGGCTCCAGGGGCCTGAGCCTGTAGGTTGTGTAGCCCAGGGCTGTTTGGACAGTTGTCTGAAAACACAAACTCGGCTTATGTTTCGGTCATAGGTATTGCAGGACTGACCTACAGATCATGAGGAGAACTCTTCGGGATTTGAAAAAAGGGCGAGTGTGAGGCTCCTGCTCAAGTTTTTGTCTCTGGATATCGTGTCACTCATGGTCGTGGAATTTCTGGGTGACTTCATGGGAAATCGACGAGTCTTACTCTCTGGTGGTTTGGCCCCGTCCAAAGAGTTTGGGGTCATTCTGTGGGCTGCAAGAAGTCCGTTTTTGTTGTTGTTGTTGTTGTTGTTGTTGTTTTCTTTTTTAACCTCAGGTGTCCCACCAAATGAGGGATTCCAGAGTAAAGGCCTGGGGAGGGGCGACTGGACAATCAGAAATCTGGTTAAAAATTGGGGCCTAGGGACATGTCAAGCCCATTATGACATCTAATGGTCCAGCCACTGAGAGGACTTACTAGAGGACAGGACTCATGCTGAGGGTCACAATGCGTATGTATGCCCTCGTCGCACGCAAGAATGGGCGGGGCCTCAGGGTGAATGCTGGTTTCTCCTACACTGAACGTTGGACAACGTGCCAACCACAAGGGTTCTTGCCATGGGTAAGGAGGAGTTCTGATTTCTGCATCACACTCACCCCTGGGCAGTGATTGGAGATAAGGTCTCGGCTCTGAAGCCTGAAAACGGAGGTAGGGAAGAGATGATGACCTAAGGCCATGGCGGCTTTTATGTGCTCAGTGTGCGGTCAGCTTTCTGGGTGTTGGTCAGGAGGTCCGGGCTCAGGTTGTGTTCGACAGTGCATTAGTGCCCAGGTTAGACTATATAATTTGGGTAACGTCGAGTGCTGTGTAGGTTTATCCTCATGTAAGCTGCCTGGGCAGCTCATGAGGCATCAATTTTTTTTCTAGAGGGCAGACAGAGTGCTGCATTGTGAGTTGGGAATTGCCAAACTTGAGGGCATTGGGGCCAGGAGTGTGAGGACGGAAGTCTGAGAAGACAAGCTAGACTTGGGTATCAGGGTGAGGGCACGGCAGGTACCCCCTGCAGATCTGAACCAATATCTCATGCATCTGAAGTCAGGGCGAGGATCAGACGTTGGCTCAGGTTGGAGTTTCTGTGCATGATGGCCGCTTCATGAAAGGAGCAGAATCTCGGGGCCAATGAGGTTTTCCCACGTTGGGAGTTGTGGAATGCCCCCTTCAAGGATTCCTTCTGCGGGACAATTGAGACCTGTTGGACAGCTCCAGGACATCCCATATGGAATGACTCCAGAGCACCGTTCGTGGATGGATGCCTGGGAAGCCTGCCTCGCATTCCAATTCTCTCCTAGCAACAAGACAGTTTAGATCTGATGGCTCTGCCGGAGCAACCGGGGTGGCTGAGTTGAAATGGACTTTCCTGAGGATGGGTCCTAATGTGTTTTTGTGTCCATGAGGGCCTTGGAATGGGTCAGTGGCACCGGGACCCTGAAGTACTCTCCTAAGCTTTGGACATGGCTCCCATGCACAGGTTCCTTGGGAGACGAGATGAGTTCTGATGGGTGCCTCAGGAAAACCCCTATGCTCGTAATGGAATCAGGCTTTTGAGGACACATGCCTGTAAC
Organism: Mustela nivalis; assembly: GCF_964662115.1. Classification (NCBI taxonomy): domain Eukaryota; kingdom Metazoa; phylum Chordata; class Mammalia; order Carnivora; family Mustelidae; genus Mustela; species Mustela nivalis. The sequence goes on along the minus strand of NW_028136480.1, from coordinate 784,910 downwards.
CCAAAGCAATGGATCCTATTATGGCCTAGGGTCCTGTCTGGTTCAATTTCTTCTCTGGGGACATCCATCTATGGTATGAGTGGAGGTCGATTATCAGCTGGTGTCAGACAGCCCTTGTTTGTTCTGGGAGACCTACACTATTGGGATGGCCTCAGGGACTTTGGAGGTTTCTCCTAATTTGTACGATTTTGGACCATGGAATGGGCAGAATTCCCATGGATTGGTAGGCACAGTCCTAATGTGTGTCTCCAGGGACCCAGCCTGGAGGGAGTGTGGCCCAAGACTTTGAGGACAGAAGTCTGAAAACACAAACTCAGCTTAGGTTTGGGGACGTAGGTATGGCAGGCCCGATCTACAAACCATGAGAAGAACTCTTCAGGATATGAAGAAAGTGCGAGTCTGAGGCGCTTGCTCAGGCTTTTGTCTCTGGATTTTGTATCAGCGATGGCCGTGGAATGTCGGGGAGGCCTCATGGGCCATGGACAAATCTTCTTCTGAGGATTTGGCCCGATTCCCAATTGCTTTTCGTCAATCTGTGGGATGGATGGACTCATTTCAGTTTTGTTACCTCATGTGTCCCAACTAAATTGGAATTCCAAAGCAAAGCCGTGGGGAAGACTGAAGGGACAACCCGAACTATGGTTAAAAATTGGGGCCTAGGGGCATGGCAAGCCTAATATGCTATCTCTTCATCCAGCCACTGACTGGCCTTACTTGAGGACTGGGCTCAGCCTGAGGGTCACAATGTGCGTTTGTGACCAAAGTGGCCGGCGAGCATGGGCAGGGCATCATGGGCCACACTGGTTTCAACTACACTGAACGTTGGACAACATGCCAACCACAAGGTTTCTTGCCATGGGGAAGGAGTTCTGATTTCTGCATCACCTTCAACCCTGGGCAGTGATTGGAGATAAGGTCTAGGTTCTGAAACCTGAAAACCGAGGTTGGGAAGGGATGACGACCTAAGGCCACAGCAGCTCGATGTGCTCAGTGTGCGGCCAGCTGTCTGGGAGGGGCCAGGGGGTCCAGGCTCAGTCTGTGTCAGAAAGGGCATTAGTGCCCTGGTCAGCCTATGTATTTGGGGTACAGCCAAGGTCGGTGCAGGTTGATCCTCATTTAGGGTTACTGGCTAGCCCCAGAGGACAATGTTTTTCTTCTGGAGGGCGGGCAGGGTGCTGCATTGTAGTTCTGGATTGCCAAACTGGAGGGCTTGTGGGGCAGTAGTCTGACGACCAAAGTCTGAGAACACAAGCTAGGCTTAGGTTTCTGGGTGAGGCCATGGCAGGTACAATGTACAGACCTGAATCGAGATCTCGTGCATCTGAAGTCAGGGCGAGGATCAGACGATCACTCAGGTTGGAGTTTCTGTCCCTGATGGCCCCTTCATGAATGAGTGGGCATCACGACGCCATGGGGGTTTTCTCACGATGGGAGTTGTGAGAAGCTCCAAACTGCAGAGAGTCTTCGGCAGGACAATTGAGACCTGTTGTTTGGGTCCAGGCCAATGATTCTGAGCAGGGTTCAAAGGATGGATGGCTGGGTAGCCCACCTCGCATTCCAATTGTCTCCCAGCAACAAGACAGGTTAGATCTCCTGGATCTGTGGGGAGCAACCGAGGACGCTTATTTGAAATGGACACTCCTGGGGATGTGTCCTAATGTGCTTTTGTGTCTATGGAGACCTTGGAATGAAGCGGTGGCACTGGGGCCCTAAAGGGTTCTTTTAAACAGAGGCTTTGACACAGCTCCAACGTGCAAGTTTCCCATGTGTAGATGAGATGTTTTCTGATGGGTGAGTCAAGAAACAGCTATGTGCTGTTTTGATATGCAGGCCTCTCAGGAGAGATTCCTGGAAACCAAAGCAATGGATCTGATTAGTGCCTAGGTGCCTGTTCTTTCCTTTTTACCTTTGGGGACATCTGTCTATGGGTCTGAGTGCAGGTAGGTGCTCAGTTGGGCTCAGATTGCCCCTATTTTTCCTGGGAAGCCACCACTATTGAGATAAATCAGGGACTTTGGAGGTTTATCCTATTAGTAGGGTTGTGGCCATTGGAATGGGCACACACAATTCCCTTGGAGAGGGCAAGTACAGTCCTCAGGTTTGGCTCCAGGGGCCTGAGCCTGTAGATTGTGTAGGCCAGGGCTGTTTGGACAGTTGTCTGAAAACACAATCTCGGCTTATGTTTTGGGTCGTAGGTATGGCAGGACTGACCTACAGACCATGAGGAGAACACTTCGGTATTTGAAAGAAGGGCGAGTGTGAGGCTCCTGCTCAAGTTTTTGTCTGTGGATATCGTGCCACTCATGGTCGTGGAATTTCTGGGTGACTTCATGGGAAATGGACGAGTCTTACTCTCTTGTGGTTTGGCCCCGTCCAAAGAGTTTGGGGTCATTTTGTGGGTTGGAAGAAGTCTGTTTTGTTGTTGTTGTTGTTGTTGTTGTTGTTGTTTTCTTTTTTAACCTCAGGTGTCCCACCAAATGAGGGATTCCAGAGTGGAACCCTGGGGAGGGGCGACTGGACAATCAGAAATCTGGTTAAAAATTGGGGCCTAGGGACATGTCAAGCCCATTATGACATCTAATGGTCCAGCCACTGAGAGGACTTACTAGAGGACAGGACTCATGCTGAGGGTCACAATGCGTATGTATGCCCTTGTCGCACGCAAGAATGGGCGGGGCCTCAGGGTGAATGCTGGTTTTTTCTACACTGAACGTTGGACAACGTGCCAACCACAAGGGTTCTTGCCATGGGTAAGGAGGATTTCTGATTTCTGCATCACACTCACCCCTGGGCAGTGATTGGAGATAAGGTCTCGGTTCTGAAGCCTGAAAACGGAGGTAGGGAAGAGATGATGACCTAAGGCCATGACGGGTCTGATGTGCTCAGGGTGCGGTCAGCTGTCTGGGTGTTGGTCAGCAGGTCCGGGCTCAGGTTGTGTCAGACAGTGCATTAGTGCCCCGGTTAGACTATATAATTTGGGTACATTCGAGTGCCGTGTAGGTTTATCTTCATTTAAGCTGCCTGGTCAGCTCATTAGGCAATATATTTTTTCTAGAGGGCAGGCAGAGTGCTTCATTGTCGGTCTGGAATTGCCAAACATGAGGGCTTCGGGGCCAGGAGAGTGAGGACGGAAGTCTGAGAACAAAAGCTAGACTTCGGATTCAGGGTGAGGGCACGGCAGGTACCCGCTGCAGATCTGAACCAATATCTCATGCACCTGAGTCAGGGCAAGGATCCGACGTTGGCTCAGTTTGGAGTTTCTGTGCATGACAGCCCCTTCATGAAGGGAGCGGAATCTCGAGGCCATGGAGGTTTTCCACGTTGGGAGATGTGGAATGCCCCCTTCAAGGATTCCTTCTGCGGGACAATTGAGACCTGTTGGACAGCTCCAGGACATCCCATTTGGAATGACTCCAGAGCACCATTCGAGGATGGATGCCTGGGAAGTCCGCCTCGCCTTCCAATTGTCTCCTAGCAACAAGACAGTTTAGATCTAATGTATCTGCGGGAGCAACCAGGGTGGCTGAGTTGAAATGCACTTTCCAGAGGATGGGTCCTAATGTGTGTTTGTGTCCATGAGTGCCTTGGAATGGGGAGGTGGCACCGGGACCCTGAAGTATTCTCCTAAGCATTGGCATAGCTCCCATGCACAAGTTTCCTTGTGGAGACGAGATTTGTTCTGATGGGTGCCTCAGGAAATCCCCTCTGCTGGTATTGGAATCCAGGCTTTTGAGGAGACATGCCTGTAAACCAAAGCAATGGATGCGATAATGGCCTCGGGTCCTGTCTGGTTCAATCTTCTTGGTATGAGTGGAGGTAGATGAGTGGAGGTAGATGCTCAGCCGATATCAACCGCCCTTTTTTGTCCCGGGCGACCTACTCTATTGGGATGGCCTCAGGGACTTTGGAGGGTTCTCCTAATTTGTACGATTTTTGACAATGGAATGGGCAGAATTGCCATGGATTGGGTGGGGGCAGTCCTAATGTGTGGCTCCAGGGGCCCCAGCCTGGAGGGAGTGTGGCCCAGGACTTTGAGGACAGAAGACTGAAAACACAAACTCAGCTTAAGTTTGGGGACGTAGATATGGCACGCCCGATCTACAAACCATGAGAAGAACTCTTCAGGATATGAAGAATGAGCGAGTCTGAGGCGCTTGCTCAGGCTTTTGTCTCTGGATTTTGTTTCAGCGATGGCCGTGGAATGTTGGAGAGATCTCATGGGCCATACACAAATCTTCCTCTCTGTGGATTTGGCCCGATCCCAATTGTTTTTCGTCAATCTGTGGGATGGGAGGACTCCGTTCAGTTTTGTTACCTCAAGTGTCCCACCAAAAGAGGAATTCCAAAGCAGAGCCCTGGGGAAGAGTGAAGGGACACCTCGAATTATGGTTAAAAATTGGGGCCTAGGGGCATGGCAAGCCCAATATGCTGTCTCTTCATATAGGCCCTGAGAGGCCTTACCTGAGGACTAGGCTCAGGCTGAGGGTCACAATGTGTGTTTGTGACCAATGTGGCCCGCAATCATGGTCTGGGCCTCATGGGCCATGCTTCTTTCAACTACACTGAACGTTGGACAACATGCCAACCACAAGGTTTCTTGCCATGGGGAAAGAGTTCTGATTTCTGCATCATTTTCAACCCTGGGCAGTGGATGGAGATAAGGTCTAGGTTCTGGAGCCTGAAAACCGCAGTTGGGAAGAGATGACGACCTAAGGCCATGGCGGGTCCGATGTGCTCAGTGTGCGGCCAGCTGTCTGGGTGGGACCAGGAGGTCCAGGCTCAGGCTGGGTCAGAAGGGGAAATAGTGCCCAGGTCAGCCTATATGTTTGGGGTACAGCCGAATGGCTTGCAGGTTGATCCTCATTTCGGGTTTCGGGGTAGCCCTGAGGGCAATGTTTTACTTCTGTAGGGCAGGCAGAGTGCGGCATTGTAGTTCTGGATTGCCAAACTGGAGGGCTTGTGGGCCAGTAGTCTGAGGACGGAGTCTGAGAACCCAAGCTAGGCCTAGGTTTCTGGGTGAAGATATGGCAGGCACAATCTACAGACATCAATAGAGATCTCGTGCATCTGAAGTCAGTGCAAGGATCAGACGATCGCTCAGGTTGGACTTTCTGCCCTGATGGCCCTTTCTTGAAGGGGGTTGGATCACGAGGACATGGGGGTATTCCCACGATGGGAGTTGTGAGAAGCTCCAAACTGCAAAGATTCTTCTGCAGGACAATTAAGACCTGTTGGTTGGCTCCAGGCCAACGATTCCGAGCAGGGTTCTAAGGATGGATGGCTGGGTAGCCCACCTCGCATTCCAACTGTCTCCGAGCAACAAGACAGGTTAGATCTGCTGGATGTGGGGGGCAACCGAGGAGGCTGAGTTGAAATGGACTCTCCTGTGGATGTGTCCTAATATGTTTTTGTGTCTATGGAGACCTTGGAATGAAGCGGTGGCCCTGGGGCCCTGAAGGGTTCTCCTAAACGGAGGCTTTGACAAAGCTCCAACGTGCATGTTTCCCATGTGTAGATGAGATTTGTTCTGATGGGTGAGTCAAGAAACAGCCATATGCTGGTATGAAATCCAGGCCTATGAGGAGAGAAGCCTGGAAACCACAGCAATGGATCCGATTAGTGCCTAGGGGCATGTTCGTTCCTTTTTACCTCTGGGGACATCAGTCCACGGGTCTGAGTGCAGGTAGGTGCTCAGATGGGCTCAGATTGCCCCTGTTTGTCCTGGGAAGCCACAACAATTGGGATGGCCTCAGGGACTTTCGAGGTTATCCTATTAGTATGGTTGTGGCCATTGGAATGGGCACATACAATTCCCTTGGAGAGGGCAAGTATAGTCCTCAGGTTTGGCTCCAGGGCCCTGAGCCTGTAGGGTGTGTAGGCCAGGGCTGTTTGGACAGTTGTCTGAAATCACAAACTCGGCTTATGTTTTGGGTTAGGTATGGCAGGACTGATCTACAGACCATGAGGAGAACACTTCGGGATATGAAAAAAGGGCGAGTGTGAGGCTCTTGCTCAAGTTTTTGTCTCTGGATATCGTGTCACTCATGGTCGTGAAATTGCAGGGTGACTTCATGGGAAATGGACAAGACTTACTCTCTGGGGGTTCGGTCCCGTCCAAAGAGTTTGGGGTCATTCCGGGGATGGAAGAAGTCCGTTTTTTTGTTGTTGTTGTCGATTTGTTTCATTTTGTTTTTCAACCTCAGATGTCCCACCAAATGAGGGATTCCAGAGTAGAGCCCTGGGGTGGGGCGACTGGACAACCAGAAATCTGGTTAAAAATTGGGGACTAGGGACATGTCAAGCCCATTATGACATCTAATGGTCCAGCCACTGAGAGGACTTACTAGAGGACAGGACTCACGCTGAGGTCACAATGCGTGTTTATGCTCTCGTCACACTCAAGAATGGGTGAGGCCTCAGGGTGAATGCTGTTTTCTCCTACACTGAACGTTGGACAACATGCCAACCACAAGGTTTCTTGCCATGGGTCAGGAAGAGTTCTGATTTCTGCATCACAGTCACCCGTGGGCAGTGATTGGAGATAAGGTCTAGGTTCTGAAGCCTGAAAACTGAGGTAGGGAAGAGATGATGACCTAAGGCCATGGCGGGTCTGATGTGCTCAGGGTGTGGTCAGCTGTCTGGGTGTTGGTCAGCAGGTCCGGGCTCAGGTTGTGTCAGACAGTGCATTAGTGCCATGGTTAGACTATATAATTTGGGTACATTCGAGTGCCGTGTAAGTTTATCTTCATTTAAGCTGCCTGGTCAGCTCATTAGGCAATATATTTTTTCTAGAGGGCAGGCAGAGTGCTTCATTGTCGGTCTGGAATTGCAAAACTTGAGGGCTTCGGGTCCAGGAGAGTGAGGACGGAAGTCTGAGAACACAGCTAGACTTCGGATTCAGGGTGAGGGCACGGCAGGTACCCCCTGCAGATCTGAACCAATATCTCATGCATCTGAAATCAGGGCGAGGATCCCACGTTGGCTCAGGTTGGAGTTTCTGTGCATGACGGCCCCTTCATGAAGGGAGTGAAATCTCGAGGCCATGGAGGTTTTCCACGTTGGGAGATGTGGGATGCCCCCTTCAAGGATTCCTTCTGCGGGACAATTGAGACCTGTTGGACAGCTCCAGGACATCCCATATGGAATGACTCCAGAGCACCATTCGAGGATGGATGCCTGGGAAGTCCGCCTCGCCTTCCAATTGTCTCCTAGCAACAAGACAGTTTAGATCTAATGGATCTGCGGGAGCAACCGGGGTGGCTGAGTTGAAATGCACTTTCCAGAGGATGGGTCCTAATGTGTGTTTGTGTCCATTAGGGCCTTGGAATGGGGAGGTGGCACCGGGACCCTGAAGTATTCTCCTAAGCTTTGGCATAGCTCCCATGCAAAAGTTTCCTTGTGGAGACGAGATTTGTTCTGATGGGTGCCTCAGGAAATCCCCTCTGCTGGTATTGGAATCCAGGCTTTTGAGGAGACGTGCCTGTAAACCAAAGCAATGGATCCGATAATGGCCTCGGGTCCTGTCTGGTTCAATCTTCTTCGTATGATTGGAGGTAGATGAGTGGAAGTAGATGCTCAGCCGGTATCAACCGCCCTTTTTTGTCCCGGGCGACCTACACTATTGGGATGGCCTCAAAGACTTTGGAGGGTTCTCCTAATTTGTACGATTTTTGACAATGGAATGGGCAGAATTGCCATGGATTGGGTGGGGGCAGTCCTAATGTGTGGCTCCAGGGTCCCCAGCCTGGAGGGAGTGTGGCCCAGGACTTTGAGGACAGAAGACTGAAAACACAAACTCAGCTTAAGATTGGGGACGTAGGTATGGCACGCCCGATCTACAAACCATGAGAAGAACTCTTCAAATATGAAGAATGAGCGAGTCTGAGGCGCTTGCTCAGGCTTTTGTCTCTGGATTTTGTTTCAGCGATGGCCGTGGAATGTTGGGGAGGTCTCATGGGGCATGGACGAATCTCCCTCTCTGTGGATTTGGCCCGATCCCAATTGTTTTTCGTCAATGTGTGGGATGGGAGGACTCCTTTCAGGTTTGTTACCTCTGTTGTCCCACCAAAAGAGGAATTCCAAAGCAGAGCCCTGGGGAAGAGTGAAGGGACACCCCGAACTATGGTTAAAAATTGGGGCCTAGGGTCATGGCAAGCCCAATATGCTGTCTTTTCATATAGGCCCTGAGAGGCCTTACCTGAGGACTGCGCTCAGGCTGAGGGTCACAATGTGTGTTTGTGACCAATGTGGCCCACAAGCATGGGCTGGGCCTCATGGGCCACGCTTGTTTCAACTACACTGAACGTTGGACAACATGCCAAGCACAAGGTTTCTTGCCATGGGGAAAGAGATCTGATTTCTGCTTCATTTTCAACCCTGGGCAGTGGATGGAGATAAGGTCTAGGTTCTGGAGCCTGAAAACCGCAGTTCGGAAGAGATGACGACCTAAGGCCATGGCGGGTCCGATGTGCTCAGTGTGCGGCCAGCTGTCTGGTGGGACCAGGAGGTCCAGGCTCAGGCTGGGTCAGAAGGGGAAATAGTGCCCAGGTCAGCCTATATGTTTGGGGTACAGCCGATTGGCGTGCAGGTTGATCCCCATTTGGGGTTTCGGGGTAGCCCTGAGGGCAATGTTTTACTTCTGTAGGGCAGGCAGAGTGCGGCATTGTAGTTCTGGATTGCCAAACTGGAGGGCTTGTGGGCCAGTAGTCTGAGGACAGAGTCTGAGAACCCAAGCTAGGCCTAGGTTTCTGGGTGAGGATATGGCAGGCACAATCTACAGACCTCAATAGAGATCTCGTGCATCTGAAGTCAGGGCAAGGATCAAACGATCGCTCCGGTTGGACTTTCTGCCCTGATGGCCCTTTCTTGAAGGGGGTTGGATCACGAGGACATGGGGGTTTTCCCACGATGGGAGTTGTGAGAAGCTCCAAACTGCAAAGATTCTTCTGCAGGACAATTGAGACCTGTTGGTTGGCCCAAGGCCAACGATTCCGAGCAGGGTTCTAAGGATGGATGGCTGGGTAGCCACCTCGCATTCCAATTGTCTCCAAGCAATAAGACAGGTTAGATCTGCTGGATGTGGGGGGAAACCGAGGAGGCTGAGTTGAAATGGACTCTCCTGTGGATGTGTCCTAATATGTTTTTGTGTCTATGGAGACCTTGGAATGAAGCGGTGGCCCTGGGGCCCTGAAGGGTTCTCCTAAACAGAGGCTTTGACACAGCTCCAACGTGGAAGTTTCCCATGTGTAGATGAGATTTGTTCTGATGGGTGAGTCAAGAAACAGCCATATGCTGGTATTGAAATCCAGGCCTCTGAGGAGAGATGCCTGGAAACCAAAGCAATGGATCCGATTAGTGCCTAGGGGCCTGTTCGTTCCTTTTTACCTCTGGGGACATCAGTCTACGGGTCTGAGTGAAGGTAGGTGCTCAGATGGGCTCAGATTGCCCCTGTTTGTCCTGGGAAGCCACAACAATTGGGATGGCCTCAGGGACTTTGGAGGTTATCCTATTAGTAGGGTTGTGGCCATTGGAATGGGCACATACAATTCCCTTGGAGAGGGCAAGTACGGTCCTCAGGTTTGGCTCCAGGGCCCTGAGCATGTAGGGTGTGTAGGCCAGAGGTGTTTGGACAGTTGTCTGAAAACACAAACTCGGCTTATGTTTTGGGTCATAGGTATGGCAGGACTGATCTACAGACCATGAGGAGAACACTTCGGGATATGAAAAAAGGGCGAGTGTGAGGCTCTTGCTCAAGTTTTTGTCTCTGGATATCGTGTCACTCATGGTCGTGAAATTGCCGGGTGACTTCATGGGAAATGGACGAGTCTTACTCTCTGGGGGTTCGGTCCCGTCCAAAGAGTTTGCGGTCATTCTGGGGATGGAAGAAGTCCGTTTTTTTGTTGTTGTTGTCGATTTGTTTCATTTTGTTTTTCAACCTCAGATGTCCCACCAATTGAGGGATTCCAGAGTAGAGCCCTGGGGTGGGGCGACTGGACAACCAGAAATCTGGTTAAAAATTGGGGACTAGGGACATGTCAAGCCCATTATGACATCTAATGGTCCAGCCACTGAGAGGACTTACTAGAGGACAGGACTCACGCTGAGGTCACAATGCGTGTTTATGCTCTCGTCGCACTCAAGAATGGGCGGGGCCTCAGGGTGAATGCTGTTTTCTCCTACACTGAACGTTGGACAACATGCCAACCACAAGGTTTCTTGCCATGGGTCAGGAAGAGTTCTGATTTCTGCATCACAGTCACCCGTGGGCAGTGATTGGAGATAAGGTCTAGGTTCTGAAGCCTGAAAACTGAGGTAGGGAAGAGATGATGACCTAAGGCCATGGCGGGTCTGATGTGCTCAGGGTGCGGTCAGCTGTCTGGGTGTTGGTCAGCAGGTCCGGGCTCAGGTTGTGTCAGACAGTGCATTAGTGCCCAGGTTAGACTATATAATTTGGGTACATTCGAGTGCCGTGTAGGTTTATCTTCATTTAAGCTGCCTGGTCAGCTCATTAGGCAATATATTTTTTTTAGAGGGCAGGCAGAGTGCTTCATTGTCGGTCCGGAATTGCCAAACTTGAGGGCTTCAGGGCCAGGAGAGTGAGGACGGATGTCTGAGAACACAAGCTAGACTCTGGATTCAGGGTGAGGGCACGGCAGGTACCCCCTGCAGATCTGAACCAATATCTCATGCATCTGAAGTCAGGGCGAGGATCCGACGTTGGCTCAGGTTGGAGTTTCTGTGCATGACGGCCCCTTCATGAAGGGAGTGGAATCTCGAGGCCATGGAGGTTTTCCACGTTGGGAGATGTGGGATGCCCCCTTCAAGGATTCCTTCTGCGGGACAATTGAGACCTGTTGGACAGCTCCAGGACATCCCATATGGAATGACACCAGAGCACCGATCGAGGATGGATGCCTGGGAAGTCCGCCTCGCCTTCCAATTGTCTCCTAGCAACAAGACAGTTTAGATCTAATGGATCTGCGGGAGCAACCGGGGTAGCTGAGTTGAAATGCACTTTCCAGAGGATGGGTCCTAATGTGTGTTTGTGTCCATGAGGGCCTTGGAATGGGGAGGTGGCACCGGGACCCTGTAGTATTCTCCTAAGCTTTGGCATAGCTCCCATGCACAAGTTTCCTTGTGGAGACGAGATTTGTTCTGATGGGTGCCTCAGGAAATCCCCTCTGCTGGTATTGGAATCCAGGCTTTTGAGGAGACATGCCTGTAAACCAAAGCAATGGATGCGATAATGGCCTCGGGTCCTGTCTGGTTCAATCTTCTTGGTATGAGTGAGGTATTTGAGTGGAGGTAGATGCTCAGCCGGTATCAACCGCCCTTTTTTGTCCCGGGCGACCTACACTATTGGGATGGCCTCAGGGACTTTGGAGGGTTCTCCTAATTTGTACGATTTTTGACAATGGAATGGGCAGAATTGCAATGGATTGGGTGGGGGCAGTCCTAATGTGTGGTTCCAGGGGCGCCAGCCTGAAGGGAGTGTGGCCCAGGACTTTGAGGACAGAAGAATGAAAACACAAACTCAGCTTAAGTTTGGGGACGTGGGTATGGCACGCCCGATCTACAAACCATGAGAAGAACTCTTCAGGATATGAAGAATGAGCGAGTCTGAGAAGCTTGCTCAGGCTTTTATATCTGGATTTTGTTTCAGCGATGGCCCTGGAATGTTGGGGAGGTCTCATGGGCCATGGACGAATCTTCCTCTCTGTGGATTTGGCCCGATCCCAATTGTTTTTCGTCAATCTGTGGGATGGGAGGACTCCTTTCAGGTTTGTTACCTCTGGTGTCCCACCAAAAAAGGAATTCCAAAGCAGAGCCCTGGGGAAGAGTGAAGGGACACCCCGAACTATGGTTAAAAATTGGGGCCTAGGGTCATGGCAAGCCCAATATGCTGTCTCTTCATATAGGCCCTGAGAGGCCTTACCTGAGGACTGCGCTCAGGCTGAGGGTCACAATGTGTGTTTGTGACCAATGTGGCCCGCAAGCATGGGCTGGGCCTCATGGGCCACGCTTGTTTCAACTACACTGAACATTCGACAACATGCCAAGCACAATGTTTCTTGCCATGGGGAAAGAGATCTGATTTCTGCTTCATTTTCAACCCTGGGCAGTGGTTGGAGATAAGGTCTAGGTTCTGGAGCCTGAAAACCGCAGTTCGGAAGAGATGACGACCTAAGGCCATGGCGGGTCCGATGTGCTCAGTGTGCGGCCAGCTGTCTGGGTGGGACCAGGAGGTCCAGGCTCAGGCTGGGTCAGAAGGGGAAATAGTGCCCAGGTCAGCCTATATGTTTGGGGTACAGCCGATTGGCGTGCAGGTTGATCCCCATTTGGGGTTTCGGGGTAGCCCTGAGGGCAATGTTTTACTTCTGTAGGGCAGGCAGAGTGCGGCATTGTAGTTCTGGATTTCCAAACTGGAGGGCTTGTGGGCCAGTAGTCTGAGGACAGAGTCTGAGAAACCAAGCTAGGCCTAGGTTTCTGGGTGAGGATATGGCAGGCACAATCTACAGACCTCAATAGAGATCTCGTGCATCTGAAGTCAGGGCAAGGATCAAACGATCGCTCCGGTTGGACTTTCTGCCCTGATGGCCCTTTCTTGAAGGGGGTTGGATCACGAGGACATGGGGGTTTTCCCACGATGGGAGTTGTGAGAAGCTCCAAACTGCAAAGATTCTTCTGCAGGACAATTGAGACCTGTTGGTTGGCCCAAGGCCAACGATTCCGAGCAGGGTTCTAAGGATGGATGGCTGGGTAGCCCACCTCGCATTCCAATTGTCTCCAAGCAACAAGACAGGTTAGATCTGCTGGATGTGGGGGGCAACCGAGGAGGCTGAGTTGAAATGGACTCTCCTGTGGATGTGTCCTAATATGTTTTTGTGTCTATGGAGACCTTGGAATGAAGCGGTGGCCCTGGGGCCCTGAAGGGTTCTCCTAAACAGAGGCTTTGACACAGCTCCAACGTGGAAGTTTCCCATGTGTAGATGAGATTTGTTCTGATGGGTGAGTCAAGAAACAGCCATATGCTGGTATTGAAATCCAGGCCTCTGAGGAGAGATGCCTGGAAACCAAAGCAATGGATCCGATTAGTGCCTAGGGGCCTGTTCGTTCCTTTTTACCTCTGGGGACATCAGTCTACGGGTCTGAGTGAAGGTAGGTGCTCAGATGGGCTCAGATTGCCCCTGTTTGTCCTGGGAAGCCACAACAATTGGGATGGCCTCAGGGACTTTGGAGGTTATCCTATTAGTAGGGTTGTGGCCATTGGAATGGGCACATACAATTCCCTTGGAGAGGGCAAGTACGGTCCTCAGGTTTGGCTCCAGGGCCCTGAGCATGTAGGGTGTGTAGGCCAGAGGTGTTTGGACAGTTGTCTGAAAACACAAACTCGGCTTATGTTTTGGGTCATAGGTATGGCAGGACTGATCTACAGACCATGAGGAGAACACTTCGGGATATGAAAAAAGGGCGAGTGTGAGGCTCTTGCTCAAGTTTTTGTCTCTGGATATCGTGTCACTCATGGTCGTGAAATTGCCGGGTGACTTCATGGGAAATGGACGAGTCTTACTCTCTGGGGGTTCGGTCCCGTCCAAAGAGTTTGCGGTCATTCTGGGGATGGAAGAAGTCCGTTTTTTTGTTGTTGTTGTCGATTTGTTTCATTTTGTTTTTCAACCTCAGATGTCCCACCAATTGAGGGATTCCAGAGTAGAGCCCTGGGGTGGGGCGACTGGACAATCAGAAATCTGGTTAAAAATTGGGGACTAGGGACATGTCAAGCCCATTATGACATCTAATGGTCCAGCCACTGAGAGGACTTACTAGAGGACAGGACTCACGCTGAGGTCACAATGCGTGTTTATGCTCTCGTCGCACTCAAGAATGGGCGGGGCCTCAGGGTGAATGCTGTTTTCTCCTACACTGAACGTTGGACAACATGCCAACCACAAGGTTTCTTGCCATGGGTCAGGAAGAGTTCTGATTTCTGCATCACAGTCACCCGTGGGCAGTGATTGGAGATAAGGTCTAGGTTCTGAAGCCTGAAAACTGAGGTAGGGAAGAGATGATGACCTAAGGCCATGGCGGGTCTGATGTGCTCAGGGTGCGGTCAGCTGTCTGGGTGTTGGTCAGCAGGTCCGGGCTCAGGTTGTGTCAGACAGTGCATTAGTGCCCAGGTTAGACTATATAATTTGGGTACATTCGAGTGCCGTGTAGGTTTATCTTCATTTAAGCTGCCTGGTCAGCTCATTAGGCAATATATTTTTTTTAGAGGGCAGGCAGAGTGCTTCATTGTCGGTCCGGAATTGCCAAACTTGAGGGCTTCAGGGCCAGGAGAGTGAGGACGGATGTCTGAGAACACAAGCTAGACTCTGGATTCAGGGTGAGGGCACGGCAGGTACCCCCTGCAGATCTGAACCAATATCTCATGCATCTGAAGTCAGGGCGAGGATCCGACGTTGGCTCAGGTTGGAGTTTCTGTGCATGACGGCCCCTTCATGAAGGGAGTGGAATCTCGAGGCCATGGAGGTTTTCCACGTTGGGAGATGTGGGATGCCCCCTTCAAGGATTCCTTCTGCGGGACAATTGAGACCTGTTGGACAGCTCCAGGACATCCCATATGGAATGACACCAGAGCACCGATCGAGGATGGATGCCTGGGAAGTCCGCCTCGCCTTCCAATTGTCTCCTAGCAACAAGACAGTTTAGATCTAATGGATCTGCGGGAGCAACCGGGGTAGCTGAGTTGAAATGCACTTTCCAGAGGATGGGTCCTAATGTGTGTTTGTGTCCATGAGGGCCTTGGAATGGGGAGGTGGCACCGGGACCCTGAAGTATTCTCCTAAGCTTTGGCATAGCTCCCATGCACAAGTTTCCTTGTGGAGACGAGATTTGTTCTGATGGGTGCCTCAGGAAATCCCCTCTGCTGGTATTGGAATCCAGGCTTTTGAGGAGACATGCCTGTAAACCAAAGCAATGGATGCGATAATGGCCTCGGGTCCTGTCTGGTTCAATCTTCTTGGTATGAGTGAGGTAGATGAGTGGAGGTAGATGCTCAGCCGGTATCAACCGCCCTTTTTTGTCCCGGGCGACCTACACTATTGGGATGGCCTCAGGGACTTTGGAGGGTTCTCCTAATTTGTACGATTTTTGACAATGGAATGGGCAGAATTGCAATGGATTGGGTGGGGGCAGTCCTAATGTGTGGTTCCAGGGGCGCCAGCCTGAAGGGAGTGTGGCCCAGGACTTTGAGGACAGAAGAATGAAAACACAAACTCAGCTTAAGTTTGGGGACGTAGGTATGGCACGCCCGATCTACAAACCATGAGAAGAACTCTTCAGGATATGAAGAATGAGCGAGTCTGAGAAGCTTGCTCAGGCTTTTATATCTGGATTTTGTTTCAGCGATGGCCCTGGAATGTTGGGGAGGTCTCATGGGCCATGGACGAATCTTCCTCTCTGTGGATTTGGCCCGATCCCAATTGTTTTTCGTCAATCTGTGGGATGGGAGGACTCCTTTCAGGTTTGTTACCTCTGGTGTCCCACCAAAAGAGGAATTCCAAAGCAGAGCCCTGGGGAAGAGTGAAGGGACACCCCGAACTATGGTTAAAAATTGGGGCCTAGGGTCATGGCAAGCCCAATATGCTGTCTCTTCATATAGGCCCTGAGAGGCCTTACCTGAGGACTGCGCTCAGGCTGAGGGTCACAATGTGTGTTTGTGACCAATGTGGCCCGCAAGCATGGGCTGGGCCTCATGGGCCACGCTTGTTTCAACTACACTGAACATTGGACAACATGCCAAGCACAATGTTTCTTGCCATGGGGAAAGAGATCTGATTTCTGCTTCATTTTCAACCCTGGGCAGTGGTTGGAGATAAGGTCTAGGTTCTGGAGCCTGAAAACCGCAGTTCGGAAGAGATGACGACCTAAGGCCATGGCGGGTCCGATGTGCTCAGTGTGCGGCCAGCTGTCTGGGTGGGACCAGGAGGTCCAGGCTCAGGCTGGGTCAGAAGGGGAAATAGTGCCCAGGTCAGCCTATATGTTTGGGGTACAGCCGATTGGCGTGCAGGTTGATCCCCATTTGGGGTTTCGGGGTAGCCCTGAGGGCAATGTTTTACTTCTGTAGGGCAGGCAGAGTGCGGCATTGTAGTTCTGGATTGCCAAACTGGAGGGCTTGTGGGCCAGTAGTCTGAGGACAGAGTCTGAGAACCCAAGCTAGGCCTAGGTTTCTGGGTGAGGATTTGGCAGGCACAATCTACAGACCTCAATAGAGATCTCGTGCATCTGAAGTCAGGGCAAGGATCAGACGATCGCTCCGGTTGGACTTTCTGCCCTGATGGCCCTTTCTTGAAGGGGGTTGGATCACGAGGACATGGGGGTTTTCCCACGATGGGAGTTGTGAGAAGCTCCAAACTGCAAAGATTCTTCTGCAGGACAATTGAGACCTGTTGGTTGGCCCAAGGCCAACGATTCCGAGCAGGGTTCTAAGGATGGATGGCTGGGTAGCCCACCTCGCATTCCAATTGTCTCCAAGCAACAAGACAGGTTAGATCTGCTGGATGTGGGGGGCAACCGAGGAGGCTGAGTTGAAATGGACTCTCCTGTGGATGTGTCCTAATATGTTTTTGTGTCTATGGAGACCTTGGAATGAAGCGGTGGCCCTGGGGCCCTGAAGGGTTCTCCTAAACAGAGGCTTTGACACAGCTCCAACGTGGAAGTTTCCCATGTGTAGATGAGATTTGTTCTGATGGGTGAGTCAAGAAACAGCCATATGCTGGTATTGAAATCCAGGCCTCTGAGGAGAGATGCCTGGAAACCAAAGCAATGGATCCGATTAGTGCCTAGGGGCCTGTTCGTTCCTTTTTACCTCTGGGGACATCAGTCTACGGGTCTGAGTGAAGGTAGGTGCTCAGATGGGCTCAGATTGCCCCTGTTTGTCCTGGGAAGCCACAACAATTGGGATGGCCTCAGGGACTTTGGAGGTTATCCTATTAGTAGGGTTGTGGCCATTGGAATGGGCACATACAATTCCCTTGGAGAGGGCAAGTACGGTCCTCAGGTTTGGCTCCAGGGCCCTGAGCATGTAGGGTGTGTAGGCCAGAGGTGTTTGGACAGTTGTCTGAAAACACAAACTCGGCTTATGTTTTGGGTCATAGGTATGGCAGGACTGATCTACAGACCATGAGGAGAACACTTCGGGATATGAAAAAAGGGCGAGTGTGAGGCTCTTGCTCAAGTTTTTGTCTCTGGATATCGTGTCACTCATGGTCGTGAAATTGCCGGGTGACTTCATGGGAAATGGACGAGTCTTACTCTCTGGGGGTTCGGTCCTGTCCAAAGAGTTTGCGGTCATTCTGGGGATGGAAGAAGTCCGTTTTTTTGTTGTTGTTGTCGATTTGTTTCATTTTGTTTTTCAACCTCAGATGTCCCACCAATTGAGGGATTCCAGAGTAGAGCCCTGGGGTGGGGCGACTGGACAACCAGAAATCTGGTTAAAAATTGGGGACTAGGGACATGTCAAGCCCATTATGACATCTAATGGTCCAGCCACTGAGAGGACTTACTAGAGGACAGGACTCACGCTGAGGTCACAATGCGTGTTTATGCTCTCGTAGCACTCAAGAATGGGCGGGGCCTCAGGGTGAATGCTGTTTTCTCCTACACTGAACGTTGGACAACATGCCAACCACAAGGTTTCTTGCCATGGGTCAGGAAGAGTTCTGATTTCTGCATCACAGTCACCCGTGGGCAGTGATTGGAGATAAGGTCTAGGTTCTGAAGCCTGAAAACTGAGGTAGGGAAGAGATGATGACCTAAGGCCATGGCGGGTCTGATGTGCTCAGGGTGCGGTCAGCTGTCTGGGTGTTGGTCAGCAGGTCCGGGCTCAGGTTGTGTCAGACAGTGCATTAGTGCCCAGGTTAGACTATATAATTTGGGTACATTCGAGTGCCGTGTAGGTTTATCTTCATTTAAGCTGCCTGGTCAGCTCATTAGGCAATATATTTTTTTTAGAGGGCAGGCAGAGTGCTTCATTGTCGGTCCGGAATTGCCAAACTTGAGGGCGTCAGGGCCAGGAGAGTGAGGACGGATGTCTGAGAACACAAGCTAGATTCTGGATTCAGGGTGAGGGCACGGCAGGTACCCCCTGCAGATCTGAACCAATATCTCATGCATCTGAAGTCAGGGCGAGGATCCGACGTTGGCTCAGGTTGGAGTTTCTGTGCATGACGGCCCCTTCATGAAGGGAGTGGAATCTCGAGGCCATGGAGGTTTTCCACGTTGGGAGATGTGGGATGCCCCCTTCAAGGATTCCTTCTGCGGGACAATTGAGACCTGTTGGACAGCTCCAGGACATCCCATATGGAATGACACCAGAGCACCGATCGAGGATGGATGCCTGGGAAGTCCGCCTCGCCTTCCAATTGTCTCCTAGCAACAAGACAGTTTAGATCTAATGGATCTGCGGGAGCAACCGGGGTAGCTGAGTTGAAATGCACTTTCCAGAGGATGGGTCCCAATGTGTGTTTGTGTCCATGAGGGCCTTGGAATGGGGAGGTGGCACCGGGACCCTGAAGTATTCTCCTAAGCTTTGGCATAGCTCCCATGCACAAGTTTCCTTGTGGAGACGAGATTTGTTCTGATGGGTGCCTCAGGAAATCCCCTCTGCTGGTATTGGAATCCAGGCTTTTGAGGAGACATGCCTGTAAACCAAAGCAATGGATGCGATAATGGCCTCGGGTCCTGTCTGGTTCAATCTTCTTGGTATGAGTGAGGTATTTGAGTGGAGGTAGATGCTCAGCCGGTATCAACCGCCCTTTTTTGTCCCGGGCGACCTACACTATTGGGATGGCCTCAGGGACTTTGGAGGGTTCTCCTAATTTGTACGATTTTTGACAATGGAATGGGCAGAATTGCAATGGATTGGGTGGGGGCAGTCCTAATGTGTGGTTCCAGGGGCGCCAGCCTGAAGGGAGTGTGGCCCAGGACTTTGAGGACAGAAGAATGAAAACACAAACTCAGCTTAAGTTTGGGGACTTGGGTATGGCACGCCCGATCTACAAACCATGAGAAGAACTCTTCAGGATATGAAGAATGAGCGAGTCTGAGAAGCTTGCTCAGGCTTTTATATCTGGATTTTGTTTCAGCGATGGCCCTGGAATGTTGGGGAGGTCTCATGGGCCATGGACGAATCTTCCTCTCTGTGGATTTGGCCCGATCCCAATTGTTTTTCGTCAATCTGTGGGATGGGAGGACTCCTTTCAGGTTTGTTACCTCTGGTGTCCCACCAAAAGAGGAATTCCAAAGCAGAGCCCTGGGGAAGAGTGAAGGGACACCCCGAACTATGGTTAAAATTTGGGGCCTAGGGTCATGGCAAGCCCAATATGCTGTCTCTTCATATAGGCCCTGAGAGGCCTTACCTGAGGACTGCGCTCAGGCTGAGGGTCACAATGTGTGTTTGTGACCAATGTGGCCCGCAAGCATGGGCTGGGCCTCATGGGCCACGCTTGTTTCAACTACACTGAACATTGGACAACATGCCAAGCACAATGTTTCTTGCCATGGGGAAAGAGATCTGATTTCTGCTTCATTTTCAACCCTGGGCAGTGGTTGGAGATAAGGTCTAGGTTCTGGAGCCTGAAAACCGCAGTTCGGAAGAGATGACGACCTAAGGCCATGGCGGGTCCGATGTGCTCAGTGTGCGGCCAGCTGTCTGGGTGGGACCAGGAGGTCCAGGCTCAGGCTGGGTCAGAAGGGGAAATAGTGCCCAGGTCAGCCTATATGTTTGGGGTACAGCCGATTGGCGTGCAGGTTGATCCCCATTTGGGGTTTCGGGGTAGCCCTGAGGGCAATGTTTTACTTCTGTAGGGCAGGCAGAGTGCGGCATTGTAGTTCTGGATTGCCAAACTGGAGGGCTTGTGGGCCAGTAGTCTGAGGACAGAGTCTGAGAACCCAAGCTAGGCCTAGGTTTCTGGGTGAGGATTTGGCAGGCACAATCTACAGACCTCAATAGAGATCTCGTGCATCTGAAGTCAGGGCAAGGATCAGACGATCGCTCCGGTTGGACTTTCTGCCCTGATGGCCCTTTCTTGAAGGGGGTTGGATCACGAGGACATGGGGGTTTTCCCACGATGGGAGTTGTGAGAAGCTCCAAACTGCAAAGATTCTTCTGCAGGACAATTGAGACCTGTTGGTTGGCCCAAGGCCAACGATTCCGAGCAGGGTTCTAAGGATGGATGGCTGGGTAGCCCACCTCGCATTCCAATTGTCTCCAAGCAACAAGACAGGTTAGATCTGCTGGATGTGGGGGGCAACCGAGGAGGCTGAGTTGAAATGGACTCTCCTGTGGATGTGTCCTAATATGTTTTTGTGTCTATGGAGACCTTGGAATGAAGCGGTGGCCCTGGGGCCCTGAAGGGTTCTCCTAAACAGAGGCTTTGACACAGCTCCAACGTGGAAGTTTCCCATGTGTAGATGAGATTTGTTCTGATGGGTGAGTCAAGAAACAGCCATATGCTGGTATTGAAATCCAGGCCTCTGAGGAGAGATGCCTGGAAACCAAAGCAATGGATCCGATTAGTGCCTAGGGGCCTGTTCGTTCCTTTTTACCTCTGGGGACATCAGTCTACGGGTCTGAGTGAAGGTAGGTGCTCAGATGGGCTCAGATTGCCCCTGTTTGTCCTGGGAAGCCACAACAATTGGGATGGCCTCAGGGACTTTGGAGGTTATCCTATTAGTAGGGTTGTGGCCATTGGAATGGGCACATACAATTCCCTTGGAGAGGGCAAGTACGGTCCTCAGGTTTGGCTCCAGGGCCCTGAGCATGTAGGGTGTGTAGGCCAGAGGTGTTTGGACAGTTGTCTGAAAACACAAACTCGGCTTATGTTTTGGGTCATAGGTATGGCAGGACTGATCTACAGACCATGAGGAGAACACTTCGGGATATGAAAAAAGGGCGAGTGTGAGGCTATTGCTCAAGTTTTTGTCTCTGGATATCGTGTCACTCATGGTCGTGAAATTGCCGGGTGACTTCATGGGAAATGGACGAGTCTTACTCTCTGGGGGTTCGGTCCCGTCCAAAGAGTTTGCGGTCATTCTGGGGATGGAAGAAGTCCGTTTTTTTGTTGTTGTTGTCGATTTGTTTCATTTTGTTTTTCAACCTCAGATGTCCCACCAATTGAGGGATTCCAGAGTAGAGCCCTGGGGTGGGGCGACTGGACAACCAGAAATCTGGTTAAAAATTGGGGACTAGGGACATGTCAAGCCCATTATGACATCTAATGGTCCAGCCACTGAGAGGACTTACTAGAGGACAGGACTCACGCTGAGGTCACAATGCGTGTTTATGCTCTCGTCGCACTCAAGAATGGGCAGGGCCTCAGGGTGAATGCTGTTTTCTCCTACACTGAACGTTGGACAACATGCCAACCACAAGGTTTCTTGCCATGGGTCAGGAAGAGTTCTGATTTCTGCATCACAGTCACCCGTGGGCAGTGATTGGAGATAAGGTCTAGGTTCTGAAGCCTGAAAACTGAGGTAGGGAAGAGATGATGACCTAAGGCCATGGCGGGTCTGATGTGCTCAGGGTGCGGTCAGCTGTCTGGGTGTTGGTCAGCAGGTCCGGGCTCAGGTTGTGTCAGACAGTGCATTAGTGCACAGGTTAGACTATATAATTTGGGTACATTCGAGTGCCGTGTAGGTTTATCTTCATTTAAGCTGCCTGGTCAGCTCATTAGGCAATATATTTTTTTTAGAGGGCAGGCAGAGTGCTTCATTGTCGGTCCGGAATTGCCAAACTTGAGGGCGTCAGGGCCAGGAGAGTGAGGACGGATGTCTGAGAACACAAGCTAGACTCTGGATTCAGGGTGAGGGCACGGCAGGTACCCCCTGCAGATCTGAACCAATATCTCATGCATCTGAAGTCAGGGCGAGGATCCGACGTTGGCTCAGGTTGGAGTTTCTGTGCATGACGGCCCCTTCATGAAGGGAGTGGAATCTCGAGGCCATGGAGGTTTTCCACGTTGGGAGATGTGGCATGCCCCCTTCAAGGATTCCTTCTGCGGGACAATTGAGACCTGTTGGACAGCTCCAGGACATCCCATATGGAATGACACCAGAGCACCGATCGAGGATGGATGCCTGGGAAGTCCGCCTCGCCTTCCAATTGTCTCCTAGCAACAAGACAGTTTAGATCTAATGGATCTGCGGGAGCAACCGGGGTAGCTGAGTTGAAATGCACTTTCCAGAGGATGGGTCCTAATGTGTGTTTGTGTCCATGAGGGCCTTGGAATGGGGAGGTGGCACCGGGACCCTGAAGTATTCTCCTAAGCTTTGGCATAGCTCCCATGCACAAGTTTCCTTGTGGAGACGAGATTTGTTCTGATGGGTGCCTCAGGAAATCCCCTCTGCTGGTATTGGAATCCAGGCTTTTGAGGAGACATGCCTGTAAACCAAAGCAATGGATGCGATAATGGCCTCGGGTCCTGTCTGGTTCAATCTTCTTGGTATGAGTGAGGTAGATGAGTGGAGGTAGATGCTCAGCCGGTATCAACCGCCCTTTTTTGTCCCGGGCGACCTACACTATTGGGATGGCCTCAGGGACTTTGGAGGGTTCTCCTAATTTGTACGATTTTTGACAATGGAATGGGCAGAATTGCAATGGATTGGGTGGGGGCAGTCCTAATGTGTGGTTCCAGGGGCGCCAGCCTGAAGGGAGTGTGGCCCAGGACTTTGAGGACAGAAGAATGAAAACACAAACTCAGCTTAAGTTTGGGGACGTAGGTATGGCACGGCCGATCTACAAACCATGAGAAGAACTCTTCAGGATATGAAGAATGAGCGAGTCTGAGAAGCTTGCTCAGGCTTTTATATCTGGATTTTGTTTCAGCGATGGCCCTGGAATGTTGGGGAGGTCTCATGGGCCATGGACGAATCTTCCTCTCTGTGGATTTGGCCCGATCCCAATTGTTTTTCGTCAATCTGTGGGATGGGAGGACTCCTTTCAGGTTTGTTACCTCTGGTGTCCCACCAAAAGAGGAATTCCAAAGCAGAGCCCTGGGGAAGAGTGAAGGGACACCCCGAACTATGGTTAAAAATTGGGGCCTAGGGTCATGGCAAGCCCAATATGCTGTCTCTTCATATAGGCCCTGAGAGGCCTTACCTGAGGACTGCGCTCAGGCTGAGGGTCACAATGTGTGTTTGTGACCAATGTGGCCCGCAAGCATGGGCTGGGCCTCATGGGCCACGCTTGTTTCAACTACACTGAACATTGGACAACATGCCAAGCACAATGTTTCTTGCCATGGGGAAAGAGATCTGATTTCTGCTTCATTTTCAACCCTGGGCAGTGGTTGGAGATAAGGTCTAGGTTCTGGAGCCTGAAAACCGCAGTTCGGAAGAGATGACGACCTAAGGCCATGGCGGGTCCGATGTGCTCAGTGTGCGGCCAGCTGTCTGGGTGGGACCAGGAGGTCCAGGCTCAGGCTGGGTCAGAAGGGGAAATAGTGCCCAGGTCAGCCTATATGTTTGGGGTACAGCCGATTGGCGTGCAGGTTGATCCCCATTTGGGGTTTCGGGGTAGCCCTGAGGGCAATGTTTTACTTCTGTAGGGCAGGCAGAGTGCGGCATTGTAGTTCTGGATTGCCAAACTGGAGGGCTTGTGGGCCAGTAGTCTGAGGACAGAGTCTGAGAACCCAAGCTAGGCCTAGGTTTCTGGGTGAGGATATGGCAGGCACAATCTACGGACCTCAATAGAGATCTCGTGCATCTGAAGTCAGGGCAAGGATCAGACGATCGCTCCGGTTGGACTTTCTGCCCTGATGGCCCTTTCTTGAAGGGGGTTGGATCACGAGGACATGGGGGTTTTCCCACGATGGGAGTTGTGAGAAGCTCCAAACTGCAAAGATTCTTCTGCAGGACAATTGAGACCTGTTGGTTGGCCCAAGGCCAACGATTCCGAGCAGGGTTCTAAGGATGGATGGCTGGGTAGCCCACCTCGCATTCCAATTGTCTCCAAGCAACAAGACAGGTTAGATCTGCTGGATGTGGGGGGCAACCGAGGAGGCTGAGTTGAAATGGACTCTCCTGTGGATGTGTCCTAATATGTTTTTGTGTCTATGGAGACCTTGGAATGAAGCGGTGGCCCTGGGGCCCTGAAGGGTTCTCCTAAACAGAGGCTTTGACACAGCTCCAACGTGGAAGTTTCCCATGTGTAGATGAGATTTGTTCTGATGGGTGAGTCAAGAAACAGCCATATGCTGGTATTGAAATCCAGGCCTCTGAGGAGAGATGCCTGGAAACCAAAGCAATGGATCCGATTAGTGCCTAGGGGCCTGTTCGTTCCTTTTTACCTCTGGGGACATCAGTCTACGGGTCTGAGTGAAGGTAGGTGCTCAGATGGGCTCAGATTGCCCCTGTTTGTCCTGGGAAGCCACAACAATTGGGATGGCCTCAGGGACTTTGGAGGTTATCCTATTAGTAGGGTTGTGGCCATTGGAATGGGCACATACAATTCCCTTGGAGAGGGCAAGTACGGTCCTCAGGTTTGGCTCCAGGGCCCTGAGCATGTAGGGTGTGTAGGCCAGAGGTGTTTGGACAGTTGTCTGAAAACACAAACTCGGCTTATGTTTTGGGTCATAGGTATGGCAGGACTGATCTACAGACCATGAGGAGAACACTTCGGGATATGAAAAAAGGGCGAGTGTGAGGCTCTTGCTCAAGTTTTTGTCTCTGGATATCGTGTCACTCATGGTCGTGAAATTGCCGGGTGACTTCATGGGAAATGGACGAGTCTTACTCTCTGGGGGTTCGGTCCCGTCCAAAGAGTTTGCGGTCATTCTGGGGATGGAAGAAGTCCGTTTTTTTGTTGTTGTTGTCGATTTGTTTCATTTTGTTTTTCAACCTCAGATGTCCCACCAATTGAGGGATTCCAGAGTAGAGCCCTGGGGTGGGGCGACTGGACAACCAGAAATCTGGTTAAAAATTGGGGACTAGGGACATGTCAAGCCCATTATGACATCTAATGGTCCAGCCACTGAGAGGACTTACTAGAGGACAGGACTCACGCTGAGGTCACAATGCGTGTTTATGCTCTCGTCGCACTCAAGAATGGGCGGGGCCTCAGGGTGAATGCTGTTTTCTCCTACACTGAACGTTGGACAACATGCCAACCACAAGGTTTCTTGCCATGGGTCAGGAAGAGTTCTGATTTCTGCATCACAGTCACCCGTGGGCAGTGATTGGAGATAAGGTCTAGGTTCTGAAGCCTGAAAACTGAGGTAGGGAAGAGATGATGACCTAAGGCCATGGCGGGTCTGATGTGCTCAGGGTGCGGTCAGCTGTCTGGGTGTTGGTCAGCAGGTCCGGGCTCAGGTTGTGTCAGACAGTGC
Organism: Mustela nivalis; assembly: GCF_964662115.1. Classification (NCBI taxonomy): domain Eukaryota; kingdom Metazoa; phylum Chordata; class Mammalia; order Carnivora; family Mustelidae; genus Mustela; species Mustela nivalis. Next base: position 759,528 of record NW_028136480.1, on the reverse strand, counting down.
ATTAGTGCCCAGGTTAGACTATATAATTTGGGTACATTCGAGTGCCGTGTAGGTTTATCTTCATTTAAGCTGCCTGGTCAGCTCATTAGGCAATATATTTTTTTTAGAGGGCAGGCAGAGTGCTTCATTGTCGGTCCGGAATTGCCAAACTTGAGGGCTTCAGGGCCAGGAGAGTGAGGACGGATGTCTGAGAACACAAGCTAGACTCTGGATTCAGGGTGAGGGCACGGCAGGTACCCCTTGCAGATCTGAACCAATATCTCATGCATCTGAAGTCAGGGCGAGGATCCGACGTTGGCTCAGGTTGGAGTTTCTGTGCATGACGGCCCCTTCATGAAGGGAGCGGAATCTCGAGGTCATGGAGGTTTTCCACGTTGGGAGATGTGGGATGCCCCCTTCAAGGATTCCTTCTGCGGGACAATTGAGACCTGTTGGACAGCTCCAGGACATCCCATATGGAATGACACCAGAGCACCGATCGAGGATGGATGCCTGGGAAGTCCGCCTCGCCTTCCAATTGTCTCCTAGCAACAAGACAGTTTAGATCTAATGGATCTGCGGGAGCAACCGGGGTAGCTGAGTTGAAATGCACTTTCCAGAGGATGGGTCCTAATGTGTGTTTGTGTCCATGAGGGCCTTGGAATGGGGAGGTGGCACCGGGACCCTGAAGTATTCTCCTAAGCTTTGGCATAGCTCCCATGCACAAGTTTCCTTGTGGAGACGAGATTTGTTCTGATGGGTGCCTCAGGAAATCCCCTCTGCTGGTATTGGAATCCAGGCTTTTGAGGAGACATGCCTGTAAACCAAAGCAATGGATGCGATAATGGCCTCGGGTCCTGTCTGGTTCAATCTTCTTGGTATGAGTGAGGTAGATGAGTGGAGGTAGATGCTCAGCCGGTATCAACCGCCCTTTTTTGTCCCGGGCGACCTACACTATTGGGATGGCCTCAGGGACTTTGGAGGGTTCTCCTAATTTGTACGATTTTTGACAATGGAATGGGCAGAATTGCAATGGATTGGGTGGGGGCAGTCCTAATGTGTGGTTCCAGGGGCGCCAGCCTGAAGGGAGTGTGGCCCAGGACTTTGAGGACAGAAGAATGAAAACACAAACTCAGCTTAAGTTTGGGGACGTAGGTATGGCACGGCCGATCTACAAACCATGAGAAGAACTCTTCAGGATATGAAGAATGAGCGAGTCTGAGAAGCTTGCTCAGGCTTTTATATCTGGATTTTGTTTCAGCGATGGCCCTGGAATGTTGGGGAGGTCTCATGGGCCATGGACGAATCTTCCTCTCTGTGGATTTGGCCCGATCCCAATTGTTTTTCGTCAATCTGTGGGATGGGAGGACTCCTTTCAGGTTTGTTACCTCTGGTGTCCCACCAAAAGAGGAATTCCAAAGCAGAGCCCTGGGGAAGAGTGAAGGGACACCCCGAACTATGGTTAAAAATTGGGGCCTAGGGTCATGGCAAGCCCAATATGCTGTCTCTTCATATAGGCCCTGAGAGGCCTTACCTGAGGACTGCGCTCAGGCTGAGGGTCACAATGTGTGTTTGTGACCAATGTGGCCCGCAAGCATGGGCTGGGCCTCATGGGCCACGCTTGTTTCAACTACACTGAACATTGGACAACATGCCAAGCACAATGTTTCTTGCCATGGGGAAAGAGATCTGATTTCTGCTTCATTTTCAACCCTGGGCAGTGGTTGGAGATAAGGTCTAGGTTCTGGAGCCTGAAAACCGCAGTTCGGAAGAGATGACGACCTAAGGCCATGGCGGGTCCGATGTGCTCAGTGTGCGGCCAGCTGTCTGGGTGGGACCAGGAGGTCCAGGCTCAGGCTGGGTCAGAAGGGGAAATAGTGCCCAGGTCAGCCTATATGTTTGGGGTACAGCCGATTGGCGTGCAGGTTGATCCCCATTTGGGGTTTCGGGGTAGCCCTGAGGGCAATGTTTTACTTCTGTAGGGCAGGCAGAGTGCGGCATTGTAGTTCTGGATTGCCAAACTGGAGGGCTTGTGGGCCAGTAGTCTGAGGACAGAGTCTGAGAACCCAAGCTAGGCCTAGGTTTCTGGGTGAGGATATGGCAGGCACAATCTACAGACCTCAATAGAGATCTCGTGCATCTGAAGTCAGGGCAAGGATCAGACGATCGCTCCGGTTGGACTTTCTGCCCTGATGGCCCTTTCTTGAAGGGGGTTGGATCACGAGGACATGGGGGTTTTCCCACGATGGGAGTTGTGAGAAGCTCCAAACTGCAAAGATTCTTCTGCAGGACAATTGAGACCTGTTGGTTGGCCCAAGGCCAACGATTCCGAGCAGGGTTCTAAGGATGGATGGCTGGGTAGCCCACCTCGCATTCCAATTGTCTCCAAGCAACAAGACAGGTTAGATCTGCTGGATGTGGGGGGCAACCGAGGAGGCTGAGTTGAAATGGACTCTCCTGTGGATGTGTCCTAATATGTTTTTGTGTCTATGGAGACCTTGGAATGAAGCGGTGGCCCTGGGGCCCTGAAGGGTTCTCCTAAACAGAGGCTTTGACACAGCTCCAACGTGGAAGTTTCCCATGTGTAGATGAGATTTGTTCTGATGGGTGAGTCAAGAAACAGCCATATGCTGGTATTGAAATCCAGGCCTCTGAGGAGAGATGCCTGGAAACCAAAGCAATGGATCCGATTAGTGCCTAGGGGCCTGTTCGTTCCTTTTTACCTCTGGGGACATCAGTCTACGGGTCTGAGTGAAGGTAGGTGCTCAGATGGGCTCAGATTGCCCCTGTTTGTCCTGGGAAGCCACAACAATTGGGATGGCCTCAGGGACTTTGGAGGTTATCCTATTAGTAGGGTTGTGGCCATTGGAATGGGCACATACAATTCCCTTGGAGAGGGCAAGTACGGTCCTCAGGTTTGGCTCCAGGGCCCTGAGCATGTAGGGTGTGTAGGCCAGAGGTGTTTGGACAGTTGTCTGAAAACACAAACTCGGCTTATGTTTTGGGTCATAGGTATGGCAGGACTGATCTACAGACCATGAGGAGAACACTTCGGGATATGAAAAAAGGGCGAGTGTGAGGCTCTTGCTCAAGTTTTTGTCTCTGGATATCGTGTCACTCATGGTCGTGAAATTGCCGGGTGACTTCATGGGAAATGGACGAGTCTTACTCTCTGGGGGTTCGGTCCCGTCCAAAGAGTTTGCGGTCATTCTGGGGATGGAAGAAGTCCGTTTTTTTGTTGTTGTTGTCGATTTGTTTCATTTTGTTTTTCAACCTCAGATGTCCCACCAATTGAGGGATTCCAGAGTAGAGCCCTGGGGTGGGGCGACTGGACAACCAGAAATCTGGTTAAAAATTGGGGACTAGGGACATGTCAAGCCCATTATGACATCTAATGGTCCAGCCACTGAGAGGACTTACTAGAGGACAGGACTCACGCTGAGGTCACAATGCGTGTTTATGCTCTCGTCGCACTCAAGAATGGGCAGGGCCTCAGGGTGAATGCTGTTTTCTCCTACACTGAACGTTGGACAACATGCCAACCACAAGGTTTCTTGCCATGGGTCAGGAAGAGTTCTGATTTCTGCATCACAGTCACCCGTGGGCAGTGATTGGAGATAAGGTCTAGGTTCTGAAGCCTGAAAACTGAGGTAGGGAAGAGATGATGACCTAAGGCCATGGCGGGTCTGATGTGCTCAGGGTGCGGTCAGCTGTCTGGGTGTTGGTCAGCAGGTCCGGGCTCAGGTTGTGTCAGACAGTGCATTAGTGCACAGGTTAGACTATATAATTTGGGTACATTCGAGTGCCGTGTAGGTTTATCTTCATTTAAGCTGCCTGGTCAGCTCATTAGGCAATATATTTTTTTTAGAGGGCAGGCAGAGTGCTTCATTGTCGGTCCGGAATTGCCAAACTTGAGGGCGTCAGGGCCAGGAGAGTGAGGACGGATGTCTGAGAACACAAGCTAGACTCTGGATTCAGGGTGAGGGCACGGCAGGTACCCCCTGCAGATCTGAACCAATATCTCATGCATCTGAAGTCAGGGCGAGGATCCGACGTTGGCTCAGGTTGGAGTTTCTGTGCATGACGGCCCCTTCATGAAGGGAGTGGAATCTCGAGGCCATGGAGGTTTTCCACGTTGGGAGATGTGGCATGCCCCCTTCAAGGATTCCTTCTGCGGGACAATTGAGACCTGTTGGACAGCTCCAGGACATCCCATATGGAATGACACCAGAGCACCGATCGAGGATGGATGCCTGGGAAGTCCGCCTCGCCTTCCAATTGTCTCCTAGCAACAAGACAGTTTAGATCTAATGGATCTGCGGGAGCAACCGGGGTAGCTGAGTTGAAATGCACTTTCCAGAGGATGGGTCCTAATGTGTGTTTGTGTCCATGAGGGCCTTGGAATGGGGAGGTGGCACCGGGACCCTGAAGTATTCTCCTAAGCTTTGGCATAGCTCCCATGCACAAGTTTCCTTGTGGAGACGAGATTTGTTCTGATGGGTGCCTCAGGAAATCCCCTCTGCTGGTATTGGAATCCAGGCTTTTGAGGAGACATGCCTGTAAACCAAAGCAATGGATGCGATAATGGCCTCGGGTCCTGTCTGGTTCAATCTTCTTGGTATGAGTGAGGTAGATGAGTGGAGGTAGATGCTCAGCCGGTATCAACCGCCCTTTTTTGTCCCGGGCGACCTACACTATTGGGATGGCCTCAGGGACTTTGGAGGGTTCTCCTAATTTGTACGATTTTTGACAATGGAATGGGCAGAATTGCAATGGATTGGGTGGGGGCAGTCCTAATGTGTGGTTCCAGGGGCGCCAGCCTGAAGGGAGTGTGGCCCAGGACTTTGAGGACAGAAGAATGAAAACACAAACTCAGCTTAAGTTTGGGGACGTAGGTATGGCACGGCCGATCTACAAACCATGAGAAGAACTCTTCAGGATATGAAGAATGAGCGAGTCTGAGAAGCTTGCTCAGGCTTTTATATCTGGATTTTGTTTCAGCGATGGCCCTGGAATGTTGGGGAGGTCTCATGGGCCATGGACGAATCTTCCTCTCTGTGGATTTGGCCCGATCCCAATTGTTTTTCGTCAATCTGTGGGATGGGAGGACTCCTTTCAGGTTTGTTACCTCTGGTGTCCCACCAAAAGAGGAATTCCAAAGCAGAGCCCTGGGGAAGAGTGAAGGGACACCCCGAACTATGGTTAAAAATTGGGGCCTAGGGTCATGGCAAGCCCAATATGCTGTCTCTTCATATAGGCCCTGAGAGGCCTTACCTGAGGACTGCGCTCAGGCTGAGGGTCACAATGTGTGTTTGTGACCAATGTGGCCCGCAAGCATGGGCTGGGCCTCATGGGCCACGCTTGTTTCAACTACACTGAACATTGGACAACATGCCAAGCACAATGTTTCTTGCCATGGGGAAAGAGATCTGATTTCTGCTTCATTTTCAACCCTGGGCAGTGGTTGGAGATAAGGTCTAGGTTCTGGAGCCTGAAAACCGCAGTTCGGAAGAGATGACGCCCTAAGGCCATGGCGGGTCCGATGTGCTCAGTGTGCGGCCAGCTGTCTGGGTGGGACCAGGAGGTCCAGGCTCAGGCTGGGTCAGAAGGGGAAATAGTGCCCAGGTCAGCCTATATGTTTGGGGTACAGCCGATTGGCGTGCAGGTTGATCCCCATTTGGGGTTTCGGGGTAGCCCTGAGGGCAATGTTTTACTTCTGTAGGGCAGGCAGAGTGCGGCATTGTAGTTCTGGATTGCCAAACTGGAGGGCTTGTGGGCCAGTAGTCTGAGGACAGAGTCTGAGAACCCAAGCTAGGCCTAGGTTTCTGGGTGAGGATATGGCAGGCACAATCTACGGACCTCAATAGAGATCTCGTGCATCTGAAGTCAGGGCAAGGATCAGACGATCGCTCCGGTTGGACTTTCTGCCCTGATGGCCCTTTCTTGAAGGGGGTTGGATCACGAGGACATGGGGGTTTTCCCACGATGGGAGTTGTGAGAAGCTCCAAACTGCAAAGATTCTTCTGCAGGACAATTGAGACCTGTTGGTTGGCCCAAGGCCAACGATTCCGAGCAGGGTTCTAAGGATGGATGGCTGGGTAGCCCACCTCGCATTCCAATTGTCTCCAAGCAACAAGACAGGTTAGATCTGCTGGATGTGGGGGGCAACCGAGGAGGCTGAGTTGAAATGGACTCTCCTGTGGATGTGTCCTAATATGTTTTTGTGTCTATGGAGACCTTGGAATGAAGCGGTGGCCCTGGGGCCCTGAAGGGTTCTCCTAAACAGAGGCTTTGACACAGCTCCAACGTGGAAGTTTCCCATGTGTAGATGAGATTTGTTCTGATGGGTGAGTCAAGAAACAGCCATATGCTGGTATTGAAATCCAGGCCTCTGAGGAGAGATGCCTGGAAACCAAAGCAATGGATCCGATTAGTGCCTAGGGGCCTGTTCGTTCCTTTTTACCTCTGGGGACATCAGTCTACGGGTCTGAGTGAAGGTAGGTGCTCAGATGGGCTCAGATTGCCCCTGTTTGTCCTGGGAAGCCACAACAATTGGGATGGCCTCAGGGACTTTGGAGGTTATCCTATTAGTAGGGTTGTGGCCATTGGAATGGGCACATACAATTCCCTTGGAGAGGGCAAGTACGGTCCTCAGGTTTGGCTCCAGGGCCCTGAGCATGTAGGGTGTGTAGGCCAGAGGTGTTTGGACAGTTGTCTGAAAACACAAACTCGGCTTATGTTTTGGGTCATAGGTATGGCAGGACTGATCTACAGACCATGAGGAGAACACTTCGGGATATGAAAAAAGGGCGAGTGTGAGGCTCTTGCTCAAGTTTTTGTCTCTGGATATCGTGTCACTCATGGTCGTGAAATTGCCGGGTGACTTCATGGGAAATGGACGAGTCTTACTCTCTGGGGGTTCGGTCCCGTCCAAAGAGTTTGCGGTCATTCTGGGGATGGAAGAAGTCCGTTTTTTTGTTGTTGTTGTCGATTTGTTTCATTTTGTTTTTCAACCTCAGATGTCCCACCAATTGAGGGATTCCAGAGTAGAGCCCTGGGGTGGGGCGACTGGACAACCAGAAATCTGGTTAAAAATTGGGGACTAGGGACATGTCAAGCCCATTATGACATCTAATGGTCCAGCCACTGAGAGGACTTACTAGAGGACAGGACTCACGCTGAGGTCACAATGCGTGTTTATGCTCTCGTCGCACTCAAGAATGGGCAGGGCCTCAGGGTGAATGCTGTTTTCTCCTACACTGAACGTTGGACAACATGCCAACCACAAGGTTTCTTGCCATGGGTCAGGAAGAGTTCTGATTTCTGCATCACAGTCACCCGTGGGCAGTGATTGGAGATAAGGTCTAGGTTCTGAAGCCTGAAAACTGAGGTAGGGAAGAGATGATGACCTAAGGCCATGGCGGGTCTGATGTGCTCAGGGTGCGGTCAGCTGTCTGGGTGTTGGTCAGCAGGTCCGGGCTCAGGTTGTGTCAGACAGTGCATTAGTGCCCAGGTTAGACTATATAATTTGGGTACATTCGAGTGCCGTGTAGGTTTATCTTCATTTAAGCTGCCTGGTCAGCTCATTAGGCAATATATTTTTTTTAGAGGGCAGGCAGAGTGCTTCATTGTCGGTCCGGAATTGCCAAACTTGAGGGCTTCAGGGCCAGGAGAGTGAGGACGGATGTCTGAGAACACAAGCTAGACTCTGGATTCAGGGTGAGGGCACGGCAGGTACCCCCTGCAGATCTGAACCAATATCTCATGCATCTGAAGAAAGGGCGAGGATCCGACGTTGGCTCAGGTTGGAGTTTCTGTGCATGACGGCCCCTTCATGAAGGGAGTGGAATCTCGAGGTCATGGAGGTTTTCCACGTTGGGAGATGTGGGATGCCCCCTTCAAGGATTCCTTCTGCGGGACAATTGAGACCTGTTGGACACCTCCAGGACATCCCATATGGAATGACACCAGAGCACCGATCGAGGATGGATGCCTGGGAAGTCCGCCTCGCCTTCCAATTGTCTCCTAGCAACAAGACAGTTTAGATCTAATGGATCTGCGGGAGCAACCGGGGTAGCTGAGTTGAAATGCACTTTCCAGAGGATGGGTCCTAATGTGTGTTTGTGTCCATGAGGGCCTTGGAATGGGGAGGTGGCACCGGGACCCTGAAGTATTCTCCTAAGCTTTGGCATAGCTCCCATGCACAAGTTTCCTTGTGGAGACGAGATTTGTTCTGATGGGTGCCTCAGGAAATCCCCTCTGCTGGTATTGGAATCCAGGCTTTTGAGGAGACATGCCTGTAAACCAAAGCAATGGATGCGATAATGGCCTCGGGTCCTGTCTGGTTCAATCTTCTTGGTATGAGTGAGGTAGATGAGTGGAGGTAGATGCTCAGCCGGTATCAACCGCCCTTTTTTGTCCCGGGCGACCTACACTATTGGGATGGCCTCAGGGACTTTGGAGGGTTCTCCTAATTTGTACGATTTTTGACAATGGAATGGGCAGAATTGCAATGGATTGGGTGGGGGCAGTCCTAATGTGTGGTTCCAGGGGCGCCAGCCTGAAGGGAGTGTGGCCCAGGACTTTGAGGACAGAAGAATGAAAACACAAACTCAGCTTAAGTTTGGGGACGTAGGTATGGCACGCCCGATCTACAAACCATGAGAAGAACTCTTCAGGATATGAAGAATGAGCGAGTCTGAGAAGCTTGCTCAGGCTTTTATATCTGGATTTTGTTTCAGCGATGGCCCTGGAATGTTGGGGAGGTCTCATGGGCCATGGACGAATCTTCCTCTCTGTGGATTTGGCCCGATCCCAATTGTTTTTCGTCAATCTGTGGGATGGGAGGACTCCTTTCAGGTTTGTTACCTCTGGTGTCCCACCAAAAGAGGAATTCCAAAGCAGAGCCCTGGGGAAGAGTGAAGGGACACCCCGAACTATGGTTAAAAATTGGGGCCTAGGGTCATGGCAAGCCCAATATGCTGTCTCTTCATATAGGCCCTGAGAGGCCTTACCTGAGGACTGCGCTCAGGCTGAGGGTCACAATGTGTGTTTGTGACCAATGTGGCCCGCAAGCATGGGCTGGGCCTCATGGGCCACGCTTGTTTCAACTACACTGAACATTGGACAACATGCCAAGCACAATGTTTCTTGCCATGGGGAAAGAGATCTGATTTCTGCTTCATTTTCAACCCTGGGCAGTGGTTGGAGATAAGGTCTAGGTTCTGGAGCCTGAAAACCGCAGTTCGGAAGAGATGACGACCTAAGGCCATGGCGGGTCCGATGTGCTCAGTGTGCGGCCAGCTGTCTGGGTGGGACCAGGAGGTCCAGGCTCAGGCTGGGTCAGAAGGGGAAATAGTGCCCAGGTCAGCCTATATGTTTGGGGTACAGCCGATTGGCGTGCAGGTTGATCCCCATTTGGGGTTTCGGGGTAGACCTGAGGGCAATGTTTTACTTCTGTAGGGCAGGCAGAGTGCGGCATTGTAGTTCTGGATTGCCAAACTGGAGGGCTTGTGGGCCAGTAGTCTGAGGACAGAGTCTGAGAACCCAAGCTAGGCCTAGGTTTCTGGGTGAGGATATGGCAGGCACAATCTACAGACCTCAATAGAGATCTCGTGCATCTGAAGTCAGGGCAAGGATCAGACGATCGCTCCGGTTGGACTTTCTGCCCTGATGGCCCTTTCTTGAAGGAGGTTGGATCACGAGGACATGGGGGTTTTCCCACGATGGGAGTTGTGAGAAGCTCCAAACTGCAAAGATTCTTCTGCAGGACAATTGAGACCTGTTGGTTGGCCCAAGGCCAACGATTCCGAGCAGGGTTCTAAGGATGGATGGCTGGGTAGCCCACCTCGCATTCCAATTGTCTCCAAGCAACAAGACAGGTTAGATCTGCTGGATGTGGGGGGCAACCGAGGAGGCTGAGTTGAAATGGACTCTCCTGTGGATGTGTCCTAATATGAAGCGGTGGCCCTGGGGCCCTGAAGGGTTCTCCTAAACAGAGGCTTTGACACAGCTCCAACGTGGAAGTTTCCCATGTGTAGATGAGATTTGTTCTGATGGGTGAGTCAAGAAACAGCCATATGCTGGTATTGAAATCCAGGCCTCTGAGGAGAGATGCCTGGAAACCAAAGCAATGGATCCGATTAGTGCCTAGGGGCCTGTTCGTTCCTTTTTACCTCTGGGGACATCAGTCTACGGGTCTGAGTGAAGGTAGGTGCTCAGATGGGCTCAGATTGCCCCTGTTTGTCCTGGGAAGCCACAACAATTGGGATGGCCTCAGGGACTTTGGAGGTTATCCTATTAGTAGGGTTGTGGCCATTGGAATAGGCACATACAATTCCCTTGGAGAGGGCAAGTACGGTCCTCAGGTTTGGCTCCAGGGCCCTGAGCATGTAGGGTGTGTAGGCCAGAGGTGTTTGGACAGTTGTCTGAAAACACAAACTCGGCTTATGTTTTGGGTCATAGGTATGGCAGGACTGATCTACAGACCATGAGGAGAACACTTCGGGATATGAAAAAAGGGCGAGTGTGAGGCTCTTGCTCAAGTTTTTGTCTCTGGATATCGTGTCACTCATGGTCGTGAAATTGCCGGGTGACTTCATGGGATATGGACGAGTCTTACTCTCTGGGGGTTCGGTCCCGTCCAAAGAGTTTGCGGTCATTCTGGGGATGGAAGAAGTCCGTTTTTTTGTTGTTGTTGTCGATTTGTTTCATTTTGTTTTTCAACCTCAGATGTCCCACCAATTGAGGGATTCCAGAGTAGAGCCCTGGGGTGGGGCGACTGGACAACCAGAAATCTGGTTAAAAATTGGGGACTAGGGACATGTCAAGCCCATTATGACATCTAATGGTCCAGCCACTGAGAGGACTTACTAGAGGACAGGACTCACGCTGAGGTCACAATGCGTGTTTATGCTCTCGTCGCACTCAAGAATGGGCGGGGCCTCAGGGTGAATGCTGTTTTCTCCTACACTGAACGTTGGACAACATGCCAACCACAAGGTTTCTTGCCATGGGTCAGGAAGAGTTCTGATTTCTGCATCACAGTCACCCGTGGGCAGTGATTGGAGATAAGGTCTAGGTTCTGAAGCCTGAAAACTGAGGTAGGGAAGAGATGATGACCTAAGGCCATGGCGGGTCTGATGTGCTCAGGGTGCGGTCAGCTGTCTGGGTGTTGGTCAGCAGGTCCGGGCTCAGGTTGTGTCAGACAGTGCATTAGTGCCCAGGTTAGACTATATAATTTGGGTACATTCGAGTGCCGTGTAGGTTTATCTTCATTTAAGCTGCCTGGTCAGCTCATTAGGCAATATATTTTTTTTAGAGGGCAGGCAGAGTGCTTCATTGTCGGTCTGGAATTGCCAAACTTGAGGGCGTCAGGGCCAGGAGAGTGAGGACGGATGTCTGAGAACACAAGCTAGACTCTGGATTCAGGGTGAGGGCACGGCAGGTACCCCCTGCAGATCTGAACCAATATCTCATGCATCTGAAGTCAGGGCGAGGATCCGACGTTGGCTCAGGTTGGAGTTTCTGTGCATGACGGCCCCTTCATGAAGGGAGTGGAATCTCGAGGCCATGGAGGTTTTCCACGTTGGGAGATGTGGGATGCCCCCTTCAAGGATTCCTACTGCGGGACAATTGAGACCTGTTGGACAGCTCCAGGACATCCCATATGGAATGACACCAGAGCACCGATCGAGGATGGATGCCTGGGAAGTCCGCCTCGCCTTCCAATTGTCTCCTAGCAACAAGACAGTTTAGATCTAATGGATCTGCGGGAGCAACCGGGGTAGCTGAGTTGAAATGCACTTTCCAGAGGATGGGTCCTAATGTGTGTTTGTGTCCATGAGGGCCTTGGAATGGGGAGGTGGCACCGGGACCCTGAAGTATTCTCCTAAGCTTTGGCATAGCTCCCATGCACAAGTTTTCTTGTGGAGACGAGATTTGTTCTGATGGGTGCCTCAGGAAATCCCCTCTGCTGGTATTGGAATCCAGGCTTTTGAGGAGACATGCCTGTAAACCAAAGCAATGGATGCGATAATGGCCTCGGGTCCTGTCTGGTTCAATCTTCTTGGTATGAGTGAGGTAGATGAGTGGAGGTAGATGCTCAGCCGGTATCAACCGCCCTTTTTTGTCCCGGGCGACCTACACTATTGGGATGGCCTCAGGGACTTTGGAGGGTTCTCCTAATTTGTACGATTTTTGACAATGGAATGGGCAGAATTGCAATGGATTGGGTGGGGGCAGTCCTAATGTGTGGTTCCAGGGGCGCCAGCCTGAAGGGAGTGTGGCCCAGGACTTTGAGGACAGAAGAATGAAAACACAAACTCAGCTTAAGTTTGGGGACGTAGGTATGGCACGCCCGATCTACAAACCATGAGAAGAACTCTTCAGGATATGAAGAATGAGCGAGTCTGAGAAGCTTGCTCAGGCTTTTATATCTGGATTTTGTTTCAGCGATGGCCCTGGAATGTTGGGGAGGTCTCATGGGCCATGGACGAATCTTCCTCTCTGTGGATTTGGCCCGATCCCAATTGTTTTTCGTCAATCTGTGGGATGGGAGGACTCCTTTCAGGTTTGTTACCTCTGGTGTCCCACCAAAAGAGGAATTCCAAAGCAGAGCCCTGGGGAAGAGTGAAGGGACACCCCGAACTATGGTTAAAAATTGGGGCCTAGGGTCATGGCAAGCCCAATATGCTGTCTCTTCATATAGGCCCTGAGAGGCCTTACCTGAGGACTGCGCTCAGGCTGAGGGTCACAATGTGTGTTTGTGACCAATGTGGCCCGCAAGCATGGGCTGGGCCTCATGGGCCACGCTTGTTTCAACTACACTGAACATTGGACAACATGCCAAGCACAATGTTTCTTGCCATGGGGAAAGAGATCTGATTTCTGCTTCATTTTCAACCCTGGGCAGTGGTTGGAGATAAGGTCTAGGTTCTGGAGCCTGAAAACCGCAGTTCGGAAGAGATGACGACCTAAGGCCATGGCGGGTCCGATGTGCTCAGTGTGCGGCCAGCTGTCTGGGTGGGACCAGGAGGTCCAGGCTCAGGCTGGGTCAGAAGGGGAAATAGTGCCCAGGTCAGCCTATATGTTTGGGGTACAGCCGATTGGCGTGCAGGTTGATCCCCATTTGGGGTTTCGGGGTAGCCCTGAGGGCAATGTTTTACTTCTGTAGGGCAGGCAGAGTGCGGCATTGTAGTTCTGGATTGCCAAACTGGAGGGCTTGTGGGCCAGTAGTCTGAGGACAGAGTCTGAGAACCCAAGCTAGGCCTAGGTTTCTGGGTGAGGATATGGCAGGCACAATCTACGGACCTCAATAGAGATCTCGTGCATCTGAAGTCAGGGCAAGGATCAGACGATCGCTCCGGTTGGACTTTCTGCCCTGATGGCCCTTTCTTGAAGGAGGTTGGATCACGAGGACATGGGGGTTTTCCCACGATGGGAGTTGTGAGAAGCTCCAAACTGCAAAGATTCTTCTGCAGGACAATTGAGACCTGTTGGTTGGCCCAAGGCCAACGATTCCGAGCAGGGTTCTAAGGATGGATGGCTGGGTAGCCCACCTCGCATTCCAATTGTCTCCAAGCAACAAGACAGGTTAGATCTGCTGGATGTGGGGGGCAACCGAGGAGGCTGAGTTGAAATGGACTCTCCTGTGGATGTGTCCTAATATGTTTTTGTGTCTATGGAGACCTTGGAATGAAGCGGTGGCCCTGGGGCCCTGAAGGGTTCTCCTAAACAGAGGCTTTGACACAGCTCCAACGTGGAAGTTTCCCATGTGTAGATGAGATTTGTTCTGATGGGTGAGTCAAGAAACAGCCATATGCTGGTATTGAAATCCAGGCCTCTGAGGAGAGATGCCTGGAAACCAAAGCAATGGATCCGATTAGTGCCTAGGGGCCTGTTCGTTCCTTTTTACCTCTGGGGACATCAGTCTACGGGTCTGAGTGAAGGTAGGTGCTCAGATGGGCTCAGATTGCCCCTGTTTGTCCTGGGAAGCCACAACAATTGGGATGGCCTCAGGGACTTTGGAGGTTATCCTATTAGTAGGGTTGTGGCCATTGGAATGGGCACATACAATTCCCTTGGAGAGGGCAAGTACGGTCCTCAGGTTTGGCTCCAGGGCCCTGAGCATGTAGGGTGTGTAGGCCAGAGGTGTTTGGACAGTTGTCTGAAAACACAAACTCGGCTTATGTTTTGGGTCATAGGTATGGCAGGACTGATCTACAGACCATGAGGAGAACACTTCGGGATATGAAAAAAGGGCGAGTGTGAGGCTATTGCTCAAGTTTTTGTCTCTGGATATCGTGTCACTCATGGTCGTGAAATTGCCGGGTGACTTCATGGGAAATGGACGAGTCTTACTCTCTGGGGGTTCGGTCCCGTCCAAAGAGTTTGCGGTCATTCTGGGGATGGAAGAAGTCCGTTTTTTTGTTGTTGTTGTCGATTTGTTTCATTTTGTTTTTCAACCTCAGATGTCCCACCAATTGAGGGATTCCAGAGTAGAGCCCTGGGGTGGGGCGACTGGACAACCAGAAATCTGGTTAAAAATTGGGGACTAGGGACATGTCAAGCCCATTATGACATCTAATGGTCCAGCCACTGAGAGGACTTACTAGAGGACAGGACTCACGCTGAGGTCACAATGCGTGTTTATGCTCTCGTCGCACTCAAGAATGGGCGGGGCCTCAGGGTGAATGCTGTTTTCTCCTACACTGAACGTTGGACAACATGCCAACCACAAGGTTTCTTGCCATGGGTCAGGAAGAGTTCTGATTTCTGCATCACAGTCACCCGTGGGCAGTGATTGGAGATAAGGTCTAGGTTCTGAAGCCTGAAAACTGAGGTAGGGAAGAGATGATGACCTAAGGCCATGGCGGGTCTGATGTGCTCAGGGTGCGGTCAGCTGTCTGGGTGTTGGTCAGCAGGTCCGGGCTCAGGTTGTGTCAGACAGTGCATTAGTGCCCAGGTTAGACTATATAATTTGGGTACATTCGAGTGCCGTGTAGGTTTATCTTCATTTAAGCTGCCTGGTCAGCTCATTAGGCAATATATTTTTTTTAGAGGGCAGGCAGAGTGCTTCATTGTCGGTCCGGAATTGCCAAACTTGAGGGCTTCAGGGCCAGGAGAGTGAGGACGGATGTCTGAGAACACAAGCTAGACTCTGGATTCAGGGTGAGGGCACGGCAGGTACCCCCTGCAGATCTGAACCAATATCTCATGCATCTGAAGAAAGGGCGAGGATCCGACGTTGGCTCAGGTTGGAGTTTCTGTGCATGACGGCCCCTTCATGAAGGGAGTGGAATCTCGAGGTCATGGAGGTTTTCCACGTTGGGAGATGTGGGATGCCCCCTTCAAGGATTCCTTCTGCGGGACAATTGAGACCTGTTGGACAGCTCCAGGACATCCCATATGGAATGACACCAGAGCACCGATCGAGGATGGATGCCTGGGAAGTCCGCCTCGCCTTCCAATTGTCTCCTAGCAACAAGACAGTTTAGATCTAATGGATCTGCGGGAGCAACCGGGGTAGCTGAGTTGAAATGCACTTTCCAGAGGATGGGTCCTAATGTGTGTTTGTGTCCATGAGGGCCTTGGAATGGGGAGGTGGCACCGGGACCCTGAAGTATTCTCCTAAGCTTTGGCATAGCTCCTATGCACAAGTTTCCTTGTGGAGACGAGATTTGTTCTGATGGGTGCCTCAGGAAATCCCCTCTGCTGGTATTGGAATCCAGGCTTTTGAGGAGACATGCCTGTAAACCAAAGCAATGGATGCGATAATGGCCTCGGGTCCTGTCTGGTTCAATCTTCTTGGTATGAGTGAGGTAGATGAGTGGAGGTAGATGCTCAGCCGGTATCAACCGCCCTTTTTTGTCCCGGGCGACCTACACTATTGGGATGGCCTCAGGGACTTTGGAGGGTTCTCCTAATTTGTACGATTTTTGACAATGGAATGGGCAGAATTGCAATGGATTGGGTGGGGGCAGTCCTAATGTGTGGTTCCAGGGGCGCCAGCCTGAAGGGAGTGTGGCCCAGGACTTTGAGGACAGAAGAATGAAAACACAAACTCAGCTTAAGTTTGGGGACGTAGGTATGGCACGCCCGATCTACAAACCATGAGAAGAACTCTTCAGGATATGAAGAATGAGCGAGTCTGAGAAGCTTGCTCAGGCTTTTATATCTGGATTTTGTTTCAGCGATGGCCCTGGAATGTTGGGGAGGTCTCATGGGCCATGGACGAATCTTCCTCTCTGTGGATTTGGCCCGATCCCAATTGTTTTTCGTCAATCTGTGGGATGGGAGGACTCCTTTCAGGTTTGTTACCTCTGGTGTCCCACCAAAAGAGGAATTCCAAAGCAGAGCCCTGGGGAAGAGTGAAGGGACACCCCGAACTATGGTTAAAAATTGGGGCCTAGGGTCATGGCAAGCCCAATATGCTGTCTCTTCATATAGGCCCTGAGAGGCCTTACCTGAGGACTGCGCTCAGGCTGAGGGTCACAATGTGTGTTTGTGACCAATGTGGCCCGCAAGCATGGGCTGGGCCTGATGGGCCACGCTTGTTTCAACTACACTGAACATTGGACAACATGCCAAGCACAATGTTTCTTGCCATGGGGAAAGAGATCTGATTTCTGCTTCATTTTCAACCCTGGGCAGTGGTTGGAGATAAGGTCTAGGTTCTGGAGCCTGAAAACCGCAGTTCGGAAGAGATGACGACCTAAGGCCATGGCGGGTCCGATGTGCTCAGTGTGCGGCCAGCTGTCTGGGTGGGACCAGGAGGTCCAGGCTCAGGCTGGGTCAGAAGGGGAAATAGTGCCCAGGTCAGCCTATATGTTTGGGGTACAGCCGATTGGCGTGCAGGTTGATCCCCATTTGGGGTTTCGGGGTAGCCCTGAGGGCAATGTTTTACTTCTGTAGGGCAGGCAGAGTGCGGCATTGTAGTTCTGGATTGCCAAACTGGAGGGCTTGTGGGCCAGTAGTCTGAGGACAGAGTCTGAGAACCCAAGCTAGGCCTAGGTTTCTGGGTGAGGATATGGCAGGCACAATCTACAGACCTCAATAGAGATCTCGTGCATCTGAAGTCAGGGCAAGGATCAGACGATCGCTCCGGTTGGACTTTCTGCCCTGATGGCCCTTTCTTGAAGGGGGTTGGATCACGAGGACATGGGGGTTTTCCCACGATGGGAGTTGTGAGAAGCTCCAAACTGCAAAGATTCTTCTGCAGGACAATTGAGACCTGTTGGTTGGCCCAAGGCCAACGATTCCGAGCAGGGTTCTAAGGATGGATGGCTGGGTAGCCCACCTCGCATTCCAATTGTCTCCAAGCAACAAGACAGGTTAGATCTGCTGGATGTGGGGGGCAACCGAGGAGGCTGAGTTGAAATGGACTCTCCTGTGGATGTGTCCTAATATGTTTTTGTGTCTATGGAGACCTTGGAATGAAGCGGTGGCCCTGGGGCCCTGAAGGGTTCTCCTAAACAGAGGCTTTGACACAGCTCCAACGTGGAAGTTTCCCATGTGTAGATGAGATTTGTTCTGATGGGTGAGTCAAGAAACAGCCATATGCTGGTATTGAAATCCAGGCCTCTGAGGAGAGATGCCTGGAAACCAAAGCAATGGATCCGATTAGTGCCTAGGGGCCTGTTCGTTCCTTTTTACCTCTGGGGACATCAGTCTACGGGTCTGAGTGAAGGTAGGTGCTCAGATGGGCTCAGATTGCCCCTGTTTGTCCTGGGAAGCCACAACAATTGGGATGGCCTCAGGGACTTTGGAGGTTATCCTATTAGTAGGGTTGTGGCCATTGGAATGGGCACATACAATTCCCTTGGAGAGGGCAAGTACGGTCCTCAGGTTTGGCTCCAGGGCCCTGAGCATGTAGGGTGTGTAGGCCAGAGGTGTTTGGACAGTTGTCTGAAAACACAAACTCGGCTTATGTTTTGGGTCATAGGTATGGCAGGACTGATCTACAGACCATGAGGAGAACACTTCGGGATATGAAAAAAGGGCGAGTGTGAGGCTATTGCTCAAGTTTTTGTCTCTGGATATCGTGTCACTCATGGTCGTGAAATTGCCGGGTGACTTCATGGGATATGGACGAGTCTTACTCTCTGGGGGTTCGGTCCCGTCCAAAGAGTTTGCGGTCATTCTGGGGATGGAAGAAGTCCGTTTTTTTGTTGTTGTTGTCGATTTGTTTCATTTTGTTTTTCAACCTCAGATGTCCCACCAATTGAGGGATTCCAGAGTAGAGCCCTGGGGTGGGGCGACTGGACAACCAGAAATCTGGTTAAAAATTGGGGACTAGGGACATGTCAAGCCCATTATGACATCTAATGGTCCAGCCACTGAGAGGACTTACTAGAGGACAGGACTCACGCTGAGGTCACAATGCGTGTTTATGCTCTCGTCGCACTCAAGAATGGGCGGGGCCTCAGGGTGAATGCTGTTTTCTCCTACACTGAACGTTGGACAACATGCCAACCACAAGGTTTCTTGCCATGGGTCAGGAAGAGTTCTGATTTCTGCATCACAGTCACCCGTGGGCAGTGATTGGAGATAAGGTCTAGGTTCTGAAGCCTGAAAACTGAGGTAGGGAAGAGATGATGATCTAAGGCCATGGCGGGTCTGATGTGCTCAGGGTGCGGTCAGCTGTCTGGGTGTTGGTCAGCAGGTCCGGGCTCAGGTTGTGTCAGACAGTGCATTAGTGCCCAGGTTAGACTATATAATTTGGGTACATTCGAGTGCCGTGTAGGTTTATCTTCATTTAAGCTGCCTGGTCAGCTCATTAGGCAATATATTTTTTTTAGAGGGCAGGCAGAGTGCTTCATTGTCGGTCTGGAATTGCCAAACTTGAGGGCGTCAGGGCCAGGAGAGTGAGGACGGATGTCTGAGAACACAAGCTAGACTCTGGATTCAGGGTGAGGGCACGGCAGGTACCCCCTGCAGATCTGAACCAATATCTCATGCATCTGAAGTCAGGGCGAGGATCCGACGTTGGCTCAGGTTGGAGTTTCTGTGCATGACGGCCCCTTCATGAAGGGAGTGGAATCTCGAGGCCATGGAGGTTTTCCACGTTGGGAGATGTGGGATGCCCCCTTCAAGGATTCCTACTGCGGGACAATTGAGACCTGTTGGACAGCTCCAGGACATCCCATATGGAATGACACCAGAGCACCGATCGAGGATGGATGCCTGGGAAGTCCGCCTCGCCTTCCAATTGTCTCCTAGCAACAAGACAGTTTAGATCTAATGGATCTGCGGGAGCAACCGGGGTAGCTGAGTTGAAATGCACTTTCCAGAGGATGGGTCCTAATGTGTGTTTGTGTCCATGAGGGCCTTGGAATGGGGAGGTGGCACCGGGACCCTGAAGTATTCTCCTAAGCTTTGGCATAGCTCCCATGCACAAGTTTCCTTGTGGAGACGAGATTTGTTCTGATGGGTGCCTCAGGAAATCCCCTCTGCTGGTATTGGAATCCAGGCTTTTGAGGAGACATGCCTGTAAACCAAAGCAATGGATGCGATAATGGCCTCGGGTCCTGTCTGGTTCAATCTTCTTGGTATGAGTGAGGTAGATGAGTGGAGGTAGATGCTCAGCCGGTATCAACCGCCCTTTTTTGTCCCGGGCGACCTACACTATTGGGATGGCCTCAGGGACTTTGGAGGGTTCTCCTAATTTGTACGATTTTTGACAATGGAATGGGCAGAATTGCAATGGATTGGGTGGGGGCAGTCCTAATGTGTGGTTCCAGGGGCGCCAGCCTGAAGGGAGTGTGGCCCAGGACTTTGACGACAGAAGAATGAAAACACAAACTCAGCTTAAGTTTGGGGACGTAGGTATGGCACGCCCGATCTACAAACCATGAGAAGAACTCTTCAGGATATGAAGAATGAGCGAGTCTGAGAAGCTTGCTCAGGCTTTTATATCTGGATTTTGTTTCAGCGATGGCCCTGGAATGTTGGGGAGGTCTCATGGGCCATGGACGAATCTTCCTCTCTGTGGATTTGGCCCGATCCCAATTGTTTTTCGTCAATCTGTGGGATGGGAGGACTCCTTTCAGGTTTGTTACCTCTGGTGTCCCACCAAAAGAGGAATTCCAAAGCAGAGCCCTGGGGAAGAGTGAAGGGACACCCCGAACTATGGTTAAAAATTGGGGCCTAGGGTCATGGCAAGCCCAATATGCTGTCTCTTCATATAGGCCCTGAGAGGCCTTACCTGAGGACTGCGCTCAGGCTGAGGGTCACAATGTGTGTTTGTGACCAATGTGGCCCGCAAGCATGGGCTGGGCCTCATGGGCCACGCTTGTTTCAACTACACTGAACATTGGACAACATGCCAAGCACAATGTTTCTTGCCATGGGGAAAGAGATCTGATTTCTGCTTCATTTTCAACCCTGGGCAGTGGTTGGAGATAAGGTCTAGGTTCTGGAGCCTGAAAACCGCAGTTCGGAAGAGATGACGACCTAAGGCCATGGCGGGTCCGATGTGCTCAGTGTGCGGCCAGCTGTCTGGGTGGGACCAGGAGGTGCAGGCTCAGGCTGGGTCAGAAGGGGAAATAGTGCCCAGGTCAGCCTATATGTTTGGGGTACAGCCGATTGGCGTGCAGGTTGATCCCCATTTGGGGTTTCGGGGTAGCCCTGAGGGCAATGTTTTACTTCTGTAGGGCAGGCAGAGTGCGGCATTGTAGTTCTGGATTGCCAAACTGGAGGGCTTGGGCCAGTAGTCTGAGGACAGAGTCTGAGAACCCAAGCTAGGCCTAGGTTTCTGGTTGAGGATATGGCAGGCACAATCTACGGACCTCAATAGAGATCTCGTGCATCTGAAGTCAGGGCAAGGATCAGACGATCGCTCCGGTTGGACTTTCTGCCCTGATGGCCCTTTCTTGAAGGGGGTTGGATCACGAGGACATGGGGGTTTTCCCACGATGGGAGTTGTGAGAAGCTCCAAACTGCAAAGATTCTTCTGCAGGACAATTGAGACCTGTTGGTTGGCCCAAGGCCAACGATTCCGAGCAGGGTTCTAAGGATGGATGGCTGGGTAGCCCACCTCGCATTCCAATTGTCTCCAAGCAACAAGACAGGTTAGATCTGCTGGATGTGGGGGGCAACCGAGGAGGCTGAGTTGAAATGGACTCTCCTGTGGATGTGTCCTAATATGTTTTTGTGTCTATGGAGACCTTGGAATGAAGCGGTGGCCCTGGGGCCCTGAAGGGTTCTCCTAAACAGAGGCTTTGACACAGCTCCAACGTGGAAGTTTCCCATGTGTAGATGAGATTTGTTCTGATGGGTGAGTCAAGAAACAGCCATATGCTGGTATTGAAATCCAGGCCTCTGAGGAGAGATGCCTGGAAACCAAAGCAATGGATCCGATTAGTGCCTAGGGGCCTGTTCGTTCCTTTTTACCTCTGGGGACATCAGTCTACGGGTCTGAGTGAAGGTAGGTGCTCAGATGGGCTCAGATTGCCCCTGTTTGTCCTGGGAAGCCACAACAATTGGGATGGCCTCAGGGACTTTGGAGGTTATCCTATTAGTAGGGTTGTGGCCATTGGAATGGGCACATACAATTCCCTTGGAGAGGGCAAGTACGGTCCTCAGGTTTGGCTCCAGGGCCCTGAGCATGTAGGGTGTGTAGGCCAGAGGTGTTTGGACAGTTGTCTGAAAACACAAACTCGGCTTATGTTTTGGGTCATAGGTATGGCAGGACTGATCTACAGACCATGAGGAGAACACTTCGGGATATGAAAAAAGGGCGAGTGTGAGGCTCTTGCTCAAGTTTTTGTCTCTGGATATCGTGTCACTCATGGTCGTGAAATTGCCGGGTGACTTCATGGGAAATGGACGAGTCTTACTCTCTGGGGGTTCGGTCCCGTCCAAAGAGTTTGCGGTCATTCTGGGGATGGAAGAAGTCCGTTTTTTTGTTGTTGTTGTCGATTTGTTTCATTTTGTTTTTCAACCTCAGATGTCCCACCAATTGAGGGATTCCAGAGTAGAGCCCTGGGGTGGGGCGACTGGACAACCAGAAATCTGGTTAAAAATTGGGGACTAGGGACATGTCAAGCCCATTATGACATCTAATGGTCCAGCCACTGAGAGGACTTACTAGAGGACAGGACTCACGCTGAGGTCACAATGCGTGTTTATGCTCTCGTCGCACTCAAGAATGGGCGGGGCCTCAGGGTGAATGCTGTTTTCTCCTACACTGAACGTTGGACAACATGCCAACCACAAGGTTTCTTGCCATGGGTCAGGAAGAGTTCTGATTTCTGCATCACAGTCACCCGTGGGCAGTGATTGGAGATAAGGTCTAGGTTCTGAAGCCTGAAAACTGAGGTAGGGAAGAGATGATGACCTAAGGCCATGGCGGGTCTGATGTGCTCAGGGTGCGGTCAGCTGTCTGGGTGTTGGTCAGCAGGTCCGGGCTCAGGTTGTGTCAGACAGTGCATTAGTGCCCAGGTTAGACTATATAATTTGGGTACATTCGAGTGCCGTGTAGGTTTATCTTCATTTAAGCTGCCTGGTCAGCTCATTAGGCAATATATTTTTTTTAGAGGGCAGGCAGAGTGCTTCATTGTCGGTCCGGAATTGCCAAACTTGAGGGCTTCAGGGCCAGGAGAGGGAGGACGGATGTCTGAGAACACAAGCTAGACTCTGGATTCAGGGTGAGGGCACGGCAGGTACCCCCTGCAGATCTGAACCAATATCTCATGCATCTGAAGTCAGGGCGAGGATCCGACGTTGGCTCAGGTTGGAGTTTCTGTGCATGACGGCCCCTTCATGAAGGGAGTGGAATCTCGAGGCCATGGAGGTTTTCCACGTTGGGAGATGTGGGATGCCCCCTTCAAGGATTCCTTCTGCGGGACAATTGAGACCTTTTGGACAGCTCCAGGACATCCCATATGGAATGACTCCAGAGCACCGTTCGAGGATGGATGCCTGGGAAGTACGCCTCGCCTTCCAATTGTCTCCTAGCAACAAGACAGTTTAGATCTAATGGATCTGCGGGAGCAACCGGGGTGGCTGAGTTGAAATGCACTTTCCGGAGGATGGGTCCTAATGTGTGTTTGTGTCCATGAGGGCCTTGGAATGGGGAGGTGGCACCGGGACCCTGAAGTATTCTCCTAAGCTTTGGCATAGCTCCCATGCACAAGTTTCCTTGTGGAGACGAGATTTGTTCTGATGGGTGCCTCAGGAAATCCCCTCTGCTGGTATTGGAATCCAGGCTTTTGAGGAGACATGCCTGTAAACCAAAGCAATGGATCCGATAATGGCCTCGGGTCCTGTCTGGTTCAATCTTCTTGGTATGAGTGGAGGTAGAAGAGTGGAAGTAGATGCTCAGCCGGTATCAACCGCCCTTTTTTGTCCCGGGCGACCTACACTATTAGGATGGCCTCAAAGACTTTGGAGGGTTCTCCTAATTTGTACGATTTTTTTACAAGGAATGGGCAGAATTGCAATGGATTGGGTGGGGTCAGTCCTAATGTGTGGCTCAAGGGGCCCCAACCTAAGGGAGTGTGGCCCAGGACTTTGAGGACAGAAGAATGAAAACACAAACTCAGCTTAAGTTTGGGGACGTAGGTATGGCACGCCCGATCTACAAACCATGAGAAGAACTCTTCAGGATATGAAGAATGAGCGAGTCTGAGGCGCTTGCTCAGGCTTTTGTCTCTGGATTTTGTTTCAGCGATGGCTGTGGAATGTTGGGGAGGTCTCATGGGCCATGGACGAATCTCCCTCTCTGTGGATTTGGCCCGATCCCAATTGTTTTTCGTCAATCTGTGGGATGGGAGGACTCCTTTCAGGTTTGTTACCTCAGGTGTCCCACCAAAAGAGGAATTCCAAAGCAGAGCCCTGGGGAAGAGTGAAGGGACAACCCGAACTATGGTTAAAAATTGGGGACTAGGGGCATGGCAAGCCCAATATGCTGTCTCTTCATATAGGCCCTGAGAGGCCTTACCTGAGGACTGGGCTCAGGCTGAGGGTCACAATGTGTGTTTGTGACCAATGTGGCCCGCAAGCATGGGCTGGGCCTCATGGGCCACGCTAGTTTCAACTACACTGAACGTTGGACAACATGCCAACCACAAGGTTTCTTGCCATGGGGAAAGAGTTCTGATTTCTGCATCATTTTAAACCCTGGGCAGTTTTTGGAGATAAGGTCTAGATTCTGGAGTCTGAAAACCGCAGTTGGGAAGAGATGACGACCTAAGGCCATGGCGGTTCCGATGTGCTCAGTGTGAGGCCAGCTGTCTGGGTGGGACCAGGAGTTCCAGGCTCAGGCTGGGTCAGAAGGGGAAATATTGCCCAGGTCAGCCTATATGTTTGGGGTACAGCCGATTGGCGTGCAGGTTGATCCCCATTTGGGGTTTCAGGGTAGCCCTGAGGGCAATGTTTTACTTCTGTAGGGCAGGCAGAGTGCGGCATTGTAGTTCTGGATTGCCAAACTGGAGGGCTTGTGGGCCAGTAGTCTGAGGATGGAGTCTAAGAACCCAAGCTAGGCCTAGGTTTCTGGGTGAGGATATGGCAGGCACAATCTACAGAACTCAATAGAGATCTCGTGCATCTGAAGTCAGGGCAAGGATCAGACGATCGCTCCGGTTGGACTTTCTACCCTGATGGCCCTTTCTTGAAGGGGGTTGGATCACGAGGACATGGGGGTTTTCCCACGATGGGAGTTGTGAGAAGCTCCAAACTGCAAAGATTCTTCTGCAGGACAATTGAGACCTGTTGGTTGGCCCAAGGCCAACGATTCCGAGCAGGGTTGTAAGGATGGATGGCTGGGTAGCCCACCTCGCATTCCAATTGTCTCCAAGCAACAAGACAGGTTAGATCTGCTGGATGTGGGGGGCAACCGAGGAGGCTGAGTTGAAATGGACTCTCCTGTGGATGTGTCCTAATATGTTTTTGTGTCTATGGAGACCTTGGAATGAAGCGGTGGCCCTGGGGCCCTGAAGGGTTCTCCTAAACAGAGGCTTTGACACAGCTCCAACGTGGAAGTTTCCCATGTGTAGATGAGATTTGTTCTGATGGGTGAGTCAAGAAACAGCCATATGCTGGTATTGAAATCCAGGCCTCTGAGGAGAGATGCCTGGAAACCAAAGCAATGGATCCGATTAGTGCCTAGGGGCCTGTTCGTTCCTTTTTACCTCTGGGGACATCAGTCTACGGGTCTGAGTGAAGGTAGGTGCTCAGATGGGCTCAGATTGCCCCTGTTTGTCCTGGGAAGCCACAACAATTGGGATGGCCTCAGGGACTTTGGAGGTTATCCTATTAGTAGGGTTGTGGCCATTGGAATGGGCACATACAATTCCCTTGGAGAGGGCAAGTACGGTCCTCAGGTTTGGCTCCAGGGCCCTGAGCATGTAGGGTGTGTAGGCCAGAGGTGTTTGGACAGTTGTCTGAAAACACAAACTCGGCTTATGTTTTGGGTCATAGGTATGGCAGGACTGATCTACAGACCATGAGGAGAACACTTCGGGATATGAAAAAAGGGCGAGTGTGAGGCTCTTGCTCAAGTTTTTGTCTCTGGATATCGTGTCACTCATGGTCGTGAAATTGCCGGGTGACTTCATGGGAAATGGACGAGTCTTACTCTCTGGGGGTTCGGTCCCGTCCAAAGAGTTTGCGGTCATTCTGGGGATGGAAGAAGTCCGTTTTTTTGTTGTTGTTGTCGATTTGTTTCATTTTGTTTTTCAACCTCAGATGTCCCACCAATTGAGGGATTCCAGAGTAGAGCCCTGGGGTGGGGCGACTGGACAACCAGAAATCTGGTTAAAAATTGGGGACTAGGGACATGTCAAGCCCATTATGACATCTAATGGTCCAGCCACTGAGAGGACTTACTAGAGGACAGGACTCACGCTGAGGTCACAATGCGTGTTTATGCTCTCGTCGCACTCAAGAATGGGCGGGGCCTCAGGGTGAATGCTGTTTTCTCCTACACTGAACGTTGGACAACATGCCAACCACAAGGTTTCTTGCCATGGGTCAGGAAGAGTTCTGATTTCTGCATCACAGTCACCCGTGGGCAGTGATTGGAGATAAGGTCTAGGTTCTGAAGCCTGAAAACTGAGGTAGGGAAGAGATGATGACCTAAGGCCATGGCGGGTCTGATGTGCTCAGGGTGCGGTCAGCTGTCTGGGTGTTGGTCAGCAGGTCCGGGCTCAGGTTGTGTCAGACAGTGCATTAGTGCCCAGGTTAGACTATATAATTTGGGTACATTCGAGTGCCGTGTAGGTTTATCTTCATTAAAGCTGCCTGGTCAGCTCATTAGGCAATATATTTTTTTTAGAGGGCAGGCAGAGTGCTTCATTGTCGGTCCGGAATTGCCAAACTTGAGGGCGTCAGGGCCAGGAGAGTGAGGACGGATGTCTGAGAACACAAGCTAGACTCTGGATTCAGGGTGAGGGCACGGCAGGTACCCCCTGCAGATCTGAACCAATATCTCATGCATCTGAAGTCAGGGCGAGGATCCGACGTTGGCTCAGGTTGGAGTTTCTGTGCATGACGGCCCCTTCATGAAGGGAGTGGAATCTCGAGGCCATGGAGGTTTTCCACGTTGGGAGATGTGGGATGCCCCCTTCAAGGATTCCTTCTGCGGGACAATTGAGACCTGTTGGACAGCTCCAGGACATCCCATATGGAATGACACCAGAGCACCGATCGAGGATGGATGCCTGGGAAGTCCGCCTCGCCTTCCAATTGTCTCCTAGCAACAAGACAGTTTAGATCTAATGGATCTGCGGGAGCAACCGGGGTAGCTGAGTTGAAATGCACTTTCCGGAGGATGGGTCCTAATGTGTGTTTGTGTCCATGAGGGCCTTGGAATGGGGAGGTGGCACCGGGACCCTGAAGTATTCTTCTAAGCTTTGGCATAGCTCCCATGCACAAGTTTCCTTGTGGAGACGAGATTTGTTCTGATGGGTGCCTCAGGAAATCCCCTCTGCTGGAATTGGAATCCAGGCTTTTGAGGAGACATGCCTGTAAACCAAAGCAATGGATGCGATAATGGCCTCGGGTCCTGTCTGGTTCAATCTTCTTGGTATGAGTGAGGTAGATGAGTGGAGGTAGATGCTCAGCCGGTATCAACCGCCCTTTTTTGTCCCGGGCGACCTACACTATTGGGATGGCCTCAGGGACTTTGGAGGGTTCTCCTAATTTGTACGATTTTTGACAATGGAATGGGCAGAATTGCAATGGATTGGGTGGGGGCAGTCCTAATGTGTGGTTCCAGGGGCGCCAGCCTGAAGGGAGTGTGGCCCAGGACTTTGAGGACAGAAGAATGAAAACACAAACTCAGCTTAAGTTTGGGGACGTAGGTATGGCACGCCCGATCTACAAACCATGAGAAGAACTCTTCAGGATATGAAGAATGAGCGAGTCTGAGAAGCTTGCTCAGGCTTTTATATCTGGATTTTGTTTCAGCGATGGCCCTGGAATGTTGGGGAGGTCTCATGGGCCATGGACGAATCTTCCTCTCTGTGGATTTGGCCCGATCCCAATTGTTTTTCGTCAATCTGTGGGATGGGAGGACTCCTTTCAGGTTTGTTACCTCTGGTGTCCCACCAAAAGAGGAATTCCAAAGCAGAGCCCTGGGGAAGAGTGAAGGGACACCCCGAACTATGGTTAAAAATTGGGGCCTAGGGTCATGGCAAGCCCAATATGCTGTCTCTTCATATAGGCCCTGAGAGGCCTTACCTGAGGACTGCGCTCAGGCTGAGGGTCACAATGTGTGTTTGTGACCAATGTGGCCCGCAAGCATGGGCTGGGCCTGATGGGCCACGCTTGTTTCAACTACACTGAACATTGGACAACATGCCAAGCACAATGTTTCTTGCCATGGGGAAAGAGATCTGATTTCTGCTTCATTTTCAACCCTGGGCAGTGGTTGGAGATAAGGTCTAGGTTCTGGAGCCTGAAAACCGCAGTTCGGAAGAGATGACGACCTAAGGCCATGGCGGGTCCGATGTGCTCAGTGTGCGGCCAGCTGTCTGGGTGGGACCAGGAGGTCCAGGCTCAGGCTGGGTCAGAAGGGGAAATAGTGCCCAGGTCAGCCTATATGTTTGGGGTACAGCCGATTGGCGTGCAGGTTGATCCCCATTTGGGGTTTCGGGGTAGCCCTGAGGGCAATGTTTTACTTCTGTAGGGCAGGCAGAGTGCGGCATTGTAGTTCTGGATTGCCAAACTGGAGGGCTTGTGGGCCAGTAGTCTGAGGACAGAGTCTGAGAACCCAAGCTAGGCCTAGGTTTCTGGGTGAGGATATGGCAGGCACAATCTACAGAACTCAATAGAGATCTCGTGCATCTGAAGTCAGGGCAAGGATCAGACGATCGCTCCGGTTGGACTTTCTGCCCTGATGGCCCTTTCTTGAAGGGGGTTGGATCACGAGGACATGGGGGTTTTCCCACGATGGGAGTTGTGAGAAGCTCCAAACTGCAAAGATTCTTCTGCAGGACAATTGAGACCAGTTGGTTGGCTCCAGGCCAACGATTCCGAGCAGGGTTCTAAGGATGGATGGCTGGGTAGCCCACCTCGCATTCCAATTGTCTCCAAGCAACAAGACAGGTTAGATCTGCTGGATGTGGGGGGCAACCGAGGAGGCTGAGTTGAAATGGACTCTCCTGTGGATGTGTCCTAATATGTTTTTGTGTCTATGGAGACCTTGGAATGAAGCGGTGGCCCTGGGGCCCTGAAGGGTTCTCCTAAACAGAGGCTTTGACACAGCTCCAACGTGGAAGTTTCCCATGTGTAGATGAGATTTGTTCTGATGGGTGAGTCAAGAAACAGCCATATGCTGGTATTGAAATCCAGGCCTCTGAGGAGAGATGCCTGGAAACCAAAGCAATGGATCCGATTAGTGCCTAGGGGCCTGTTCGTTCCTTTTTACCTCTGGGGACATCAGTCTACGGGTCTGAGTGAAGATAGGTGCTCAGATGGGCTCAGATTGCCCCTGTTTGTCCTGGGAAGCCACAACAATTGGGATGGCCTCAGGGACTTTGGAGGTTATCCTATTAGTAGGGTTGTGGCCATTGGAATGGGCACATACAATTCCCTTGGAGAGGGCAAGTACGGTCCTCCGGTTTGGCTCCAGGGCCCTGAGCATGTAGGGTGTGTAGGCCAGAGGTGTTTGGACAGTTGTCTGAAAACACAAACTCGGCTTATGTTTTGGGTCATAGGTATGGCAGGACTGATCTACAGACCATGAGGAGAACACTTCGGGATATGAAAAAAGGGCGAGTGTGAGGCTCTTGCTCAAGTTTTTGTCTCTGGATATCGTGTCACTCATGGTCGTGAAATTGCCGGGTGACTTCATGGGAAATGGACGAGTCTTACTCTCTGGGGGTTCGGTCCCGTCCAAAGAGTTTGCGGTCATTCTGGGGATGGAAGAAGTCCGTTTTTTTGTTGTTGTTGTCGATTTGTTTCATTTTGTTTTTCAACCTCAGATGTCCCACCAATTGAGGGATTCCAGAGTAGAGCCCTGGGGTGGGGCGACTGGACAACCAGAAATCTGGTTAAAAATTGGGGACTAGGGACATGTCAAGCCCATTATGACATCTAATGGTCCAGCCACTGAGAGGACTTACTAGAGGACAGGACTCACGCTGAGGTCACAATGCGTGTTTATGCTCTCGTCGCACTCAAGAATGGGCGGGGCCTCAGGGTGAATGCTGTTTTCTCCTACACTGAACGTTGGACAACATGCCAACCACAAGGTTTCTTGCCATGGGTCAGGAAGAGTTCTGATTTCTGCATCACAGTCACCCGTGGGCAGTGATTGGAGATAAGGTCTAGGTTCTGAAGCCTGAAAACTGAGGTAGGGAAGAGATGATGACCTAAGGCCATGGCGGGTCTGATGTGCTCAGGGTGCGGTCAGCTGTCTGGGTGTTGGTCAGCAGGTCCGGGCTCAGGTTGTGTCAGACAGTGCATTAGTGCCCAGGTTAGACTATATAATTTGGGTACATTCGAGTGCCGTGTAGGTTTATCTTCATTTAAGCTGCCTGGTCAGCTCATTAGGCAATATATTTTTTTTAGAGGGCAGGCAGAGTGCTTCATTGTCGGTCCGGAATTGCCAAACTTGAGGGCTTCAGGGCCAGGGGAGTGAGGACGGATGTCTGAGAACACAAGCTAGAATCTGGATTCAAGGTGAGGGCACGGCAGGTACCCCCTGCAGATCTGAACCAATATCTCATGCATCTGAAGTCAGGGCGAGGATCTGACGTTGGCTCAGGTTGGAGTTTCTGTGCATGACGGCCCCTTCATGAAGGGAGTGGAATCTCGAGGCCATGGAGGTTTTCCACGTTGGGAGATGTGGGATGCCCCCTTCAAGGATTCCTTCTGCGGGACAATTGAGACCTTTTGGACAGCTCCAGGACATCCCATATGGAATGACTCCAGAGCACCGTTCGAGGATGGATGCCTGGGAAGTACGCCTCGCCTTCCAATTGTCTCCTAGCAACAAGACAGTTTAGATCTAATGGATCTGCGGGAGCAACCGGGGTGGCAGAGTTGAAATGTACATTCCGGAGGATGGGTCCTAATGTGTGTTTGTGTCCATGAGGGCCTTGGAATGGGGAGGTGGCACCGGGACCCTGAAGTATTCTCCTAAGCTTTGGCATAGCTCCCATGCACAAGTTTCCTTGTGGAGACGAGATTTGTTCTGATGGGTGCCTCAGGAAATCCCCTCTGCTGGAATTGGAATCCAGGCTTTTGAGGAGACATGCCTGTAAACCAAAGCAATGGATCCGATAATGGCCTCGGGTCCTGTCTGGTTCAATCTTCTTGGTATGAGTGGAGGTAGAAGAGTGGAAGTAGATGCTCAGCCGGTATCAACCGCCCTTTTTTGTCCCGGGCGACCTACACTATTGGGATGGCCTCAAAGACTTTGGAGGGTTCTCCTAATTTCTACGATTTTTTACAATGGAATGGGCAGAATTCCCATGGATTGGGTGGGGGCAGTCCTAATGTGTGGCTCCAGGGGCCCCAACCTAAGGGAGTGTGGCCCAGGACTTTGAGGACAGAAGAATGAAAACACAAACTCAGCTTAAGTTTGGGGACGTAGGTATGGCACGCCCGATCTACAAACCATGAGAAGAACTCTTCAGGATATGAAGAATGAGCGAGTCTGAGGCGCTTGCTCAGGCTTTTTCCTTGGATTTTGTTTCAGCGATGGCTGTGGAATGTTGGGGAGGTCTCATGGGCCATGGACGAATCTCCCTCTCAGTGGATTTGGCCCGATCCCAATTGTTTTTCATCAATCTGTGGGATGGGAGGACTCCTTTCAGGTTTGTTACCTCAGGTGTCCCACCAAAAGAAGAATTCCAAAGCAGAGCCCTGGGGAAGAGTGAAGGGACAACCCGAACTATGGTTAAAAATAGGGGCCTAGGGGCATGGCAAGCCCAATATGCTGTCTCTTCATATAGGCCCTGAGAGGCCTTACCTGAGGACTGGGCTCAGGCTGAGGGTCACAATGTGTGTTTGTGACCAATGTGGCCCGCAAGCATGGGCTGGGCCTCATGGGCCACGCTAGTTTCAACTACACTGAACGTTGGACAACATGCCAATCACAAGGTTTCTTGCCATGGGGAAAGAGTTCTGATTTCTGCATCATTTTAAACCCTGGGCAGTTTTTGGAGATAAGGTCTAGATTCTGGAGCCTGAAAACCGCAGTTGGGAAGAGATGACGACCTAAGGCCATGGCGGTTCCGATGTGCTCAGTGTGAGGCCAGCTGTCTGGGTGGGACCAGGAGTTCCAGGCTCAGGCTGGGTCAGAAGGGGAAATATTGCCCAGGTCAGCCTATATGTTTGGGGTACAGCCGATTGGCGTGCAGGTTGATCCCCATTTGGGGTTTCAGGGTAGCCCTGAGGGCAATGTTTTACTTCTGTAGGGCAGGCAGAGTGCGGCATTGTAGTTCTGGATTGCCAAACTGGAGGGCTTGTGGGCCAGTAGTCTGAGGACGGAGTCTGAGAACCCAAGCTAGGCCTAGGTTTCTGGGTGAGGATATGGCAGGCACAATCTACAGAACTCAATAGAGATCTCGTGCATCTGAAGTCAGGGCAAGGATCAGACGATCGCTCCGGTTGGACTTTCTACCCTGATGGCCCTTTCTTGAAGGGGGTTGGATCACGAGGACATGGGGGTTTTCCCACGATGGGAGTTGTGAGAAGCTCCAAACTGCAAAGATTCTTCTGCAGGACAATTGAGACCAGTTGGTTGGCTCCAGGCCAACGATTCCGAGCAGGGTTGTAAGGATGGATGGCTGGGTAGCCCACCTCGCATTCCAATTGTCTCCAAGCAACAAGACAGGTTAGATCTGCTGGATGTGGGGGGCAACCGAGGAGGCTGAGTTGAAATGGACTCTCCTGTGGATGTGTCCTAATATGTTTTTGTGTCTATGGAGACCTTGGAATGAAGCGGTGGCCCTGGGGCCCTGAAGGGTTCTCCTAAACAGAGGCTTTGACACAGCTCCAACGTGGAAGTTTCCCATGTGTAGATGAGATTTGTTCTGATGGGTGAGTCAAGAAACAGCCATATGCTGGTATTGAAATCCAGGCCTCTGAGGAGAGATGCCTGGAAACCAAAGCAATGGATCCGATTAGTGCCTAGGGGCCTGTTCGTTCCTTTTTACCTCTGGGGACATCAGTCTACGGGTCTGAGTGAAGGTAGGTGCTCAGATGGGCTCAGATTGCCCCTGTTTGTCCTGGGAAGCCACAACAATTGGGATGGCCTCAGGGACTTTGGAGGTTATCCTATTAGTAGGGTTGTGGCCATTGGAATGGGCACATACAATTCCCTTGGAGAGGGCAAGTACGGTCCTCAGGTTTGGCTCCAGGGCCCTGAGCATGTAGGGTGTGTAGGCCAGAGGTGTTTGGACAGTTGTCTGAAAACACAAACTCGGCTTATGTTTTGGGTCATAGGTATGGCAGGACTGATCTACAGACCATGAGGAGAACACTTCGGGATATGAAAAAAGGGCGAGTGTGAGGCTCTTGCTCAAGTTTTTGTCTCTGGATATCGTGTCACTCATGGTCGTGAAATTGCCGGGTGACTTCATGGGAAATGGACGAGTCTTACTCTCTGGGGGTTCGGTCCCGTCCAAAGAGTTTGCGGTCATTCTGGGGATGGAAGAAGTCCGTTTTTTTGTTGTTGTTGTCGATTTGTTTCATTTTGTTTTTCAACCTCAGATATCCCACCAATTGAGGGATTCCAGAGTAGAGCCCTGGGGTGGGGCGACTGGACAACCAGAAATCTGGTTAAAAATTGGGGACTAGGGACATGTCAAGCCCATTATGACATCTAATGGTCCAGCCACTGAGAGGACTTACTAGAGGACAGGACTCACGCTGAGGTCACAATGCGTGTTTATGCTCTCGTCGCACTCAAGAATGGGCGGGGCCTCAGGGTGAATGCTGTTTTCTCCTACACTGAACGTTGGACAACATGCCAACC
This sequence comes from Mustela nivalis, assembly GCF_964662115.1. Classification (NCBI taxonomy): domain Eukaryota; kingdom Metazoa; phylum Chordata; class Mammalia; order Carnivora; family Mustelidae; genus Mustela; species Mustela nivalis. Next base: position 726,116 of record NW_028136480.1, on the reverse strand, counting down.
ACAAGGTTTCTTGCCATGGGTCAGGAAGAGTTCTGATTTCTGCATCACAGTCACCCGTGGGCAGTGATTGGAGATAAGGTCTAGGTTCTGAAGCCTGAAAACTGAGGTAGGGAAGAGATGATGATCTAAGGCCATGGCGGGTCTGATGTGCTCAGGGTGCGGTCAGCTGTCTGGGTGTTGGTCAGCAGGTCCGGGCTCAGGTTGTGTCAGACACTGCATTAGTGCCCAGATTAGACTATATAATTTGGGTACATTCGAGTGCGGTGTAGGTTTATCTTCATTTAAGCTGCCTGGTCAGCTCTTTAGGCAATATATTTTTTCTAGAGGGCAGGCAGAGTGCTTCATTGTCGGTCCGGAATTGCCAAACATGAGGGCTTCGGGGTCAGGAGAGTGAGGACGGAAGTCTGAGAACACAAGCTAGACTTCGGATTCAGGGTGAGGGCACGTCAGTTACCCCCTGCAGATCTGAACCAATATCTCATGCATCGGAAGTCAGGGCGAGGATCCGACGTTGCCTCAGGTTGGAGTTTCTGTGCATGACGGCCCCTTCATGAAGGGAGCGGAATCTCGAGGCCATGGAGGTTTTCCACGTTGGGAGATGTGGGATGCCCCCTTCAAGGATTCCTTCTGCGGGACAATTGAGACCTGTTGGACAGCTCCGGGACATCCCATATGGAATGACTCCAGAGCACCGTTCGAGGATGGATGCCTGGGAAGTCCGCCTCACCTTCCAATTGTCTCCTAGCAACAAGACAGTTTAGATCTAATGTATCTGCGGGAGCAACCGGGGTGGCTGAGTTGAAATGCACTTTCCAGAGGATGGGTCCTAATGTGTGTTTGTGTCCATGAGTGCCTTGGAATGGGGAGGTGGCACCGGGACCCTGAAGTATTCTCCTAAGCTTTGGCATAGCTCCCATGCACAAGTTTCCTTGTGGAGACGAGATTTGTTCTGATGGGTGCCTCAGGAAATCCCCTCTGCTGGTATTGGAATCCAGGCTTTTGAGGAGACATGCCTGTAAACCAAAGCAATGGATCCGATAATGGCCTCGGGTCCTGTCTGGTTCAATCTTCTTGGTATGAGTGGAGGTAGATGAGTGGAGGTAGATGCTCAGCCGGTATCAACGGCCCTTTTTTGTCCCGGGCGACCTACACTATTGGGATGGCCTCAGGGACTTTGGAGGGTTCTCCTAATTTGTACGATTTTTGACAATGGAATGGGCAGAATTGCCATGGATTGGGTGGGGGCAGTCCTAATGGGTGGTTCCAGGGGCCCCAGCCTGGAGGGAGTGTGGCCCAGGACTTTGAGGACAGAAGACTGAAAACACAAACTCAGCTTAAGTTTGGGGACGTAGGTATGGCACGCCCGATCTACAAACCATGAGAAGAACTCTTCAGGATATGAAGAATGAGCGAGTCTGAGTCGCTTGCTCAGGCTTTTGTCTCTGGATTTTTTTCAGCGATGGCCGTGGAATGTTGGGAAGGTCTCATGGGCCATGGACGAATCTTCCTCTCTGTGGATTTGGCCCGATCCCAATTGTTTTTCGTCAATCTGTGGGATGGGAGGACTCCTTTCAGGTTTGTTACCTCTGGTGTCCCACCAAAAGAGGAATTCCAAAGCAGAGCCCTGGGGAAGAGTGAAGGGACACCCCGAACTATGGTTAAAAATTGGGGCCTAAGGGCATGGCAAGCCCAATATGCTGTCTCTTCATATAGGCCCTGAGAGGCCTTACCTGAGGACTGGGCTCAGGCTGAGGGTCACAATGTGTGTTTGTGACCAATGTGGCCCGCAAGCATGGGCTGGGCCTCATGGGCCACGCTTGTTTCAACAAAACTGAACGTTGGACAACATGCCAAGCACAAGGTTTCTTGCCATGGGAAAAGAGTTCTGATTTCTGCATCATTTTCAACCCTGGGCAGTGGTTGGAGATAAGGTCTAGGTTCTGGAGCCTGAAAACCGCAGTTGGGAAGAGATGACGACCTAAGGCCATGGCGGGTCCGATGTGCTCAGTGTGCGGCCAGCTGTCTGGGTGGGACCAGGAGGTGCAGGCTCAGGCTGGGTCAGAAGGGGAAATAGTGCCCAGGTCAGCCTATATGTTTGGGTTACAGCCGAATGGCGTGCAGGTTGATCCTCATTTGGGGTTTCGGGGTAGCCCTGAGGGCAATGTTTTACTTCTGTAGGGCAGGCAGTGTGCGGCATTGTAGTTCTGGATTGCCAAACTGGAGGGCTTGTGGGCCAGTAGTCTGAGGACGGAGTCTGAGAACCCAAGCTAGGCCTAGGTTTCTGGGTGAGGATATGGCAGGCACAATCTACAGACCTCAATAGAGATCTCGTGCATCTGAAGTCAAGGCAAGGATCATTCGATCGCTCAGGTTGGACTTTCTGCCCTGATGGCCCATTCTTGAAGAAGGTTGGATCACGAGGACATGGGGGTTTTCCCACGATGGGAGTTGTGAGAAGCTCCAAACTGCAAAGATTCTTCTGCAGGACAATTGAGACCTGTTGGTTGGCTCCAGGGCAACGTTTCCGAGCAGGGTTCTAAGGATGGATCGCTGGGTAGCCCACCTCGCATTCCAATTGTCTGCAAGCAACAAGACAGGTTAGATCTGCTGGATGTGGGGGGCAAACGAGGAGGCTGAGTGGAAATGGACTCTCCTGTGGATGTGTCCTAATATGTTTTTGTGTCTATGGAGACCTTGGAATGAAGTGGTGGCCCTGGGGCCCTGAAGGGTCTCCTAAACAGAGGCTTTGACACAGCTCCAACGTGGAAGTTTCCCATGTGTAGATGAGATTTGTTCTGATGGGTGAGTCAAGAAACAGCCATATGCTGGTATTGAAATCCAGGCCTCTGAGGAGAGATGCCTGGAAACCAAAGCAATGGATCCGATTAGTGAGTAGGGGCCTGTTCATTCCTTTTTACTTCTGGGGACATCAGTCTACGGGTCTCAGTGCAGGTAGGTGCTCAGATGGGCTCAGATTGCCCCTGTTTGTCCTGGGAAGCCACAACTATTGGGATGGCCTCAGGGACTTTGGAGGTCATCCTATTAGTAGGGTTGTGGCCATTGGAAGGGGCACATACAATTCCCTTGGAGAGGGCAAGTACAGTCCTCAGGTTTGGCTCCAGGGCCCTGAGCCTGTAGGGTGTGTAGGCCAGAGCTGTTTGGACAGTTGTCTGAAAACACAAACTCGGCTTATGTTTTGGGTCATAGGTATGGCAGGACTGATCTACGGACCATGAGGAGAACACTTCGGGATATGAAAAAAGGGCGAGTGTGAGGCTCTTGCTCAAGTTTTTGTCTCTGGATATCGTGTCACTCATGGTCGTGAAATTGCCGGGTGACTTCATGGGAAATGGACGAGTCTTACTCTCTGGGGGTTCGGTCCCGTCCAAAGAGTTTGCGGTTATTCTGGGGATGGAAGAAGTCCGTTTTTTTGTTGTTGTCGATTTGTTTCATTTTGTTTTTCAACCTCAGATGTCCCACCAAATGAGGGATTCCAGAGTAGAGCCCTGGGGTGGGGCGACTGGACAACCAGAAATCTGGTTAAAAATTGGGGACTAGGGACATGTCAAGCCCATTATGACATCTAATGGTCCAGCCACTGAGAGGACTTACTAGAGGACAGGACTCACGCTGAGGTCACAATGCATGTTTATGCTCTCGTCGCACTCAAGAATGGGCGGGGCCTCAGGGTGAATGCTGTTTTCTCCTACACTGATCGTTGGACAACATGCCAACCACAAGGTTTCTTGCCATGGGTCAGGAAGAGTTCTGATTTCTGCATCACAGTCACCCGTGGGCAGTGATTGGAGATAAGGTCTAGGTTCTGAAGCCTGAAAACTGTTGTAGGGAAGAGATGATGACCTAAGGCCATGGCGGGTCTGATGTGCTCAGGGTGCGGTCAGCTGTCTGGGTGTTGGTCAGCAGGTCCGGGCTCAGGTTGTGTCAGACAGTGCATTAGTGCCCAGGTTAGACTATATAATTTGGGTACATTCGAGTGCCGTGTAGGTTTATCTTCATTTAAGCTGCCTGGTCTGCTTTTTAGGCAATATATTTTTTATAGATGGCAGGCAGAGTGCTTCATTGTCGGTCCGGAATTGCCAACATGAGGGCTTCGGGGCCAGGAGAGTGAGGACGGAAGTCTGAGAACACAAGCTAACTTCGGATTCAGGGTGAGGGCACGTCAGTTACCCCCTGCAGATCTGAACCAATATCTCATGCATCGGAAGTCAGGGCGAGGATCCGACGTTGGCTCAGGTTGGAGTTTCTGTGCATGACGGCCCCTTCATGAAGGGAACGGTATCTCGAGGCCATGGAGGTTTTCCACGTTGGGAGATGTGGGATGCCCCCTTCAAGGATTCCTTCTGCGGGACAATTGAGACCTGTTGGACAGCTCCGGGACATCCCATATGGAATGACTCCAGAGCACCGTTCGAGGATGGATGCCTGGGAAGTCCGCCTCGCCTTCCAATTGTCTCCTAGCAACAAGACAGTTTAGATCTAATGTATCTGCGGGAGCAACCGGGGCGGCTGAGTTGAAATGCACTTTCCAGAGGATGGGTCCTAATGTGTGTTTGTGTCCATGAGGGCCTTGGAATGGGGAGGTGGCACCGGGACCCTGAAGTATTCTCCTAAGCTTTGGCATAGCTCCCATGCACAAGTTTCCTTGTGGAGACGAGATTTGTTCTGATGGGTGCCTCAGGAAATCCCCTCTGCTGGTATTGGAAACCAGGCTTTTGAGGAGACATGCCTGTAAACCAACGCAATGGATCCGATAATGGCCTCGGGTCCTGTATGGTTCAATCTTCTTGGTATGAGTGGAGGTAGATGAGTGGAGGTAGATGCTCAGCCGGTATCAACGGCCCTTTTTTGTCCCGGGCGACCTACACTATTGGGATGGCCTCAGGGACTTTGGAGGTTTCTCCTAATTTGTACGATTTTTGACAATGGAATGGGCAGAATTGCCAGGGATTGGGTGGGGGCAGTCCTAATGTGTGGTTCCAGGGGCCCCAGCCTGGAGGGAGTGTGGCCCAGGACTTTGAGGACAGAAGACTGAAAACACAAACTCAGCTTAAGTTTGGGGACGTAGGTATGGCACGCCCGATCTACAAACCATGAGAAGAACTCTTCAGGATATGAAGAATGAGCGAGTCTGAGTCGCATGCTCAGGCTTTTGTCTCTGGTTTTTTTTCAGCGATGGCCGTGGAATGTTGGGAAGGTCTCATGGGCCATGGACGAATCTTCCTTTCTGTGGATTTGGCCCGATCCCAATTGTTTTTGTCAATCTGTGGGATGGGAGGACTCCTTTCAGGTTTGTTACCTCAGGTGTCCCACCAAAAGAGGAATTCCAAAGCAGAGCCCTGGGGAAGAGTGAAGGGAGACCCCGAACTATGGTTAAAAATTGGGGCCTAAGGGCATGGCAAGCCCAATATGCTGTCTCTTCATATAGGCCCTGAGAGGCCTTACCTGAGGACTGCGCTCAGGCTGAGGGTCACAATGTGTGTTTGTGACCAATGTGGCCCACAAGCATGAGCTGGGCCTGATGGGCCACTCTTGTTTCAACAAAACTGAACGTTGGACAACATGCCAAGCACAAGGTTTCTTGCCATGGGGAAAGAGTTCTGATTTCTGCATCATTTTCAACCCTGGGCAGTGGTTGGAGATAAGGTCTATGTTCTGGAGCCGAAAACCGCAGTTGGGAAGAGATGACGACCTAAGGCCATGGCGGGTCCGATGTGCTCAGTGTGCGGCCAGCTGTCTGGGTGGGACCAGGAGGTGCAGGCTCAGGCTGGGTCAAAGGGGAAATAGTGCCCAGGTCAGCCTATATGTTTGGGGTACAGCCGAATGGCGTGCAGGTTGATCCTCATTTGGGGTTTCGGGGTAGCCCTGAGGGCAATGTTTTACTTCTGTAGGGCAGGCAGTGTGCGGCATTGTAGTTCTGGATTGCCAAACTGGAGGGCTTGTGGGCCAGTAGTCTGAGGACGGAGTCTGAGAACCCAAGCTAGGCCTAGGTTTCTGGGTGAGGATATGGCAGGCACAATCTACAGACCTCAATAGAGATCTCGTGCATCTGAAGTCAGGGCAAGGATCAAACGATCGCTCAGGTTGGACTTTCTGCCCTGATGGCCCATTCTTGAAGAAGGTTGGATCACGAGGACATGGGGGTTTTCCCACGATGGGAGTTGTGAGAAGCTCCAAACTGCAAAGATTCTTCTGCAGGACAATTGAGACCTGTTGGTTGGCTCCAGGCCAACGTTTCCGAGCAGGGTTCTAAGGATGGATCGCTGGGTAGCCCACCTCGCATTCCAATTGTCTGCAAGCAACAAGACAGGTTAGATCTGCTGGATGTGGGGGGCAAACGAGGAGGCTGAGTGGAAATGGACTCTCCTGTGGATGTGTCCTAATATGTTTTTGTGTCTATGGAGACCTTGGAATGAAGCGGTGGCCCTGGGGCCCTGAAGGGTTCTCCTAAACAGAGGCTTTGACACAGCTCCAACGTGCATGTTTCCCATGTGTAGATGAGATTTGTTCTGATGGGTGAGTCAAGAAACAGCCATATGCTGGTATTGAAATCCAGGCCTCTGAGGAGAGATGCCTGGAAACCAAAGCAATGGATCCGATTAGTGCCTAGGGGCCTGTTCGTTCCTTTTTACCTCTGGGAACATCAGTCTAGGGGTCTGAGTGCAGGTAGGTGCTCAGATGGGCTCAGAATGCCCCTGTTTGTCCTGGGAAGCCACAACTATTGGGATGGCCTCAGGGACTTTGGAGGTTATCCTACTATTAGGGTTGTGGCCATTGGAATGGGCACATACAATTCCCTTGGAGAGGGCAAGAACAGTCCTCAGGTTTGGCTCCAGGGCCCTGAGCCTGTAGGGTGTGTAGGCCAGAGCTGTTTGGACAGTTGTCTGAAAACACAAACTCGGCTTATGTTTTGGGTCATAGGTATGGCAGGACTGATCTACAGACCATGAGGAGAACACTTCGGGATATGAAAAAAGGGCGATTGTGAGGCTCTTGCTCAAGTTTTTGTCTCTGGACATCGTGTCACTCATGGTCGTGAAATTGCCGGGTGACTTCATGGGAAATGGACGAGTCTTACTCTCTGGGGGTTCGGTCCCGACCAAAGAGTTTGGGGTCATTCTGGGGATGGAAGAAGTCCGTTTTTTTGTTGTTGTCGATTTGTTTCATTTTGTTTTTTAACCTCAGATGTCCCACCAAATGAGGGATTCCAGAGTAGAGCCCTGGGGTGTGGCGACTGGACAACCAGAAATCTGGTTAAAAATTGGGGACTAGGGACATGTCAAGCCCATTATGACATCTAATGGTCCAGCCACTGAGAGGACTTACTAGAGGACAGGACTCACGCTGAGGTCACAATGCGTGTTTATGCTCTCGTCGCACTCAAGAATGAGGGGGGCCTCAGGGTGAATGCTGTTTTCTCCTACACTGAACGTTGGACAACATGCCAACCACAAGGTTTCTTGCCATGGGTCAGGAAGAGTTCTGATTTCTGCATCACAGTCACCCGTGGGCAGTGATTGGAGATAAGGTCTAGGTTCTGAAGCCTGAAAACTGAGGCAGGGAAGAGATAATGACCTAAGGCCATGGCGGGTCTGATGTGCTCAGCGTGCGGTCAGCTGTCTGGGTGTTGGTCAGCAGGCCGGGCTCAGGTTGTGTCAGACAGTGCATTAGTGCCCAGGTTAGACTATATAATTTGGGTACATTCGAGTGCCGTGTAGGTTTATCTTCATTTAAGCTGCCTGGTCAGCTCATTAGGCAATATATTTTTTCAAGAGGGCAGGCAGAGTGCTTCATTGTCGGTCCGGAATTGCCAAACTTGAGGGCTTCGGGGCCAGGAGAGTGAGGACGGAAGTCTGAGAACACAAGCTAGACTTCGGATTCAGGGTGTGGGCACGGCAGGTACCCCCTGCAGATCTGCACCAATATCACATGCATCTGAAGTCAGGGCGAGGATCCAACGTTGGCTCAGGTTGGAGTTTCTGTGCATGACGGCCCCTTCATGAAGGGAGCGGAATCTCGAGGCCATGGTGGTTTTCCACGATGCGAGATGTGGGATGCCCCCTTCAAGGATTCCTTCTGCGGGACAATTGAGACCTGTTGGACAGCTCCAGGACATCCCATATGGAATGACTCCAGAGCACCGTTCCAGGATGGATGCCTGGGAAGTCCGCCTCGCCTTCCAATTGTCTCCTAGCAACAAGACAGTTTAGATCTAATGGATCTGCGGGAGCAACCGGGGTGGCTGAGTTGAAATGCACTTTCCAGAGGATGGGTCCTAACGTGTGTTTGTGTCCATGAGGGCCTTGGAATGGGGAGGTGGCACCGGGACCCTGAAGTATTCTCCTAAGCTTTGGTATAGCTCCCATGCACAAGTTTTCTTGTGGAGACGAGATTTGTTCTGATGGGTGCCTCTGGAAATCCCCTCTGCTGGTATTGGAATCCAGGCTTTTGAGGAGACATGCCTGTAAACCAAAGCAATGGATCCGATAATGGCCTCGGATCCTGTCTGGTTCAATCTTCTTGGTATGAGTGGAGGTAGATGAGTGGAGGTAGATGCTCAGCTGTTATCAACCGCCCTTATTTTTCCCGGGCGACCTACACTATTGGGATGGCCTCAGGGACTTTGGAGGGTTCTCCTAATTTGTACGATATTTGACATTGGAATGGGCAGAATTCCCATGGATTGGGTGGGGGCAGTCCTAATGTGTGGCTCCAGGGTCCCCAGCCTGGAGGGAGTGTGGCCCAGGACTTTGAGGACAGAAGACTGAAAACACAAACTCAGCTTAAGTTTGGGGACGTAGGTATGTCACGCCCGATCTACAAACCATGAGAAGAACTCTTCAGGATATGAAGAATGAGCGAGTCTGAGGCGCTTGCTCAGGCTTTTGTCTCTGACTTTTGTTTCAGCGATGGCCGTGGAATGTTGGGGAGGTCTCATGGGCCATGGACGAATCTTCCTCTCTGTGGATTTGGCCCGATCCCAATTGTTTTTCGTCAATCTAGGGATGTGAGGACTCCTTTCAGGTTTGTTAAACTCTGTTGTCCCACCAAAAGAGGAATTCCAAAGCAGAGCCCTGGGGAAGAGTGAAGGGACACCCCGAACTATGGTTAAAAATTGGGGCCTAGGGGCATGGCAAGCCCAATATGCTGTCTCTTCATATAGGCCCTGAGAGGCCTTACCTGAGGACTGGGCTCAGGCTGAGGGTCACAATGTGTGTTTGTGACCAATGTGGCCCGCAAGCATGGGCTGGGCCTCATGGGCCACGCTTGTTTCAACTACACTGAACGTTGGACAACATGCCAAGCACAAGGTTTCTTGCCATGGGGAAAGAGTGCTGATTTCTGCATCATTTTCAACCCTGGGCAGTGGTTGGAGATAAGGTCTAGGTTCTGGAGCCTGAAAACCGCAGTTGGGAAGAGATGACGACCTAAGGCCATGGCGGGTCCGATGTGCTCAGTGTGCGGCCAGCTGTCTGGGTGGGACCAGGAGGTCCAGGCTCAGGCTGGGTCAAAGGGGAAATAGTGCCCAGGTCAGCCTATATGTTTGGGGTACAGCCGAATGGCGTGCAGGTTGATCCTCATTTGGGGTTTCCGGTTAGCCCTGAGGGCAATGTTTTATTCTGTAGGGCAGGCAGAGTGCGGCATTTTAGTTCTGGATTGCCAAACTGGAGGGCTTGTGGGCCAGTAGTCTGAGGACGGAGTCTGAGAACCCAAGCTAGGCCTAGGTTTCTGGGTGAGGATATGGCAGGCACAATCTACAGACCTCAATAGAGATCTCGTGTATCTGAAGTCAGGGCAAGGATCAGACGATCGCTCAGGTTGGACTTTCTGCCCTGATGGCCCTTTCTTGAAGGGGGTTGGATCACAAGGACATGGGGGTTTTCCCACGATGGGAGTTGTGAGAAGCTCCAAACTGCAAAGATTCTTCTGCAGGACAATTGAGACCTGTTGGTTGGCTCCAGGCCAACGATTCCGAGCAGGGTTCTAAGGATGGATGGCTGGGTAGCCCACCTCGCATTCCAATTGTCTCCAAGCAACAAGACAGGTTAGATCTGCTGGATGTGGGGGGCAACCGAGGAGGCTGAGTTGAAATGGACTCTCCTGTGGATGTGTCCTAATATGTTTTTGTGTCTATGGAGACCTTGGAATGAAGCGGTGGCCCTGGGGCCCTGAAGGGTTCTCCTAAACAGAGGCTTTGACACAGTTCCAACGTGCATGTTTCCCATGTGTAGATGAGATTTGTTCTGATGGGTGAGTCAAGAAACAGCCATATGCTGGTATTGAAATCCAGGCCTCTGAGGAGAGATGCCTGGAAACCAAAGCAATGGATCCGATTAGTGCCTAGGGGCCTGTTCGTTCCTTTTTACCTCTGGGGAAATCAGTCTACGGGTCTGAGTGCAGGTAGGTGCTCAGATGGGCTCAGAATGCCCCTGTTTGTCCTGGGAAGCCACAACTATTGGGATGGCCTCCGGGACGTTGGAGGTTATCCTACTAGTAGTGTTGTGGCCATTGAAATGGGCACATACAATTCCCTTGGAGAGGGCAAGTACAGTCCTCAGGTTTGGCTCCAGGGCCCTGAGCCTGTAGGGTGTGTAGGCCAGAGCTGTTTGGACAGTTGTCTGAAAACACAAACTCGGCTTATGTTTTGGGTCATAGGTATGGCAGGACTGATCTACAGACCATGACGAGAACACTTCGGGATATGAAAAAAGGGCGAGTGTGAGGCTCTTGCTCAAGTTTTTGTCTCTGGATATCGTGTCACTCATGGTCGTGAAATTGCCGGGTGACTTCATGGGAAATGGAAGAGTCTTACTCTCTGGGGGTTCGGGCACGATCAAAGAGTTTGGGGTCATTCTGGGGATGGAAGAAGTCCGTTTTTTTGTTGTTGTCGATTTGTTTCATTTTGTTTTTCAACCTCAGATGTCCCACCAAATGAGGGATTCCAGAGTAGAGCCCTGGGGTGGGGCGACTGGACAACCAGAAATCTGGTTAAAAATTGGGGACTAGGGACATGTCAAGCCCATTATGACATCTAAGGGTCCAACCACTGAGAGGACTTACTAGTGGACAGGACTCACGCTGAGGTCACAATGCGTGTTTATGCTCTCGTCGCACTCAAGAATGGGCGTGGCCTCAGGGTGAATGCTGTTTTCTCCTACACTGAACGTTGGACAACATGCCAACCTCAAGGTTTCTTGCCATGGGTCACGAAGAGTTCTGATTTCTGCATCACAGTCACCCGTGGGCAGTGATTGGAGATAAGGTCTAGGTTCTGAAGCCTGAAAACTGAGGTAGGGAAGAGATGATGACCTAAGTCCATGGCGGGTCTGATGTGCTCAGGGTTTGGTCAGCTGTCTGGGTGTTGGTCAGCAGGTCCGGGCTCAGGTTGTGTCAGACAGTGCATTAGTGCCCAGGTTAGACTATATAATTTGGGTACATTCGAGTGCCATGTAGGTTTATCTTCATTAAGCTGCCTGGTCAGCTCATTAGGCAATATATTTTTTCAAGAGTGCAGGCAGAGTGCTTCATTGTCGGTCCGGAATTGCCAAACATGAGGGCTTCGGGGCCAGGAGAGTGAGGACGGAAGTCTGAGAACACAAGCTAGACTTCGGATTCAGGGTGAGGGCACGGCAGGTACCCCCTGCAGATCTGAACCAATATCTCATGCATCTGAAGTCAGGGCGAGGATCCGACATTGCTTCAGGTTGGAGTTTCTGTGCATGACGGCCCCTTCATGAAGGGAGCGGAATCTCGAGGTCATGGAGGTTTTCCACGATGGGAGATGTGGGTTGCCCCCTTCAAGGATTCCTTCTGCGGAACAATTGAGACCTGTTGGACAGCTCCAGGACATCCCATATGGAATGACTCCAGAGCACCATTCGAGGATGGATGCCTGGGAAGTCCGCCTCGCCTTCCAATTGTCTCCTAGCAACAAGACAGTTTAGATCTAATGGATCTGCGGGAGCAACCGGGGTGGCTGAGTTGAAATGCACTTTCCCGAGGATGGGTCCTAATGTGTGTTTGTGTCCATGAGGGCCTTGGAATGGGGAGGTGGCACCGGGACCCTGAAGTATTCTCCTAAGCTTTGGTATAGCTCCCATGCACAAGTTTCCTTGTGGAGACGAGATTTGTTCTGATGGGTGCCTCAGGAAATCCCCTCTGCTGGTATTGGAAACCAGGCTTTTGAGGAGACATGCCTGTAAACCAACGCAATGGATCCGATAATGGCCTCGGGTCCTGTCTGGTTCAATCTTCTTGGTATGAGTGGAGGTAGATGAGTGGAGGTAGATGCTCATCTGTTATCAACCGCCCTTTTTTGTCCCGGGCGACCTACACTATTGGGATGGCCTCAGGGAATTTGGAGGGCTCTCCTAATTTGTACGATTTTTGACAATGGAATGGGCAGAATTCCCATGGATTGGTGGGGGCAGTCCTAATGTGTGGCTCCAGGGACCCCAGCCTGGAGGGAGTGTGGCCCAGGACTTTGAGAACAGAAGACTGAAAACACAAACTCAGCTTAAGTTTGGGGACGTAGGTATGTCACGCCCGATCTACAAACCATGAGAAGAACTCTTCAGGATATGAAGAATGAGCGAGTCTGAGGCGCTTGCTCAGGCTTTTGTCTCTGACTTTTGTTTCAGCGATGGCCGTGGAATGTTGGGGAGGTCTCATGGGCCATGGACGAATCTTCCTCTCTGTGGATTTGGCCCGATCCCAATTGTTTTTCGTCAATCTAGGGATGTGAGGACTCCTTTCAGGTTTGTTAAACTCTGTTGTCCCACCAAAAGAGGAATTCCAAAGCAGAGCCCTGGGGAAGAGTGAAGGGACACCCCGAACCATGGTTAAAAATTGGGGCCTAGGGGCATGGCAAGCCCAATATGCTGTCTCTTCATATAGGCCCTGAGAGGCCTTACCTGAGGACTGGGCTCAGGCTGAGGGTCACAATGTGTGTTTGTGACCAATGTGGCCCGCAAGCATGGGCTGGGCCTCATGGGCCACGCTTGTTTCAACTACACTGAACGTTGGACAACATGCCAAGCACAAGGTTTCTTGCCATGGGGAAAGAGTGCTGATTTCTGCATCATTTTCAACCCTGGGCAGTGGTTGGAGATAAGGTCTAGGTTCTGGAGCCTGAAAACCGCAGTTGGGAAGAGATGACGACCTAAGGCCATGGCGGGTCCGATGTGCTCAGTGTGCGGCCAGCTGTCTGGGTGGGACCAGGAGGTCCAGGCTCAGGCTGGGTCAGAAGGGGAAATAGTGCCCAGGTCAGCCTATATGTTTGGGGTACAGCCGAATGGCGTGCAGGTTGATCCTCATTTGGGGTTTCGGGGTAGCCCTGAGGGCAATGTTTGACTTCTGTAGGGCAGGCAGAGTGCGGAATTGTAGTTCTGGATTGCCCAACTGGAGGGCTTGTGGGCCAGTAGTCTGAGGACGGAGTCTGAGAACCCAAGCTAGGCCTAGGTTTCTGGGTGAGGATATGGCAGGCACAATCTACAGACCTCAATAGAGATCTCGTGCATCTGAAGTCAGGGCAAGGATCAGACGATCGCTCAGGTTGGACTTTCTGCCCTGATGGCCCTTTCTTGAAGGGGGTTGGATCACGAGGACATGGGGGTTTTCCCACGATGGGAGTTGTGAGAATCTCCAAACTGCAAAGATTCTTCTGCAGGACAATTGAGACCTGTTGGTTGGCTCCAGGCCAACGATTCCGAGCAGGGTTCTAAGGATGGATGGCTGGGTAGCCCACCTCGCATTCCATTTGTCTCCAAGCAACAAGACAGGTTAGATTTGCTGGATGTGGGGGGCAACCGAGGAGGCTGAGTGGAAATGGACTCTCCTGTGGATGTTTCCTAATATGTTTTGGTGTCTATGGAGACCTTGGAATGAAGCGGTGGCCCTGGGGCCCTGAAGGGTTCTCCTAAACAGAGGCTTTGACACAGCTCCAACGTGCATGTTTCCCATGTGTAGATGAGATTTGTTCTGATGGGTGAGTCAAGAAAGAGCCATATGCTGGTATTAAAATCCAGGCCTCTGAGGAGAGTTTCCTGGAAACCAAAGCAATGGATCCGATTAGTGCCTAGGGGCCTGTTCGTTCCTTTGTACCTCTGGGGACATCAGTCTACGGGTCTGAGTGCAGGTAGGTGCTCAGATGGGCTCAGATTGCCCCTGTTTGTCCTGGGAAGCCACAACTATTGGGATGGCCTCAGGGACTTTGGAGGTTATCCTATTAGTAGGGTTGTGGCCATTGAAATGGGCACATACAATTCCCTTGGAGAGGGCAAGTACAGTCCTCAGGTTTGGCTCCAGGACCCTGAGCCTGTAGGGTGTGTAGGCCAGAGCTGTTTGGACACTTGTCTGAAAACACAAAATCGGCTTTTGTTTTGGGTCATAGGTATGGCAGGACTGATCTACAGACCATGAGGAAAACACTTCGGGATATGAAAAAAGGGCGAGTGTGAGGCTCTTGCTCAAGTTTTTGTCTCTGGATATCGTGTCACACATGGTCGTGAAATTGCCGGGTGACTTCAGGGGAAATGGACGAGTCTTACTCTCTGGGGGTTCGGTCCCGACCAAAGAGTTTGGGGTCCTTCTGGGGATGGAAGAAGTCCGTTTTTTTGTTGTTGTCGATTTGTTTCATTTTGTTTTTCAACCTCAGATGTCCCACCAAATGAGGGACTCCGTAGTAGAGCCCTGGGGTGGGGCGACTTTACAACCAGAAATCTGGTTAAAAATTGGGGACTAGGGACAGGTCAAGCCCATTATGACATCTAATGGTCCAGCCACTGAGAGGACTTACTAGAGGACAGGACTCACGCTGAGGTCACAATGCCTGTTTATGCTCTCGTCGCACTCAAGAATGGGCGGGGCCTCAGGGTGAATGCTGTTTTCTCCTACACTGAACATTGGACAACATGCCAACCACAAGGTTTCTTGCCATGGGTCAGGAAGAGTTCTGATTTCTGCATCACAGTCCCCCGTGGGCAGTGATTGGAGATAAGGTCTAGGTTCTGAATCCTGAAAACTGAGGTAGGGAAGAGATGATGACCTAAGGCCAGGGCGGGTTTGATGTGCTCAGGGCGCGGTCACCTGGCTGGGTGTTGGTCAGCAGGTCCGGGCTCAGGTTGTGTCAGACAGTGCATTAGTGCCCAGGTTAGACTATATAATTTGGGTACATTCGAGTGCCGTGTAGGTTTATCTTCATTTAAGCTGCCTGGTCAGCTCATTAGGCAATATATTTTTTCTAGAGGGCAGGCAGAGTGCTTCATTGTCGGTCCGGAATTGCCATACTTGAGGGCTTCGAGGCCGGGAGAGTGCGGACGGAAGTCTGAGAACACAAGCTAGACTTCGGATTCAGGGTGAGGGCACGGCAGGTACCCCCTGCAGATCTGAACCAATATCTCATGCATCTGAAGTCAGGGCGAGGATCCGACGTTGGCTCAGGTTGGAGTTTCTGTGCATGACGGCCCCTTTTGAAGGGAGCGGAATCTCGAGGCCATGGATGTTTTCCACGCTGGGAGATGTGGGATGCCCCCTTCAAGGATTACTTCTGCGGGACAATTGAGACCTGTTGGACAGCTCCAGGACATCCCATATGGAATGACTCCAGAGCACCGTTCGAGGATGGATGCCTGGGAAGTCCGCCTCGCCTTCCAATTGTCTCCTAGCAACAAGACAGTTTAGATCTAATGGATCTGCGGAGCAACCGGGGTGGCTGAGTTGAAATGCACTTTCCAGAGGATGGGTCCTAACGTTTGTTTGTGTCCATGAGGGCCTTGGAATGGGGAGGTGGCACCGGGACCCTGAAGTATTTTCCTAAGCTTTGGCATAGCTCCCATGCACAAGTTTCCTTGTGGAGACGAGTTTTGTTCTGATGGGTGCCTCAGGAAATCCCCTCTGCTGGTATTGGAATCCAGGCATTTGAGGAGACATGCCTGTAAACCAAAGGAATGGATCCGATAATGGCCTCGGGTCCTGTCTGGTTCAATCTTCTTGGTATGAGTGGAGGTAGATGAGTGGAGGTAGATGCTCAGCCGGTATCAACCGCCCTTTTTTGTCCCGGGCGACCTACACTATTGGGATGGCCTCAGGGACTTTGGAGGGTTCTCCTAATTTGTACGAATTTTGACAATGGAATGGGCAGAATTCCCATGGATTGGGTGGGGTCAGTCCTAATGTGTGGCTCCAGGGGCCCCAGCGTGGAGGGAGTGTGGCCCAGGACTTTGAGGACAGAAGACTGAAAACACAAACTCAGCTTAAGTTTGGGGACATAGGTATGGCACGCCCGATCTATAAAACCATGAGAAGAACTCTACAGGATATGAAGAATGAGCGAGTCTGAGTCGCTTGCTCAGGCTTTTGTCTCTGGATTTTGTTTCAGCGATGGCCGTGGAATGTTGGGGAGGTCTCATGGGCCATGGACGAATCTTCCTCTCTGTGGATTTGGCCCGATCCAAATTGTTTTTCGTCAATCTGTGGGATGGGAGGACTCCTTTCAGGTTTGTTACCTCAGGTGTCCCACCAAAAGAGGAATTCCAAAGCAGAGCCCTGGGGAAGAGTGAAGGGACAACCCGAACTATGGTTAAAAATTGGGGCCTAGGGGCATGGCAAGCCCAATATGCTGTCTCTTCATATAGGCCCTGAGAGGCCTTACCTGAGGACTGGGCTCAGGCTGAGGGTCACAATGTGTGTTTGTGACCAATGTGGCCCGCAAGCATGGGCTTGGCCTCATGGGCCACGCTTGTTTCAACTACACTGAACGTTGGACAACATGCCAAGCACAAGGTTTCTTGCCATGGGGAAAGAGTTCTGATTTCTGCATCATTTTCAACCCTGGGCAGTGGTTGGAGATAAGGTCTAGGTTCTGGAGCCTGAAAACCGCAGTTCGGAAGAGATGACGACCTAAGGCCATGGCGGGTCCGATGTGCTCAGTGTGCGGCCAGCTGTCTGGGTGGGACCAGGAGGTCCAGGCTCAGGCTGGGTCAGAAGGGGAAATATTGCCCAGGTCAGCCTATATGTTTGGGGTACAGCCGAATGGCGTGCAGGTTGATCCTCATTTGGGGTTTCGGGGTAGCCCTGAGGGCAATGTTTTACTTCTGTAGGGCAGGCAGAGTGCGGCATTGTAGTTCTGGATTGCCCAACTGTAGGGCTTGTGGGCCAGTAGTCTGAGGACGGAGTCTGAGAACCCAAGCTAGGCCTAGGTTTCTGGGTGAGGATATGGCAGGCACAATCTACAGACCTCAATAGAGATCTCGTGCATCTGAAGTCAGGGCAAGGATCAGACGATCGCTCAGGTTGGACTTTCTGCCCTGATGGCCCTTTCTTGAAGGGGGTTGGATCACGAGGACATGGGGGTTTTCCCACGATGGGAGTTGTGACAAGCTCCAAACTGCAAAGATTCTTCTGCAGGACAATTGAGACCTGTTGGTTGGCTCCAGGGCAACGATTCCGAGCAGGGTTCTAAGGATGGATGGCTGGGTAGCCCACCTCGCATTCCAATTGTCTCCAAGCAACAAGACAGGTTAGATTTGCTGGATGTGGGGGGCAACCGAGGAGGCTGAGTTGAAATGGACTCTCCTGTCGATGTGTCCTAATATGTTTTTGTGTCTATGGAGACCTTGGAATGAAGCGGTGGCCCTGGGGCCCTGAAGGGTTCTCCTAAACAGAGGCTTTGACACAGCTCCAACGTGCATGTTTCCCATGTGTAGATGAGATTTGTTCTGATGGGTGAGTCAAGAAACAGCCATATGCTGGTATTGAAATCCAGGCCCCTGAGGAGAGAAGCCTGGAAACCAAAGCAATGGATCCGATTAGTGCCTAGGGGCCTGTTCGTTCCTTTTTACCTCTGGGGACATCAGTCTACGGGTCTGAGTGCAGGTAGGTGCTCAGATGGGCTCAGATTGCCCCTGTTTGTCCTGGGAAGCCACAACTATTGGGATGGCCTCAGGGACTTTGGAGGTTATCCTATTAGTAGGGTTGTGGCCATTGGAATGGGCACATATAATTCCCTTGGAGAGGGCAAGTACAGTCCTCAGGTTTGGCTCCAGGGCCCTGAGCCTGTAGGGTGTGTAGGCCAGAGCTGTTTGGACAGTTGTCTGAAAACACAAACTCGGCTTATGTTTTGGGTCATAGGTATGGCAGGACTGATCTACAGACCATAAGGAGAACACTTCAGGATATGAAAAAAGGGCGAGTGTGAGGCTCTTGCTCAAGTTTTTGTCTCTGGATATCGTGTCACTCATGGTCGTGAAATTGCCGGGTGACTTCATGGGAAATGGACGAGTCTTACTCTCTGGGGGTTCGGTCCCGTCCAAAGAGTTTTGGGTCATTCTGGGGATGGAAGAAGTCCGTTTTTTTGTTGTTGTCGATTTGTTTCATTTTGTTTTTCAACCTCAGATGTCCCACCGAATGAGGGATTCCAGCGTAGAGCCCTGAGGTGGGGCGACTGGACAACCAGAAATCTGGTTAAAAATTGGGGACTAGGGACATGTCAAGCCCATTATGACATCTAATGATCCAGCCACTGAGAGGACTTACTAGAGGACAGGACTCACGCTGAGTTCACAATGCGTGTTTATGCTCTCATCGCACTCAGGAATGGGCGGGGCCTCAGGGTGAATGCTGTTTTCTCCTACACTGAACGTTGGACAACATGCCAACCACAAGGTTTCTTGCCATGGGTCAGGAAGAGTTCTGATTTCTGCATCAATGTCCCCCGTGGGCAGTGATTGGAGATAAGGTCTAGGTTCTGAAGCCTGAAAACTGAGGTAGGGAAGAGATGATGACCTAAGGCCAGGGCGTGTTTGATGTGCTCAGGGCGCGGTCACCTGGCTGGGTGTTGGTCAGCAGGTCCGGGCTCAGGTTGTGTCAGACAGTGCATTAGTGCCCAGGTTAGACTATATAATTTGGGTACATTCGAGTGCCCTGTAGGTTTATCTTCATTTAAGCTGCCTGGTCACCTCATTATGTAATATTTTTTTTCTAGAGGGCAGGCAGAGTGCTTCATTGTCGGTCCGGAATTGCCAAAATTGAGGGCTTCGGGGCCAGGAGAGTGAGGACGGAAGTCTGAGAACACAAGCTAGACTTCGGATTCAGGGTGAGGGCACGGCAGGTACCCCCAGCAGATCTGAACCAATATCTCATGCATCTGAAGTCAGGGCAAGGATCCGACGTTGGCTCAGGTTGGAGTTTCTGTGCATGACGGCCCCTTCATGAAGGGAGCGGAATCTCGAGGCCATGGAGGTTTTCCACGCTGGGAGATGTGGGATGCCCCCTTCAAGGATTCCTTCTGCGGGACAATTGAGACCTGTTGGACAGCTTCAGGACATCCCATATGGAATGACTCCAGAGCACCGTTCGAGGATGGATGCCTGGGAAGTCCGCCTCGCCTTCCAATTGTCTCCTAGCAACAAGACAGTTTAGATCTAATGGATCTGCGGGAGCAACCGGGGTGGCTGAGTTGAAATGCACTAGCCAGAGGATGGGTCCTAACGTGTGTTTGTGTCCATGAGGGCCTTGCTATGGGGAGGTGGCACCGGGACCCTGAAGTATTCTCCTAAGCTTTGGCATAGCTCCCATGCACAAGTTTCCTTGTGGAGACGAGATTTGTTCTGATGGGTGCCTCAGGAAATCCCCTCTGCTGGTATTGGAATCCAGGCTTTTGAGGAGACATGCCTGTAAACCAAAGCAATGGATCCGATAATGGCCTCGGGTCCTGTCTGGTTCAATCTTCTTGGTATGAGTGGAGGTAGATGAGTGGAGGTAGATGCTCAGCCGGTATCAACCGCCCTTTTTTGTCCCGGGCGACCTACACTATTGGGATGGCCTCAGGGACTTTGGAGGGTTCTCCTAATTTGTACGATTTTTGACAATGGAATGGGCAGAATTCCCATGGATTGGGTGGGGGCAGTCCTAATGTGTGGCTCCAGGGGCCCCAGCGTGGAGGGAGTGTGGCCCAGGACTTTGAGGACAGAAGACTGAAAACACAAACTCAGCTTAAGTTTGGGGACGTAGGTATGGCACGCCCGATCTACAAACCATGAGAAGAACTCTTCATGATATGAAGAATGAGCGAGTCTGAGTCGCTTGCTCAGGCTTTTGTCTCTGGATTTTGTTTCAGCGATGGTCGTAGAATGTTGGGGAGGTTCATGGGCCATGGACGAATCTTCCTCTCTGTGGATTTGGCCCGATCCCAATTGTTTTTCGTCAGTCTGTGGGATGGGAGGACTGCTTTCAGGTTTGTTACCTCTGGTGTCCCACCAAAAGAGGAATTCCAAAGCAGAGCCCTGGGGAAGAGTGAAGGGAAACCACGAACGATGGTTAAAAATTGGGGCCTAGGGGCATGGCAAGCCCAATATGCTGTCTCTTCATATAGTCCCTGAGAGGCCTTACCTGAGGACTGGGCTCAGGCTGAGTGTCACAATGTGTGTTTGTGACCAATGTGGCCTGCAAGCATGCGCTGGGACTCATGGGCCACGCTTGTTTTAACTACACTGAACGTTGGACAACATGCCAACCACAAGGTTTCTTGCCATGGGGAAAGAGTTCTGATTTCTGCATCATTTTCAACCCTGGGCAGTGGTTGGAGATAAGGTCTAGGTTCTGGAGCCTGAAAACCGCAGTTGGGAAGAGATGACGACCTAAGGCCATGGCGGGTCCGATGTGCTCAGTGTGCGGCCAGCTGTCTGGGTGGGACCAGGAGGTCCAGGCTCAGTCTTGGTCAGAAGGGGAAATAGTGCCCAGGTCAGCCTATATGTTTGGGGTACAGCCGAATGGCGTGCAGGTGGATCCTCATTTGGAGTTTCGGGGTAGCCCTGAGGGCAATGTTTTACTTCTGTAGGGCAGGCAGAGTGTGGCATTGTAGTTCTGGATTGCCCAACTGGAGGGCTTGTGGGCCAGTAGTCTGAGGACGGAGTCTGAGAACCCAAGCTAGGCCTAGGTTTCTGGGTGAGGGTATGGCAGGCACAATCTACAGACCTCAATCGAGATCTCGTGCATCTGAAGTCAGGGCAAGGATCAGACGATCGCTCAGGTTGGACTTTCTGCCCTGATGGCCCTTTCTTGAAGGGGGTTGGGACACGAGGACATGGGGGTTTTCCCACCATGGGAGTTGTGACAAACTCCAAACTGCAAAGATTCTTCTGCAGGACAATTGAGACCTGTTGGTTGGCTCCAGGCCAACGATTCCGCGCAGGGTTCTAAGGATGGATGGCTGGGTAGCCCACCTCGCATTCCAATTGTCTCCAAGCAACAAGACAGGTTAGATCTGCTGGATGTGGGGGGCAACCGAGGAGGCTGAGTTGAAATGGACTCTCCTGTGGATGTGTCCTAATATGTTTTTGTGTCTATGTAAACCTTGGAATGAAGCGGTGGCCCTGGGGCCCTGAAGGGTTCTCCTAAACAGAGGCTTTGACACAGCTCCAACGTGCATGTTTCCCATGTGTAGATGAGATTTGTTCTGATGGGTGAGTTAAGAAAGAGCCATATGCTGGTATTGAAATCCAGGCCTCTGAGGAGAGTTTCCTGGAAAGCCTGTCCGTTCCTTTTTACTTCTGGGGACATCAGTCTACGGGTCTGAGTGCAGGTAGGTGCTCATATGGGCTCAGATTGCCCCTCTTTGTCCTGGGAAGCCACAACTATTGGGATGGCCTCAGGGACTTTGGAGGTTATCCTACTAGTAGGGTTGTGGCCATTGGAATGGGCACATACAATTCCCTTGGAGAGGGCAAGTACAGTACTCAGGTTTGGCTCCAGGGCCCTCAGCCTGTAGGGTGTGTAGGCCAGAGCTGTTTGGACAGTTGTCTGAAAACACAAACTCGGCTTATGTTTTGGGTCATAGGTATGGCAGGACTGATCTACAGACCATGAGGAGAACACTTCACGATATGAAAAAAGGGCGAGTGTGAGGCTCTTGCTCAAGTTTTTGTCTCTGGATATCGTGTCACTCATGGTCGTGAAATTGCCGGGTGACTTCATGGGAAATGGACGAGTCTTACTCTCTGGGGGTTCGGTCCCGACCAAAGAGTTTGGGGTCATTCTGGGGATGGAAGAAGTCCGTTTTTTTGTTGTTGTCCATTTGTTTCATTTTGTTTTTCAACCTCAGATGTCCCACCAAATGAGGGATTCCAGAGTAGAGCCCTGGGGTGGGGCGACTGGACAACCAGAAATCTGGTTAAAAATTGGGGACTAGGGACATGTCAAGCCCATTATGACATCTAATGGTCCAGCCACTGAGAGGACTTACTAGAGGACAGGACTCACGCTGAGGTCACAATGCGTGTTTATGCTCTCCTCGCACTCAAGAATGGGCGGGGCCTCAGGGTGAATGCTCTTTTCTCCTACACTGAACGTTGGACAACATGCCAACCACAAGGTTTCTTGCCATGTGTCAGGAAGTGTTCTGATTTCTGCATCACAGTCACCCGTGGGCAGTGATTGGAGATAAGGTCTAGGTTCTGAATCCTGAAAACTGAGGTAGGGAAGAGATGATGACCTAAGGCCATGGCGGGTCTGATGTGCTCAGGGTGCGGTCAGCTGTCTGGGTGTTGATCAGCATGTCCGGGCTCAGGTTGTGTCAGACAGTGCATTAGTGCCCAGGTTAGACTATATAATTTGGGTACATTCGAATGCCGTGTAGGTTTATCCTCTTTTAAGCTGCCTGGGCTGCTCATTAGGCAATATATTTTTTTTAGAGGGCAGGCAGAGTGCTTCATTGTCGGTCCGGAATTGCCAAACTTGAGGGCTTCGGGGCCAGGAGAGTGCAGACGGAAATCTGAGAACACAAACTAGACTTCGGATTCAGGGTGAGGGCACGGCATGTACCCCATGCAGATCTGAACCAATATCTCATGCATCTGAAGTCAGGGCGAGGATCCGACGTTGGGGCAGGTTGGAGGTTCTGTGCATGACGGCCCCTTCATGAAGGGAGCGGAATCTCGAGGCCATGGAGGTTTTCCACGTTGGGAGATGTGGGATGCCCCCTTCAAGGATTCCTTCTGCGGGACAATTGAGACCTGTTGGACAGCTCCAGGACATCCCATATGGAATGACTCCAGAGCACCGTTCGAGGATGGATGCCTGGGAAGTTCGCCTCGCCTTCCAATTGTCTCCTAGCAACAAGACAGTTTAGATCTAATGGATCTGCGGGAGCAACCGGGGTGGCTGAGTTGAAATGCACTTTCCAGAGGATGGGTCCTAATGTGTGTTTGTGTCCATGAGGGCCTTGGTATGGGGAGGTGGCACGGGGACCCTGAAGTACTCTCCTAGGCTTTGGCATAGCTCCCATGCACATGTTTCCTTGTGGAGACGAGATTTGTTCTGATGCGTGCCTCAGAAAATCCCCTCTGCTGGTATTGGAATCCAGGCTTTTGAGGAGACTTGCCTGTAAACCAAAGCAATGGATCCTATAATGGCCTCGGGTCCTGTCTGGTTCAATAATCTTGGTATGAGTGCAGGTTGATGAGTGGAGGTAGATTCTCAGCTGGTATCAACCGCCCTTTTTTGTCCCAGGCGACCTACACTATTGGGATGGCCTCAGGGACTTTGCAGGGCTCTCCTAATTTGTACGACTTTTGACAATGGAATGGGCAGAATTCCCATGGATTGGTGGGGGCAGTCCTAATGTGTGGCTCCAGGGGCCCCAGCCTGGAGGGAGTGTGGCCCAGGACTTTGAGGACAGAAGACTGAAAACACAAACTCAGCTTAAGTTTGGGGACGTAGGTATGGCACGCACGATGTACAAACCATGAGAAGAACTCTTCAGGATATGAAGAATGAGTGAGTCTGAGGAGCTTGCTCAGGCTTTTGTCTCTGGATTTTGTTTCAACGATGGCCGTGGAATGTTGGGGAGGTCTCATTGGCCAAGGACGTATCTTCCTCTCTGTGGATTTGGCCCGATCCCAATTGTTTTTCGTCAATCTGTGGGATGGGCGGACTCCTTTCAGGTTTGTTACCTCAGGTGTCCCACCAAAAGAGGAATTCCAAAGAGGAGCCCTGGGGAAGAGTGAAGGGACAACCCGAACTATGGTTAAAAATTGGGGCCTAGGGGCATGGCAAGCCCAATATTTTGTCTCTTCATATAGGCCCTGAGAGGCCTTACCTGAGGACTGGGCTCAGGCTGAGGGTCACAATGTGTGTTTGTGACCAATGTGGCCGGCAAGCATGGGCTGGGCCTCATGGGCCACGCTTGTTTCAACTACACTGAACGTTGGACAACATGCCAAGCACAAGGTTTCTTGCCATGGGGAAAGAGTTCTGATTTCTGCATCATTTTCAACCCTGGGCAGTGGTTGGAGATAAGGTCTAGGTTCTGGAGCCTGAAAACCGCAGTTGGGAAGAGATGACGACCTAAGGCCATGGCGGGTCCGATGTGCTCAGTGTGCGGCCAGCTGTCTGGGTGGGACCAGGAGGTCCAGGCTCAGGCTGGGTCAGAAGGGGAAATAGTGCCCAGGTCAGCCTATATGTTTGGGGTACAGCCGATTGGCGTGCAGGTGGATCCTCATTTGGGGTTTCGGGGTAGCCCTGAGGGCAATGTTTTACTTCTGTAGGGCAGGCAGAGTGCGGCATTGTAGTTCTGGATTGCCCAACTGGAGGGCTTGTGGGCCAGTAGTCTGAGGACGGAGTCTGAGAACCCAAGCTAGGCCTAGGTTTCTGGGTGAGGATATGGCAGGCACAATCTACAGACCTCAATAGAGATCTCGTGCATCTGAAGTCAGGGCAAGGATCAGATGATCGCTCTGGTTGGACTTTCTGCCCTGATGGCCCTTTCTTGAAGGGGGTTGGATCACGAGGACATGGGGGTTTTCCCACGATGGGAGTTGTGAGAAGCTCCAAACTGCTAAGATTCTTCTGCAGGACAATTGAGACCTGTTGGTTGGCTCCAGGCCAACGATTCCGAGCAGGGTTCTAAGGATGGATGGCTGGGTAGCCCACCTCGCATTCCAATTGTCTCCAAGCAACAAGACAGGTTAGATCTGCTGGATGTGGGGGCAACCGAGGAGACTGAGTTGAAATGGACTCTCCTGGGGATGTGTCCTAATATGTTTTTGTGTCTATGGAGACCATGGAATGAAGCGGTGGCCCTGGGGCCCTGAAGGGTTCTCCTAAACAGAGGCTTTGACACAGCTCCAACGTGCATGTTTCCCATGTGTAGATGATATTTGTTATGATGGGTGAGTCAAGAAACAGCCATATGCTGGTATTGAAATCCAGGCCTCTGAGGAGAGATGCCTGGAAACCAAAGCAATGGATCCGATGAGTGCCTAGGGGCCTGTTCGTTCCTTTTTACCTCTGGGGACATCAGTCTACGGGTCTGAGTGCAGGTAGGTGCTCAGATGGGCTCAGATTGCCCTTGTTTGTCCTGGGAAGCCACAACTATTGGGATGGCCTCAGGGACTTTGGAGGTTATCCTACTATTATGGTTGTGGCCATTGGAATGGGCACATACAATTCCCTTAGAGAGGGCAAGTACAGTCCTCAGGTTTGGCTCCAGGGCCCTGAGCCTGTAGGGTGTGTAGGCCAGAGCTGTTTGGACAGTTGTCTGAAAACACAAACTCGGCTTATGTTTTGGGTCATAGGTATGGCAGGACTGATCTACAGACCATGAGGAGAACACTTCGGGATATGAAAAAAGGGCGAGTGTGAGGCTCTTGCTCAAGTTTTTGTCTTGGATATCGTGTCACTCATGGTCGTGAAATTGCCGGGTGACTTCATGGGAAATGGACGATTCTTACTCTCTGGGGGTTTGGTCCCGTCCAAAGAGTTTGCGGTCATTCTGGGGATGGAAGAAGTCCGTTTTTTTGTTGTTCTTGTCGATTTGTTTCATTTTGTTTTTCAACCTCAGATGTCCCACCAAATGAGGGATTCCAGAGTAGAGCCCTGTGGTGGGGTGACTGGACAACTAGAAATCTGTTGAAATATTGGGGACTAGGGACATGTCAAGCCCATTATGACATCTAATGGTCCAGCCACTGAGAGGACTTACTAGAGGACAGGACTCACGCTGAGGTCACAATGCGTGTTTATGCTCTCCTCGCACTCAAGAATGGGCGGGGCCTCAGGGTGAATGCTGTTTTCTCCTACACTGAACGTTGGACAACATGCCAACCACAAGGTTTCTTGCCATGGGTCAGGAAGAGTTCTGATTTCTGCATCACAGTCACCCGTGGGCAGTGATGGAGATAAGGTCTAGGTTCTGAAGCCTGAAAACTGAGGTAGGGAAGAGATGATGACCTAAGGCCATGGCGTGTCTGATGTGCTCAGGTTGCGGTCAGCTGTCTGGGTGTTGGTCAGCAGGTCCGGGCTCAGGTTGTGTCAGACAGTGCATTAGTGCCCAGGTTAGACTATATAATTTGGGTACATTCGAGTGCCGTGTAGGTTTATCCTCATTTAAGCTGCCTGGGCTGCTCATTAGGCAATATATTTTTTCTAGAGGGCAGGCAGAGTGCTTCATTGTCGGTCCAGAATTGCCAAACTTGAGGGCTTCGAGGCCAGGAGAGTGAGGACCGAAGTTGAGAACCCAAGCTAGACTTCGGATTCAGGGTGAGGGCACGGCAGGTACCCCGTGCAGATCTGAACCAATATCTCATGCATCTGAAGTCAGGGCGAGGATCCGACGTTGGCTCAGGTTGCAGTTTCTGTGCATGACGGCTCCTTCATGAAGGGAGCGGAATCTCGAGGTCATGGAGGTTTTCCACGTTGGGAGATGTGGGATGCCCCCTTCAAGGATTCCTTCTGCGGGACAATTGAGACCTGTTGGACAGCTCCAGGACATCCCATATGGAATGACTCCAGAGCACCGTTCGAGGATGGATGCCTGGGAAGTCCGCCTCGCCTTCCAATTGTCTCCTAGCAACAAGACAGTTTAGATCTAATGGATCTGCGGGAGCAACCCGGGGGGCTGAGTTGAAATGCACTTTCCAGAGGATGGGTCCTAACTTGTGTTTGTGTCCATGAGGGCCTTGGAATGGGGAGGTGGCACCGGGACGCTGAAGTATTCTCCTAAGCTTTGGCATAGCTCCCATGCACAAGTTTCCTTGTGGAGACGAGATTTGTTCTAATGGGTGCCTCAGGAAATCCCCTCTGCTGGTATTGGAATGCAGGCTTTTGAGGAGACATGCCTGTAAACCAAAGCAATGGATCCGATAATGGCCTCGGGTCCTGTCTGGTTCAATCTTCTTGGTATGAGTGGAGGTAGATGAGTGGAGGTAGATGCTCAGCCGGTATCAACCGCCCTTTTTTGTCCCGGGCGACCTACACTATTGGGATGGCCTCAGGGACTTTGGAGGGTTCTCCTAATTTGTACGATTTTTGACAATGGAATGGGCAGAATTCCCATGGATTGGGTGGGGGCAGTCCTAATGTGTGGCTCCAGGGGCCCCAGCCTGGAGGGAGTGTGGCCCAGGACTTTGAGGACAGAAGACTGAAAATACAAACTCAGCTTAAGTTTGGGGACGTAGGTATGGCACGCCCGATGTACAAACCATGACAAGAACTCTTCAGGATATGAAGAATGAGCGAGTCTGAGGAGCTTGCTCAGGCTTTTGTCTCTGGATTTCGTTTCAGCGATGGCCGTGGAATGTTGGGGAGGTCTCATTGGCCATGGACGTATCTTCCTCTCTGTGGATTTGACCCAATCCCAATTGTTTTTCCTCAATCTGTGGGATGGGCGGACTCCTTTCAGGTTTGTTACCTCTGGTGTCCCACCAAAAGAGGAATTCCAAAGCAGAGCCCTGGGGAAGAGTGAAGGGACAACCCAAACTATGGTTAAAAATTGGGGCCTAGGGGCATGGCAAGCCCAATATGCTGTCTCTTCATATAGTCCCTGAGAGGCCTTACCTGAGGACTGGGCTCAGGCTGAGGGTCACAATGTGTGTTTGTGACCAATGTGGCCCGCAAGCATGGGCTGGGCCTCATGGGCCACTCTTGTTTCAACTACACTGAACGTTGGACAACATGCCAACCACAAGGTTTCTTGCCATGGGGAAAGAGTTCTGATTTCTGCATCATTTTCAACCCTGGGCAATGGTTGGAGATAAGGTCTAGGTTCTGGAGCCTGAAAACCGCAGTTGGGAAGAGATGACGAACTAAGGCCATGGCGGGTCCGATGTGCTCAGTGTGCGGCCAGCTCTCTGGGTGGGACCAGGAGGTCCAGGCTCAGGCTGGGTCAGAAGGGGAAATAGTGCCCAGGTCAGCCTATATGTTTGGGGTACAGCCGAATGGCGTGCAGGTTGATCCTCATTTGCGGTTTCGGGGTAGCCCTGAGGGCAATGTTTTACTTCTGTAGGGCAGGCAGAGTGCGGCATTGTAGTTCTGGATTGCCAAACTGGAGGGCTTGTGGGCCAGTAGTCTGAAGAGGGAGTCTGAGAACCCAAGCTAGACCTAGGTTTCTGGGTGAGAATATGGCAGGCACAATCTACAGACCTCAATAGAGATCTCGTGCATCTGAAGTCAGGGCAAGGATCAGACGATCGCTCAGGTTGGACTTTCTGCCCTGATGGCCCTTTCTTGAAGGGGGTTGGATCACGAGGACATGGGGGTTTTCCCACGATGGGAGTTGTGAGAAGCTCCAAACTGCAAAGATTCTTCTGCAGGACAATTGAGACCTGTTTGTTGGCTCCAGGCCAACGATTCCGAGCAGGGTTCTAAGGATGGATGGCTGGGTAGCCCACCTCGCATTCCAATTGTCTCCAAGCAACAAGACAGGTTAGATCTGCTGGATGTGGGGGGCAACCGAGGAGGCTGAGTTGAAATGGACTCTCCTGTGGATGTGTCCTAATAAGTTTTTGTGTCTATGTAAACCTTGGAATGAAGCGGTGGCCCTGGGGCCCTGAAGGGTTCTCCTAAACAGAGGCTTTGACACAGCTCCAACGTGCATGTTTCCCATGTGTAGATGAGATTTGTTCTGATGGGTGAGTCAAGAAACAGCCATATGCTGGTATTGAAATCCAGGCCTCTGAGGAGAGATGCCTGGAAACCAAAGCAATGGATCCGATTAGTGCCTAGGGGCCTGTTCGTTCCTTTTTACCTCTGTGGACATCAGTCTACGGGTCTGAGTGCAGGTAGGTGCTCAGATGGGCTCAGATTGCCCCTGTTTGTCCTGGGAAGCCACAACTATTGGGATGGCCTCAGAGACTTTGGAGGTTATCCTTCTAGTAGGGTTGTGGCCATTGGAATGGGCACATACAATTCCCTTGGAGAGGGCAAGTACAGTCCTCAGGTTTGGCTCCAGGGCCCTGAGCCTGTAGGGTGTGTAGGCCAGAGCTGTTTGGACAGTTGTCTGAAAACACAAACTCGGCTTATGTTTTGGGTCATAGGTATGGCAGGACTGATCGACAGACCATGAGGAGAACACTTCGGGATATGAAAAAATGGCGAGTGTGAGGCTCTTGCTCAAGTTTTTGTCTCTGGATATCGTGTCACTCATGGTCGTGAAATTGCCGGGTGACTTCATGGGAAATGGACGAGTCTTACTCTCTGGGTGTTCGGTCCGTTCCAAAGAGTTTGGGGTCATTCTGGGGATGGAAGAAGTCCGTTTTTTTGTTGTTGTCGATTTGTTTCATTTTGTTTTTCAACCACAGATGTCCCACCAAATGAGGGATTCCAGATTAGAGCCCTGGGGTGCGGCGACTGGACAACCAGTAATCTGGTTAAAAATTGGGGACTAGGGACATGTCAAGCCCATTATGACATCCAATGGTCCAGCCACTGAGAGGACTTACTAGAGGACAGGACCCACGCTGAGGTCACAATGCGTGTATATGCTCTCGTCGCACTCAAAATGGGCGGGGCCTCAGGGTGAATGATGGTTTCTCCTACTCTGAAGGTTGGATACATGCCAACCACAAGGTTTCTTGCCATGGGTCAGGAAGAGTTCTGATTTCTGCATCACAGTCACCCGTGGGCAGTGATTGGAGATAAGGTCTAGGTTCTGAAGCCTGAAAACTGAGGAAGGGAAGAGATGATGACCTAAGGCCATGTCGGGTCTGATGTGCTCAGCGTGCGGTCAGCTGTCTGGGTGTTGGTCAGCAGGTCCGGGCTCAGGTTGTGTCAGACAGTGCATTAGTGCCCAGGTTAGACTATATAATTTGGGTACATTCGAGTGCCGTGTAGGTTTATCCTCATTTAAGCTGCCTGGGCTGCTCATTAGGCAATATATTTTTTCTAGAGTGCAGGCAGAGTGCTTCATTGTCGGTCCGGAATTGCCAAACTTGAGGGCTTCGCGGCCACGAGAGTGAGGACGGAAGTCTGAGAACACAAGCTAGACTTCGGATTCAGGGTGAGGGCACGGCAGGTACCCCCTGCAGATCTGAACCAATATCTCCTGCATCTGAAGTCAGGGCGAGGATCCCACGTTGGCTCAGGTTGGAGTTTCTGTGCATGACGGCCCCTTCATGAAGGAGCTGAATCTCGAGGCCATGGAGGTTTTCCACGTTGGGAGATGTGGGATGCCCCCTTCAAGGATTCCTTCTGCGGGACAATTGAGACCTTTTGGACAGCTCCAGGACATCCCATATGGAATGACTCCAGAGCACCGTTCCAGGATGGATGCCTGGATGTCCGCCTCGCCTTCCAATTGTCTCCTAGCAACAAGACAGTTTAGATGTAATGGATCTGCGGGAGCAACCGGGGAGGCTGAGTTGAAATGCACTTACCAGAGGATGGGTCCTAACGTGCGTTTGTGTCCATGAGGGCCTTGGAATGGGGAGGTGGCACCGGGACCCTGAAGTATTCTCCTAAGCTTTGGCTTAGCTCCCATACACAAGTTTCCTTGTGGAGACGAGATTTGTTCTGATGGGTGCCTCAGGAAATCCCCTCTGCTGGTATTGGAATGCAGGCTTTTGAGGAGACATGCCTGTAAACCAAAGCAATGTATCCGATAATGGCCTCGGGTCCTTTCTGGTTCAATCTTCTTGGTATGAGTGGAGGTAGATGAGTGGAGGTAGATGCTCAGCCGGTATCAACCGCCCTTTTTTGTCCCGGGCGACCTACACTATTGGGATGGCCTCAGGGACTTTGGAGGGTTCTCCTAATTTGTACGATTTTTGACAATTGAATGGGCAGAATTCCCATGGATTGGGTGGGGGCAGTCCTAATGTGTGGCTCCAGGGGCCCCAGCCTGGAGGGAGTGTGGCCCAGGACTTTGAGGACAGAAGACTGAAAACACAAACTCAGCTTAAGTTTGGGGACGTAGGTATGGCACGCCCGATCTACAAACCATGAGAAGAACTCTTCAGGATATGAAGAATGAGCGAGTCTGAGGAGCTTGCTCAGGCTTTTGTCTCTGGATTATGTTTCAGCGATGGCCGTGGAATGTTGGGGAGGTCTCATGGGCCATGGACGAATCTTCCTCTCTGTGGATTTGGCCCGATCCCAATTGTTTTTCGTCAATATGTGGGATGGGAGGACTCCTTTCAGGTTTGTTACCTCAGGTGTCCCACTAAAAGAGGAATTCCAAAGCAGAGCCCTGGGGAAGAGTGAAGGGACAACCCGAACTATGGTTAAAAATTGGGGCCTAGGGGCATGGCAAGCCCAATATGCTGTCTCTTCATATAGGCCCTGAGAGGCCTTACCTGAGGACTGGGCTCACGCTGAGGGTCACAATGTGTGTTTGTGACCAATGTGGCCCGCAAGCATGGGCTGGGCCTCATGGGCCACGCTTGTTTCAACTACACTGAACGTTGGACAACATGCCAACCACAAGGTTTCTTGCCATGGGGAAAGAGTTCTGATTTCTGCATCATTTTCAACCCTGGGCAGTGGTTGGAGATAAGGTCTAGGTTCTGGAGCCTGAAAACCGCAGTTGGGAAGAGATGACGACCTAAGGCCATGGCGGGTCCGATGTGCTCAGTGTGCGGCCAGCTGTCTGGGTGGGACCAGGAGGTCTTGGCTCAGGCTGGGTCAGAAGGGGAAATAGTGCCCAGGTCAGCCTATATGTTTGGGGTACAGCCGAATGGCGTGCAGGTTGATCCTCATTTGCGGTTTCGGGATAGCCCTGAGGGCAATGTTTTACTTCTGTAGGGCAGGCAGAGTGCGGCATTGTAGTTCTGGATTGCCCAACTGGAGGGCTTGTGGGCCAGTAGTCTGAGGACGGAGTCTGAGAACCCAAGCTAGGCCTAGGTTTCTGGGTGAGGATATGGCAGGCACAATCTACAGACCTCAATCGAGATCTCGTGCATCTGAAGTCAGGGCAAGGATCAGACGATCGCTCAGGTTGGACTTTCTGCCCTGATGGCCCTATCTTGAAGGGGGTTGGATCACGAGGACATGGGGGTTTTCCCACGATGGGAGTTGTGAGAAGCTCCAAACTGCAAAGATTCTTCTGCAGGACAATTGTGACCTGTTGGTTGGCCCAAGGCCAACGATTCCAAGCAGGGTTCTAAGGATGGATGGCTGGGTAGACCACCTCGCATTCCAATGGTCTCCAAGCAACAAGACATGTTAGATCTGCTGGATGTGGGGGGCAACCGAGGAGGCTGAGTTGAAATGGACTCTCCTGTGGATGTGTCCTAATATGTTTTTGTGTCTATGGAGACCTTGGAATGAAGCGGTGGCCCTGGGGCCCTGAAGGGTTCTCCTAAACAGAGGCTTTGACACAGCTCCAACGTGCATGTTTCCCATGTGTAGAAGAGATTTGTTCTGATGGGTGAGTCAAGAAACAGCCATATGCTGGTATTGAAATCCAGGCCTCTGAGGAGAGATGCCTGGAAACCAAAGCAATGGATCCGATTAGTGCCTAGGGGCCTGTTCGTTCCTTTTTACCTCTGGGGACATCAGTCTACGGGTCTGAGTGCAGGTAGGTGCTCAGATGGGCTCAGATTGCCCTTGTTTGTCCTGGGAATCCACAACTAATGGGATGGCCTCAGGGACTTTGGAGGTTATCCTACTAGTAGGGTTGTGGCCATTGGAATGGGCACATACAATTCCCTTGGAGAGGGCAAGTACAGTCCTCAGGTTTGGCTCCAGGGCCCTGAGCCTGTAGGGTGTGTAGGCCAGAGCTGTTTGGACAGTTGTCTGAAAACACAAAATCGGCTTATGTTTTGGGTCATAGGTATGGCAGGACTGATCTACAGACCATGAGGAGAACACTTCGGGATATGAAAAAAGGGCGAGTGTGAGGCTCTTGCTCAAGTTTTTGTCTCTGGATATCGTGTCACTCATGGTCGTGAAATTGCCGGGTGACTTCATGGGAAATGGACGAGTCTTACTCTCTGGGGGTTCGGTCCCGTCCAAAAAGTTTGGGGTCATTCTGGGGATGGAAGAGGCCCGTTTTTTTGTTGTTGTCGATTTGTTTCATTTTGTTTTTCAACCTCAGATGTCCCACCAAATGAGGGATTCCAGAGTATAGCCCTGGGGTGGGGCGACTGGACAACCAGAAATCTGGTTAAAAATTGGGGACTAGGGACATGTCAAGCCCATTATGACATCTAATGGTCCAGCCACTGAGAGGACTTACTAGAGGACAGGACTCACGCTGAGGTCACAATGCGTGTTTATGCTCTCGTCGCACTCAAGAATGGGCGGGGCCTCAGGGTGAATGCTGGTTTCTCCTACACTGAACGTTGGACAACATGCCAACCACAAGGTTTCTTGCTATGGGTCAGGAAGAGTTCTGATTTCTGCATCACAGTCACCCGTGGGCAGTGATTGGAGATAAGGTCTAGGTTCTGAAGCCTGAAAACTGAGGTAGGGAAGAGATGATGACCTAAGGCCATGGCGGGTCGGATGTGCTCAGCATGCGGTCAGCTGTCTGGGTGTTTGTCAACAGGTCCGGGCTCATGTTGTGTCAGATAGTGCATTAGTGCCCAGGTTAGACTATATAATTTGGGTACCGTGTGCCTACCGAGTGCCGTGTAGGTTTATCCTCATTTAAGCTGCCTGGGCTGCTTATTAGGCAATATATTTTTTCTAGAGGACAGGCAGAGTGCTTCATTGTCGGTCCGGAATTGCCAAACTTGAGGGCTTCGGGGCCAGGAGAGTGAGGACGGAAGTCTGAGAACACAAGCTAGACTTCGGATTCAGGGTGAGGGCATGGCAGGTACACCCTGCAGATCTGAACCAATATCTCATGCATCGGAAGTCAGGGCGAGGATCCGACGTTGGCTCAGGTTGGAGTTTCTGTGCATGACGGCCCCTTCATGAAGGGAGCGGAATCTCGAGGCCATGGAGGTTTTCCACGTTGGGAGATGTGGGATGCCCCCTTCAAGGATTCCTTCTGCGGGACAATTGAGACCTGTTGGACAGCTCCAAGACATCCCATATGGAATGACTCCAGAGCACCGTTCCAGGATGGATGCCTGGGACGTCCGCCTCGCCTTCCAATTGTCTCCTAGCAACAAGACAGTTTAGATCTAATGGATCTGCGGGAGCAACCGGGGTGGCTGAGTTGAAATGCACTTTCCAGAGGATGGGTCCTAACATGTGTTTGTGTCCATGAGGGCCTTGGAATGGGCAGGTGGCACCGGGACCCTGAAGTATTCTCCTAAGCTTTGGCATAGCTCCCATGCACAAGTTTCCTTGTGGAGACGAGATTTGTTCTGATGGGTGCCTCAGGAAATCCCCTCTGCTGGTATTGGAATGCAGGCTTTTGAGGACACATGCCTGTAAACCAAAACAATGGATCCGATAATGGCCTCGGGTCCTGTCTGTTTCAATCTTCTTGGTATGAGTGGTGGTAGATGAGTGGAGGTAGATGCTCAGCCGGTATCAACCGCCCTTTTTTGTCCAGGGCGACCTACACTATTGGGATGGCCTCAGGGACTTAGGAGGGTTCTCCTAATTTGTACGATTTTTGACAATGGAATGGGCAGAATTCCCATGGATTGGGTGGGGGCAGTCCTAATGTGTGGCTCCAGGGGCCCCAGCCTGGAGGGAGTGTGGCCCAGGACTTTGAGGACAGAAGACTGAAAACACAATCACAGCTTAAGTTTGGGGACGTAGGTATGGCACGCCCGATCTACAAACCATGAGAAGAACTCTTCAGGATATGAAGAATGAGCGAGTCTGAGGAGCTTGCTCAGGCTTTTCTCTCTGGATTTTGTTTCAGCGATGGCCGTGGAATGTTGGGGAGGTCTCATGGGCCATGGACGAATCTTCCTTTCTGTGGATTTGGCCCAATCCCAATTGTTTTTCGTCAATCTATGGGATGGGAGGACTGCTTTCAGGTTTGTTACCTCAGGTGTCCCACCAAAAGAGGAATTCCAAAGAGGAGCCCTGGGGAAGAGTGAAGGGACAACCCAAACTATGGTTAAAAATTGGGGCCTAGGGGCATGGCAAGCCCAATATGCTGTCTCTTCATATAGGCCCTGAGAGGCCTTACCTGAGGACTGGGCTCAGGCTGAGGGTTACAATGTGTGTTTGTGACCAATGTGGCCCGCAAGCATGGGCTGGGCCTCATGGGCCACGCTTGTTTCAACTACACTGAACGTTGGACAACATGCCAACCACAAGGTTTCTTGCCATGGGGAAAGAGTTCTGATTTCTGCATCATTTTCAACCCTGGGCAGTGGTTGGAGATAAGGTCTAGGTTCTGGAGCCTGAAAACCGCAGTTGGGAAGAGATGACGACCTAAGACCATGGCGGGTCCGATGTGCTCAGTGTGCTGCCAGCTGTCTGGGTGGGACCAGGAGGTCCAGGCTCAGGCTGGGTCAGAAGGGGAAATAGTGCCCAGGTCAGCCTATATGTTTGGGGTACAGCCGAATGGCGTGCAGGTTGATCCTCATTTGCGGTTTCAGGGTAGCCCTGAGGGCAATGTTTTACTTCTGTAGGGCAGGCAGAGTGCGGCATTGTAGTTCTGGATTGCCCAACTGGAGGGCTTGTGGGCCAGTAGTCTGAGGACGGAGTCTGAGAACCCAAGCTAGGCCTAGGTTTCTGGGTGAGTATATGGCAGGCACAATCTACAGACCTCAATCGAGATCTCGTGCATCTGAAGTCAGGGCAAGGATCAGACGATCGCTCAGGTTGGACTTTCTGCCCTGATGGCCCTTTCTTGAAGGGGGTTGGATCACGAGGACATGGGGGTTTTCGCACGATGGGAGTTGTGAGAAGCTCCAAACTGCAAAGATTCTTCTGCAGGACAATTGAGACCTGTTGGTTGGCTCCAGGCCAACGATTCCGAGCAGGGTTCTAAGGATGGATGGCTGGGTAGCCCACCTCGCATTCCAATGGTCTCCAAGCAACAAGACAGGTTAGATCTGCTGGATGTGGGGGGCAACCGAGGAGGCTGAGTTGAAATGGACTCTCCTGGGGATGTGTCCTAATATGTTTTTGTGTCTATGGAGACCTTGGAATGAAGCGGTGGCCCTGGGGCCCTGAAGGGTTCTCCTAAACAGAGGCTTTGACACAGCTCCAACGTGCATGTTTCCCATGTGTAGATGAGATTTGTTCTGATGGGTGAGTCAAGAAACAGCAATATGCTGGTATTGAAATCCAGGCCTCTGAGGAGTGATGCCTGGAAACCAAAGCAATGGATCCGATTAGTGCCTAGGGGCCTGTTCGTTCCTTTTTACCTCTGGGGACATCAGTCTACGGGTCTGAGTGCAAGTAGGTGCTCAGATGGGCTCAGATTGCCCCTGTTTGTCCTGGGAAGCCACAACTATTGGGATGGCCTCAGGGACTTTGGAGGTTATCCTATTAGTAGGGTTGTGGCCATTGGAATGGGCACATACAATTCCCTTGGAGAGGGCAAGTACAGTCCTCAGGTTTGGCTCCAGGGCCCTGAGCCTGTAGGGTGTGTAGGCCAGAGCTGTTTGGACAGTTGTCTGAAAACACAAACTCGGCTTATGTTTTGGGTCATAGGTATGGCAGGACTGATCTACAGACCATGAGGAGAACACTTCGGGATATGAAAAAAGGGCGAGTGTGAGGCTCTTGCTCAAGTTTTTGTCTCTGGATATCGTGTCACTCATGGTCGTGAAATTGCCGGGTGACTTCATGGGAAATGGACGAGTCTTACTCTCTGGGGGTTCGGTCCCGTCCAAAGAGTTTGGGGTCATTCTGGGGATGGAAGAAGTCCGTTTTGTTGTTGTTGTCGATTTGTTTCATTTTGTTTTTTAACCTCAAATGTCCCACCAAATGAGGGATTCCATAGTAGAGCCCTGGGGTGGGGCGACTGGACAACCAGAAATCTGGTTAAAAATTGGGGACTAGGGACATGTCAAGCCCATTATGACATCTAATGGTTCAGCCACTGAGAGGACTTACTAGAGGACAGGACTCACGCTGAGGTCACAATGCGTGTTTATGCTCTCATCGCACGCAAGAATGGGCGGGGCCTTAGGGTGAATGCTGGTTTCTCCTACACTGAACGTTGGACAACATGCCAACCACAAGGTTTCTTACCATGGGTCAGGAAGAGTTCTGATTTCTGCATCACAGTCACCCGTGGGCAGTGATTGGTGATAAGGTCTAGGTTCTGAAGCCTGAAAACTGAGGTAGGGAAGAGATGATGACCTAAGGCCATGGCGGGTCTGATGTGCTCAGCGTGCGGTCAGCTGTCTGGGTGTTGGTCAGCAGGTACGGGCTCAGGTTGTGTCAGACAGTGCATTAGTGCCCAGGTTAGACTATATAATTTGGGTACATTCGAGTGCCGTGTAGGTTTATCCTCATTTAAGCTGCCTGGGCTGCTCATTAGGCAATATATTTTTTCTAGAGTGCACGCAGAGTGCTTCATTGTCGGTCCGGAATTGCCAAACTTGAGGGCTTCGGGGCCAGGAGAGTGAGGACGGAAGTCTGAGAACACAAGCTAGACTTCGGATTCAGGGTGAGGGCACGGCAGGTACCCCCTGCAGATCTGAACCAATATCTCATGCAACTGAAGTCAGGGCGAGGATCCCACGTTGGCTCAGGTTGGAGTTTCTGTGCATGACGGCCCCTTCATGAAGGGAGCGGAATCTCGAGGCCATGGAGGTTTTCCACCTTGGGAGATGTGGGATGCCCCCTTCAAGTATTCCTTCTGCGGGACAATTGAGACCTGTTGGACAGCTCCAGGACATCCCATATGGAATGACTCCAGAGCACCGTTCGAGGAAGGATGCCTGGGAAGTCCGCCTCACCTTCCAATTGTCTCCTAGCAACAAGACAGTTTAGATCTAATGGATCTGCGGGAGCAACCGGGGTGGCTGAGTTGAAATGCACTTTCCAGAGGATGGGTCCTAACGTGTGTTTGTGTCCATGAGGGCCTTGGAATGGGGAGGTGGCACCGGGACCCTGAAGTATTCTCCTAAGCTTTGGCTTAACTCCCATGCACAAGTTTCCTTGTGGAGTCGAGATTTGTTCTGATGGGTGCCTCAGGAAATCCCCTCTGCTGGTATTGGAATGCAGGCTTTTGAGGAGACATGCCTGTAAACCAAAGCAATGGATCCGATAATGGCCTCGGGGCCTGTCTGGTTCAATCTTCTTGGTATGAGTAGAGGTAGATGAGTGGAGGTAGATGCTCAGCCGGTATCAACCGTCCTTTTTTGTCCCGGGCGACCTTCACTATTGGGATGGCCTCAGGGACTTTGGAGGGTTCTTCTAATTTGTACGATTTTTGACAATGGAATGGGCAGAATTCCCATGGATTGGGTGGGGGTAGTCCTAATGTGTGGCTCCAGGGGCCCCAGCCTGGAGGGAGTGTGGCCGATGACTTTGAGGACAGAAGACTGAAAACACAAACTCAGCTTAAGTTGGGGGACGTAGGTATGGCACGCCAGATCTACAAACCCTGAGAAGAACTCTTCAGGATATGAAGAATGAGCGAGTCTGAGGCGCTTTCTCAGGCTTTTGTCTCTGGATTTTGTTTCAGCGATGGCCGTGGAATGTTGGGGAGGTCTCATGGGCCATGGACGAATCTTCCTATCTGTGGATTTGGCCCGATCCCAATTGTTTTTCGTCAATCTGTGGGATGGGAGGACTCCTTTCAGGTTTGTTACCTCAGGTGTCCCACCAAAAGAGGAATTCCAAAGCAGAGCCCTGGGGAAGAGTGAAGGGACACCACGAACTATGGTTAAAAATTGGGGCCTAGGGGCATGGCAAGCCCAATATGCTGTCTCTTCCTATAGGCCCTGAGAGGCCTTACCTGAGGACTGGGCTCAGTCTGAGGGTCACAATGTGTGTTTGTGACCAATGTGGCCCGCAAGCATGGGCTGGGCCTCATGGGCCACGCTTGTTTCAACTACACTGAACGTTGGACAACATGCCAACCACAAGGTTTCTTGCCATGGGGAAAGAGTTCTGATTTCTGCATCATTCTCAACCCTGGGCAGTGTTTGGAGATAAGGTCTAGGTTCTGGAGCCTGAAAACCGCAGTTGGGAAGAGATGACGACCTAAGGCCATGGCGGGTCCGATGTGCTCAGTGTGCGGCCAGCTGTCTGGGTGTGACCAGGAGGTCCAGGCTCAGGCTGGGTCAGAAGGGGAAATAGTGCCCAGGTCAGCCTATATGTTTGGGGTAGAGCCGAATTGCGTGCAGGTTGATCCTCATTTGCGGTTTCTGGGTAGCCCTGAGGGCAATGTTTTACTTCTGTAGGGCAGGCAGAGTGCGGCATTGTAGTTCTGGATTGCCCAACTGGAGGGCTTGTGGGCCAGTAGTCTGAGGACGGAGTCTGAGAACCCAAGCTAGGCCTAGGTGTCTGGGTGAGGATATGGCAGGCACAATCTACAGACCTCAATAGACATCTCGTGCATCTGAAGTCAGGGCAAGGATCAGACGATCGCTCAGGTTGGACTTTCTGCCCTGATGGCCCTTTCTTGAAGGGGGTTGGATCACGAGGACATGGGGGTTTTCGCACGATGGGAGTTGTGAGAAGCTCCAAACTGCAAAGATTCTTCTGCAGGACAATTGAGACCTGTTGGTTGGCTCCAGGCCAACGATTCCGAGCAGGGTTCTAAGGATGGATGGATGGGTAGCCCACCTCGCATTCCAATTGTCTCCAAGCAACAAGACAGGTTAGATCTGCTGGATGTGGGGGCAACCAAGGAGGCTGAGTTGAAATAGACTCTCCTGTGGATGTGTCCTAATAGGTTTTTGTGTCTATTGGGACCTTGGAATGAAGCGGTGGCCCTGGGGCCCTGAAGGGTTCTCCTAAAAGGAGGCTTTGACACAGCTCCAACGTGCATGTTTCCCATGTGTAGATGAGATTTGTTCTGATGGGTGAGTCAAGAAACAGCCATATGCTGGTATTGAAATCCAGGCCTCTGAGGAGAGATGCCTGGAAACCAAAGCAATGGATCCGATTAGTGCCTAGGGGCCTGTTCGTTCCTTTTTACCTCTGGGGACATCAGTCTACGGGTTTGAGTGCAGGTAGGTGCTCAGATGGGCTCAGATTGCCCCTGTTTGTCCTGGGAAGCCACAACTATTGGGATGGCCTCAGGGACTTTGGAGGTTATCCTACTAGTAGGGTTGTTGCCATTGGAATGGGCACATACAATTCCCTTGGAGAGGGCAAGTACAGTCCTCAGGTTTGGCTCCAGGGCCCTGAGCCTGTAGGGTGTGTAGGCCAGAGCTGTTTGGACAGTTGTCTGAAAACACAAACTCGGCTTATGTTTTGGGTCATAGGTATGGCAGGACTGATCTACAGACCATGAGGAGAACACTTCGGGATATGAAAAAAGGTCGAGTGTGAGGCTCTTGCTCCAGGTTTTGTCTCTGGATATCGTGTCACTCATGGTCGTGAAATTGCCGGGTGACTTCATGGGAAATGGACGAGTCTTAATCTCTGGGGATTCGGTCCCGTCCAAAGAGTTTGGGGTCATTCTGGTGATGGAAGAAGTCCGTTTTGTTGTTGTTGTCGATTTGTTTTATTTTGTTTTTCAACCTCAGATGTCCCACCAAATGAGCGATTCCAGCGTAGAGCCCTGAGGTGGGGCGACTGGACAACCAGAAATCTGGTTCAAAATTGGGGACTAGGGACATGTCAAGCCCATTATGACATCTAATGGTCCAGCCACTGAGAGGACTTACTAGAGGACAGGACTCACGCTGAGGTCACAATGCGTGTTTATGCTCTCGTCGCACTCAAGAATGGGCGGGGCCTCAGGGTGAATGCTGGTTTCTCCTACACTGAACGTTGGACAGCATGCCAACCACAAGGTTTCTTGCCATGGGTTAGGAAGAGTTCTGATTTCTGCATCACAGTCACCCGTGGGCAGTGATTGGAGATAAGGTCTAGGTTCTGAAGCCTGAAAACTGAGGTAGGGAAGAGATGATGACCTAAGGCCATGGCGGGTCTGATGTGCTCAGCGTGCGGTCAGCTGTCTGGGAGTTGGTCAGCAGGTACGGGCTCAGGTTGTGTCAGACAGTGCATTAGTGCCCAGGTTAGACTATATAATTTGGGTACATTCGAGTGCCGTGTAGGTTTATCCTCATTTAAACTGCCTGGGCTGCTCATTAGGCAATATATTTTTTCTAGAGGGAAGGCAGTGTGCCTCATTGTCGGTCCGGAATTGCCAAACTTGAGGGCTTCGGGGCCAGGAGAGTGAGGACGGAAGTCTGAGAACACAAGCTAGACTTCGGATTCAGGGTGAGGGCACGGCAGGTACCCCCTGCAGATCTGAACCAATATCTCATGCATCTGAAGTCAGGGCGAGGATCCGACGTTGGCTCAGGTTGGAGTTTCTGTGCATGACGGCCCCTTCATGAAGGGAGCGGAATCTCGAGGCCATGGAGGTTTTCCACGTTGGGAGATGTGGGATGCCCCGTTCAAGGATTCCTTCTGCGGGACAATTGAGACCTGTTGGACAGCTCCAGGACATCCCATATGGAATGACTCCAGAGCACCGTTCGAAAATGGATTCCTTGGAAGTCCGCCTCGCCTTCCAATTGTCTCCTAGCAACAAGACAGTTTAGATCTAATGGATCTTCGGGAGCAACCGGGGTGGCTGAGTTGAAATGCACTTTCCAGAGGATGGGTCCTAACGTGTGTTTGTGTCCATGAGGGCCTTGGAATGGGGAGGTGGCACTGGGACCCTGAAGTATTCTCCTAAGGTTTGGCATAGCTCCCATGCACAAGTTTCCTTGTGGAGACGAGATTTGTTCTGATGGGTGCCTCAGGAAATCCCCTCTGCTGGTATTGGAATCCAGGCTTTTGAGGAGACATGCCTGTAAACCAAAGCAATGGATCCGATAATGGCCTCGGGTCCTGTCTGGTTCATCTTCTTGGTATGAGTGGAGGTAGATGAGTGGAGGTAGATGCTCAGCCGGTATCAACCGCCCTTTTTTGTCCCGGGCGACCTACACTATTGGGATGGCCTCAGGGACTTTGGAGGGTTCTCCTAATTTGTACGATTTTTGACATTGGAACGGGCAGATTTCCCATGGATTGGGTGGGGGCAGTCGTATTGTGGGGCTCCAGTTGCCCCAGCCTGGAGGCAGTGTGGCCCAGGACTTTGAGGACAGAAGACTGAAAACACAAACTCAGCTTAAGTTTGGGGACGTAGGTATGGCACGCCCGATCTACAAACCATGAGAAGAAGTCTTCAGGATATGAAGAATGAGCGAGTCTGAGGCGCTTGCTCAGGCTTTTGTCTCTGACTTTTGTTTCAGCGATGGCCGTTGAATGTTGGGGAGTTCTCATGGGCCATGGACGAATCTTCCTCTCTGTGGATTTGGCCCGATCCCAATTGTTTTTCGTCCATCTGTGGGATGGGAGGACTCCTTTCAGGTTTGTTACCTCAGGGGTCCCACCAAAAGAGGAATTCCAAAGCAGAGCCCTGGGGAAGAGTGAAGGGAAGAACCGAACTATGGTTAAAAATTGGGGCCTAGGGGCAGGGCAAGCCCAATATGCTGTCTCTTCATATAGGCCCTGAGAGGCCTTACCTGAGGACTGGGCTCAGGCTGAGGGTCACAATGTGTGTTTGTGACCAATGTGGCCCGCATGCATGGGCTGGGCCTCATGGGCCACGCTTGTTTCAACTACACTGAACGTTGGACAACATGCCAACCACAAGGTTTCTTGCCATGGGTAAAGAGTTCTGATTTCTGCATCATTTTCAACCCTGGGCAGTGGTTGGAGATAAGGTCTAGGTTCTGGAGCCTGAAAACCGCAGTTGGGAAGAGATGACGACCTAAGGCCATGGCGGGTCCGATGTGCTCAGTGTGCGGCCAGTTCTCTGGGTGGGACCAGGAGGTCCAGGCTCAGGCTGGGTCAGAAGGGGAAATAGTACCCAGGTCAGCCTATATGTTTGGGGTACAGCCGAATGGCGTGCAGGTTGATCCTCATTTGCGGTTTCGGGGTAGCCCTGAGGGCAATGTTTTACTTCTGTAGGGCAGGCAGAGTGTGGCATTGTAGTTCTGGATTGGCGAACTGGAGGGCTTGTGTGCCAGTAGTCTGAGGACGGAGTCTGAGAACCCAAGCTAGGCCTAGGTGTCTGGGTGAGGATATGGCAGGCACAATCTACAGACCTCAATAGACATCTCGTGCATCTGAAGTCAGGGCAAGGATCAGACGATCGCTCAGGTTGGACTTTCTGTCCTGATGGCCCTTTCTTGAAGGGGGTTGGATCACGGGGACATGGGGGTTTTCGCACGATGGGAGTTGTGAGAAGCTCCAAACTGCTAAGATTCTTCTGCAGGACAATTGAGACCTGTTGGTTGGCTCCAGGCCAACGATTCCGAGCAGGGTTCTAAGGATGGATGGCTGGGTAGCCCAACTCGCATTCCAATTGTCTCCAAGCAACAAGACAGGTTAGATCTGCTGGATGTGGGGGG
Organism: Mustela nivalis; assembly: GCF_964662115.1. Lineage (NCBI taxonomy): Eukaryota > Metazoa > Chordata > Mammalia > Carnivora > Mustelidae > Mustela > Mustela nivalis. Next base: position 682,422 of record NW_028136480.1, on the reverse strand, counting down.
CAACCGAGGAGGCTGAGTTGAAATGGACTCTCCCGTGGATGTGTCCTAATAGGTTTTTGTGTCTATGGAGACCTTGGAATGAAGCGGTGGCCCTGGGGCCCTGAAGGGTTCTCCTAAACAGAGGCTTTGACACAGCTCCAACGTGCATGTTTCCCATGTGTAGATGAGATTTGTTCTGATGGGTGAGTCAAGATACAGCCATATGCTGGTATTGAAATCCAGGCCTCTGAGGAGAGATGCCTGGAAACCAAAGCAATGGATCCGATTAGTGCCTAGGGGCCTGTTCGTTCCTTTTTACCTCTGGGGACATCAGTCTACGGGTTTGAGTGCAGGTAGGTGCTCAGATGGGCTCAGATTGCCCCTGTTTGTCCTGGGAAGCCACAACTATTGGGATGGCCTCAGGGACTTTGGAGGTTATCCTACTAGTAGGGTTGTTGCCATTGGAATGGGCACATACAATTCCCTTGGAGAGGGCAAGTACAGTCCTCAGGTTTGGCTCCAGGGCCCTGAGCCTGTAGGGTGTGTAGGCTAGAGCTGTTTGGACAGTTGTCTGAAAACACAAACTCGGCTTATGTTTTAGGTCATAGGTATGGCAGGACTGATCTACAGACCATGAGGAGAACACTTCTGGATATGAAAAAAGGTCGAGTGTGAGGCTCTTACTCAAGATTTTGTCTCTGGATATCGTGTCACTCATGGTCGTGAAATTGCCGGGTGACTTCATGGGAAATGGACGAGTCTTACTCTCTGGGGGTTCGGTCCCGTCCAAAGAGTTTGGGGACATTCTGGGGATGGAAGAAGTCCATTTTTTTGTTGTTGTCTATTTGTTTCATTTTGTTTTTCAACCTCAGATGTCCCACCAAATGAGGGATTCCAGAGTAGAGCCCTGGGGTGGGGCGACTGGACAACCAGAAATCTGGTAAAAAATTGGGGACTAGGGACATGTCAAGCCCATTATGACATCTAATGGTCCAGCCACTGAGAGGACTTACTAGAGGACAGGACACACGCTGAGGTCACAATGCGTGTTTATGCTCTCGTCGCACTCAAGAATGGGCGGGGCCTCAGGGTGAATGCTGGTTTCTCCTACAGTGAAAGTTGGACAACATGCCAACCACAAGGTTTCTTGCCATGGGGAAAGAGTTCTGATTCTGCATCATTTTCAACCCTGGGCAGTGGTTGGAGATAAGGTCTAGGTTCTGGAGCCTGAAAACCGCAGTTGGGAAGATATGACGACCTAAGGCCATGGCGGGTCCGATGTGCTCAGTGTGCGGCCAGCTGTCTGGGTGGGACCAGGAGGTCCAGGCTCAGGCTGGGTCAGAAGGGGAAATAGTGCCCAGGTCAGCCTATATGTTTGGGATACAGCCGAATGGCGTGCAGGTTGATCTTCATTTGCGGTTTCTGGGTAGCCCTGAGGGCAATGTTTTACTTCTGTAGGGCAGGCAGAGTGCGGCATTGTAGTTCTGGATTGCCCAACTGGAGGGCTTGTGGGCCAGTAGTCTGAGGACGGAGTCTGAGAACCCAAGCTAGGCCCAGGTGTCTGGGTGAGGATATGGCAGGCACAATCTACAGACCTCAATAGACATCTCGTGCATCCGAAGTCAGGGCAAGGATCAGACGATCGCTCAGTTTGGACTTTCTGCCCTGATGGCCCTTTCTTGAAGGGGGTTGGATCACGAGGACATGGGGGTTTTCGCACGATGGGAGTTCTGAGAAGCTCCAAACTGCTAAGATTCTTCTGCAGGACAATTGAGACCTGTTGGTTGGCTCCAGGCCAACGATTCCGAGCAGGGTTCTAAGGATGGATGGCTGGGTAGCCCACCTCGCATTCCAATTGTCTAAAAGCAACAAGACAGGTTAGATCTGCTGGATGTGGGGGGCAACCAAGGAGGCTGAGTTGAAATGGACTCTCCTGTGGATGTGTCCTAATAGGTTTTTGTGTCTATGGAGACTTTGGAATGAAGCGGTGGCCCTGGGGCCCTGAAGGGTTCTCCTAAACAGAGGCTTTGATACAGCTCCAACGTGCATGTTTCCCATGTGTAGATGAGATTTGTTCTGATGGGTGAGTCAAGATACAGCCATATGCTGGTATTGAAATCCAGGCCTCTGAGGAGAGATGCCTGGAAACCAAAGCAATGGATCCGATTAGTGCCTAGGGGCCTGTTCGTTCCTTTTTACCTCTGGGGACATCAGTCTACGGGTTTGAGTGCAGGTAGGTGCTCAGATGGGCTCAGATTGCCCCTGTTTGTCCTGGGAAGCCACAACTATTGGGATGGCCTCAGGGACTTTCGAGGTTATCCTACTAGTAGGGTTGTTGCCATTGGAATGGGCACATATAATTCCCTTGGAGAGGGCAAGTACAGTCCTCAGGTTTGGCTCCAGGGCCCTGAGCCTGTAGGGTGTGTAGACCAGAGCTGTTTGGACAGTTGTCTGAAAACACAAACTCGGCTTATGTTTTGGGTCATAGGTATGGCAGGACTGATCTACAGACCATGAGGAGAACACTTCGGGATATGAAAAAAGGTCGAGTGTGAGGCTCTTGCTCAAGTTTTTGTCTCTGGATATCGTGTCACTCATGGTCGTGAAATTGCCGGGTGACTTCATGGGAAATGGACGAGTCTTACTCTCTGGGGATTCGGTCCCATCCAAAGAGTTTGGGGTCATTCTGGGGATCGAAGAAGTCCGTTTTGTTGTTGTTGTCGATTTGTTTTATTTTGTTTTTCAACCTCAGATGTCCCACCAAATGTGGGATTCCAGCGTAGAGCCCTGAGGTGGGGCGACTGGACAACCAGAAATCTGGTTCAAAATTGGGGACTAGGGACATATCAAGCCCATTATGACATCTAATGGTCCAGCCACTGAGAGGACTTACTAGAGGACAGGACACACGCTGAGGTCACAATGCGTGTTTATGCTCTGTCGCACTCAAGAATGGGCGGGGCCTCAGGGTGAATGCTGGTTTCTCCTACACTGAACCTTGGACAACATGCCAACCACAAGGTTTCTTACCATGGGTCAGGAAGAGTTCTGATTTCTGCATCACATTCACCCGTGGGCAGTGATTGGAGATAAGGTCTAGGTTCTGAAGCCTGAAAACTGAGGTAGGGAAGAGATGATGACCTAAGGCCATGGCGGGTCTGATGTGCTCAGCGTGCGGTCAGCTGTCTGGGTGTTGGTCAGCAGGTCCGGGCTCAGGTTGTGTCAGACAGTGCATTAGTGCCCAGGTTAGACTATATAATTTGGGTACATTCGAGTGCCGTGTAGGTTTATCCTCATTTAAGCTGCCTGGGCTGCTCTTTAGGCAATATATTTTTTCTAGAGGGAAGGCAGTGTGCCTCATTGTCCGTCCGGAATTGCCAAACTTGAGGGCTTCGGGGCCAGGAGAGTGAGGACGGAAGTCTGAGAACACAAGCTAGACTTCGGATTCAGGGTGAGGGCACGGCAGGTACCCCCTGCAGATCTGAACCAATATCTCATGCATCTGAAGTCAGGGCGAGGATCCGACGTTGGCTCAGGTTGGAGTTTCTGTGCATGACGGCCCCTTCATGAAGGGAGCGGAATCTCGAGGCCATGGAGGTTTTCCACGTTGGGAGATGTGGGATGCCCCCTTCTAGGATTCCTTCTGCGGGACAATTGAGACCTGTTGGACAGCTCCAGGACATCCCATATGGAATGACTCCAGAGCACCGTTCGAGGATGGATGCCTGGGAAGTCCGCCTCGCCTTCCAATTGTCTCCTAGCAACAAGACAGTTTAGATCTAATGGATCTGCGGGAGCAACCGGGGTGGCCGAGTTGAAATGCACTTTCCAGAGGATGGGTCCTAACGTGTGTTTGTGTCCATGTGGGCCTTGGAATGGGGAGGTGGCACCGGGACCCTGAAGTATTCTCCTAAGCTTTGGCATAGCTCCCATGCACAAGTTTCCTTGTGGAGACGAGATTTGTTCTGATGGGTGCCTCAGGAAATCCCCTCTGCTGGTAGTGGAATACAGGCTTTTGAGTAGACATGCCTGTAAACCAAAGCAATGGATCCGATAATGGCCTCGGGTCCTGTCTGGTTCAATCTTCTTGGTATGAGTGGAGGTAGATGAGTGGAGGTAGATGCTCAGCCGGTATCAACCGCCCTTTTTTGTCCCGGGCGACCTACACTATTGGGATGGCCTCAGGGACTTTGGAGTGTTCTCCTAATTTCTACGATTTTTGACAATGGAACGGGCAGATTTCCCATGGATTGGGTGGGGGCAGTCGTATTGTGGGGCTCCAGGGGCCCCAGCCTGGAGGCAGTGTGGCCCAGGACTTTGAGGACAGAAGACTGAAAACACCAACTCAGCTTAAGTTTGGGGACGTAGGTATGGCACGCCCGATCTACAAACCATGAGAAGAAGTCTTCAGGATATGAAGAATGAGCGAGTCTGAGGAGCGTGCTCAGGCTTTTGTCTCTGACTTTTGTTTCAGCGATGGCCGTTGAATGTTGGGGAGTTCTCATGGGCCATGGACGAATCTTCCTCTCTGTGGATTTGGCCCGATCCCAATTGTTTTTCGTCCATCTGTGGGATGGGAGGACTCCTTTCAGGTTTGTTACCTCAGGTGTCCCACCAAAAGAGGAATTCCAAAGCAGAGCCCTGGGGAAGAGTGAAGGGAGAACCCGAACTATGGTTAAAAATTGGGGCCTAGGGGCATGGCAAGCCCAATATGCTGTCTCTTCATATAGGCCCTGAGAGGCCTTACCTGAGGACTGGGCTCAGGCTGAGGGTCACAATGTGTGTTTGTGACCAATGTGGCCCGCAAGCATGGGCTGGGCCTCATGGGCCACGCTTGTTTCAACTACACTGAACGTTGGACAACATGCCAACCACAAGGTTTCTTGCCATGGGGAAAGAGTTCTGATTTCTGCATCATTTTCAACCCTGGGCAGTGGATGGAGATAAGGTCTAGGTTCTGGAGCCTGAAAACCGCAGTTGGGAAGAGATGACGACCTAAGGCCATGGCGGGTCCGATGTGCTCAGTGTGCGGCCAGCTGTCTGGGTGGGACCAGGAGGTCCAGGCTCAGGCTGGGTCAGAAGGTGAAATAGTGCCCAGGTCAGCCTATATGTTTGGGGTACAGCCGAATGGCGTGCAGGTTGATCCTCATTTGCGGTTTCTGGGTTGCCCTGAGGGCAATGTTTTACTTCTGTAGGGCAGGCAGAGTGCGGCATTGTAGTTCTGGATTGCCCAACTGGAGGGCTTGTGGGCCAGTAGTCTGAGGACGGAGTCTGAGAACCGAAGCTAGGCCTAGGTGTCTGGGTGAGGATATGGCAGGCACAATCTACAGACCTCAATAGACATCTCGTGCATCTGAAGTCAGGGCAAGGATCAGACGATTGCTGAGGTTGGACTTTCTGCCCTGATGGCCCTTTCTTGAAGGGGGTTGGATCACGAGGACATGGGGGTTTTCGCACGATGGGAGTTGTGAGAAGCTCCAAACTGCAAAGATTCTTCTGCAGGACAATTGAGACCTGTTGGTTGGCTCCAGGCCAACGATTCCGAGCAGGCTTCTAAGGATGGATGGCTGGGTAGCCCACCTCGCATTCCAATTGTCTCCAAGCAATAAGACAGGTTAGATCTGCTGGATGTGGGGGGCAACCGAGGAGGCTGAGTTGAAATGGACTCTCCTGTGGATGTGTCCTAATATGTTTTTGTGTCTATGGAGACCTTGGAATGAAGCGGTGGCCCTGGGGCCCTGAAGGGTTCTCCTAAACAGAGGCTTTGACACAGCTCCAACGTGCATGTTTCCCATGTGTAGATGAGATTTGTTCTGATGGGTGAGTCAAGAAACAGCCATATGCTGGTATTGAAATCCAGGCCTCTGAGGAGAGATGCCTGGAAACCAAAGCAATGAATCCGATTAGTGCCTAGGGGCCTGTTCGTTCCTTTTTACCTCTGGGGACATCAGTCTACGGGTCTGAGTGCAGGTAGGTGCGCAGATGGGCTCAGATTGCCCCTGTTTGTCCTGGGAAGCCACAACTATTGGGATGGCCTCAGGGACTTTGGAGGTTATCCTACTAGTAGGGTTGTGGCCATTGGAATGGGCACATACATTTCCCTTGGAGAGGGCAAGTACAGTCCTCAGGTTTGGCTGCAGGGCCCTGAGCCTGTAGGGTTTGTAGGCCAGAGCTGTTTGGACAATTGTCTGAAAACAGAAAATCGGCTTATGTTTTGGGTCATAGGTATGGCAGGACTGATCTACAGACCATGAGGAGAACACTTCGGGACATGAAAAAAGGGCGAGTGTGAGGCTCTTGCTCAAGTTTTTGTCTCTGGATATCGTGTCACTCATGGTCGTGAAATTGCCGGGTGACTTCATGGGAAATGGACGAGTCTTACTCTCTGGGGGTTCGGTCCCGTCCAAAGAGTTTGGGGTCATTCTGGGGATGGAAGAAATCCGTTTTTTTGTTGTTGTTGTCGATTTGTTTCATTTTGTTTTTCAACCTCAGATGTCCCACCAAATGAGGGATTCCAGAGTAGAGCCCTGGGGTGGGGCGACTGGACAACCAGAAATCTGGTTAAAAATTGGGGACTAGGGACATGTCAAGCCCATTATGACATCTAATGGTCCAGCCACTGAGAGGACTTACTAGAGGACAGGACTCACGCTGAGGTCACAATGCGTGTTTATGCTCTCGTCGCACGCAAGAATGGGCGGGGCCTCAGGGTGAATGCTGGTTTCTCCTACACTGAATGTTGGACAACATGCCAACCACAAGGTTTCTTACCATGGGTCAGGAAGAGTTCTGATTTCTGCATCACAGTCACCCGTGGGCAGTGATTGGAGATAAGGTCTAGGTTCTGAAGCCTGAAAACTGAGGTAGGGAAGAGATGATGACCTAAGGCCATGGCGGGTCTGATGTGCTCAGCGTGCGGTCAGCTGTCTGGGTGTTGGTCAGCAGGTCCGGGCTCAGGTTGTGTCAGACAGTGCATTAGTGCCCTGGTTAGAATATATAATTTGGATACTTTCGAGTGCCGTGTAGGTTTATCCTCATTTAAGCTGCCTGGGCTGCTCATTAGGCAATATATTTTTTCTAGAGGGCAGGCAGAGTGCTTCATTGTCGGTCCGGAATTGCCAAACTTCAGGGCTTCGGGGCCAGGAGAGTGAGGACGGAAGTCTGAGAACACAAGCTAGACTTCGGATTCAGGGTGAGGGCACGGCAGGTACTCCCTGCAGATCTGAACCAATATCTCATGCATCTGAAGTCAGGGCGAGGATCCCACGTTGGCTCAGGTTGGAGTTTCTGTGCATGACGGCCCTTCATGAAGGGAGCGGAATCTCGAGGCCATGGAGGTTTTCCACCTTGGGAGATGTGGGATGCCCCCTTCAAGGATTCCTTCTGCGGGACTATTGAGACCTGTTGGACAGCTCCAGGACATCCCATATGGAATGACTCCAGGGCACCGTTCGAGGATGGATGCCTGGGAAGTCCGCCTCACCTTCCAATTGTCTCCTAGCAACAAGACAGTTTAGATCTAATGGATCTGCGGGAGCAACCGTGGTGGCTGAGTTGAAATGCACTTTCCAGAGGATGGGTCCTAACGTGTGTTTGTGTCCATGAGGGCCTTGGAATGGGGAGGTGGCACCGGGACCCTGAAGTATTCTCCTAAGCTTTGGCTTAGCTCCCATGCACAAGTTTCCTTGTGGAGACGAGATTTGTTCTGATGGGTGCCTCAGGAAATCCCCTCTGCTGGTTTTGGAATCCAGGCTTTTGAGGAGACATGCCTGTAAACCAAAGCAATGGATCCGATAATGGCCTCGGGTCCTGTCTGGTTCAATCTTCTTGGTATGAGTGGAGGTAGATGAGTGGAGGTAGATGCTCAGCCGGTATCAACCGCCCTTTTTTGTCCCGGGCGACCTACACTATTGGGATGGCCTCATGGACTTTGGAGGGTTCTCCTAATTTGTACGATTTTTGACAATGGAACGGGCAGAATACCAATGGATTGGGTGGGGGCAGTCGTAATGTGGGGCTCCAGGGGCCCCAGCCTGGAGGGAGTGTGGCCCAGGACTTTGAGGACAGAAGACTGAAAACACAAACTCAGCTTAAGTTTGGGGACGTAGGTATGGCACGCCCGATCTACAAACCATGAGAAGAAGTCTTCAGGATATGAAGAATGAGCGAGTCTGAGGCGCTTGCTCAGGCTTTTGTCTCTGACTTTTGTTTCAACGATGGCCGTTGAATGTTGGGGAGTTCTCATGGGCCATGGACGAATCTTCCTCTCTGTGGATTTGGCCCGATCTCAATTGTTTTTCGTCCATCTGTGGGATGGGAGGACTCCTTTCAGGTTTGTTACCTCAGGTGTCCCACCAAAAGAGGAATTCCAAAGCAGAGCCCTGGGGAAGAGTGAAGGGAAGAACCGAACTATGGTTAAAAATTGGGGCCTAGGGGCATATCAAGCCCAATATGCTGTCTCTTCATATAGGCCCTGAGAGGCCTTACCTGAGAACTGGGCTCAGGCTGAGGGTCACAATGTGTGTTTGTGACCAATGTGGCCCGCAAGCATGGGCTGGGCCTCATGGGCCACGCTTGTTTCAACTACACTGAACGTTGGACAACATGCCAACCACAAGGTTTCTTGCCATGGGGAAAGAGTTCTGATTTCTGCATCATTTTCAACCCTGGGCCGTGGTTGGAGATAAGGTCTAGGTTCTGGAGCCTGAAAACCGCAATTGGGAAGAGATGACGACCTAAGGCCATGGCGGGTCCGATGTGCTCAGTGTGCGGCCAGCTGTCTGGGTGGGACCAGGAGGTCCAGGCTCAGGCTGGGTCAGAAGGGGAAATAGTGCCCAGGTCACCCTATATGTTTGGGGTACAACCAAATGGCGTGCAGGTTGATCCTCATTGCGGTATCTGGGTAGCCCTGAGGGCAATGTTTTACTTCTGTAGGGCAGGCAGAGTGCGGCATTGTAGTTCTGGATTGCCCAACTGGAGGGCTTGTGGGCCAGTAGTCTGAGGACGGAGTCTGAGAACCCAAGCTAGGCCTAGGTGTCTGGGTGAGGATATGCAGGCACAATCTACAGACCTCAATAGACATCTCGTGCATCTGAAGTCAGTGAGAGGATCAGACGATTGCTCAGGTTGGACTTTCTGCCCTGATGGCCCTTTCTTGAAGGGGGTTGGATCACGAGGACATGGGGGTTTTCGCACGATGGGAGTTGTGAGAAGCTCCAAACTGCAAAGATTCTTCTGCAGGACAATTGAGACCTGTTGGTTGGCTCCAGGCCAACGATTCCGAGCAGGCTTCTAAGGATGGATGGCTGGGTAGCCCACCTCGCATTCCAATTGTCTCCAAGAAACAAGACAGGTTAGATCTGCTGGATGTGGGAGACAACCGAGGAGGCTGAGTTGAAATGGACTCTCCTGTGGATGTGTCCTAATATGTTTTTGTGTCTATGGAGACCTTGGAATGAAGCGGTGGCCCTGGGGCCCTGAAGGGTTCTCCTAAACAGAGGCTTTGACACAGCTCCAACGTGCATGTTTCCCATGTGTAGATGAGATTTGTTCTGATGGGTGAGTCAAGAAACAGCCATATGCTGGTATTGAAATCCAGGCCTCTGAGGAGAGATGCCTGGAAACCAAAGCAATGAATCCGATTAGTGCCTAGGGGCCTGTTCGTTCCTTTTTACCTCTGGGGACATCAGTCTACGGGTCTGAGTGCAGGTAGGTGCGCAGATGGGCTCAGATTGCCCCTGTTTGTCCTGGGAAGCCACAACTATTGGGATGGCCTCAGGGACTTTGGAGGTTATCCTACTAGTAGGGTTGTGGCCATTGGAATGGGCACATACATTTCCCTTGGAGAGGGCAAGTACAGTCCTCAGGTTTGGCTGCAGGGCCCTGAGCCTGTAGGGTTTGTAGGCCAGAGCTGTTTGGACAATTGTCTGAAAACAGAAAATCGGCTTATGTTTTGGGTCATAGGTATGGCAGGACTGATCTACAGACCATGAGGAGAACACTTCGGGACATGAAAAAAGGGCGAGTGTGAGGCTCTTGCTCAAGTTTTTGTCTCTGGATATCGTGTCACTCATGGTCGTGAAATTGCCGGGTGACTTCATGGGAAATGGACGAGTCTTACTCTCTGGGGGTTCGGTCCCGTCCAAAGAGTTTGGGGTCATTCTGGGGATGGAAGAAATCCGTTTTTTTGTTGTTGTTGTCGATTTGTTTCATTTTGTTTTTCAACCTCAGATGTCCCACCAAATGAGGGATTCCAGAGTAGAGCCCTGGGGTGGGGCGACTGGACAACCAGAAATCTGGTTAAAAATTGGGGACTAGGGACATGTCAAGCCCATTATGACATCTAATGGTCCAGCCACTGAGAGGACTTACTAGAGGACAGGACTCACGCTGAGGTCACAATGCGTGTTTATGCTCTCGTCGCACGCAAGAATGGGCGGGGCCTCAGGGTGAATGCTGGTTTCTCCTACACTGAATGTTGGACAACATGCCAACCACAAGGTTTCTTGCCATGGGTCAGGAAGAGTTCTGATTTCTGCATCACAGTCACCCGTGGGCAGTGATTGGAGATAAGGTCTAGGTTCTGAAGCCTGAAAACTGAGGTAGGGAAGAGATGATGACCTAAGGCCATGGCGGGTCTGATGTGCTCAGCGTGCGGTCAGCTGTCTGGGTGTTGGTCAGCAGGTCCGGGCTCAGGTTGTGTCAGACAGTGCATTAGTGCCCAGGTTAGAATATATAATTTGGATACTTTCGAGTGCCGTGTAGGTTTATCCTCATTTAAGCTGCCTGGGCTGCTCATTAGGCAATATATTTTTTCTAGAGGGCAGGCAGAGTGCTTCATTGTCGGTCCGGAATTGCCAAACTTCAGGGCTTCGGGGCCAGGAGAGTGAGGACGGAAGTCTGAGAACACAAGCTAGACTTCGGATTCAGGGTGAGGGCACGGCAGGTACTCCCTGCAGATCTGAACCAATATCTCATGCATCTGAAGTCAGGGCGAGGATCCCACGTTGGCTCAGGTTGGAGTTTCTGTGCATGACGGCCCTTCATGAAGGGAGCGGAATCTCGAGGCCATGGAGGTTTTCCACCTTGGGAGATGTGGGATGCCCCCTTCAAGGATTCCTTCTGCGGGACTATTGAGACCTGTTGGACAGCTCCAGGACATCCCATATGGAATGACTCCAGGGCACCGTTCGAGGATGGATGCCTGGGAAGTCCGCCTCACCTTCCAATTGTCTCCTAGCAACAAGACAGTTTAGATCTAATGGATCTGCGGGAGCAACCGTGGTGGCTGAGTTGAAATGCACTTTCCAGAGGATGGGTCCTAACGTGTGTTTGTGTCCATGAGGGCCTTGGAATGGGGAGGTGGCACCGGGACCCTGAAGTATTCTCCTAAGCTTTGGCTTAGCTCCCATGCACAAGTTTCCTTGTGGAGACGAGATTTGTTCTGATGGGTGCCTCAGGAAATCCCCTCTGCTGGTTTTGGAATCCAGGCTTTTGAGGAGACATGCCTGTAAACCAAAGCAATGGATCCGATAATGGCCTCGGGTCCTGTCTGGTTCAATCTTCTTGGTATGAGTGGAGGTAGATGAGTGGAGGTAGATGCTCAGCCGGTATCAACCGCCCTTTTTTGTCCCGGGCGACCTACACTATTGGGATGGCCTCATGGACTTTGGAGGGTTCTCCTAATTTGTACGATTTTTGACAATGGAACGGGCAGAATACCAATGGATTGGGTGGGGGCAGTCGTAATGTGGGGCTCCAGGGGCCCCAGCCTGGAGGGAGTGTGGCCCAGGACTTTGAGGACAGAAGACTGAAAACACAAACTCAGCTTAAGTTTGGGGACGTAGGTATGGCACGCCCGATCTACAAACCATGAGAAGAAGTCTTCAGGATATGAAGAATGAGCGAGTCTGAGGCGCTTGCTCAGGCTTTTGTCTCTGACTTTTGTTTCAACGATGGCCGTTGAATGTTGGGGAGTTCTCATGGGCCATGGACGAATCTTCCTCTCTGTGGATTTGGCCCGATCTCAATTGTTTTTCGTCCATCTGTGGGATGGGAGGACTCCTTTCAGGTTTGTTACCTCAGGTGTCCCACCAAAAGAGGAATTCCAAAGCAGAGCCCTGGGGAAGAGTGAAGGGAAGAACCGAACTATGGTTAAAAATTGGGGCCTAGGGGCATATCAAGCCCAATATGCTGTCTCTTCATATAGGCCCTGAGAGGCCTTACCTGAGAACTGGGCTCAGGCTGAGGGTCACAATGTGTGTTTGTGACCAATGTGGCCCGCAAGCATGGGCTGGGCCTCATGGGCCACGCTTGTTTCAACTACACTGAACGTTGGACAACATGCCAACCACAAGGTTTCTTGCCATGGGGAAAGAGTTCTGATTTCTGCATCATTTTCAACCCTGGGCCGTGGTTGGAGATAAGGTCTAGTTTCTGGAGCCTGAAAACCGCAATTGGGAAGAGATGACGACCTAAGGCCATGGCGGGTCCGATGTGCTCAGTGTGCGGCCAGCTGTCTGGGTGGGACCAGGAGGTCCAGGCTCAGGCTGGGTCAGAAGGGGAAATAGTGCCCAGGTCACCCTATATGTTTGGGGTACAACCAAATGGCGTGCAGGTTGATCCTCATTTGCGGTATCTGGGTAGCCCTGAGGGCAATGTTTTACTTCTGTAGGGCAGGCAGAGTGCGGCATTGTAGTTCTGGATTGCCCAACTGGAGGGCTTGTGGGCCAGTAGTCTGAGGACGGAGTCTGAGAACCCAAGCTAGGCCTAGGTGTCTGGGTGAGGATATGCAGGCACAATCTACAGACCTCAATAGACATCTCGTGCATCTGAAGTCAGTGAGAGGCTCAGACGATTGCTCAGGTTGGACTTTCTGCCCTGATGGCCCTTTCTTGAAGGGGGTTGGATCACGAGGACATGGGGGTTTTCGCACGATGGGAGTTGTGAGAAGCTCCAAACTGCAAAGATTCTTCTGCAGGACAATTGAGACCTGTTGGTTGGCTCCAGGCCAACGATTCCGAGCAGGCTTCTAAGGATGGATGGCTGGGTAGCCCACCTCGCATTCCAATTGTCTCCAAGAAACAAGACAGGTTAGATCTGCTGGATGTGGGAGACAACCGAGGAGGCTGAGTTGAAATGGACTCTCCTGTGGATGTGTCCTAATATGTTTTTGTGTCTATGGAGACCTTGGAATGAAGCGGTGGCCCTGGGGCCCTGAAGGGTTCTCCTAAACAGAGGCTTTGACACAGCTCCAACGTGCATGTTTCCCATGTGTAGATGAGATTTATTCTGATGGGTGAGTCAAGAAACAGCCATATGCTGGTATTGAAATCCAGGAGGAGAGATGCCTGGAAACCAAAGCAATGGATCCGATTAGTGCCTAGGGGCCTGTTCGTTCCTTTTTACCTCTGGGGACATCAGTCTACGGGACTGAGTGCAGGTAGGTGCTCAGATGGGCTCAGATTGCCCCTGTTTGTCCTGGGAAGCCACAACTATTGGGATGGCCTCAGGGACTTTGGAGGTTATCCTACTAGTAGGGTTGTGGCCATTGGAATGGGCACATACATTTCCCTTGGAGAGGGCAAGTACAGTCCTCAGGTTTGGCTCCAGGGCCCTGAGCCTGTAGGGTGTGTAGGCCAGAGCTGTTTGGACAATTGTCTGAAAACAGAAAATCGGATTATGTTTTGGGTCATAGGTATGGCAGGACTGATCTACAGACCATGAGGAGAACACTTCGGGACATGAAAAAAGGGCGAGTGTGAGGCTCTTGCTCAAGTTTTTGTCTCTGGATATCGTGTCACTCATGGTCGTGAAATTGCCGGGTGACTTCATGGGAAATGGACGAGTCTTACTCTCTGGGGGTTCGGTCCCGTCCAAAGAGTTTGGGGTCATTCTGTGGATGGAAGATGTCCGTTTTTTTGTTGTTGTCGATTTGTTTCATTTTGTTTTTCAACCTCAGATGTCCCACCAAATGAGGGATTCCATAGTAGAGCCCTGGGGTGGGGCGACTGGACAACCAGAAATCGGGTTAAAAATTGGGGACTAGGGACATGTCAAGCCCATTATGACATCTAATGGTCCAGCCACTGAGAGGACTTACTAGAGGACAGGACTCACGCTGAGGTCACAATGCGTGTTTATGCTCTCGTCGCACTCAAGAATGGGCGGGGCCTCAGGGTGAATGCTGGTTTCTCCTACACTGAACGTTGGACAACATGCCAACCACAAGGTTTCTTGCCATGGGTCAGGAAGAGTTCTGATTTCTGCATCACAGTCACCCGTGGGCAGTGATTGGAGATAAGGTCTAGGTTCCGAAGCCTGAAAACTGAGGTAGGGCAGAGATGATGACCTAAGGCCATGGCGGGTCTGATGTGCTCAGCGTGCGGTCAGCTGTCTGGGTGTTGGTCAGCAGGTACGGGCTCAGGTTGTGTCAGACAGTGCATTAGTGCCCAGGTTAGACTATATAATTTGGGTACATTCGAGTGCCGTGTAGGTTTATCCTCTATTAAGCTGCCTGGGCTGCTCATTAGGCAATATATTTTTTCTAGAGGGCAGGCAGAGTGCTTCATTGTCGGTCCGGAATTGCCAAACTTGAGGGCTTTGGGGCCAGTAGAGTGAGGACGGAAGTCTGAGAACACAAGCTAGACTTCGGATTCAGGGTGAGGGCACGGCAGGTACCCCCTGCAGATCTGAACCAATATCTCATGCATCTGAAGTCAGGGCGAGGATTCCACGTTGGCTCAGGTTGGAGTTTCTGTGCATGACGGCCCCTTCATGAAGGGAGCGGAATCTCGAGGCCATGGAGGTTTTCCACGTTGGGAGATGTGGGATGCCCCCTTCAAGGATTCCTTCTGCGGGACAATTGAGACCTGTTGGACAGCTCCAGGACATCCCATATGGAATGACTCCAGGGCACCGTTCGAGGATGGATGGCTGGGAAGTCTGCCTCGCCTTCCAATTGTCTCCTAGCAACAAGACAGTTTAGATCTAATGGATCTGCGGGAGCAACCGGGGTGGCTGAGTTGAAATGCACTTTCCAGAGGATGGGTCCTAACGTGTATTTGTGTCCATGAGCGCCTTGGAATGGGGAGGTGGCAACGGGACCCTGAAGTATTCTCCTAAGAATTGGCATAGCTCCCATGCACAAGTGTCCTTGTGGAGACGAGATTTGTTCTGATGGGTGCCTCAGGAAATCCCGTATGCTGGTATTGGAATCGGGGCTTTTGAGGAGACATGCCTGTAAATCAAAGCAATGGATCCAATAATGGCCTCGGGTCCTGTCTGGTTCAATCTTCTTGGTATGAGTGGAGGTAGATGAGTGGAGGTAGATGCTCAGCCGGTATCAACCGCCCTTTTTTGTCCCGGGCGACCTACACTATTGGGATGGCCTCAGGGACTTTGGAGGGTTCTCCTAATTTGTACGATTTTTGACAATGGAATGGGCAGAATTCCCATGGATTGGGTGGGGGCAGTCCTAATGTGTGGCTCCAGGGGCCCCAGCCTGGAGGGAGTGTGGCCCAGGACTTTGAGGACAGAAGACTGAAAACACAAACTCAGCTTATGTATGGGGATGTAGGTATGGCACGCCCGATCTACAAACCATGAGAAGAACTCTTCAGGATATGAAGAATGAGCGAGTCTGAGACGCTTGCTCAGGCTTTTGTCTCTGGATTTTGTTTCAGCGATGGCCGTGGAATGTTGGGGAGGTCTCATGGGCCATGGACGAATCTCCCTCTCTGTGGATTTGGCCCGATCCCAATTGTTTTTCGTCCATCTGTGGGATGGGAGGACTCCTTTCAGGTTTGTTACCTCAGGTGTCCCACCAAAAGAGGAATTCCAAAGCAGAGCCCTGGGGAAGAGTGAAGGGAGAACCCGAACTATGGTTAAAAATTGGGGCCTAGGAACATGGCAAGCCCAATATGCTGTCTCTTCATATAGGCCCTGAGAGGCCTTACCTGAGGACTGGGCTCAGGCTGAGGGTCACAATGTGTGTTTGTGACCAATGTGGCCCGCAAGCATGGGCTGGGCCTCATGGGCCACGCTTGTTTCAACTACACTGAACGTTGGACAACATGCCAACCACAAGGTTTCTTGCCATGGGGAAAGAGTTCTGATTTCTGCATCATTTTCAACCCTGGGCAGTGGTTGGAGATAAGGTCTAGGTTCTGGAGCCTGAAAACCGCAGTTGGGAAGAGATGACGACCTAAGGCCATGGCGGGTCCGATGTGCTCAGTGTGCAGCCAGCTGTCTGGGTGAGACCAGGAGGTCCAGGCTCAGGCTGGGTCAGAAGGGGAAATAGTGCCCAGGTCAGCCTATATGTTTGGGGTACAGCCGAATGGCGTGCAGGTTGATCCTCATTTGCGGTTTCGGGGTAGCCCTGAGGGCAATGTTTTACTTCTGTAGGGCAGGCAGAGTGCGGCATTGTAGTTCTGGATTGCCGAACTGGAGGGCTTGTGGGCCAGTAGTCTGAGGACGGAGTCTGAAAACCGAAGCTAGGCCTAGGTTTCTGGGTGAGGATATGGCAGGCACAATCTACAGACCTCAATCGAGATCTCGTGCATCTGAAGTCAGGGCAAGGATCAGACGATCGCTCAGGTTGGACTTTCTGCCCTGATGGCCCTTTCTTGAAGGGGGTTGGATCACGAGGCCATGGGGGTTTTCCCACGATGGGAGTTGTGAGAAGCTCCAAACTGCAAAGATTCTTCTGCAGGACAATTGAGACCTGTTGGTTGGCTCCAGGCCAACGATTCCGAGCAGGGTTCTAAGGATGGATGGCTGGGTAGCCCACCTCGCATTCCAATTGTCTCCAAGCAACAAGACAGGTTAGATCTGCTGGATGTGGGGGGCAACCGAGGAGGCTGAGTTGAAATGGACTCTCCTGTGGATGTGTCCTAATATGTTTTTGTGTCTATGGAGACCTTGGAATGAAGCGGTGGCCCTGGGGCCCTGAAGGGTTCTCCTAAACAGAGGCTTTGACACAGCTCCAACGTGCATGTTTCCCATGTGTAGATGAGATATGTTCTGATGGGTGAGTCAAGAAACAGCCATATGCTGGTATTGAAATCCAGGCCTCTGAGGAGAGATGCCTGGAAACCAAAGCAATGGATCCGATTAGTGCCTAGGGGCCTGTTCGTTCCTTTTTACCTCTGGGGACATCAGTCTACGGGACTGAGTGCAGGTAGGTGCTCAGATGGGCTCAGATTGCCCCTGTTTGTCCTGGGAAGCCACAACTATTGGGATGGCCTCAGGGACTTTGGAGGTTATCCTACTAGTAGGGTTGTGGCCATTGGAATGGGCACATACAATTCCCTTGGAGAGGGCAAGTACAGTCCTCAGGTGTGGCTCCAGGGCCCTGAGCCTGTAGGGTGTGTAGGCCAGAGCTGTTTGGACAGTTGTCTGAAAACACAAACTCGGCTTATGTTTTGGGTCATAGGTATGGCAGGACTGATCTACAGACCATGAGGAGAACACTTCGGGACATGAAAAAAGGGCGAGTGTGAGGCTCTTGCTCAAGTTTTTGTCTCTGGATATCGTGTCACTCATGGTCGTGAAATTGCCGGGTGACTTCATGGGAAATGGACGAGTCTTAATCTCTGGGGGTTCGGTCCCGTCCAAAGAGTTTGGGGTCATTCTGGGGATGGAAGAAGTCCGTTTTTTTGTTGTTGTCGATTTGTTTCATTTTGTTTTTCAACCTCAGATTTCCTACCAAATGAGGGATTCCATAGTAGAGCCCTGGGGTGGGGCGACTGGACAACCAGAAATCTGGTTAAAAATTGGGGACTAGGGACATGTCAAGCCCATTATGACATCTAATGGTCCAGCCACTGAGAGGACTTACTAGAGGACAGGACTCACGCTGAGGTCACAATGCGTGTTTATGCTCTTGTCGCACTCAAGAATGGGCGGGGCCTCAGGGTGAATGCTGGTTTCTCCTACACTGAACGTTGGACAACATGCCAACCACAAGGTTTCTTACCATGGGTCAGGAAGAGTTCTGATTTCTGCATCACAGTCACCCGTGGGCAGTGATTGGAGATAAGGTCTAGGTTCTGAAGCCTGAAAACTGAGGTAGGGAAGAGATGATGACCTAAGGCCATGGCGGGTCTGATGTGCTCAGCGCGCGGTCAGCTGTCTGGGTGTTGGTCAGCAGGTCCGGGCTCAGGTTGTGTCAGACAGTGCATTAGTGCCCAGGATAGACTATATAATTTGGGTACATTCGAGTGCCGTGTAGGTTTATCCTCATTTAAGCTGCCTGGGCTGCTCATTAGGCAATATATTTTTTCTAGAGGGCAGGCAGAGTGCTTCATTGTCGGTCCGGAATTGCCAAACTTGAGGGCTTTGGGGCCAGTAGAGTGAGGACGGAAGTCTGAGAACACAAGCTAGACTTCGGATTCAGGGTGAGGGCACGGCAGGTACCCCCTGCAGATCTGAACCAATATCTCATGCATCTGAAGTCAGGGCGAGGATCCGACGTTGGCTCAGGTTGGAGTTTCTGTGCATGACGGCCCCTTCATGAAGGGAGCGGAATCTCGAGGCCATGGAGGTTTTCCACGTTGGGAGATGTGGGATGCCCCCTTCAAGGATTCCTTCTGCGGGACAATTGAGACCTGTTGGACAGCTCCAGGACATCCCATATGGAATGACTCCAGGGCACCGTTCGAGGATGGATGCCTGGGAAGTCTGCCTCGCCTTCCAATTGTCTCCTAGCAACAAGACAGTTTAGATCTAATGGAATTGGGGGAGCAACCAGGGTGGCTGAGTTGAAATGCACTTTCCAGAGGATGGGTCCTAACGTGTATTTGTGTCCATGAGCGCCTTGGAATGGGGAGTTGGCACCGGGACCCTGAAGTATTCTCCTAAGCTTTGGCATAGCTCCCATGCACAAGTTTCCTTGTGGAGACGAGATTTGTTCTGATGGGTGCCTCAGGAAATCCCCTCTGCTGGTATTGGAATCCGGGCTTTTGAGGAGACATGCCTGTAAATCAAAGCAATGGATCCAATAATGGCCTCGGGTCCTGTCTGGTTCAATCTTCTTGGTATGAGTGGAGGTAGATGAGTGGAGGTAGATGCTCAGCCGGTAACAACCGCCCTTTTTTGTCCCGGGCGACCTACACTATTGGGATGGCCTCAGGGACTTTGGAGGGTTCTCCTAATTTGTACGATTTTTGACAATGGAATGGGCAGAATTCCCATGGATTGGGTGGGGGCAGTCCTAATGTGTGGCTCCAGGGGCCCCAGCCTGGAGGGAGTGTGGCCCAGGACTTTGAGGACAGAAGACTGAAAACACAAACTCAGCTTATGTATGGGGATGTAGGTATGGCACGCCCGATCTACAAACCATGAGAAGAACTCTTCAGGATATGAAGAATGAGCGAGTCTGAGGCGCTTGCTCAGGCTTTTGTCTCTGGATTTTGTTTCAGCGATGGCCGTGGAATGTTGGGGAGGTCTCATGGGCCATGGACGAATCTCCCTCTCTGTGGATTTGGCCCGATCCCAATTGTTTTTCGTCCATCTGTGGAATGGGAGGACTCCTTTCAGGTTTGTTACCTCAGGTGTCCCACCAAAAGAGGAATTCCAAAGCAGAGCCCTGGGGAAGAGTGAAGGGAGAACCCGAACTATGGTTAAAAATTGGGGCCTAGGGGCATGGCAAGCCCAATATGCTGTCTCTTCATATAGGCCCTGAGCGGCCTTCCTGGAGGACTGGGCTCAGGCTGAGGGTCACAATGTGTGTTTGTGACCAATGTGGCCCGCAAGCATGGGCTGGGCCTCATGGGCCACGCTTGTTTCAACTACACTGAACGTTGGACAACATGCCAACCAAAAGGTTTCTTGCCATGGAGAAAGAGTTCTGATTTCTGCATCATTTTCAACCCTGGGCAGTGGTTGGAGATAAGGTCTAGGTTCTGTAGCCAGAAAAACGCAGTTGGGAAGAGATGACGACATAAGGCCATGGCGGGACCGATGTGCAGAGTGTGCGGCCAGCTGTCTGGGTGGGACCAGGAGGTCCAAACTCAGGCTGGGTCAGAAGGGGAAATAGTGCCCAGGTCACCCTATATGTTTGGGGTACAGCCGAATGGCGTGCAGGTGGATCCTCATTTGTGGTTTCGGGGTAGCCCTGAGGGCAATGATTTACTTCTGTAGGGCAGGCATAGTGCGGCATTATAGTTCTGGATTGCCCAACTGGAGGGCTTGTGGGCCAGTAGTCTGAGGACGGAGTCTGAGAACCCAAGCTAGGCCTAGGTTTCTGGGTGAGGATATGGCAGGCACAATCTACAGACCTCAATCCAGATCTCGTGCATCTTAAGTCAGGGCAAGGATCAGACGATCGCTCAGGTTGGACTTTCTGCCCTGATGGCCCTTTCTTGAAGGGGGTTGGATCACGAGGCCATGGGGGTTTTCCCACGATGGGAGTTTTGAGAAACTCCAAACTGCAAAGATTCTTCTGCAGGACAATTGAGACCTGTTGGTTGGCTCCAGGCCAACGATTCCGAGCAGGGTTCTAAGAATGGATGGCTGGGTAGACCACCTCGCATTCCAATTTTCTCCAAGCAACAAGACAGGTTAGATCTGCTGGATGTGGGGGGCAACCGAGGAGGCTGAGTTGAAATGGACTCTCCTGTGGATGTGTCCTAATATGTTTTTGTGTCTATGGAGACCTTGGAATGAAGCGGTGGCCCTGGGGCCCTGAAGGGTTCTCCTAAACAGAGGCTTTGACACAGCTCCAACGTGCATTTTTCCCATGTGTAGATGAGATTTGTTCCGATGGGTGAGTCAAGAAACAGCCATATGCTGGTATTGAAATCCAGGCCTCTGAGGAGAGATGCCTGGAAACCAAAGCAATGGATCCGATTAGTGCCTAGGGGCCTGTTAGTTCCTTTTTACCTCTGGGGACACCTGTCTACAGGTCTGAGTGCAGGTAGGTGCTCAGATGGGCTCAGATTGCCCCTGTTTGTCCTGGGAAGCCACAACTATTGGGATGGCCTCAGGGACTTTGGAGGTTATCCTACTAGTAGGGTTGTGGCCATTGGAATGGGTACATACATTCCCTTGGAGAGGGCAAGTACAGTCCTCAGGTTTGGCTCCAGGGCCCTGAGCCTGTAGGGTGTGTAGGCCAGAGCTGTTTGGACAGTTGTCTGAAAACACAAACTCGGCTTATGTTTTGGGTCATAGGTATGGCAGGACTGATCTACAGACCATGAGGAGAACACTTCGGGATATGAAAAAAGGGCGAGTGTGAGGCTCTTGCTCAAGTTTTTGTCTCTGGATATCGTGTCACTCATGGTCGTGAAATTGCCGGGTGACTTCATGGGAATTGGACGAGTCTTACTCTCTGGGGTCCCGTCCAAAGAGTTTGGGGTCATTCTGGGGATGGAAGAAGTCCGTTTTTTTGTTGTTGTTGTCGATTTGTTTCATTTTGTTTTTCAACCTCAGATGTCCCACCAAATGAGGGATTCCAGAGTAGAGCCCTGGGGTGGGGCGACTGGACAACCAGAAATCTGGTTAAAAATTGGGGACTAGGGACATGTCAAGCCCATTATGACATCTAATGGTCCAGCCACTGAGAGGACTTACTAGAGGACAGGACTCACGCTGAGGTCACAATGCGTGTTTATGCTCTCGTCGCACTCAAGAATGGGCGGGGCCTCAGGGTGAATGCTGGTTTCTCCTACACTGAATGTTGGACAACATGCCAACCACAAGGTTTCTTGCCATGGGTCAGGAAGAGTTCTGATTTCTGCATCACAGTCACCCGTGGGCAGTGATTGGAGATAAGGTCTAGGTTCTGAAGCCTGAAAACTGAGGTAGGGAAGAGATGATGACCTAAGGCCAGGGCGGGTCTGATGTGCTCACTGTGTGGTCAGATGTCTGGGTGTTGGTCAGCAGGTCCGGGCTCAGGTTGTGTCAGACAGTGAAATAGTGCCCAGGTTAGAATATATAATTTGGATACATTCGAGTGCCGTGTAGGTTTATCCTCATTTAAGCTGCCTGGGCTGCTCATTAGGCAATATATTTTTTCTAGAGGGCAGGCAGAGTGCTTCATTGTCGGTCCGGAATTGCCAAACTTCAGGGCTTCGGGGCCAGGAGAGTGAGGACGGAAGTCTGAGAACACAAGCTAGACTTCGGAATCAGGGTGAGGGCACGGCAGGTACTCCCTGCAGATCTGAACCAATATCTCATGCATCTGAAGTCAGGGCGAGGATCCCACGTTGGCTCAGGTTGGAGTTTCTGTGCATGACGGCCCTTCATGAAGGGAGCGGAATCTCGAGGCCATGGAGGTTTTCCACGTTGGGAGATGTGGGATGCCCCCTTCAAGGATTCCTTCTGCGGGACAATTGAGACCTGTTGGACAGCTCCAGGACATCCCATATGGAATGACTCCAGGGCACCGTTCGAGGATGGATGCCTGGGAAGTCCGCCTCACCTTCCAATTGTCTCCTAGCAACAAGACAGTTTAGATCTAATGGATCTGCGGGAGCAACCGGGGTGGCTGAGTTGAAATGCACTTTCCAGAGGATGGGTCCTAACGTGTGTTTGTGTCCATGAGGGCCTTGGAATGGGGAGGTGGCACCGGGACCCTGAAGTATTCTCCTAAGCTTTGGCTTAGCTCCCATGCACAAGTTTCCTTGTGGAGACGAGATTTGTTCTGATGGGTGCCTCAGGAAATCCCCTCTGCTGGTATTGGAATCCAGGCTTTTGAGGAGACATGCCTGTAAACCAAAGCAATGGATCCGATAATGGCCTCGGGTCCTGTCTGGTTCAATCTTCTTGGTATGAGTGGAGGTAGATGAGTGGAGGTAGATGCTCAGCCGGTATCAACCGCCCTTTTTTGTCCCGGGCGACCTACACTATTGGGATGGCCTCAGGGACTTTGGAGGGTTCTCCTAATTTGTACGATTTTTGACAATGGAACGGGCAGAATTCCCATGGATTGGGTGGGGGCAGTCGTAATGTGGGGCTCCAGGGGCCCCAGCCTGGAGGGAGTGTGGCCCAGGACTTTGAGGACAGAAGACTGAAAACACAAACTCAGCTTAAGTTTGGGGACGTAGGTATGGCACGCCCGATCTACAAACCATGAGAAGTGTCTTCAGGATATGAAGAATGAGCGAGTCTGAGGCGCTTGCTCAGGCTTTTGTCTCTGACTTTTGTTTCAGCGATGGCCGTTGAATGTTGGGGAGGTCTCATGGGCCATGGACGAATCTCCCTCTCTGTGGATTTGGCCCGATCCCAATTGTTTTTCGTCCATCTGTGGGATGGGAGGACTCCTTTCAGGTTTGTTACCTCAGGTGTCCCACCAAAAGAGGAATTCCAAAGCAGAGCCCTGGGGAAGAGTGAAGGGAGAACCCGAACTATGGTTAAAAATTGGGACCTAGGGGCATGGCAAGCCCAATATGCTGTCTCTTCATATAGGCCCTGAGAGGCCTTACCTGAGGACTGGGCTCAGGCTGAGGGTCACAATGTGTGTATGTGACCAATGTGGCCCGCAAGCATGGGCTGGGCCTCATGGGCCACGCTTATTTCAACTACACTGAACGTTGGACAACATGCCAACCACAAGGTTTCTTGCCATGGGGAAAGAGTTCTGATTTCTGCATCATATTCAACCCTGGGCAGGGGTTGGAGATAAGGTCTTGGTTCTGGAGCCTGAAAACCGCAGTTGGGAAGAGATGACGACCTAAGGCCATGGCGGGTCCAATGTGCTCAGTGTGCGGCCAGCTGTCTGGGTGGGACCTGGAGGTCCAGGCTCAGGCTGGGTCAGAAGGGGAAATAGTGCCCAGGTCAGCCTATATGTTTGGGGTACATCCGAATGGCGTGCAGGTGGATCCTCATTTGGGGTTTCGGGGTAGCCCTGAGGGCAATGATTTAATTCTGTAGGGCAGGCAGAGTGCGGCATTGTAGTTCTGGATTGCCCAACTGGAGGGCTTGTGGGCCAGTAGTCTGAGGACGGAGTCTGAGAACCCAAGCTAGGCCTAGGTTTCTGGGTGAGGATATGGCAGGTACAATCTACAGACCTCAATCGAGATCTCGTGCATCTGAAGTCAGGGCAAGGATCAGACGATCGCTCAGGTTGGACTTTCTGCCCAGATGGCCCTTTCTTGAAGGGGGTTGGATCACGAGGCCATGGGGGTTTTCCCACGATGGGAGTTGTGAGAATCTCCAAACTGCAAAGATTCTTCTGCAGGACAATTGAGACCTGTTGGTTGACTCCAGGCCAACGATTCCGAGCAGGGTCCTAAGGATGGATGGCTGGGTAGCCCACCTCGCATTCCAATTGTCTCCAAGCAACAAGACAGGTTAAATCTGCTGGATGTGGGGGGCAACCGAGGAGGCTGAGTTGAAATGGACTCTCCTGTGGATGTGTCCTAATATGTTTTTGTGTCTATGGAGACCTTGGAATGAAGCGGTGGCCCTGGGGCCCTGAAGGGTTCTCCTAAACAGAGGCTTTGACACAGCTCCAACGTGGAAGTTTCCCATGTGTAGATGAGATTTGTTTCGATGGGTGAGTCAAGAAACAGCCATATGCTGGTATTGAATCCAGGCCTCTGAGGAGAGATGCCTGGAAACCAAAGCAATGGATCCGATTAGTGCCTAGGGGCCTGTTAGTTCCTTTTTACCTCTGGGGACATCTGTCTACGGGTCTGAGTGCAGGTAGGTGCTCAGATGGGCTCAGATTGCCCCTGTTTGTCCTGGGAAGCCACAACTATTGGGATGGCCTCAGGGACTTTGGAGGTTATCCTACTAGTAGGGTTGTGGCCATTGGAATGGGCACATACAATTCCCTTGGAGAGGGCAAGTAGAGTCCTCAGGTGTGGCTCCAGGGCCCTGAGCCTGTAGGGTGTGTAGGCCAGAGCTGTTTGGACAGTTGTCTGAAAACACAAACTCGGCTTATGTTTTGGGTCATAGGTATGGCAGGACTGATCTACAGACCATGAGGAGAACACTTCGATATGAAAAAAGGGCGAGTGTGAGGCTCTTGCTCAAGTTTTTGTCTCTGGATATCGTGTCACTCATGGTCGTGAAATTGCCGGGTGACTTCATGGGAAATGGACGAGTCTTACTCTCTGGGGGTTCGGAACCATCCAAAGAGTTTGGGGTCATTCTGGGGATGGAAGAAGTCCTTTTTTTTGTTGTTGTTGTCGATTTGTTTCATTTTGTTTTTCAACCTCAGATGTCCCACCAAATGAGGGATTCCAGAGTAGAGCCCTAGGGTGGGGCGACTGGACAACCAGAAATCTGGTTAAAAATTGGGGACTAGGGACATGTCAAGCCCATTATGACATCTAATGGTCCAGCCACTGAGAGGACTTACTAGAGGACAGGACTCACGCTGAGGTCACAATGCGTGTTTATGCTCTCGTCGCACTCAAGAATGGGCGGGGCCTCAGGGTGAATGCTGGTTTCTCCTACACTGAATGTTGGACAACATGCCAACCACAAGTTTTCTTGCCATGGGTCAGGAAGAGTTCTGATTTCTGCATCACAGTCACCCGTGGGCAGTGATTGGAGATAAGGTCTAGGTTCTGAAGCCTGAAAACTGAGGTAGGGAAGAGATGATGACCTAAGGCCATGGCGGGTCTGATGTGCTCAGCGTGCGGTCAGCTGTCTGGGTGTTGGTCAGCAGGTCCGGGCTCAGGTTGTGTCAGACAGTGCATTAGTGCCCAGGTTAGACTATATAATTTGGATACATTCGAGTGCCGTGTAGGTTTATCCTCATTTAAGCTGCCTGGGCTGCTCATTAGGCAATATATTTTTTCTAGAGGGCAGGCAGAGTGCTTCATTGTCGGTCCGGAATTGCCAAACTTCAGGGCTTCGGGGCCAGGAGAGTGAGGACGGAAGTCTGAGAACACAAGCTAGACTTCGGATTCAGGGTGAGGGCACGGCAGGTACTCCCTGCAGATCTGAACCAATATCTCATGCATCTGAAGTCAGGGCGAGGATCCGATGTTGGCTCAGGTTGGAGTTTCTGTGCATGACGGCCCCTTCATGAAGGGAGCGGAATCTCGAGGCCATGGAGGTTTTCCACGTTGGGAGATGTGGGATGCCCCCTTCAAGGATTCCTTCTGCGGGACTATTGAGACCTGTTGGACAGCTCCAGGACATCCCATATGGAATGACTCCAGGGCACCGTTCGAGGATGGATGCCTGGGAAGTCCGCCTCACCTTCCAATTGTCTCCTAGCAACAAGACAGTTTAGATCTAATGGATCTGCGGGAGCAACCGGGGTGGCTGAGTTGAAATGCACTTTCCAGAGGATGGGTCCTAACGTGTGTTTGTGTCCATGAGGGCCTTGGAATGGGGAGGTGGCACCGGGACCCTGAAGTATTCTCCTAAGCTTTGGCTTAGCTCCCATGCACAAGTTTCCTTGTGGAGACGAGATTTGTTCTGATGGGTGCCTCAGGAAATCCCCTCTGCTGGTATTGGAATCCAGGCTTTTGAGGAGACATGCCTGTAAACAAAAGCAATGGATCCGATAATGGCCTCGGGTCCTGTCTGGTTCAATCTTCTTGGTATGAGTGGAGGTAGATGAGTGGAGGTAGATGCTCAGCCGGTATCAACCGCCCTTTTTTGTCCCGGGCGACCTACACTATTGGGATGGCCTCAGGGACTTTGGAGGGTTCTCCTAATTTGTACGATTTTTGACAATGGAACGGGCAGAATTCCCATGGATTGGGTGGGGGCAGTCGTAATGTGGGGCTCCAGGGGCCCCAGCCTGGAGGGAGTGTGGCCCAGGACTTTGAGGACAGAAGACTGAAAACACAAACTCAGCTTAAGTTTGGGGACGTAGGTATGGCACGCCCGATCTACAAACCATGAGAAGAAGTCTTCAGGATATGAAGAATGAGCGAGTCTGAGGCGCTTGCTCAGGCTTTTGTCTCTGACTTTTGTTTCAGCGATGGCCGTTGAATGTTGGGGAGGTCTCATGGGCCATGGACGAATCTCCCTCTCTGTGGATTTGGCCCGATCCAAATTGTTTTTCGTCCATCTGTGGGATGGGAGGACTCCATTCAGGTTTGTTACCTCAGGTGTCCCACCAAAAGAGGAATTCCAAAGCAGAGCCCTGGGGAAGAGTGAAGGGAGAAGCCGAACTATGGTTAAAAATTGGGGCCTATGGGCATGGCAAGCCCAATATGCTGTCTCTTCATATAGGCCCTGAGAGGCCTTACCTGAGGACTGGGCTCAGGCTGAGGGTCACAATGTGTGTTTGTGACCAATGTGGCCCGCAAGCATGGGCTGGGCCTCATGGGCCACGCTTGTTTCAACTACACTGAACGTTGGACAACATGCCAACCACAAGGTTTCTTGCCATGGGGAAAGAGTTCTGATTTCTGCATCATTTTCAACCCTGGGCAGGGGTTGGAGATAAGGTCTAGGTTCTGGAGCCTGAAAACCGCAGTTGGGAAGAGATGACGACCTAAGGCCATGGCGGGTCCAATGTGCTCAGTGTGCGGCCAGCTGTCTGGGTGGGACCAGGAGGTCCAGGCTCAGGCTGGGTCAGAAGGGGAAATAGTGCCCAGGTCAGCCTATATGTTTGGGGTACAGCCGAATGGCGTGCAGGTGGATCCTCATTTGGGGTTTCGGGGTAGCCCTGAGGGCAATGATTTACTTCTGTAGGGCAGGCAGAGTGCAGCATTGTAGTTCTGGATTGCCCAACTGGAGGGCTTGTGGGCCAGTAGTCTGAGGACGGAGTCTGAGAACCCAAGCTAGGCCTAGGTTTCTGGGTGAGGATATGGCAGGCACAATCTACAGACCTCAATCGAGATCTCGTGCATCTGAAGTCAGGGCAAGGATCAGACGATCGCTCAGGTTGGACATTCTGCCCTGATGGCCCTTTCTTGAAGGGGGTTGGATCACGAGGCCATGGGGGTTTTCCCACGATGGGAGTTGTGAGAAGCTCCAAACTGCAAAGATTCTTCTGCAGGACAATTGAGACCTGTTGGTTGACTCCAGGCCAACGATACCGAGCAGGGTCCTAAGGATGGATGGCTGGGTAGCCCACCTCGCATTCCAATTGTCTCCAAGCAACAAGACAGGTTAGATCTGCTGGATGTGGGGGGCAACCGAGGAGGCTGAGTTGAAATGGACTCTCCTGTGGATGTGTCCTAATATGTTTTTGTGTCTATGGAGACCTTGGAATGAAGCGGTGGCCCTGGGGCCCTGAAGGGTTCTCCTAAACAGAGGCTTTGACACAGCTCCAACGTGGAAGTTTCCCATGTGTAGATGAGATTTGTTCCGATGGGTGAGTCAAGCAACAGCCATATGCTGGTATTGAATCGAGGCCTCTGAGGAGAGATGCCTGGAAACCAAAGCAATGGATCCGATTAGTGCCTAGGGGCCTGTTCGTTCCTTTTTACCTCTGGGGACATCTGTCTACGGGTCTGAGTGCGGGTAGGTGCTCAGATGGGCTCAGATTGCCCCTGTTTGTCCTGGGAAGCCACAACTATTGGGATGGCCTCAGGGACTTTGGAGGTTATCCTACTAGTAGTGTTGTGGCCATTGGAATGGGCACATACAATTCCCTTGGAGAGGGCAAGTACAGTCCTCAGGTGTGGCTCCAGGGCCCTGAGCCTGTAGGGTGTGTAGGCCAGAGCTGTTTGGACAGTTGTCTGAAAACACAAACTCGGCTTATGTTTTGGGTCATAGGTATGGCAGGACTGATCTACAGACCATGAGGAGAACACTTCGGGATATGAAAAAAGGGCGAGTGTGAGGCTCTTGCTCAAGTTTTTGTCTCTGGATATCGTGTCACTCATGGTCGTGAAATTGCCGGGTGACTTCATGGGAAATGGACGAGTCTTACTCTCTGGGGGTTCGGAACCATCCAAAGAGTTTGGGGTCATTCTGGGGATGGAAGAAGTCCTTTTTTTTGTTGTTGTTGTCGATTTGTTTCATTTTGTTTTTCAACCTCAGATGTCCCACCAAATGAGGGATTCCAGAGTAGAGCCCTGGGGTGGGGCGACTGGACAACCAGAAATCTGGTTAAAAATTGGGGACTAGGGACATGTCAAGCCCATTATGACATCTAATGGTCCAGCCACTGAGAGGACTTACTAGAGGACAGGACTCACGCTGAGGTCACAATGCGTGTTTATGCTCTCGTCGCACTCAAGAATGGGCGGGGCCTCAGGGTGAATGCTGGTTTCTCCTACACTGAATGTTGGACAACATGCCAACCACAAGTTTTCTTGCCATGGGTCAGGAAGAGTTCTGATTTCTGCATCACAGTCACCCGTGGGCAGTGATTGGAGATAAGGTCTAGGTTCTGAAGCCTGAAAACTGAGGTAGGGAAGAGATGATGACCTAAGGCCATGGCGGGTCTGATGTGCTCAGCGTGCGGTCAGCTGTCTGGGTGTTGGTCAGCAGGTCCGGGCTCAGGTTGTGTCAGACAGTGCATTAGTGCCCAGGTTAGAATATATAATTTGGATACATTCGAGTGCCGTGTAGGTTTATCCTCATTTAAGCTGCCTGGGCTGCTCATTAGGCAATATATTTTTTCTAGAGGGCAGGCAGAGTGCTTCATTGTCGGTCCGGAATTGCCAAACTTCAGGGCTTCGGGGCCAGGAGAGTGAGGACGGAAGTCTGAGAACACAAGCTAGACTCGGATTCAGGGTGAGGGCACGGCAGGTACTCCCTGCAGATCTGAACCAATATCTCATGCATCTGAAGTCAGGGCGAGGATCCGATGTTGGCTCAGGTTGGAGTTTCTGTGCATGACGGCCCCTTCATGAAGGGAGCGGAATCTCGAGGCCATGGAGGTTTTCCACGTTGGGAGATGTGGGATGCCCCCTTCAAGGATTCCTTCTGCGGGACTATTGAGACCTGTTGGACAGCTCCAGGACATCCCATATGGAATGACTCCAGGGCACCGTTCGAGGATGGATGCCTGGGAAGTCCGCCTCACCTTCCAATTGTCTCCTAGCAACAAGACAGTTTAGATCTAATGGATCTGCGGGAGCAACCGGGGTGGCTGAGTTGAAATGCACTTTCCAGAGGATGGGTCCTAACGTGTGTTTGTGTCCATGAGGGCCTTGGAATGGGGAGGTGGCACCGGGACCCTGAAGTATTCTCCTAAGCTTTGGCTTAGCTCCCATGCACAAGTTTCCTTGTGGAGACGAGATTTGTTCTGATGGGTGCCTCAGGAAATCCCCTCTGCTGGTATTGGAATCCAGGCTTTTGAGGAGACATGCCTGTAAACAAAAGCAATGGATCCGATAATGGCCTCGGGTCCTGTCTGGTTCAATCTTCTTGGTATGAGTGGAGGTAGATGAGTGGAGGTAGATGCTCAGCCGGTATCAACCGCCCTTTTTTGTCCCGGGCGACCTACACTATTGGGATGGCCTCAGGGACTTTGGAGGGTTCTCCTAATTTGTACGATTTTTGACAATGGAACGGGCAGAATTCCCATGGATTGGGTGGGGGCAGTCGTAATGTGGGGCTCCAGGGTCCCCAGCCTGGAGGGAGTGTGGCCCAGGACTTTGAGGACAGAAGACTGAAAACACAAACTCAGCTTAAGTTTGGGGACGTAGGTATGGCACGCCCGATCTACAAACCATGAGAAGAAGTCTTCAGGATATGAAGAATGAGCAGGTCTGAGGCGCTTGCTCAGGCTTTTGTCTCTGACTTTTGTTTCAGCGATGGCCGTTGAATGTTGGGGAGTTCTCATGGGCCATGGACGAATCTTCCTCTCTGTGGATTTGGCCCGATCCCAATTGTTTTTCGTCCATCTGTGGGATGGGAGGATTTCTTTCAGGTTTGTTACCTCAGGTGTCCCCCCAAAAGAGGAATTCCAAAGCAGAGCCCTGGGGAAGAGTGAAGGGACAACCCGAACTATGGTTAAAAATTGGGGCCTAGGGGCATGGCAAGCCCAATATGCTGTCTCTTCATATAGGCCCTGAGAGGCCTTACCTGAGGACTGGGCTCAGGCTGATGGTCACAATGTGTGTTTGTGATTAATGTGGCCCGCAAGCATGGGCTGGGCCTCATAGGCCACGCTTGTTTCAACTACACTGAACGTTGGACAACATGCCAACCACAAGGTTTCTTGCCATGGGGAAAGAGTTCTGATTTCTGCATCATTTTCAACCCTGGGCAGTGGTTGGAGATAAGGTCTAGGTTCTGGAGCCTGAAAACCGCAGTTGGGAAGAGATGACGACCTAGGCCATGGCAGGTCCGATGTGCTCAGTGTGCGGCCAGCTGTCTGGGTGGGACCAGGAGG
Source organism: Mustela nivalis (assembly GCF_964662115.1). Lineage (NCBI taxonomy): Eukaryota > Metazoa > Chordata > Mammalia > Carnivora > Mustelidae > Mustela > Mustela nivalis. Next base: position 651,230 of record NW_028136480.1, on the reverse strand, counting down.
TCCCGGCTCAGGCTGGGTCAGAAGGGGAAATAGTGCCCAGGTCAGCCTATATGTTTGGGGTACAGCCGATTGGCGTGCAGGTTGATCCTCATTTGCGGTTTCGGGGTAGCCCTGAGGGCAAGGTTTTACTTCTGTAGGGCAGGCAGAGTGCGGCATTGTAGTTCTGGATTGCCCAACTGGAGGTCTTGTGGGCCAGTAGTCTGAGGACGGAGTCTGAGAACCGAAGCTAGGCCTAGGTGTCTGGGTGAGGATATGGCAGGCACAATCTACAGACTTCAGTAGACATCTCGTGCAACTGAAGTCAGAGCAAGGATCAGACGATCGCTCAGGTTGGACTTTCTGCCCTGATGGCCCTTTCTTGAAGGGGGTTGGATCACGAGGACATGGGGGTTATCGCACGATAGGAGTTGTGAGAAGCTCCAAACTGCAAAGATTCTTCTGCAGGACAATTGAGACCTGTTGGTTGGCTCCAGGCCAACGATTCCGAGCAGGGTTCTAAGGATGGATCGCTGGGTGCCGACCTCGCATTCCAATTGTCTCCAAGCAAAAAGACAGGTTAGATCTGCTGGATGTGGGGGGCAACCTAGGAGGCTGAGTTGAAATGGACTCTCCTGTGGATGTGTCCTAATATGTTTTTGTGTCTATGGAGACCTGGGAATGAAGCGGTGGCCCTGGGGCCCTGAAGGGTTCTCCTAAACAGAGGCTTTGACACAGCTCCAACGTGTATGTTTCCCATGTGTAGATGAGATTTGTTCTGATGGGTGAGTCAAGAAACAGCCATATGCTGGTATTGAAAAGCAGGCCTCTGAGGAGAGATGCCTGGAAACCAAAGCAATGGATCCGATTAGTGCCTAGGGGCCTGTTCGTTCCTTTTTACCTCTGGGGACATCAATCTACGGGACTGAGTGCAGGTAGGTGCTCAGATGGGCTCAGATTGCCCCTGTTTGTCCTGGGAAGCCACAACTATTGGGATGGCCTCAGGGACTTTGGAGGTTATCCTACTAGTAGGGTTGTGGCCATTGGAATGGGCACATACAATTCCCTTGGAGAGGGCAAGTACAGTCCTCAGGTTTGGCTCCAGGGCCCTGAACCTGTAGGGTGTGTAGGCCAGAGATGTTGGGACAGTTGTCTGAAAACACAAACTCGGCTTATGTTTTGGGTCATAGGTATGGCAGGACTGATCTACGGACCATGAGGAGAACACTTCGGGATATGAAAAAAGGGCGAGTGTGAGGCTCTTGCTCAAGTTTTCGTCTCTGGATATCGTGTCACTCATGGTCGTGAAATTGCCGGGTGACTTCTTGGGAAATGGACGAGTCTTACTCTCTGGGGGTTCTGTCACGTCCAAAGAGTTTGGGGTCATTCTGGGGATGGAAGAAGTCCGTTTTTTTGTTGTTGTCGATTTGTTTCATTTTGTTTTTCAACCTCAGATGTCCCACCAAATGAGCGATTCCAGAGTAGAGCCCTTGGTTGGGGCGACTGGACAACCAGAAATCTGGTTAAAAATCGGGGACTAGGGACATGTCAAGCCCATTATGACATCTAATGTTCCAGCCACTGAGAGGACTTACTAGAGGACAGGACTCACGCTGAGGTCACAATGCGTGTTTATGCTCTCGTCGCATGCAAGAATGTGCGGGGCCTCAGGGTGAATGCTGGTTTCTCCTACACTGAACGTTGGACAACATGCCAACCACAAGGTTTCTTGCCATGGGTCAGGAAGTGTTCTGATTTCTGCATCACAGTCACCCGTGGGCAGTGATTGGAGATAAGGTCTAGGTTCTGAAGCCTGAAAACTGAGGTAGGGAAGAGATGATGACCTAAGGCCATGGCGGGTCTGATGTGCTCAGCGTGCGGTCAGCTGTCTGGGTGTTGGTCAGCAGGTCCGGGCTCAGGTTGTGTCAGACAGTGCATTAGTGCCCAGATTAGACTATATAATTTGGGTACATTCGAGTGCCGTGTAGGTTTATCCTCATTTAAGCTGCCTGGGCTGCTCATTAGGCAATATATTTTTTCTAGAGGGCAGGCAGAGTGCTTCATTGTCGGTCCGGAATTGCCAAACTTGAGGGCTTCGGGGCCAGGAGAGTGAGGACGGAAGTCTCAGAACACAAGCTAGACTTCAGATTCAGGGTGAGGGCACGGCAGGTACCCCCTGCAGATCTGAACCAATATCTCATGCATCTGAAGTCAGGGCGAGGATCCCACGTTGGCTCAGGTTGGAGTTTCTGTGCATGACGGCCCCTTCATGAAGGGAGAGGAATCTCGAGGCCATGGAGGTTTTCCACCTTGGGAGATGTGGGATGCCCCTTTCAAGGATTCCTTCTGCGGGACAATTGAGACCTGTTGGGCAGCTCCAGGACATCCCATATGGAATGACTCCAGAGCACCGTTCCAGGATGGATGCCTGGGAAGTCCGCCTCGCCTTCCAATTGTCGCCTAGCAACAAGACAGTTTAGATCTAATGGATCTGCGGGAGCAACCGGGGTGGCTGAGTTGAAATGCACTTTCCAGAGGATGGGTCCTAACGTGTGTTTGTGTCCATGAGGGCCTTGGAATGGGGAGGTGGCACCGGGACCCTGAAGTATTCTCCTAAGCTTTGGCATAACTCCCATGCACAAGTTTCCTTGTGGAGACGAGATTTGTTCTGATGGGTGCCTCAGGAAATCCCCACTGCTGGTATTGGAATCCAGGCTTTTGAGGAGACATGCCTGTAAACCAAAGCAATGGATCCGATAATGGCCTCAGGTCCTGTCTGGTTCAATCTTCTTGGTATGAGTGGAGGTAAATGAGTGGAGGTAGATGCTCAGCCGGTATCAACCGCCCTTTTTTGTCCCGGGCGACCTACACTATTGGGATGGACTCAGGGACTTTGGAGGGTTCTCCTAATTTGTACGATTTTTGACAATGGAATGGGCAGAATTCCCATGGATTGGGTGGGGGCAGTCCTAATGTGTGGCTCCAGGGGCCCCAGCCTGGAGGGAGTGTGGCCCAGGACTTTGAGGACAGAAGACTGAAAACACAAAGTCAGCTTACGTTTGGGGACGTAGGTATGGTACGCCCGATCTACAAACCCTGAGAAGAACTCTTCAGGATATGAAGAATAAGCGAGTCTGAGGAGCTTGCTCAGGCTTTTGTCTCTGGATTTTGATTCAGCGATGGCCGTGGAATGTTGTGGATGTCTCATGGGCCATGGACGAATCTTCCTCTCTGTGGATTTCGCCTGATCCCAATTGTTTTTCGTCAATCTGTGGGATGGGAGGACTCTTTTCAGGTTTGTTACCTCAGGTGTCCCACCAAAAGAGGAATTCCAAAGCAGAGCCCTGGGGAAGAGTGAAGGGACAACCCGAACTATGGTTAAAAATTGGGGCCTAGGGGCATGGCAAGCCCAATATGCTGTCTCTTCATATAGGCCCTGAGAGGCCTTACCTGAGGACTGGGCTCAGGCTGAGGGTCACAATGTGTGTTTGTGACCAATGTGGCCCGCAAGCATGGGCTGGGCCTCATGGGCCACGCTTGTTTCAACTACACTGAACATTGGACAACATGCCAACCACAAGGTTTCTTGCCATGGGGAAAGAGTTCTGATTTCTGCATCATTCTCAACCCTGGGCAGTGTTTGGAGATAAGGTCTAGGTTCTGGAGCCTGAAAACCGCAGTTGGGAAGAGATGACGACCTAAGGCCATGGCGGGTCCGATGTGCTCAGTGTGCGGCCAGCTGTCTGGGTGGGACCAGGAGGTCCAGGCTCAGGCTGGGTCAGAAGGGGAAATAGTGCCCAGGTCAGCCTATATGTTTGGGGTACAGCGGAATGGCGTGCAGGTTGATCCTCATTTGCGGTTTCGGGGTAGCCCTGAGGGCAATGTTTTACTTCTGTAGGGCAGGGAGAGGGCAGCATTGTAGTTCTGGATTGCCAAACTGGAGGGCTTGTGGGCCACTAGTCTGAAGACGGAGTCTGAGAACCCAAGCTAGGCCTAGGTTTCTGGGTGAGGATATGGCAGGCACAATCTACAGACCTCAATCGAGATCTCATGCATCTGAAGTCAGGGCAAGGATCAGACGATCGCTCAGGTTGGACTTTCTGCCCTGATGGCCCTATCTTGAAGGGGGTTGGATCACGAGGACATGGGGGTTTTCCCACGATAGGAGTTGTGAGAAGCTCCAAACTGCAAAGATTCTTCTGCAGGACAATTGAGACCTGTTGGTTGGCTCCAGGCCAACGATTCCGAGCAGGGTTCTAAGGATGGATGGCTGGGTAGCCCACCTCGCATTCCAATGGTCTCCAAGCAACAAGACAGGTTAGATCTGCTGGATGTGGGTCAACCGAGGAGGCTGAGTTGAAATGGACTCTCCTGTGGATGTGTCCTAATATGTTTTTGTGTCTATGGAGACCTTGGAATGAAGCGGTGGCACTGGGACCCTGAAGGGTTCTCCTAAACAGAGGCTTTGACACAGCTCCAACGTGCATGTTTCCCAAGTGTAGATGAGATTTGTTCTGATGGGTGAGTCAAGAAACAGCCATATGCTGGTATTGAAATCCAGGCCTCTGAGGAGAGATGCCTGGAAACCAAAGCAATGGATCCGATTAGTGCCTAGGGGCCTGTTCGTTCCTTTTTACCTCTGGGGACAACAGTCTACGGGTCTGAGTGCAGGTAGGTGCTCAGATGGGCTCAGATTGCCCCTGTTTGTCCTGGGAAGCCACAACTATTGGGATGGCCTCAGGGACTTTGGAGGTTATCCTACTAGTAGGGTTTGGCCATTGGAATGGACACATACAATTCCCTTGGAGAGGGCAAGTACAGTCCTCAGGTTTGGCTCCAGGGCCCTGAGCCTGTAGGGTGTGTAGGCCAGAGCTGTTTGGACAGTTTTCTGAAAACACAAACTCGGCTTATGTTTTGGGTCATAGGTATGGCAGGACTGATCTACAGACCATGAGGAGAACACTTCGGGATATGAAAAAAGGTCGAGTGTGAGGCTCTTGCTCAAGTTTTTGTCTCTGGATATCGTGTCACTCATGGTCGTGAAATTGCCGGGTGACTTCATGGGAAATGGACGAGTCTTACTCTCTGGGGGTTCGGTCCCGTCCAAAGAGTTTGGGGTCATTCTGGGGATGGAAGAAGTCCGTTTTTTTGTTGTTGTTGTCGATTTGTTTCATTTTGTTTTTCAACCTCAGATGTCCCACCAAATGAGGGATTCCAGAGTAGAGCACTGGGGTGGGACGACTGGACAACCAGAAATCTGGTTAAAAATTGGGGACTAGGGACATGTAAAGCCCATTATGACATCTAATGGTCCAGCCACTGAGAGGACTTACTAGAGGACAGGACTCACGCTGAGGTCACAATGTGTGTTTATGCTCTCTCGCACGCAAGAATGGGCGGGGCCTCAGGGTGAATGCTGGTTTCTCCTACACTGAACGTTGGACAACATGCCAACCACAAGGTTTCTTGCCATGGGTCAGGAAGAGTTCTGATTTCTGCATCACAGTCATCCGTGGGCAGTGATTGGAGATAAGGTCTAGGTTCTGAAGCCTGAAAACTGAGGTAGGGAAGAGATGATGACCTAAGGCCATGGCGGGTCTGATGTGCTCAGCGTGCGGTCAGCTGTCTGGGTGTTGGTCAGCAGGTCCGGGCTCAGGTTGTGTCAGACAGTGCATTAGTGCCCAGGTTAGGCTATATAATTTGGGTACATTCGAGTGCCGTGTAGGTTTAACCTCATTTAAGCTGCCTGGGCTGCTCATTAGGCAATATATTTTTTCTAGAGGGCAAGCAGAGTGCTTCATTGTCGGTCCGGAATTGCCAAACTTGAGGGCTTCGGGGCCAGGAGAGTGAGGACGGAAGTCTGAGAACACAAGCTAGACTTCGGATTCAGGGTGAGGGCACAGCAGGTACCCCCTGCAGATCTGAACCAATATCTCATGCATCTGAAGTCAGGGCGAGGATCCCACGTTGGCTCAGGTTGGAGTTTCTGTGCATGACGGCCCCTTCATGAAGGGAGCGGAATCTCGAGGCCATGGAGGTTTTCCACGTTGGGAGATGAAGGATGCCGCCTTCAAGGATTCCTTCTGCGGTACAATTGAGACCTGTTGGACAGCTCCAGGAAATTCCATATGGAATGACTCCAGAGCACCGTTCCAGGATGGATGCCTGGGAAGTCCGCCTCACCTTCCAATTGTCGCCTAGCAACAAGACAGTTTAGATCTAATGGATCAGCGGGAGCAACCGGGGTGGCTGAGTTGAAATGCACTTTCCAGAGGATGGGTCCTAACGTGTGTTTGTGTCCATGAGGGCCTTGGAATGGGGAGGTGGCACCGGGACCCTGAAGTATTCTCCTAAGCTTTGGCATAGCTCCCATGCACAAGTTTCCTTGTGGAGACGAGATTTGTTCTGATGGGTGCCTCAGGAAATCCCCCTGCTGGTATTGGAATCCAGGCTTTTGAGGAGACATGCCTGTAAACCAAAGCAATGGATCCGATAATGGCCTCGGGTCCTGTCTGGTTCAATCTTCTTGGTATGAGTGGAGGTAGATGAGTGGAGGTAGATGCTCAGCCGGTATTAACCGCCCTTTTTTGTCCCGGGCGACCTTCACTATTGGGATGGCCCCAGGGACTTTGGAGGGTTCTCCTAATTTGTACGATTTTTGACAATGGAATGGGCAGAATTCCCATGGATTGGGTGGGGGCAGTCTTAATGAGTGGCTCCAAGGCCCCAGCCTGGAGGGAGTGTGGCCCAGGGCTTTGAGGACAGAAGACTCAAAACACAAACTCAGCTTAAGTTTGGGGACGTAGGTATGGCACGCCCGATCTACAAACCATGAGAAGAACTCTTCAGGATATGAAGAATGAGCGAGTCTGAGGCGCTTGCTCAGGCTTTTGTCTCTGGATTTTGTTTCAGCGATGGCCGTGGTATGTTGTGGAGGACTCATGGGCCATGGACGAATCTTCCTCTCTGTGGATTTGGCCCGATCCCAATTGTTTTTCGTCCATCTGTGGGATGGGAGGACTCTTTTCAGGTTTGTTACCTCAGGTGTCCCACCAAAAGAAGAATTCCAAACAGAGCCCTGGGGAAGAGTGAAGGGACAACCCGAACTATGGTTAAAAATTGGGGCCTAGGGTCATGGCAAGCCCAATATGCTGTCTCTTCATATAGGCCCTGAGAGGCCTTACCTGAGGACTGGGCTCAGGCTGAGGGTCACAATGTGTGTTTGTGACCAATGTGGCCCGCAAGCATGGGCTGGGCCTCATGGGCCACGCTTGTTTCAACTACACTGAACGTTGGACAACATGCCAACCACAAGGTTTCTTGCCATGTGGAAAGAGTTCTGATTTCTGCATCATTTTCAACCCTGGGCAGTGGTTGGAGATAAGGTCTAGGTTCTGGAGCCTGAAAACCGCAGTTGGGAAGAGATGACGACCTAAGGCCATGGCGGGTCCGATGTGCTCAGTGTGCGGCCAGCTGTCTGGGTGGGACCAGGAGGTCCAGGCTCAGGCTGGGTCAGAAGGGGAAATAGTGCCCAGGTCAGCCTATATGTTTGGGGTACAGCCGAATGGCGTGCAGGTTGATCCTCATTTGTGGTTTAGGGGTAGCACTGAGGGCAATGTTTTACTTCTGTAGGGCAGGCAGAGTGCGGCATTGTAGTTCTGGATTGCCCAATTGGAGGGCTTGTGGGCCAGTAGTCTGAGGACGGAGTCTGAGAACCCAAGCTAGGCCTAGGTTTCTGGGTGAGGATATGGCAGGCACAATCTACAGACATCAATCGAGATCTCATGCATCTGAAGTCAGGGCAAGGATCAGACGATCGCTCAGGTTGGACTTTCTGCCCTGATGGCCCTTTCTTGAAGGGGTTTGGATCACGAGGACATGGGGGTTTTCCCACGATGGGAGTTGTGAGAAGCTCCAAACTGCAAAGATTCTTCTGCAGGACAATTGAGACCTCTTGGTTGGCTCCAGACCAACGATTCCGAGCAGGGTTCTAAGGATGGATGGCTGGGTAGCCCACCTCGCATTCCAATGGTCTCCAAGCAACAAGACAGGTTAGATCTGCTGGATGTGGGGGGCAACCGAGGAGGCTGAGTTGAAATGGACTCTCCTGTGCATGTGTCCTAATATGTTTTTGTGTCTATGGAGACCTTGGAATGAAGTGGTGGCCCTGGGGCCCTGAAGGGTTCTCCTAAACAGAGGCTTTGACACAGCTCCAACGTGCATGTTTCCCAAGTGTAGATGAGATTTGTTCTGATGGGTGAGTCAAGAAACAGCCATATGCTGGTATTGAAATCCAGGCCTCTGAGGAGAGATGCCTGGAAACCAAAGCAATGGATCCGATTAGTGCCTAGGGGCCTGTTCGTTCCTTTTTACCTCTGGGGACATCAGTCTACGGGTCTGAGTGCAGGTAGGTGCTCAGATGGGCTCAGATTGCCCCTGTTTGTCCTGGGAAGCCACAACTATTGGGATGGCCTCAGGGACTTTGGAGGTTATCCTACTAGTAGGGTTGTGGCCATTGGAATGGGCACATACAATTCCCTTGGAGAGGGCAAGTAGAGTCCTCAGGTTTGGCTCCAGGGCCCTGAGCCTGTAGGGTGTGTAGGCCAGAGCTGTTTGGACAGTTGTCTGAAAACACAAACTCGGCTTATGTTTTGGGTCATAGGTATGGCAGGACTGATCTGCAGACCATGAAGAGAACACTTCGGGATATGAAAAAAGGGCGAGTGTGAGGCTCTTGCTCAAGTTTTCGTCTCTGGATATCGTGTCACTCATGGTCGTGAAATTGCCGGGTGACTTCATGGGAAATGGACGAGTCTTACTCTCTGGGGGTTCGGTCCCGTCCAAAGAGTTTGGGGTCATTCTGTGGATGGAAGAAGTCCATTTTTTTTGTTGTTGTCGATTTGTTTCATTTTGTTTTTCAACCTCAGATATCCCACCGAATGAGGGATTCCAGAGTAGAGCCCTGGGGTGGGGCGACTGGACAACCAGAAATCTGGTTAAAAATTGGGGACTAGGGACATGTCAAGCCCATTATGACATCTAATGGTCCAGCCACTGAGAGGACTTACTAGAGGACAGGACTCACGCTGAGGTCACAATGCGTGTTTATGCTCTCGTCGCACGCAAGAATGGGCGGGGCCTCAGGGTGAATGCTGGTTTCTCCTACACTGAACGTTGGACAACATGCCAACCACAAGGTTTCTTGCCATGGGTCAGGAAGAGTTCTGATTTCCGCATCACAGTCACCCGTGGGCAGTGATTGGAGATAAGGTCTAGGTTCTGAAGCCTGAAAACTGAGGTAGGGAAGAGATGATGACCTAAGGCCATGGCGGGTCTGATGTGCTCAGCGTGCGGTCAGCTGTCTGGGTGTTGGTCAGCAGGTCCGGGCTCAGGTTGTGTCAGACAGTGCATTAGTGCCCAGGTTAGACTATATAATTTGGGTACATTCGAGTGCCGTGTAGGTTTAACCTCTTTTCAGCTGCCTGGGCTGCTCATTAGGCAATATATTTTTTCTAGAGGGCAGGCAGAGTGCTTCATTGTCGGTCCGGAATTGCCAAAATTGAGGGCTTCGGGGCCAGGAGAGTGAGGACGGAAGTCTGAGAACACAAGCTAGATTTCGGATTCAGGGTGAGGGCACGGCAGGTACCCCCTGCAGATCTGAACCAATATCTCATGCATCTGAAGTTAGGGCGAGGATCCGACGTTGGCTCAGGTTGGAGTTTCTGTGCATGACGGCCCCTTCATGAAGGGAGCGGAATCTCGAGGCCATGGAGGTTTTCCACGTTGGGAGATGTGGGATGCCCCTTTCAAGGATTCCTTCTGCGGGACAATTGAGACCTGTTGGACAGCTCCAGGACATCCCATATGGAATGACTCCAGAGCACCGTTCCAGGATGGATGCCTGGGAAGTCCGCCTCGCCTTCCAATTGTCGCCCAGCAACAAGATAGTTTAGATCTAATGGATCTGCGGGAGCAACCGGGGTGGCTGAGTTGAAATGCACTTTCCAGAGGATGGGTCCTAACGTGTGTTTGTGTCCATGAGGGTCTTGGAATGGGGAGGTGGCACCGGGACCCTGAAGTATTCTCCTAAGCTTTGGCATAGCTCCCATGCACAAGTTTCCTTGTGGAGACGAGATTTGTTCTGATGGGTGCCTCAGGAAATCCCCTCTGCTGGTATTGGAATCCAGGTTTTTGAGGAGACATGCCTGTAAACCAAAGCAATGGATCCGATAATGGCCTCGGGTCCTGTCTGGTTCAATCTTCTTGGTATGAGTGGAGGTAGATGAGTGGAGGTAGATGCTCAGCCGGTATCAACCGCCCTTTTTTGTCCCGGGCGACCTACACTATTGGGATGGCCCCAGGGACTTTGGAGGGTTCTCCTAATTTGTACGATTTTTGACAATGGAATGGGCAGAATTCCCATGGATTGGGTTGGGGCAGTCCTAATGTGTGGCTCCAGGGACACCAGCCTGGAGGGAGTGTGGCCCAGGACTTTGAGGACAGAAGACTGAAAACACAAACTCAGCTTAAGTTTGGGGACGTAGTTATGGCACGCCCAATCTACAAACCATGAGAAGAACTCTTCAGGACATGAAGAATGAGCGAGTCTGAGGAGCTTTCTCAGGCTTTTGTCTCTGGATTTTGTTTCAGCGATGGCCGTGGAATGTTGTGGAGGTCTCATGGGCCATGGACGAATCTTCCTCTCTGTGGATTTGGCCCGATCCCAATTGTTTTTCGTCAATCTGTGGGATGGGAGGACTCCTTTCAGGTTTGTTACCTCAGGTGTCCCACCAAAAGAGAATTCCAAAGCAGAGCCCTGGGGAAGAGTGAAGGGACAACCCGAACTATGGTTAAAAATTGGGGCCTAGGGGCATGGCAAGCCCAATATGCTGTCTCTTCATATAGGCCCTGAGAGGCCTTACCTGAGGACTGGGCTCAGGCTGAGGGTCACAATGTGTGTTTGTGACCAATGTGGCCCGCAAGCATGGGCTGGGCCTCATGGGCCACGCTTGTTTCAACTACACTGAACGTTGGACAACATGCCATCCACAAGGTTTCTTGCCATGGGTAAAGAGTTCTGATTTCTGCATCATTTTCAACCCTGGGCAGTGGTTGGAGATAAGGTCTAGGTTCTGGAGCCTGAAAACCGCAGTTGGGAAGAGATGATGACCTAAGGCCATGGCGGGTCCGATGTGCTCAGTGTGCGGCCAGCTGTCTGGGTGGGACCAGGAGGTCCAGGCTCAGGCTGGGTCAGAAGGGGAAATAGTGCCCAGGTCAGCCTATATGTTTGGGGTACAGCCGAATGGCGTGCAGGTTGATTTTCAGTTGGGGTTTCGGGGTAGCAATGAGGGCAATGTTTTACTTCTGTAGGGCAGGCAGAGTGCGGCATTGTAGTTCTGGATTGCCCAACTGGAGGGCTTGTGGGCCAGTAGTCTGAGGACGGAGTCTGAGAACCCAAGCTAGGCCTAGGTTTCTGGGTGAGGATATGGCAGGCACAATCTACAGACCTCAATAGAGATCTCGTGCATCTGAAGTCAGGGCAAGGATCAGACGATCGCTCAGGTTGGACTTTCTGCCCTGATGGCCCTTTCTTGAAGGGGGTTGGATCACGAGGACATGGGGGTTTTCCCACGATGGGAGTTGTGAGAAGCTCCAAACTGCAAAGATTCTTCTGCAGGACAATTGAGACCTCTTGGTTGGCTCCAGGCCAACGATTCCGAGCAGGGTTCTAAGGATGGATGGCTGGGTAGCCCACCTCGCATTCCAATGGTCTCCAAGCAACAAGACAGGTTAGATCTGCTGGATGTGGGGGGCAACCGAGGAGGCTGAGTTGAAATGGACTCTCCTGTGGATGCGTCCTAATATGTTTTTGTGTCTATGGAGACCTTGGAATGAAGCGGTGGCCCTGGGGCCCTGAAGGGTTCTCCTAAACAGAGGCTTTGACACAGCTCCAACGTGCATGTTTCCCAAGTGTAGATGAGATTTATCTATGGGTGAGTCAAGAAACAGCCATATGCTCGTATTGAAATCCAGGCCTCTGAGGAGAGATGCCTGGAAACCAAAGCAATGGATCCGATTAGTGCCAAGGGGCCTGTTCGTTCCTTTTTACCTCTGGGGACATCAGTCTACGGGTCTGAGTGCAGGTAGGTGCTCAGATGGGCTCAGATTGCCCCTGTTTGTCCTGGGAAGCCACAACTATTGGGATGGCCTCAGGGACTTTGGAGGTTATCCTATTAGTAGGGTTGTGGCCATTGGAATGGGCACATACAGTTCCCTTGGAGAGGGCAAGTACAGTCCTCAGGTTTGGCTCCAGGGCCCTGAGCCTGTAGGGTGTGTAGGCCAGAGCTGTTTGGACAGTTGTCTGAAAACACAAACTCGGCTTATGTTTTGGGTCATAGGTATGGCAGGACTGATCTGCAGACCATGAAGAGAACACTTCGGGATATGAAAAAAGGGCGAGTGTGAGGCTCTTGCTCAAGTTTTCGTCTCTGGATATCGTGTCACTCATGGTCGTGAAATTGCCGGGTGACTTCATGGGAAATGGACGAGTCTTACTCTCTGGGGGTTCGGTCCCGTCCAAAGAGTTTGGGGTCATTCTGGGGATGGAAGAAGTCCGTTTTTTTGTTGTTGTTGTCGATTTGTTTCATTTTGTTTTTCAACCTCAGATGTCCCACCGAATGAGGGATTCCAGAGTAGGGCCCTGGGGTGGGGCGACTGGACAACCAGAAATCTGGTTAAAAATTGGGGACTAGGGACATGTCAAGCCCATTATGACATCTAATGGTCCAGCCACTGAGAGGACTTACTAGAGGACAGGACTCACGCTGAGGTCACAATGCGTGTTTATGCTCTCGTCGCACGCAAGAATGGGCGGGGCCTCAGGGTGAATGCTGGTTTCTCCTACACTGAACGTTGGACAACATGCCAACCACAAGGTTTCTTGCCATGGGTCAGGAAGAGTTCTGATTTCTGCATCACAGTCACCCGTGGGCAGTGATTGGAGATAAGGTCTAGGTTCTGAAGCCTGAAAACTGAGGTAGGGAAGAGATGATGACCTAAGGCCATGGCGGGTCTGATGTGCTCAGCGTGCGGTCAGCTGTCTGGGTGTTGGTCAGCAGGTCCGGGCTCAGGTTGTGTCAGACAGTGCATTAGTGCCCAGGTTAGGCTATATAATTTGGGTACATTCGAGTGCCGTGTAGGTTTAACCTCATTTAAGCTGCCTGGGCTGCTCATTAGGCAATATATTTTTTCTAGAGGGCAGGCAGAGTGCTTCATTGTCGGTCCGGAATTGCCAAACTTGAGGGCTTCGGGGCCAGGAGAGTGAGGACGGAAGTCTGAGAACACAAGCTAGACTTCGGATTCAGGGTGAGGGCACAGCAGGTACCACCTGCAGATCTGAACCAATATCTCATGCATCTGAATTCAGGGCGAGGATCCGACGTTGGCTCAGGTTGGAGTTTCTGTGCATGACGGCCCCTTCATGAAGGGAGAGGAATCTCGAGGACAAGGAGGTTTTCCACGTTGGGGGATGTGGGATGCCCCCTTCAAGGATTCCTTCTGCGGGACAATTGAGACCTGTTGGACAGCTCCAGGACAATCCATATGGAATGACTCCAGAGCACCGTTCCAGGATGGATGCCTGGGAAGTCCGCCTCGCCTTCCAATTGTCGCCTAGCAACAACACAGTTTAGATCTAATGGATCAGCGGGAGCAACCGGGGTGGCTGAGTTGAAATGCACTTTCCAGAGGATGGGTCCTAACGTGTGTTTGTGTCCATGAGGGTCTTGGAATGGGGAGGTGGCACCGGGACCCTGAAGTATTCTCCTAAGCTTTGGCATAGCTCCCATGCACAAGTTTCCTTGTGGAGACGAGATTTGTTCTGATGGGTGCCTCAGGAAATCCCCCTGCTGGTATTGGAATCCAGGCTTTTGAGGAGACATGCCTGTAAACCAAAGCAATGGATCCGATAATGGCCTCGGGTCCTGTCTGGTTCAATCTTCTTGGTATGAGTGGAGGTAGATGAGTGGAGGTAGATGCTCAGCCGGTATCAACCGCCCTTTTTTGTCCCGGGCGACCTACACTATTGGGATGGCCCCAGGGACTTTGGAGGGTTCTCCTAATTTGTACGATTTTTGACAATGGAATGGGCAGAATTCCCATGGATTGGGTGGGGGCAGTCCTAATGAGTGGCTCCAAGGCCCCAGCCTGGAGGGAGTGTGGCCCAGGACTTTGAGGACAGAAGACTGAAAACACAAACTCAGCTTAAGTTTGGGGACGTAGGTATGGCACGCCCGATCTACAAACCATGAGAAGAACTCTTCAGGATATGAAGAATGAGCGAGTCTGAGGCGCTTGCTCAGGCTTTTGTCTCTGGATTTTGTTTCAGCGATGGCCGTGGAATGTTGTGGAGGTCTCATGGGCCATGGACGAATCTTCCTCTCTGTGGATTTGGCCCGATCCCAATTGTTTTTCGTCAATCTGTGGGATTGGAGGACTCCTTTCAGGTTTGTTACCTCAGGTGTCCCACCAAAAGAAGAATTCCAAAGCAGAGCCCTGGGGAAGAGTGAAGGGACAACCCGAACTATGGTTAAAAATTGGGGCCTAGGGGCATGGCAAGCCCAATATGCTGTCTCTTCATATAGGCCCTGAGAGGCCTTACCTGAGGACTGGGCTCAGGCTGAGGGTCACAATGTGTGTTTGTGACCAATGTGGCCCGCAAGCATGGGCTGGGCCTCATGGGCCACGCTTGTTTCAACTACACTGAACGTTGGACAACATGCCAACCACAAGGTTTCTTGCCATGGGGAAAGAGTTCTGATTTCTGCATCATTTTCAACCCTGGGCAGTGGTTGGAGATAAGGTCTAGGTTCTGGAGCCTGAAAACCGCAGTTGGGAAGAGATGACGACCTAAGGCCATGGCGGGTCCGATGTGCTCAGTGTGCGGCCAGCTGTCTGGGTGGGACCAGGAGGTCCAGGCTCAGGCTGGGTCAGAAGGGGAAATAGTGCCCAGGTCAGCCTATATGTTTGGGGTACAGCCGAATGGCGTGCAGGTTGATCCTCATTTGCGGTTTCGGGGTAGCCCTGAGGGCAATGTTTTACTTCTGTAGGGCAGGCAGAGTGCGGCATTGTAGTTCTGGATTGCCCAACTGGAGCGCTTGTGGGCCAGTAGTCTGAGGACGGAGTCTGAGAACCCAAGCTAGGCCTAGGTTTCTGGGTGAGGATATGGCAGGCACAATCTACAGACCTCAATCGAGATCTCGTGCATCTGAAGTCAGGGCAAGGATCAGACGATCGCTCAGGTTGGACTTTCTGCCCTGATGGCCCTTTCTTGAAGGGGGTTGGATCACGAGGACATGGGGGTTTTCCCACGATGGGAGTTGTGAGAAGCTCCAAACTGCAAAGATTATTCTGCAGGACAATTGAGACCTGTTGGTTGGCTCCAGGCCAACGATTCCGAGCAGGGTTCTAAGGATGGATGGCTGGGTAGCCCACCTCGCATTCCAATGGTCTCCAAGCAACAAGACAGGTTAGGTCTGCTGGATGTGGGGGGCAACCGAGGAGGCTGAGTTGAAATGGACTCTCCTGTGGATGTGTCCTAATATGTTTTTGTGTCTATGGAGACCTTGGAATGAAGCGGTGGCCCTGGGGCCCTGAAGGGTTCTCCTAAACAGAGGCTTTGACACGGCTCCAACGTGCATGTTTCCCATGTGTAGATGAGATTTGTTCCGATGGGTGAGTCAAGAAACAGCAATATGCTGGTATTGAAATCCAGGCCTCTGAGGAGTGATGCCTGGAAACCAAAGCAATGGATCCGATTAGTGCCTAGGGGCCTGTTCGTTCCTTTTTACCTCTGGGGACATCAGTCTACGGGTCTGAATGCAGGTAGGTGCTCAGATGGGCTCAGATTGCCCCTGTTTGTCCTGGGAAGCCACAACTATTGGGATGGCCTCAGGGACTTTGGAGGTTATCCTATTAGTAGGGTTGTGGCCATTGGAATGGGCACATACAATTCCCTTGGAGAGGGCAATTACAGTCCTCAGGTTTGGCTCCAGGGCCCTGAGCCTGTAGGGTGTGTAGGCCAGAGCTGTTTGGACAGTTGTCTGAAAACACAAACTCGGCTTATGTTTTGGGTCATAGGTATGGCAGGACTGATCTGCAGACCATGAAGAGAACACTTCGGGATATGAAAAAAGGGCGAGTGTGAGGCTCTTGCTCAAGTTTTCGTCTCTGGATATCGTGTCACTCATGGTCGTGAAATTGCCGGGTGACTTCATGGGACATGGACGAGTCTTACTCTCTGGGGGTTCGGTCCCGTCCAAAGAGTTTGGGGTCATTCTGGGGATGGAAGAAGTCCGTTTTTTTGTTGTTGTTGTCGATTTGTTTCATTTTGTTTTTCAACCTCAGATGTCCCACCGAATGAGGGATTCCAGAGTAGGGCCCTGGGGTGGGGCGACTGGACAACCAGAAATCTGGTTAAAAATTGGGGACTAGGGACATGTCAAGCCCATTATGACATCTAATGGTCCAGCCACTGAGAGGACTTACTAGAGGACAGGACTCACGCTGAGGTCACAATGCGTGTTTATGCTCTCGTCGCACGCAAGAATGGGCGGGGCCTCAGGGTGAATGCTGGTTTCTCCTACACTGAACGTTGGACAACATGCCAACCACAAGGTTTCTTGCCATGGGTCAGGAAGAGTTCTGATTTCTGCATCACAGTCACCCGTGGGCAGTGATTGGAGATAAGGTCTAGGTTCTGAAGCCTGAAAACTGAGGTAGGGAAGAGATGATGACCTAAGGCCATGGCGGGTCTGATGTGCTCAGCGTTCGGTCAGCTGTCTGGGTGTTGGTCAGTAGGTCCTAGCTCAGGTTGTGTCAGACAGTGCATTAGTGCCCAGGTTAGACTATATAATTTGGGTACATTCGAGTGCCGTGTAGGTTTATCCTCATTTAAGCTGCCTGGGCTGCTCATTAGGCAATATATTTTTTCTAGAGGGCAGGCAGAGTGCTTCATTGTCGGTCCGGAATTGCCAAACTTGAGGGCTTCGGGGCCAGGAGAGTGAGGACGGAATTCTGAGAACACAAGCTAGATTTCGGATTCAGTGTGAGGGCACGGCAGGTACCCCCTGCAGATCTGAACCAATATCTCATTCATCTGAAGTCAGGGCGAGGATCCGACGTTGGCTCAGGTTGGAGTTTCTGTGCATGATGGCCCCTTCATGAAGGGAGCGGAATCTCGAGGCCATGGAGGTTTTCCACGTTGGGAGATGTGGGATGCCCCCTTCAAGGATTCCTTCTGCGGGACAATTGAGACCTCTTGGACAGCTCCAGGACATCCCATATGGAATGACTCCAGAGCACCGTTCCAGGATGGATGCCGGGAAGTCCTCCTCGCCTTCCAATTGTTGCCTAGCAACAGGACAGTTTAGATCTAATGGATCTGCGGGAGCAACCGTGGTGGCTGAGTTGAAATGCACTTTCCAGAGGATGGGTCCTAACGTGTGTTTGTGTCCATGAGGGCCTTGGAATGGGGAGGTGGCACCGGGACCCTGAAGTATTCTCCTAAGCTTTGGCTTAGCTCCCATGCACAAGTTTCCTTGTGGAGACGAGATTTGATCTGATGGGTGCCTCAGGAAATCCCCTCTGCTGGTATTGGAATCCAGGCTTTTGAGGAGACATGCCTGTAAACCAAAGCAATGGATCCGATAATGGCCTCGGGTCCTGTCTGGTTCAATCTTCTTGGTATGAGTGGAGGTAGATGAGTGGAGGTAGATGTTCAGCCGGTATCAACCGCCCTTTTTTGTCCCGGGCGACCTACACTATTGGGATGGCCTCAGGGACTTTGGAGGGTTCTCCTAATTTGTACGATTTTTGACAATGGAATGGGCAGAATTCCCATGGATTGTGTGGGGGCAGTCCTAATGTGTGGCTCCAGGGGCCCCAGCCTGGAGGGAGTGTGGCTCAGGACTTTGAGGACAGAAGACTGAAAACACAAACTCAGCTTAAGTTAGGGGACGTAGGTATGGCACGCCCGATCTACAAACCATGAGAAGAACTCTTCAGGATATGAAGAATGAGCGAGTCTGAGGCGCTTGCTCAGGCTTTTGTCTCTGGATTTTGTTTCAGCGATGGCCGTGGAATGTTGGGGAGGTCTCATGGGCCATGGATGAATCTTCCTCTCTGTGGATTTGGCGCGATCCCAATTGTTTTTCGTCAATCTGTGGGATGGGAGGACTCCTTTCCGGTTTGTTACCTCAGGTGTCCCACCAAAAGAGGAATTCCAAAGCAGAGCCCTGGGGAAGAGTGAAGGGACAACCCGAACTATGGTTAAAAATTGGGGCCTAGGGGCATGGCAAGCCCAATATGCTGTCTCTTCATATAGGCCCTGAGAGGCCTTACCTGAGGACTGGGCTCAGGCTGAGGGTCACAATGTGTGTTTGTGACCAATGTGGCCCGCAAGCATGGGCTGGGCCTCATGGGCCATGCTTGTTTCAACTACACTGAACGTTGGACAACATGCCAAACACAAGGTTTCTTGCCATAGGGAAAGAGTTCTGATTTCTGCATCATTTTCAACCCTGGGCAGTGGTTGGAGATAAGGTCTAGGTTCTGGTGCCTGAAAACCGCAGTTGGGAAGAGATGACGACCTAAGGCCATGGCGGGTCCGATGTGCTCAGTGTGCGGCCAGCTGTCTGGGTGGGACCAGGAGGTCCAGGCTCAGGCTGGGTCAGAAGGGGAAATAGTGCCCAGGTCAGCCTATATGTTTGGGGTACAGCCGAATGGCGTTCAGGTTGATCCTCATTTGCGGTTTCGGGGTAGCCCTGAGGGCAATGTTTTACTTCTGTAGGGCAGGCAGAGTGCGTCATTGTAGTTCTGGATTGCCCAACTGGAGGGCTTGTGGGCCAGTAGTCTGAGGACGGAGTCTGAGAACCCAAGCTAGGCCTAGGTTTCTGGGTGAGGATATGGCAGGCACAATCTACAGACCTCAATCGAGATCTCGTGCATCTGAAGTCAGGGCAAGGATCAGATGATCGCTCAGGTTGGACTTTCTGCCCTGATGGCCCTTTCTTGAAGGGGGTTGGATCACGAGGACATGGGGGTTTTCCCACGATGGGAGTTGTGAGAAGCTCCAAACTGCAAAGATTCTTCTGCAGGACAATTAAGACCTGTTGGTTGGCTCCAGGCCAACGATTCCGAGCGGGGTTCTAAGGATGGATGGCTGGGTAGCCCACCTCGCATTCCAATGGTCTCCAAGCAACAAGACAGGTGAGATCTGCTGGATGTGGGGGGCAACCGAGGAGGCTGAGTTGAAATGGACTCTCCTGTGGATGTGTCCTAATATGTTTTTGTGTCTATGGAGACCTTGGAATGAAGCGGTGGCCCTGGGACCCTGAAGGGTTCTCCTAAACAGAGGCTTTGACACAGCTCCAACGTCCATGTTTCCCATGTGTAGATGAGATTTGTTCTGATGGGTGAGTCAAGAAACAGCCATATGCTGGTATTGAAATCCAGGCCTCTGAGGAGAGATGCCTGGAAACCAAAGCAATGGATCCGATTAGTGCCTAGGGGCCTGTTCGTTCCTTTTTACCTCTGGGGACATCAGTCTACGGGTCTGAGTGCAGGTAGGTGCTCAGATGGGCTCAGATTGCCCCTGTTTGTCCTGGGAAGCCACAACTATTGGGATGGCCTCAGGGACTTTGGAGGTTATCCTACTAGTAGGGTTGTGGCCATTGGAATGGGCACATACAATTCCCTTGGAGAGGGCAAGTACAGTCCTCAGGTTTTGCTCCAGGGCCCTGAGCCTGTAGGGTGTGTAGGCCAGAGCTGTTTGGACAGTTGTCTGAAAACACAAACTCGGCTTATGTTTTGGGTCATAGGTATGGCAGGACTGATCTACAGACCATGAGGAGAACACTTCGGGATATGAAAAAAGGGCGAGTGTGAGGCTCTTGCTCAAGTTTTTGTCTCTGGATATCGTGTCACACATGGTCGTGAAATTGCCGGGTGACTTCATGGGAAATGGACGAGTCTTACTCTCTGGGGTTTCGGTCCCGTCCAAAGAGTTTGGGGTCATTCTGGGGATGGAAGAAGTCCGTTTTTTTGTTGTTGTTGTCGATTTGTTTCATTTTGTTTTTCAACCTCAGATGTCCCACCAAATGAGGGATTCCAGAGTAGAGCCCTGGGGTGGGGCGACTGGACAACCAGAAATCTGGTTAAAAATTGGGGACTAGGGACATGTCAAGCCCATTATGACATCTAATGGCCCAGCCACTGAGAGGACTTACTAGAGGACAGGACTCACGCTGAGGTCACAATGCGTGTTTATGCTCTCATCGCACGCAAGAATGGGCGGGGCCTCAGGGTGAATGCTGGTTTCTCCTACACTGAACGTTGGACAACATGCCAACCACAAGGTTTCTTGCCATGGGTCAGGAAGAGTTCTGATTTCTGCATCACAGTCACTCGTGGGCAGTGATTGGAGATAAGGTCTAGGTTCTGAAGCCTGAAAACTGAGGTAGGGAAGAGATGATGACCTAAGGCCATGGCGGGTCTGATGTGCTCAGCGTGCGGTCAGCTGTCTGGGTGTTGGTCAGCAGGTCCGGGCTCAGGTTGTGTCAGACAGTGCATTAGTGCCCAGGTTAGACTATATAATTTGGGTACATTCGAGTGCCGTGTAGGTTTATCCTCATTTAAGCTGCCTGGGCTGCTCATTAGGCAATATATTTTTTCTAGAGGGCAGGCAGAGTGCTTCATTGTCGGTCCGGAATTGCCAAACTTGAGGGCTTCGGGGCCAGGAGAGTGAGGACGGAATTCTGAGAACACAAGCTAGATTTCGGATTCAGTGTGAGGGCACGGCAGGTACCCCCTGCAGATCTGAACCAATATCTCATGCATCTGAAGTCAGGGCGAGGATCCGACGTTGGCTCAGGACGCCCCTTCATGAAGGGAGCGGAATCTCGAGGCCATGGAGGTTTTCCACGTTGGGAGATGTGGGATGCCCCCTTCAAGGATTCCTTTTGCGGGACAATTGAGACCTCTTGGACAGCTCCAGGACATCCCATATGGAATGACTCCAGAGCACCGTTCCAGGATGGATGCCGGGAAGTCCTCCTCGCCTTCCAATTGTTGCCTAGCAACAAGACAGTTTAGATCTAATGGATCTACGGGAGCAACCGTGGTGGCTGAGTTGAAATGCACTTTCCAGAGGATGGGTCCTAACGTGTGTTTGTGTCCATGAGGGCCTTGGAATGGGGAGGTGGCACCGGGACCCTGAAGTATTCTCCTAAGCTTTGGCTTAGCTCCCATGCACAAGTTTCCTTGTGGAGACGAGATTTGATCTGATGGGTGCCTCAGGAAATCCCCTCTGCTGGTATTGGAATCCAGGCTTTTGAGGAGACATGCCTGTAAACCAAAGCAATGGATCCGATAATGGCCTCGGGTCCTGTCTGGTTCAATCTTCTTGGTATGAGTGGAGGTAGATGAGTGGAGGTAGATGTTCAGCCGGTATCAACCGCCCTTTTTTGTCCCGGGCGACCTACACTATTGGGATGGCCTCAGGGACTTTGGAGGGTTCTCCTAATTTGTACGATTTTTGACAATGGAATGGGCAGAATTCCCATGGATTGTGTGGGGGCAGTCCTAATGTGTGGCTCCAGGGGCCCCAGCCTGGAGGGAGTGTGGCTCAGGACTTTGAGGACAGAAGAATGAAAACACAAACTCAGCTTAAGTTTGGGGACGTAGGTATGGCACGCCCGATCTACAAACCATGAGAAGAACTCTTCAGGATATGAAGAATGAGCGAGTCTGAGGCGCTTGCTCAGGCTTTTGTCTCTGGATTTTGTTTCAGCGATGGCCGTGGAATGTTGGGGAGGTCTCATGGGCCATGGACGAATCTTCCTCTCTGTGGATTTGGCCCGATCCCAATTGTTTTTCGTCAATCTGTGGGATGGGAGGACTCCTTTCCGGTTTGTTACCTCAGGTGTCCCACCAAAAGAGGAATTCCAAAGCAGAGCCCTGGGGAAGAGTGAAGGGACAACCCGAACTATGGTTAAAAATTGGGGCCTAGGGGCATGGCAAGCCCAATATGCTGTCTCTTCATATAGGCCCTGAGAGGCCTTACCTGAGGACTGGGCTCAGGCTGAGGGTCACAATGTGTGTTTGTGACCAATGTGGCCCGCAAGCATGGGCTGGGCCTCATGTGCCATGCTTGTTTCAACTACACTGAACGTTGGACAACATGCCAAACACAAGGTTTCTTGCCATAGGGTAAGAGTTCTGATTTCTGCATCATTTTCAACCCTGGGCAGTGGTTGGAGATAAGGTCTAGGTTCTGGTGCCTGAAAACCGCAGTTGGGAAGAGATGACGACATAAGGCCATGGCGGGTCCGATGTGCTCAGTGTGCGGCCAGCTGTCTGGGTGGGACCAGGAGGTCCAGGCTCAGGCTGGGTCAGAAGGGGAAATAGTGCCCAGGTCAGCCTATATGTTTGGGGTACAGCCGAATGGCGTTCAGGTTGATCCTCATTTGCGGTTTCGGGGTAGCCCTGAGGGCAATGTTTTACTTCTGTAGGGCAGGCAGAGTGCGTCATTGTAGTTCTGGATTGCCCAACTGGAGGGCTTGTGGGCCAGTAGTCTGAGGACGGAGTCTGAGAACCCAAGCTAGGCCTAGGTTTCTGGGTGAGGATATGGCAGGCACAATCTACAGACCTCAATCGAGATCTCGTGCATCTGAAGTCAGGGCAAGGATCAGATGATCGCTCAGGTTGGACTTTCTGCCCTGATGGCCCTTTCTTGAAGGGGGTTGGATCACGAGGACATGGGGGTTTTCCCACGATGGGAGTTGTGAGAAGCTCCAAACTGCAAAGATTCTTCTGCAGGACAATTAAGACCTGTTGGTTGGCTCCAGGCCAACGATTCCGAGCGGGGTTCTAAGGATGGATGGCTGGGTAGCCCACCTCGCATTCCAATGGTCTCCAAGCAACAAGACAGGTGAGATCTGCTGGATGTGGGGGGCAACCGAGGAGGCTGAGTTGAAATGGACTCTCCTGTGGATGTGTCCTAATATGTTTTTGTGTCTATGGAGACCTTGGAATGAAGCGGTGGCCCTGGGACCCTGAAGGGTTCTCCTAAACAGAGGCTTTGACACAGCTCCAACGTGCATGTTTCCCATGTGTAGATGAGATTTGTTCTGATGGGTGAGTCAAGAAACAGCCATATGCTGGTATTGAAATCCAGGCCTCTGAGGAGAGATGCCTGGAAACCAAAGCAATGGATCCGATTAGTGCCTAGGGGCCTGTTCGTTCCTTTTTACCTCTGGGGACATCAGTCTACGGGTCTGAGTGCAGGTAGGTGCTCAGATGGGCTCAGATTGCCCCTGTTTGTCCTGGGAAGCCACAACTATTGGGATGGCCTCAGGGACTTTGGAGGTTATCCTACTAGTAGGGTTGTGGCCATTGGAATGGGCACATACAATTCCCTTGGAGAGGGCAAGTACAGTCCTCAGGTTTTGCTCCAGGGCCCTGAGCCTGTAGGGTGTGTAGGCCAGAGCTGTTTGGACAGTTGTCTGAAAACACAAACTCGGCTTATGTTTTGGGTCATAGGTATGGCAGGACTGATCTACAGACCATGAGGAGAACACTTCGGGATATGAAAAAAGGGCGAGTGTGAGGCTCTTGCTCAAGTTTTTGTCTCTGGATATCGTGTCACACATGGTCGTGAAATTGCCGGGTGACTTCATGGGAAATGGACGAGTCTTACTCTCTGGGGTTTCGGTCCCGTCCAAAGAGTTTGGGGTCATTCTGGGGATGGAAGAAGTCCGTTTTTTTGTTGTTGTTGTCGATTTGTTTCATTTTGTTTTTCAACCTCAGATGTCCCACCAAATGAGGGATTCCAGAGTAGAGCCCTGGGGTGGGGCGACTGGACAACCAGAAATCTGGTTAAAAATTGGGGACTAGGGACATGTCAAGCCCATTATGACATCTAATGGCCCAGCCACTGAGAGGACTTACTAGAGGACAGGACTCACGCTGAGGTCACAATGCGTGTTTATGCTCTCATCGCACGCAAGAATGGGCGGGGCCTCAGGGTGAATGCTGGTTTCTCCTACACTGAACGTTGGACAACATGCCAACCACAAGGTTTCTTGCCATGGGTCAGGAAGAGTTCTGATTTCTGCATCACAGTCACTCGTGGGCAGTGATTGGAGATAAGGTCTAGGTTCTGAAGCCTGAAAACTGAGGTAGGGAAGAGATGATGACCTAAGGCCATGGCGGGTCTGATGTGCTCAGCGTGCGGTCAGCTGTCTGGGTGTTGGTCAGCAGGTCCGGGCTCAGGTTGTGTCAGACAGTGCATTAGTGCCCAGGTTAGACTATATAATTTGGGTACATTCGAGTGCCGTGTAGGTTTATCCTCATTTAAGCTGCCTGGGCTGCTCATTAGGCAATATATTTTTTCTAGAGGGCAGGCAGAGTGCTTCATTGTCGGTCCGGAATTGCCAAACTTGAGGGCTTCGGGGCCAGGAGAGTGAGGACGGAATTCTGAGAACACAAGCTAGATTTCGGATTCAGTGTGAGGGCACGGCAGGTACCCCCTGCAGATCTGAACCAATATCTCATGCATCTGAAGTCAGGGCGAGGATCCGACGTTGGCTCAGGACGCCCCTTCATGAAGGGAGCGGAATCTCGAGGCCATGGAGGTTTTCCACGTTGGGAGATGTGGGATGCCCCCTTCAAGGATTCCTTTTGCGGGACAATTGAGACCTCTTGGACAGCTCCAGGACATCCCATATGGAATGACTCCAGAGCACCGTTCCAGGATGGATGCCGGGAAGTCCTCCTCGCCTTCCAATTGTGCCTAGCAACAAGACAGTTTAGATCTAATGGATCTACGGGAGCAACCGTGGTGGCTGAGTTGAAATGCACTTTCCAGAGGATGGGTCCTAACGTGTGTTTGTGTCCATGAGGGCCTTGGAATGGGGAGGTGGCACCGGGACCCTGAAGTATTCTCCTAAGCTTTGGCTTAGCTCCCATGCACAAGTTTCCTTGTGGAGACGAGATTTGATCTGATGGGTGCCTCAGGAAATCCCCTCTGCTGGTATTGGAATCCAGGCTTTTGAGGAGACATGCCTGTAAACCAAAGCAATGGATCCGATAATGGCCTCGGGTCCTGTCTGGTTCAATCTTCTTGGTATGAGTGGAGGTAGATGAGTGGAGGTAGATGTTCAGCCGGTATCAACCGCCCTTTTTTGTCCCGGGCGACCTACACTATTGGGATGGCCTCAGGGACTTTGGAGGGTTCTCCTAATTTGTACGATTTTTGACAATGGAATGGGCAGAATTCCCATGGATTGTGTGGGGGCAGTCCTAATGTGTGGCTCCAGGGGCCCCAGCCTGGAGGGAGTGTGGCTCAGGACTTTGAGGACAGAAGAATGAAAACACAAACTCAGCTTAAGTTTGGGGACGTAGGTATGGCACGCCCGATCTACAAACCATGAGAAGAACTCTTCAGGATATGAAGAATGAGCGAGTCTGAGGCGCTTGCTCAGGCTTTTGTCTCTGGATTTTGTTTCAGCGATGGCCGTGGAATGTTGGGGAGGTCTCATGGGCCATGGACGAATCTTCCTCTCTGTGGATTTGGCCCGATCCCAATTGTTTTTCGTCAATCTGTGGGATGGGAGGACTCCTTTCCGGTTTGTTACCTCAGGTGTCCCACCAAAAGAGGAATTCCAAAGCAGAGCCCTGGGGAAGAGTGAAGGGACAACCCGAACTATGGTTAAAAATTGGGGCCTAGGGGCATGGCAAGCCCAATATGCTGTCTCTTCATATAGGCCCTGAGAGGCCTTACCTGAGGACTGGGCTCAGGCTGAGGGTCACAATGTGTGTTTGTGACCAATGTGGCCCGCAAGCATGGGCTGGGCCTCATGTGCCATGCTTGTTTCAACTACACTGAACGTTGGACAACATGCCAAACACAAGGTTTCTTGCCATAGGGTAAGAGTTCTGATTTCTGCATCATTTTCAACCCTGGGCAGTGGTTGGAGATAAGGTCTAGGTTCTGGTGCCTGAAAACCGCAGTTGGGAAGAGATGACGACATAAGGCCATGGCGGGTCCGATGTGCTCAGTGTGCGGCCAGCTGTCTGGGTGGGACCAGGAGGTCCAGGCTCAGGCTGGGTCAGAAGGGGAAATAGTGCCCAGGTCAGCCTATATGTTTGGGGTACAGCCGAATGGCGTTCAGGTTGATCCTCATTTGCGGTTTCGGGGTAGCCCTGAGGGCAATGTTTTACTTCTGTAGGGCAGGCAGAGTGCGTCATTGTAGTTCTGGATTGCCCAACTGGAGGGCTTGTGGGCCAGTAGTCTGAGGACGGAGTCTGAGAACCCAAGCTAGGCCTAGGTTTCTGGGTGAGGATATGGCAGGCACAATCTACAGACCTCAATCGAGATCTCGTGCATCTGAAGTCAGGGCAAGGATCAGATGATCGCTCAGGTTGGACTTTCTGCCCTGATGGCCCTTTCTTGAAGGGGGTTGGATCACGAGGACATGGGGGTTTTCCCACGATGGGAGTTGTGAGAAGCTCCAAACTGCAAAGATTCTTCTGCAGGACAATTAAGACCTGTTGGTTGGCTCCAGGCCAACGATTCCGAGCGGGGTTCTAAGGATGGATGGCTGGGTAGCCCACCTCGCATTCCAATGGTCTCCAAGCAACAAGACAGGTGAGATCTGCTGGATGTGGGGGGCAACCGAGGAGGCTGAGTTGAAATGGACTCTCCTGTGGATGTGTCCTAATATGTTTTTGTGTCTATGGAGACCTTGGAATGAAGCGGTGGCCCTGGGACCCTGAAGGGTTCTCCTAAACAGAGGCTTTGACACAGCTCCAACGTGCATGTTTCCCATGTGTAGATGAGATTTGTTCTGATGGGTGAGTCAAGAAACAGCCATATGCTGGTATTGAAATCCAGGCCTCTGAGGAGAGATGCCTGGAAACCAAAGCAATGGATCCGATTAGTGCCTAGGGGCCTGTTCGTTCCTTTTTACCTCTGGGGACATCAGTCTACGGGTCTGAGTGCAGGTAGGTGCTCAGATGGGCTCAGATTGCCCCTGTTTGTCCTGGGAAGCCACAACTATTGGGATGGCCTCAGGGACTTTGGAGGTTATCCTACTAGTAGGGTTGTGGCCATTGGAATGGGCACATACAATTCCCTTGGAGAGGGCAAGTACAGTCCTCAGGTTTTGCTCCAGGGCCCTGAGCCTGTAGGGTGTGTAGGCCAGAGCTGTTTGGACAGTTGTCTGAAAACACAAACTCGGCTTATGTTTTGGGTCATAGGTATGGCAGGACTGATCTACAGACCATGAGGAGAACACTTCGGGATATGAAAAAAGGGCGAGTGTGAGGCTCTTGCTCAAGTTTTTGTCTCTGGATATCGTGTCACACATGGTCGTGAAATTGCCGGGTGACTTCATGGGAAATGGACGAGTCTTACTCTCTGGGGTTTCGGTCCCGTCCAAAGAGTTTGGGGTCATTCTGGGGATGGAAGAAGTCCGTTTTTTTGTTGTTGTTGTCGATTTGTTTCATTTTGTTTTTCAACCTCAGATGTCCCACCAAATGAGGGATTCCAGAGTAGAGCCCTGGGGTGGGGCGACTGGACAACCAGAAATCTGGTTAAAAATTGGGGACTAGGGACATGTCAAGCCCATTATGACATCTAATGGCCCAGCCACTGAGAGGACTTACTAGAGGACAGGACTCACGCTGAGGTCACAATGCGTGTTTATGCTCTCATCGCACGCAAGAATGGGCGGGGCCTCAGGGTGAATGCTGGTTTCTCCTACACTGAACGTTGGACAACATGCCAACCACAAGGTTTCTTGCCATGGGTCAGGAAGAGTTCTGATTTCTGCATCACAGTCACTCGTGGGCAGTGATTGGAGATAAGGTCTAGGTTCTGAAGCCTGAAAACTGAGGTAGGGAAGAGATGATGACCTAAGGCCATGGCGGGTCTGATGTGCTCAGCGTGCGGTCAGCTGTCTGGGTGTTGGTCAGCAGGTCCGGGCTCAGGTTGTGTCAGACAGTGCATTAGTGCCCAGGTTAGACTATATAATTTGGGTACATTCGAGTGCCGTGTAGGTTTATCCTCATTTAAGCTGCCTGGGCTGCTCATTAGGCAATATATTTTTTCTAGAGGGCAGGCAGAGTGCTTCATTGTCGGTCCGGAATTGCCAAACTTGAGGGCTTCGGGGCCAGGAGAGTGAGGACGGAATTCTGAGAACACAAGCTAGATTTCGGATTCAGTGTGAGGGCACGGCAGGTACCCCCTGCAGATCTGAACCAATATCTCATGCATCTGAAGTCAGGGCGAGGATCCGATGTTGGCTCACGTTGGAGTTTCTGTGCATGACGGCCCCTTCATGAAGGGAGCGGAATCTCGAGGCCATGGAGGTTTTCCACGTTGGGAGATGTGGGATGCCCCCTTCAAGGATTCCTTTTGCGGGACAATTGAGACCTCTTGGACAGCTCCAGGACATCCCATATGGAATGACTCCAGAGCACCGTTCCAGGATGGATGCCGGGAAGTCCTCCTCGCCTTCCAATTGTTGCCTAGCAACAAGACAGTTTAGATCTAATGGATCTGCAGGAGCAACCGTGGTGGCTGAGTTGAAATGCACTTTCCAGAGGATGGTTCCTAACGTGTGTTTGTGTCCATGAGGGCCTTGGAATGGGGAGGTGGCACCGGGACCCTGAAGTATTCTCCTAAGCTTTGGCTTAGCTCCCATGCACAAGTTTCCTTGTGGAGACGAGATTTGATCTGATGGGTGCCTCAGGAAATCCCCTCTGCTGGTATTGGAATCCAGGCTTTTGAGGAGACATGCCTGTAAACCAAAGCAATGGATCCGATAATGGCCTCGGGTCCTGTCTGGTTCAATCTTCTTGGTATGAGTGGAGGTAGATGAGTGGAGGTAGATGTTCAGCCGGTATCAACCGCCCTTTTTTGTCCCGGGCGACCTACACTATTGGGATGGCCTCAGAGACTTTGGAGGGTTCTCCTAATTTGTACGATTTTTGACAATGGAATGGGCAGAATTCCCATGGATTGGGTGGGGGCAGTCCTAATGTGTGGCTCCAGGGGCCCCAGCCTGGAGGGAGTGTGGCTCAGGACTTTGAGGACAGAAGAATGAAAACACAAACTCAGCTTAAGTTTGGGGACGTAGGTATGGCACGCCCGATCTACAAACCATGAGAAGAACTCTTCAGGATATGAAGAATGAGCGAGTCTGAGGCGCTTGCTCAGGCTTTTGTCTCTGGATTTTGTTTCAGCGATGGCCGTGGAATGTTGGGGAGGTCTCATGGGCCATGGACGAATCTTCCTCTCTGTGGTTTTGGCCCGATCCCAATTGTTTTTCGTCAATCTGTGGGATGGGAGGACTCCTTTCCGGTTTGTTACCTCAGGTGTCCCACCAAAAGAGGAATTCCAAAGCAGAGCCCTGGGGAAGAGTGAAGGGACAACCCGAACTATGGTTAAAAATTGGGGCCTAGGGGCATGGCAAGCCCAATATGCTGTCTCTTCATATAGGCCCTGAGAGGCCTTACCTGAGGACTGGGCTCAGGCTCAGGGTCACAATGTGTGTTTGTGACCAATGTGGCCCGCAAGCATGGGCTGGGCCTCATGGGCCATGCTTGTTTCAACTACACTGAACGTTGGACAACATGCCAAACACAAGGTTTCTTGCCATGGGGAAAGAGTTCTGATTTCTGCATCATTTCCAAACCTGGGCAGTGGTTGGAGATAAGGTCTAGGTTCTGGAGCCTGAAAACCGCAGTTGGGAAGAGATGACGACCTAAGGCCATGGCGGTTCCGATGTGCTCAGTGTGCGGCCAGCTGTCTGGGTGGGACCAGGAGGTCCAGGCTCAGGCTGGGACAGAAGGGGAAATAGTGCCCAGGTCAGCCTATATGTTTGGGGTACAGCCGAATGGCGTTCAGGTTGATCGTCATTTGCGGTTTCGGGGTAGCCCTGAGGGCAATGTTTTACTTCTGTAGGGCAGGCAGAGTGCGGCATTGTAGTTCTGGATTGCCCAACTGGAGGGCTTGTGGGCCAGTAGTCTGAGGACGGAGTCTGAGAACCCAAGCTAGGCCTAGGTTTCTGGGTGAGGATATGGCAGGCACAATCTACAGACCTCAATCGAGTTCTCGTGCATCTGAAGTCAGGGCAAGGATCAGATGATCGCTCAGGTTGGACTTTCTGCCCTGATGGCCCTTTCTTGAAGGGGGTTGGATCACGAGGACATGGGGGTTTTCCCACGATGGGAGTTGTGAGAAGCTCCAAACTGCAAAGATTCTTCTGCAGGACAATTAAGACCTGTTGGTTGGCTCCAGGCCAACGATTCCGAGCGGGGTTCTAAGGATGGATGGCTGGGTAGCCCACCTCGCATTCCAATGGTCTCCAAGCAACAAGACAGGTGAGATCTGCTGGATGTGGGGGGCAACCGAGGAGGCTGAGTTGAAATGGACTCTCCTGTGGATGTGTCCTAATATGTTTTTGTGTCTATGGAGACCTTGGAATGAAGCGGTGGCCCTGGAACCCTGAAGGGTTCTCCTTAACAGAGGCTTTGACACAGCTCCAACGTGCATGTTTCCCATGTGTAGATGAGATTTGTTCTGATGGGTGAGTCAAGAAACAGCCATATGCTGGTATTGAAATCCAGGCCTCTGAGGAGAGATGCCTGGAAACCAAAGCAATGGATCCGATTAGTGCCTAGGGGCCTGTTCGTTCCTTTTTACCTCTGGGGACATCAGTCTACGGGTCTGAGTGCAGGTAGGTGCTCAGATGGGCTCAGATTGCCCCTGTTTGTCCTGGGAAGCCACAACTATTGGGATGGCCTCAGGGACTTTGGAGGTTATCCTACTAGTAGGGTTGTGGCCATTGGAATGGGCACATTAATTCCCTAGGAGAGGGCAAGTACAGTCCTCAGGTTTGGCTCCAGGGCCCTGAGCCTGTAGGGTGTGTAGGCCAGAGCTGTTTGGACAGTTGTCTGAAAACACAAACTCGGCTTATGTTTTGGGTCATAGGTATGGCAGGACTGATCTACAGACCATGAGGAGAACACTTCGGGATATGAAAAAAGGGCGAGTGTGAGGCTCTTGCTCAAGTTTTTGTCTCTGGATATCGTGTCACACATGGTCGTGAAATGCCGGGTGACTTCATGGGAAATGGACCAGTCTTACTCTCTGGGGTTTCGGTCCCGTCCAAAGAGTTTGGGGTCATTCTGGGGATGGAAGAAGTCCGTTTTTTTGTTGTTGTTGTCGATTTGTTTCATTTTGTTTTTCAACCTCAGATGTCCCACCAAATGAGGGATTCCAGAGTAGAGCCCTGGGGTGGGGCGACTGGACAACCAGAAATCTGGTTAAAAATTGGGGACTAGGGACATGTCAAGCCCATTATGACATCTAATGGCCCAGCCACTGAGAGGACTTACTAGAGGACAGGACTCACGCTGAGGTCACAATGCGTGTTTATGCTCTCATCGCACGCAAGAATGGGCGGGGCCTCAGGGTGAATGCTGGTTTCTCCTACACTGAACGTTGGACAACATGCCAACCACAAGGTTTCTTGCCATGGGTCAGGAAGAGTTCTGATTTCTGCATCACAGTCACTCGTGGGCAGTGATTGGAGATAAGGTCTAGGTTCTGAAGCCTGAAAACTGAGGTAGGGAAGAGATGATGACCTAAGGCCATGGCGGGTCTGATGTGCTCAGCGTGCGGTCAGCTGTCTGGGTGTTGGTCAGCAGGTCCGGGCTCAGGTTGTGTCAGACAGTGCATTAGTGCCCAGGTTAGACTATATAATTTGGGTACATTCGAGTGCCGTGTAGGTTTATCCTCATTTAAGCTGCCTGGGCTGCTCATTAGGCAATATATTTTTTCTAGAGGGCAGGCAGAGTGCTTCATTGTCGGTCCGGAATTGCCAAACTTGAGGGCTTCGGGGCCAGGAGAGTGAGGACGGAATTCTGAGAACACAAGCTAGATTTCGGATTCAGTGTGAGGGCACGGCAGGTACCCCCTGCAGATCTGAACCAATATCTCATGCATCTGAAGTCAGGGCGAGGATCTGACGTTGGCTCAGGTTGGAGTTTCTGTGCATGACGGCCCCTTCATGAAGGGAGCGGAATCTCGAGGCCATGGAGGTTTTCCACGTTGGGAGATGTGGGATGCCCCCTTCAAGGATTCCTTTTGCGGGACAATTGAGACCTGTTGGACAGCTCCAGGACATCCCATATGGAATGACTCCAGAGCACCGTTCGAGGATGGATGCCTGGGAAGTCCGCCTCGCCTTCCAATTGTCCCCTAGCAACAAGACAGTTTAGATCTAATGGATCTGCGGGAGCAACCGTGGTGGCTGAGTTGAAATGCACTTTCCAGAGGATGGGTCCTAACGTGTGTTTGTGTCCATGAGGGCCTTGGAATGGGGAGGTGGCACCGGGACCCTGAAGTATTCTCCTAAGCTTTGGCTTAGCTCCCATGCACAAGATTCCTTGTGGAGACGAGATTTGATCTGATGGGTGCCTCAGGAAATCCCCTCTGCTGGTATTGGAATCCAGGCTTTTGAGGAGACATGCCTGTAAACCAAAGCAATGGATCCGATAATGGCCTCGGGTCCTGTCTGGTTCAATCTTCTTGGTATGAGTGGAGGTAGATGAGTGGAGGTAGATGTTCAGCCGGTATCAACCGCCCTTTTTTGTCCCGGGCGACCTACACTATTGGGATGGCCTCAGGGACTTTGGAGGGTTCTCCTAATTTGTACGATTTTTGACAATGGAATGGGCAGAATTCCCATGGATTGGGTGGGGGCAGTCCTAATGTGTGGCTCCAGGGGCCCCAGCCTGGAGTGAGTGTGGCTCAGGACTTTGAGGACAGAAGACTGAAAACACAAACTCAGCTTAAGTTTGGGGACGTAGGTATGGCACGCCCGATCTACAAACCATGAGAAGAACTCTTCAGGATATGAAGAATGAGCGAGTCTGAGGCGCTTGCTCAGGCTTTTGTCTCTGGATTTTGTTTCAGCGATGGCCGTGGAATGTTGGGGAGGTCTCATGGGCCATGGACGAATCTTCCTCTCTGTGGATTTGGCCCGATCCCAATTGTTTTTCGTCAATCTGTGGGATGGGAGGACTCCTTTCCGGTTTGTTACCTCAGGTGTCCCACCAAAAGAGGAATTCCAAAGCAGAGCCCTGGGGAAGAGTGAAGGGACAATCCGAACTATGGTTAAAAATTGGGGCCTAGGGGCATGGCAAGCCCAATATGCTGTCTCTTCATATAGGCCCTGAGAGGCCTTACCTGAGGACTGGGCTCAGGCTGAGGGTCACAATGTGTGTTTGTGACCAATGTGGCCCGCAAGCATGGGCTGGGCCTCATGGGCCATGCTTGTTTCAACTACACTGAACGTTGGACAACATGCCAAACACAAGGTTTCTTGCCATGGGTAAAGAGTTCTGATTTCTGCATCATTTTAAACCCTGGGCAGTGGTTGGAGATAAGGTCTAGGTTCTGGGCCTGAAAACCGCAGTTGGGAAGAGATGACGACCTAAGGCCATGGCGGGTCCGATGTGCTCAGTGTGCGGCCAGTTGTCTGGGTGGGAACAGGAGGTCCAGGCTCAGGCTGGGTCAGAAGGTGAAATAGTGCCCAGGTCAGCCTATATGTTTGGGGTACAGCCGAATGGCGTTCAGGTTGATCCTCATTTGCGGTTTCGGGGTAGCCCTGAGGGCAATGTTTTACTTCTGTAGGGCAGGCAGAGTGCGGCATTGTAGTTCTGGATTGCCCAACTGGAGGGCTTGTGGGCCAGTAGTCTGAGGACGGAGTCTGAGAACCCAAGCTAGGCCTAGGTTTCTGGGTGAGGATATGGCAGGCACAATCTACAGACCTCAATCGAGATCTCGTGCATCTGAAGTCAGGGCAAGGATCAGACGATCGCTCAGGTTGGACTTTCTGCCCTGATGGCCCTTTCCTGAAGGGGGTTGGATCACGAGGACATGGGGGTTTTCCCACGATGGGAGTTGTGAGAAGCTCCAAACTGCAAAGATTCTTCTGCAGGACAATTAAGACCTGTTGGTTGGCTCCAGGCCAACGATTCCGAGCAGGGTCCTAAGGATGGATGGCTGGGTAGCCCACCTCGCATTCCAATGGTCTCCAAGCAACAAGACAGGTGAGATCTGCTGGATGTGGGGGGCAACCGAGGAGGCTGAGTTGAAATGGACTCTCCTGTGGATGTGTCCTAATATGTTTTTGTGTCTATGGAGACCTTGGAATGAAGCGGTGGCCCTGGGGCCCTGAAGGGTTCTCCTAAACAGAGGCTTTGACACAGCTCCAACGTGCATGTTTCCCATGTGTAGATGAGATTTGTTCTGATGGGTGAGTCAAGAAACAGCCATATGCTGGTATTGAAATCCAGGCCTCTGAGGAGAGATGCCTGGAAACCAAAGCAATGGATCCGATTAGTGCCTAGGGGCCTGTTCGTTCCTTTTTACCTCTGGGGACATCAGTCTACGGGTCTGAGTGCAGGTAGGTGCTCAGATGGGCTCAGATTGCCCCTGTTTGTCCTGGGAAGCCACAACTATTGGGATGGCCTCAGGGACTTTGGAGGTTATCCTACTAGTAGGGTTGTGGCCATTGGAATGGGCACATACAATTCCCTTGGAGAGGGCAAGTACAGTCCTCAGTTTTTGCTCCAGGGCCCTAAGCCTGTAGGGTGTGTAGGCCAGAGTGGTTTGGACAGTTGTCTGAAAACACAAACTCGGCTTATGTTTTGGGTCATAGGTATGGCAGGACTGATCTACAGACCATGAGGAGAACACTTCGGGATATGAAAAAAGGGCGAGTGTGAGGCTCTTGCTCAAGTTTTTGTCTCTGGATATCGTGTCACACATGGTCGTGAAATTGCCGGGTGACTTCATGGGAAATGGACGAGTCTTACTCTCTGGGGGTTCGGTCCCGTCCAAAGAGTTTGGGGTCATTCTGGGGATGGAAGAAGTCCGTTTTTTTGTTGTTGTTGTCGATTTGTTTCATTTTGTTTTTCAACCTCAGATGTCCCACCAAATGAGGGATTCCAGAGTAGAGCCCTGGGGTGGGGCGACTGGACAACCAGAAATCTGGTTAAAAATTGGGGACTAGGGACATGTCAAGCCCATTATGACATCTAATGGTCCAGCAACTGAGAGGACTTACTAGAGGACAGGACTCACGCTGAGGTCACAATGCGTGTTTATGCCCTCGTCGCACTCAGAATGGGCGGGGCCTCAGGGTGAATGCTGGTTTCTCCTACACTGAACGTTGGACAACATGCCAACCACAAGGTTTCTTGCCATGGGTCAGGAAGAGTTCTGATTTCTGCATCACAGTCACCCGTGGGCAGTGATTGGAGATACGGTCTAGGTTCTGAAGCCTGAAAACTGAGGTAGGGAAGAGATGATGACCTAAGGCCATGGCGGGTCTGATGTGCTCAGCGTGCGGTCAGCTGTCTGGGTGTTGGTCAGCAGGTCCGGGCTCAGGTTGTGTCAGACAGTGCATTAGTGCCCAGGTTAGACTATATAATTTGGGTACATTCGAGTGCCGTGTAGGTTTATCCTCATTTAAGCTGCCTGGGCTGCTCATTAGGCAATATATTTTTTCTAGAGGGCAGGCAGAGTGCTTCATTGTCGGTCCGGAATTGCCAAACTTGAGGGCTTCGGGGCCAGGAGAGTGAGGACGGAAGTCTGAGAACACAAGCTAGACTTCGGATTCAGTGTGAGGGCACGGCAGGTACCCCCTGCAGATCTATACCAATATCTCATGCATCTGAAGTCAGGGCGAGGATCCGAAGTTGGTTCAGGTTGGAGTTTCTGTGCATGACGGCCCCTTCATGAAGGGAGCGAAATCACGAGGCCATGGAGGTTTTCCACGTTGGGAGATGTGGGATGCCCCCTTCAAGGATTCCTTTTGCGGGACAATTGAGACCTGTTGGACAGCTCCAGGACATCCCATATGGAATGACTCCAGAGCACCGTTCGAGGATGGATGCCTGGGAAGTCCGCCTCACCTTCCAATTGTCTCCTAGCAACAAGACAGTTTAGATCTAATGGATCTGCGGGAGCACCCGGGGTGGCTGAGTTGAAATGCACTTTCAAGAGGATGGGTCCTAACCTGTGTTTGTGTCCATGAGGGCCTTGGAATGGGGAGGTGGCACCGGGACCCTGAAGTATTCTCCTAAGCTTTGGCTTAGCTCCCATGCACAAGTTTCCTTGTGGAGACGAGATTTGTTCTGATGGGTGCCTCAGGAAATCCTCTCTGCTGGTATTGGAATTCAGGCTTTTGAGGAGACATGCCTGTAAACCAAAGCAATGGACCCGATAATGGCCTCGGGTCCTGTCTGGTTCAATCTTCTTGGTATGAGTGGAGGTAGATGAGTGGAGGTAGATGCTCAGCCGGTATCAACTGCCCTTTTTGTCCCGGGCGACCTACATTATTGGGATGGCCTCAGGGACTTTGGAGGGTTCTCCTAATTTGTACGATTTTTGACAATGGAATGGGCAGAATTCCCATGGATTGGGTGGGGGCAGTCCTAATGTGTGGCTCCAGGGGCCCCAGCCTGGAGGGAGTGTGGCTCAGGACTTTGAGGACAGAAGACTGAAAACACAAACTCAGCTTAAGTTTGGGGACGTAGGTATGGCACGCCCGATCTACAAACCATGAGAAGAACTCTTCAGGATATGAAGAATGAGCTTGTCTGAGGCGCTTGCTCAGGCTTTTGTCTCTGGATTTTGTTTCAGCGATGGCCGTGGAATGTTGGGGAGGTCTCATGGGCCATGGACGAATCTTCCTCTCTGTGGATTTGGCCCGATCCCAATTGTTTTTCGTCAATCTGTGGGATGGGAGGACTCCTTTCAGGTTTGTTACCTCAGGTGTCCCACCAAAAGAGGAATTCCAAAGCAGAGCCCTGGGGAAGAGTGAAGGGACAACCCGACTATGGTTAAAAATTGGGGCCTAGGGGCATGGCAAGCCCAATATGCTGTCTCTTCATATAGGCCCTGAGAGGCCTTACCTGAGGACTGGGCTCAGGCTGAGGGTCACAATGTGTGTTTGTGACCAATGTGGCCCGCAAGATTGGGCTGGGCCTCATGGGCCACGCTTGTTTCAACTACACTGAACGTTGGACAACATGCCAAACACAAGGTTTCTTGCCATGGGGAAAGAGTTCTGATTTCTGCATCATTTTCAACCCTGGGCAGTGGTTGGAGATAAGGTCTAGGTTCTGGTGCCTGAAAACCGCAGTTGGGACGAGATGACTACCTAAGGCCATGGCGGGTCCGATGTGCTCAGTGTGCGGCCAGCTGTCTGGTTGGGACCAGGAGGTCCAGGCTCAGGCTGGGTCAGAAGGGGAAATAGTGCCCAGGTCAGCCTATATGTTTGGGGTACAGCCGAATGGCGTGCAGGTTGATCCTCATTTGCGGTTTCGGGGTAGCCCTGAGGGCAATGTTTTACTTCTGTAGGGCAGGCAGAGTGCGTCATTGTAGTTCTGGATTGCCCAACTGGAGGGCTTGTGGGCCAGTAGTCTGAGGACGGAGTCTGAGAACCCAAGCTAGGCCTAGGTTTCTGGGTGAGGATATGGCAGGCACAATCTACAGACCTCAATCGAGATCTCGTGCATCTGAAGTCAGGGCAAGGATCAGACGATCGCTCAGGTTGGACTTTCTGCCCTGATGGCCCTTTCTTGAAGGGGGTTGGATCACGAGGACATGGGGGTTTTCCCACGATGGGAGTTGTGAGAAGCTCCAAACTGCAAAGATTCTTCTGCAGGACAATTAATACCTGTTGGTTGGCTCCAGGCCAACGATTCCAAGCAGGGTCCTAAGGATGGATGGCTGGGTAGCCCACCTCGCATTCCAATGGTCTCCAAGCAACAAGACAGGTTAGATCTGCTGGATGTGGGGGGCAACCGAGGAGGCTGAGTTGAAATGGACTCTCCTGTGGATGTGTCCTAATATGTTTTTGTGTCTATGGAGACGTTGGAATGAAGCGGTGGCCCTGGGGCCCTGAAGGGTTCTCCTAAACAGAGGCTTTGACACAGCTCCAACGTGCATGTTTCCCATGTGTAGATGAGATTTGTTCTGATGGGTGAGTCAAGAAACAGCCATATGCTGGTATTGAAATCCAGGCCTCTGAGGAGAGATGCCTGGAAACCAAAGCAATGGATCCGATTAGTGCCTAGGGGCCTGTTCGTTCCTTTTTACCTCTGGGGACATCAGTCTACGGGTCTGAGTGCAGGTAGGTGCTCAGATGGGCTCAGATTGCCCCTGTTTGTCCTGGGAAGCCACAACTATTGGGATGGCCTCAGGGACTTTGGAGGTTATCCTACTAGTAGGGTTGTGGCCATTGGAAAGGGCACATACAATTCCCTAGGAGAGGGCAAGTACAGTCCTCAGGTTTGGCTCCAGGGCCCTGAGCCTGTAGGGTGTGTAGGCCAGAGCTGTTTGGACAGTTGTCTGAAAACAGAAACTCGGCTTATGTTTTGGATCATAGATATGGCAGGACTGATCTACAGACCATGAGGAGAACACTTCGGGATATGAAAAAAGGGCGAGTGTGAGGCTCTTGCTCAAGTTTTTGTCTCTGGATATCGTGTCACACATGGTCGTGAAATTGCCGGGTGACTTCATGGGAAATGGACCAGTCTTACTCTCTGGGGGTTCGGTCCCGTCCAAAGAGTTTGGGGTCATTCTGGGGATGGAAGAAGTCCGTTTTTTTGTTGTTGTTTTCGATTTGTTTCATTTTGTTTTTCAACCTCAGACGTCCCACCAAATGACGGATTCCAGAGTAGAGCCCTGGGGTGGGGCGACTGGACAACCAGAAATCTGGTTAAAAATTGGGGACTAGGGACATGTCAAGCCCATTATGACATCTAATGGTCCAGCCACTGAGAGGACTTGCAGAGGACAGGACTCACGCTGAGGTCACAATGCCTGTTTATGCTCTCGTCGCATGCAAGAATGGGCGGGGACTCAGGGTGAATGATGGTTTCTCCTACACTGAACGTTGGACAACATGCCAACCACAAGGTTTCTTGCCATGGGTCAGGAAGAGTTCTGATTTCTGCATCACAGTCACCCGTGGGCAGTGATTGGAGATAAGGTCTAGGTTCTGAAGTCTGAAAACTGAGGTAGGGAAGAGATGATGACCTAAGGCCATGTCGGTTCTGATGTGCTCAGCGTGCAGTCAGCTGTCTGGGTGTTGGTCAGCAGGTCCGGGCTCAGGTTGTGTCAGACAGTGCATTAGTGCCCAGGTTAGACTATATAATTTGGGTACATTTGAGTGCCGTGTAGGTTTATCCTCATTTAAGCTGCCTGGGCTGCTCATTAGGCAATATATTTTTTCTAGAGGGCAGGCAGAGTGCTTCATTGTCGGTCCGGAATTGCCAAACTTGAGGGCTTCTAGGCCAGGAGAGTGAGGACGGAAGTCTGAGAACAGAAGCTAGACTTCGGATTCAGTGTGAGGGCACGCAGGTACCCCCTGCAGATCTGAACCAATATCTCATGCATCTGAAGTCAGGGCGAGGATCCGACATTGGCTCAGGTTGGAGTTTCTGTGCATGACGGCCCCTTCATGAAGGGAGCGGAATCTCGAGGCCATGGAGGTTTTCCACGTTGGGAGATGTGGGATGCCCCCTTCAAGGATTCCTTTTGCGGGACAATTTAGACCTGTTGGACAGCTCCAGGACATCCCATATGGAATGACTCCAGAGCACCGTTCGAGGATGGATGCCTGGGAAGTCCGCCTCGCCTTCCAATTGTCTCCTAGCAACAAGACAGTTTAGATCTAATGGATCTGCGGGAGCACCCGGGGTGGCTGAGTTGAAATGCACTTTCCAGAGGATGGGTCCTAACGTGTGTTTGTGTCCATGAAGGCCTTGGAATGGGGAGGTGGCACCGGGACCCTGAAGTATTCTCCTAAGCTTTGGCTTAGCTCCCATGCACAAGTTTCCTTGTGGAGACGAGATTTGTTCTGATGGGTGCCTCAGGAAATCCTCTCTGCTGGTATTGGAATCCAGGCTTTTGAGGAGACATGCCTGTAAACCAAAGCAATGGATCCGATAATGGCCTCGGGTCCTGTCTGGTTCAATCTTCTTGGTATGAGTGGAGGTAGATGAGTGGAGTTAGATGCTCAGCCGGTATCAACCGCCCTTTTTTGTCCCGGGCGACCTACACTATTGGGATGGCCTCAGGGACTTTGGAGGGTTCTCCTAATTTGTACGATTTTTGACAATGGAATGGGCAGAATTCCCATGGATTGGGTGGGGGCAGTCCTAATGTGTGGCTCCAGGGGCCCCAGCCTGGAGGGAGTGTGTCCCAGGACTTTGAGGACAGAAGACTGAAAACACAAACTCAGCTTAAGTTTGGGGACGTAGGTATGGCACGCCCGATCTACAAACCATGAGAAGAACTCTTCAGGATATGAAGAATGAGCGAGTCTGAGGCGCTTTCTCAGGCTATTGTCTCTGGATTTTGTTTCAGCGATGGCCGTGGAATGTTGGGGAGGTCTCATGGGCCATGGACGAATCTTCCTCTCTGTGGATTTTGCCCGATCCCAATTGTTTTTTGTCAATCTGTGGGATGGGAGGACTCCTTTCAGGTTTGTTACCTCAGGTGTCCCACCAAAAGAGGAATTCCAAAGCAGACCCTGGGGAAGAGTGAAGGGACAACCCGAACTATGGTTAAAAATTGCGGCCTAGGGGCATGGCAAGCCCAATATGCTGTCTCTTCATATAGGCCCTGAGAGGCCTTACCTGAGGACTGGGCTCAGGCTGAGGGTCACAATGTGTGTTTGTGACCAATGTGGCACGCAAGCATGGGCTGGGCCTCATGGGCCACGCGTGTTTCAACTACACTGAACGTTGGACAACATGCCAACCACAAGGTTTCTTGCCATGGGGAAAGAGTTCTGATTTCTGCATCATTTTCAACCCTGGGCAGTGTTTGGAGATAAGGTCTAGGTTCTGGTGCCTGAAAACCGCAGTTGGGAAGAGATGACGACCTAAGGCCATGGCGGGACCGATGTGCTCAGTGTGCGGCCAGCTGTCTTGGTGGGACCAGGAGGTCCAGGCTCAGGCTGGGTCAGAAGGGGAAATAGTGCCCAGGTCAGCCTATATGTTTGGGGTACAGCCGAATGGCGTTCAGGTTGATCCTCATTTGCGGTTTTGGGGTAGCCCTGAGGGCAATGTTTTACTTCTGTAGGGCAGGCAGAGTGCGGCATTGTAGTTCTGGATTGCCCAACTGGAGGGCTTGTGGGCCAGTAGTCTGAGGACGGAGTCTAAGAACCCAAGCTAGGCCTACGTTTCTGGGTGAGGATATGGCAGGCACAATCTACAGACCTCAATCGAGATCTCGTGCATCTGAAGTCAGGGCAAGGATCAGACGATCGCTCAGGTTGGACTTTCTGCCCTGATGGCCCTTTCTTGAAGGGGGTTGGATCACGAGGACATGGGGGTTTTCCCACGATGGGAGTTGTGAGAAGCTCCAAACTGCAAAGATTCTTCTGCAGGACAATTGAGACCTGTTGGTTGGCTCCAGGCCAACGATTCCGAGCGGGGTTCTAAGGATGGATGGCTGGGTAGACCACCTCGCATTCCAATGGTCTCCAAGCAACAAGACAGGTTAGATCTGCTGGATGTGGGGGGCAACCGAGGAGGCTGAGTTGAAATGGACTCTCCTGTGATGTCCTAATATGTTTTTGTGTCTATGGAGACCTTGGAATGAAGCGGTGGCCCTGGGGCCCTGAGGGGTTCTCCTAAACAGAGCCTTTGACACAGCTCCAACGTGCATGTTTCCCATGTGTAGATGAGATTTGTTATGATGGGTGAGTCAAGAAACAGCCATATGCTGGTATTGAAATCCAGGCCTCTGAGGAGAGATGCCTGGAAACCCAAGGAATGGATCCGATTAGTGCCTAGGGGCCTGTTCATTCCTTTTTACCTCTGGGTACATCAGTCTACGGGACTGAGTGCAGGTAGGTGCTCAGATGGGCTCAGATTGCCCCTGTTTGTCCTGGGAAGCCACAACTATTGGGATGGCCACAGGGACTTTGGAGGTTATCCTACTAGTAGGGTTGTGGCCATTAGAATGGGCACATACAATTCCCTTGGAGAGGGCATACAGTCCTCAGGTTTGGCTCCAGGGCCCTGAGCCTGTAGGGTGTGTAGGCCAGAACTGTTTGGACAGTTGTCTGAAAACACAAACTCGGCTTATGTTTTGGGTCATAGGTATGGCAGGACTGATCTACAGACCATGAGGAGAACACTTCGGGATATGAAAAAACGGCGAGTGTGAGGCTCTTGCTCAAGTTTTTGTCTCTGGATATCGTGTCACTCATGGTCGTGAAATTGCCGGGTGACTTCATGGGAAATGGACGAGTCTTACTCTCTGGGGGTTCGGTCCCGTCCAAAGAGTTTGCGGTCATTCTGGGGATGGAAGAAGTCCGTTTTTTTGTTGTTGTTGTCGATTTGTTTCATTTTGTTTTTCAACCTCAGATGTCCCACCAAATGAGGGATTCCATAGTAGAGCCCTGGGGTGGGGCGACTGGACAACCAGAAATCTGGTTAAAAATTGGGGACTAAAGACATGTCAAGCCCATTATGACATCTAATGGTCCAGCCACTGAGAGGACTTACTAGAGGACAGGACTCACGCTGAGGTCACAATGCGTGTTTATGCTCTCGTCGCACTCAAGAATGGGCGGGGCCTCAGGGTGAATGCTGGTTTCTCCTACACTGAACGTTGGACAACATGCCAAGCACAAGGTTTCTTGCCATGGGTCAGGAAGAGTTCTGATTTCTGCATCACAGTCACCCGTGGGCAGTGATTGGAGATAAGGTCTAGGTTCTGAAGTCTGAAAACTGAGGTAGGGAAGAGATGATGACCTAAGGCCATGTCGGTTCTGATGTGCTCAGCGTGCAGTCAGCTGTCTGGGTGTTGGTCAGCAGGTCCGGGCTCAGGTTGTGTCAGACAGTGCATTAGTGCCCAGGTTAGACTATATAATTTGGGTACATTTGAGTGCCGTGTAGGTTTATCCTCATTTAAGCTGCCTGGGCTGCTCATTAGGCAATATATTTTTTCTAGAGGGCAGGCAGAGTGCTTCATTGTCGGTCCGGAATTGCCAAACTTGAGGGCTTCTAGGCCAGGAGAGTGAGGACGGAAGTCTGAGAACAGAAGCTAGACTTCGGATTCAGTGTGAGGGCACGCAGGTACCCCCTGCAGATCTGAACCAATATCTCATGCATCTGAAGTCAGGGCGAGGATCCGACATTGGCTCAGGTTGGAGTTTCTGTGCATGACGGCCCCTTCATGAAGGGAGCGGAATCTCGAGGCCATGGAGGTTTTCCACGTTGGGAGATGTGGGATGCCCCCTTCAAGGATTCCTTTTGCGGGACAATTTAGACCTGTTGGACAGCTCCAGGACATCCCATATGGAATGACTCCAGAGCACCGTTCGAGGATGGATGCCTGGGAAGTCCGCCTCGCCTTCCAATTGTCTCCTAGCAACAAGACAGTTTAGATCTAATGGATCTGCGGGAGCACCCGGGGTGGCTGAGTTGAAATGCACTTTCCAGAGGATGGGTCCTAACGTGTGTTTGTGTCCATGAAGGCCTTGGAATGGGGAGGTGGCACCGGGACCCTGAAGTATTCTCCTAAGCTTTGGCTTAGCTCCCATGCACAAGTTTCCTTGTGGAGACGAGATTTGTTCTGATGGGTGCCTCAGGAAATCCTCTCTGCTGGTATTGGAATCCAGGCTTTTGAGGAGACATGCCTGTAAACCAAAGCAATGGATCCGATAATGGCCTCGGGTCCTGTCTGGTTCAATCTTCTTGGTATGAGTGGAGGTAGATGAGTGGAGTTAGATGCTCAGCCGGTATCAACCGCCCTTTTTTGTCCCGGGCGACCTACACTATTGGGATGGCCTCAGGGACTTTGGAGGGTTCTCCTAATTTGTACGATTTTTGACAATGGAATGGGCAGAATTCCCATGGATTGGGTGGGGGCAGTCCTAATGTGTGGCTCCAGGGGCCCCAGCCTGGAGGGAGTGTGTCCCAGGACTTTGAGGACAGAAGACTGAAAACACAAACTCAGCTTAAGTTTGGGGACGTAGGTATGGCACGCCCGATCTACAAACCATGAGAAGAACTCTTCAGGATATGAAGAATGAGCGAGTCTGAGGCGCTTTCTCAGGCTATTGTCTCTGGAT
The DNA here is from genome assembly GCF_964662115.1 of Mustela nivalis. Lineage (NCBI taxonomy): Eukaryota > Metazoa > Chordata > Mammalia > Carnivora > Mustelidae > Mustela > Mustela nivalis. The sequence goes on along the minus strand of NW_028136480.1, from coordinate 607,008 downwards.
TTTGTTTCAGCGATGGCCGTGGAATGTTGGGGAGGTCTCATGGGCCATGGACGAATCTTCCTCTCTGTGGATTTTGCCCGATCCCAATTGTTTTTTGTCAATCTGTGGGATGGGAGGACTCCTTTCAGGTTTGTTACCTCAGGTGTCCCACCAAAAGAGGAATTCCAAAGCAGACCCTGGGGAAGAGTGAAGGGACAACCCGAACTATGGTTAAAAATTGCGGCCTAGGGGCATGGCAAGCCCAATATGCTGTCTCTTCATATAGGCCCTGAGAGGCCTTACCTGAGGACTGGGCTCAGGCTGAGGGTCACAATGTGTGTTTGTGACCAATGTGGCACGCAAGCATGGGCTGGGCCTCATGGGCCACGCGTGTTTCAACTACACTGAACGTTGGACAACATGCCAACCACAAGGTTTCTTGCCATGGGGAAAGAGTTCTGATTTCTGCATCATTTTCAACCCTGGGCAGTGTTTGGAGATAAGGTCTAGGTTCTGGTGCCTGAAAACCGCAGTTGGGAAGAGATGACGACCTAAGGCCATGGCGGGACCGATGTGCTCAGTGTGCGGCCAGCTGTCTTGGTGGGACCAGGAGGTCCAGGCTCAGGCTGGGTCAGAAGGGGAAATAGTGCCCAGGTCAGCCTATATGTTTGGGGTACAGCCGAATGGCGTTCAGGTTGATCCTCATTTGCGGTTTCGGGGTAGCCCTGAGGGCAATGTTTTACTTCTGTAGGGCAGGCAGAGTGCGGCATTGTAGTTCTGGATTGCCCAACTGGAGGGCTTGTGGGCCAGTAGTCTGAGGACGGAGTCTAAGAACCCAAGCTAGGCCTACGTTTCTGGGTGAGGATATGGCAGGCACAATCTACAGACCTCAATCGAGATCTCGTGCATCTGAAGTCAGGGCAAGGATCAGACGATCGCTCAGGTTGGACTTTCTGCCCTGATGGCCCTTTCTTGAAGGGGGTTGGATCACGAGGACATGGGGGTTTTCCCACGATGGGAGTTGTGAGAAGCTCCAAACTGCAAAGATTCTTCTGCAGGACAATTGAGACCTGTTGGTTGGCTCCAGGCCAACGATTCCGAGCGGGGTTCTAAGGATGGATGGCTGGGTAGACCACCTCGCATTCCAATGGTCTCCAAGCAACAAGACAGGTTAGATCTGCTGGATGTGGGGGGCAACCGAGGAGGCTGAGTTGAAATGGACTCTCCTGTGATGTCCTAATATGTTTTTGTGTCTATGGAGACCTTGGAATGAAGCGGTGGCCCTGGGGCCCTGAGGGGTTCTCCTAAACAGAGCCTTTGACACAGCTCCAACGTGCATGTTTCCCATGTGTAGATGAGATTTGTTATGATGGGTGAGTCAAGAAACAGCCATATGCTGGTATTGAAATCCAGGCCTCTGAGGAGAGATGCCTGGAAACCCAAGGAATGGATCCGATTAGTGCCTAGGGGCCTGTTCATTCCTTTTTACCTCTGGGTACATCAGTCTACGGGACTGAGTGCAGGTAGGTGCTCAGATGGGCTCAGATTGCCCCTGTTTGTCCTGGGAAGCCACAACTATTGGGATGGCCACAGGGACTTTGGAGGTTATCCTACTAGTAGGGTTGTGGCCATTAGAATGGGCACATACAATTCCCTTGGAGAGGGCATACAGTCCTCAGGTTTGGCTCCAGGGCCCTGAGCCTGTAGGGTGTGTAGGCCAGAACTGTTTGGACAGTTGTCTGAAAACACAAACTCGGCTTATGTTTTGGGTCATAGGTATGGCAGGACTGATCTACAGACCATGAGGAGAACACTTCGGGATATGAAAAAACGGCGAGTGTGAGGCTCTTGCTCAAGTTTTTGTCTCTGGATATCGTGTCACTCATGGTCGTGAAATTGCCGGGTGACTTCATGGGAAATGGACGAGTCTTACTCTCTGGGGGTTCGGTCCCGTCCAAAGAGTTTGCGGTCATTCTGGGGATGGAAGAAGTCCGTTTTTTTGTTGTTGTTGTCGATTTGTTTCATTTTGTTTTTCAACCTCAGATGTCCCACCAAATGAGGGATTCCATAGTAGAGCCCTGGGGTGGGGCGACTGGACAACCAGAAATCTGGTTAAAAATTGGGGACTAAAGACATGTCAAGCCCATTATGACATCTAATGGTCCAGCCACTGAGAGGACTTACTAGAGGACAGGACTCACGCTGAGGTCACAATGCGTGTTTATGCTCTCGTCGCACTCAAGAATGGGCGGGGCCTCAGGGTGAATGCTGGTTTCTCCTACACTGAACGTTGGACAACATGCCAAGCACAAGGTTTCTTGCCATGGGTCAGGAAGAGTTCTGATTTCTGCATCACAGTCACCCGTGGGCAGTGATTGGAGATAAGGTCTAGGTTCTGAAGCCTGAAAACTGAGGTAGGGAAGAGATGATGACCTAAGGCCATGGCGGGACTGATGTGCTCAGCGTGCGGTCAGCTGTCTGGGTGTTGGTCAGCAGGTCCAGGCTCAGGTTGTGTCAGACAGTGCATTAGTGCCCAGGTTAGACTATATAATTTGGGTACATTCGAGTGCCGTGTAGGTTTATCCTCATTTAAGCTGCCTGGGCTGCTCATTAGGCAATATATTTTTTCTAGAGGGCAGGCAGAGTGCTTCATTGTCGGTCCGGAATTGCCAAACTTGAGGGCTTCGGGGCCAGGAGAGTGAGGACGGAAGTCTGAGAACACAAGCTAGACTTCGGATTCAGGGTGAGGGCACGGCAGGTACCCCCTGCAGATCTGAACCAATATCTCATGCATCTGAAGTCAGGGCGAGGATCCGACGTTGGCTCAGGTTGGAGTTTCTGTGCATGACGGCCCCTTCATGAAGGGAGCGGAATCTCGAGGCCATGGAGGTTTTCCACGTTGGGAGATGTGGGATGCCCCCTTCAAGGATTCCTTCTGCGGGACAATTGAGACCTGTTGGACAGCTCCAGGACATCCCATATGGAATGACTCCAGAGCACCGTTCGAGGATGGATGCCTGGGAAGTCCGCCTCGCCTTCCAATTGTATCCTAGCAACAAGACAGTTTAGATCTAATGGATCTGCGGGAGCAACCGGGGTGGCTGCGTTGAAATGCACTTTCCAGAGAATGGGTCCTAACGTGTGTTTGTGTCCATGAGGGCCTTGGAATGGGGAGGTGGCACCGGGACCCTGAAGTATTCTCCTAAGCTTTGGCTTAGCTCCCATGCACAAGTTTCCTTGGGGAGACGAGATTTGTTCTGATGGGTGCCTCAGGAAATCCCCTCTGCTGGTATTGGAATCCAGGCTTTTGAGGTGACATGCCTGTAAACCAAAGCAATGGATCCGATAATGGCCTCGGGTCCTGTCTGGTTCAATCTTATTGGTATGAGTGGAGGTAGATGAGTGGAGGTAGATGCTCAGCCGGTATCAACCGCCCTTTTTTGTCCCGGGCGACCTACACTATTGGGATGGCCTAAGGGACTTTGGAGGGTTCTCCTAATTTGTACGATTTTTGACAATGGAAAGGGCAGAATTCCCATGGATTGGGTGGGGGCAGTCCTAATGTGTGGCTCCAGGGGCCCCAGCCTGGAGGGAGTGTGGCCCAGGACTTTGAGGACAGAAGACTGAAAACACAAACTCAGCTTAAGTTTGGGGACGTAGGTATGGCACGCCCGATCTACAAACCATGAGAAGAACTCTTCAGGATATGAAGAATGAGCGAGTCTGAGGCGCTTGCTCAGGCTTTTGTCTCTGGATTTTGTTTCAGCGATGGCCTTGGAATGTTGGGGAGGTCTCATGGGCCATGGACGAATCTTCCTCTCTGTGGATTTGGCCCGATCCCAATTGTTTTTCGTCAATCTGTGGGATGGGAGGACTCCTTTCAGGTTTGTTACCTCAGGTGTCCCACCAAAAGAGGAATTCTAAAGCAGAGCCCTGGGGAAGAGTGAAGGGACAACTCGAACTATGGTTAAAAATTGGGGCCTAGGGGCATGGCAAGCCCAATATGCTGTCTCTTCATATAGGCCCTGAGAGGCCTTACCTGAGGACTGGGCTCAGGCTGAGGGTCACAATGTGTGTAGTGACCAATGTGGCCGGCAAGCATGGGCTGGGCCTCAAGGGCCACGCTTGTTACAACTACACTGAACGTTGGACAACATGCCAACCACAAGGTTTCTTGCCATGGGGAAAGAGTTCTGATTTCTGCATCATTTTCAACCCTGGGCAGTGGTTGGAGATAAGGTCTAGGTTCTGGAGCCTGAAAACCGCAGTTGGGAAGAGATGACGACCTAAGGCCATGGCGGGTCCGATGTGCTCAGTGTGCGGCCAGCTGTCTGGGTGGGACCAGGTGGTCCAGGCTCAGGCTGGGTCAGAAGGGGAAATAGTGCCCAGGTCAGCCTATATGTTTGGGGTACAGCCGAATGGCGTGCAGGTTGATCCTCATTTGCGGTTTCGGGGTAGCCCTGAGGGCAATGTTTTACTTCTGTAGGGCAGGCAGAGTGCGGCATTGTAGTTCTGGATTGCCCAACTGGAGGGCTTGTGGGCCAGTAGTCTGAGGACGGAGTCTGAGAACCCAAGCTAGGCCTAGGTTTCTGGGTGAGGATATGGCAGGCACAATCTACAGACCTCAATCGAGATCTCGTGCATCTGAAGTCAGGGCAAGGATCAGACGATCGCTCAGGTTGGACTTTCTGCCCTGATGGCCCTTTCTTGAAGGGGGTTGGATCACGAGGACATGGGGGTTTTCGCACGATGGGACTTGTGAGAAGCTCCAAACTGCAAAGATTCTTCTGCAGGACAATTGAGACCTGTTGGTTGGCTCCAGGACAACGATTCCGAGCAGGGTTCTAAGGATGGATGGCTGGGTAGCCCACCTCGCATTCCATTTGTCTCCAAGCAACAAGACAGGTTAGATCTGCTGGATGTGGGGGGCAACCGAGGAGGCTGAGTTGAAATGGACTCTCCTGTGGTTGTGTCCTAATATGTTTTTGTGTCTATGGAGACCTTGGAATGAAGCGGTGGCCCTGGGGCCCTGAAGGGTTCTCCTAAACAGAGGCTTTGACACAGCTCCAACGTGCATGTTTCCCATGTGTAGATGAGATTTGTTCTGATGGGTGAGTCAAGAAACAGCCATATGCTGGTATTGAAATCCAGGCCTCTGAGGAGAGATGCCTGGAAACCAAAGCAATGGATCCGATTAGTGCCCTGGGGCCTGTTCGTACCTTTTTACCTCTGGGGACATCAGTCTACGGGTCTGAGTGCAGGTAGGTGCTCAGATGGGCTCAGATTGCCCCTGTTTGTCCTGGGAAGCCACAACTATAGGGATGGCCTCAGGGACTTTGGAGGTTATCCTACTAGTAGGGTTGTGGCCATTGGAATGGGCACATACATTTCCCTTGGAGAGGGCAAGTACAGTCCTCAGGTTTGGCTCCAGGGCCCTGAGCCTGTAGGGTGTGTAGGCCAGAGCTGTTTGGACAGTTGTCTGAAAACACAAACTCGGCTTATGTTTTGGGTCATAGGTATGGCAGGACTGATCTACAGACCATGAGGAGAACACTTCGGGATATGAAAAAAGGGCGAGTGTGAGGCTCTTGCTCAAGTTTTTGTCTCTGGATATCGTGTCACTCATGGTCGTGAAATTGCCGGGTGACTTCATGGGAAATGGACGAGTCTTACTCTCTGGGGGTTCGGTCCCGTCCAAAGAGTTTGGGGTCATTCTGGGGATGGAAGTAGTCCGTTTTTTTGTTGTTGTCGATTTGTTTCATTTTGTTTTTCAACCTCAGATGTCCCACCAATGGAGGGATTCCAGAGTACAGCCCTGGGGTGGGGCGACTGGACAACCAGAAATCTGGTTAAAAATTGGGGACTAGGGACATGTCAAGCCCATTATGACATCTAATGGTCCAGCCACTGAGAGGACTTACTAGAGGACAGGACTCACGCTGAGGTCACAATGCGTGTTTATGCTCTCGTTGCACGCAAGAATGGGCGGGGCCTCAGGGTGAATGCTGGTTTCTCCTACACTGAACGTTGGACAACATGCCAACCACAAGGTTTCTTACCATGGGTCAGGTAGAGTTCTGATTTCTGCATCACAGTCACCCGTGGGCAGTGATTGGAGATAAGGTCTAGATTCTGAAGCCTGAAAACTGAGGTAGGGAAGAATTGATGACCTAAGGCCATGGCGGGTCTGATGTGCTCAGCGTGCGGTCAGCTGTCTGGGTGTTGGTCAGCAGGTCCGGGCTCAGGTTGTGTCAGACAGTGCATTAGTGCCCAGGTTAGACTATATAATTTGGGTACATTCGAGTGCCGTGTAGGTTTATCCTCATTTAAGCTGCCTGGGCTGCTCATTAGGCAATATATTTTTTCTATAGGGCAGGCAGAGTGCTTCATTGTCTGTCCGGAATTGCCAAACTTGAGGGCTTCGGGGCCAGGAGAGTGAGGACGGAAGTCTGAGAACACAAGCTAGACTTCGGATTCAGGGTGAGGGCACGGCAGGTACCCCCTGCAGATCTGAACCAATATCTCATGCATCTGAAGTCAGGGCGAGGATCCGACGTTGGCTCAGGTTGGAGTTTCTGTGCATGACGGCCCCTTCATGAAGGGAGCGGAATCTCGAGGCCATGGAGGTTTTCCACGTTGGGAGATGTGGGATGCCCCCTTCAAGGATTCCTTCTGCGGGACAATTGAGACCTGTTGGAAAGCTCCAGGACATCCCATATGGAATGACTCCAGAGCACCGTTCGAGGATGGATGCCTGGGACGTCCGCCTCGCCTTCCAATTGTATCCTAGCAACAAGACAGTTTAGATCTAATGGATCTGCGGGAGCAACCGGGGTGGCTGCGTTGAAATGCACTTTCCAGAGGATGGGTCCTAACGTGTGTTTGTGTCCATGAGGGCCTTGGAATGGGGAGGTGGCACCGGGACCCTGAAGTATTCTCCTAAGCTTTGGCTTAGCTCCCATGCACAAGTTTCCTTGTGGAGACGAGATTTGTTCTGATGGGTGCCTCAGGAAATCCCCTCTGCTGGTATTGGAATCCAGGCTTTTGAGGAGACATGCCTGTAAACCAAAGCAATGGATCCGATAATGGCCTCGGGTCCTGTCTGGTTCAATCTTCTTGGTATGAGTGGAGGTAGATGAGTGGAGGTAGATGCTCAGCCGGTATCAACCGCCCTTTTTTGTCCCGGGCGACCTACACTATTGGGATGGCCTAAGGGACTTTGGAGGGTTCTCCTAATTTGTACGATTTTTGACAATGGAAAAGGCAGAATTCCCATGGATTGGGTGGGGGCAGTCCTAATGTGTGGCTCCAGGGGCCCCAGCCTGGAGGGAGTGTGGCCCAGGACTTTGAGGACAGAAGACTGAAAACACAAACTCAGCTTAAGTTTGGGGACGTAGGTATGGCACGCCCGATCTACAAACCATGAGAAGAACTCTTCAGGATATGAAGAATGAGCGAGTCTGAGGCGCTTGCTCAGGCTTTTGTCTCTGGATTTTGTTTCAGCGATGGCCTTGGAAAGTTGGGGAGGTCTCATGGGCCATGGACGAATCTTCCTCTCTGTGGATTTGGCCCGATCCCAATTGTTTTTCGTCAATCTGTGGGATGGGAGGACTCCTTTCAGGTTTGTTACCTCAGGTGTCCCACCAAAAGAGGAATTCTAAAGCAGAGCCCTGGGGAAGAGTGAAGGGACAACCCGAACTATGGTTAAAAATTGGGGCCTAGGGGCATGGCAAGCCCAATATGCTGTCTCTTCATATAGGCCCTGAGAGGCCTTACCTGAGGACTGGGCTCAGGCTGAGGGTCACAATGTGTGTAGTGACCAATGTGGCCGGCAAGCATGGGCTGGGCCTCAAGGGCCACGCTTGTTACAACTACACTGAACGTTGGACAACATGCCAACCACAAGGTTTCTTGCCATGGGGAAAGAGTTCTGATTTCTGCATCATTTTCAACCCTGGGCAGTGGTTGGAGATAAGGTCTAGGTTCTGGAGCCTGAAAACCGCAGTTGGGAAGAGATGACGACCTAAGGCCATGGCGGGTCCGATGTGCTCAGTGTGCGGCCAGCTGTCTGGGTGGGACCAGGTGGTCCAGGCTCAGGCTGGGTCAGAAGGGGAAATAGTGCCCAGGTCAGCCTATATGTTTGGGGTACAGCCGAATGGCGTGCAGGTTGATCCTCATTTGCGGTTTCGGGGTAGCCCTGAGGGCAATGTTTTACTTCTGTAGGGCAGGCAGAGTGCGGCATTGTAGTTCTGGATTGCCCAACTGGAGGGCTTGTGGGCCAGTAGTCTGAGGACGGAGTCTGAGAACCCAAGCTAGGCCTAGGTTTCTGGGTGAGGATATGGCAGGCACAATCTACAGACCTCAATCGAGATCTCGTGCATCTGAAGTCAGGGCAAGGATCAGACGATCGCTCAGGTTGGACTTTCTGCCCTGATGGCCCTTTCTTGAAGGGGGTTGGATCACGAGGACATGGGGGTTATCGCACGATGGGACTTGTGAGAAGCTCCAAACTGCAAAGATTCTTCTGCAGGACAATTGACACCTGTTGGTTGGCTCCAGGCCAACGATTCCGAGCAGGGTTCTAAGGATGGATGGCTGGGTAGCCCACCTCGCATTCCATTTGTCTCCAAGCAACTCGACAGGTTAGATCTGCTGGATGTGGGGGGCAACCGAGGAGGCTGAGTTGAAATGGACTCTCCTGTGGTTGTGTCCTAATATGTTTTTGTGTCTATGGAGACCTTGGAATGAAGCGGTGGCCCTGGGGCCCTGAAGGGTTCTCCTAAACAGAGGCTTTGACACAGCTCCAACGTGCATGTTTCCCATGTGTAGATGAGATTTGTTCTGATGGGTGAGTCAAGAAACAGCCATATGCTGGTATTGAAATCCAGGCCTCTGAGGAGAGATGCCTGGAAACCAAAGCAATGGATCCGATTAGTGCCCTGGGGCCTGTTCGTACCTTCTTACCTCTGGGGACATCAGTCTACGGGTCTGAGTGCAGGTAGGTGCTCAGATGGGCTCAGATTGCCCCTGTTTGTCCTGGGAAGCCACAACTATAGGGATGGCCTCAGGGACTTTGGAGGTTATCCTACTAGTAGGGTTGTGGCCATTGGAATGGGCACATACATTTCCCTTGGAGAGGGCAAGTACAGTCCTCAGGTTTGGCTCCAGGGCCCTGAGCCTGTAGGGTGTGTAGGCCAGAGCTGTTTGGACAGTTGTCTGAAAACACAAACTCGGCTTATGTTTTGGGTCATAGGTATGGCAGGACTGATCTACAGACCATGAGGAGAACACTTCGGGATATGAAAAAAGGGCGAGTGTGAGGCTCTTGCTCAAGTTTTTGTCTCTGGATATCGTGTCACTCATGGTGGTGAAATTGCCGGGTGACTTCATGGGAAATGGACGAGTCTTACTCTCTGGGGGTTCGGTCCCGTCCAAAGAGTTTGGGGTCATTCTGGGGATGGAAGTAGTCCGTTTTTTTGTTGTTGTCGATTTGTTTCATTTTGTTTTTCAGCCTCAGATGTCCCACCAAATGAGGGATTCCAGAGTACAGCCCTGGGGTGGGGCGACTGGACAACCAGAAATCTGGTTAAAAATTGGGGACTAGGGACGTGTCAAGCCCATTATGACATCTAATGGTCCAGCCACTGAGAGGACTTACTAGAGGACAGGACTCACGCTGAGGTCACAATGCGTGTTTATGCTCTCGTCGCACGCAAGAATGGGCGGGGCCTCAGGGTGAATGCTGGTTTCTCCTACACTGAACGTTGGACAACATGCCAACCACAAGGTTTCTTGCCATGGGTCAGGTAGAGTTCTGATTTCTGCATCACAGTCACACGTGGGCAGTGATTGGAGATAAGGTCTAGGTTCTGAAGCCTGAAAACTGAGGTAGGGAAGAGATGATGACCTAAGGCCATGGCGGGTCTGATGTGCTCAGCGTTCGGTCAGCTGTCTGGGTGTTGGTCAGTAGGTCCGGGCTCAGGTTGTGTCAGACAGTGCATTAGTGCCCAGGTTAGACTATATAATTTGGGTACATTCGAGTGCCGTGTAGGTTTATCCTCATTTAAGCTGCCTGGGCTGCTCATTAGGCAATATATTTTTTCTAGAGGGCAGGCAGAGTGCTTCATTGTCGGTCCGGAATTGCCAAACTTGAGGGCTTCGGGGCCAGGAGAGTGAGGACGGAAGTCTGAGAACACAAGCTAGACTTCGGATTCAGGGTGAGGGCACGGCAGGTACCCCCTGCAGATCTGAACCAATATCTCATGCATCTGAAGTCAGGGCGAGGATCCCACGTTGGCTCAGGTTGGAGTTTCTGTGCATGACGGCCCCTTCATGAAGGGAGCGGAATCTCGAGGCCATGGAGGTTTTCCACTTTGGGAGATGTGGTATGCCCCCTTCAAGGATTCCTTCTGCGGGACAATTGAGACATGTTGGACAGCTCCAGGACATCCCATATGGAATGACTCCAGAGCACCGTTCGAGGATGGATGCCTGGGAAGTCCGCCTCGCCTTCCAATTGTCTCCTAGCAACAAGACAGTTTAGATCTAATGGATCTGCGGAGCAACCGGGGTGGCTGAGTTGAAATGCACTTTCCAGTGGATGGGTCCTAACGTGTGTTTGTGTCCATGAGGGCCTTGGAATGGGGAGGTGGCACCGGGACCCTGAAGTATTCTCCTAAGCTTTGGCATAGCTCCCATGCACAAGTTTCCTTGTGGAGACGAGATTTGTTCTGATGGGTGCCTCAGGAAATCCCCTCTGCTGGTATTGGAATCCAGGCTTTTGAGGAGACATGCCTGTAAACCAAAGCAATGGATCCGATAATGGCCTCGGGTCCTGTCTGGTTCAATCTTCTTGGTATGAGTGGAGGTAGATGAGTGGAGGTAGATGCTCAGACGGTATCAACGGCCCTTTTTTGTCCCGGGCGACCTACACTATTGGGATGGCCCCAGGGACTTTGGAGGGTTCTCCTAATTTGTACGATTTTTGACAGTGGAATGGGCAGAATTCCCATGCATTGGGTGGGGGCAGTCCTAATGTGTGGCTCCAGGGGCCCCAGCCTGGAGGGAGTGTGGCCCAGGACTTTGAGGACAGAAGACTGAAAACACAAACTCAGCTTAAGTTTGGGGACGTAGGTATGGCACGCCCGATCTACAAACCATGAGAAGAACTCTTCAGGATATGAAGAATGAGCGAGTCTGAGGCGCTTGCTCAGGCTTTTGTCTCTGGATTTTGTTTCAGCGATGGCCGTGGAATGTTGGGGAGGTCTCATGGGCCATGGACGAATCTTCCTCTCTTTGGATTTGGCCCGATACCAATTGTTTTTCGTCAATCTGTGGGTTGGGAGGACTCCTTTCATGTTTGTTACCTCAGGTGTCCCACCAAAAGAGGAATTCCAAAGCAGAGCCCTGGGGAAGAGTGAAGGGACAACTCGAACTATGGTTAAAAATTGGGGCCTAGGGGCATGGCAAGCCCAATATGCTGTATCTTCATATAGGCCCTGAGAGGCCTTACCTGAGGACTGGGCTCAGGCTGAGGGTCACAATGTGTGTAGTGACCAATGTGGCCGGCAAGCATGGGCTGGGCCTCAACGGCCACGCTTGTTACAACTACACTGAACGTTGGACAACATGCCAACCACAAGGTTTCTTGCCATGGGGAAAGAGTTCTGATTTCTGCATCATTTTCAACCCTGGGCAGTGGTTGGAGATAAGGTCTAGGTTCTGGAGCCTGAAAACCGCAGTTGGGAAGACATGACGACCTAAGGCCATGGCGGGTCCGATATGCTCAGTGTGCGGCCAGCTGTCTGGGTGGGACCAGGTGGTCCAGGCTCAGGCTGGGTCAGAAGGGGAAATAGTGCCCAGGTCAGCCTATATGTTTGGGGTACAGCCGAATGGCGTGCAGGTTGATCCTCATTTGCGGTTTCGGGGTAGCCCTGAGGGCAATGTTTTACTTCTGTAGGGCAGGCAGAGTGCGGCATTGTAGTTCTGGATTGCCCAACTGGAGGGCTTGTGGGCCAGTAGTCTGAGGACGGAGTCTGAGAACCCAAGCTAGGCCTAGGTTTCTGGGTGAGGATATGGCAGGCACAATCTACAGACCTCAATCGAGATCTCGTGCATCTGAAGTCAGGGCAAGGATCAGACGATCGCTCAGCTTGGACTTTCTGCCCTGATGGCCCTTTCTTGAAGGGGGTTGGATCATGAGGACATGGGGGTTTTCTCACGATGGGAGTTGTGAGAAGCTCCAAACTGCAAAGATTCTTCTGCAGGACAATTGAGACCTGTTGGTTGGCTCCAGGCCAACGATTCCGAGCAGGGTTCTAAGGATGGATGGCTGGGTAGCTCACCTCGCATTCCAATTGTCTCCAAGCAACAAGACAGGTTAGATCTGATGGATGTGGGGGGCAACCGAGGAGGCTGAGTTGAAATGGACTCTCCTGTGGTTGTGTCCTAATATGTTTTTGTGTCTATGGAGACCTTGGAATGAAGCGGTGGCCCTGGGGCCCTGAAGGGTTCTCCTAAACAGAGGCTTTGACACAGCTCCAACGTGCATGTTTCCCATGTGTAGATGAGATTTGTTCTGATGGGTGAGTCAAGAAACAGCCATATGCTGGTATTGAAATCCAGGCCTCTGAGGAGAGATGCCTGGAAACCAAAGCAATGGATCCGATTAGTGCCTAGGGGCCTGTTCGTACCTTTTTACCACTGGGGATATCAGTCTACGGGTCTGAGTGCAGGTAGGTGCTCAGATGGGCTCAGATTGCCCCTGTTTGTCCTGGGAAGCCACAACTATTGGGATGGCCTCAGGGACTTTGGAGGTTATCCTACTAGTAGGGTTGTGGCCATTGGAATGGGCACATACATTTCCCTTGGAGAGGGCAAGTACAGTCCTCAGGTTTGGCTCCAGGGCCCTGAGCCTGTAGGGTGTGTAGGCCAGACCTGTTTGGACAGTTGTCTGAAAACACAAACTCGGCTTATGTTTTGGGTCATAGGTATGGCAGGACTGATTTACAGACCATGAGGAGAACACTTCGGGATATGAAAAAAGGTCGAGTGTGAGGCTCTTGCTCAAGTTTTTGTCTCTGGATATCGTGTCACTCATGGTCGTGAAATTGCCGGGTGACTTCATGGGAAATGGACGAGTCTTACTCTCTGGGGGTTCGGTCCCGTCCAAAGAGTTTGGGGTCATTCTGGGGATGGAAGAAGTCCGTTTTTTTGTTGTTGTCGATTTGTTTCATTTTGTATTTCAACCTCAGATGTCCCACCAAATGAGGGATTCCAGAGTAGAGCCCTGGGGTGGGGCGACTGGACAACCAGAAATCTGGTTAAAAATTGGGGACTAGGGTCATGTCAAGCCCATTATGACATCTAATGGTCCACCCACTGAGAGGACTTACTAGAGGACAGGACTCACGCTGAGGTCACAATGCGTGTTTATGCTCTCATCGCACGCAAGAATGGGCGGGGCCTCAGGGTGAATGCTGGTTTCTCCTACACTGAACGTTGGACAACATGCCAACCACAAGGTTTCTTACCATGGGTCAGGAAGAGTTCTGATTTCTGCATCACAGTCACCCGTGGGCAGTGATTGGAGATAAGGTCTAGGTTCTGAAGCCTGAAAACTGAGGTAGGGAAGAATTGATGACCTAAGGCCATGGCGGGTCTGATGTGCTCAGCGTGCGGTCAGCTGTCTGGGTGTTGGTCAGTAGGTCCGGGCTCAGGTTGTGTCAGACAGTGCATTAGTGCCCAGGTTAGACTATATAATTTGGGTACATTCGAGTGCCGTGTAGGTTTATCCTCATTTAAGCTGCCTGGGCTGCTCATTAGGCAATATATTTTTTCTAGAGGGCAGGCAGAGTGCTTCATTGTCGGTCCGGAATTGCCAAACTTGAGGGCTTCGGGGCCAGGAGAGTGAGGACGGAAGTCTGAGAACACAAGCTAGACTTCGGATTCAGGGTGAGGGCACGGCAGGTACCCCCTGCAGATCTGAACCAATATCTCATGCATCTGAAGTCAGGGCGAGGATCCGACGTTGGCTCAGGTTGGAGTTTCTGTGCATGACGGCCCCTTCATGAAGGGAGCGGAATCTCGAGGCCATGGAGGTTTTCCACGTTGGGAGATGTGGGATGCCCCCTTCAAGGATTCCTTCTGCGGGACAATTGAGACCTGTTGGACAGCTCCAGGACATCTCATATGGAATGACTCCAGAGCACCGTTCGAGGATGGATGCCTGGGAAGTCCGCCTCGCCTTCCAATTGTCTCCTAGCAACAAGACAGTTTATATCTAATGGATCTGCGGGAGCAACCGGGGTGGCTGAGATGAAATGCACTTTCCAGCGGATGGGCCCTAACGTGTGTTTGTGTCCATGAGGGCCTTGGAATAGGGAGGTGGCACCGGGACCCTGAAGTATTCTCCTAAGCTTTGGCATAGCTCCCATGCACAAGTTTCCTTGTGGAGACGAGATTTGTTCTGATGGGTGCCTCAGGAAATCCCCTCTGATGGTATTGGAATCCAGGCTTTTCAAGAGATATGCCTGTAAACCAAAGCAATGGATCCGATAATGGCCTCGGGTCCTGTCTGGTTCAATCTTCTTGGTATGAGTGGAGGTAGATGAGTGGAGGTAGATGCTCAGCCGGTATCAACCGCCCTTTTTTGTCCCGGGCGACCTACACTTGGGATGGCCTCAGGGACTTTGGAGGGTTCTCCTAATTTGTACGATTTTTGACAATGGAATGGGCAGAATTCCCATGGATTGGGTGGGGGCAGTCCTAATGTGTGGCTCCATGGGCCCCAGCCTGGAGGGAGTGTGGCCCAGGACTTTGAGGACAGAAGACTGAAAACACAAACTCAGCTTAAGTTTGGGGACGTAGGTATGGCACGCCCGATCTACAAACCATGAGAAGAACTCTTCAGGATATGCAGAATGAGCGAGTCTGAGGCGCTTGCTCAGGCTTTTGTCTCTGACTTTTGTTTCAGCGATGGCCGTGGAATGTTGGGGAGGTCTCATGGGCCATGGACGAATCTTTCTCTTTGTGGATTTGGCCCGATCCCAATTGTTTTTCGTCAATCTGTGGGATGGGAGGTCTCCTTTCAGGTTTGTTACCTCAGGTGTCCCACCAAAAGAGGAATTCCAAAGCAGAGCCCTGGGGAAGAGTGAAGGGACAACCCGAACTATGGTTAAAAATTGGGGCCTAGGGGCATGGCAAGCCCAATACGCTGTCTCTTCATATAGGCCCTGAGAGGCCTTACCTGAGGACTGGGCTCAGGCTGAGGGTCACAATGTGTGTTTGTGACCAATGTGGCCCGCAAGCATGGGCTGGGCCTCATGGGCCACGCTTGTTTCAACTACACTGAACGTTGGACAACATGCCAACCACAAGGTTTCTTGCCATGGGAAAGAGTTCTGATTTCTGCATCATTTTCAACCCTGGGCAGTGGTTGGAGATAAGGTCTAGCTTCTGGAGCCTGTAAACCGCAGTTGGGAAGAGATGATGACCTAAGGCCATGGCGGGTCCGATGTGCTCAGTGTGCGGCCAGCTGTCTGGGTGGGACCAGGAGGTCCAGGCTCAGGCTGGGTCAGAAGGGGAAATAGTGCCCAGGTCAGCCTATATGTTTGGGGTACAGCCGAATGGCGTGCAGGTTGATCCTCATTTGCGGTTTCGGGGTAGCCCTGAGGGCAATGTTTTACTTCTGTAGGGCAGGCAGAGTGCGGCATTGTAGTTCTGGATTGCCCAACTGGAGGGCTTGTGGGCCAGTAGTCTGAGGACGGAGTCTGAGAACCCAAGCTAGGCCTAGGTTTCTGGGTGAGGATATGGCAGGCACAATCTAAAGACCTCAATCGAGATCTTGTGCATCTGAAGTCAGGGCAAGGTTCAGACGATCACTCAGGTTGGACTTTCTTCCCTGATGGCCCTTTCTTGAAGGTTGTTGGATCACGAGGACATGGGGGTTTTCGCACGATGGGAGTTGTGAGAAGCTCCAAACTGCAAAGATTCTTCTGCAGGACAATTGAGACCTGTTGGTTGGCTCCAGGCCAACGATTCCGAGCAGGGTTCTAAGGATGGATGGCTGGGTAGCCCACCTCGCATTCCAATTGTCTCCAAGCAACAAGACAGGTTAGATCTGCTGGATGTAGGGGGCAAACGAGGAGGCTGAGTGGAAATGGACTCTCCTGTGGATGTGTCCTAATATGTTTTTGTGTCTATGGAGACCTTGGAATGAAGCGGTGGCCCTGGGGCCCTGAAGGGTTCTCCTAAACAGAGGCTTTGACACAGCTCCAACGTGCATGTTTCCCATGTGTAGATGAGATTTGTTCTGATGGGTGAGTCAAGAAACAGCCATATGCTGGTATTGAAATCCAGGCCTCTGAGGAGAGATGCCTGGAAACCAAAGCAATGGATCCGATTAGTGCCTAGGGGCCTGTTCGTTCCTTTTTACCTCTGGGGACATCAGTCTACGGGTCTGAGTGCAGGTAGGTGCTCAGAAGGGCTCAGATTGCCCCTGTTTGTCCTGGGAAGCCACAACTTTTAGGATGGCCTCAGGGACTTTGGAGGTTATCCTATTAGTAGGGTTGTGGCCATTGGAATGGGCACATACAATTCCCTTGGAGAGGGCAAGTACAGTCCTCAGGTTTGGCTCCAGGGCCCTGAGCCTGTAGGGTGTGTAGGCCAGAGCTGTTTGGACAGTTGTCTGAAAACACAAACTCGGCTTATGTTTTGGGTCATAGGTATGGCAGGACTGATCTACAGACCATGAGGAGAACACTTCGGGATATGAAAAAAGGGCGAGTGTGAGGCTCTTGCTCAAGTTTTTTTCTCTGGATATCGTGTCACTCATGGTCGTGAAATTGCCGGGTGACTTCATGGGAAATGGTCGAGTCTTACTCTCTGGGGGTTTGGTCCCGTCCAAAGAGTTTGGGGTCATTCTGGGGATGGAAGAAGTCCGTTTTTTTGTTGTTGTTGTCGATTTGTTTCATTTTGTTTTTCAGCCTCAGATGTCCCACCAAATGAGGGATTCCAGAGTAGAGCCCTGGGGTGGGGCGACTGGACAACCAGAAATCTGGTTAAAAATTGGGGACTAGGGACGTGTCAAGCCCATTATGACATCTAATGGTCCAGCCACTGAGAGGACTTACTAGAGGACAGGACTCACGCTGAGGTCACAATGCGTGTTTATGCTCTCGTCGCACGCAAGAATGGGCGGGGCCTCAGGGTGAATGCTGGTTTCTCCTACACTGAACGTTGGACAACATGCCAAGCACAAGGTTTCTTGCCATGGGTCAGGAAGAGTTCTGATTTCTGCATCACAGTCACCCGTGGGCAGTGATTGGAGATAAGGTCTAGGTTCTGAAGCCTGAAAACTGAGGTAGGGAAGAGATGATGACCTAAGGCCATGGCGGGTCTGATGTGCTCAGCGTTCGGTCAGCTGTCTGGGTGTTGGTCAGCAGGTCCAGGCTCAGGTTGTGTCAGACAGTGCATTAGTGCCCAGGTTAGACTATATAATTTGGGTACATTCGAGTGCCGTGTAGGTTTATCCTCATTTAAGATGCCTGGGCAACTCATTAGGCAATATATTTTTTCTAGAGGGCAGGCAGAGTGCTTCATTGTCGGTCCGGAATTGCCAAACTTGAGGGCTTCGGGGCCAGGAGAGTGAGGACGGAAGTCTGAGAACACAAGCTAGACTTCGGATTCAGGGTGAGGGCACGGCAGGTACCCCCTGCAGATCTGAACCAATATCTCATGCATCTGAAGTCAGGGCGAGGATCCGACGTTGGCTCAGGTTGGAGTTTCTGTGCATGACGGCCCCTTCATGAAGGGAGCGGAATCTCGAGGCCATGGAGGTTTTCCACGTTGGGAGATGTGGTATGCCCCCTTCAAGGATTCCTTCTGCGGGAAAATTGAGACCTGATGGACAGCTCCAGGACATCCCATATGGAATGACTCCAGAGCACCGTTCCAGGATGGATGCCTGGGAAGTCCGCCTCGCCTTCCAATTGTCTCCTAGCAACAAGACAGTTTAGATCAAATGGATCTGCGGGAGCAACCGGGGTGGCTGAGTTGAAATGCACTTTCCAGTGGATGGGTCCTAACGTCTGTTTGTGTCCATGAGGGCCTTGGAACGGGGAGGTGGCACCGGGACCCTGAAGTATTCTCCTAAGCTTTGGCATAGCTCCCATGCACAAGTTTCCTTGTGGAGACGAGATTTGTTCTGATGGGTGCCTCAGGAAATCCCCTCCGCTGGTATTGGAATCCAGGCTTTTGAGGAGACATGCCTGTAAACCAAAGCAATGGATCCGATAATGGCCTCGGGTCCTTTCTGGTTCAATCTTCTTGGTATGAGTGGAGGTAGATGAGTGGAGGTAGATGCTCAGACGGTATCAACGGCCCTTTTTTGTCCCGGGCGACCTACACTATTGGGATGGCCCCAGGGACTTTGGAGGGTTCTCCTAATTTGTACGATTTTTGACAATGGAATGGGCAGAATTCCCATGCATTGGGTGGGGGCAGTCCTAATGTGTGGCTCCAGGGGCCCCAGCCTGGAGGGAGTGTGGCCCATGACTTTGAGGACAGAAGACTGAAAACACAAACTCAGCTTAAGTTTGGGGACGTAGGTATGGCACGCCCGATCTACAAACCATGAGAAGAACTCTTCAGGATATGAAGAATGAGCGAGTCTGAGGCGCTTGCTCAGGCTTATGTCTCTGGATTTTGTTTCAGCGATGGCCGTGGAATGTTGGGGAGGTCTCATGGGCCATGGACGAATCTTCCTCTCTGTGGATTTGGCCCGATCCCAATTGTTTTTCGTCAATCTGTGGGTTGGGAGGACTCCTTTCAGGTTTGTTACCTCAGGTGTCCCACCAAAAGAGGAATTCCAAAGCAGAGCCCTGGGGAAGAGTGAAGGGACAACTCGAACTATGGTTAAAAATTGGGGCCTAGGGGCATGGCAAGCCCAATATGCTGTCTCTTCATATAGGCCCTGAGAGGCCTTACCTGAGGACTGGGCTCAGGCTGAGGGTCACAATGTGTGTAGTGACCAATGTGGCCGGCAAGCATGGGCTGGGCCTCAAGGGCCACGCTTGTTACAACTACACTGAACGTTGGACAATATGCCAACCACAAGGTTTCTTGCCATGGGGAAAGAGTTCTGATTTCTGCATCATTTTCAACCCTGGGCAGTGGTTGGAGATAAGGTCTAGGTTCTGGAGCCTGAAAACCGCAGTTGGGAAGAGATGACGACCTAAGGCCATGGCGGGTCCGATGTGCTCAGTGTGCGGCCAGCTGTCTGGGTGGGACCAGGAGGTCCAGGCTCAGGCTGGGTCAGAAGGGGAAATAGTGCCCAGGTCAGCCTATATGTTTGGGGTACAGCCGAATGGCGTGCAGGTTGATCCTCATTTGCGGTTTCGGGGTAGCCCTGAGTGCAATGTTTTACTTCTGTAGGGCAGGCAGAGTGCGGCATTTATTTCTGGATTGCCCAACTGGAGGGCTTGTGGGCCAGTAGTCTGAGGACGGAGTCTGAGAAACCAAGCTAGGCCTAGGTTTCTGGGTGAGGATATGGCAGGCACAATCTACAGACCTCAATCGAGATCTCGTGCATCTGAAGTCAGGGCAAGGATCAGACGATCGCTCAGGTTGGACTTTCTGCCCTGATGGCCCTATCTTGAAGGGGGTTGGATCACGAGGACATGGGGGTTTTCCCACGATGGGAGTTGTGAGAAGCTCCAAACTGCAAAGATTCTTCTGCAGGACAATTGAGACCTGTTGGTTGGCTCCAGGCCAACGATTCCGAGCAGGGTTCTAAGGATGGATGGCTGGGTAGCCCACCTCGCATTCCATGTGTCTCCAAGCAACAAGACAGGTTAGAACTGCTGGATGTGGGGGGCAACCGAGGAGGCTGAGTTGAAATGGACTCTCCTGTGGTTGTGTCCTAATATGTTTTTGTGTCTATGGAGACCTTGGAATGAAGCGGTGGCCCTGGGGCCCTGAAGGGTTCTCCTAAACAGAGGCTTTGACACAGCTCCAACGTGCATGTTTCCCATGTGTAGATGAGATTTGTTCTGATGGGTGAGTCAAGAAACAGCCATATGCTGGTATTGAAATCCAGGCCTCTGAGGAGAGATGCCTGGAAACCAAAGCAATGGATCTGATTAGTGCCTAGGGGCCTGTTTGTTCCATTTTACCTCTGGGGACATCAATCTACGGGACTGAGTGCAGGTAGGTGCTCAGATGGGCTCAGATTGCCCCTGTTTGTCCTGGGAAGCCACAACTATTGGGATGGCCTCAGGGACTTTGGAGGTTATCCTACTAGTAGGGTTGTGGCCATTGGAATGGGCACATACATTTCCCTTGGAGAGGGCAAGTACAGTCCTCAGGTTTGGCTCCAGGGCCCTGAGCCTGTAGGGTGTGTAGGCCAGAGCTGTTTGGACAGTTGTCTGAAAACACAAACTCGGCTTATGTTTTGGGTCATAGGTATGGCAGGACTGATCTACAGACCATGAGGAGAACACTTCGGGATATGAAAAAAGGTCGAGTGTGAGGCTCTTGCTCAAGTTTTTGTCTCTGGATATCGTGTCACTCATGGTCGTGAAATTGCCGGGTGACTTCATGGGAAATGGACGAGTCTTACTCTCTGGGGGTTCGGTCCCGTCCAAAGAGTTTGGGGTCATTCTGGGGATGGAAGAAGTCCGTTTTTTTGTTGTTGTCGATTAGTTTCATTTTGTTTTTCAACCTCAGATGTCCCACCAAATGAGGGATTCCAGAGTAGAGCCCTGGGGTGGGGCGACTGGACAACCAGAAATGTGGTTAAAAATTGGGGACTAGGGACATGTCAAGCCCATTATGACATCTAATGGTCCAGCCACTGAGAGGATTTACTAGAGGACAGGACTCACGCTGAGGTCACAATGCGTGTTTATGCTCTCGTCGCACGCAAGAATGGGCAGGGCCTCAGGGTGAATGCTGGTTTCTCCTACACTGAACGTTGGACAACATGCCAACCACAAGGTTTCTTACCATGGGTCAGGAAGAGTTCTGATTTCTGCATCACAGTCACCCGTGGGCAGTGATTGGAGATAAGGTCTAGGTTCTGAAGCCTGAAAACTGAGGTAGGGAAGAGATGATGACCTAAGGCCATGGCGGGTCTGATGTGCTCAGCGTGCGGTCAGCTGTCTGGGTGTTGGTCAGCAGGTCCGGGCTCAGGTTTTGTCAGACAGTGCATTAGTGCCCAGGTTAGACTATATAATTTGGGTACATTCGAGTGCCGTGTAGGTTTATCCTCATTTAAGCTGCCTGGGCTGCTCATTAGGCAATATATTTTTTCTAGAGGGCAGGCAGAGTGCTTCATTGTCTGTCCGGAGTTGCCAAACTTGAGGGCTTCGGGGCCAGGAGAGTGAGGACGGAAGTCTGAGAACACAAGCTAGACTTCGGATTCAGGGTGAGGGCACGGCAGGTACCCCCTGCAGATCTATACCAATATCTCATGCATCTGAAGTCAGGGCGAGGATCCGACGTTGGCTCAGGTTGGAGTTTCTGTGCATGACGGCCCCTTCATGAAGGGAGCGGAATCTCGAGGCCATGGAGGTTTTCCACGTTGGGAGATGTGGGATGCCCCCTTCAAGGATTCCTTCTGCGGGACAATTGAGACCTGTTGGACAGCTCCAGGACATCCCATATGGAATGACTCCAGAGCACCGTTCCAGGATGGATGCCTGGGAAGTCCGCCTCACCTTCCAATTGTCTCCTAGCAACAAGACAGTTTAGATCTAATGGATCTGCGGGAGCAACCGGGGTGGCTGAGTTGAAATGCACTTTCCAGAGGATGGGTCCTAACGTGTGTTTGTGTCCATGAGGGCCTTGGAATGGGGAGGTGGCACCGGGACCCTGAAGTATTCTCCTAAGCTTTGGCTTAGCTCCCATGCACAAGTTTCCTTGTGGAGACGAGATTTGTTCTGATGGGTGCCTCAGGAAATCCCCTCTGATGGTATTGGAATCCAGGCTTTTCAAGAGATATGCCTGTAAACCAAAGCAATGGATCCGATAATGGCCTCGGGTCCTGTCTGGTTCAAT
The DNA here is from genome assembly GCF_964662115.1 of Mustela nivalis. Taxonomy (NCBI): domain Eukaryota; kingdom Metazoa; phylum Chordata; class Mammalia; order Carnivora; family Mustelidae; genus Mustela; species Mustela nivalis. Next base: position 584,970 of record NW_028136480.1, on the reverse strand, counting down.
CTTCTTGGTATGAGTGGAGGTAGATGAGTGGAGGTAGATGCTCAGACGGTATCAACCGCCCTTTTTTTTCCCGGGCGACCTACACTATTGGGATGGCCTCAGGGACTTTGGAGGGTTCTCCTAATTTGTACGATTTTTGACAATGGAATGGGCAGAATTCCCATGGATTGGGTGGGGGCAGTCCTAATGTGTGGCTCCATGGGCCCCAGCATGGAGGGAGTGTGGCCCAGGACTTTGAGGACAGAAGACTGAAAACACAAACTCAGCTTAAGTTTGGGGACGTAGGTATGGCACGCCCGATCTACAATCCATGAGAAGAACTCTTCAGGATATGAAGAATGAGTGAGTCTGAGGCGCTTGCTCAGGCTTTTGTCTCTGACTTTTGTTTCAGCGATGGCCGTGGAATGTTGGGGAGGTCTCATGGGCCATGGACGAATCTTCCTCTTTGTGGATTTGGCCCGATCCCAATTGTTTTTCGTCAATCTGTGGGATGGGAGGTCTCCTTTCAGGTTTGTTACCTCAGGTGTCCCACCAAAAGAGGAATTCCAAAGCAGAGCCCTGGGGAAGAGTGAAGGGACAACCCGAACTATGGTTAAAAATTGGGGCCTAGGGGCATGGCAAGCCCAATATGCTGTCTCTTCATATAGGCCCTGAGAGGCCTGACCTGAGGACTGGGCTCAGGCTGAGGGTCACAATGTGTGTTTGTGACCAATGTGGCCCGCAAGCATGGGCTGGGCCTCATGGGCCACGCTTGTTTCAACTACACTGAACGTTGGACCACATGCCAAGCACAAGGTTTCTTGCCATGGGGAAAGAGTTCTGATTTCTGCATCATTTTCAACCCTGGTCAGTGGTTGGAGATAAGGTCTAGGTTCTGGAGCCTGAAAACCGCAGTTAGGAAGAGATGATGACATAAGGCCATGGCGGGTCCGATGTGCTCAGTGTGCGGTCAGCTGTCTGGGTGGGACCAGGAGGTCCAGGCTCAGGCTGGGTCAGAAGGGGAAATAGTGCCCAGGTCAGCCTATATGTTTGGGGTTCAGGCGAATGGCGTGCAGGTTGATCCTCATTTGCGGTTTCGGGGTAGCCCTTAGGGCAATGTTTTACTTCTGTAGGGCAGGCAGAGTGCGGCTTTGTAGTTCTGGATTGCCAACTGGAGGGCTTGTGGGCCAGTAGTCTGAGGACGGAGTCTGAGAACCCAAGCTAGGCCTAGGTTTCTGGGTGAGGATATGGCAGGCACAATCTACAGACCTCAATAGAGATCTCGTGCATCTGAAGTCAGGGCAAGGATCAGACGATCACTCAGGTTGGACTTTCTGCCCTGATGGCCCTTTCTTGAAGGTGTTGGATCACGAGGACATGGGGGTTTTCGCACGATGGGAGATGTGAGAAGCTCCAAACTGCAAAGATTCTTCTGCAGGACAATTGAGACCTGTTGGTTGGCTCCAGGCCAACGATTCCGAGCAGGGTTCTAAGGATGGATGGCTGGGTAGCCCACCTCGCATTCCAATTGTCTCCAAGCAACAAGACAGGTTAGATCTGCTGGATGTGGGGGGCAACCGAGGAGTCTGAGTTGAAATGGACTCTCCTGTGGATGTGTCCTAATATGTTTTTGTGTCTATGGAGACCTTGGAATGAAGCGGTGGCCCTGGGGCCCTGAAGGGTTCTCCTAAACAGAGGCTTTGACACAGCTCCAACGTGCATGTTTCCCATGTGTAGATGAGATTTGTTCTGATGGGTGAGTCAAGAAACAGCCATATGCTGGTATTGAAATCCAGGCCTCTGAGGAGAGATGCCTGGAAACCAAAGCAATGGATCCGATTAGTGCCTAGGGGCCTGTTCGTTCCTTTTTACCTCTGGGGACATGAGTCTACGGGTCTGAGTGCAGGTAGGTGCTCAGAAGGGCTCAGATTGCCCCTGTTTGTCCTGGGAAGCCACAACTTTTAGGATGGCCTCAGGGACTTTGGAGGTTATCCTATTAGTAGGGTTGTGGCCATTGGAATGGGCACATACAATTCCCTTGGAGAGGGCAAGTACAGTCCTCAGGTTTGGCTCCAGGTTCCTGAGCCTGTAGGGTGTGTAGGCCAGAGCTGTTTGGACAGTTGTCTGAAAACACAAACTCGGCTTATGTTTTGGGTCATAGGTATGGCAGGACTGATCTACAGACCATGAGGAGAACACTTCGGGATATGAAAAAAGGGCGAGTGTGAGGCTCTTGCTCAAGTTTTTGTCTCTGGATATCGTGTCACTCATGGTCGTGAAATTGCCGGGTGACTTCATGGAAAATGGACGAGTCTTACTCTCTGGGGGTTCGGTCGCGTCCAAAGAGTTTGGGGTCATTCTGGGGATGGAAGAAGTCCGTTGTTTTGTTGTTGTCGATTTGTTTCATTTTGTTTTTTAACCTCAGATGTCCCACCAAATGAGGGATTCCAGAGTAGAGCCCTGGGGTGGGGCGACTGGACAACCAGAAATCTGGTTAAAAATTGGGGACTAGGGACATGTCAAGCCCATTATGACATCTAATGGTCCAGCCACTGAGAGGACTTACTAGAGGACAGGACTCACGCTGAGGTCACAATCCGTGTTTATGCTCTCCTCGCACTCAAGAATGGGTGGGGCCTCAGGGTGAATGCTGGTTTCTCCTACACTGAACGTTGGACAACATGCCAACCACAAGGTTTCTTGCCATGGGTCAGGAAGAGTTCTGATTTCTGCATCACAGTCACCCGTGAGCAGTGATTGGAGATAAGGTCTAGGTTCTGAAGCCTGAAAACTGAGGTAGGGAAGAGATGATGACCTAAGGCCATGGCGGGTCTGATGTGCTCAGCGTGCGGTCAGCTGTCTGGTTGTTGGTCAGCAGGTCCGGGCTCATGTTGTGTCAGTCAGTGCATTAGTGCCCAGATTAGACTATATAATTTGGGTACATTCGAGTGCCGTGTAGGTTTATCTTCATTTAAGCTGCCTGGGCAGCTCATTAGGCAATATATTTTTTCTAGAGGGCAGGCAGAGTGCCTCATTGTCTGTCCGGAATTGCCAAACTTGAGGGCTTCGGGGCCAGGAGAGTGAGGACGGAAGTCTTAGAACGCAAGCTAGACTTCGGATTCAGGGTGAGGGCACGGCAGGTACCCCCTGCAGATCTGAACCAATATCTCATGCATCTGAGTCAGGGCGAGGATCCGACGTTGGCTCAGGTTGGAGTTTCTGTGCATGACGGCCCCTTCATGAAGGGAGCGGAATCTCGAGGCCATGGAGGTTTTCCACGTTGGGAGATGTGGGATGCCCCCTTCAAGGATTCCTTCTGCGGGACAATTGAGACCTGTTGGACAGCTCCAGGACATCCCATATGGAATGACTCCAGAGCACCGTTCGAGGATGGATGCCTGGGAAGTCCGCCTCACCTTCCAATTGTCTCCTAGCAACAAGACAGTTTAGATCTAATGGATCTGCGGGAGCAACCGGGGTGGCTGAGTTGAAATGCACTTTCCAGAGGATGGGTCCTAACGTGTGTTTGTGTCCATGAGGGCCTTGGAATGGGGAGGTGGCACCGGGACCCTGAAGTATTCTCCTAAGCTTTGGCTTAGCTCCCATGCACAAATTTCCTTGTGGAGACGAGATTTGTTCTGATGGGTGCCTCAGGAAATCCCCTCTGTTGGTATTGGAATCCAGGCTTTTAAGGAGACATGCCTGTAAACCAAAGCAATGGATCCGATAATGGCCTCGGGTCCTGTCTGGTTCAATCTTCTTGGTATGAGTGGAGGTAGATGAGTGGAGGTAGATGCTCAGCCGGTATCAACCGCCCTTTTTTGTCCCGGGCGACCTACACTATTGGGATGGCCTCAGGCTCTTTGGAGGGTTCTCCTAATTTGTATGATTTTTGACAATGGAATGGGCAGAAGTCCCAAGATTGGGTGGGGGCAGTCCTTATGTGTGACTCCAGGGGCCCCAGCCTGGAGGGAGTGTGGCCCAGGACTTTGAGGACAGAAGTCTGAAAACACAAACTCAGCTTAGGTTTGGGGACATAGGTATGGCACGCCCAATCTACAAACCATGAGAAGAACTCTTCAGGATATGAAGAATGAGCGAGTCTGAGGCGCTTGCTCAGGCTTTTGTCTCTGGATTTTGTTTCAGCGATGGCCGTGGAATGTTGGGGAGGTCTCATGGGCCATGGACGAATCTTCCTCTCTGTGGATTTGGCCAGATCCCAATTGTTTTTTGTCAATCTGTGGGATGGGAGGACTCCTTTCAGGTTTGTTACCTCAGGTGTCCCACCAAAAGAGGAATTCCAAAGCAGAGCCCTGGGGAAGAGTGAAGGGACAACCCGAACTATGGTTAAAAATTGGGGCCTAGGGGCATGGCAAGCCCAATATGCTGTCTCTTCATATAGGCCCTGAGAGGCCTTACCTGAGGACTGGGCTCAGGCTGAGGGTCACAATGTGTGTTTGTGACCAATGTGGCCCGCAAGCATGGGCTGGGCCTCATGGGCCACGCTTGTTTCAACTACACTGAACGTTGGACAACATGCCAACCACAAGGTTTCTTGCCATGGGGAAAGAGTTCTGATTTCTGCATCATTTTCAACCCTGGGCAGTGGTTGGAGATAAGGTCTAGGTTCTGGAGCCTGAAAACCGCAGTTGGGAAGAGATGATGACCTAAGGCCATGGCGGGTCCGATGTGCTCAGTGTGCGGCCAGCTGTCTGGGTGGGACCAGGAGGTCCAGGCTCAGGCTGGGTCAGAAGGGGAAATAGTGCCCAGGTCAGCCTATATGTTTGGGGTTCAGGCGAATGGCGTGCAGGTTGATCCTCATTTGCGGTTTCGGGGTAGCCCTTAGGGCAATGTTTTACTTCTGTAGGGCAGGCAGAGTGCGGCATTGTAGTTCTGGATTGCCCAACTGGAGGGCTTGTGAGCCAATAGTCTGAGGACGGAGTCTGAGAACCCAAGCTAGGCCTAGGTTTCTGGGTGAGGATATGGCAGGCACAATCTACAGACCTCAATCGAGATCTCGTGCATCTGAAGTCAGGGCAAGGATCAGACGATCGCTCAGGTTGGACTTTCTGCCCTGATGGCCCTTTCTTAAAGGGGGTTGGACACGAGGACATGGGGGTTTTCCCACGATGAGAGTTGTGAGAAGCTCCAAACTGCAAAGATTCTTCTGCAGGACAATTGAGACCTGTTGGTTGGCTCCAGGCCAAAGATTCCGAGCAGGGTTCTAAGGATGGATGGCTGGGTAGCCCACCTCGCATTCCAATGGTCTCCAAGCAACAAGACAGGTTAGATCTGCTGGATGTGGGGGGCAACCGAGGAGGCTGATTTGAAATGGACTCTCCTGTGGATGTGTCCTAATATGTTTTTGTATCTATGGAGACCTTGGAATGAAGCGGTGGCCCTGGGGCCCTGAAGGGTTCTCCTTAACAGAGGCTTTGACACAGCTCCAACGTGCATGTTTCCCATGTGTAGATGAGGTTTGTTCTGATGGGTGAGTCAAGAAACAGCCATATGCTGGTATTGAAATCCAGGCCTCTGAGGAGAGATGCCTGGAAACCAAAGCAATGGATCCGATTAGTGAGTAGGGGCCTGTTCGTTCCTTTTTACCTCTGGGTACATCAGTCTACGGGTCTGAGTGCAGGTAGGTGCTCAGATGGGCTCAGATTGCCCCTGTTTGTCCTGGGAAGCCACAACTATTGGGATGGCCTCAGGGACTTTGGAGGTTATCCTATTAGTAGGGTTGTGGCCATTGGAATGGGCACATACAATTCCCTTGGAGAGGGCAAGTACAGTCCTCAGGTTTGGCTCCAGGGCCCTGAGCCTGTAGGGTGTGTAGGCCAGAGCTGTTTGGACAGTTGTCTGAAAACACAAACTCGGCTTATGTTTTGGGTCATAGGTATGGCAGGACTGATCTACAGACCATGAGGAGAACACTTCGGGATATGAAAAAAGGGCGAGTGTGAGGCTCTTGCTCAAGTTTTGTCTCTGGATATCGTGTCACTCATGGTAGTGAAATTGCCGGGTGACTTCATGGGAAATGGACGAGTCTTACTCTCTGGGGGTTCGGTCCCGTCCAAAGAGTTTGGGGTCATTCTGGGGATGGAAGAAGTCCGTTGTTTTGTTGTTGTCGATTTGTTTCATTTTGTTTTTCAACCTCAGATGTCCCACCAAATGAGGGATTCCAGAGTAGAGCCCTGGGGTGGGGCGACTGGACAACCAGAAATCTGGTTAAAAATTGGGGACTAGGGACATGTCAAGCCCATTATGACATCTAATGGTCCAGCCACTGAGAGGACTTACTAGAGGACAGGACTCACGCTGAGGTCACAATGCGTGTTTATGCTCTCGTTGCACTCAAGAATGGGTGGGGCCTCAGGGTGAATGCTGGTTTCTCCTACACTGAACGTTGGACAACATGCCAACCACAAGGTTTCTTGCCATGGGTCAGGAAGAGTTCTGATTTCTGCATCACAGTCACCCGTGAGCAGTGATTGGAGATAAGGTCTAGGTTCTGAAGCCTGAAAACTGAGGTAGGGAAGAGATGATGACCTAAGGCCATGGCGGGTCTGATGTGCTCAGCATGCGGTCAGCTGTCTGGTTGTTGGTCAGCAGGTCCGGGCTCATCTTGTGTCAGTCAGTGCATTAGTGCCCAGGTTAGACTATATAATTTGGGTACATTCGAGTGCCGTGTAGGTTTATCTTCATTTAAGCTGCCTGGGCAGCTCATTAGGCAATATATTTTTTCTAGAGGGCAGGCAGAGTGCCTCATTGTCTGTCCGGAATTGCCAAACTTGAGGGCTTCGGGGCCAGGAGAGTGAGGACGGAAGTCTTAGAACGCAAGCTAGACTTCGGATTCAGGGTGAGGGCACGGCAGGTACCCCCTGCAGATCTGAACCAATATCTCATGCATCTGAGTCAGGGCGAGGATCCGACGTTGGCTCAGGTTGGAGTTTCTGTGCATGACGGCCCCTTCATGAAGGGAGCGGAATCTCGAGGCCATGGAGGTTTTCCACGTTGGGAGATGTGGGATGCCCCCTTCAAGGATTCCTTCTGCGGGACAATTGAGACCTGTTGGACAGCTCCAGGACATCCCATATGGAATGACTCCAGAGCACCGTTCGAGGATGGATGCCTGGGAAGTCCGCCTCACCTTCCAATTGTCTCCTAGCAACAAGACAGTTTAGATCTAATGGATCTGCGGGAGCAACCGGGGTGGCTGAGTTGAAATGCACTTTCCAGAGGATGGGTCCTAACGTGTGTTTGTGTCCATGAGGGCCTTGGAATGGGGAGGTGGCACCGGGACCCTGAAGTATTCTCCTAAGCTTTGGCTTAGTTCCCATGCACAAATTTCCTTGTGGGGACGAGATTTGTTCTGATGGGTGCCTCAGGAAATCCCCTCTGATGGTATTGGTATCCAGGCTTTTAAGGAGACATGCCTGTAAACCAAAGCAATGGATCCGATAATGGCCTCGGGTCCTGTCTGGTTCAATCTTCTTGGTATGAGTGGAGGTAGATGAGTGGAGGTAGATGCTCAGCCGGTATCAACCGCCCTTTTTTGTCCCGGGCGACCTACACTATTGGGATGGCCTCAGGCTCTTTGGAGGGTTCTCCTAATTTGTATGATTTTTGACAATGGAATGGGCAGAAGTCCCATGGATTGGGTGGGGGCAGTCCTTTGTGTGACTCCAGGGGCCCCAGCCTGGAGGGAGTGTGGCCCAGGACTTTGAGGACAGAAGTCTGAAAACACAAACTCAGCTTAGGTTTGGGGACATAGGTATGGCACGCCCAATCTACAAACCATGAGAAGAACTCTTCAGGATATGAAGAATGAGCGAGTCTGAGGCGCTTGCTCAGGCTTTTGTCTCTGGATTTTGTTTCAGCGATGGCCGTGGAATGTTGGGGAGGTCTCATGGGCCATGGACGAATCTTCCTCTCTGTGGATTTGGCTAGATCCCAATTGTTTTTGGTCAATCTGTGGGATGGGAGGACTCCTTTCAGGTTTGTTACCTCAGGTGTCCCACCAAAAGAGGAATTCCAAAGCAGAGCCCTGGGGAAGAGTGAAGGGACAACCCGAACTATGGTTAAAAATTGGGGCCTAGGGGCATGGCAAGCCCAATATGCTGTCTCTTCATATAGGCCCTGAGAGGCCTTACCTGAGGACTGGGCTCAGGCTGAGGGTCACAATGTGTGTTTGTGACCAATGTGGCCCGCAAGCATGGGCTGGGCCTCATGGGCCACGCTTGTTTCAACTACACTGAACGTTGGACAACATGCCAACCACAAGGTTTCTTGCCATGGGGAAAGAGTTCTCATTTCTGCCTCATTTTCAACCCTGGTCAGTGGTTGGAGATAAGGTCTAGGTTCTGGAGCCTGAAAACCGCAGTTGGGAAGAGATGATGACCTAAGGCCATGGCGGGTCCGATGTGCTCAGTGTGCGGCCAGCTGTCTGGGTGGGACCAGGAGGTCCAGGCTCAGGCTGGGTCAGAAGGGGAAATAGTGCCCAGGTCAGCCTATATGTTTGGGGTTCAGGCGAATGGCGTGCAGGTTGATCCTCATTTGCGGTTTCGGGGTAGCCCTTAGGGCAATGTTTTACTTCTGTAGGGCAGGCAGAGTGCGGCATTGTAGTTCTGGATTGCCCAACTGGAGGGCTTGTGAGCCAGTAGTCTGAGGACGGAGTCTGAGAACCCAAGCTAGGCCTAGGTTTCTGGGTGAGGATATGGCAGGCACAATCTACAGACCTCAATCGAGATCTCGTGCATCTGAAGTCAGGGCAAGGATCAGACGATCGCTCAGGTTGGACTTTCTGCCCTGATGGCCCTTTCTTAAAGGGGGTTGGTCACGAGGACATGGGGGTTTTCCCACGATGAGAGTTGTGAGAAGCTCCAAACTGCAAAGATTCTTCTGCAGGACAATTGAGACCTGTTGGTTGGCTCCAGGCCAAAGATTCCGAGCAGGGTTCTAAGGATGGATGGCTGGGTAGCCCACCTCGCATTCCAATGGTCTCCAAGCAACAAGACAGGTTAGATCTGCTGGATGTGGGGGGCAACCGAGGAGGCTGATTTGAAATGGACTCTCCTGTGGATGTGTCCTAATATGTTTTTGTATCTATGGAGACCTTGGAATGAAGCGGTGGCCCTGGGGCCCTGAAGGGTTCTCCTTAACAGAGGCTTTGACACAGCTCCAACGTGCATGTTTCCCATGTGTAGATGAGGTTTGTTCTGATGGGTGAGTCAAGAAACAGCCATATGCTGGTATTGAAATCCAGGCCTCTGAGGAGAGATGCCTGGAAACCAAAGCAATGGATCCGATTAGTGCCTAGGGGCCTGTTCGTTCCTTTTTACCTCTGGGGACATCAGTCTACGGGTCTGAGTGCAGGTAGGTGCTCAGATGGGCTCAGATTGCCCCTGTTTGTCCTGGGAAGCCACAACTATTGGGATGGCCTCAGGGACTTTGGAGGTTATCCTATTAGTAGGGTTGTGGCCATTGGAATGGGCACATACAATTCCCTTGGAGAGGGTAAGTATAGTCCTCAGGTTTGGCTCCAGGGCCCTGAGCCTGTAGGGTGTGTAGGCCAGAGCTGTTTGGACAGTTGTCTGAAAACACAAACTCGGCTTATGTTTTGGGTCATAGGTATGGCAGGACTGATCTACAGACCATGAGGAGAACACTTCGGGATATGAAAAAAGGGCGAGTGTGAGGCTCTTGCTCAAGTTTTTGTCTCTGGATATCGTGTCACTCATGGTCGTGAAATTGCCGGGTGACTTCATGGGAAATGGACGAGTCTTACTCTCTGGGGGTTCGGTCCCGTCCAAAGAGTTTGGGGTCATTCTGGGGATGGAAGAATTCCGTTGTTTTGTTGTTGTCGATTTGTTTCATTTTGTTTTTCAACCTCAGATGTCCCACCAAATGAGGGATTCCAGAGTAGAGCCCTGGGGTGGGGCGACTGGACAACCAGAAATCTGGTTAAAAATTGGGGACTAGGGACATGTCAAGCCCATTATGTCATCTAATGGTCCAGCCACTGAGAGGACTTACTAGAGGACAGGACTCACGCTGAGGTCACAATGAGTGTTTATGCTCTAGTCGCACTCAAGAATGGGTGGGGCCTCAGGGTGAATGCTGGTTTCTCCTACACTGAACGTTGGACAACATGCCAACCACAAGGTTTCTTGCCATGGGTCAGGAAGAGTTCTGATTTCTGCATCACAGTCACCCGTGAGCAGTGATTGGAGATAAGGTCTAGGTTCCGAAGCCTGAAAACTGAGGTAGGGAAGAGATGATGACCTAAGGCCATGGCGGGTCTGATGTGCTCAGCGTGCGGTCAGCTGTCTGGGTGTTGGTCAGCAGGTCCGAGCTCATGTTGTGTCAGACAGTGCATTAGTGCCCAGGTTAGACTATATAATTTGGGTACATTCGAGTGCCGTGTAGGTTTATCTTCATTTAAGCTGCCTGGGCAGCTCATTAGGCAATATATTTTTTCTAGAGGGCAGGCAGAGTGCCTCATTGTCTGTCCGGAATTGCCAAACTTGAGGGCTTCGGGGCCAGGAGAGTGAGGACGGAAGTCTGAGAACGCAAGCTAGACTTCGGATTCAGGGTGAGGGCACGGCAGGTACCCCCTGCAGATCTGAACCAATATCTCATGCATCTGAGTCAGGGCGAGGATCCGACGTTGGCTCAGGTTGGAGTTTCTGTGCATGACGGCCCCTTCATGAAGGGAGCGGAATCTCGAGGCCATGGAGGTTTTCCACGTTGGGAGATGTGGGATGCCCCCTTCAAGGATTCCTTCTGCGGGACAATTGAGACCTGTTGGACAGCTCCAGAACATCCCATATGGAATGACTCCAGAGCACCGTTCGAGGATGGATGCCTGGGAAGTCCGCCTCGCCTTCCAATTGTCCCCTAGCAACAAGACAGTTTAGATCTAATGGATCTGCGGGAGCAACCGTGGTGGCTGAGTTGAAATGCACTTTCCAGAGGATGGGTCCTAACGTGTGTTTGTGTCCATGAGGGCCTTGGAATGGGGAGGTGGCACCGGGACCCTGAAGTATTCTCCTAAGCTTTGGCATAGCTCCCATGCACAAGTTTCCTTGTGGAGACGAGATTTGTTCTGATGAGTGCCTCAGGAAATCCACTCTGCTGGTATTGGAATCCAGACTTTTGAGGAGACATGCCTGTAAACCAAAGCAATGGATCCGATAATGGCCTCGGGTCCTGTCTGGTTCAATCTTCTTGGTATGAGTGGAGGTAGATGAGTGGAGGTAGATGCTCAGCCGGTATCAACCGCCCTTTTTTGTCCCGGGCGACCTACACTATTGGGATGGCCTCAGGGACTTTGGAAGGTTCTCCTAATTTGTACGATTTTTGACAATGGAATGGGCAGAAGTCCCATGGATTGGGTGGGGGCAGTCCTAATGTGTGGCTCCAGGGGCCCCAGCCTGGAGGGAGTGTGGCCCAGGACTTTGAGGACAGAAGACTGAAAACACAAACTCAGCTTAAGTTTGGGGAAGTAGGTATGGCACGCCCGATCTACAAACCATGAGAAGAACTCTTCAGGATATGAAGAATGAGCGAGTCTGAGGCGCTTGCTCAGGATTTTGTCTCTGGATTTTGCTTCAGCAATGGCCGTGGAATGTTGGGGAGGTCTCATGGGCCATGGACGAATCTTCCTCTTTGTGGATTTGGCCCGATCCCAATTGTTTTTCGTCAATCTGTGGGATGGGAGGTCTCCTTTCAGGTTTGTTACCTAGGTGTCCCACCAAAAGAGGAATTCCAAAGCAGAGCCCTGGGGAAGAGTGAAGGGACAACCCGAACTATGGTTAAAAATTGGGGCCTAGGGGCATGGCAAGCCCAATATGCTGTCTCTTCATATAGGCCCTGAGAGGCCTTACCTGAGGACTGGGCTCAGGCTGAGGGTCACAATGTGTGTTTGTGACCAATGTGGCCCGCACGCATGGGCTGGGCCTCATGGGCCACGCTTGTTTCAACTACACTGAACGTTGGACAACATGCCAACCACAAGTTTTCTTGCCATGGGGAAAGAGTTATGATTTCTGCATCATTTTCAACCCTGGTCAGTGGTTGGAGATAAGGTCTAGCTTCTGGAGCCTGCAAACCGCAGTTGGCAAGAGATGACGACATAAGGCCATGGCGGGTCCGATGTGCTCAGTGTGCGGCCAGCTGTCTGGGTGGGACCAGGAGGTCCAGGCTCAGGCTGGGTCAGAAGGGGAAATAGTGCCCAGGTCAGCCTATATGTTTGGGGTACAGCCGAATGGCGTGCATGTTGATCCTCATTTGGGGTTTAGGGGTAGCCCTGAGGGCAATGTTTTACTTCTGTAGTGCAGGCAGAGTGCGGCATTGTAGTTCTGGATTGCCCAAATGGAGGGCTTGTGAGCCAGTAGTCTGAGGACGGAGTCTGAGAACCCAAGCTAGGCCTAGGTTTCTGGGTGAGGATATGGCAGGCACAATCTACAGACCTCAATCGAGATCTCGTTCATCTGAAGTCAGGGCAAGGATCAGACGATCGCTCAGGTTGGACTTTCTGCCCTGATGGAGCTTTCTTAAAGGGGGTTGGATCACGAGGACATGGGGGTTTTCCCACGATGGGAGTTGTGAGAAGCTCCAAACTGCAAAGATTCTTCTGCAGGACAATTGAGACCTGTTGGTTGGCTCCAGGCCAACGACTCCGAGCAGGGTTCTAAGGCTGGATGGCTGGGTAGCCCACCTCGCATTCCAATTGTCTCCAAGCAACAAGACAGGTTAGATCTGCTGGATGTGGGGGGCAACCGAGGAGGCTGATTTGAAATGGACTCTCCTGTGGATGTGTCCTAATAGGTTTTTGTATCTATGGAGACCTTGGAATGAAGCGGTGGCCCTGGGGCCCTGAAGGGTTCTCCTAAACAGAGGCTTTGACACAGCTCCAACGTGCATGTTTCCCATGTGTAGATGAGATTTGTTCTGATGGGTGAGTCAAGAAACAGCCATATGCTGGTATTGAAATCCAGGCCTCTGAGGAGAGATGCCTGGAAACCAAAGCAATGGATCCGATTAGCGCCAAGGGGCCTGTTCGTTCCTTTTTACCTCTGGGGACATCAGTCTACGGGTCTGAGTGCAGGTAGGTGCTCAAATGGCCTCAGATTGCCCCTGTTTGTCCTGGGAAGCCACAACTATTGGGATGGCCTCAGGGACTTTGGAGGTTATCCTACTAGTAGGGTTGTGGCCATTGGAATGGGCACAAAGAATTCCCTTGGAGAGGGCAAGTATAGTCCTCAGGTTTGGCTCCAGGGCCCTGAGCCTGTAGGGTGTGTAGGCCAGAGCTGTTTGGACAGTTGTCTGAAAACACAAACTCGGCTTATGTTTTGGGTCATAGGTATGGCAGGACTGATCTACAGACCATGAGGAGAACACTTCGGGATATGAAAAAAGGGCGAGTGTGAGGCTCTTGCTCAAGTTTTTGTCTCTGGATATCGTGTCACTCATGGTAGTGAAATTGCCGGGTGACTTCATGGGAAATGGACGAGTCTTACTCTCTGGGGGTTCGGTCCCGTCCAAAGAGTTTGGGGTCATTCTGGGGATGGAAGAAGTCCGTTTTTTTGTTGTTGTTGTCGATTTGTTTCATTTTGTTTTTCAACCTCAGATGTCCCACCAAATGAGGGATTCCAGAGTAGAGCCCTGGGGTGGGGCGACTGGACAACCAGAAATCTGGTTAAAAATTGGGGACTAGGGACATGTCAAGCCCATTATGACATCTAATGGTCCAGCCACTGAGAGGACTTACTAGAGGACAGGACTCACGCTGAGGTAACAATGCGTGTTTATGCTCTCGTCGCACTCAAGAATGGGAGGGGCCTCAGGGTGAATGCTGGTTTCTCCTAACCAGAACGTAGGACAACATGCCAAACACAAGGTTTCTTGCCATGGGTCAGGAAGAGTTCTGATTTCTGCATCACAGTGTCCCGTGGGCAGTGATTGGAGATAAGGTCTAGGTTCTGAAGCCTGAAAACTGAGGTAGGGAAGAGATGATGACCTAAGGCCATGGCGGGTCTGATGTGCTCAGCGTGCGGTCAGCTGTCTGGGTGTTGGTCAGCAGGTCCGGGCTCAGGTTGTGACAGACAGTGCATTAGTGCCCAGGTTAGACTATATAATTTGGGTACATTCGAGGGCCGTGTAAGTTTATCCTCATTTAAGCTGCCTGGGCTGCTCATTAGGCAATATATTTTTTCTAGACGGCAGGCAGAGTGCTTCATTGTCGGTCCGGAATTGCCAAACTTGTGGGCTTCGGGGCCAGGAGAGTGAGGACGGAAGTCTGAGAACACAAGCTAGACTTCGGATTCAGGGTGAGGGCACGGCAGGTACCCCCTGCAGATCTGAACCAATATCTCATGCATCTGAAGTCAGGGCGAGGATCCGACGTTGGCTCAGGTTGGAGTTTCTGTGCATGACGGCCCCTTCATGAAGGGAGCGGAATCTCGAGGCCATGGAGGTTTTCCACGTTGGGAGATGTGGGATGCCCCCTTCAAGGATTCCTTCTGAGGGACAATTGAGACCTGTTGGACAGCTCCAGGACATCCCATATGGAATGACTCCAGAGCACCGTTCGAGGATGGATGCCTGGGAAGTCCGCCTCACCTTCCAATTGTCTCCTAGCAACAAGACAGTTTAGATCTAATGGATCTGCGGGAGCAACCGGGGTGGCTGAGTTGAAATGCACTTTCCAGAGGATGGGTCCTAACGTGTGTTTGTGTCCATGAGGGCCTTGGAATGGGGAGGTGGCACCAGGACCCTGAAGTATTCTCCTAAGCTTTGGCTTAGCTCCCATGCACAAGTTTCCTTGTGGAGACGAGATTTGTTCTGATGGGTGCCTCAGGAAATCCACTCTGATGGTATTGGAATCCAGGCTTTTAAGGAGACATGCCTGTAAACCAAAGCAATGGATCCGATAATGGCCTCCGGTCCTGTCTGGTTCAATCTTCTTGGTATGAGTGGAGGTAGATGTGTGGAGGTAGATGCTCAGCCGGTATCAACTGCCCTTTTTTGTCCCGGGCGACCTACACTATTGGGATGGCCTCAGGGACTTTGGAAGGTTCTCCTAATTTGTACGATTTTTGACAATGGAATGGGCAGAATTCCCATGGATTGGGTGGGGGCAGTCCTAATGTGTGGCTCCAGGGGCCCCAGCCTGGAGGGAGTGTGGCCCAGGACTTTGAGGACAGAAGACTGAAAACACAAACTCAGCTTAAGTTTGGGGACGTAGGTATGGCACGCCCGATCTACAAACCATGAGAAGAACTCTTCAGGATATGAAGAATGAGCGAGTCTGAGGCGCTTGCTCAGGCTTTTGTCTCTGGATTTTGTTTCAGCGATGGCCGTGGAATGTTGGGGAGGTCTCATGGGCCATGGACGAATCTTCCTCTCTGTGTATTTGGCCCGATCCCAATTGTTTTTCGTCAATCTGTGGGATGGGAGGACTCCTTTCAGGTTTGTTACCTCAGGTGTCCCACCAAAAGAGGAATTCCAAAGCAGAGCCCTGGGGAAGAGTGAAGGGACAACCCGAACTATGGTTAAAAATTGGGGCCTAGGGGCATGGCAAGCCCAATATGCTGTCTCTTCATATAGGCCCTGAGAGGCCTTATCTGAGGACTGGCCTCAGGCTGAGGGTCACAATGTGTGTTTGTGACCAATGTGGCCCGCAAGCATGGGCTGGGCCTCATGGGCCACGCTTGTTGCAACTACACTGAACGTTGGACAACATGCCAACCACAAGGTTTCTTGCCATGGGGAAAGAGTTCTGATTTCTGCATCATTTTCAACCCTGGGCAGTGGTTGGAGATAAGGTCTAGGTTCTGGAGCCTGAAAACCGCAGTTGGGAAGAGATGATGACCTAAGGCCATGGCGGGTCCGATGTGCTCAGTGTGCGGCCAGCTGTCTGGGTGGGACCAGGAGGTCCAGGCTCAGGCTGGGTCCGAAGGGGAAATAGTGCCCAGGTCAGCCTATATGTTTGGGGTACAGCCGAATGGCGTGCAGGTTGATCCTCATTTGCGGTTTCGGGGTAGCCCTTAGGGCAATGTTTTACTTCTGTAGGGCAGGCAGAGTGCGGCTTTGTAGTTCTGGATTGCCAACTGGAGGGCTTGTGGGCCAGTAGTCTGAGGACGGAGTCTGAGAACCCAAGCTAGGCCTAGGTTTCAGGGTGAGGATATGGCAGGCACAATCTACAGACCTCAATCGAGATCTCGTGCATCTGAAGTCAGGGCAAGGATCAGACGATCACTCAGGTTGGACTTTCTGCCCTGATGGCCCTTTCTTGAAGGGGGTTGGATCACGAGGACATGGGGGTTTTCCCACGATGGGAGTTGTGAGAAGCTCCAAACTGCAAAGATTCTTCTGCAGGACAATTGAGACCTGTTGGTTGGCTCCAGGCCAACGATTCCGAGCAGGGTTCTAAGGATGGATGGCTGGGTAGCCCACCTCGCATTCCAATTGTCTCCAAGCAACAAGACAGGTGAGATGTGCTGGATGTGGGGGGCAACGAGGAGGCTGAGTTGAAATGGACTCTCCTGTGGATGTGTCCTAATATGTTTTTGTGTCTATGGAGACCTTGGAATGAAGCGGTGGCCCTGGGGCCCTGAAGGGTTCTCCTAAACAGAGGCTTTGACACAGCTCCAACGTGCATGTTTCCCATGTGTAGATGAGATTTGTTCTGATGGGTGAGTCAAGAAACAGCCATATGCTGGTATTGAAATCCAGGCCTCTGAGGAGAGATGCCTGGAAACCAAAGCAATGGATCCGATTAGTGCCTAGGGGCCTGTTCGTTCCTTTTTACCTCTGGGGACATCAGTCTACGGGTCTGAGTGCAGGTAGGTGCTCAGAAGGGCTCAGATTGCCCCTGTTTGTCCTGGGAAGCCACAACTTTTAGGATGGCCTCAGGGACTTTGGAGTTTATCCTATATGTAGGGTTGTGGCCATTGGAATGGGCACATACAATTCCCTTGGAGAGGGCAAGTACAGTCCTCAGGTTTGGCTCCAGGGCCCTGAGCCTGTAGGGTGTGTAGGCCAGAGCTGTTTGGACAGTTGTCTGAAAACATAAACTCGGCTTATGTTTTGGGTCATAGGTATGGCAGGACTGATCTACAGACCATGAGGAGAACACTTCGGGATATGAAAAAAGGTCGAGTGTGAGGCTCTTGCTCAAGTTTTTGTCTCTGGATATCGTGTCACTCATGGTCGTGAAATTGCCGGGTGACTTCATGGGAAATGGACGAGTCTTACTCTCTGGGGGTTCGGTCCCATCCAAAGAGTTTGGGGTCATTCTGGGGATGGAAGAAGTCCGTTTTTTTGTTGTTGTCAATTTGTTTCATTTTGTTTTTCAACCTCAGATGTGCCACCAAATGAGGGAATCCAGAGTAGAGCCCTGGGGTGGGGCGACTGGACAACCAGAAATCTGGTTAAAAATTGGGACTAGGGACATGTCAGCCCATTATGACATCTAATGGTCCAGCCACTGAGAGGACTTACTAGAGGACAGGACTCACGCTGAGGTCACAATGCGTGTTTATGCTCTCGTCGCACGCAAGAATGGGAGGGGCCTCAGGGTGAATGCTGGTTTCTCCTACACTGAACGTTGGACAACATGCCAACCACAAGGTTTCTTGCCATGGGTCAGGAAGAGTTCTGATTTCTGCATCACAGTCACCCGTGAGCAGTGATTGGAGATAAGGTCTAGGTTCTGAAGCCTGAAAACTGAGGTAGGGAAGAGATGATGACCTAAGGCCATGGCGGGTCTGATGTGCTCAGCGTGCGGTCAGCTGTCTGGGTGTTGGTCAGCAGGTCCGGGCTCATGTTGTGTCAGACAGTGCATTAGTGCCCAAGTTAGACTATATAATTTGGGTACATTCGAGTGCCGTGTAGGTTTATCTTCATTTAAGCTGCCTGGGCAGCTCATTAGGCAATATATTTTTTCTAGAGGGCAGGCAGAGTGCCTCATTGTCTGTCCGGAATTGCCAAACTTGTGGGCTTCGGGGCCAGGAGAGTGAGGACGGAAGTCTGAGAACACAAGCTAGACTTCGGATTCAGGGTGAGGGCACGGCAGGTACCCCCTGCAGATCTGAACCAATATCTCATGCATCTGAAGTCAGGGCGAGGATCCGACGTTGGCTCAGGTTGGAGTTTCTGTGCATGACGGCCCCTTCATGAAGGGAGCGGAATCTCGAGGCCATGGAGGTTTTCCACGTTGGGAGATGTGGGATGCCCCCTTCAAGGATTCCTTCTGCGGGACAATTGAGACCTGTTGGACAGCTCCAGAACATCCCATATGGAATGACTCCAGAGCACCGTTCGAGGATGGATGCCTGGGAAGTCCGCCTCGCCTTCCAATTGTCCCCTAGCAACAACACAGTTTAGATCTAATGGATCTGCGGGAGCAACCGTGGTGGCTGAGTTGAAATGCACTTTCCAGTGGATGGGTCCTAACGTGTGTTTGTGTCCATGAGTGCCTTGGAATGGGGAGGTGGCACCGGGACCCTGAAGTATTCTCCTAAGCTTTGGCATAGCTCCCATGCACAAGTTTCCTTGTGGAGACGAGATTTGTTCTGATGAGTGCCTCAGGAAATCCCCTCTGCTGGTATTGGAATCCAGGCTTTTGAGGAGACATGCCTGTAAACCAAAGCAATGGATCCGATAATGGCCTCGGGTCCTGTCTGGTTCAATCTTCTTGGTATGAGTGGAGGTAGATGAGTGGAGGTAGATGCTCAGCCGGTATCAACCGCCCTTTTTTGTCCCGGGCGACCTACACTATTGGGATGGCCTCAGGGACTTTGAAGGTTCTCCTAATTTGTACGATTTTTGACAATGGAATGGGCAGAATTCCCATGGATTGGGTGGGGGCAGTCCTAATGTGTGGCTCCAGGGGCCCCAGCCTGGAGGGAGTGTGGCCCAGGACTTTGAGGACAGAAGACTGAAAACACAAACTCAGCTTAAGTTTGGGGACGTAGGTATGGCACGCCCGATCTACAAACCATGAGAAGAACTCTTCAGTATATGAAGAATGAGCGAGTCTGAGGCGCTTGCTCAGGCTTTTGTCTCTGGATTTTGTTTCAGCGATGGCCGTGGAATGTTGGGGAGGTCTCATGGGCCATGGACGAATCTTCCTCTCTGTGTATTTGGCCCGATCCCAATTGTTTTTCGTCAATCTGTGGGATGGGAGACTCCTTTCAGGTTTGTTACCTCAGGTGTCCCACCAAAAGAGGAATTCCAAAGCAGAGCCCTGGGGAAGAGTGAAGGGACAACCCGAACTATGGTTAAAATTGGGGCCTAGGGGCATGGCAAGCCCAATATGCTGTCTCTTCATATAGGCCCTGAGAGGCCTTACCTGAGGACTAGGCTCAGGCTGAGGGTCACAATGTGTGTTTGTGACCAATGTGGCCCGCAAGCATGGGCTGGGCCTCATGGGCCACGCTTGTTTCAACTACACTGAACGTTGGACAACATGCCAAGCACAAGGTTTCTTGCCATGGGGAAAGAGTTCTGATTTCTGCATCATTTTCAACCCTGGGCAGTGGTTGGAGATAAGGTCTAGGTTCTGGAGCCTGAAAACCGCAGTTGGGAAGAGATGATGACCTAAGGCCATGGCGGGTCCGATGTGCTCAGTGTGCGGCCAGCTGTCTGGGTGGGACCAGGAGGTCCAGGCTCAGGCTGGGTCCGAAGGGGAAATAGTGCCCAGGTCAGCCTATATGTTTGGGGTACAGCCGAATGGCGTGCAGGTTGATCCTCATTTGCGGTTTCGGGGTAGCCCTTAGGGCAATGTTTTACTTCTGTAGGGCAGGCAGAGTGCGGCTTTGTAGTTCTGGATTGCCAACTGGAGGGCTTGTGGGCCAGTAGTCTGAGGACGGAGTCTGAGAACCCAAGCTAGGCCTAGGTTTCAGGGTGAGGATATGGCAGGCACAATCTACAGACCTCAATCGAGATCTCGTGCATCTGAAGTCAGGGCAAGGATCAGACGATCGCTCAGGTTGGACTTTCTGCCCTGATGGCCCTTTCTTGAAGGGGGTTGGATCACGAGGACATGGGGGTTTTCGCACGATGGGACTTGTGAGAAGCTCCAAACTGCAAAGATTCTTCTGCAGGACAATTGAGACCTGTTGGTTGGCTCCAGGACAACGATTCCGAGCAGGGTTCTAAGGATGGATGGCTTGGTAGCCCACCTCGCATTCCATTTGTCTCCAAGCAACAAGACAGGTTAGATCTGCTGGATGTGGGGGGCAACCGAGGAGGCTGAGTTGAAATGGACTCTCCTGTGGTTGTGTCCTAATATGTTTTTGTGTCTATGGAGACCTTGGAATGAAGCGGTGGCCCTGGGGCCCTGAAGGGTTCTCCTAAACAGAGGCTTTGACACAGCTCCAACGTGCATGTTTCCCATGTGTAGATGAGATTTGTTCTGATGGGTGAGTCAAGAAACAGCCATATGCTGGTATTGAAATCCAGGCCTCTGAGGAGAGATGCCTGGAAACCAAAGCAATGGATCCGATTAGTGCCTAGGGGCCTGTTCGTTCCTTTTTACCTCTGGGGACATCAGTCTACGGGTCTGAGTGCAGGTAGGTGCTCAGAAGGGCTCAGATTGCCCCTGTTTGTCCTGGGAAGCCACAACTTTTAGGATGGCCTCAGGGACTTTGGAGTTATTCCTATATGTAGGGTTGTGGCCATTGGAATGGGCACATACAATTCCCTTGGAGAGGGCAAGTACAGTCCTCAGGTTTGGCTCCAGGGCCCTGAGCCTGTAGGGTGTGTAGGCCAGAGCTGTTTGGACAGTTGTCTGAAAACATAAACTCGGCTTATGTTTTGGGTCATAGGTATGGCAGGACTGATCTACAGACCATGAGGAGAACACTTCGGGATATGAAAAAAGGTCGAGTGTGAGGCTCTTGCTCAAGTTTTTGTCTCTGGATATCGTGTCACTCATGGTCGTGAAATTGCCGGGTGACTTCATGGGAAATGGACGAGTCTTACTCTCTGGGGGTTCGGTCCCATCCAAAGAGTTTGGGGTCATTCTGGGGATGGAAGAAGTCCGTTTTTTTGTTGTTGTCAATTTGTTTCATTTTGTTTTTCAACCTCAGATGTGCCACCAAATGAGGGAATCCAGAGTAGAGCCCTGGGGTGGGGCGACTGGACAACCAGAAATCTGGTTAAAAATTGGCGACTAGGGACATGTCAGCCCATTATGACATCTAATGGTCCAGCCACTGAGAGGACTTACTAGAGGACAGGACTCACGCTGAGGTCACAATCCGTGTTTATGCTCTCCTCGCACTCAAGAATGGGTGGGGCCTCAGGGTGAATGCTGGTTTCTCCTACACTGAACGTTGGACAACATGCCAACCACAAGGTTTCTTGCCATGGGTCAGGAAGAGTTCTGATTTCTGCATCACAGTCACCCGTGAGCAGTGATTGGAGATAAGGTCTAGGTTCTGAAGCCTGAAAACTGAGGTAGGGAAGAGATGATGACCTAAGGCCATGGCGGGTCTGATGTGCTCAGCGTGCGGTCAGCTGTCTGGGTGTTGGTCAGCAGGTCCGGGCTCATGTTGTGTCAGACAGTGCATTAGTGCCCAGGTTAGACTATATAATTTGGGTACATTCGAGTGCCGTGTAGGTTTATCGTCATTTAAGCTGCCTGGGCAGCTCATTAGGCAATATATTTTTTCTAGAGGGCAGGCAGAGTGCCTCATTGTCTGTCCGGAATTGCCAAACTTGAGGGCTTCGGGGCCAGGAGAGTGAGGACGGAAGTCTGAGAACACAAGCTAGACTTCGGATTCAGGGTGAGGGCACGGCAGGTACCCCCTGCAGATCTGAACCAATATCTCATGCATCTGAGTCAGGGCGAGGATCCGACGTTGGCTCAGGTTGGCGTTTCTGTGCATGACGGCCCCTTCATGAAGGGAGCGGAATCTCGAGGCCATGGAGGTTTTCCACGTTGGGAGATGTGGGATGCCCCCTTCAAGGATTCCTTCTGCGGGACAATTGAGACCTGTTGGACAGCTCCAGAACATCCCATATGGAATGACTCCAGAGCACCGTTCGAGGATGGATGCCTGGGAAGTCCGCCTCGCCTTCCAATTGTCCCCTAGCAACAAGACAGTTTAGATCTAATGGATCTGCGGGAGCAACCGTGGTGGCTGAGTTGAAATGCACTTTCCAGAGGATGGATCCTAACGTGTGTTTGTGTCCATGAGGGCCTTGGAATGGGGAGGTGGCACCGGGACCCTGAAGTATTCTCCTAAGCTTTGGCATAGCTCCCATGCACAAGTTTCCTTGCGGAGACGAGATTTGTTCTGATGAGTGCCTCAGGAAATCCACTCTGCTGGTATTGGAATCCAGGCTTTTGAGGAGACATGCCTGTAAACCAAAGCAATGGATCCGATAATGGCCTCGGGTCCTGTCTGGTTCAATCTTCTTGGTATGAGTTGAGGTAGATGAGTGGAGGTAGATGCTCAGCCGGTATCAACCGCCCTTTTTTGTCCCGGGCGACCTACACTATTGGGATGGCCTCAGGGACTTTGGAAGGTTCTCCTAATTTGTACGATTTTTGACAATGGAATGGGCAGAATTCCCATGGATTGGGTGGGGGCAGTCCTAATGTGTGGCTCCAGGGGCCCCAGCCTGGAGGGAGTGTGGCCCAGGACTTTGAGGACAGAAGACTGAAAACACAAACTCAGCTTAAGTTTGGGGAAGTAGGTATGGCACGCCCGATGTACAAACCATGAGAAGAACTCTTCAGGATATGAAGAATGAGCGAGTCTGAGGTGCTTGCTCAGGATTTTGTCTCTGGATTTTGCTTCAGCGATGGCCGTGGAATGTTGGGGAGGTCTCATGGGCCATGGACGAATCTTCCTCTTTGTGGATTTGGCCCGATCCCAATTGTTTTTCGTCAATCTGTGGGATGGGAGGTCTCCTTTCAGGTTTGTTACCTAGGTGTCGCACCAAAAGAGGAATTCCACAGCAGAGCCCTGGGGAAGAGTGAAGGGACAACCCGAACTATGGTTGAAAATTGTGGCCTAGGGGCATGGCAAGCCCAATATGCTGTCTCTTCATATAGGCCCTGAGAGGCCTTACCTGAGGACTGGGCTCAGGCTGAGAGTCACAATGTGTGTTTGTGACCAATGTGGCCCGCACGCATGGGCTGGGCCTCATGGGCCATGCTTGTTTCAACTACACTGAACGTTGGACAACAACCAACCACAAGTTTTCTTGCCATGGGGAAAGAGTTATGATTTCTGCATCATTTTTAACCCTGGTCAGTGGTTGGAGATAAGGTCTAGCTTCTGGAGCCTGCAAACCGTAGTTGGCAAGAGATGACGACCTAAGGCCATGGCGGGTCCGATGTGCTCAGTGTGCGGCCAGCTGTCTGGGTGGGACCAGGAGGTCAAGGCTCAGGCTGGGTCAGAAGGGGAAATAGTGCCCAGGTCAGCCTATATGTTTGGGGTACAGCCGAATGGCGTGCAGGTTGATCCTCATTTGGGGTTTAGGGGTAGCCCTGAGGGCAATGTTTTACTTCTGTAGGGCAGGCAGAGTGCGGCATTGTAGTTCTGGATTGCCCAACTGGAGGGCTTGTGAGCCAGTAGTCTGAGGACGGAGTCTGAGAACCCAAGCTAGGCCTAGGTTTCTGGGTGAGGATATGGCAGGCACAATCTTCAGACCTCAATCGAGATCTCGTGCATCTGAAGTCAGGGCAAGGATCAGACGATCGCTCAGGTTGGACTTTCTGCCCTGATGGAGCTTTCTTAAAGGGGGTTGGATCACGAGGACATGGGGGTTTTCCCACGATGGGAGTTGTGAGAAGCTCCAAACTGCAAAGATTCTTCTGCAGGACAATTGAGACCTGTTGGTTGGCTCCAGGCCAACGATTCCGAGCAGGGTTCTAAGGCTGGATGGCTGGGTAGCCCACCTCGCATTCCAATGGTCTCCAAGCAACAAGACAGGTTAGATCTGCTGGATGTGGGGGTCAACCGAGGAGGCTGATTTGAAATGGACTCTCCTGTGGATGTGTCCTAATATGTTTTTGTATCTATGGAGACCTTGGAATGAAGCGGTGGCCCTGGGGCCCTGAAGGGTTCTCCTAAACAGAGGCTTTGACACAGCTCCAACGTGCATGTTTCCCATGTGTAGATGAGATTTGTTCTGATGGGTGAGTCAAGAAACAGCCATATGCTGGTATTGAAATCCAGGCCTCTGAGGAGAGATGCCTGGAAACCAAAGCAATGGATCCGATTAGTGCCAAGGGGCCTGTTCGTTCCTTTTTACCTCTGGGGACATCAGTCTACGGGTCTGAGTGCAGGTAGGTGCTCAGATGGCCTCAGATTGCCCCTGTTTGTCCTGGGAAGCCACAACTATTGGGATGGCATCAGGGACTTTGGAGGTTATCCTACTAGTAGGGTTGTGGCCATTGGAATGGGCACATACAATTCCCTTGGAGAGGGCAAGTATAGTCCTCAGGTTTGGCTCCAGGGCCCTGAGCCTGTAGGGTGTGTAGGCCAGAGGTGTTTGGACAGTTGTCTGAAAACACAAACTCGGCTTATGTTTTGGGTCATAGGTATGGCAGGACTGATCTACAGACCATGAGGAGAACACTTCGGGATATGAAAAAAGGGCGAGTGTGAGGCTCTTGCTCAAGTTTTTGTCTCTGGATAAGGTGTCACTCATGGTCGTGAAATTGCCGGGTGACTTCATGGGAAATGGACGAGTCTTACTCTCTGGGGGTTCGGTCCCGTCCAAAGAGTTTGGGGTCATTCTGGGGATGGAAGAAGTCCGTTTTTTTGTTGTTGTTGTCGATTTGTTTCATTTTGTTTTTCAACCTCAGATGTCCCACCAAATGAGGG
Source organism: Mustela nivalis (assembly GCF_964662115.1). Lineage (NCBI taxonomy): Eukaryota > Metazoa > Chordata > Mammalia > Carnivora > Mustelidae > Mustela > Mustela nivalis. Next base: position 560,134 of record NW_028136480.1, on the reverse strand, counting down.
ATTCCAGAGTAGATCCCTGCGGTGGGGCGACTGGACAACCAGAAATCTGGTTAAAAATTTGGGACTAGGGACATGTCAAGCCCATTATGACATCTAATGGTCCAGCCACTGAGAGGACTTACTAGAGGACAGGACTCACGCTGAGGTAACAATGCGTGTTTATGCTCTCGTCGCACTCAAGAATGGGAGGGATCCTCAGGGTGAATGCTGGTTTCTCCTAACCTGAACGTAGGACAACATGCCAACCACAAGGTTTCTTGCCATGGGTCAGGAAGAGTTCTGATTTCTGCATCACAGTGTCCCGTGGGCAGTGATTGGAGATAAGGTCTAGGTTCTGAAGCCTGAAAACTGAGGTAGGGAAGAGATGATGACCTAAGGCCATGGCGGGTCTGATGTGCTCAGCGTGAGGTCAGCTGTCTGGGTTTTGGTCAGCAGGTCCGGGCTCAGGTTGTGACAGACAGTGCATTAGTGCCCAGGTTAGACTATATAATTTGGGTACATTCGAGGGCCGTGTAAGTTTATCCTCATTTAAGCTGCCTGGGCTGCTCATTAGGCAATATATTTTTTCTAGAGGGCAGGCAGAGTGCTTCATTGTCGGTCCGGAATTGCCAAACTTGAGGGCTTCGGGGCCAGGAGAGTGAGGACGGAAGTCTGAGAACACAAGCTAGACTTCGGATTCAGGGTGAGGGCACGGCAGATACCCCCTGCAGATCTGAACCAATATCTCATGCATCTGAAGTCAGGGCGAGGATCCGACGTTGGCTCAGGTTGGAGTTTCTGTGCATGACGGCCCCTTCATGAAGGGAGCGGAATCTCGAGGCCATGGAGGTTTTCCACGTTGGGAGATGTGGGATGCCCCCTTCAAGGATTCCTTCTGCGGGACAATTGAGACCTGTTGGACAGCTCCAGGACATCCCATATGGAATGACTCCAGAGCACCGTTCGAGGATGGATGCCTGGGAAGTCCGCTTCACCTTCCAATTGTCTCCTAGCAACAAGACAGTTTAGATCTAATGGATCTGCGGGAGCAACCGGGGTGGCTGAGTTGAAATGCACTTTCCAGAGGATGGGTCCTAACGTGTGTTTGTGTCCATGAGGGCCTTGGAATGGGGAGGTGGCACCAGGACCCTGAAGTATTCTCCTAAGCTTTGGCTTAGCTCCCATGCACAAGTTTCCTTGTGGAGACGAGATTTGTTCTGATGGGTGCCTCAGGAAATCCACTCTGATGGTATTGGAATCCAGGCTTTTAAGGAGACATGCCTGTAAACCAAAGCAATGGATCCGATAATGGCCTCCGGTCCTGTCTGGTTCAATCTTCTTGGTATGAGTGGAGGTAGATGTGTGGAGGTAGATGCTCAGCCGGTATCAACCGCCCTTTTTTGTCCCGGGCGACCTACACTATTGGGATGGCCTCAGGGACTTTGGAGGGTTCTCCTAATTTGTACGATTTTTGACAATGGAATGGGCAGAATTCCCATGGATTGGGTGGGGGCAGTCCTAATGTGTGGCTCCAGGGGCCCCAGCCTGGAGCGAGTGTGGCCCAGGACTTTGAGGACAGAAGACTGAAAACACAAACTCAGCTTAAGTTTGGGGACGTAGGTACGGCACGCCCGATCTACAAACCATGAGAAGAACTCTTCAGGATATGAAGAATGAGCGAGTCTGAGGCGCTTGCTCAGGCTTTTGTCTCTGGATTTTGTTTCAGCGATGGCCGTGGAATGTTGGGGAGGTCTCATGGGCCATGGACGAATCTTCCTCTCTGTGTATTTGGCCCGATCCCAATTGTTTTTCGTCAATCTGTGGGATGGGAGGACTCCTTTCAGGTTTGTTACCTCAGGTGTCCCACCAAAAGAGGAATTCCAAAGCAGAGCCCTGGGGAAGAGTGAAGGGACAACCCGAACTATGGTTAAAAATTGGGGCCTAGGGGCATGGCAAGCCCAATATGCTGTCTCTTCATATAGGCCCTGAGAGGCCTTACCTGAGGACTGGGCTCAGGCTGAGGGTCACAATGTGTGTTTGTGACCAATGTGGCCCGCAAGCATGGGCTGGGCCTCATGGGCCACGCTTGTTTCAACTACACTGAACGTTGGACAACATGCCAACCACAAGGTTTCTTGCCATGGGGAAAGAGTTCTGATTTCTGCATCATTTTCAACCCTGGGCAGTGGTTGGAGATAAGGTCTAGGTTCTGGAGCCTGAAAACCGCAGTTGGGAAGAGATGATGACCTAAGGCCATGGCGGGTCCGATGTGCTCAGTGTGCGGCCAGCTGTCTGGGTGGGACCAGGAGGTCCAGGCTCAGGCTGGGTCAGAAGGGGAAATAGTGCCCAGGTCAGCCTATATGTTTGGGGTACAGCCGAATGGCGTGCAGGTTGATCCTCATTTGCGGTTTCGGGGTAGCCCTTAGGGCAATGTTTTACTTCTGTAGGGCAGGTAGAGTGCGGCTTTGTAGTTCTGGATTGCCAACTGGAGGGCTTGTGGGACAGTAGTCTGAGGACGGAGTCTGAGAACCCAAGCTAGGCCTAGGTTTCAGGGTGAGGATATGGCAGGCACAATCTACAGACCTCAATCGAGATCTCGTGCATCTGAAGTCAGGGCAAGGATCAGACGATCACTCAGGTTGGACTTTCTGCCCTGATGGCCCTTTCTTGAAGGGGGTTGGATCACGAGGACATGGGGGTTTTCGCACGATGGGAGTTGTGAGAAGCTCCAAACTGCAAAGATTCTTCTGCAGGACAATTGAGACCTGTTGGTTGGCTCCAGGCCAACGATTCCGAGCAGGGTTCTAAGGATGGATGGCTGGGTAGCCCACCTCGCATTCCAATTGTCTCCAAGCAACAAGACAGGTGAGATGTGCTGGATGTGGGGGGCAACGAGGAGGCTGAGTTGAAATGGACTCTCCTGTGGATGTGTCCTAATATGTTTTTGTGTCTATGGAGACCTTGGAATGAAGCGGTGGCCCTGGGGCCCTGAAGGGTTCTCCTAAACAGAGGCTTTGACACAGCTCCAACGTGCATGTTTCCCATGTGTAGATGAGATTTGTTCTGATGGGTGAGTCAAGAAACAGCCATATGCTGGTATTGAAATCCAGGCCTCTGAGGAGAGATGCCTGGAAACCAAAGCAATGGATCCGATTAGTGCCTAGGGGCCTGTTCGTTCCTTTTTACCTCTGGGGACATCAGTCTACGGGTCTGAGTGCAGGTAGGTGCTCAGAAGGGCTCAGATTGCCCCTGTTTGTCCTGGGAAGCCACAACTTTTAGGATGGCCTCAGGGACTTTGGAGTTTATCCTATATGTAGGGTTGTGGCCATTGGAATGGGCACATACAATTCCCTTGGAGAGGGCAAGTACAGTCCTCAGGTTTGGCTCCAGGGCCCTGAGCCTGTAGGGTGTGTAGGCCAGAGCTGTTTGGACAGTTGTCTGAAAACATAAACTCGGCTTATGTTTTGGGTCATAGGTATGGCAGGACTGATCTACAGACCATGAGGAGAACACTTCGGGATATGAAAAAAGGTCGAGTGTGAGGCTGTTGCTCAAGTTTTTGTCTCTGGATATCGTGTCACTCATGGTCGTGAAATTGCCGGGTGACTTCATGGGAAATGGACGAGTCTTACTCTCTGGGGGTTCGGTCCCATCCAAAGAGTTTGGGGTCATTCTGGGGATGGAAGAAGTCCGTTTTTTTGTTGTTGTCAATTTGTTTCATTTTGTTTTTCAACCTCAGATGTGCCACCAAATGAGGGAATCCAGAGTAGAGCCCTGGGGTGGGGCGACTGGACAACCAGAAATCTGGTTAAAAATTGGCGACTAGGGACATGTCAGCCCATTATGACATCTAATGGTCCAGCCACTGAGAGGACTTACTAGAGGACAGGACTCACGCTGAGGTCACAATCCGTGTTTATGCTCTCGTCGCACTCAAGAATGGGTGGGGCCTAAGGGTGAATGCTGGTTTCTCCTACACTGAACGTTGGACAACATGCCAACCAGAAGGTTTCTTGCCATGGGTCAGGAAGAGTTCTGATTTCTGCATCACAGTCACCCGTGAGCAGTGATTGGAGATAAGGTCTAGGTCTGAAGCCTGAAAACTGAGGTAGGGAAGAGATGATGACCTAAGGCCATGGCGGGTCTGATGTGCTCAGCGTGCGGTCAGCTGTCTGGGTGTTGGTCAGCAGGTCCGGGCTCATGTTGTGTCAGACAGTGCATTAGTGCCCAGGTTAGTCTATATAATTTGGGTACATTCGAGTGCCGTGTAGGTTTATCGTCATTTAAGCTGCCTGGGCAGCTCATTAGGCAATATATTTTTTCTAGAGGGCAGGCAGAGTGCCTCATTGTCGGTCCGGAATTGCCAAACTTGAGGGCTTCGGGGCCAGGAGAGTGAGGACGGAAGTCTGAGAACACAAGCTAGACTTCGGATTCAGGGTGAGGGCACGGCAGGTACCCCCTGCAGATCTGAACCAATATCTCATGCATCTGAGTCAGGGCGAGGATCCGACGTTGGCTCAGGTTGGAGTTTCTGTGCATGACGGCCCCTTCATGAAGGGAGCGGAATCTCGAGGCCATGGAGGTTTTCCACGTTGGGAGATGTGGGATGCCCCCTTCAAGGATTCCTTCTGCGGGACAATTGAGACCTGTTGGACAGCTCCAGGACATCCCATATGGAATGACTCCAGAGCACCGTTCGAGGATGGATGCCTGGGAAGTCCGCCTCGCCTTCCAATTGTCCCCTAGCAACAAGACAGTTTAGATCTAATGGATCTGTGGGAGCAACCGTGGTGGCTGAGTTGAAATGCACTTTCCAGAGGATGGGTCCTAACGTGTGTTTGTGTCCATGAGGGCCTTGGAATGGGGAGGTGGCACCGGGACCCTGAAGTATTCTCCTAAGCTTTGGCATAGCTCCCATGCACAAGTTTCCTTGTGGAGACGAGATTTGTTCTGATGAGTGCCTCAGGAAATCCCCTCTGCTGGTATTGGAATCCAGGCTTTTGAGGAGACATGCCTGTAAACCAAAGCAATGGATCCGATAATGGCCTCGGGTCCTGTCTGGTTCAATCTTCTTGTTATGAGTGGAGGTAGATGAGTGGAGGTAGATGCTCAGCCGGTATCAACCGCCCTTTTTTGTCCCGGGCGACCTACACTATTGGGATGGCCTCAGGGACTTTGGAAGGTTCTCCTAATTTGTACGATTTTTGACAATGGAATGGGCAGAATTCCCATGGATTGGGTGGGGGCAGTCCTAATGTGTGGCTCCAGGGGCCCCAGCCTGGAGGGAGTGTGGCCCAGGACTTTGAGGACAGAAGACTGAAAACACAAACTCAGCTTAAGTTTGGGGAAGTAGGTATGGCACGCCCGATCTACAAACCATGAGAAGAACTCTTCAGGATATGAAGAATGAGCGAGTCTGAGGCGCTTGCTCAGGATTTTGTCTCTGGATTTTGCTTCAGCGATGGCCGTGGAATGTTGGGGAGGTCTCATGGGCCATGGACGAATCTTCCTCTTTGTGGATTTGGCCCGATCCCAATTGTTTTTCGTCAATCTGTGGGATGGGAGGTCTCCTTTCAGGTTTGTAACCTAGGTGTCCCACCAAAAGAGGAATTCCACAGCAGAGCCCTGGGGAAGAGTGAAGGGACAACCCGAACTATGGTTGAAAATTGGGACCTAGGGGCATGGCAAGCCCAATATGCTGTCTCTTCATATAGGCCCTGAGAGGCCATACCTGAGGACTGGGCTCAGGCTGAGAGTCACAATGTGTGTTTGTGACCAATGTGGCCCGCACGCATGGGCTGGGCCTCATGGGCCACGCTTGTTTCAACTACACTGAACGTTGGACAACATGCCAACCACAAGGTTTCTTGCCATGGGGAAAGAGTTATGATTTCTGCATCATTTTCAACCCTGGGCAGTGGTTGGAGATAAGGTCTAGCTTCTGGAGCCTGCAAACCGCAGTTGGCAAGAGATGACGACCTAAGGCCATGGCGGGTCCGATGTGCTCAGTGTGTGGCCAGCTGTCTGGGTGGGACCAGGAGGTCCAGGCTCAGGCTGGGTCCGAAGGGGAAATAGTGCCCAGGTCAGCCTATATGTTTGGGGTACAGCCGAATGGCGTGCAGGTTGATCCTCATTTGGGGTTTAGGGGTAGCCCTGAGGGCAATGTTTTACTTCTGTAGTGCAGGCAGAGTGCGGCATTGTAGTTCTGGATTGCCCAACTGGAGGGCTTGTGGGCCAGTAGTCTGAGGACGGAGTCTGAGAACCCAAGCTAGGCCTAGGTTTCTGGGTGAGGATATGGCAGGCACAACCTACAGACCTCAATTGAGATCTCGTGCATCTGAAGTCAGGGCAAGGATCAGACGATCGCTCAGGTTGGACTTTCTGCCCTGATGGCCCTTTCTTGAAGGGGGTTGGATCACGAGGACATGGGGGTTTTCCCACGATGGGAGTTGTGAGAAGCTCCAAACTGCAAAGATTCTTCTGCGGGAAAATTGAGACCTGTTGGTTGGCTCTAGGCCAACGATTCCGAGCAGGGTTCTAAGGATGGATGGCTGGGTAGCCCACCTCGCATTCCAATGGTCTCCAAGCAACAAGACAGGTTAGATCTGCTGGTTGTGGGGGGCAACCGAGGAGGCTGAGTTGAAATGGACTCTCCTGCGGATGTGTCCTAATATGTTTTTGTGTCTATGGAGACCTTGGAATGAAGCGGTGGCCCTGGGGCCCTGAAGGGTTCTCCTAAACAGAGGCTTTGACAAGCTCCAACGTGCATGTTTCCCATGTGTAGATGAGATTTGTTCCGATGGGTGAGTCAAGAAACAGCCATATGCTGGTATTGAAATACAGGCCTCTGAGGAGAGATGCCTGGATACCAAAGCAATGGATCCAAATAGTGCCTAGGGGCCTGTTCGTTCGTTTTTACCTCTGGGGACATCAGTCTACGGGACTGAGTGCAGGTAGGTGCTCAGATGGGCTCAGATTGCCCCTGTTTGTCCTGGGAAGCCACAACTATTGGGATGGCCTCAGGGACTTTGGAGGTTATCCTATTAGTAGGGTTGTGGCCATTGGAATGGGCACATACAATTCCCTTGGAGAGGGCAAGTACAGTCCTCAGGTTTGGCCCCAGGGCCCTGAGACTGTAGGGTGTGTAGGCCAGAGCTGTTTGGACAGTTGTCTGAAAACACAAACTCGGCTTATGTTTTGGGTCATAGGTATGGCAGGACTGATCTACAGACCATAAGGAGAACACTTCGGGATATGAAAAAAGGGCGATTGTGAGGCTCTTGCTCAAGTTTTTGTCTCTGGATATCGTGTCACTCATGGTCGTGAAATTGCCGGGTGACTTCATGGGAAATGGACGAGTCTTTCTCTCTGGGGGTTCGGTCCCGTCCAAAAAGTTTGGGGTCATTCTGGGGATGGAAGAAGTCCGTTTTTTTGTTGTTGTTGTCGATTTGTTTCATTTTGTTTTTCAACCTCAGATGTCCCACCAAATGAGGGATTCCAGAGTAGAGCCCTGGGGTGGGGCGACTGGACAACCAAAAATCTGGTTAAAAATTGGGGACTAGGGACATTCAAGCCCATTATGACATCTAATGGTCCAGCCACTGAGAGGACTTACTAGAGGACAGGACTCACGCTGAGGTCACAATGCATGTTTATGCTCTCGTCGCACTCAAGAATGGGAGGGGCCTCAGGGTGAATGCTGGTTTCTCCTAACCTGAACGTAGGACAACATGCCAACCACAAGGTTTCTTGCCATGGGTCAGGAAGAGTTCTGATTTCTGCATCACAGTCACCCGTGGGCAGTGATTGGAGATAAGGTCTAGGTTCTGAAGCCTGAAAACTGAGGTAGGGAAGAGATGATGACCTAAGGCCATGGCGGGTCTGATGTGCTCAGCGTGCGGTCAGCTGTCTGGGTGTTGGTCAGCAGGTCCGGGCTCAGGTTGTGTCAGACAGTGCATTAGTGCCCAGGTTAGACTATATAATTTGGGTACATTCGAGTGCCGTGTAGGTTTATCTTCATTTAAGCTGCCTGGGCAGGTCATTAGGCAATATATTTTTTCTAGAGGGCAGGCAGAGTGCTTCATTGTCGGTCCGGAATTGCCAAACTTGAGGGCTTCGGGGCCAGGAGAGTGAGGACGGAAATCTGAGAACACAAGCTAGACTTCGGATTCAGGGTGAGGGCACGGCAGGTACCCCCTGCAGATTTGAACCAATATCTCATGCATCTGAAGTCAGGGCGAGGATCCCACGTTGGCTCAGGTTGGAGTTTCTGTGCATGACGGCCCCTTCATGAAGGGAGCGGAATCTCGAGGCCATGGAGGTTTTCCACGTTGGGAGATGTGGGATGCCCCCTTCAAGGATTCCTTCTGCGGGACAATTGAGACCTGTTGGACAGCTCCAGGACATCCCATATGGAATGACTCCAGAACACTGTTCCAGGATGGATGCCTGGGAAGTCCGCCTCGCCTTCCAATTGTCTCCTAGCAACAAGACAGTTTAGATCTAATGGATCTGCGGGAGCAACCGGGGTGGCTGAGTTGAAATGCACTTTCCAGAGGATGGGTCCTAACGTGTGTTTGTGTCCATGAGGGCCTTGGAATGGGGAGGTGGAACCGGGACTCTGAAGTATTCTCCTAAGCTTTGGCATAGCTCCCATGCAAAAGTTTCCTTGTGGAGACGAGATTTGTTCTGATGGGTGCCTCAAGAAATCCCCTCTGCTGGTATTGGAATCCAGGCTTTTGAGGAGACATGCCTGTAAACCAAAGCAATGGATCCGATAATGGCCTCGGGTCCTGTCTGGTTCAATCTTCTTGGTATGAGTGGAGGTAGATGAGTGGAGGAAGATGCTCAGCTGGTATCAACCGCCCTTTTTTGTCCCGGGCGATCTACACTATTGGGATGGCCTCAGGGACTTTGGAGGGTTCTCCTAATTTGTACGATTTTTGACAATGGAATGGGCAGAATTCCCATGGATTGGGTGGGTGCAGGCCTAATGTGTGGCTCCAGGGGCCCCAGCCTAAAGGGAGTGTGGCCCAGGACTTTGAGGACAGAAGACTGAAAACACAAACTCAGCTTAAGTTTGGGGACGTAGGTATGGCACGCCCGATCTACAAACCATGAGAAGAACTCTTCAGGATATGAAGAATGAGCGAGTCTGAGTCGCTTGCTCAGGCTTTTGTCTCTGGATTTTGTTTCAGCGATGGCCGTGGAATGTTGGGGAGGTCTCAAAGGCCATGGACGAATCTTCCTCTCTGTGGATTTGGCCCGATCCCAATTGTTTTTCGTCAATCTGTGGGATGGGAGGACTCCTTTCAGGTTTGTTACCTCAGGTGTCCCACCAAAAGAGGAATTCCAAATCAGAGCCCTGGGGAAGAGTGAAGGGACAACCCGAACTACGGTTAAAAATTGTGGCCTAGGGGCATGGCAAGCCCAAGATGCTGTCTCTTCATATAGGCCCTGAGAGGCCTTACCTGAGGACTGGGCTCAGGCTGAGCGTCACAATGTGTGTTTATGCTCTCGTCGCACTCAAGAATGGGCGGGGCCTCAGGGTGAATGCTGGTTTCTCCTACCCTGACCGATGGACAACATGCCAACCACAAGGTTTCTTGCCATGGGTCAGGAAGAGTTCTGATTTCTGCATCACAGTCACCCGTGGGCAGCGATTGGATATAAGAACTAGGTTCTGAAGCCTGAAACTGAGGTAGGGAAGAGATGATGACCTAAGGCCATGGCGGGTCTGATGTGCTCAGGGTGCGGTCAGCTGTCTGGGTGTTGGTCAGCAGGTCCGGGCTCAGGTTGTGTCAGACAGTGCATTAGTGCCCAGGTTAGACTATATAATTTGGGTACATTCGAGTGCCGTGTAGGTTTATCTTCATTTAAGCTGCCTGGGCAGCTCATTAGGCAATATATTTTTTCTAGAGGGCAGGCAGAGTGCTTCATTGTCGGTCCGGAATTGCCGAACATGAGGGCTTCGGGGCCAGGAGAGTGAGGACGGAAGTCTGAGAACACAAGCTATACTTCGGATTCAGGGTGAGGGCACGGCAGGTACCTCCTGCAGATCTGAACCAATATCTCATGAATCTGAAGTCAGGGCGAGGATCCGACGTTGGCTCAGTTTGGAGTTACTGTGCATGACGGCCCCTTCATGAAGGGAGCGGAATCTCGAGGCCATGGATGTTTTCCACGTTGGGAGATGTGGGATGCTCCCTTCAAGGATTCCTTCTACGGGACAATTGAGACCTGTTGGACAGCTCCAGGTCATCCCATATGGAATGACTCCAGAGCACCGTTCCAGGATGGATGCCTGGGAAGTCCGCCTCGCCTTCCAATTGTCTCCTAGCAACAAGACAGTTTAGATCTAATGGATCTGCGGGAGCAACCGGGGTGGATGAGTTGAAATGCACTTTCCAGAGGATGGGTCCTAACGTGTGTTTCTGTCCATGAGGGCCTTGGAATGGGGAGGTGGCACCGGGACCCTGAAGTATTCTCCTAAGCTTTGGCATAGCTCCCATGCACAAGTTTCCTTGTGGAGACGAGATTTGTTCTGATGGGTGCCTCAAGAACCCCCTCTGCTGGTATTTGAATCCAGGCTTTTGAGGAGACATGCCTGTAAACCAAAGCAATGGATCCGATAATGGCCTCGGGTCCTGTCTGGTTCAATCTTCTTGGTATGAGTGGAGGTAGATGAGTGGAGGTAGATGCTCAGCCGGTATCAACCGCCCTTTATGTCCCGGGTGACCTACACTATTGGGATGGCCTCAGGGACTTTGGTGGGTTCTCCTAATTTGTACGATTTTTGACAATGTAATGGGCAGAATTCCCATGGATTGGGTGGAGGCAGTCCTAATGTGTGGCTCCAGGGGCCCCAGCCTGGAGGGAGTGTGGCCCAGGACTTTGAGGACAGAAGACTGAAAACACAAACTCAGCTTAAGTTTGGGGACGTAGGTATGGCACGCCCGATCTACAAACCATGAGAAGAACTCTTCAGGATATGAAGAATGAGCGAGTCTGAGGCGCTTGCTCAGGCTTTTGTCTCTGGATTTTGTTTCAGCGATGGCCGTGGAATGTTGGGGAGGTCTCATGGGCCATGGACGAATCTTCCTCTCTGTGGATTTGGCCCGATCCCAATTGTTTTTCGTCAATCTGTGGGATGGGAGGATTCCTTTCAGGTTTGTTACCTCAGGTGTCCCACCAAAAGAGGAATTCCAAAGCAGAGCCCTGGGGAAGAGTGAAGGGACAACCCGAAGTACGGTTAAAAATTGGGGCCTAGGGGCATGGCAAGCACAATATGCTGTCTCTTCATATAGGCCCTGAGAGGCCTTACCTGAGGACTGGGCTCAGGCTGAGGGTCACAATGTGTGTTTGTGACCAATGTAGCCCGCAAGCATGGGCTGGGCCACATGGGCCACGCTTGTTTCAACTACACCGAACGTTGGACAACATGCCAACCACAAGGTTTCTTGCCATGGGGAAAGAGTTCTGGTTTCTGCATCATTTTCAACCCTGGGCAGTGGTTGGAGATAAGGTGTAGGTTCTGGAGCCTGAAAACCGCAGTTGGGAAGAGATGACGACCTAAGGCCATGGCGGGTTCGATGTGCTCAGTGTGCGGCCAGCTGTCTGGGTGGGACCAGGAGGTCCAGGCTCAGGCTGGGTCAGAAGGGGAAATAGTGCCCAGGTCAGCCTATATGATTGGGGCACAGCCGACTGGCGTGCAGGTGGATTCTCATTTGGGGTTTCGGGGTAGCCCTGAGGGCAATGTTTTACTTCTGTAGGGCAGGCAGAGTGCGGCATTGTAGTTCTGGATTGCCCAACTGGAGGGCTTGTGGGCCAGTAGTCTGAGGACGCAGTCTGAGAACCCAAGCTAGGCCTAGGTTTCTGGGTGAGGATATGGCAGGCACAATCTACAGACCTCAATAGAGATCTCGTGCATCTGAAGTCAGGGCAAGGATCAGACGATCGCTAAGGTGGGATTCTGCCCTGATGGCCCTTTCTTGAAGGGGGTTGGATCACGAGGACATGGGGGTTTTCGCACGATGGGAGTTGTGAGAAGCTCCAAACTGCAAAGATTCTTCTGCAGGACAATTGAGACCTGTTGGTTGGCTCCAGGCCAACGATTCCGAGCAGGGTTCTAAGGATGGATGGCTGGGTAGCCCACCTCGCATTCCAATTGTCTCCAAGCAACAAGACAGGTTAGATCTGCTGGATGTGGGGGGCAACCGAGGAGGCTGAGTTGAAATGGACTCTCCTGTCGATGTGTCCTAATATGTTTTTGTGTCTATGGAGACCTTGGAATGAAGCAGTGGCCCTGGGGCCCTGAAGGGTTCTCCTAAACAGAGGCTTTGACAGAGCTCCAACGTGCATGTTTCCCATGTGTAGATGAGATTTGTTCTGATGGGTGAGTCAAGAAACAGCCATATGCTGGTATTGAAATCCAGGCCTCTGAGGAGAGATGCCTGGAAACCAAAGCAATGGATCCGATTAGTGCCTAGGGGCCTGTTCGTTCCTTTTTACCTCTGGGGACATCAGTCTACGGGTCTGAGTGCAGGTAGGTGCTCAGATCGGCTCAGATTGCCCCTGTTTGTCCTGGGAAGCCACAACTCTTGGGATGGCCTCAGGGACTTTGGAGGTTATCCTACTAGTAGGGTTGTGGCCATTGGAATGGGCACATACAATTCCCTTGGAGAGGGCAAGTACAGTCCTCAGGTTTGGCTCCAGGGCCCTGAGCCTGTAGGGTGTGTAGGCCAGAGCTGTTTGGACAGTTGTCTGAAAACACAAACTCGGCTTATGTTTTGGGTCATAGGTATGGCAGGACTGATCTACAGACCATGAGGAGAACACTTCGGGATATGAAAAAAGCAGCGAGTGTGAGGCTCTTGCTCAAGTTTTCGTCTCTGGATATCGTGTCACTCATGGTCGTGAAATTGCCGGGTGACTTCATGGGAAATGGACGAGTCTTACTCTCTGGGGGTTCGGTCCTGTCCAAAGAGTTTGCGGTCATTCTGGGGATGGAAGAAGTCCGTTTTTTTGTTGTTGTTGTCGATTTGTTTCATTTTGTTTTTCAACCTCAGATGTCCCACCAAATGAGGGATTCCAGAGTAGAGCCCTGGGGTGGGGCGACTGGACAACCAGAAATCTGGTTAAAAATTGGGGACTAGGGACATGTCAAGCCCATTATGACATCTAATGGTCCAGCCCCTGAGAGGACTCACTAGAGGACAGGACTCACGCTGAGGTCACAATGCGTGTTTATTCTCTCGTCGCACTCAAGAATGGGCGGGGCCTCAGGGTGAATGCTGGTTTCTCCTACACTGAACGTTGGACAACATGCCAACCACAAGGTTTCTTGCCATGGGTCAGGAAGAGTTCTGATTTCTGCATCACAGTCACCCGTGGGCAGTGATTGGAGATAAGGTCTAGGTTCTGAAGCCTGAAAACTGAGGTAGGGAAGAGATGATGACCTAAGGCCATGGCGTGTCAGATGTGCTCAGCGTGCGGTCAGCTGTCTGGGTGTTGGTCAGCAGGTCCGGGCTCAGGTTGTGTCAGACAGTGCATTAGTGCCCAGGTTAGACTATATAATTTGGGTACATTCGAGTGCCGTGTAGGTTTATCCTCATTTAAGATGCCTGGGCAGCTCTTTAGGCAATACATTTTTTCTAGAGGCCGGCAGAGTGCTTCATTGTCGGTCTGGAATTGCCAAACTTGAGGGCTTCGGGGCCAGGAGAGTGAGGACGGAAGTCTGAGAACACAAGCTAGTCTTCGGATTCAGGGTGAGGGCACGGCAGGTACCCCCTGCAGATCTGAACCAATATCTCATGCATCTGAAGTCAGGGCGAGTATCCGACGTTGGTTCAGGTTGGAGTTTCTGTGCATGACGGCCCCTTCATGAAGGGAGCGGAATCTCGAGGCCATGGAGTTTTTCCAGGTTGGGAGATGTGGGATGCCCCCTTCAAGGATTCCTTCTGCGGGACAATTGAGACCTGTTGGACAGCTCCAGGACATCACATATGGAATGACTCCAGAACACTGTTCCAGGATGGATGCCTGGGAAGTCCGCCTCGCCTTCCAATTGTCTCCTAGCAACAAGACAGTTTAGATCTAATGGATCTGCGGGAGCTACCGGGGTGGCTGAGTAGAAATGCACTTTGCAGAGGATGGGTCCTAATGTGTGTTTGTGTCCATGAGGGCCTTGGAATGGGGAGGTGGAACCGAGACCCTGAAGTATTCTCCTAAGCTTTGGCATAGCTCCCATGCAAAAGTTTCCTTGTGGAGACGAGATTTGTTCTGATGGGTGCCTCAAGAAATCCCCTCTGCTGGTATTGGAATCCAGGCTTTTGAGGAGACATGCCTGTAAACCAAAGCAATGGATCCGATAATGGCCTCGGGTCCTGTCTGGTTCAATCTTCTTGGTATGAGTGGAGGTAGATGAGTGGAGGTAGATGCTCAGCCGGTATCAACCGCCCTTTATGTCCCGGGTGACCTACACTATTGGGATGGCCTCAGGGACTTTGGAGGGTTCTCCTAATTTGTACGATTTTTGACAATGGAATGGGCAGAATTCCCATGGATTGGGTGGGGGCAGTCCTAATGTGTGGCTCCAGGGGCCCCAGCCTGGAGGGAGTGTGGCCCAGGACTTTGAGGACAGAAGACTGAAAACACAAACTCAGCTTAAGTTTGGGGACGTAGGTATGGCACGCCCGATCTACAAACCATGAGAAGAACTCTTCAGGATATGAAGAATGAGCGAGTCTGAGGCGCTTGCTCAGGCTTTTGTCTCTGGATTTTGTTTCAGCGATGGCCGTGGAATGTTGGGGAGGTCTCATGGGCCATGGACGAATCTTCCTCTCTGTGGATTTGGCCCGATCCCAATTGTTTTTCGTCAATCTGTGGGATGGGAGGACTCCTTTCAGGTTTATTACCTCAGGTGTCCCACCAAAAGAGGAATTCCAAAGCAGAGACCTGGGGAAGAGTGAAGGGACAACCCGAACTAAGGTTAAAAATTGGGGCCTAGGGGCATGGCAAGCCCAATATGCTGTCTCTTCATATAGGCCCTGAGAGGCCTTAACTGAGGACTGGGCTCAGGCTGAGGGTCACAATGTGTGTTTGTGACCAATGTGGCCCGCAGCATGGGCTGGGCCTCATGGGCCACGCTTGTTTCAACTACACTGAACGTTGGACAACATGCCAACCACAAGGTTTCTTGCCATGGGGAAAGAGTTCTGATTTCTGCATCACAGTCACCCGTGGGCAGTGATTGGAGATAAGGTCTAGGTTCTGAAGCCTGAAAACTGAGGTAGGGAAGAGATGATGACCTAAGGCCATGGCGGGTCTGATGTGCTCAGCGTGCGGTCAGCTGTCTGGGTGTTGGTCAGCAGGTCCGGGCTCAGGTTGTGTCAGACAGTGCATTAGTGCCCAGGTTAGAATATATAATTCGGGTACATTCGAGTGCCGTGTAGGTTTATCCTCATTTAAGCTGCCTGGGCTGCTCATTAGGCAATATATTTTTTCTAGGGGACAGGCAGAGTGCTTCATTGTCGGTCCGGAATTGCCAAACGTGAGGGCTTCGGGGCCAGGAGAGTGAGGACGGAAGTCTGAGAACACAAGCTAGACTTCGGATTCAGGGTGAGGGCACGGCAGGTACCCCCTGCAGATCTGAACCAATATCTCATGCATCTGAAGTCAGGGCGAGGATCCGACGTTGGCTCAGGTTGGAGTTTCTGTGCATGACGGCCCCTTCATGAAGGGAGCGGAATCTCGAGGCATGGAGGTTTTCCACTTTGGGAGATGTGGGATGCCCCCTTCAAGGATTCCTTCTGCGGGACAATTGAGACCTGTTGGACAGCTCCAGGACATCCCATATGGAATGACTCCAGGGCTCCTTTCGAGGATGGATGCCTGGGAAGTCCGCCTCGCCTTCCAATTGTCTCCTAGCAACAAGACAGTTTAGATCTAATGGATCTGCGGGAGCAACCGGGGTGGCTGAGTTGAAATGCACTTTCCAGAGGATGGGACCTAACGTGTGTTTGTGTCCATGAGGGCCTTGGAATGGGGAGGTGGCACCGGGACCCTGAAGTATTCTCCTAAGCTTTGGCATAGCTCCCATGCACAAGTTTCCTTGTGGAGACGAGATTTGTTCTGATGAGTGCCTCAGGAAATCCCCTCTGCTGGTATTGGAATCCAGGCTTTTGAGGAGACATGCCTGTAAACCAAAGCAATGGATCCGATAATGGCCTCGGGTCCTGTCTGGTTCAATCTAATTGGTATGAGTGGAGGTAGATGAGTGGAGGTAGATGCTCAGCCGGTATCAACCGCCCTTTTTTGACCCGGGCGACCTACACTATTGGGATGGCCTCAGGGACTTTGGAGGGTTCTCCTAATTTGTACGATTTTTGACAATGGAATGGGGAGAATTCCCATGGATTGGGTGGGGGCAGTCCTAATGTGTGGATCCAGGGGCCCCAGCCTGGAGGGAGTGTGGCCCAGGACTTTGAGGACAGAAGACTGAAAACACAAACTCAGCTTAAGTTTGGGGACTTAGGTATGGCACGCCCGATCTACAAACCATGAGAAGAACTCTTCAGGATATGAAGAATGAGCGATTCTGAGGTGCTGGCTCAGGCTTTTGTCTCTGGATTTTGTTTCAGCGATGGCCGTGGAATGTTGGGGAGGTCTCATGGGCCATGGACGAATCTTCCTCTCTGTGGATTTGGCCCGATCCCAATTGATTTTCGTCAATCTGTGGGATGGGAGGACTCCTTTCAGGTTTGTTACCTCAGGTGTCCCACCAAAAGAGGAATTCCAAAGCAGAGCCCTGGGGAAGAGTGAAGGTACAACCCGAACTATGGTTAAAAATTGGGGCCTAGGGGCATGGCAAGCCCAATATGCTGTCTCTTCATATAGGCCCTGAGAGGCCTTACCTGAGGACTGGGCTCAGGCTGAGGGTCACAATGTGTGTTTGTGACCAATGTGGCCCGCAAGCATGGGCTCGTCCTCATGGGCCACGCTTATTTCAACTACACTGAACGTTGGACAACATGCCAAACACAAGGTTTCTTGCCATGGGGAAAGAGTTCTGAATTCTACATCATTTTCAACCCTGGGCAGTGGTTGGAGATACGGTCTAGGTTCTGGAGCCTGAAAACCGCATTTGGGAAGAGCTGACGACCTAAGGCCATGGCGGGTCTGATGTGCTCAGTGTGCGGCCAGCTGTCTGGGTGGGACCAGGAGGTCGAGGCTCAGGCTGGGTCAGAAGGGGAAATAGTGCCCAGGTCAGCCTATATGTTTGGGGTACAGCCGAATGGCGTGCAGGTTGATCCTCATTTGGGGTTTCGGGGTAGCCCTGAGGCCAATGTTTTACTTCTGTAGGGCAGGCAGAGTGCGGCATTGTAGTTCTGGATTGCCCAACTGGAGGGCTTGTGGGCCAGTAGTCTGAGGACGGAGTCTGAGAACCCAAGCTAGGCCTAGGTTTCTGGGTGAGGATATGGCAGGCACAATCTACAGACCTCAATAGAGATCTCGTGCATCTGAAGTCAGGGCAAGGATCAGACGATCGCTCAGGTTGGACTTTCTGCCCTGATGGCCCTTTCTTGAAGGGGGTTGGATCACGAGGACATGGGGGTTTTCCCACGATGGGAGTTGTGAGAAGCTCCAAACTGCAAAGATTCTTCTGCAGGACAATTGAGACCTGTTGGTTGGCTCCAGGCCAACGATTCCGAGCAGGGTTCTAAGGATGGATGGCTGGGTAGCCCACCTCGCATTCCAATGGTCTCCAAGCAACAAGACAGGTTAGATCTGCTGGATGTGGGGGGCAACCGAGGAGGCTGCGTTGAAATGGACTCTCCTGTGGATGTGTCCTAATATGTTTTTGTGTCTATGGAGATTTTGGAATGAAGCGGTGGCCCTGGGGCCCTGAAGGGTTCTCCTAAACAGAGGCTTTGACACAGCTCCAACGTGCATGTTTCCCATGTGTAGATGAGATTTGTTCTGATGGGTGAGTCAAGAAACAGCCATATGCTGGTATGAAATGCAGGCCTCTGAGGAGAGATGCCTGGAAACCAAAGCAATGGATCCGATTAGTGCCTAGGGGCCTGTTCGTTCCTTTTTACCTCTGGGGACATCAGTCTACGGGTCTGAGTGCAGGTAGGTGCTCAGATGGGCTCAGATTGCCCCTGTTTGTCCTGGGAAGCCACAACTATTGGGATGGCCTCAGGGACTTAGGAGGTTATCCTATTAGTAGGGTTGTGGCCATTGGAGTGGGCACATACAATTCCCTTGGTGAGGGCAAGTACAGTCCTCAGGTTTGGCTCCAGGGCCCTGAGCCTGTAGGGTGTGTAGGCCAGAGCTGTTTGGACAGTTGTCTGAAAACACAAACTCGGCTTATGTTTTGGGTCATAGGTATGGCAGGACTGATCTACAGACCATGAGGAGAACACTTCGGGATATGAAAAAAGAGCGAGTGTGAGGCTCTTGCTCAAGTTTTTGTCTCTGGATATCTGTCACTCATGGTCGTGAAATTGCCGGGTGACTTCATGGGACATGGACGAGTCTTACTCTCTGGGGGTTCGATCCCGTCCAAAGAGTTTGGGGTCATTCTGGGGATGGAAGAAGTCCGTTTTTTTGTTGTTGTCGATTTGTTTCATTTTGTTTTTCAACCTCAGATGTCCCACCAAATGAGGGATTCCAGAGTAGAGCCCTGGGGTGGGGCGACTGGACAACCAGAAATCTGGTTAAAAATTGGGGACTAGGGACATGTCAAGCCCATTATGACATCCAATGGTCCACCCACTGAGAGGACTTACTAGAGGACAGGACTCACGCTGAGGTCACAATGCGTGTATATGCTCTCGTCGCACTCAAAATGGGCGGGGCCTCAGGGTGAATGCTGGTTTCTCCTACACTGAACGTTGGACAACATGCCAACCACAAGGTTTCTTGCCATGGGTCAGGAAGAGTTCTGATTTCTGCATCACAGTCACCCGTGGGCAGTGATTGGAGATAAGGTCTAGGTTCTGAAGCCTGAAAACTGAGGAAGGGAAGAGAGGATGACCTAAGGCCATGGCGGGTCTGATGTGCTCAGCGTACGGTCAGCTGTCTGGGTGTTGGTCAGCAGGTCCGGGCTCAGGTTGTGTCAGACAGTGCATTAGTGCCCAGGTTAGACTATATAATTTGGGTACATTCGAGTGCCGTGTAGGTTTATCCTCATTTAAGCTGCCTGGGCTGCTCATTAGGCAATATATTTTTTCTAGAGGGCAGGCAGAGTGCTTCATTGTCGGTCCGGAATTGCCAAACTTGAGGGCTTCGGGGCCAGGAGAGTGAGGACGGAAGTCTGAGAACACAAGCTAGACTTCGGATTCAGGGTGAGGGCACGGCAGGTACCCCCTGCAGATCTGAACCAATATCTCATGCATCGGAAGTCAGGGCGAGGATCCGACGTTGGCTCAGGTTGGA
This sequence comes from Mustela nivalis, assembly GCF_964662115.1. Lineage (NCBI taxonomy): Eukaryota > Metazoa > Chordata > Mammalia > Carnivora > Mustelidae > Mustela > Mustela nivalis. Next base: position 540,712 of record NW_028136480.1, on the reverse strand, counting down.
GTTTCTGTGCATGACGGCCCCTTCATGAAGGGAGCGGAATCTCGAGGCCATGGAGGTTTTCCACGTTGGGAGATGTGGGATGCCCCCTTCAAGGATTCCTTCTGCGGGACAATTGAGACCTGTTGGACAGCTCCAGGACATCCCATATGGAATGACTCCAGAGCACCGTTCGAGGATGGATGCCTGGGAAGTCCGCCTCGCCTTCCAATTGTCTCCTAGCAACAAGACAGTTTAGATCTAATGGATCTGCGGGAGCACCCGGGATGGCTGAGATGAAATGCACTTTCCAGAGGATGGGTCCTAACGTGTGTTTGTGTCCATGAGGGCCTTGGAATGGGGAGGTGGCACCGGGACCCTGAAGTATTCTCCTAAGCTTTGGCTTAGCTCCCATGCACAAGTTTCCTTGTGGAGACGAGATTTGTTCTGATGAGTGCCTCAGGAAATCCCCTCTGCTGGTATTGGAATCCAGGCTTTTGAGGAGACATGCCTGTAAACCAAAGCAATGGATCCGAAAATGGCCTCGGGTCCTGTCTGGTTCAATCTTCTTGGTATGAGTGGAGGTAGATGAGTGCAGGTAGATGCTCAGCCGGTATCAACCGCCCTTTTTTGTCCCGGGCGACCTACACTATTGGGATGGCCTCAGGGACTTTGGAGGGTTCTCCTAATTTGTACGATTTTTGACAATGGAATGGGCAGAATTCCCATGGATTGGGTGGGGGCAGTCCTAATGTGTGGCTCCAGGGGCCCCAGCCTGGAGGGAGTGTGGCCCAGGACTTTGAGGACAGAAGACTGAAAACACAAACTCAGCTTAAGTTTGGGGACGTAGGTATGGCACGCCCGATCTACAAACCATGAGAAGAACTCTTCAGGATATGAAGAATGAGCGAGTCTGAGGAGCTTGCTCAGGCTTTTGTCTCTGGATTTTGTTTCAGCGATGGCCGTGGAATGTTGGGGAGGTCTCATGGGCCATGGACGAAGCTTCCTCTCTGTGGATTTGGCCCGATCCCAATTGTTTTTCGTCAATCTGTGGGATGGGAGGACTCCTTTCAGGTTTGTTACCTCAGGTGTCCCACCAAAAGAGGAATTCCAAAGAGGAGCCCTGGGGAAGAGTGAAGGGACAACCCGAACTATGGTTAAAAATTGGGGCCTAGGGGCATGGCAAGCCCAATATGCTGTCTCTTCATATAGGCCCTGAGAGGCCTTACCTGAGGACTGGGCTCAGGCTGAGGGTCACAATGTGTGTTTGTGACCAATGTGGCCCGCAAGCATGGGCTGGGCCTCATGGGCCACGCTTGTTTCAACTACACTGAACGTTGGACAACATGCCAACCACAAGGTTTCTTGCCATGGGGAAAGAGTTCTGATTTCTGCATCATTTTCAACCCTGGGCAGTGGTTGGAGATAAGGTCTAGGTTCTGGAGCCTGAAAACCGCAGTTGGGAAGAGATGACGACCTAAGGCCATGGCGGGTCCGATGTGCTCAGTATGCGGCCAGCTGTCTGGGTGGGACCAGGAGGTCCAGGCTCAGGCTGGGTCAGAAGGGGAAATAGTGCCCAGGTCAGCCTATATGTTTGGGGTACAGCCGAATGGCGTGCAGGTTGATCCTCATTTGCGGTTTCGGGGTAGCCCTGAGGGCAATGTTTGACTTCTGTAGGGCAGGCAGAGTGCGGCATTGTAGTTCTGGATTGCCCAACTGGAGGGCTTGTGGGCCAGTAGTCTGAGGACGGAGTCTGAGAACCCAAGCTAGGCCTAGGTTTCTGGGTGAGGATATGGCAGGCACAATCTACAGACCTCAATCGAGATCTCGTGCATCTGAAGTCAGGGCAAGGATCAGACGATCGCTCAGGTTGGACTTTCTGCCCTTATGGCCCTTTCTTGAAGGGGGTTGGATCACGAGGACATGGGGGTTTTCCCACGATGGGAGTTGTGAGAAGCTCCAAACTGCAAAGATTCTTCTGCAGGACAATTGAGACCTGTTGGTTGGCTCCAGGCCAAGATTCCGAGCAGGGTTCTAAGGATGGATGGCTGGGTAGCCCACCTCGCATTCCAATTGTCTCCAAGCAACAAGACAGTTTAGATCTGCTGGATGTGGGGGGCAACCAAGGAGGCTGCGTTGAAATGGACTCTCCTGTGGATGTGTCCTAATATGTTTTTGTGTCTATGGAGACCTTGGAATGAAGCGGTGGCCCTGGGGCCCTGAAGGGTTCTCCTAAACAGAGGCTTTGACACAGCTCCAACGTGCATGTTTCCCATGTGTAGATGAGATTTGTTCTGATGGGTGAGTCAAGAAACAGCCATATGCTGGTATTGAAATCCAGGCCTCTGAGGCGAGATGCCTGGAAACCAAAGCAATGGATCCGATTAGTGCCTAGGGGCCTGTTCCTTCCTTTTTACCTCTGGGGACATCAGTCTACGGGTCTGAGTGCAGGTAGGTGCTCAGATGGGCTCAGATTGCCCCTGTTTGTCCTGGGAAGCCACAACTATTGGGATGGCCTCAGGGACTTTGGAGGTTATCCTATTAGTAGGGTTGTGGCCATTGGAATGGGCACATACAATTCCCTTGGTGAGGCCAAGTACAGTCCTCAGGTTTGGCTCCAGGGCCCTGAGCCTGTAGGGTGTGTAGGCCAGAGCTTTTTGGACAGTTGTCTGAAAACACAAACTCGGCTTATGTTTTGGGTCATAGGTATGGCAGGACTGATCTACAGACCATGAGGAGAACACTTCGGAATATGAAAAAAGAGCGAGTGTGAGGCTCTTGCTCAAGTTTTTGTCTCTGGATATCGTGTCACTCATGGTCGTGAAATTGCCGGGTGACTTCATGGGAAATGGACGAGTCTTACTCTCTGGGGGTTCGGTCCCGTCCAAAGAGTTTGGGGTCATTCTGGGGATGGAAGAAGTCCGTTTTTTTGTTGTTGTCGATTTGTTTCATTTTGTTTTTCAACCTCAGATGTCCCACCAAATGAGGGATTCCAGAGTAGAGCCCTGGGGTGGGGCGACTGGACAACCAGAAATCTGGTTAAAAATTGGGGACTAGGGACATGTCAAGCCCATTATGACATCCAATGGTCGAGCCACTGAGAGGACTTACTAGAGGACAGGACTCACGCTGAGGTCACAATGCGTGTATATGCTCTCGTCGCACTCAAAATGGGCGGGGCCTCAGGGTGAATGCTGGTTTCTCCTACACTGAACTTTTGACAACATGCCAATTACAAGGTTTCTTGCCATGGGTCAGGAAGAGTTCTGATTTCTGCATCACAGTCACCCGTGGGCAGTGATTGGAGATAAGGTCTAGGTTCTGAAGCCTGAAAACTGAGGAAGGGAAGAGATGATGTCCTAAGGCCATGGCGGGTCTGATGTGCTCAGCGTGCGGTCAGCTGTCTGGGTGTTGGTCAGCAGGTCCGGGCTCAGGTTGTGTCAGACAGTGCATTAGTGCCCAGGTTAGACTATATAATTTGGGTACATTCGAGTGCCGTGTAGGTTTATCCTCATTTAAGCTGCCTGGGCTGCTCATTAGGCAATATATTTTTTCTAGAGGGCAGGCAGAGTGCTTCATTGTCGGTCCGGAATTGCCAAACTTGAGGGCTTCGGGGCCAGGAGAGTGAGGACGGAAGTCTGAGAACACAAGCTAGACTTCGGATTCAGGGTGAGGGCACGGCAGGTACCCCCTGCAGATCTGAACCAATATCTCCTGCATCTGAAGTCAGGGCGAGGATCCGACGTTGGCTCAGGTTGGAGTTTCTGTGCATGACGGCCCCTTCATGAAGGGAGCGGAATCTCGAGGCCATGGAGGTTTTCCACGTTGGGAGATGTGGGATGCCCCCTTCAAGGATTCCCTCTGCGGGACAATTGAGACCTGTTGGACAGCTCCAGGACATCCCATATGGAATGACTCCAAAGCACCGTTCCAGGATGGATGCCTGGGATGTCCGCCTCGCCTTCCAATTGTCTCCTAGCAACAATACAGTTTAGATGTAATGGATCTGCGGGAGCAACCGGGGAGGCTGAGTTGAAATGAACTTTCCAGAGGATGGGTCCTAACGTGTGTTTGTGTCCATGAGGGCCTTGGAATGGGGAGGTGGCACCGGGACCCTGAAGTATTCTCCTAAGCTTTGGCTTAGCTCCCATACACAAGTTTCCTTGTGGAGACGAGATTTGTTCTGATGGGTGACTCAGGAAATCCCCTCCTCTGGTATTGGAATGCAGGCTTTTGAGGAGACATGCCTGTAAACCAAAGCAATGTATCCGATAATGGCCTCGGGTCCTGTCTGGTTCAATCTTCTTGGTATGAGTGGAGGTAGATGAGTGGAGGTAGATGCTCAGCCGGTATCAACCGCCCTTTTTTGTCCCGGGCGACCTACACTATTGGGATGGCCTCAGGGACTTTGGAGGGTTCTCCTAATTTGTACGATTTTTGACAATGGAATGGGCAGAATTCCCATGGATTGGGTGGGGGCAGTCCTAATGTGTGGCTCCAGGGGCTCCAGCCTGGAGGGAGTGTGGCCCAGGACTTTGAGGACAGAAGACTGAAAACACAAACTCAGCTTAAGTTTGGGGACGTAGGTATGGCACGCCCGATTTACAAACCCTGAGAAGAACTCTTCAGGATATGAAGAATGAGCGAGTCTGAGGAGCTTGCTCAGGCTTTTGTCTCTGGATTTTGTTTCAGCGATGGCCGTGGAATGTTGGGGAGGTCTCATGGGCCATGGACGAATCTTCCTCTCTGTGGATTTGGCCCGATCCCAATTGTTTTTCGACAATCTGTGGGATGGGAGGACTCCTTTCAGGTTTGTTACCTCAGGTGTCCCACCAAAAGAGGAATTCCAAAGCAGAGCCCTGGGGAAGAGTGAAGGGACAACCCGAACTATGGTTAAAAATTGGGGCCTAGGGGCATGGCAAGCCCAATATGCTGTCTCTTCATATAGGCCCTGAGAGGCCTTACCTGAGGACTGGGCTCAGGCTGAGGGTCACAATGTGTGTTTGTGACCAATGTGGCCCGCAAGCATGGGCTGGGCCTCATGGGCCACGCTTGTTTCAACTACACTGAACGTTGGACAACATGCCAACCACAAGGTTTCTTGCCATGGGGAAAGAGTTCTGATTTCTGCATCATTTTCAACCCTGGGCAGTGGTTGGAGATAAGGTCTAGGTTCTGGAGCCTGAAAACCGCAGTTGGGAAGAGATGACGACCTAAAACCATGGCGGGTCCGATGTGCTCAGTGTGCGGCCAGCTGTCTGGGTGGGACCAGGAGGTCCAGGCTCAGGCTGGGTCAGAAGGGGAAATAGTGCCCAGATCAGCCTGTATGTTTGGGGTACAGCCGAATGGCGTGCAGGTTGATCCTCATTTGCGGTTTCGGGGTAGCCCTGAGGGCAATGTTTTACTTCTGTAGGGCAGGCAGAGTGCGGCATTGCAGTTCTGGATTGCCCAACTGGAGGGCTTGTGGGCCAGTAGTCTGAGGACGGAGTCTGAGAACCCAAGCTAGGCCTAGGTTTCTAGGTGAGGATATGGCAGGCACAATCTACAGACCTCAATAGAGATCTCGTGCATCTGAAGTCAGGGCAAGGATCAGACGATCGCTCAGGTTGGACTTTCTGCCCTGATGGCCCTTTCTTGAAGGGGGTTGGATCAAGAGGACATGGGGGTTTTCGCACGATGGGAGTTGTGAGAAGCTCCAAACTGCAAAGATTCTTCTGCAGGACAATTGAGACCTGTTGGACAGCTCCAGGACATCCCATATGGAATGACTCCAGGGCTCCTTTCGAGGATGGATGCCTGGGAAGTCCGCCTCGCCTTCCAATTGTCTCCTAGCAACAAGACAGTTTAGATCTAATGGATCTGCGGGAGCAACCGGGGTGGCTGAGTTGAAATGCACTTTCCAGAGGATGGGACCTAACGTGTGTTTGTGTCCATGAGGGCCTTGGAATGGGGAGGTGGCACCGGGACCCTGAAGTATTCTCCTAAGCTTTGGCATAGCTCCCATGCACAAGTTTCCTTGTGGAGACGAGATTTGTTCTGATGAGTGCCTCAGGAAATCCCCTCTGCTGGTATTGGAATCCAGGCTTTTGAGGAGACATGCCTGTAAACCAAAGCAATGGATCCGATAATGGCCTCGGGTCCTGTCTGGTTCAATCTAATTGGTATGAGTGGAGGTAGATGAGTGGAGGTAGATGCTCAGCCGGTATCAACCGCCCTTTTTTGACCCGGGCGACCTACACTATTGGGATGGCCTCAGGGACTTTGGAGGGTTCTCCTAATTTGTACGATTTTTGACAATGGAATGTGGAGAATTCCCATGGATTGGGTGGGGGCAGTCCTAATGTGTGGATCCAGGGGCCCCAGCCTGGAGGGAGTGTGGCCCAGGACTTTGAGGACAGAAGACTGAAAACACAAACTCAGCTTAAGTTTGGGGAATTAGGTATGGCACGCCCGATCTACAAACCATGAGAAGAACTCTTCAGGATATGAAGAATGAGCGATTCTGAGGCGCTGGCTCAGGCTTTTGTCTCTGGATTTTGTTTCAGCGATGGCCGTGGAATGTTGGGGAGGTCTCATGGGCCATGGACGAATCTTCCTCTCTGTGGATTTGGCCCGATCCCAATTGATTTTCGTCAATCTGTGGGATGGGAGGACTCCTTTCAGGTTTGTTACCTCAGGTGTCCCACCAAAAGAGGAATTCCAAAGCAGAGCCCTGGGAAGAGTGAAGGTACAACCCGAACTATGGTTAAAAATTGGGGCCTAGGGGCATGGCAAGCCCAATATGCTGTCTCTTCATATAGGCCCTGAGAGGCCTTACCTGAGGACTGGGCTCAGGCTGAGGGTCACAATGTGTGTTTGTGACCAATGTGGCCCGCAAGCATGGGCTCGTCCTCATGGGCCACGCTTGTTTCAACTACACTGAACGTTGGACAACATGCCAAACACAAGGTTTCTTGCCATGGGGAAAGAGTTCTGAATTCTACATCATTTTCAACCCTGGGCAGTGGTTGGAGATACGGTCTAGGTTCTGGAGCCTGAAAACCGCATTTGGGAAGAGCTGACGACCTAAGGCCATGGCGGGTCTGATGTGCTCAGTGTGCGGCCAGCTGTCTGGGTGGGACCAGGAGGTCGAGGCTCAGGCTGGGTCAGAAGGGGAAATAGTGCCCAGGTCAGCCTATATGTTTGGGGTACAGCCGAATGGCGTGCAGGTTGATCCTCATTTGGGGTTTCGGGGTAGCCCTGAGGCCAATGTTTTACTTCTGTAGGGCAGGCAGAGTGCGGCATTGTAGTTCTGGATTGCCCAACTGGAGGGCTTGTGGGCCAGTAGTCTGAGGACGGAGTCTGAGAACCCAAGCTAGGCCTAGGTTTCTGGGTGAGGATATGGCAGGCACAATCTACAGACCTCAATAGAGATCTCGTGCATCTGAAGTCAGGGCAAGGATCAGACGATCGCTCAGGTTGGACTTTCTGCCCTGATGGCCCTTTCTTGAAGGGGGTTGGATCACGAGGACATGGGGGTTTTCCCACGATGGGAGTTGTGAGAAGCTCCAAACTGCAAAGATTCTTCTGCAGGACAATTGAGACCTGTTGGTTGGCTCCAGGCCAACGATTCCGAGCAGGGTTCTAAGGATGGATGGCTGGGTAGCCCACCTCGCATTCCAATGGTCTCCAAGCAACAAGACAGGTTAGATCTGCTGGATGTGGGGGGCAACCGAGGAGGCTGCGTTGAAATGGACTCTCCTGTGGATGTGTCCTAATATGTTTTTGTGTCTATGGAGATTTTGGAATGAAGCGGTGGCCCTGGGGCCCTGAAGGGTTCTCCTAAACAGAGGCTTTGACACAGCTCCAACGTGCATGTTTCCCATGTGTAGATGAGATTTGTTCTGATGGGTGAGTCAAGAAACAGCCATATGCTGGTATGAAATGCAGGCCTCTGAGGAGAGATGCCTGGAAACCAAAGCAATGGATCCGATTAGTGCCTAGGGGCCTGTTCGTTCCTTTTTACCTCTGGGGACATCAGTCTACGGGTCTGAGTGCAGGTAGGTGCTCAGATGGGCTCAGATTGCCCCTGTTTGTCCTGGGAAGCCACAACTATTGGGATGGCCTCAGGGACTTAGGAGGTTATCCTATTAGTAGGGTTGTGGCCATTGGAGTGGGCACATACAATTCCCTTGGTGAGGGCAAGTACAGTCCTCAGGTTTGGCTCCAGGGCCCTGAGCCTGTAGGGTGTGTAGGCCAGAGCTGTTTGGACAGTTGTCTGAAAACACAAACTCGGCTTATGTTTTGGGTCATAGGTATGGCAGGACTGATCTACAGACCATGAGGAGAACACTTCGGGATATGAAAAAAGAGCGAGTGTGAGGCTCTTGCTCAAGTTTTTGTCTCTGGATATCTGTCACTCATGGTCGTGAAATTGCCGGGTGACTTCATGGGAAATGGACGAGTCTTACTCTCTGGGGGTTCGATCCCGTCCAAAGAGTTTGGGGTCATTCTGGGGATGGAAGAAGTCCGTTTTTTTGTTGTTGTCGATTTGTTTCATTTTGTTTTTCAACCTCAGATGTCCCACCAAATGAGGGATTCCAGAGTAGAGCCCTGGGGTGGGGCGACTGGACAACCAGAAATCTGGTTAAAAATTGGGGACTAGGGACATGTCAAGCCCATTATGACATCCAATGGTCCACCCACTGAGAGGACTTACTAGAGGACAGGACTCACGCTGAGGTCACAATGCGTGTATATGCTCTCGTCGCACTCAAAATGGGCGGGGCCTCAGGGTGAATGCTGGTTTCTCCTACACTGAACGTTGGACAACATGCCAACCACAAGGTTTCTTGCCATGGGTCAGGAAGAGTTCTGATTTCTGCATCACAGTCACCCGTGGGCAGTGATTGGAGATAAGGTCTAGGTTCTGAAGCCTGAAAACTGAGGAAGGGAAGAGAGGATGACCTAAGGCCATGGCGGGTCTGATGTGCTCAGCGTACGGTCAGCTGTCTGGGTGTTGGTCAGCAGGTCCGGGCTCAGGTTGTGTCAGACAGTGCATTAGTGCCCAGGTTAGACTATATAATTTGGGTACATTCGAGTGCCGTGTAGGTTTATCCTCATTTAAGCTGCCTGGGCTGCTCATTAGGCAATATATTTTTTCTAGAGGGCAGGCAGAGTGCTTCATTGTCGGTCCGGAATTGCCAAACTTGAGGGCTTCGGGGCCAGGAGAGTGAGGACGGAAGTCTGAGAACACAAGCTAGACTTCGGATTCAGGGTGAGGGCACGGCAGGTACCCCCTGCAGATCTGAACCAATATCTCATGCATCGGAAGTCAGGGCGAGGATCCGACGTTGGCTCAGGTTGGAGTTTCTGTGCATGACGGCCCCTTCATGAAGGGAGCGGAATCTCGAGGCCATGGAGGTTTTCCACGTTGGGAGATGTGGGATGCCCCCTTCAAGGATTCCTTCTGCGGGACAATTGAGACCTGTTGGACAGCTCCAGGACATCCCATATGGAATGACTCCAGAGCACCGTTCGAGGATGGATGCCTGGGAAGTCCGCCTCGCCTTCCAATTGTCTCCTAGCAACAAGACAGTTTAGATCTAATGGATCTGCGGGAGCACCCGGGATGGCTGAGATGAAATGCACTTTCCAGAGGATGGGTCCTAACGTGTGTTTGTGTCCATGAGGGCCTTGGAATGGGGAGGTGGCACCGGGACCCTGAAGTATTCTCCTAAGCTTTGGCTTAGCTCCCATGCACAAGTTTCCTTGTGGAGACGAGATTTGTTCTGATGAGTGCCTCAGGAAATCCCCTCTGCTGGTATTGGAATCCAGGCTTTTGAGGAGACATGCCTGTAAACCAAAGCAATGGATCCGAAAATGGCCTCGGGTCCTGTCTGGTTCAATCTTCTTGGTATGAGTGGAGGTAGATGAGTGCAGGTAGATGCTCAGCCGGTATCAACCGCCCTTTTTTGTCCCGGGCGACCTACACTATTGGGATGGCCTCAGGGACTTTGGAGGGTTCTCCTAATTTGTACGATTTTTGACAATGGAATGGGCAGAATTCCCATGGATTGGGTGGGGGCAGTCCTAATGTGTGGCTCCAGGGGCCCCAGCCTGGAGGGAGTGTGGCCCAGGACTTTGAGGACAGAAGACTGAAAACACAAACTCAGCTTAAGTTTGGGGACGTAGGTATGGCACGCCCGATCTACAAACCATGAGAAGAACTCTTCAGGATATGAAGAATGAGCGAGTCTGAGGAGCTTGCTCAGGCTTTTGTCTCTGGATTTTGTTTCAGCAATGGCCGTGGAATGTTGGGGAGGTCTCATGGGCCATGGACGAAGCTTCCTCTCTGTGGATTTGGCCCGATCCCAATTGTTTTCGTCAATCTGTGGGATGGGAGGACTCCTTTCAGGTTTGTTACCTCAGGTGTCCCACCAAAAGAGGAATTCCAAAGAGGAGCCCTGGGGAAGAGTGAAGGGACAACCCGAACTATGGTTAAAAATTGGGGCCTAGGGGCATGGCAAGCCCAATATGCTGTCTCTTCATATAGGCCCTGAGAGGCCTTACCTGAGGACTGGGCTCAGGCTGAGGGTCACAATGTGTGTTTGTGACCAATGTGGCCCGCAAGCATGGGCTGGGCCTCATGGGCCACGCTTGTTTCAACTACACTGAACGTTGGACAACATGCCAACCACAAGGTTTCTTGCCATGGGGAAAGAGTTCTGATTTCTGCATCATTTTCAACCCTGGGCAGTGGTTGGAGATAAGGTCTAGGTTCTGGAGCCTGAAAACCGCAGTTGGGAAGAGATGACGACCTAAGGCCATGGCGGGTCCGATGTGCTCAGTATGCGGCCAGCTGTCTGGGTGGGACCAGGAGGTCCAGGCTCAGGCTGGGTCAGAAGGGGAAATAGTGCCCAGGTCAGCCTATATGTTTGGGGTACAGCCGAATGGCGTGCAGGTTGATCCTCATTTGCGGTTTCGGGGTAGCCCTGAGGGCAATGTTTGACTTCTGTAGGGCAGGCAGAGTGCGGCATTGTAGTTCTGGATTGCCCAACTGGAGGGCTTGTGGGCCAGTAGTCTGAGGACGGAGTCTGAGAACCCAAGCTAGGCCTAGGTTTCTGGGTGAGGATATGGCAGGCACAATCTACAGACCTCAATCGAGATCTCGTGCATCTGAAGTCAGGGCAAGGATCAGACGATCGCTCAGGTTGGACTTTCTGCCCTTATGGCCCTTTCTTGAAGGGGGTTGGATCACGAGGACATGGGGGTTTTCCCACGATGGGAGTTGTGAGAAGCTCCAAACTGCAAAGATTCTTCTGCAGGACAATTGAGACCTGTTGGTTGGCTCCAGGCCAAGATTCCGAGCAGGGTTCTAAGGATGGATGGCTGGGTAGCCCACCTCGCATTCCAATTGTCTCCAAGCAACAAGACAGTTTAGATCTGCTGGATGTGGGGGGCAACCAAGGAGGCTGCGTTGAAATGGACTCTCCTGTGGATGTGTCCTAATATGTTTTTGTGTCTATGGAGACCTTGGAATGAAGCGGTGGCCCTGGGGCCCTGAAGGGTTCTCCTAAACAGAGGCTTTGACACAGCTCCAACGTGCATGTTTCCCATGTGTAGATGAGATTTGTTCTGATGGGTGAGTCAAGAAACAGCCATATGCTGGTATTGAAATCCAGGCCTCTGAGGCGAGATGCCTGGAAACCAAAGCAATGGATCCGATTAGTGCCTAGGGGCCTGTTCCTTCCTTTTTACCTCTGGGGACATCAGTCTACGGGTCTGAGTGCAGGTAGGTGCTCAGATGGGCTCAGATTGCCCCTGTTTGTCCTGGGAAGCCACAACTATTGGGATGGCCTCAGGGACTTTGGAGGTTATCCTATTAGTAGGGTTGTGGCCATTGGAATGGGCACATACAATTCCCTTGGTGAGGCCAAGTACAGTCCTCAGGTTTGGCTCCAGGGCCCTGAGCCTGTAGGGTGTGTAGGCCAGAGCTTTTTGGACAGTTGTCTGAAAACACAAACTCGGCTTATGTTTTGGGTCATAGGTATGGCAGGACTGATCTACAGACCATGAGGAGAACACTTCGGAATATGAAAAAAGAGCGAGTGTGAGGCTCTTGCTCAAGTTTTTGTCTCTGGATATCGTGTCACTCATGGTCGTGAAATTGCCGGGTGACTTCATGGGAAATGGACGAGTCTTACTCTCTGGGGGTTCGGTCCCGTCCAAAGAGTTTGGGGTCATTCTGGGGATGGAAGAAGTCCGTTTTTTTGTTGTTGTCGATTTGTTTCATTTTGTTTTTCAACCTCAGATGTCCCACCAAATGAGGGATTCCAGAGTAGAGCCCTGGGGTGGGGCGACTGGACAACCAGAAATCTGGTTAAAAATTGGGGACTAGGGACATGTCAAGCCCATTATGACATCCAATGGTCGAGCCACTGAGAGGACTTACTAGAGGACAGGACTCACGCTGAGGTCACAATGCGTGTATATGCTCTCGTCGCACTCAAAATGGGCGGGGCCTCAGGGTGAATGCTGGTTTCTCCTACACTGAACTTTGGACAACATGCCAATTACAAGGTTTCTTGCCATGGGTCAGGAAGAGTTCTGATTTCTGCATCACAGTCACCCGTGGGCAGTGATTGGAGATAAGGTCTAGGTTCTGAAGCCTGAAAACTGAGGAAGGGAAGAGATGATGTCCTAAGGCCATGGCGGGTCTGATGTGCTCAGCGTGCGGTCAGCTGTCTGGGTGTTGGTCAGCAGGTCCGGGCTCAGGTTGTGTCAGACAGTGCATTAGTGCCCAGGTTAGACTATATAATTTGGGTACATTCGAGTGCCGTGTAGGTTTATCCTCATTTAAGCTGCCTGGGCTGCTCATTAGGCAATATATTTTTTCTAGAGGGCAGGCAGAGTGCTTCATTGTCGGTCCGGAATTGCCAAACTTGAGGGCTTCGGGGCCAGGAGAGTGAGGACGGAAGTCTGAGAACACAAGCTAGACTTCGGATTCAGGGTGAGGGCACGGCAGGTACCCCCTGCAGATCTGAACCAATATCTCCTGCATCTGAAGTCAGGGCGAGGATCCGACGTTGGCTCAGGTTGGAGTTTCTGTGCATGACGGCCCCTTCATGAAGGGAGCGGAATCTCGAGGCCATGGAGGTTTTCCACGTTGGGAGATGTGGGATGCCCCCTTCAAGGATTCCCTCTGCGGGACAATTGAGACCTGTTGGACAGCTCCAGGACATCCCATATGGAATGACTCCAAAGCACCGTTCCAGGATGGATGCCTGGGATGTCCGCCTCGCCTTCCAATTGTCTCCTAGCAACAATACAGTTTAGATGTAATGGATCTGCGGGAGCAACCGGGGAGGCTGAGTTGAAATGAACTTTCCAGAGGATGGGTCCTAACGTGTGTTTGTGTCCATGAGGGCCTTGGAATGGGGAGGTGGCACCGGGACCCTGAAGTATTCTCCTAAGCTTTGGCTTAGCTCCCATACACAAGTTTCCTTGTGGAGACGAGATTTGTTCTGATGGGTGACTCAGGAAATCCCCTCCTCTGGTATTGGAATGCAGGCTTTTGAGGAGACATGCCTGTAAACCAAAGCAATGGATCCGATAATGGCCTCGGGTCCTGTCTGGTTCAATCTTCTTGGTATGAGTGGAGGTAGATGAGTGGAGGTAGATGCTCAGCCGGTATCAACCGCCCTTTTTTGTCCCGGGCGACCTACACTATTGGGATGGCCTCAGGGACTTTGGAGGGTTCTCCTAATTTGTACGATTTTTGACAATGGAATGGGCAGAATTCCCATGGATTGGGTGGGGGCAGTCCTAATGTGTGGCTCCAGGGGCTCCAGCCTGGAGGGAGTGTGGCCCAGGACTTTGAGGACAGAAGACTGAAAACACAAACTCAGCTTAAGTTTGGGGACGTAGGTATGGCACGCCCGATTTACAAACCCTGAGAAGAACTCTTCAGGATATGAAGAATGAGCGAGTCTGAGGAGCTTGCTCAGGCTTTTGTCTCTGGATTTTGTTTCAGCGATGGCCGTGGAATGTTGGGGAGGTCTCATGGGCCATGGACGAATCTTCCTCTCTGTGGATTTGGCCCGATCCCAATTGTTTTTCGACAATCTGTGGGATGGGAGGACTCCTTTCAGGTTTGTTACCTCAGGTGTCCCACCAAAAGAGGAATTCCAAAGCAGAGCCCTGGGGAAGAGTGAAGGGACAACCCGAACTATGGTTAAAAATTGGGGCCTAGGGGCATTGCAAGCCCAATATGCTGTCTCTTCATATAGGCCCTGAGAGGCCTTACCTGAGGACTGGGCTCAGGCTGAGGGTCACAATGTGTGTTTGTGACCAATGTGGCCCGCAAGCGTGGGCTGGGCCTCATGGGCCACGCTTGTTTCAACTACACTGAACGTTGGACAACATGCCAACCACAAGGTTTCTTGCCATGGGGAAAGAGTTCTGATTTCTGCATCATTTTCAACCCTGGGCAGTGGTTGGAGATAAGGTCTAGGTTCTGGAGCCTGAAAACCGCAGTTGGGAAGAGATGACGACCTAAAACCATGGCGGGTCCGATGTGCTCAGTGTGCGGCCAGCTGTCTGGGTGGGACCAGGAGGTCCAGGCTCAGGCTGGGTCAGAAGGGGAAATAGTGCCCAGATCAGCCTGTATGTTTGGGGTACAGCCGAATGGCGTGCAGGTTGATCCTCATTTGCGGTTTCGGGGTAGCCCTGAGGGCAATGTTTTACTTCTGTAGGGCAGGCAGAGTGCGGCATTGCAGTTCTGGATTGCCCAACTGGAGGGCTTGGGGGCCAGTAGTCTGAGGACGGAGTCTGAGAACCCAAGCTAGGCCTAGGTTTCTAGGTGAGGATATGGCAGGCACAATCTACAGACCTCAATAGAGATCTCGTGCATCTGAAGTCAGGGCAAGTATCAGACGATCGCTCAGGTTGGACTTTCTGCCCTGATGGCCCTTTCTTGAAGGGGGTTGGATCAAGAGGACATGGGGGTTTTCGCACGATGGGAGTTGTGAGAAGCTCCAAACTGCAAAGATTCTTCTGCAGGACAATTGAGACCTGTTGGACAGCTCCAGGACATCCCATATGGAATGACTCCAGGGCTCCTTTCGAGGATGGATGCCTGGGAAGTCCGCCTCGCCTTCCAATTGTCTCCTAGCAACAAGACAGTTTAGATCTAATGGATCTGCGGGAGCAACCGGGGTGGCTGAGTTGAAATGCACTTTCCAGAGGATGGGACCTAACGTGTGTTTGTGTCCATGAGGGCCTTGGAATGGGGAGGTGGCACCGGGACCCTGAAGTATTCTCCTAAGCTTTGGCATAGCTCCCATGCACAAGTTTCCTTGTGGAGACGAGATTTGTTCTGATGAGTGCCTCAGGAAATCCCCTCTGCTGGTATTGGAATCCAGGCTTTTGAGGAGACATGCCTGTAAACCAAAGCAATGGATCCGATAATGGCCTCGGGTCCTGTCTGGTTCAATCTAATTGGTATGAGTGGAGGTAGATGAGTGGAGGTAGATGCTCAGCCGGTATCAACCGCCCTTTTTTGACCCGGGCGACCTACACTATTGGGATGGCCTCAGGGACTTTGGAGGGTTCTCCTAATTTGTACGATTTTTGACAATGGAATGGGGAGAATTCCCATGGATTGGGTGGGGGCAGTCCTAATGTGTGGATCCAGGGGCCCCAGCCTGGAGGGAGTGTGGCCCAGGACTTTGAGGACAGAAGACTGAAAACACAAACTCAGCTTAAGTTTGGGGACTTAGGTATGGCACGCCCGATCTACAAACCATGAGAAGAACTCTTCAGGATATGAAGAATGAGCGATTCTGAGGCGCTGGCTCAGGCTTTTGTCTCTGGATTTTGTTTCAGCGATGGCCGTGGAATGTTGGGGAGGTCTCATGGGCCATGGACGAATCTTCCTCTCTGTGGATTTGGCCCGATCCCAATTGATTTTCGTCAATCTGTGGGATGGGAGGACTCCTTTCAGGTTTGTTACCTCAGGTGTCCCACCAAAAGAGGAATTCCAAAGCAGAGCCCTGGGGAAGAGTGAAGGTACAAACCGAACTATGGTTAAAAATTGGGGCCTAGGGGCATGGCAAGCCCAATATGCTGTCTCTTCATATAGGCCCTGAGAGGCCTTACCTGAGGACTGGGCTCAGGCTGAGGGTCACAATGTGTGTTTGTGACCAATGTGGCCCGCAAGCATGGGCTCGTCCTCATGGGCCACGCTTGTTTCAACTACACTGAACGTTGGACAACATGCCAAACACAAGGTTTCTTGCCATGGGGAAAGAGTTCTGAATTCTACATCATTTTCAACCCTGGGCAGTGGTTGGAGATACGGTCTAGGTTCTGGAGCCTGAAAACCGCATTTGGGAAGAGCTGACGACCTAAGGCCATGGCGGGTCTGATGTGCTCAGTGTGCGGCCAGCTGTCTGGGTGGGACCAGGAGGTCGAGGCTCAGGCTGGGTCAGAAGGGGAAATAGTGCCCAGGTCAGCCTATATGTTTGGGGTACAGCCGAATGGCGTGCAGGTTGATCCTCATTTGGGGTTTCGGGGTAGCCCTGAGGCCAATGTTTTACTTCTGTAGGGCAGGCAGAGTGCGGCATTGTAGTTCTGGATTGCCCAACTGGAGGGCTTGTGGGCCAGTAGTCTGAGGACGGAGTCTGAGAACCCAAGCTAGGCCTAGGTTTCTGGGTGAGGATATGGCAGGCACAATCTACAGACCTCAATAGAGATCTCGTGCATCTGAAGTCAGGGCAAGGATCAGACGATCGCTCAGGTTGGACTTTCTGCCCTGATGGCCCTTTCTTGAAGGGGGTTGGATCACGAGGACATGGGGGTTTTCCCACGATGGGAGTTGTGAGAAGCTCCAAACTGCAAAGATTCTTCTGCAGGACAATTGAGACCTGTTGGTTGGCTCCAGGCCAACGATTCCGAGCAGGGTTCTAAGGATGGATGGCTGGGTAGCCCACCTCGCATTCCAATGGTCTCCAAGCAACAAGACAGGTTAGATCTGCTGGATGTGGGGGGCAACCGAGGAGGCTGCGTTGAAATGGACTCTCCTGTGGATGTGTCCTAATATGTTTTTGTGTCTATGGAGATTTTGGAATGAAGCGGTGGCCCTGGGGCCCTGAAGGGTTCTCCTAAACAGAGGCTTTGACACAGCTCCAACGTGCATGTTTCCCATGTGTAGATGAGATTTGTTCTGATGGGTGAGTCAAGAAACAGCCATATGCTGGTATGAAATGCAGGCCTCTGAGGAGAGATGCCTGGAAACCAAAGCAATGGATCCGATTAGTGCCTAGGGGCCTGTTCGTTCCTTTTTACCTCTGGGGACATCAGTCTACGGGTCTGAGTGCAGGTAGGTGCTCAGATGGGCTCAGATTGCCCCTGTTTGTCCTGGGAAGCCACAACTATTGGGATGGCCTCAGGGACTTAGGAGGTTATCCTATTAGTAGGGTTGTGGCCATTGGAGTGGGCACATACAATTCCCTTGGTGAGGGCAAGTACAGTCCTCAGGTTTGGCTCCAGGGCCCTGAGCCTGTAGGGTGTGTAGGCCAGAGCTGTTTGGACAGTTGTCTGAAAACACAAACTCGGCTTATGTTTTGGGTCATAGGTATGGCAGGACTGATCTACAGACCATGAGGAGAACACTTCGGGATATGAAAAAAGAGCGAGTGTGAGGCTCTTGCTCAAGTTTTTGTCTCTGGATATCTGTCACTCATGGTCGTGAAATTGCCGGGTGACTTCATGGGAAATGGACGAGTCTTACTCTCTGGGGGTTCGATCCCGTCCAAAGAGTTTGGGGTCATTCTGGGGATGGAAGAAGTCCGTTTTTTTGTTGTTGTCGATTTGTTTCATTTTGTTTTTCAACCTCAGATGTCCCACCAAATGAGGGATTCCAGAGTAGAGCCCTGGGGTGGGGCGACTGGACAACCAGAAATCTGGTTAAAAATTGGGGACTAGGGACATGTCAAGCCCATTATGACATCCAATGGTCCACCCACTGAGAGGACTTACTAGAGGACAGGACTCACGCTGAGGTCACAATGCGTGTATATGCTCTCGTCGCACTCAAAATGGGCGGGGCCTCAGGGTGAATGCTGGTTTCTCCTACACTGAACGTTGGACAACATGCCAACCACAAGGTTTCTTGCCATGGGTCAGGAAGAGTTCTGATTTCTGCATCACAGTCACCCGTGGGCAGTGATTGGAGATAAGGTCTAGGTTCTGAAGCCTGAAAACTGAGGAAGGGAAGAGAGGATGACCTAAGGCCATGGCGGGTCTGATGTGCTCAGCGTACGGTCAGCTGTCTGGGTGTTGGTCAGCAGGTCCGGGCTCAGGTTGTGTCAGACAGTGCATTAGTGCCCAGGTTAGACTATATAATTTGGGTACATTCGAGTGCCGTGTAGGTTTATCCTCATTTAAGCTGCCTGGGCTGCTCATTAGGCAATATATTTTTTCTAGAGGGCAGGCAGAGTGCTTCATTGTCGGTCCGGAATTGCCAAACTTGAGGGCTTCGGGGCCAGGAGAGTGAGGACGGAAGTCTGAGAACACAAGCTAGACTTCGGATTCAGGGTGAGGGCACGGCAGGTACCCCCTGCAGATCTGAACCAATATCTCATGCATCGGAAGTCAGGGCGAGGATCCGACGTTGGCTCAGGTTGGAGTTTCTGTGCATGACGGCCCCTTCATGAAGGGAGCGGAATCTCGAGGCCATGGAGGTTTTCCACGTTGGGAGATGTGGGATGCCCACTTCAAGGATTCCTTCTGCGGGACAATTGAGACCTGTTGGACAGCTCCAGGACATCCCATATGGAATGACTCCAGAGCACCGTTCGAGGATGGATGCCTGGGAAGTCCGCCTCGCCTTCCAATTGTCTCCTAGCAACAAGACAGTTTAGATCTAATGGATCTGCGGGAGCACCCGGGATGGCTGAGATGAAATGCACTTTCCAGAGGATGGGTCCTAACGTGTGTTTGTGTCCATGAGGGCCTTGGAATGGGGAGGTGGCACCGGGACCCTGAAGTATTCTCCTAAGCTTTGGCTTAGCTCCCATGCACAAGTTTCCTTGTGGAGACGAGATTTGTTCTGATGAGTGCCTCAGGAAATCCCCTCTGCTGGTATTGGAATCCAGGCTTTTGAGGAGACATGCCTGTAAACCAAAGCAATGGATCCGAAAATGGCCTCGGGTCCTGTCTGGTTCAATCTTCTTGGTATGAGTGGAGGTAGATGAGTGCAGGTAGATGCTCAGCCGGTATCAACCGCCCTTTTTTGTCCCGGGCGACCTACACTATTGGGATGGCCTCAGGGACTTTGGAGGGTTCTCCTAATTTGTACGATTTTTGACAATGGAATGGGCAGAATTCCCATGGATTGGGTGGGGGCAGTCCTAATGTGTGGCTCCAGGGGCTCCAGCCTGGAGGGAGTGTGGCCCAGGACTTTGAGGACAGAAGACTGAAAACACAAACTCAGCTTAAGTTTGGGGACGTAGGTATGGCACGCCCGATTTACAAACCCTGAGAAGAACTCTTCAGGATATGAAGAATGAGCGAGTCTGAGGAGCTTGCTCAGGCTTTTGTCTCTGGATTTTGTTTCAGCGATGGCCGTGGAATGTTGGGGAGGTCTCATGGGCCATGGACGAATCTTCCTCTCTGTGGATTTGGCCCGATCCCAATTGTTTTTCGACAATCTGTGGGATGGGAGGACTCCTTTCAGGTTTGTTACCTCAGGTGTCCCACCAAAAGAGGAATTCCAAAGCAGAGCCCTGGGGAAGAGTGAAGGGACAACCCGAACTATGGTTAAAAATTGGGGCCTAGGGGCATGGCAAGCCCAATATGCTGTCTCTTCATATAGGCCCTGAGAGGCCTTACCTGAGGACTGGGCTCAGGCTGAGGGTCACAATGTGTGTTTGTGACCAATGTGGCCCGCAAGCATGGGCTGGGCCTCATGGGCCACGCTTGTTTCAACTACACTGAACGTTGGACAACATGCCAACCACAAGGTTTCTTGCCATGGGGAAAGAGTTCTGATTTCTGCATCATTTTCAACCCTGGGCAGTGGTTGGAGATAAGGTCTAGGTTCTGGAGCCTGAAAACCGCAGTTGGGAAGAGATGACGACCTAAAACCATGGCGGGTCCGATGTGCTCAGTGTGCGGCCAGCTGTCTGGGTGGGACCAGGAGGTCCAGGCTCAGGCTGGGTCAGAAGGGGAAATAGTGCCCAGATCAGCCTGTATGTTTGGGGTACAGCCGAATGGCGTGCAGGTTGATCCTCATTTGCGGTTTCGGGGTAGCCCTGAGGGCAATGTTTTACTTCTGTAGGGCAGGCAGAGTGCGGCATTGCAGTTCTGGTTTGCCCAACTGGAGGGCTTGGGGGCCAGTAGTCTGAGGACGGAGTCTGAGAACCCAAGCTAGGCCTAGGTTTCTAGGTGAGGATATGGCAGGCACAATCTACAGACCTCAATAGAGATCTCGTGCATCTGAAGTCAGGGCAAGGATCAGACGATCGCTCAGGTTGGACTTTCTGCCCTGATGGCCCTTTCTTGAAGGGGGTTGGATCAAGAGGACATGGGGGTTTTCGCACGATGGGAGTTGTGAGAAGCTCCAAACTGCAAAGATTCTTCTGCAGGACAATTGAGACCTCTTGTTTGGCTCCAGGCCAACAATTCCGAGCAGGGTTCTAAGGATGGATGGCTGGGTAGCCCACCTCGCATTCCAATGGTCTCCAAGCAACAAGACAGGTTAGATCTGCTGGATGTGGGAGGCAACCGAGGAGGCTGCGTTGAAATGGACTCTCCTGTGGATGTGTCCTAATATGTTTTTGTGTCTATGGAGACCTTGGAATGAAGCGGTGGCCCTGGGGCCCTGAAGGGTTCTCCTAAACAGAGGCTTTGACACAGCTCCAACATGCATGTTTCCCATGTGTAGATGAGATTTGTTCTGATGGGTGAGTCAAGAAACAGCCATATGCTGGTATTGAAATCCAGGCCTCTGAGGAGAGATGCCTGGAAACCAAAGCAATGGATCCGATTAGTGCCTAGGGGCCTGTTCGATCCTTTTTACCTCTGGGGACATCAGTCTACGGGTCTGAGTACAGGTAGGTGCTCAGATGGGCTCAGATTGCCCCTGTTTGTCCTGGGAAGCCACAACTATTGGGATGGCCTCAGGGACTTTGGAGGTTATCCTACTAGTAGGGTTGTGGCCATTGGAATGGGCACATACAATTCCCTTGGAGAGGGCAAGTACAGTCCTCAGGTTTGGCTCCAGGGCCCTGAGCCTGTAGGGTGTGTAGTCCAGAGCTGTTTGGACAGTTGTCTGAAAACACAAACTCGGCTTATGTTTTGGGCCATAGGTATGGCAGGACTGATCTGCAGACCATGAGGAGAACACTTCGGGATATGAAAAAAGGGCGAGTGTGAGGCTCTTGCTCAAGTTTTTGTCTCTGGATATCGTGTCACTCATGGTCGTGAAATTGCCGGGTGACTTCATGGGAAATGGACGAGTCTTACTCTCTGGGGGTTCGGTCCCGTCCAAAGAGTTTGCGGTCATTCTGGGGATGGAAGAAGTCCGTTTTTTTGTTGTTGTCGATTTGTTTCATTTTGTTTTTCAACCTCAGATGTCCCACCAAATGAGGGGTTCCAGAGTAGAGCCCTGGGGTTGGGCGACTGGACAACTAGAAGTCTGGATATAACTTGGGGACTAGGGACATGTCAAGCCCATTATGACATCTAATGGTCCAGCCACTGAGAGGACTTACTAGAGGACAGGACTCACGCTGAGGTCACAATGCGTGTTTATGCTCTCGTCGCACTCAAGAATGGGCGGGGCCTCAGGTTGAAGGCTGTTTTCTCCTACACTGAACGTTGGACAACATGCCAACCACAAGGTTTCTTCCCATGGGTCAGGAAGAGTTCTGATTTCTGCATCACAGTCACCCGTGGGCAGTGATTGGAGATAAGGTCTAGGTTCTGAAGCCTGAAAACTGAGGTAGGGAAGAGATGATGACCTAAGTCCATGGCGGGTCTGATGTGCTCAGCGTGCGGTCAGCTGTCCGGGTGTTGGTCAGCAGGTCCGGGCTCAGGTTGTGTCAGACAGTGCATTAGTGCCCAGGTTAGACTATATAATTTGGGTACATTCGAGTGCCGTGTAGGTTTATCCTCATTTAAGCTGCCTGGGCTGCTCATTAGGCAATATATTTTTTCTAGAAGACATGGCAGAGTGCTTCATTGTCGGTCCGGAATTGCCAAACTTGAGGGCTTCGGGGCCAGGAGAGTAAGGACGGAAGTCTGAGAACACAAGCTAGTCTTCGGATTCAGGGTGAGGGCACGGCAGGTACCCCCTGCAGATCTGAACCAATATCTCATGCATCTGAAGTCAGGGCGAGGATCGATGTTGGCTCAGGTTGGAGTTTCTGTGCATGACGGCCCCTTCATGAAGGGAGCGGAATCTCGAGGCCATGGAGGTTTTCCTCGTTGGGAGATGTGGGATGCCCCCTTCAAGGATTCCTTCTGCGGGACAATTGAGACCTGTTGGACAGCTCCAGGACATCCCATATGGAATGACTCCAGAGCACCGTTCGAGGATGGATGCCTGGGAAGTCCGCCTCGCCTTCCAATTGTCTCCTAGCAACAAGACAGTTTAGGTCTAATGGATCTGCGGGAGCAACCGGGGTGGCTGAGTTGAAATGCACTTTCCAGAGGATGGGTCCTAACGTGTGTTTGTGTCCATGAGGGCCTTGGAATGGGGAGGTGGCACCGGGACCCTGAAGTATTCTCCTTAACTTTGGCTTAGCTCCCATGCACAAGTTTCCTTGTGGAGACGAGATTTGTTCGGATGGGTGCCTCAGGAAATCCCCTCTGCTGGTATTAGAATCCAGGCTTTTGAGGAGACATGCCTGTAAACCAAAGCAATGGATCCGATAATGGCCTCGGGTCCTGTCTGGTTCAATCTTCTTGGTATGAGTGGAGGTAGATGAGTGGAGGTAGATGCTCAGCCGGTATCAACCGCCCTTTTTTGTCCCGGGCGACCTACACTATTGGGATGGCCTCAGGGACTTTGGAGGGTTCTCCTAATTTGTACGATTTTTGACAATGGAATGGGCAGAATTCCCATGGATTGGGTGGGGGCAGTCCTAATGTGTGGCTCCAGGGGCCCCAGCCTGGAGGGAGTGTGGCCCAGGACTTTGAGGACAGAAGACTGAAAACACAAACTCAGCTTAAGTTTGGGGACGTAGGTATGGCACGCACGATTTACAAACCATGAGAAGAACTCTTCAGGATATGAAGAATGAGCGAGTCTGAGGCGCTTGCTCAGGCATTTGTCTCTGACTTTTGTTTCAGCGATGGCCGAGGAATGTTGGGGTGGTCTCATGGGCCATGGACGAATCTTCCTCTCTGTGGATTTGGCCCGATCCCAATTGTTTTTCGTTAATCTGTGGGATGGGAGGACTCCTTTCAGGTTTGTTACCTCAGGTGTCCCAACAAAAGAGGAATTCCAAAGCAGAGCCCTGGGGAAGAGTGAAGGGACAACCCGAACTATGGTTAAAAATTGGGGCCTAGGGGCATGGCAAGCCCAATATGCTGTCTCTTCATATAGGCCCTGAGAGGCCTTACCTGAGGACTGGGCTCAGGCTGAGGGTCACAATGTGTGTTTGTGACCAATGTGGCCCGCAAGCATGGGCTGGGCCTCATGGGCCACGCTTGTTTCAACTACACTGAACGTTGGACAACATGCCAACCACAAGGTTTCTTGCCATAAGGAAAGAGTTCTGATTTCTGCATCATTCTCAACCCTGGGCAGTGGTTGGAGATAAGGTCTAGGTTCTGGAGCCTGAAAACCGCAGTTGGGAAGAGATGACGACCTAAGGCCATGGCGGGTCCGATGTGCTCAGTGTGCGGCCAGCTGTCTGGGTGGGACCAGGAGGTCCAGGCTCAGGCTGGTTCAGAAGGGGAAATAGTGCCCAGGTCAGCCTATATGTTTGGGGTACAGCCGAATGGCGTGCAGGTTGATCCTCATTTGCGGTTTCGGGGTAGCCCTGAGGGCAATGTTTTACTTCTGTAGGGCAGGCAGAGTGCGGCATTGTAGTTCTGGATTGCCCAACTGGCGGGCTTGTGGGCCAGTAGTCTGAGGACGGAGTCAGAGAACCCAAGCTAGGCCTAGGTTTCTGGGTGAGGATATGGCAGGCACAATCTACAGACCTCAATCGAGATCTCGTGCATCTGAAGTCAGCGCAAGGATCAGACGATCGCTCAGGTTGGACTTTCTGCCCTGATGGCCCTTTCTTGAAGGGGGTTGGATCACGAGGACATGGGGGTTTTCCCACGATGGGAGTTGTGAGAAGCTCCAAACTGCAAAGATTCTTCTGCAGGACAATTGAGACCTGTTGGTTGGCTCCAGGCCAACGATTCCGAGCAGGGTTCTAAGGTGGATGGCTGGGTAGCCCACCTCGCATTCCAATGGTCTCCAAGCAACAAGACAGGTTAGATCTGCTGGATGTGGGGGGCAACCGAGGAGGCTGAGTTGAAATGGACTCTCCTGTGGATGTGTCCTAATATGTTTTTGTGTCTATGGAGACCTTGGAATGAAGGGTGGCCCTGGGGCCCTGAAGGGTTCTCCTAAACAGAGGCTTTGACACAGCTCCAACGTGCATGTTTCCCATGTGTAGAAGAGATTTGTTCTGATGGGTGAGTCAAGAAACAGCCATATGCTGGTATTGAAATCCAGGCCTCTGAGGAGAGATGCCTGGAAACCAAAGCAATGGATCCGATTAGTGCCTAAGGGGCCTGTTCGTTCCTTTTTACCTCTGGGGACATCAGTCTACGGGTCTGAGTGCAGGTAGGTGCTCAGATGGGCTCAGATTGCCCCTGTTTGTCCTGGGAAGCCACAACTATTGGGATGGCCTCAGGGACTTTGGAGGTTATCCTACTAGTAGGGTTGTGGCCATTGGAATGGGCACATACAATTCCCTTGGAGAGGGCAAGTACAGTCCTCAGGTTTGGCTCCAGGGCCCTGAGCCTGTAGGGTGTGTAGGCCAGAGCTGTTTGGACAGTTGTCTGAAAACACAAACTCGGCTTATGTTTTGGGTCATAGGTATGGCAGGACTGATCTACAGACCATGAGGAGAACACTTCGGGATATGAAAAAAGGGCGAGTGTGAGGCTCTTGCTCAAGTTTTTGTCTCTGGATATCGTGTCACTCATGGTCGTGAAATTGCCGGGTGACTTCATGGGAAATGGACGAGTCTTACTCTCTGGGGGTTCGGTCCCATCCAAAGAGTTTGGGGACATTCTGGGTATGGAAGAGGCCCGTTTTTTTGTTGTTGTCCATTTGTTTCATTTTGTTTTTCAACCTCAGATGTCCCACCAAATGAGGGATTCCAGAGTAGAGCCCTGGGGTGGGGCGACTGGACAACCAGAAATCTAGTTAAATTTGGGGACTAGGGACATGTCAAGGCCATTATGACATCTAATGGTCCAGCCACTGAGAGGACTTACTAGAGGACAGGACTCACGCTGAGGTCACAATGCGTGTTTATGCTCTCGTCGCACTCAAGAATGGGCGGGGCCTCAGGGTGAATGCTGGTTTCTCCTACACTGAACGTTGGAAAACATGCCAACCACAAGGTTTCTTGCCATGGGTCAGGAAGAGTTCTGATTTCTGCATCACAGTCACCCGTGGGCAGTGATTGGAGATAAGGTCTAGGTTCTGAAGCCTGAAAACTGAGGTAGGGAAGAGATGATGACCTAAGGCCATGGCGAGTCTGATGTGCTCAGCGTGCGGTCAGCTGTCTGGGTGTTGGTCAACAGGTCCGGGCTCAGGTTGTGTCAGATAGTGCATTAGTGCCCAGGTTAGACTATATAATTTGGGTACCGTGTGCCTACCGAGTGCCGTGTAGGTTTATCCTCATTTAAGCTGCCTGGGCTGCTCATTAGGCAATATATTTTTTCTAGAGGGCAGGCAGAGTGCTTCATTGTCGGTCCGGAATTGCCAAACTTGAGGGCTTTGGGGCCAGGAGAGTGAGGACGGATGTCTGAGAACACAAGCTAGACTTCGGATTCAGGGTGAGGGCACGGCAGGTACCCCCTGCAGATCTGAACCAATATCTCATGCATCGGAAGTCAGGGCGAGGATCCGACGTTGGCTCAGGTTGGAGTTTCTGTGCATGACGGCCCCTTCATGAAGGGAGCGGAATCTCGAGGCCATGGAGGTTTTCCACGTTGGGAGATGTGGGATGTCCCCTTCAAGGATTCCTTCTGCGGGACAATTGAGACCTGTTGGACAGCTCCAGGACATCCCATATGGAATGACTCCAGAGCACCGTTCCAGGGTGGAGGCCTGGGAAGTCTGCCACGCCTTCCAATTGTCTCCTAGCAACAAGACAGTTTAGATCTAATGGATCTGCGGGAGCAACCGGGGTGGCTGAGTTGAAATGCACTTTCCAGAGGATGGGTCCTAACGTGTGTTTGTGTCCATGAGGGCCTTGGAATGGGGAGGTGGCACCGGGACCCTGAAGTATTCTCCTAAGCTTTGGCATAGCTCCCATGCACAAGTTTCCTTGTGGAGACGAGATTTGTTCTGATGGGTGCCTCAGGAAATCCCCTCTGCTGGTATTGGAATCCAGGCTTTTGAGGAGACATGCCTGTAAACCAAAGCAATGGATCCGATCATGGCGTCGGGTCCTGTCTGGTTCAATCTTCTTGGTATGAGTGGAGGTAGATGAGTGGAGGTAGATGCTCAGCCGGTATCAACCGCCCTTTTTTGTCCCGGGCGACCTACACTATTTGGATGGTCTCAGGGACTTTGGAGGGTTCTCCTAATTTGTACGATTTTTGACAATGGAATGGGCAGAATTCCCATGGATTGGGTGGGGGCAGTCCTAATGTGTGGCTCCAGGGGCCCCAGCCTGGAGGGAGTGTGGCCCAGGACTTTGAGGACAGAAGACTGAAAACACAAACTCAGCTTAAGTTTGGGGACATAGGTATGGCACGCCCGATCTACAAACCATGAGAAGAACTCTTCAGGATATGAAGAATGAGCGAGTCTGAGGAGCTTGCTCAGGCTTTGTCTCTGGATTTTGTTTCAGCGATGGCCGTGGAAGGTTGGGGAGGTCTCATGGGCCATGGACGAATCTTCCTCTCTGTGGATTTGGCCCGATCCCAATTGTTTTTCGTCAATCTGTGGGATGGGAGGACTGCTTTCAGGTTTGTTACCTCAGGTGTCCCACCAAAAGAGGAATTCCAAAGCAGAGCCCTGGGGAAGAGTGAAGGGACACCCCGAACTATGGTTAAAAATTGGGGCCTAGGGGCATGGCAAGCCCAATATGCTGTCTCTTCATATAGGCCCTGAGAGGCCTTACCTGAGGACTGGGCTCAGGCTGAGGGTCACAATGTGTGTTTGTGACCAATGTGGCCCGCAAGCATGGGCTGGGCCTCATGGGCAACGCTTGTTTCAACTACACTGAACGTTGGACAACATGCCAACCACAAGGTTTCTTGCCATGGGGAAAGAGTTCTGATTTCTGCATCATTTTCAACCCTGGGCAGTGGTTGGAGATAAGGTCTAGGTTCTGGAGCCTGAAAACCGCAGTTGGGAAGAGATGACGACCTAAGGACATGGCGGGTCCGATGTGCTCAGTGTGCGGCCAGCTGTCTGGGTGGGACCAGGAGGTCCAGGCTCAGGCTGGGTCAGAAGGGGAAATAGTGCCCAGGTCAGCCTATATGTTTGGGGTACAGCCGAATGGCGTGCAGGTTGATCCTCATTTGCGGTTTCGGGGTAGCCCTGAGGGCAATGTTTTACTTCTGTAGGGCAGGCAGAGTGCGGCATTGTAGTTCTGGATTGCCAAACTGGAGGGCTTGTGGGCCAGTAGTCTGAGCACGGAGTCTGAGAACCCAAGCTAGGCCTAGGTTTCTGGGTGAGGATATGGCAGGCACAATCTACAGACCTCAATCGAGATCTCGTGCATCTGAAGTCAGGGCAAGGATCAGACGATCGCTCAGGTTGGACTTTCTGCCCTGATGGCCCTTTCTTGAAGGGGGTTGGATCACGAGGACATGGGGGTTTTCGCACGATGGGAGTTGTGAGAAGCTCCAAACTGCAAAGATTCTTCTGCAGGACAATTGAGACCTGTTGGTTGGCTCCAGGCCAACGATTCCGAGCAGGGTTCTAAGGATGGATGGCTGGGTAGCCCACCTCGCATTCCAATGGTCTCCAAGCAACAAGACAGGTTAGATCTGCTGGATGTGGTGGGCAACCGAGGAGGCTGAGTTGAAATGGACTCTCCTGTGGATGTGTCCTAATATGTTTTTGTGTCTATGGAGACCTTGGAATGAAGCGGTGGCCTTGGGGCCCTGAAGGGTTCTCCTAAACAGAGGCTTTGACACAGCTCCAACGTGCATGTTTCCCATGTGTAGATGAGATTTGTTCTGATGGGTGAGTCAAGAAACAGCCATATGCTGGTATTGAAATCCAGGCCTCTGAGGAGAGATTCCTGGAAACCAAAGCAATGGATCCGATTAGTGCCTAGGGTCATGTTCGTTCCTTTTTACCTCTGGGGATATCAGTCTACTGTCTGAGTGCAGGTAGGTGCTCAGATGGGCTCAGATTGCCCCTGTTTGTCCTGGGAAGCCTCAACTATTGGGATGGCCTCAGGGACTTTGGAGGTTATCCTACTAGTAGGGTTGTGGCCATTGGAATGGGCACATACAATTCCCTTGGAGAGGGCAAGTACAGTCCTCAGGTTTGGCTCCAGGGCCCTGAGCCTGTAGGGTGTGTAGGCCAGAGCTGTTTGGACAGTTGTCTGAAAACACAAACTCGGCTTATGTTTTGGGTCATAGGTATGGCAGGACTGATCTACAGACCATGAGGAGAACACTTCGGGATATGAAAAAAGGGCGAGTGTGAGGCTCTTGCTCAAGTTTTTGTCTCTGGATATCGTGTCACCCATGGTCGTGAAATTGCCGGGTGACTTCATGGGAAATGGACGAGTCTTACTCTCTGGGGGTTCGGTCCCGTCCAAAGAGTTTGGGGTCATTCTGGGGATGGAAGAAGTCCGTTTTTTTGTTGTTGTCGATTTGTTTCATTTTGTTTTTCAACCTCAGATGTCCCACCAAATGAGGGATTCCAGAGTAGAGCCCTGGGGTGGGGCGACTGGACAACCAGAAATCTGGTTAAAATTGGGGACTAGGGATATGTCAAGCCCATTATGACATCTAATGGTCCAGCCACTGAGAGGACTTACTAGAGGACAGGACTCACGCTGAGGTCTCAATGCGTGTTTATGCTCTCGTCGCACGCAAGAATGGGAGGGGCCTCAGGGTGAATGCTGGGTCTCCTACACTGAACATTGGACAACATGCCAACCACAAGGTTTCTTGCCATGGGTCAGGAAGAGTTCTGATTTCTGCATCACAGTCACCCGTGGGCAGTGATTGGAGATAAGGTCTAGGTTCTGAAGCCTGAAAACTGAGGAAGGGAAGAGATGATGACCTAAGGCCATGGCGTGTCTGATGTGCTCAGCGTGCGGTCAGCTGTCTGGGTGTTGGTCAGCAGGTCCGGGCTCAGGTTGTGTCAGACAGTGCATTAGTGCCCAGGTTAGACTATATAATTTGGGTACATTCGAGTGCCGTGTAGGTTTATCCTCATTTAAGCTGCCTGGGCTGCTCATTAGGCAATATATTTTTTCTAGAGGGCAGGCAGAGTGCTTCATTGTCGGTCCGGAATTGCCAAACTTGAGGGCTTCGGGGCCAGGAGAGTAAGGACGGAAGTCTGAGAACACAAGCTAGACTTCGGATTCAGGGTGAGGGCACGGCAGGTACCCCCTGCAGATCTGAACCAATATCTCATGCATCGGAAGTCAGGGCGAGGATCCGACGTTGGCTCAGGTTGGAGTTTCTGTGCATGACGGCCCCTTCATGAAGGGAGCGGAATCTCGAGGCCATGGAGGTTTTCCAGGTTGGGAGATGTGGGATGTCCCCTTCAAGGATTCCTTCTGCGGGACAATTGAGACCTGTTGGACAGCTCCAGGACATCCCATATGGAATGACTCCAGAGCACCGTTCGAGGATGGATGCCTGGGAAGTCCGCCTCGCCTTCCAATTGTCTCCTAGCAACAAGACAGTTTAGATCTAATGGATCTGCGGGAGCAACCGGGGTGGCTGAGTTGAAATGCACTTTCCAGAGGATGGGTCCTAACGTGTGTTTGTGTCCATGAGGGCCTTGGAATGGGGAGGTGGCACCGGGACCCTGAAGTATTCTCCTAAGCTTTGGCTTAGCTACCATGCACAAGTTTCCTTGTGGAGACGAGATTTGTTCTGATGAGTGCCTCAGGAAATCCCCTCTGCTGGTATTGGAATCCAGGCTTTTGAGGAGACATGCCTGTAAACCAAAGCAATGGATCCGATAATGGCCTCGGGTCCTGTCTGGTTCAATCTTCTTGGTATGAGTGGAGGTAGATGAGTGGAGGTAGATGCTCAGCCGGTATCAACCGCCCTTTTTTGTCCCGGGCGACCTACACTATTGGGATGGCCTCAGGGACTTTGGAGGGTTCTCCTAATTTGTACGATTTTTGACAATGGAATGGGCAGAATTCCCATGGATTGGGTGGAGGCATTCCTAATGTGTGGCTCCAGGGGCCCCAGCCTGGAGGGAGTGTGGCCCAGGACTTTGAGGACAGAAGACTGAAAACACAAACTCAGCTTAAGTTTGGGGACGTAGGTATGGCACGCCCGATCTACAAACCATGAGAAGAACTCTTCAGGATATGAAGAATGAGCGAGTCTGAGGAGCTTGCTCAGGCTTTTGTCTCTGGATTTTGTTTCAGCGATGGCCGTGGAATGTTGGGGAGGTCTCATGGGCCATGGACGAATCTTCCTCTCTGTGGATTTGGCCCGATCCCAATTGTTTTTCGTCAATCTGTGGGATGGGAGGACTCCTTTCAGGTTTGTTACCTCAGGTGTCCCACCAAAAGAGGAATTCCAAAGAGGAGCCCTGGGGAAGAGTGAAGGGACAACCCGAACTATGGTTAAAAATTGGGGCCTAGGGGCATGGCAAGCCCAATATGCTGTCTCTTCATATAGGCCCTGAGATGCCTTACCTGAGGACTGGGCTCAGGCTGAGGGTCACAATGTGTGTTTGTGACCAATGTGGCCCGCAAGCATGGGCTGGGCCTCATGGGCCACGCTTGTTTCAACTACACTGAACGTTGGACAACATGCCAACCACAAGGTTTCTTGCCATGGGTAAAGAGTTCTGATTTCTGCATCATTTTCAACGCTGGGCAGTGGTTGGAGATAAGGTCTAGGTTCTGGAGCCTGAAAACCGCAGTTGGGAAGAGATGACGACCTAAAACCATGGCGGGTCCGATGTGCTCAGTGTGCGGCCAGCTGTCTGGGTGGGACCAGGAGGTCCAGGCTCAGGCTGGGTCAGAAGGGGAAATAGTGCCCAGATCAGCCTATATGTTTGGGGTACAGCAGAATGGCGTGCAGGTTGATCCTCATTTGCGGTTTCGGGGTAGCCCTGAGGGCAATGTTTTACTTCTGTAGGGCAGGCAGAGTGCAGCATTGCAGTTCTGGATTGCCCAACTGGAGGGCTTGGGGGCCAGTAGTCTGAGGATGGAGTCTGAGAACCCAAGCTAGGCCTAGGTTTCTGGGTGAGGATATGGCAGGCACAATCTACAGACCTCAATAGAGATCTCGTGCATCTGAAGTCAGGGCAAGGATCAGACGATCGCTCAGGTTGGACTTTCTGCCCTGATGGCCCTTTCTTGAAGGGGGTTGTATCAAGAGGACATGGGGGTTTTCGCACGATGGGAGTTGTGAGAAGCTCCAAACTGCAAAGATTCTTCTGCAGGACAATTGAGACCTGTTGTTTGGCTCCAGGCCAACAATTCCGAGCAGGGTTCTAAGGATGGATGGCTGGGTAGCCCACCTCGCATTCCAATGGTCTCCAAGCAACAAGACAGGTTAGATCTGCTGGATGTGGGGGGCAACCGAGGAGGCTGAGTTGAAATGGACTCTCCTGTGGATGTGTCCTAATATGTTTTTGTGTCTATGGAGACCTTGGAATGAAGCGGTGGCCCTGGGGCCCTGAAGGGTTCTCCTAAACAGAGGCTTTGACACAGCTCCAACGTGCATGTTTCCCATGTGTAGATGAGATTTGTTCTGATGGGTGAGTCAAGAAACAGCTATATGCTGGTATTGAAATCCAGGCCTCTGAGGAGAGATGCCTGGAAACCAAAGCAATGGATCCGATTAGTGCCTAGGGGCCTGTTCGTTCCTTTTTTCCTCTGGGGACATCAGTCTACGGGTCTGAGTGCAGGTAGGTGCTCAGATGGGCTCAGATTGCCCCTGTTTGTCCTGGGAAGCCACAACTATTGGGATGGCCTCAGGGACTTTGGAGGTTATCCTACTAGTAGAGTTGTGGCCATTGGAATGGGCACATACAATTCCCTTGGAGAGGGCAAGTACAGTCCTCAGGTTTGGCTCCAGGGCCCTGAGCCTGTAGGGTGTGTAGGCCAGAGCTGTTTGGACAGTTGTCTGAAAACACAAACTCGGCTTATGTTTTGGGTCATAGGTATGGCAGGACTGATCTACAGACCATGAGGAGAACACTTCGGGATATGAAAAAAGGGCGAGTGTGAGGCTCTTGCTCAAGTTTTTGTCTCTGGATATCGTGTCACTCATGGTCGTGAAATTGCCGGGTGACTTCATGGGAAATGGACGAGTCTTACTCTCTGGGGGTTCGGTCCCGTCCAAAGAGTTTGGGGTCATTCTGGGGATGGAAGAAGTCCGTTTTTTTGTTGTTGTCGATTTGCTTCATTTTGTTTTTCAACCTCAGATGTCCCACCAAATGAGGGATTCCAGAGTATAGCCCTGGGGTGGGGCGACTGGACAACTAGAAGTCTGGATAAAACTTGGGGACTAGGGACATGTCAAGCCCATTATGACATCTAATGGTCCAGCCACTGAGAGGACTTACTAGAGGACAGGACTCACGCTGAGGTCACAATGCGTGTTTATGCTCTCGTCGCACTCAAGAATGGGCGGGGCCTCAGGGTGAAGGCTGTTTTCTCCTACACTGAACGTTGGACAACATGCCAACCACAAGGTTTCTTGCCATGGGTCAGGAAGAGTTCTGATTTCTGCATCACAGTCACCCGTGGGCAGTGATTGGAGATAAGGTCTAGGTTCTGAAGCCTGAAAACTGAGGTAGGGAAGAGATGATGACCTAAGGCCATGGCGGGTCTGATGTGCTCAGCGTGCGGTCAGCTGTCTGGGTGTTGGTCAGCAGGTCCGGGCTCAGGTTGTGTCAGACAGTGCATTAGTGCCCAGGTTAGACTATATAATTTGGGTACATTCGAGTGCCGTGTAGGTTTATCCTCATTTAAGCTGCCTGGGCTGCTCATTAGGCAATATATTTTTTCTAGAGGGCAGGCAGAGTGCTTCATTGTCGGTCCGGAATTGCCAAACTTGAGGGCTTCGGGGCCAGGAGAGTAAGGACGGAAGTCTGAGAACACAAGCTAGACTTCGGATTCAGGGTGAGGGCACGGCAGGTACCCCCTGCAGATCTGAACCAATATCTCATGCATCGGAAGTCAGGGCGAGGATCCGACGTTGGCTCAGGTTGGAGTTTCTGTGCAGGACGGCCCCTTCATGAAGGGAGCGGAATCTCGAGGCCATGGAGGTTTTCCAGGTTGGGAGATGTGGGATGTCCCCTTCAAGGATTCCTTCTGCGGGACAATTGAGACCTGTTGGACAGCTCCAGGACATCCCATATGGAATGACTCCAGAGCACCGTTCGAGGATGGATGCCTGGGAAGTCCGCCTCGCCTTCCAATTGTCTCCTAGCAACAAGACAGTTTAGATCTAATGGATCTGCGGGAGCAACCGGGGTGGCTGAGTTGAAATGCACTTTCCAGAGGATGGGTCCTAACGTGTGTTTGTGTCCATGAGGGCCTTGGAATGGGGAGGTGGCACCGGGACCCTGAAGTATTCTCCTAAGCTTTGGCTTAGCTACCATGCACAAGTTTCCTTGTGGAGACGAGATTTGTTCTGATGAGTGCCTCAGGAAATCCCCTCTGCTGGTATTGGAATCCAGGCTTTTGAGGAGACATGCCTGTAAACCAAAGCAATGGATCCGATAATGGCCTCGGGTCCTGTCTGGTTCAATCTTCTTGGTATGAGTGGAGGTAGATGAGTGGAGGTAGATGCTCAGCCGGTATCAACCGCCCTTTTTTGTCCCGGGCGACCTACACTATTGGGATGGCCTCAGGGACTTTGGAGGGTTCTCCTAATTTGTACGATTTTTGACAATGGAATGGGCAGAATTCCCATGGATTGGGTGGAGGCATTCCTAATGTGTGGCTCCAGGGGCCCCAGCCTGGAGGGAGTGTGGCCCAGGACTTTCAGGACAGAAGACTGAAAACACAAACTCAGCTTAAGTTTGGGGACGTAGGTATGGCACGCCCGATCTACAAACCATGAGAAGAACTCTTCAGGATATGAAGAATGAGCGAGTCTGAGGAGCTTGCTCAGGCTTTTGTCTCTGGATTTTGTTTCAGCGATGGCCGTGGAATGTTGGGGAGGTCTCATGGGCCATGGACGAATCTTCCTCTCTGTGGATTTGGCCCGATCCCAATTGTTTTTCGTCAATCTGTGGGATGGGAGGACTCCTTTCAGGTTTGTTACCTCAGGTGTCCCACCAAAAGAGGAATTCCAAAGAGGAGCCCTGGGGAAGAGTGAAGGGACAACCCGAACTATGGTTAAAAATTGGGGCCTAGGGGCATGGCAAGCCCAATATGCTGTCTCTTCATATAGGCCCTGAGATGCCTTACCTGAGGACTGGGCTCAGGCTGAGGGTCACAATGTGTGTTTGTGACCAATGTGGCCCG
Organism: Mustela nivalis; assembly: GCF_964662115.1. Classification (NCBI taxonomy): domain Eukaryota; kingdom Metazoa; phylum Chordata; class Mammalia; order Carnivora; family Mustelidae; genus Mustela; species Mustela nivalis. The sequence goes on along the minus strand of NW_028136480.1, from coordinate 505,850 downwards.
CAAGCATGGGCTGGGCCTCATGGGCCACGCTTGTTTCAACTACACTGAACGTTGGACAACATGCCAACCACAAGGTTTCTTGCCATGGGTAAAGAGTTCTGATTTCTGCATCATTTTCAACGCTGGGCAGTGGTTGGAGATAAGGTCTAGGTTCTGGAGCCTGAAAACCGCAGTTGGGAAGAGATGACGACCTAAAACCATGGCGGGTCCGATGTGCTCAGTGTGCGGCCAGCTGTCTGGGTGGGACCAGGAGGTCCAGGCTCAGGCTGGGTCAGAAGGGGAAATAGTGCCCAGATCAGCCTATATGTTTGGGGTACAGCCGAATGGCGTGCAGGTTGATCCTCATTTGCGGTTTCGGGGTAGCCCTGAGGGCAATGTTTTACTTCTGTAGGGCAGGCAGAGTGCAGCATTGCAGTTCTGGATTGCCCAACTGGAGGGCTTGGGGGCCAGTAGTCTGAGGATGGAGTCTGAGAACCCAAGCTAGGCCTAGGTTTCTGGGTGAGGATATGGCAGGCACAATCTACAGACCTCAATAGAGATCTCGTGCATCTGAAGTCAGGGCAAGGATCAGACGATCGCTCAGGTTGGACTTTCTGCCCTGATGGCCCTTTCTTGAAGGGGGTTGTATCAAGAGGACATGGGGGTTTTCGCACGATGGGAGTTGTGAGAAGCTCCAAACTGCAAAGATTCTTCTGCAGGACAATTGAGACCTGTTGTTTGGCTCCAGGCCAACAATTCCGAGCAGGGTTCTAAGGATGGATGGCTGGGTAGCCCACCTCGCATTCCAATGGTCTCCAAGCAACAAGACAGGTTAGATCTGCTGGATGTGGGGGGCAACCGAGGAGGCTGCGTTGAAATGGACTCTCCTGTGGATGTGTCCTAATATGTTTTTGTGTCTATGGAGACCTTGGAATGAAGCGGTGGCCCTGGGGCCCTGAAGGGTTCTCCTAAACAGAGGCTTTGACACAGCTCCAACGTGCATGTTTCCCATGTGTAGATGAGATTTGTTCTGATGGGTGAGTCAAGAAACAGCCATATGCTGGTATTGAAATCCAGGCCTCTGAGGAGAGATGCCTGGAAACCAAAGCAATGGATCCGATTAGTGCCTAGGGGCCTGTTCGTTCCTTTTTTCCTCTGGGGACATCAGTCTACGGGTCTGAGTGCAGGTAGGTGCTCAGATGGGCTCAGATTGCCCCTGTTTGTCCTGGGAAGCCACAACTATTGGGATGGCCTCAGGGACTTTGGAGGTTATCCTACTAGTAGAGTTGTGGCCATTGGAATGGGCACATACAATTCCCTTGGAGAGGGCAAGTACAGTCCTCAGGTTTGGCTCCAGGGCCCTGAGCCTGTAGGGTGTGTAGGCCAGAGCTGTTTGGACAGTTGTCTGAAAACACAAACTCGGCTTATGTTTTGGGTCATAGGTATGGCAGGACTGATCTACAGACCATGAGGAGAACACTTCGGGATATGAAAAAAGGGCGAGTGTGAGGCTCTTGCTCAAGTTTTTGTCTCTGGATATCGTGTCACTCATGGTCGTGAAATTGCCGGGTGACTTCATGGGAAATGGACGAGTCTTACTCTCTGGGGGTTCGGTCCCGTACAAAGAGTTTGCGGTCATTCTGGGGATGGAAGAAGTCCGTTTTTTTGTTGTTGTCGATTTGTTTCATTTTGTTTTTCAACCTCAGATGTCCCACCAAATGAGGGATTCCAGAGTATAGCCCTGGGGTGGGGCGACTGGACAACTAGAAGTCTGGATAAAACTTGGGGACTAGGGACATGTCAAGCCCATTATGACATCTAATGGTCCAGCCACTGAGAGGACTTACTAGAGGACAGGACTCACGCTGAGGTCACAATGCGTGTTTATGCTCTCGTCGCACTCAAGAATGGGCGGGGCCTCAGGGTGAAGGCTGTTTTCTCCTACACTGAACGTTGGACAACATGCCAACCACAAGGTTTCTTGCCATGGGTCAGGAAGAGTTCTGATTTCTGCATCACAGTCACCCGTGGGCAGTGATTGGAGATAAGGTCTAGGTTCTGAAGCCTGAAAACTGAGGTAGGGAAGAGATGATGACCTAAGGCCATGGCGGGTCTGATGTGCTCAGCGTGCGGTCAGCTGTCTGGGTGTTGGTCAGCAGGTCCGGGCTCAGGTTGTGTCAGACAGTGCATTAGTGCCCAGGTTAGACTATATAATTTGGGTACATTCGAGTGCCGTGTAGGTTTATCCTCATTTAAGCTGCCTGGGCTGCTCATTAGGCAATATATTTTTTCTAGAAGACATGGCAGAGTGCTTCATTGTCGGTCCGGAATTGCCAAACTTGAGGGCTTCGGGGCCAGGAGAGTAAGGACGGAAGTCTGAGAACACAAGCTAGTCTTCGGATTCAGGGTGAGGGCACGGCAGGTACCCCCTGCAGATCTGAACCAATATCTCATGCATCTGAAGTCAGGGCGAGGATCCGATGTTGGCTCAGGTTGGAGTTTCTGTGCAGGACGGCCCCTTCATGAAGGGAGCGGAATCTCGAGGCCATGGAGGTTTTCCACGTTGGGAGATGTGGGATGCCCCCTTCAAGGATTCCTTCTGTGGGACAATTGAGACCTGTTGGACAGCTCCAGGACATCCCATATGGAATGACTCCAGAGCACCGTTCGAGGATGGATGCCTGGGAAGTCCGCCTCGCCTTCCAATTGTCTCCTAGCAACAAGACAGTTTAGATCTAATGGATCTGCGGGAGCAACCGGGGTGGCTGTGTTGAAATGCACTTTCCAGAGGATGGGTCCTAACGTGTGTTTGTGTCCATGAGGGCCTTGGAATGGGGAGGTGGAACCGGGACCCTGAAGTATTCTCCTTAACTTTGGCTTAGCTCCCATGCACAGGTTTCCTTGTGGAGACGAGATTTGTTCGGATGGGTGCCTCAGGAAATCCCCTCTGCTGGTATTGGAATCCAGGCTTTTGAGGAGACATGCCTGTAAACCAAAGCAATGGATCCGATAATGGCCTCGGGTCCTGTCTGGTTCAATCTTCTTGGTATGAGTGGAGGTAGATGAGTGCAGGTAGATGCTCAGCCGGTATCAACCGCCCTTTTTTGTCCCGGGCGACCTACACTATTGGGATGGCCTCAGGGACTTTGGAGGGTTCTCCTAATTTGTACGATTTTTGACAATGGAATGGGCAGAATTCCCATGGATTGGGTGGAGGCATTCCTAATGTGTGGCTCCAGGGGCCCCAGCCTGGAGGGAGTGTGGCCCAGGACTTTCAGGACAGAAGACTGAAAACACAAACTCAGCTTAAGTTTGGGGACGTAGGTATGGCACGCCCGATCTACAAACCATGAGAAGAACTCTTCAGGATATGAAGAATGAGCGAGTCTGAGGAGCTTGCTCAGGCTTTTGTCTCTGTATTTTGTTTCAGCGATGGCCGTGGAATGTTGGGGAGGTCTCATGGGCCATGGACGAATCTTCCTCTCTGTGGATTTGGCCCGATCCCAATTGTTTTTCGTCAATCTGTGGGATGGGAGGACTCCTTTCAGGTTTGTTACCTCAGGTGTCCCACCAAAAGAGGAATTCCAAAGAGGAGCCCTGGGGAAGAGTGAAGGGACAACCCGAACTATGGTTAAAAATTGGGGCCTAGGGGCATGGCAAGCCCAATATGCTGTCTCTTCATATAGGCCCTGAGATGCCTTACCTGAGGACTGGGCTCAGGCTGAGGGTCACAATGTGTGTTTGTGACCAATGTGGCCCGCAAGCATGGGCTGGGCCTCATGGGCCACGCTTGTTTCAACTACACTGAACGTTGGACAACATGCCAACCACAAGGTTTCTTGCCATGGGTAAAGAGTTCTGATTTCTGCATCATTTTCAACGCTGGGCAGTGGTTGGAGATAAGGTCTAGGTTCTGGAGCCTGAAAACCGTAGTTGGGAAGAGATGACGACCTAAAACCATGGCGGGTCCGATGTGCTCAGTGTGCGGCCAGCTGTCTGGGTGGGACCAGGAGGTCCAGGCTCAGGCTGGGTCAGAAGGGGAAATAGTGCCCAGATCAGCCTATATGTTTGGGGTACAGCCGAATGGCGTGCAGGTTGATCCTCATTTGCGGTTTCGGGGTAGCCCTGAGGGCAATGTTTTACTTCTGTAGGGCAGGCAGAGTGCAGCATTGCAGTTCTGGATTGCCCAACTGGAGGGCTTGGGGGCCAGTAGTCTGAGGATGGAGTCTGAGAACCCAAGCTAGGCCTAGGTTTCTGGGTGAGGATATGGCAGGCACAATCTACAGACCTCAATAGAGATCTCGTGCATCTGAAGTCAGGGCAAGGATCAGACGATCGCTCAGGTTGGACTTTCTGCCCTGATGGCCCTTTCTTGAAGGGGGTTGGATCAAGAGGACATGGGGGTTTTCGCACGATGGGAGTTGTGAGAAGCTCCAAACTGCAAAGATTCTTCTGCAGGACAATTGAGACCTGTTGTTTGGCTCCAGGCCAACAATTCCGAGCAGGGTTCTAAGGATGGATGGCTGGGTAGCCCACCTCGCATTCCAATGGTCTCCAAGCAACAAGACAGGTTAGATCTGCTGGATGTGGGGGGCAACCGAGGAGGCTGCGTTGAAATGGACTCTCCTGTGGATGTGTCCTAATATGTTTTTGTGTCTATGGAGACCTTGGAATGAAGCGGTGGCCCTGGGGCCCTGAAGGGTTCTCCTAAACAGAGGCTTTGACACAGCTCCAACGTGCATGTTTCCCATGTGTAGATGAGATTTGTTCTGATGGGTGAGTCAAGAAACAGCCATATGCTGGTATTGAAATCCAGGCCTCTGAGGAGAGATGCCTGGAAACCAAAGCAATGGATCCGATTAGTGCCTAGGGGCCTGTTCGTTCCTTTTTTCCTCTGGGGACATCAGTCTACGGGTCTGAGTGCAGGTAGGTGCTCAGATGGGCTCAGATTGCCCCTGTTTGTCCTGGGAAGCCACAACTATTGGGATGGCCTCAGGGACTTTGGAGGTTATCCTACTAGTAGAGTTGTGGCCATTGGAATGGGCACATACAATTCCCTTGGAGAGGGCAAGTACAGTCCTCAGGTTTGGCTCCAGGGCCCTGAGCCTGTAGGGTGTGTAGGCCAGAGCTGTTTGGACAGTTGTCTGAAAACACAAACTCGGCTTATGTTTTGGGTCATAGGTATGGCAGGACTGATCTACAGACCATGAGGAGAACACTTCGGGATATGAAAAAAGGGCGAGTGTGAGGCTCTTGCTCAAGTTTTTGTCTCTGGATATCGTGTCACTCATGGTCGTGAAATTGCCGGGTGACTTCATGGGAAATGGACGAGTCTTACTCTCTGGGGGTTCGGTCCCGTACAAAGAGTTTGCGGTCATTCTGGGGATGGAAGAAGTCCGTTTTTTTGTTGTTGTCGATTTGTTTCATTTTGTTTTTCAACCTCAGATGTCCCACCAAATGAGGGATTCCAGAGTATAGCCCTGGGGTGGGGCGACTGGACAACTAGAAGTCTGGATAAAACTTGGGGACTAGGGACATGTCAAGCCCATTATGACATCTAATGGTCCAGCCACTGAGAGGACTTACTAGAGGACAGGACTCACGCTGAGGTCAGAATGCGTGTTTATGCTCTCGTCGCACTCAAGAATGGGCGGGGCCTCAGGGTGAAGGCTGTTTTCTCCTACACTGAACGTTGGACAACATGCCAACCACAAGGTTTCTTGCCATGGGTCAGGAAGAGTTCTGATTTCTGCATCACAGTCACCCGTGGGCAGTGATTGGAGATAAGGTCTAGGTTCTGAAGCCTGAAAACTGAGGTAGGGAAGAGATGATGACCTAAGGCCATGGCGGGTCTGATGTGCTCAGCGTGCGGTCAGCTGTCTGGGTGTTGGTCAGCAGGTCCGGGCTCAGGTTGTGTCAGACAGTGCATTAGTGCCCAGGTTAGACTATATAATTTGGGTACATTCGAGTGCCGTGTAGGTTTATCCTCATTTAAGCTGCCTGGGCTGCTCATTAGGCAATATATTTTTTCTAGAAGACATGGCAGAGTGCTTCATTGTCGGTCCGGAATTGCCAAACTTGAGGGCTTCGGGGCCAGGAGAGTAAGGACGGAAGTCTGAGAACACAAGCTAGTCTTCGGATTCAGGGTGAGGGCACGGCAGGTACCCCCTGCAGATCTGAACCAATATCTCATGCATCTGAAGTCAGGGCGAGGATCCGATGTTGGCTCAGGTTGGAGTTTCTGTGCAGGACGGCCCCTTCATGAAGGGAGCGGAATCTCGAGGCCATGGAGGTTTTCCACGTTGGGAGATGTGGGATGCCCCCTTCAAGGATTCCTTCTGTGGGACAATTGAGACCTGTTGGACAGCTCCAGGACATCCCATATGGAATGACTCCAGAGCACCGTTCGAGGATGGATGCCTGGGAAGTCCGCCTCGCCTTCCAATTGTCTCCTAGCAACAAGACAGTTTAGATCTAATGGATCTGCGGGAGCAACCGGGGTGGCTGTGTTGAAATGCACTTTCCAGAGGATGGGTCCTAACGTGTGTTTGTGTCCATGAGGGCCTTGGAATGGGGAGGTGGAACCGGGACCCTGAAGTATTCTCCTTAACTTTGGCTTAGCTCCCATGCACAGGTTTCCTTGTGGAGACGAGATTTGTTCGGATGGGTGCCTCAGGAAATCCCCTCTGCTGGTATTGGAATCCAGGCTTTTGAGGAGACATGCCTGTAAACCAAAGCAATGGATCCGATAATGGCCTCGGGTCCTGTCTGGTTCAATCTTCTTGGTATGAGTGGAGGTAGATGAGTGGAGGTAGATGCTCAGCCGGTATCAACCGCCCTTTTTTGTCCCGGGCGACCTACACTATTGGGATGGCCTCAGGGACTTTGGAGGGTTCTCCTAATTTGTACGATTTTTGAAAATGGAATGGGCAGAATTCCCATGGTTTGGGTGGGGGCAGTCCTAATGTTTGGCTCCAGGGGCCCCAGCCTGGAGGGAGTGTGGCCCAGGACTTTGAGGACAGAAGACTGAAAACACAAACTCAGCTTAAGTTTGGGGACGTAGGTATGGCACGCACGATCTACAAACCATGAGAACTCTTCAGGATATGAAGAATGAGCGAGTCTGAGGCGCTTGCTCAGGCATTTGTCTCTGACTTTTGTTTCAGCGATGGCCGTGGAATGTTGGGGTGGTCTCATGGGCCATGGACGAATCTTCCTCTCTGTGGATTTGGCCCGATCCCAATTGTTTTTCGTTAATCTGTGGGATGGGAGGACTCCTTTCAGGTTTGTTACCTCAGGTGTCCCACCAAAAGAGGAATTCCAAAGCAGAGCCCTGGGGAAGAGTGAAGGGACAACCCGAACTATGGTTAAAAATTGGGGCCTAGGGGCATGGCAAGCCCAATATGCTGTCTCTTCATATAGGCCCTGAGAGGCCTTACCTGAGGACTGGGGTCAGGCTGAGGGTCCCAATGTGTGTTTGTGACCAATGTGGCCCTCAAGCATGGGCTGGGCCTTATGGGCCACGCTTGTTTCAACTACACTGAACGTTGGACAACATGCCAACCACAAGGTTTCTTGCCATGGGGAAAGAGTTCTGATTTCTGCATCATTCTCAACCCTGGGCAGTGGTTGGAGATAAGGTCTAGGTTCTGGAGCCTGAAAACCGCAGTTGGGAAGAGATGACGACCTAAGGCCATGGCGGGTCCGATGTGTTCAGTGTGCGGCCAGCTGTCTGGGTGGGACCAGGAGGTCCAGGCTCAGGCTGGGTCAGAAGGGGAAATAGTGCCCAGGTCAGCCTATATGTTTGGGGTACAGCCGAATGGCGTGCAGTTTGATCCTCATTTGCGGTTTCGGGGTAGCCCTGAGGGCAATGTTTTACTTCTGTAGGGCAGGCAGAGTGCGGCATTGTAGTTCTGGATTGCCCAACTGGCGGGCTTGTGGGCCAGTAGTCTGAGGACGGAGTCTGAGAACCCAAGCTAGGCCTAGGTTTCTGGGTGAGGATATGGCAGGCACAATCTACAGACCTCAATCGAGATCTCGTGCATCTGAAGTCAGGGCAAGGATCAGACGATCGCTCAGGTTGGACTTTCTGCCCTGATGGCCCTTTCTTGAAGGGGGTTGGATCACGAGGACATGGGGGTTTTCCCACGATGGGAGTTGTGAGAAGCTCCAAACTGCAAAGATTCTTCTGCAGGACAATTGAGACCTGTTGGTTGGCTCTAGGCCAACGATTCCGAGCAGGGTTCTAAGGATGGATGGCGGGTAGCCCACCTCGCATTCCAATGGTCTCCAAGCAACAAGACAGGTTAGATCTGCTGGATGTGGGGGGCAACCGAGGAGGCTGAGTTGAAATGGACTCTCCTGTGGATGTGTCCTAATATGTTTTTGTGTCTATGGAGACCTTGGAATGAAGCGGTGGCCCTGGGGCCTTGAAGGGTTCTCCTAAACAGAGGCTTTGACACAGCTCCAACGTGCATGTTTCCCATGTGTAGAAGAGATTTGTTCTGATGGGTGAGTAAAGAAAGAGCCATATGCTGGTATTGAAATCCAGGCCTCTGAGGAGAGATGCCTGGAAACCAAAGCAATGGATCCGATTAGTGCCTAAGGGGCCTGTTCGTTCCTTTTTACCTCTGGGGACATCAGTCTACGGATCTGAGTGCAGGTAGGTGCTCAGATGGGCTCAGATTGCCCCTGTTTGTCCTGGGAAGCCACAACTATTGGGATGGCCTCAGGGACTTTGGAGGTTATCCTACTAGTAGGGTTGTGGCCATTGGAATGGGCACATACAATTCCCTTGGAGAGGGCAAGTACAGTCCTCAGGTTTGGCTCCAGGGCCCTGAGCTTGTAGGGTGTGTAGGCCAGAGCTGTTTGGACAGTTGTCTGAAAACACAAACTCGGCTTATGTTTTGGGTCATAGGTATGGCAGGACTGATCTACAGACCATGAGGAGAACACTTCAGGATATGAAAAAAGGGCGAGTGTGAGGCTCTTGCTCAAGTTTTTGTCTCTGGATATCGTGTCACTCCTGGTCGTGAAATTGCCGGGTGATTTCATGGGAAATGGACGAGTCTTACTCTCTGGGGGTTCGGTCCCGTCCAAAGAGTTTGGGGACATTCTGGGTATGGAAGAGGCCCGTTTTTTTGTTGTTGTCTATTTGTTTCATTTTGTTTTTCAACCTGAGATGTCCCACCAAATGAGGGATTCCAGAGTAGAGCCCTGGGGTGGGGCGACTGGACAACCAGAAATCTAGTTAAATTTGGGGACTAGGGACATGTCAAGGCCATTATGACATCTAATGGTCCAGCCACTGAGAGGACTTACTAGAGGACAGGACTCACGCTGAGGTCACAATGCGTGTTTATGCTCTCGTCGCACTCAAGAATGGGCGGGGCCTCAGGGTGAATGCTGGTTTCTCCTACACTGAACGTTGGAAAACATGCCAACCACAAGGTTTCTTGCCATGGGTCAGGAAGAGTTCTGATTTCTGCATCACAGTCACCCGTGGGCAGTGATTGGAGATAAGGTCTAGGTTCTGAAGCCTGAAAACTGAGGTAGGGAAGAGATGATGACCTAAGGCCATGGCGGGTCTGATGTGCTCAGCGTGCGGTCAGCTGTCTGGGTGTTGGTCAACAGGTCCGGGCTCAGGTTGTGTCAGATAGTGCATTAGTGCCCAGGTTAGACTATATAATTTGGGTACCGTGTGCCTACCGAGTGCCGTGTAGGTTTATCCTCATTTAAGCTGCCTGGGATGCTCATTAGGCAATATATTTTTTCTAGAGGGCAGGCAGAGTGCTTCATTGTCGGTCCGGAATTGCCAAACTTGAGGGCTTTGGGGCCAGGAGAGTGAGGACGGATGTCTGAGAACACAAGCTAGACTTCGGATTCAGGGTGAGGGCACGGCAGGTACCCCCTGCAGATCTGAACCAATATCTCATGCATCGGAAGTCAGGGCGAGGATCCGACGTTGGCTCAGGTTGGAGTTTCTGTGCATGACGGCCCCTTCATGAAGGGAGCGGAATCTCGAGGCCATGGAGGTTTTCCACGTTGGGAGATGTGGGATGTCCCCTTCAAGGATTCCTTCTGCGGGACAATTGAGACCTGTTGGACAGCTCCAGGACATCCCATATGGAATGAATCCAGAGCACCGTTCCAGGGTGGAGGCCTGGGAAGTCTGCCACGCCTTCCAATTGTCTCCTAGCAACAAGACAGTTTAGATCTATGGATCTGCGGGAGCAACCGGAGTGGCTGAGTTGAAATGCACTTTCCAGAGGATGGGTCCTAACGTGTGTTTGTGTCCATGAGGGCCTTGGAATGGGGAGGTGGCACCGGGACCCTGAAGTATTCTCCTTAGCTTTGGCATAGCTCCCATGCACAAGTTTCCTTGTGGAGACGAGATTTGTTCTGATGGGTGCCTCAGGAAATCCCCTCTGCTGGTATTGGAATCCAGGCTTTTGAGGAGACATGCCTGTAAACCAAAGCAATGGATCCGATAATGGCCTCGGGTCCTGTCTGGTACAATCTTCTTGGTATGAGTGGAGGTAGATGAGTGCAGGTAGATGCTCAGCCGGTATCAACCGCCCTTTTTTGTCCCGGGCGACCTACACTATTGGGATGGCCTCAGGGACTTTGGAGGGTTCTCCTAATTTGTACGATTTTTGACAATGGAATGGGCAGAATTCCCATGGATTGGGTGGGGGCAGTCCTAATGTGTGGCTCCAGGGGCCCCAGCCTGGAGGGAGTGTGGCCCAGGACTTTCAGGACAGAAGACTGAAAACACAAACTCAGCTTAAGTTTGGGGACGTAGGTATGGCACGCCCGATCTACAAACCATGAGAAGAACTCTTCAGGATATGAAGAATGAGCGAGTAAAAGGAGCTTGCTCAGGCTTTTGTCTCTAGATTTTGTTTCAGCGATGGCCGTGGAAGGTTGGGGAGGTCTCATGGGCCATGGACGAATCTTCCTCTCTGTGGATTTGGCCCGATCCCAATTGTTTTTCGTCAATCTGTGGGATGGGAGGACTGCTTTCAGGTTTGTTACCTCAGGTGTCCCACCAAAAGAGGAATTCCAAAGCAGAGCCCTGGGGAAGAGTGAAGGGACAACCCGAACTATGGTTAAAATTTGGGGCTAGGGGCATGGCAAGCCCAATATGCTGTCTCTTCATATAGGCCCTGAGAGGCCTTACCTGAGGACTGGGCTCAGGCTGAGGGTCACAATGTGTGTTTGTGACCAATGTGGCCCGCAAGCATGGGCTGGGCCTCATGGGCCACGCTTGTTTCAACTACACTGAACGTTGGACAACATGCCAACCACAAGGTTTCTTGCCATGGGGAAAGAGTTCTGATTTCTGCATCATTTTCAACCCTGGGCAGTGGTTGGAGATAAGGTCTAGGTTCTGGAGCCTGAAAACCGCAGTTGGGAAGAGATGACGACCTAAGGCCATGGCGGGTCCGATGTGCTCAGTGTGCGGCCAGCTGTCTGGGTGGGACCAGGAGGTCCAGGCTCAGGCTGGGTCAGAAGGGGAAATAGTGCCCAGGTCAGCCTATATGTTTGGGGTACATCCGAATGGCGTGCAGGTTGATCCTCATTTGCGGTTTTGGGGTAGCCCTGAGGGCAATGTTTTACTTCTGTAGGGCAGGCAGAGTGCGGCATTGTAGTTCTGGATTGCCAAACTGGAGGGCTTGTGGGCCAGTAGTCTGAGCACGGAGTCTGAGAACCCAAGCTAGGCCTAGGTTTCTGGGTGAGGATATGGCAGGCACAATCTACAGACCTCAATCGAGATCTCGTGCATCTGAAGTCAGGGCAAGGATCAGACGATCGCTCAGGTTGGACTTTCTGCCCTGATGGCCCTTTCTTGAAGGGGGTTGGATCACGAGGACATGGGGGTTTTCCCACGATGGGAGTTGTGAGAAGCTCCAAACTGCAAAGATTCTTCTGCAGGACAATTGAGACCTGTTGGTTGGCTCCAGGCCAACGATTCCGAGCAGGGTTCTAAGGATGGATGGCTGGGTAGCCCACCTCGCATTCCAATGGTCTCCAAGCAACAAGACAGGTTAGATCTGCTGGATGTGGTGGGCAACCGAGGAGGCTGAGTTGAAATGGACTCTCCTGTGGATGTGTCCTAATATGTTTTTGTGTCTATGGAGACCTTGGAATGAAGCGGTGGCCTTGGGGCCCTGAAGGGTTCTCCTAAACAGAGGTTTGACACAGCTCCAACGTGCATGTTTCCCATGTGTAGATGAGATTTGTTCTGATGGGTGAGTAAAGAAAGAGCCATATGCTGGTATTGAAATCCAGGCCTCTGAGGAGAGATGCCTGGAAACCAAAGCAATGGATCCGATTAGTGCCTAGGGTCATGTTCGTTCCTTTTTACCTCTGGGGACATCAGTCTACTGGTCTGAGTGCAGGTAGGTGCTCAGATGGGCTCAGATTGCCCCTGTTTGTCCTGGGAAGCCTCAACTATTGGGATGGCCTCAGGGACTTTGGAGGTTATCCTACTAGTAGGGTTGTGGCCATTGGAATGGGCACATACAATTCCCTTGGAGAGGGCAAGTACAGTCCTCAGGTTTGGCTCCAGGGCCCTGAGCCTGTAGGGTGTGTAGGCCAGAGCTGTTTGGACAGTTGTCTGAAAACACAAACTCGGCTTATGTTTTGGGTCATAGGTATGGCAGGACTGATCTACAGACCATGAGGAGAACACTTCGGGATATGAAAAAAGGGCGAGTGTGAGGCTCTTGCTCAAGATTTTGTGTCTGGATATCGTGTCACTCATGGTCGTGAAATTGCCGGGTGACTTCATGGGAAATGGAAGAGTCTTACTCTCTGGGGGTTCGGTCCCGTCCAAAGAGTTTGGGGTCATTCTGGGGATGGAAGAAGTCCATTTTTTTGTTGTTGTCGATTTGTTTCATTTTGTTTTTCAACCTCAGATGTCCCACCAAATGAGGGATTCCAGAGTAGAGCCCTGGGGTGGGGCGACTGGACAACCAGAAATCTGGTTAAAATTGGGGACTAGGGATATGTCAAGCCCATTATGACATCTAATGGTCCAGCCACTGAGAGGACTTACTAGAGGACAGGACTCACGCTGAGGTCAGAATGCGTGTTTATGCTCTCGTCGCACGCAAGAATGGGAGGGGCCTCAGGGTGAATGCTGGTTTCTCCTACACTGAACGTTGGACAACATGCCAACCACAAGGTTTCTTGCCATGGGTCAGGAAGAGTTCTGATTTCTGCATCACAGTCACCCGTGGGCAGTGATTGGAGATAAGGTCTAGGTTCTGAAGCCTGAGAACTGAGGTAGGGAAGAGATGATGACCTAAGGCCATGGCGGGTCTGATGTGCTCAGCGTGCGGTCAGCTGTCTGGGTGTTGGTCAGCAGGTCCGGGCTCAGGTTGTGTCAGACAGTGCATTAGTGCCCAGGTTAGACTATATAATTTGGGTACATTCGAGTGCCGTGTAGGTTTATCCTCATTTAAGCTGCCTGGGCTGCTCATTAGGCAATATATTTTTTCTAGAGGGCAGGCAGAGTGCTTCATTGTCGGTCCGGAATTGCCAAACTTGAGGGCTTCGGGGCCAGGAGAGTAAGGACGGAAGTCTGAGAACACAAGCTAGACTTCGGATTCAGGGTGAGGGCACTGCAGGTACCCCCTGCAGATCTGAACCAATATCTCATGCATCGGAAGTCAGGGCGAGGATCCGACGTTGGCTCAGGTTGGAGTTTCTGTGCATGACGGCCCCTTCATGAAGGGAGCGGAATCTCGAGGCCATGGAGGTTTTCCACGTTGGGAGATGTGGGATGTCCCCTTCAAGGATTCCTTCTGCGGGACAATTGAGACCTGTTGGACAGCTCCAGGACATCCCATATGGAATGACTCCAGAGCACCGTTCGAGGATGGATGCCTGGGAAGTCCGCCTTGCCTTCCAATTGTCTCCTAGCAACAAGACAGTTTAGATCTAATGGATCTGCGGGAGCAACCGGGGTGGCTGAGTTGAAATGCACTTTCCAGAGGATGGGTCCTAACGTGTGTTTGTGTCCATGAGGGCCTTGGAATGGGGAGGTGGCACCGGGACCCTGAAGTATTCTCCTAAGCTTTGGCTTAGCTACCATGCACAAGTTTCCTTGTGGAGACGAGATTTGTTCTGATGGGTGCCTCAGGAAATCCCCTCTGCTGGTATTGGAATCCAGGCTTTTGAGGAGACATGCCTGTAAACCAAAGCAATGGATCCGATAATGGCCTCGGGTCTTGTCTGGTACAATCTTCTTGGTATGAGTGGAGGTAGATGAGTGCAGGTAGATGCTCAGCCGGTATCAACCGCCCTTTTTTGTCCCGGGCGACCTACACTATTGGGATGGCCTCAGGGACTTTGGAGGGTTCTCCTAATTTGTACGATTTTTGACAATGGAATGGGCAGAATTCCCATGGATTGGGTGGGGGCAGTCCTAATGTGTGGCTCCAGGGGCCCCAGCCTGGAGGGAGTGTGGCCCAGGACTTTCAGGACAGAAGACTGAAAACACAAACTCAGCTTAAGTTTGGGGACGTAGGTATGGCACGCCCGATCTACAAACCATGAGAAGAACTCTTCAGGATATGAAGAATGAGCGAGTCTGAGGAGCTTGCTCAGGCTTTTGTCTCTGTATTTTGTTTCAGCGATGGCCGTGGAATGTTGGGGAGGTCTCATGGGCCATGGACGAATCTTCCTCTCTGTGGATTTGGCCCGATCCCAATTGTTTTTCGTCAATCTGTGGGATGGGAGGACTCCTTTCAGGTTTGTTACCTGAGGTGTCCCACCAAAAGAAAAATTCCAAAGAGGAGCCCTGGGGAAGAGTGAAGGGACAACCCGAACTATGGTTAAAAATTGGGGCCTAGGGGCATGGCAAGCCCAATATGCTGTCTCTTCATATAGGCCCTGAGATGCCTTACCTGAGGACTGGGCTCAGGCTGAGGGTCACAATGTGTGTTTGTGACCAATGTGGCCCGCAAGCATGGGCTGGGCCTCATGGGCCACGCTTCTTTCAACTACACTGAACGTTGGACAACATGCTAACCACAAGGTTCCTTGCCATGGGGAAAGAGTTCTGATTTCTGCATCATTTTCAACCCTGGGCAGTGGTTGGAGATAAGGTCTAGGTTCTGGAGCCTGAAAACCGCAGTTGGGAAGAGATGACGACCTAAAACCATGGCGGGACCGATGTGTTCAGTGTGCGGCCAGCTGTCTGGGTGGGACCAGGAGGTCCAGGCTCAGGCTGGGTCAGAAGGGGAAATAGTGCCCAGGTCAGCCTATATGTTTGGGGTACAGCCGAATGGCGTGCAGGTTGATCCTCATTTGCGGTTTCAGGGTAGCCCTGAGGGCAATGTTTTACTTATGTAGGGCAGGCAGAGTGCGGCATTGCAGTTCTGGATTGCCTAACTGGAGGGCTTGGGGGCCAGTAGTCTGAGGACGGAGTCTGAGAACCCAAGCTAGGCCTAGGTTTCTGGGTGAAGATATGGCAGGCACAATCTACAGACCTCAATAGAGATCTCGTGCATCTGAAGTCAGGGCAAGGATCAGACGATCGCTCAGGTTGGACTTTCTGCCCTGATGGCCCTTTCTTGAAGGGGGTTGGATCACGAGGACATGGGGGTTTTCGCACGATGGGAGTTGTGAGAAGCTCCAAACTGCAAAGATTCTTCTGCAGGACAATTGAGACCTGTTGGTTGGCTCCAGGCCAACAATTCCGAGCAGGGTTCTAAGGATGGATCGCTGGGTAGCCCACCTCGCATTCCAATGGTCTCCAAGCAACAAGACAGGTTAGATCTGCTGGATGTGGGGGGCAACCGAGGAGGCTGAGTTGAAATGGACTCTCCTGTGGATGTGTCCTAATATGTTTTTGTGTCTATGGAGACCTTGGAATGAAGCGGTGGCCCTGGGTCCCTGAAGGGTTCTCCTAAACAGAGGCTTTGACACAGCTCCAACGTGCATGTTTCCCATGTGTAGATGAGATTTGTTCTGATGGGTGAGTCAAGAAACAGCCATATGCTGGTATTGAAATCCAGGCCTCTGAGGAGAGATGCCTGGAAACCAAAGCAATGGATCCGATTAGTGCCTAGGGGCCTGTTCGTTCCTTTTTACCTCTGGGGACATCAGTCTACGGGTCTGAGTGCAGGTAGGTGCTCAGATGGGCTCAGATTGCCCCTGTTTGTCCTGGGAAGCCACAACTATTGGGATGGCCTCAGGGACTTTGGAGGTTATCCTACTAGTAGAGTTGTGGCCATTGGAATGGGCACATACAATTCCCTTGGAGAGGGCAAGTACAGTCCTCAGGTTTGGCTCCAGGGCCCTGAGCCTGTAGGGTGTGTAGGCCAGAGCTGTTTGGACAGTTGTCTGAAAACACAAACTCGGCTTATGTTTTGGGTCATAGGTATGGCAGGACTGATCTACAGACCATGAGGAGAACACTTCGGGATATGAAAAAAGGGCGAGTGTGAGGCTCTTGCTCAAGTTTTTGTCTCTGGATATCGTGTCACTCATGGTCGTGAAATTGCCGGGTGACTTCATGGGAAAAAGACGAGTCTTACTCTCTGGGGGTGCGGTCCCGTCCAAAGAGTTTGGGGTTATTCTGGGGATGGAAGAAGTCCGTTTTTTTGTTGTTGTCGATTTGTTTCATTTTGTTTTTCAACCTCAGATGTCCCACCAAATGAGGGATTCCAGAGTAGAGCCCTGGGGTGGGGCGACTGGACAACCAGAAGTCTGGTTAAAACTTGGGGACTAGGGACATGTCAAGCCCATTATGACATCTAATGGTCCAGCCACTGAGAGGACTTACTAGAGGACAGGACTCACGCTGAGGTCACAATGCGTGTTTATGCTCTCGTTGCACTCAAGAATGGGCGGGGCCTCAGGGTGAAGGCTGGTTTCTCCTACACTGAACGTTGGACAACATGCCAACCACAAGGTTTCTTGCCATGGGTCAGGAAGAGTTCTGATTTCTGCATCACAGTCACCCGTGGGCAGTGATTGGAGATAAGGTCTAGGTTCTGAAGCCTGAAAACTGAGGTAGGGAAGAGATGATGACCTAAGGCCATGGCGGGTCTGATGTGCTCAGCGTGCGGTCAGCTGTCTGGGTGTTGGTCAGCCGGTCCGGGCTCAGGTTGTGTCAGACAGTGCATTAGTGCCCAGGTTAGACTATATAATTTGGGTACATTCGAGTGCCGTGTAGGTTTATCCTCATTTAAGCTGCCTGGGCTGCTCATTAGGCAATATATTTTTTCTAGAAGACATGGCAGAGTGCTTCATTGTCGGGACGGAATTGCCAAACTTGAGGGCTTCGGGGCCAGGAGAGTAAGGACGGAAGTCTGAGAACACAAGCTAGTCTTCGGATTCAGGGTGAGGGCACGGCAGGTACCCCCTGCAGATCTGAACCAATATCTCATGCATCTGAAGTCAGGGCGAGGATCCGACGTTGGCTCAGGTTGGAGTTTCTGTGCATGACGGCCCCTTCATGAAGGGAGCGGAATCTCGAGGCCATGGAGGTTTTCCACGTTGGGAGATGTGGGATGCCCCCTTCAAGGATTCCTTCTTCGGGACAATTGAGACCTGTTGGACAGCTCCAGGATATCCCATATGGAATGACTCCAGAGCACTGTTCCAGGATGGATGCCTGGGAAGTCCGCCTCGCCTTCCAATTGTCTCCTAGCAACAAGACAGTTTAGATCTAATGGATCTGCGGGAGCAACCGGGGTGGCTGAGTTGAAATGCACTTTCCAGAGGATGGGTCCTAACGTGTGTTTGTGTCCATGAGGGCCTTGGAATGGGGAGGTGGCATCGGGACACTGAAGTATTCTCCTTAGCTTTGGCTTAGCTCCCATGCACAAGTTTCCTTGTGGAGACGAGATTTGTTCTGATGAGTGCCTCAGGAAATCCCCTCTGCTGGTATTGGTATCCAGGCTTTGGAGGAGACATGCCTGTAAACCAAATCAATGGATCCGATAATGGCCTCGGGTCCTGTCTGGTTCAATCTTCTTGGTATGAGTGGAGGTAGATGAGTGGAGGTAGATGCTCAGCCGGTATCAACCGCCCTTTTTTGTCCCGGGCGACCTACACTATTGGGATGGCCTCAGGGACTTTGGAGGGTTCTACTAATTTGTACGATTTTTGACAATGGAATGGGCAGAATTCCCATGGATTGGGTGGGGGCAGTCCTAATGTGTGGCTCCAGGGGCCCCAGCCTGGAGGGAGTGTGGCCCAGGACTTTGAGGACAGGAGACTGAAAACACAAACTCAGCTTAAGTTTGGGGACGTAGGTATGGCACGCCCGATCTACAAACCATGAGAAGAACTCTTCAGGATATGAAGAATGAGCGAGTCTGAGGCGCTTGCTCAGGCATTTGTCTCTGACTTTTGTTTCAGCGATGGCCGTGGAATGTTTGGGAGGTCTTATGGGCCATGGACGAATCTTCCTCTCTGTGGATTTGGCCCGATCCCAATTGTTTTTCGTCAATCTGTGGGATGGGAGGACTCCTTTCAGGTTTGTTACCTCAGGTGTCCCACCAAAAGAGGAATTCCAAAGCAGAGCCCTGGGGAAGAGTGAAGGGACAACCCGAACTATGGTTAAAAATCGGGGCCTAGGGGCATGGCAAGCCCAATATGCTGTCTCTTCATATAGGCCCTGAGAGGCCTTACCTGAGGACTGGGCTCAGGCTGAGGGTCACAATGTGTGTTTGTGACCAATGTGGCCCGCAAGCATGGGTTGGGCCTCATGGGCCACGCTTGTTTCAACTACACTGAACGTTGGACACATGCCAACCACAAGTTTTCTTGCCATGGGGAAAGAGTTCTGATTTCTGCATCATTTTCAACCCTGGGCAATGGTTGGAGATAAGGTCTAGGTTCTGGAGCCTGAAAACCGCAGTTGGGAAGAGATGACGACCTAAGGCCATGGTGGGTCCGATGTGCTCAGTGTGCGGCCAGCTGTCTGGGTGGGACCAGGAGGTCCAGGCTCAGGCTGGGTCAGAAGGGGAAATAGTGCCCAGGTCAGCCTATATGTTTGGGGTACAGCCGAATGGCGTGCAGGTTGATCCTCATTTGCGGTTTCGGGGTAGCCCTTAGGGCAATGTTTTACTTCTGTAGGGCAGGCCTAGTGCGGCATTGTAGTTCTGGATTGCCCAACTGGAGGGCTTGTGGGCCAGTAGTCTGAGGACGGAGTCTGAGAACCCAATCTAGGCCTAGGTTTCTGGGTGAGGATATGGCAGGCACAATCTACAGACCTCAATAGAGATCTCGTGCATCTGAAGTCAGGGCAAGGATCAGACGATCGCTCAGGTTGGACTTTCTGCCCTGATGGCCCTTTCTTGAAGGGGGTTGGATCACGAGGACATGGGGGTTTTCCCACGATGGGAGTTGTGAGAAGCTCCAAACTGCAAAGATTCTTCTGCAGGACAATTGAGACCTGTTGGTTCGCTCCAGGCCAACGATTCTGAGCAGGGTTCTAAGGATGGATGGCTGGGTAGCCCACCTCGCATTCCAATGGTCTCCAAGCAACAAGACAGGTTAGATCTGCTGGATGTGGGGGGCAACCGAGGAGGCTGAGTTGAAATGGACTCTCCTGTGGATGTGTCCTAATATGTTTTTGTGTCTATGGAGACCTTGGAATGAAGCGGTGGCCCTGGGGCCCTGAAGGGTTCTCCTAAACAGAGGCTTTGACACAGCTCCAACGTGCATGTTTCCCATGTGTAGATGAGATTTGTTCTGATGGGTGACTCAAGAAACAGCCATATGCTGGTATTGAAATCCAGGCCTCTGAGGAGAGATGCCTGGAAACCAAAGCAATGGATCCGATTAGTGCCTAGGGGCCTGTTCGTTCCTTTTTACCTCTGGGGACATCAGTCTACGGGTCTAAGTGCAGGTAGGTGCTCAGATGGGCTCAGATTGGCCCTGTTTGTCCTGGGAAGCCACAACTATTGGGATGGCCTCAGGGACTTTGGAGGTTATCCTACTAGTAGGGCTGTGCCCATTGGAATGGGCACATACAATTCCCTTGGAGAGGGCAAGTACAGTCCTCAGGTTTGGCTCCAGGGACCTGAGCCTGTAGGGTGTGTAGGCCAGAGCTGTTTGGACAGTTGTCTGAAAACACAAACTCGTCTTATGTATTGGGTCATAGGTATGGCAGGACTGATCTACAGACCATGAGGAGAACACTTCGGGATATGAAAAAAGGGCGAGTGTGAGGCTCTTGCTCAAGTTTTTGTCTCTGGATATCGTGTCACTCATGGTCGTGAAATTGCCGGGTGACTTCATGGGAAATGGAAGAGTCTTACTCTCTGGGGGTTCGGTCCCGTCCAAAGAGTTTGGGGTCATTCTGGGGATGGAAGAAGTCCGTTTTTTTGTTGTTGTCGATTTGTTTCATTTTGTTTTTCAACCTCAGATGTCCCACCAAATGAGGGATTCCAGAGTAGAGCCCTGGGGTGGGGCGACTGAACAACCAGAAATCTGGTTAAAGATTGGGAACTAGGGACATGTCAAGCCCATTATGACATCTAATGGTCCAGCCACTGAGAGGACTTACTAGAGGACAGGACTCACGCTGAGGTCACAATGCGTGTTTATGCTCTCGTCGCACTCAAGAATGGGCGTGGCCTCAGGGTGAATGCTGGTTTCTCCTACACTGAACGTCGGACAACATGCCAACCACAAGGTTTCTTGCCATTGGTCAGGAAGAGTTCTGATTTCTGCATCACAGTCACCCGTGGGCAGTGATTGGAGATAAGGTCTAGGTTCTGAAGCCTGAGAACTGAGGTAGGGAAGAGATGATGACCTAAGGCCATGGCGGGTCTGATGTGCTCAGCGTGTGGTCAGCTGACTGGGTGTTGGTCAGCAGGTCCGGGCTCAGGTTGTGTCAGACAGTGCATTAGTGCCCAGGTTAGACTATATAATTTGGGTACATTCGAGTGCCGTGTAGGTTTATCCTCATTTAAGCTGCCTGGGCTGCTCATTAGGCAATATATTTTTTCTAGAGGACATGGCAGAGTGCTTCATTGTCGGTCCGGAATTGCCAAACGTGAGGGCTTCTGGGCCAGGAGAGTGAGGACGGAAGTCTGAGAACACAAGCTAGTCTTCGGATTCAGGGTGAGGGCACGGCAGGTACGCCCTGCAGATCTGAACCAACATCTTATGCATCTGAAGTCAGGGCGAGGATCCGACGTTGGCTCAGGTTGGAGTTTCTGTGCATGACGGCCCCTTCATGAAGGGAGCGGAATCTCGAGGCCATGGAGGTTTTCCACGTTGGGAGATGTGGGATGCCCCCTTCAAGGATTCCTTCTGCGGGACAATTGAGACCTGTTGGACAGCTCCAGGACATCCCATATGGAATGACTCCAGAGCTCCGTTCGAGGATGGATGCCTGGGAAGTCCGCCTCGCCTTCCAATTGTCTCCTAGCAACAAGACAGTTTAGATCTAATGTATCTGCGGGAGCAACCGGGGTGGCTGAGTTGAAATGCACTTTCCAGAGGATGGGTCCTAACGTGTGTTTGTGTCCATGAGGGCCTTGGAATGGGGAGGTGGCACCGGGACCCTGAAGTATTCTCCTTGGCTTTGGCTTAGCTCCCATGCACACGTTTCCTTGTGGAGACGAGATTTGTTCTGATGGGTGCCTCAGGAAATCCCCTCTGCTGGTATTGGAATCCAGGATTCTGAGGAGACATGCCTGTAAACCAAAGCAATGGATCCGATAATGGCCTCGGGTCCTGTCTGGTTCATTCTTCTTGGTATGAGTGGAGGTAGATGAGTGGAGGTAGATGCTCAGCCGGTATCAACCGCCCTTTTTTGTCCGGGCGACCTACACTAATGGGATGGCCTCAGGGACTTTGGAGGGTTCTCCTAATTTGTACGATTTTTGACAATGGAATGGGCAGAATTCCCATGGATTGGGTGGGGCAGTCCTAATGTGGGGCTCCAGGGGCCCCAGCCTGTAGGGAGTGTGGCCCAAGACTTTGAGGACAGAAGACTGAAAACACAAACTCAGCTTAAGTTTGGGGACGTAGGTATGGCACGCCCGATCTACAAACCATGAGAAGAACTCTTCAGGATATGAAGAATGAGCGAGTCTGAGGCGCTTGCTCAGGCTTTTGTCTCTGACTTTTGTTTCAGCGATGGCCGTGGAATGTTGGGGAGGTTCTCATGGGACATGGACGAATCTTCCTCTCTGTGGATTTGGCCCGATCCCAATTGTTTTTCGTTAATCTGTGGGATGGGAGGACTCCTTTCAGGTTTGTTACCTCAGGTGTCCCACCAAAAGAGGAATTCCAAAGAGGAGCCCTGGGGAAGAGTGAAGGGACAACCCGAACTATGGTTAAAATTTGGGGCCTAGGGGCATGGCAAGCCCAATATGCTGTCTCTTCATATAGGCCCTGAGAGGCCTTACCTGAGGATTGGGCTCAGGCTGAGGATCACAATGTGTGTTTGTGACCAATGTGGCCCACAAGCATGGGCTGGGCCTCATGGGCCACGCTTGTTTCAACTACACTGAACGTTGGACAACATGCCAACCACAAGGTTTCTTGCCATGGGGAAAGAGTTCTGATTTCTGCATCATTTTCAACCCTGGGCAGTGGTTGGAGATAAGGTCTAGGTTCTGGAGCCTGAAAACCGCAGTTGGGAAGAGATGACGACCTAAGGCCATGGCGGGTCCGATGTGCTCAGTGTGCGGCCAGCTGTCTGGGTGGGACCAGGAGGTCCAGGCTCAGGCTGGGTCAGAAGGGGAAATAGTGCCCAGGTCAGCCTATATGTTTGGGGTACAGCCGAATGGCGTGCAGGTTGATCCTCATTTGCGGTTTCGGGGTAGCCCTGAGGGCAATGTTTTACTTCTGTAGGGCAGGCAGAGTGCGGCATTGTAGTTCTGGATTGCCCAACTGGAGGGCTTGTGGGCCAGTAGTCTGAGGACGGAGTCTGAGAACCCAAGCTAGGCCTAGGTTTCTGGGTGAGGATATG
Organism: Mustela nivalis; assembly: GCF_964662115.1. NCBI lineage: Eukaryota > Metazoa > Chordata > Mammalia > Carnivora > Mustelidae > Mustela > Mustela nivalis. The sequence continues at coordinate 482,911 of NW_028136480.1, read as the reverse complement.
GCAGGCACAATCTACAGACCTCAATAGAGATCTCGTGCATCTGAAGTCAGGGCAAGGATCAGACGATCGCTCAGGTTGGAAATTCTGCCCAGATGGCCCTTTCTTGAAGGGGGTTGGATCACGAAGACATGGGGGTTTTCCCACGATGGGAGTTGTGAGAAGCTCCAAACTGCAAAGATTCTTCTGCAGGACAATTGAGACCTGTTGGTTGGCTCCAGGCCAACGATTCCGAGCAGGGTTCTAAGGTGGATGGCTGGGTAGCCCACCTCGCATTCCAATGGTCTCCAAGCAACAAGACAGGTTAGATCTGCTGGATGTGGGGGGCAACCGAGGAGGCTGAGTTGAAATGGACTCTCCTGTGGATGTGTCCTAATATGTTTTTGTGTCTATGGAGACCTTGGAATGAAGCGGTGGCCATGGGGCCCTGAAGGGTTCTCCTAAACAGAGGCTTTGACACAGCTCCAACGTGCATGTTTCCCATGTGTAGATGAGATTTGTTCTGATGGGTGAGTCAAGAAACAGCCATATGCTGGTATTGAAATCCAGGCCTCTGAGGAGAGATGCCTGGAAACCAAAGCAATGGATCCGATTAGTGCCTAGGGGCCTGTTCGTTCCTTTTTACCTCTGGGGACATCAGTCTACGGGTCAGAGTGCAGGTAGGTGCTCAGATGGGCTCAGATTGCCCCTGTTTGTCCTGGGAAGCCACAACTATTGGGATGGCCTCAGGGACTTTGGAGGTTATCCTACTAGTAGGGTTGTGGCCATTGGAATGGGCACATACAATTCCCTTGGAGAGGGCAAGTACAGTCCTCAGGTTTGGCTCCAGGGCCCTGAGCCTGTAGGGTGTGTAGGCCAGAGCTGTTTGGACAGTTGCCTGAAAACACAATCTCGGCTTATGTTTTGGGTCATAGGTATGGCAGGACTGATCTACAGACCATGAGGAGAACACTTCGGGATATGAAAAAAGGGCGAGTGTGAGGCTCTTGCTCAAGTTTTTGTCTCTGGATATCGTGTCACTCATGGTCGTGAAATTGCCGGGTGACTTCATGGGAAATGGACGAGTCTTACTCTCTGGGGGTTCGGTCCCGTCCAAAGAGTTTGCGGTCATTCTGGGGATGGAAGAAGTCCGTTTTTTTGTTGTTGTCGATTTGTTTCATTTTGTTTTTTAACCTCAGATGTCCCACCAAATGAGGGATTCCAGAGTAGAGCCCTGGGGTGGGGCGAGTGGACAACCAGAAATCTGGTTAAATTTGGGGACTAGGGACATGTCAAGGCCATTATGACATCTAATGGTCCAGCCACTGAGAGGACTTACTAGAGGACAGGACTCACGCTGAGGTCACAATGCGTCTTTATGCTCTCGTCGCACTCAAGAATGGGCGGGGCCTCAGGGTGAATGCTGGTTTCTCCTACACTGAACGTTGGACAACATGCCAACCACAAGGTTTCTTGCCATGGGTCAGGAAGAGTTCTGATTTCTGCATCACAGTCACCCGTGGGCAGTGATTGGAGATAAGGTATAGGTTCTGAAGCCTGAAAACTGAGGTAGGGAAAAGATGATGACTTAAGGCCATGGCGGTTCTGATGTGCTCAACCTGTGGTCAGCTGTCTGGGTGTTGGTCAGCAGGTCCGGGCTCAGGTTGTGTCAGACAGTGCATTATTGCCCAGGTTAGACTATATAATTTGGGTAATTCGAGTGCCGTGTAGGTTTATCCTCATATTTTTTCTAGAGGGCAGGCAGAGTGCTTCATTGTCGGTCCGGAATTGCCAAACTTGAGGGCTTCGGGGCCAGGAGAGTGAGGACGGAAGTCTGAGAACACAAGCTAGACTTCGGATTCAGGGTGAGGGCACGGCAGGTACCCCCTGCAGATCTAAACCAATATCTCATGCATCTGAAGTCAGGGCGAGGATCCGACGTTGGCTCAGGTTGGAGTTTCTGTGCATGACGGCCCCTTCATGAAGGGAGCGGAATCTCGAGGCCATGGAGGTTTTCCACGTTGGGAGATATGGGATGCCCCCTTCAAGGATTCCTTCTGCGGGACAATTGAGACCTGTTGGACAGCTCCAGGACATCCCATATGGAATGACTCCAGAGCACCGTTCGAGGATGGATGCCTGGGAAGTCCGCCTCGCCTTCCAATTGTCTCCTAGCAACAAGACAGTTTAGATCTAATGGATCTGCGGGAGCAACCGGGGTGGCTGAGTTGAAATGCACTTTCCAGAGGATGGGTCCTAATGCGTGTTTGTGTCCATGAGGGCCTTGGAATGTGGAGGTGGCACCGGGACCCTGAAGTATTCTCCGTAGCTTTGGCTTAGCTCCCATGCACAAGTTTCCTTGTGGAGACGAGATTTGTTCTGATGGGTGCCTCAGGAAATCCCCTCTGCTGGTATTGGAATCCAGGCTTTTGAGGAGACATGCCTGTAAACCAAAGCAATGGATCCGATCATGGCGTCGGGTCCTGTCTGGTTCAATCTTCTTGGTATGAGTGGAGGTATATGAGTGGAGGTAGATGCTCAGCCGGTATCAACCGCCCTTTTTTGTCCCGGGCGACCTACACTATTGGGATGGCCTCAGGGACTTTGGAGGGTTCTCCTAATTTGTACGATTTTTGACAATGGAATGGGCAGAATTCTCATGGATTGGGTGGGGGCAGTCCTAATGTGTGGCTCCAGGGGCCCCAGCCTGGAGGGAGTGTGGCCCAGGACTTTGAGGACAGAAGACTGAAAACACAAACTCAGATTAAGTTTGGGGACGTAGGTATGGCACGCCCGATCTACAAACCATGAGAAGAACTCTTTAGGATATGAAGAATGAGCGAGTCTGAGGAGCTTGCTCAGGCTTTTGTCTCTGGATTTTGTTTCAGCGATGGCCGTGGAATGTTGGAGAGGTCTCATGGGCCATGGACGAATCTTCCTCTCTGTGGATTTGGCCCGATCCCAATTGTTTTTCGTCAATCTGTGGGATGGGAGGACTGCTTTCAGGTTTGTTACCTCAGGTGTCCCACCAAAAGAGGAATTCCAAAGAGGAGCCCTGGGGAAGAGTGAAGGGACAACCCGAACTATGGTTAAAAATCGGGGCCTAGGGGCATGGCAAGCCCAATATGCTGTCTCTTCATATAGGCCCTGAGAGGCCTTACCTGAGGACTGGGCTCAGGCTGAGGGTCACAATGTGTGTTTGTGACCAATGTGGCCCGCAAGCATGGGTTGGGCCTCATGGGCCACGCTTGTTTCAACTACACTGAACGTTGGACAACATGCCAACCACAAGGTTTCTTGCCATGGGGAAAGAGTTCTGATTTCTGCATCATTTTCAACCCTGGGCAATGGTTGGAGATAAGGTCTAGGTTCTGGAGCCTGAAAACCGCAGTTGGGAAGAGATGACGACCTAAGGCCATGGTGGGTCCGATGTGCTCAGTGTGCGGCCAGCTGTCTGGGTGGGACCAGGAGGTCCAGGCTCAGGCTGGGTCAGAAGGGGAAATAGTGCCCAGGTCAGCCTATATGTTTGGGGTACAGCCGAATGGCGTGCAGGTTGATCCTCATTTGCGGTTTCGGGGTAGCCCTGAGGGCAATGTTTTACTTCTGTAGGGCAGGCAGAGTGCGGCATTGTAGTTCTGGATTGCCCAACTGGAGGGCTTGTGGGCCAGTAGCCTGAGGACGGAGTCTGAGAACCCAAGCTAAGCCTAGGTTTCTGGGTGAGGATATGGCAGGCAAAATCTACAGACCTCAATCGAGATCTCGTGCATCTGAAGTCAGGGCAAGGATCAGACGATCGCTCAGGTTGGACTTTCTGCCCTGATGGCCCTTTCTTGAAGGGGGTTGGATCACGAGGACATGGGGGTTTTCCCACGATGGGAGTTGTGAGAAGCTCCAAACTGCAAAGATTCTTCTGCAGGACAATTGAGACCTGTTGGTTGGCTCCAGGCCAACGATTCCGAGCAGGGTTCTAAGGATGGATGGCTGGGTAGCCCACCTCGCATTCCAATGGTCTCCAAGCAACAAGACAGGTTAGATCTGCTGGATGTGGGGGGCAACCGAGGAGGCTGAGTTGAAATGGACTCTCCTGTGGATGTGTCCTAATATGTTTTTGTGTCTATGGAGACCTTGGAATGAAGCGGTGGCCCTGGGGCCCTGAAGGGTTCTCCTAAACAGAGGCTTTGACACAGCTCCAACGTGCATGTTTCCCAGGTGTAGATGAGATTTGTTCTGATGGGTGAGTCAAGAAACAGCCATATGCTGGTATTGAAATCCAGGCCTCTGAGGAGAGATGCCTGGAAACCAAAGCAATGGATCCGATTAGTGCCTAGGGGCCTGTTCGTTATTTTTTACCTCTGGGGACATCAGTCTACGGGTCTAAGTGCAGGTAGGTGCTCAGATGGGCTCAGATTGGCCCTGTTTGTCCTGGGAAGACACAACTATTGGGAGGGCCTCAGGGACTTTGGAGGTTATCCTACTAGTAGGGTTGTGGCCATTGGAATGGGCACATACAATTCCCTTGGAGAGGGCAAGTACAGTCCTCAGGTTTGGCTCCAGGGCCCTGAGCCTGTAGGGTGTGTAGGCCAGAGCTGTTTGGACAGTTGTCTGAAAACACAAACTCGGCTTATGTTTTGGGTCATAGGTATGGCAGGACTGATCTACAGACCATGAGGAGAACACTTCGGGATATGAAAAAACGGCGAGTGTGAGGCTCTTGCTCAAGTTTTTGTCTCTGGATATCGTGTCACTCATGGTCGTGAAATTGCCGGGTGACTTCATGGGAAATGGACGAGTCTTACTCTCTGGGGGTTCGGTCCCGTCCAAAGAGTTTGGGGTCATTCTGGGGATGGAAGAAGTCCGTTTTTTTGTTGTTGTCGATTTGTTTCATTTTGTTTTTCAACCTCAGATGTCCCACCAAATGAGGGATTCCAGAGTAGAGCCCTGGGGTGGGGCGACTGGACAACCAGAAATCTGGTTAAAGATTGGGGACTAGGGACATGTCAAGCCCATTATGACATCTAATGGTCCAGCCACTGAGAGGACTTACTAGAGGACAGAACTCACGCTGAGGTCACAATGCGTGTTTATGCTCTCGTCGCACTCAAGAATGGGCGTGGCCTCAGGGTGAATGCTGGTTTCTCCTACACTGAACGTCGGACAACATGCCAACCACAAGGTTTCTTGCCATTGGTCAGGAAGAGTTCTGATTTCTGCATCACAGTCACCCGTGGGCAGTGATTGGAGATAAGGTCTAGGTTCTGAAGCCTGAGAACTGAGGTAGGGAAGAGATGATGACCTAAGGCCATGGCGGGTCTGATGTGCTCAGCGTGTGGTCAGCTGACTGGGTGTTGGTCAGCAGGTCCGGGCTCAGGTTGTGTCAGACAGTGCATTAGTGCCCAGGTTAGACTATATAATTTGGGTACATTCGAGTGCCGTGTAGGTTTATCCTCATTTAAGCTGCCTGGGCTGCTCATTAGGCAATATATTTTTTCTAGAGGACATGGCAGAGTGCTTCATTGTCGGTCCGGAATTGCCAAACGTGAGGGCTTCGGGGCCAGGAGAGTGAGGACGGAAGTCTGAGAACACAAGCTAGTCTTCGGATTCAGGGTGAGGGCACGGCAGGTACGCCCTGCAGATCTGAACCAACATCTTATGTATCTGAAGTCAGGGCGAGGATCCGACGTTGGCTCAGGTTGGAGTTTCTGTGCATGACGGCCCCTTCATGAAGGGAGCGGAATCTCGAGGCCATGGAGGTTTTCCACGTTGGGAGATGTGGGATGCCCCCTTCAAGGATTCCTTCTGCGGGACAATTGAGACCTGTTGGACAGCTCCAGGACATCCCATATGGAATGACTCCAGGGCTCCTTTCGAGGATGGATGCCTGGGAAGTCCGCCTCGCCTTCCAATTGTCTCCTTGCAACAAGACAGTTTAGATCTAATGTATCTGCGGGAGAAACCGGGATGGCTGAGTTGAAATGCACTTTCCCGAGGATGGGTCCTAACGTGTGTTTGTGTCCATGAGGGCCTTGGAATGGGGAGGTGGCACCGGGACCCTGAAGTATTCTCCTTAGATTTGGCTTAGCTCCCATGCACAAGTTTCCTTGTGGAGACGAGATTTGTTCTGATGGGTACCTCAGGAAATCCCCTCTGCTGGTATTGGAATCCAGGCTTTTGAGGAGACATGCCTGTAAACCAAAGCAATGGATCCGATCATGGCGTCGGGTCCTGTCTGGTTCAATCTTCTTGGTATGAGTGGAGGTAGATGAGTGGAGGTAGATGCTCAGCCGGTATCAACCGCCCTTTTTTGTCCCGGGCGACCTACACTATTGGGATGGCCTCAGGGACTTTGGAGGGTTCTCCTAATTTGTACGATTTTTGACAATGGAATGGGCAGAATTCCCATGGATTGGGTGGGGGCAGTCCTAATGTGTGGCTCCAGGGGCCCCAGCCTGGAGGGAGTGTGGCCCAGGACTTTGAGGACAGAAGACTGAAAACACAAACTCAGCTTAAGTTTGGGGACGTAGGTATGGCACGCCCGATCTACAAACCATGAGAAGAACTCTTTAGGATATGAAGAATGAGCGAGTCTGGGGAGTTTGCTCAGGCTTTTGTCTCTGGATTTTGTTTCAGCGATGGCCGTGGAATGTTGGGGAGGTCTCATGGGCCATGGACGAATCTTCCTCTCTGTGGATTTGGCCCGATCCCAATTGTTTTTCGTCAATCTGTGGGATGGGAGGACTGCTTTCAGGTTTGTTACCTCAGGTGTCCCACCAAAAGAGGAATTCCAAAGAGGAGCCCTGGGGAAGAGTGAAGGGACAACCCGAACTATGGTTAAAATTCGGGGCCTAGGGGCATGGCAAGCCCAATATGCTGTCTCTTCATATAGGCCCTGAGAGGCCTTACCTGAGGACTGGGCTCAGGCTGAGGGTCACAATGTGTGTTTGTGACCAATGTGGCCCGCAAGCATGGGTTGGGCCTCATGGGCCACGCTTGTTTCAACTACACTGAACGTTGGACAACATGCCAACCACAAGGTTTCTTGCCATGGGGAAAGAGTTCTGATTTCTGCATCATTTTCAACCCTGGGCAATGGTTGGAGATAAGGTCTAGGTTCTGGAGCCTGAAAACCGCAGTTGGGAAGAGATGACGACCTAAGGCCATGGTGGGTCCGATGTGCTCAGTGTGCGGCCAGCTGTCTGGGTGGGACCAGGAGGTCCAGGCTCAGGCTGGGTCAGAAGGGGAAATAGTGCCCAGGTCAGCCTATATGTTTGGGGTACAGCCGAATGGCGTGCAGGTTGATCCTCATTTGCGGTTTCGGGGTAGCCCTGAGGGCAATGTTTTACTTCTGTAGGGCAGGCAGAGTGCGGCATTGTAGTTCTGGATTGCCCAACTGGAGGGCTTGTGGGCCAGTAGTCTGAGGACGGAGTCTGAGAACCCAAGCTAAGCCTAGGTTTCTGGGTGAGGATATGGCAGGCACAATCTACAGACCTCAATCGAGATCTCGTGCATCTGAAGTCAGGGCAAGGATCAGACGATTGCTCAGGTTGGACTTTCTGCCCTGATGGCCCTTTCTTGAAGGGGGTTGGATCACGAGGACATGGGGGTTTTCCCACGATGGGAGTTGTGAGAAGCTCCAAACTGCAAAGATTCTTCTGCAGGACAATTGAGACCTGTTGGTTGGCTCCAGGCCAACGATTTCGAGCAGGGTTCTAAGGATGGATAGCTGGGTAGCCCACCTCGCATTCCAATGGTCTCCAAGCAACAAGACAGGTTAGATCTGCTGGATGTGGTGGGCAACCGAGGAGGCTGAGTTGAAATGGACTCTCCTGTGGATGTGTCCTAATATGTTTTTGTGTCTATGGAGACCTTGGAATGAAGCGGTGGCCATGGGGCCCTGAAGGGTTCTCCTAAACAGAGGCTTTGACACAGCTCCAACGTGCATGTTTCCCATGTGTAGATGAGATTTGTTATGATGGGTGAGTCAAGAAACAGCCATATGCTGGTATTGAAATCCAGGCCTCTGAGGAGAGATGCCTGGAAACCAAAGCAATGGATCCGATTAGTGGCTAGGGGCCTGTTCGTTCCTTTTTACCTCTGGGGACATCAGTCTATGGGTCTAAGTGCAGGTAGGTGCTCAGATGGGCTCAGATTGGCCCTGTTTGTCCTGGGAAGCCACAACTATTGGGATGGCCTCAGGGACTTTGGAGGTTATCCTACTAGTAGGGTTGTGGCCATTGGAATGGGCACATACAATTCCCTTGGAGAGGGCAAGTACAGTCCTCAGGTTTGGCTCCAGGGCCCTGAGCCTGTAGGGTGTGTAGGCCAGAGCTGTTTGGACAGTTGTCTGAAAACACAAACTCGGCTTATGTTTTGGGTCATAGGTATGGCAGGACTGATCTACAGACCATGAGGAGAACACTTCGGGATATGAAAAAAGGGCGAGTGTGAGGCTCTTGCTCAAGTTTTTGTCTCTGGATATCGTGTCACTCATGGTCGTGAAATTGCCGGGTGACTTCATGGGAAATGGACGAGTCTTACTCTCTGGGGGTTCGGTCCCGTCCAAAGAGTTTGGGGTCATTCTGGGGATGGAAGAAGTCCGTTTTTTTGTTGTTGTCGATATGTTTCATTTTGTTTTTCAACCTCAGATGTCCCACCAAATGAGGGATTCCAGAGTAGAGCCCTGGGGTGGGGCGACTGGACAACCAGAAATCTGGTTAAAAATTGGGGACTAGGGACATGTCAAGCCCATTATGACATCTAATGGTCCAGCCACTGAGAGGACTTACTAGAGGACAGAACTCACGCTGAGGTCACAATGCGTGTTTATGCTCTCGTCGCACTCAAGAATGGGCGTGGCCTCAGGGTGAATGCTGGTTTCTCCTACACTGAACGTCGGACAACATGCCAACCCCAAGGTTTCTTGCCATTGGTCAGGAAGAGTTCTGATTTCTGCATCACAGTCACCCATGGGCAGTGATTGGAGATAAGGTCTAGGTTCTGAAGCCTGAGAACTGAGGTAGGGAAGAGATGATGACCAAAGGCCATGGCGGGTCTGATGTGCTCAGCGTGTGGTCAGCTGACTGGGTGTTGGTCAGCAGGTCCGGGCTCAGGTTGTGTCAGACAGTGCATTAGTGCCCAGGTTAGACTATATAATTTGGGTACATTCGAGTGCCGTGTAGGTTTATCCTCATTTAAGCTGCCTGGGCTGCTCATTAGGCAATATATTTTTTCTAGAGGACATGGCAGAGTGCTTCATTGTCGGTCCGGAATTGCCAAATGTGAGGGCTTCGGGGCCAGGAGAGTGAGGACGGAAGTCTGAGAACACAAGCTAGTCTTCGGATTCAGGGTGAGGGCACGGCAGGTACGCCCTGCAGATCTGAACCAACATCTTATGCATCTGAAGTCAGGGCGAGGATCCGACGTTGGCTCAGGTTGGAGTTTCTGTGCATGACGGCCCCTTCATGAAGGGAGCGGAATCTCGAGGCCATGGAGGTTTCCACGTTGGGAGATGTGGGATGCCCCCTTCAAGGATTCCTTCTGCGGGACAATTGAGAACTGTTGGACAGCTCCAGGACATCCCATATGGAATGACTCCAGGGCTCCGTTCGAGGATGGATGCCTGGGAAGTCCGCCTCGCCTTCCAATTGTCTCCTTGCAACAAGACAGTTTAGATCTAATGTATCTGCGGGAGAAACCGGGATGGCTGAGTTGAAATGCACTTTCCCGAGGATGGGTCCTAACGTGTGTTTGTGTCCATGAGGGCCTTGGAATGGGGAGGTGGCACCGGGACCCTGAAGTATTCTCCTTAGCTTTGGCTTAGCTCCCATGCACAAGTTTCCTTGTGGAGACGAGATTTGTTCTGATGGGTACCTCAGGAAATCCCCTCTGCTGGTATTGGAATCCAGGCTTCTGAGGAGACATGCCTGTAAACCAAAGCAATGGATCCGATAATGGCCTCGGGTCCTGTCTGGTTCAATCTTCTTGGTATGAGTGGAGGTAGATGAGTGGAGGTAGATGCTCAGCCGGTATCAACCGCCCTTTTTTGTCCCGGGCGACCTACACTATTGGGATGGCCTCAGGGACTTTGGAGGGTTCTCCTAATTTGTACGATTTTTGACAATGGAATGGGCAGAATTCCCATGGATTGGGTGGGGGCAGTCCTAATGTGTGGCTACAGGGGCCCCAGCCTGTATGGAGTGTGGTCCAAGACTTTGAGGACAGAAGACTGAAAACACAAACTCAGCTTAAGTTTGGGGACGTAGGTATGGCACGCCCGATCTACAAACCATGAGAAGAACTCTTCAGGATATGAAGATGAGCGAGTCTGAGGCGCTTGCTCAGGCTTTTGTCTCTGACTTTTGTTTCAGCGATGGCCGTGGAATGTTGGGGAGGTTCTCATGGGCCATGGACGAATCTTCCTCTCTGTGGATTTGGCCCGATCCCAATTGTTTTTCGTTAATCTGTGGGATGGGAGGACTGCTTTCAGGTTTGTTACCTCAGGTGTCCCACCAAAAGAGGAATTCCAAAGCAGAGCCCTGGGGAAGAGTGAAGGGACAACCCGAACTATGGTTAAAAATTGGGGCCTAGGGGCATGGCAAGCCCAATATACTGTCTCTTCATATAGGCCCTGAGAGGCCTTACCTGAGGACTGGGCTCAGGCTGAGGATCACAATGTGTGTTTGTGACCAATGTGGCCCGCAAGCATGGGCTGGGCATCATGGGCCACGCTTGTTTTAACTACACTAAACGTTGGACAACATGCCAACCACAAGGTTTCTTGCCATGGGGAAAGAGTTCTGATTTCTGCATCATTTTCAACCCTGGGCAGTGGTTGGAGATAAGGTCTAGGTTCTGGAGCCTGAAAACCGCAGTTGGGAAGAGATGACGACCTAAGGCCATGGCGGGTCCGATGTGCTCAGTGTGCGGCCAGCTGTCTGGGTGGGACCAGGAGGTCCAGGCTCAGGCTGGGTCAGAAGGGGAAATAGTGCCCAGGTCAGCCTATATGTTTGGGGTACAGCCGAATGGCGTGCAGGTTGATCCTCATTTGCGGTTTCGGGGTAGCCCTGAGGGCAATGTTTTACTTCTGTAGGGCAGGCAGAGTGCGGCATTGTAGTTCTGGATTGCCCAACTGGAGGGCTTGTGGGCCAGTAGTCTGAGGACGGAGTCTGAGAACCCAAGCTAGGCCTAGGTTTCTGGGTGAGGATATGGCAGGCACAATCTACAGACCTCAATAGAGATCTCGTGCATCTGAAGTCAGGGCAAGGATCATACGATCGCTCAGGTTGGACTTTCTGCCCAGATGGCCTTTTCTTGAAGGGGGTTGGATCACGAGGACATGGGGGTTTTCCCACGATGGGAGTTGTGAGAAGCTCCAAACTGCAAAGATTCTTCTGCAGGACAATTGAGACCTGTTGGTTGGCTCCAGGCCAACGATTCCGAGCAGGGTTCTAAGGATGGATGGCTGGGTAGCCCACCTCGCATTCCAATGGTCTCCAAGCAACAAGACAGGTTAGATCTGCTGGATGTGGGGGGCAACCGAGGAGGCTGAGTTGAAATGGACTCTCCTGTGAATGTGTCCTAATATGTTTTTGTGTCTATGGAGACCTTTTAATGAAGCGGTGGCCCTGGGGCCCTGAAGGGTTCTCCTAAACAGAGGCTTTGACACAGCTCCAACGTGCATGTTTCCCATGTGTAGATGAGATTTGTTATGATGGGTGAGTCAAGAAACAGCCATATGCTGGTATTGAAATCCAGGACTCTGAGAAGAGATGCCTGGAAACCAAAGCAATGGATCCGATTAGTGGCTAGGGGCCTGTTCGTTGCTTTTTACCTCTGGGGACATCAGTCTACGGGTCTGAGTGCAGGTAGGTGCTCAGATGGGCTCAGATTGACCCTGTTTGTCCTGGGAAGCCACAACTATTGGGAAGGCCTCAGGGACTTTGGAGGTTATCCTACTAGTAGGGTTGTGGCCATTGGAATGGGCACATACAATTCCCTTGGAGAGGGCAAGTACAGTCCTCAGGTTTGGCTCCAGGGCCCTGAGCCGGTAGGGTGTGTAGGCCAGAGCTGTTTGGACAGTTGCCTGAAAACACAATCTCGGCTTATGTTTTGGGTCATAGGTATGGCAGGACTGATCTACAGACCATGAGGAGAACACTTCGGGATATGAAAAAAGGGCGAGTGTGAGGCTCTTGCTCAAGTTTTTGTCTCTGGATATCGTGTCACTCATGGTCGTGAAATTGCCGGGTGACTTCATGGGAAATGGACGAGTCTTACTCTCTGGGGGTTCGGTCCCGTCCAAAGAGTTTGGGGTCATTCTGGGGATGGAAGAAGTCCGTTTTTTTGTTGTTGTCGATTTGTTTCATTTTGTTTTTCAACCTCAGATGTCCCACCAAATGAGGGATTCCAGAGTAGAGCCCTGGGGTGGGGCGAGTGGACAACCAGAAATCTGGTTAAATTGGGGACTAGGGACAAGTCAAGGCCATTATGACATCTAATGGTCCAGCCACTGAGAGGACTTACTAGAGGACAGGACTCACGCTGAGGTCACAATGCGTGTTTATGCTCAGGTCGCACGCAAGAATGGGCGGGGCCTCAGGGTGAATGCTGGTTTCTCCTACACTGAACGTTGGACAACATGCCAACCACAAGGTTTCTTGCCATGGGTCAGGAAGAGTTCTGATTTCTGCATCACAGTCACCCGTGGGCAGTGATTGGAGATAAGGTCTAGGTTCTGAAGCCTGAAAACTGAGGTAGGGAAGAGATGATGACCTAAGGCCATGGCGGGTCTGATGTGCTCAGCGTGCGGTCAGCTGTCTGGGTGTTGGTCAGCAGGTCCGGGCTCAGGTTGTGTCAGACTGTGCATTAGTGCCCAGGTTAGACTATATAATTTGGGTACATTCGAGTGCCGTGTAGGTTTATCCTCATTTAAGCTCCTGGGCTGCTCATTAGGCAATATATTTTTTCTAGAGGGCAGGCAGAGTGCTTCATTGTCGGTCCGGAATTGCCAAACTTGAGGGCTTCGGGGCCAGGAGAGTGAGGACGGAAGTCTGAGAACACAAGCTAGACTTCGGATTCAGGGTGAGGGCACGGCAGGTACCCCCTGCAGATCTGAACCAATATCTCATGCATCTGAAGTCAGGGCGAGGATCCGACGTTGGCTCAGGTTGGAGTTTCTGTGCATGACGGCCCCTTCATGAAGGGAGCGGAATCTCGAGGCCATGGAGGTTTTCCACGTTGGGAGATATGGGATGCCCCCTTCAAGGATTCCTTCTGCGGGACAATTGAGACCTGTTGGACAGCTCCAGGACATCCCATATGGAATGACTCCAGAGCACCGTTCGAGGATGGATGCCTGGGAAGTCCGCCTCGCCTTCCAATTGTCTCCTAGCAACAAGACAGTTTAGATCTAATGGATCTGCGGGAGCAACCGGGGTGGCTGAGTTGAAATGCACTTTCCAGAGGATGGGTCCTAATGCGTGTTTGTGTCCATGAGGGCCTTGGAATGTGGAGGTGGCACCGGGACCCTGAAGTATTCTCCGTAGCTTTGGCTTAGCTCCCATGCACAAGTTTCCTTGTGGAGACGAGATTTGTTCTGATGGGTGCCTCAGGAAATCCCCTCTGCTGGTATTGGAATCCAGGCTTTTGAGGAGACATGCCTGTAAACCAAAGCAATGGATCCGATCATGGCGTCGGGTCCTGTCTGGTTCAATCTTCTTGGTATGAGTGGAGGTATATGAGTGGAGGTAGATGCTCAGCCGGTATCAACCGCCCTTTTTTGTCCCGGGCGACCTACACTATTGGGATGGCCTCAGGGACTTTGGGGGGTTCTCCTAATTTGTACGATTTTTGACAATGGAATGGGCAGAATTCTCATGGATTGGGTGGGGGCAGTCCTAATGTGTGGCTCCAGGGGCCCCAGCCTGGAGGGAGTGTGGCCCAGGACTTTGAGGACAGAAGACTGAAAACACAAACTCAGATTAAGTTTGGGGACGTAGGTATGGCACGCCCGATCTACAAACCATGAGAAGAACTCTTTAGGATATGAAGAATGAGCGAGTCTGAGGAGCTTGCTCAGGCTTTTGTCTCTGGATTTTGTTTCAGCGATGGCCGTGGAATGTTGGAGAGGTCTCATGGGCCATGGACGAATCTTCCTCTCTGTGGATTTGGCCCGATCCCAATTGTTTTTCGTCAATCTGTGGGATGGGAGGACTGCTTTCAGGTTTGTTACCTCAGGTGTCCCACCAAAAGAGGAATTCCAAAGAGGAGCCCTGGGGAAGAGTGAAGGGACAACCCGAACTATGGTTAAAAATCGGGGCCTAGGGGCATGGCAAGCCCAATATGCTGTCTCTTCATATAGGCCCTGAGAGGCCTTACCTGAGGACTGGGCTCAGGCTGAGGGTCACAATGTGTGTTTGTGACCAATGTGGCCCGCAAGCATGGGTTGGGCCTCATGGGCCACGCTTGTTTCAACTACACTGAACGTTGGACAACATGCCAACCACAAGGTTTCTTGCCATGGGGAAAGAGTTCTGATTTCTGCATCATTTTCAACCCTGGGCAATGGTTGGAGATAAGGTCTAGGTTCTGGAGCCTGAAAACCGCAGTTGGGAAGAGATGACGACCTAAGGCCATGGTGGGTCCGATGTGCTCAGTGTGCGGCCAGCTGTCTGGGTGGGACCAGGAGGTCCAGGCTCAGGCTGGGTCAGAAGGGGAAATAGTGCCCAGGTCAGCCTATATGTTTGGGGTACAGCCGAATGGCGTGCAGGTTGATCCTCATTTGCGGTTTCGGGGTAGCCCTGAGGGCAATGTTTTACTTCTGTAGGGCAGGCAGAGTGCGGCATTGTAGTTCTGGATTGCCCAACTGGAGGGCTTGTGGGCCAGTAGCCTGAGGACGGAGTCTGAGAACCCAAGCTAAGCCTAGGTTTCTGGGTGAGGATATGGCAGGCAAAATCTACAGACCTCAATCGAGATCTCGTGCATCTGAAGTCAGGGCAAGGATCAGACGATCGCTCAGGTTGGACTTTCTGCCCTGATGGCCCTTTCTTGAAGGGGGTTGGATCACGAGGACATGGGGGTTTTCCCACGATGGGAGTTGTGAGAAGCTCCAAACTGCAAAGATTCTTCTGCAGGACAATTGAGACCTGTTGGTTGGCTCCAGGCCAACGATTCCGAGCAGGGTTCTAAGGATGGATGGCTGGGTAGCCCACCTCGCATTCCAATGGTCTCCAAGCAACAAGACAGGTTAGATCTGCTGGATGTGGGGGGCAACCGAGGAGGCTGAGTTGAAATGGACTCTCCTGTGGATGTGTCCTAATATGTTTTTGTGTCTATGGAGACCTTGGAATGAAGCGGTGGCCCTGGGGCCCTGAAGGGTTCTCCTAAACAGAGGCTTTGACACAGCTCCAACGTGCATGTTTCCCAGGTGTAGATGAGATTTGTTCTGATGGGTGAGTCAAGAAACAGCCATATGCTGGTATTGAAATCCAGGCCTCTGAGGAGAGATGCCTGGAAACCAAAGCAATGGATCCGATTAGTGCCTAGGGGCCTGTTCGTTATTTTTTACCTCTGGGGACATCAGTCTACGGGTCTAAGTGCAGGTAGGTGCTCAGATGGGCTCAGATTGGCCCTGTTTGTCCTGGGAAGACACAACTATTGGGAGGGCCTCAGGGACTTTGGAGGTTATCCTACTAGTAGGGTTGTGGCCATTGGAATGGGCACATACAATTCCCTTGGAGAGGGCAAGTACAGTCCTCAGGTTTGGCTCCAGGGCCCTGAGCCTGTAGGGTGTGTAGGCCAGAGCTGTTTGGACAGTTGTCTGAAAACACAAACTCGGCTTATGTTTTGGGTCATAGGTATGGCAGGACTGATCTACAGACCATGAGGAGAACACTTCGGGATATGAAAAAACGGCGAGTGTGAGGCTCTTGCTCAAGTTTTTGTCTCTGGATATCGTGTCACTCATGGTCGTGAAATTGCCGGGTGACTTCATGGGAAATGGACGAGTCTTACTCTCTGGGGGTTCGGTCCCGTCCAAAGAGTTTGGGGTCATTCTGGGGATGGAAGAAGTCCGTTTTTTTGTTGTTGTCGATTTGTTTCATTTTGTTTTTCAACCTCAGATGTCCCACCAAATGAGGGATTCCAGAGTAGAGCCCTGGGGTGGGGCGACTGGACAACCAGAAATCTGGTTAAAGATTGGGGACTAGGGACATGTCAAGCCCATTATGACATCTAATGGTCCAGCCACTGAGAGGACTTACTAGAGGACAGAACTCACGCTGAGGTCACAATGCGTGTTTATGCTCTCGTCGCACTCAAGAATGGGCGTGGCCTCAGGGTGAATGCTGGTTTCTCCTACACTGAACGTCGGACAACATGCCAACCACAAGGTTTCTTGCCATTGGTCAGGAAGAGTTCTGATTTCTGCATCACAGTCACCCGTGGGCAGTGATTGGAGATAAGGTCTAGGTTCTGAAGCCTGAGAACTGAGGTAGGGAAGAGATGATGACCTAAGGCCATGGCGGGTCTGATGTGCTCAGCGTGTGGTCAGCTGACTGGGTGTTGGTCAGCAGGTCCGGGCTCAGGTTGTGTCAGACAGTGCATTAGTGCCCAGGTTAGACTATATAATTTGGGTACATTCGAGTGCCGTGTAGGTTTATCCTCATTTAAGCTGCCTGGGCTGCTCATTAGGCAATATATTTTTTCTAGAGGACATGGCAGAGTGCTTCATTGTCGGTCCGGAATTGCCAAACGTGAGGGCTTCGGGGCCAGGAGAGTGAGGACGGAAGTCTGAGAACACAAGCTAGTCTTCGGATTCAGGGTGAGGGCACGGCAGGTACGCCCTGCAGATCTGAACCAACATCTTATGTATCTGAAGTCAGGGCGAGGATCCGACGTTGGCTCAGGTTGGAGTTTCTGTGCATGACGGCCCCTTCATGAAGGGAGCGGAATCTCGAGGCCATGGAGGTTTTCCACGTTGGGAGATGTGGGATGCCCCCTTCAAGGATTCCTTCTGCGGGACAATTGAGACCTGTTGGACAGCTCCAGGACATCCCATATGGAATGACTCCAGGGCTCCTTTCGAGGATGGATGCCTGGGAAGTCCGCCTCGCCTTCCAATTGTCTCCTTGCAACAAGACAGTTTAGATCTAATGTATCTGCGGGAGAAACCGGGATGGCTGAGTTGAAATGCACTTTCCCGAGGATGGGTCCTAACGTGTGTTTGTGTCCATGAGGGCCTTGGAATGGGGAGGTGGCACCGGGACCCTGAAGTATTCTCCTTAGATTTGGCTTAGCTCCCATGCACAAGTTTCCTTGTGGAGACGAGATTTGTTCTGATGGGTACCTCAGGAAATCCCCTCTGCTGGTATTGGAATCCAGGCTTTTGAGGAGACATGCCTGTAAACCAAAGCAATGGATCCGATCATGGCGTCGGGTCCTGTCTGGTTCAATCTTCTTGGTATGAGTGGAGGTAGATGAGTGGAGGTAGATGCTCAGCCGGTATCAACCGCCCTTTTTTGTCCCGGGCGACCTACACTATTGGGATGGCCTCAGGGACTTTGGAGGGTTCTCCTAATTTGTACGATTTTTGACAATGGAATGGGCAGAATTCCCATGGATTGGGTGGGGGCAGTCCTAATGTGTGGCTCCAGGGGCCCCAGCCTGGAGGGAGTGTGGCCCAGGACTTTGAGGACAGAAGACTGAAAACACAAACTCAGCTTAAGTTTGGGGACGTAGGTATGGCACGCCCGATCTACAAACCATGAGAAGAACTCTTTAGGATATGAAGAATGAGCGAGTCTGGGGAGTTTGCTCAGGCTTTTGTCTCTGGATTTTGTTTCAGCGATGGCCGTGGAATGTTGGGGAGGTCTCATGGGCCATGGACGAATCTTCCTCTCTGTGGATTTGGCCCGATCCCAATTGTTTTTCGTCAATCTGTGGGATGGGAGGACTGCTTTCAGGTTTGTTACCTCAGGTGTCCCACCAAAAGAGGAATTCCAAAGAGGAGCCCTGGGGAAGAGTGAAGGGACAACCCGAACTATGGTTAAAATTCGGGGCCTAGGGGCATGGCAAGCCCAATATGCTGTCTCTTCATATAGGCCCTGAGAGGCCTTACCTGAGGACTGGGCTCAGGCTGAGGGTCACAATGTGTGTTTGTGACCAATGTGGCCCGCAAGCATGGGTTGGGCCTCATGGGCCACGCTTGTTTCAACTACACTGAACGTTGGACAACATGCCAACCACAAGGTTTCTTGCCATGGGGAAAGAGTTCTGATTTCTGCATCATTTTCAACCCTGGGCAATGGTTGGAGATAAGGTCTAGGTTCTGGAGCCTGAAAACCGCAGTTGGGAAGAGATGACGACCTAAGGCCATGGTGGGTCCGATGTGCTCAGTGTGCGGCCAGCTGTCTGGGTGGGACCAGGAGGTCCAGGCTCAGGCTGGGTCAGAAGGGGAAATAGTGCCCAGGTCAGCCTATATGTTTGGGGTACAGCCGAATGGCGTGCAGGTTGATCCTCATTTGCGGTTTCGGGGTAGCCCTGAGGGCAATGTTTTACTTCTGTAGGGCAGGCAGAGTGCGGCATTGTAGTTCTGGATTGCCCAACTGGAGGGCTTGTGGGCCAGTAGTCTGAGGACGGAGTCTGAGAACCCAAGCTAAGCCTAGGTTTCTGGGTGAGGATATGGCAGGCACAATCTACAGACCTCAATCGAGATCTCGTGCATCTGAAGTCAGGGCAAGGATCAGACGATTGCTCAGGTTGGACTTTCTGCCCTGATGGCCCTTTCTTGAAGGGGGTTGGATCACGAGGACATGGGGGTTTTCCCACGATGGGAGTTGTGAGAAGCTCCAAACTGCAAAGATTCTTCTGCAGGACAATTGAGACCTGTTGGTTGGCTCCAGGCCAACGATTTCGAGCAGGGTTCTAAGGATGGATAGCTGGGTAGCCCACCTCGCATTCCAATGGTCTCCAAGCAACAAGACAGGTTAGATCTGCTGGATGTGGTGGGCAACCGAGGAGGCTGAGTTGAAATGGACTCTCCTGTGGATGTGTCCTAATATGTTTTTGTGTCTATGGAGACCTTGGAATGAAGCGGTGGCCATGGGGCCCTGAAGGGTTCTCCTAAACAGAGGCTTTGACACAGCTCCAACGTGCATGTTTCCCATGTGTAGATGAGATTTGTTATGATGGGTGAGTCAAGAAACAGCCATATGCTGGTATTGAAATCCAGGCCTCTGAGGAGAGATGCCTGGAAACCAAAGCAATGGATCCGATTAGTGGCTAGGGGCCTGTTCGTTCCTTTTTACCTCTGGGGACATCAGTCTATGGGTCTAAGTGCAGGTAGGTGCTCAGATGGGCTCAGATTGGCCCTGTTTGTCCTGGGAAGCCACAACTATTGGGATGGCCTCAGGGACTTTGGAGGTTATCCTACTAGTAGGGTTGTGGCCATTGGAATGGGCACATACAATTCCCTTGGAGAGGGCAAGTACAGTCCTCAGGTTTGGCTCCAGGGCCCTGAGCCTGTAGGGTGTGTAGGCCAGAGCTGTTTGGACAGTTGTCTGAAAACACAAACTCGGCTTATGTTTTGGGTCATAGGTATGGCAGGACTGATCTACAGACCATGAGGAGAACACTTCGGGATATGAAAAAAGGGCGAGTGTGAGGCTCTTGCTCAAGTTTTTGTCTCTGGATATCGTGTCACTCATGGTCGTGAAATTGCCGGGTGACTTCATGGGAAATGGACGAGTCTTACTCTCTGGGGGTTCGGTCCCGTCCAAAGAGTTTGGGGTCATTCTGGGGATGGAAGAAGTCCGTTTTTTTGTTGTTGTCGATATGTTTCATTTTGTTTTTCAACCTCAGATGTCCCACCAAATGAGGGATTCCAGAGTAGAGCCCTGGGGTGGGGCGACTGGACAACCAGAAATCTGGTTAAAAATTGGGGACTAGGGACATGTCAAGCCCATTATGACATCTAATGGTCCAGCCACTGAGAGGACTTACTAGAGGACAGAACTCACGCTGAGGTCACAATGCGTGTTTATGCTCTCGTCGCACTCAAGAATGGGCGTGGCCTCAGGGTGAATGCTGGTTTCTCCTACACTGAACGTCGGACAACATGCCAACCCCAAGGTTTCTTGCCATTGGTCAGGAAGAGTTCTGATTTCTGCATCACAGTCACCCATGGGCAGTGATTGGAGATAAGGTCTAGGTTCTGAAGCCTGAGAACTGAGGTAGGGAAGAGATGATGACCAAAGGCCATGGCGGGTCTGATGTGCTCAGCGTGTGGTCAGCTGACTGGGTGTTGGTCAGCAGGTCCGGGCTCAGGTTGTGTCAGACAGTGCATTAGTGCCCAGGTTAGACTATATAATTTGGGTACATTCGAGTGCCGTGTAGGTTTATCCTCATTTAAGCTGCCTGGGCTGCTCATTAGGCAATATATTTTTTCTAGAGGACATGGCAGAGTGCTTCATTGTCGGTCCGGAATTGCCAAATGTGAGGGCTTCGGGGCCAGGAGAGTGAGGACGGAAGTCTGAGAACACAAGCTAGTCTTCGGATTCAGGGTGAGGGCACGGCAGGTACGCCCTGCAGATCTGAACCAACATCTTATGCATCTGAAGTCAGGGCGAGGATCCGACGTTGGCTCAGGTTGGAGTTTCTGTGCATGACGGCCCCTTCATGAAGGGAGCGGAATCTCGAGGCCATGGAGGTTTCCACGTTGGGAGATGTGGGATGCCCCCTTCAAGGATTCCTTCTGCGGGACAATTGAGAACTGTTGGACAGCTCCAGGACATCCCATATGGAATGACTCCAGGGCTCCGTTCGAGGATGGATGCCTGGGAAGTCCGCCTCGCCTTCCAATTGTCTCCTTGCAACAAGACAGTTTAGATCTAATGTATCTGCGGGAGAAACCGGGATGGCTGAGTTGAAATGCACTTTCCCGAGGATGGGTCCTAACGTGTGTTTGTGTCCATGAGGGCCTTGGAATGGGGAGGTGGCACCGGGACCCTGAAGTATTCTCCTTAGCTTTGGCTTAGCTCCCATGCACAAGTTTCCTTGTGGAGACGAGATTTGTTCTGATGGGTACCTCAGGAAATCCCCTCTGCTGGTATTGGAATCCAGGCTTCTGAGGAGACATGCCTGTAAACCAAAGCAATGGATCCGATAATGGCCTCGGGTCCTGTCTGGTTCAATCTTCTTGGTATGAGTGGAGGTAGATGAGTGGAGGTAGATGCTCAGCCGGTATCAACCGCCCTTTTTTGTCCCGGGCGACCTACACTATTGGGATGGCCTCAGGGACTTTGGAGGGTTCTCCTAATTTGTACGATTTTTGACAATGGAATGGGCAGAATTCCCATGGATTGGGTGGGGGCAGTCCTAATGTGTGGCTACAGGGGCCCCAGCCTGTATGGAGTGTGGCCCAAGACTTTGAGGACAGAAGACTGAAAACACAAACTCAGCTTAAGTTTGGGGACGTAGGTATGGCACGCCCGATCTACAAACCATGAGAAGAACTCTTCAGGATATGAAGATGAGCGAGTCTGAGGCGCTTGCTCAGGCTTTTGTCTCTGACTTTTGTTTCAGCGATGGCCGTGGAATGTTGGGGAGGTTCTCATGGGCCATGGACGAATCTTCCTCTCTGTGGATTTGGCCCGATCCCAATTGTTTTTCGTTAATCTGTGGGATGGGAGGACTGCTTTCAGGTTTGTTACCTCAGGTGTCCCACCAAAAGAGGAATTCCAAAGCAGAGCCCTGGGGAAGAGTGAAGGGACAACCCGAACTATGGTTAAAAATTGGGGCCTAGGGGCATGGCAAGCCCAATATACTGTCTCTTCATATAGGCCCTGAGAGGCCTTACCTGAGGACTGGGCTCAGGCTGAGGATCACAATGTGTGTTTGTGACCAATGTGGCCCGCAAGCATGGGCTGGGCATCATGGGCCACGCTTGTTTTAACTACACTAAACGTTGGACAACATGCCAACCACAAGGTTTCTTGCCATGGGGAAAGAGTTCTGATTTCTGCATCATTTTCAACCCTGGGCAGTGGTTGGAGATAAGGTCTAGGTTCTGGAGCCTGAAAACCGCAGTTGGGAAGAGATGACGACCTAAGGCCATGGCGGGTCCGATGTGCTCAGTGTGCGGCCAGCTGTCTGGGTGGGACCAGGAGGTCCAGGCTCAGGCTGGGTCAGAAGGGGAAATAGTGCCCAGGTCAGCCTATATGTTTGGGGTACAGCCGAATGGCGTGCAGGTTGATCCTCATTTGCGGTTTCGGGGTAGCCCTGAGGGCAATGTTTTACTTCTGTAGGGCAGGCAGAGTGCGGCATTGTAGTTCTGGATTGCCCAACTGGAGGGCTTGTGGGCCAGTAGTCTGAGGACGGAGTCTGAGAACCCAAGCTAGGCCTAGGTTTCTGGGTGAGGATATGGCAGGCACAATCTACAGACCTCAATAGAGATCTCGTGCATCTGAAGTCAGGGCAAGGATCATACGATCGCTCAGGTTGGACTTTGTGCCCAGATGGCCCTTTCTTGAAGGGGGTTGGATCACGAGGACATGGGGGTTTTCCCACGATGGGAGTTGTGAGAAGCTCCAAACTGCAAAGATTCTTCTGCAGGACAATTGAGACCTGTTGGTTGGCTCCAGGCCAACGATTCCGAGCAGGGTTCTAAGGATGGATGGCTGGGTAGCCCACCTCGCATTCCAATTGTCTCCAAGCAACAAGACAGGTTAGATCTGCTGGATGTGGGGGGCAACCGAGGAGGCTGAGTTGAAATGGACTCTCCTGTGAATGTGTCCTAATATGTTTTTGTGTCTATGGAGACCTTTTAATGAAGCGGTGGCCCTGGGGCCCTGAAGGGTTCTCCTAAACAGAGGCTTTGACACAGCTCCAACGTGCATGTTTCCCATGTGTAGATGAGATTTGTTATGATGGGTGAGTCAAGAAACAGCCATATGCTGGTATTGAAATCCAGGACTCTGAGAAGAGATGCCTGGAAACCAAAGCAATGGATCAGATTAGTGGCTAGGGGCCTGTTCGTTGCTTTTTACCTCTGGGTACATCAGTCTACGGGTCTGAGTGCAGGTAGGTGCTCAGATGGGCTCAGATTGACCCTGTTTGTCCTGGGAAGCCACAACTATTGGGAAGGCCTCAGGGACTTTGGAGGTTATCCTACTAGTAGGGTTGTGGCCATTGGAATGGGCACATACAATTCCCTTGGAGAGGGCAAGTACAGTCCTCAGGTTTGGCTCCAGGGCCCTGAGCCGGTAGGGTGTGTAGGCCAGAGCTGTTTGGACAGTTGCCTGAAAACACAATCTCGGCTTATGTTTTGGGTCATAGGTATGGCAGGACTGATCTACAGACCATGAGGAGAACACTTCGGGATATGAAAAAAGGGCAAGTGTGAGGCTCTTGCTCAAGTTTTTGTCTCTGGATATCGTGTCACTCATGGTCGTGAAATTGCCGGGTGACTTCATGGGAAATGGACGAGTCTTACTCTCTGGGGGTTCGGTCCCGTCCAAAGAGTTTGGGGTCATTCTGGGGATGGAAGAAGTCCGTTTTTTTGTTGTTGTCGATTTGTTTCATTTTGTTTTTCAACCTCAGATGTCCCACCAAATGAGGGATTCCAGAGTAGAGCCCTGGGGTGGGGCGAGTGGACAACCAGAAATCTGGTTAAATTGGGGACTAGGGACAAGTCAAGGCCATTATGACATCTAATGGTCCAGCCACTGAGAGGACTTACTAGAGGACAGGACTCACGCTGAGGTCACAATGCGTGTTTATGCTCAGGTCGCACGCAAGAATGGGCGGGGCCTCAGGGTGAATGCTGGTTTCTCCTACACTGAACGTTGGACAACATGCCAACCACAAGGTTTCTTGCCATGGGTCAGGAAGAGTTCTGATTTCTGCATCACAGTCACCCGTGGGCAGTGATTGGAGATAAGGTCTAGGTTCTGAAGCCTGAAAACTGAGGTAGGGAAGAGATGATGACCTAAGGCCATGGCGGGTCTGATGTGCTCAGCGTGCGGTCAGCTGTCTGGGTGTTGGTCAGCAGGTCCGGGCTCAGGTTGTGTCAGACTGTGCATTAGTGCCCAGGTTAGACTATATAATTTGGGTACATTCGAGTGCCGTGTAGGTTTATCCTCATTTAAGCTCCTGGGCTGCTCATTAGGCAATATATTTTTTCTAGAGGGCAGGCAGAGTGCTTCATTGTCGGTCCGGAATTGCCAAACTTGAGGGCTTCGGGGCCAGGAGAGTGAGGACGGAAGTCTGAGAACACAAGCTAGACTTCGGATTCAGGGTGAAAGCACGGCAGGTACCCCCTGCAGATCTGAACCAATATCTCATGCATCTGAAGTCAGGGCGAGGATCCGACGTTGGCTCAGGTTGGAGTTTCTGTGCATGACGGCCCCTTCATGAAGGGAGCGGATACTCGAGGCCATGAAGGTTTTCCACGTTGGGAGATGTGGGATGTCCCCTTCAAGGATTCCTTCTGCGGGACAATTGAGACCTGTTGGACAGCTCCAGGACATCCCATATGGAATGACTCCAGAGCACCGTTCCAGGATGGATGCCTGGGAAGTCCGCCTCGCCTTCCAATTGTCTCCTAGCAACAAGACAGTTTAGATCTAATGGATCTGCGGGAGCAACCGGGGTGGCTGAGTTGAAATGCACTTTCCAGAGGATGGGTCCTAACGTGTGTTTGTGTCCATGAGGGCCTTGGAATGGGGAGGTGGCACCGGGACCCTGAAGTATTCTCCTAAGCTTTGGCATAGCTCCCATGCACAAGTTTCCTTGTGGAGACGAGATTTGTTCTGATGGGGTCCTCAGGAAATCCCCTCTGGTGGTATTGGAATCCAGGCTTTTGAGGAGACATGCCTGTAAACCAAAGCAATGGATCCGATAATGGCCTCGGGTCCTGTCTGGTTCAATCTTCTTGTTATGAGTGGAGGTAGATGAGTGGAGGTAGGTGCTCAGCCGGTATCAACCGCCCTTTTTTGTCCCGGGCGACCTACACTATTGGGATGGCCTCAGGGACTTTGGAGGGTTCTCCTAATTTGTACGATTTTTGACAATGGAATGGGCAGAATTCCCATGGATTGGGTGGGGGCAGTCCTAATGTGTGGCTCCAGGGGCCCCAGCCTGGAGGGAGTGTGGCCCAGGACTTTGAGGACAGAAGACTGAAAACACAAACTCAGATTAAGTTTGGGGACGTAGGTATGGCACGCCCGATCTACAAACCATGAGAAGAACTATTCAGGATATGAAGAATGAGCGAGTCTGAGGAGCTTGCTCAGGCTTTTGTCTCTGGATTTTGTTTCAGCGATGGCCGTGGAATGTTGGGGAGGTCTCATGGGCCATGGACGAATCTTCCTCTCTGTGGACTTGGCCCGATCCCAATTTTTTTTCGTCAATCTGTGGGATGGGAGGACTGCTTTCAGGTTTGTTACCTCAGGTGTCCCACCAAAAGAGGAATTCCAAAGAGGAGCCCTGGGGAAGAGTGAAGGGACAACCCGAACTATGGTTAAAAATTGGGGCCTAGGGGCATGGCAAGCCCAATATGCTGTCTCTTCATATAGGCCCTGAGAGGCCTTACCTGAGGACTGGGCTCAGGCTGAGGGTTACAATGTGTGTTTGTGACCAATGTGGCCCGCAAGCATGGGCTGGGCCTCATGGGCCACGCTTGTTTCAACTACACTGAACCTTGGA
This sequence comes from Mustela nivalis, assembly GCF_964662115.1. Taxonomy (NCBI): domain Eukaryota; kingdom Metazoa; phylum Chordata; class Mammalia; order Carnivora; family Mustelidae; genus Mustela; species Mustela nivalis. Next base: position 457,237 of record NW_028136480.1, on the reverse strand, counting down.
CAACATGCCAACCACAAGGTTTCTTGCCATGGGTAAAGAGTTCTGATTTCTGCATCATTTTCAACCCTGGGCAATGGTTGGAGATAAGGTCTAGGTTCTGGAGCCTGAAAACCGCAGTTGGGAAGAGATGACGACCTAAGGCCATGGCGGGTCCGATGTGCTCAGTGTGCGGCCAGCTGTCTGGGTGGGACCAGGAGGTCCAGGCTCAGGCTGGGTTAGAAGGGAAAAAAATGCCCAGGTCAGCCTATATGTTTGGGGTACAGCCGAATGGCGTGCAGGTTGATCCTCATTTGCGGTTTCGGGGTAGCCCTGAGGGCAATGTTTTACTTCTGTAGGGCAGGCAGAGTGCGGCATTGTAGTTCTGGATTGCCCAACTGGAGGGCTTGTGGGCCAGTAGTCTGAGGACGGAGTCTGAGAACCCAAGCTAGGCCTAGGTTTCTGGGTGAGGATATGGCAGGCACAATCTACAGACCTCAATCGAGATCTCGTGCATCTGAAGTCAGGGCAAGGAAAAGACGACCGCTCAGGTTGGACTTTCTGCCCTGATGGCCCTTTCTTGAAGGGGGTTGGATCACGAGGACATGGGGGTTTTCCCACGATGGGAGTTGTGAGAAGCTCCAAACTGCAAAGATTCTTCTGCAGGACAATTGAGACCTGTTGGTTGGCTCCAGGCCAACGATTCCGAGCAGGGTCCTAAGGATGGATGGCTGGGTAGCCCACCTCGCATTCCAATGGTCTCCAAGCAACAAGACAGGTTAGATCTGCTGGATGTGGTGGGCAACCGAGGAGGCTGAGTTGAAATGGACTCTCCTGTGGATGTGTCCTAATATGTTTTTGTGTCTATGGAGACCTTGGAATGAAGCGGTGGCCTTGGGGCCCTGAAGGGTTCTCCTAAACAGAGGCTTTGACACAGCTCCAACGTGCATGTTTCCCATGTGTAGATGAGATTTGTTCTGATGGGTGAGTCAAGAAACAGCCATATGCTGGTATTGAAATCCAGGCCTCTGAGGAGAGATGCCTGGAAACCAAAGCAATGGATCCGATTAGTGCCTAGGGTCCTGTTCATTCCTTTTTACCTCTGGGGACATCAGTCTACGGGTCTGAGTGCAGGTAGGTGCTCAAATGGGCTCAGATTGCCCCTGTTTGTCCTGGGAAGCCACAACTATTGGGAAGGCCTCAGGGACTTTGGAGGTTATCCTACTAGTAGGTTGTGGCCATTGGAATGGGCACATACAATTCCCTTGGAGAGGGCAAGTACAGTCCTACAGGTTTGGCTCCAGGGCCCTGAGCCTGTAGGGTGTGTAGGCCAGAGCTGTTTGGACAATTGTCTGAAAACACAAACTCGGCTTATGTTTTGGGTCATAGGTATGGCAGGACTGATCTACAGACCATGAGGAGAACACTTCGGGATATGAAAAAAGGGCGAGTGTGAGGCTCTTGCTCAAGTTTTTGTCTCTGGATATCGTGTCACTCATGGTCGTGAAATTGCCGGGTGACTTCATGGGAAATGGACGAGTCTTACTCTCTGGGGGTTTGGTCCCGTCCAAAGAGTTTGGGGTCATTCTGGGGATGGAAGAAGTCCGTTTTTTTGTTGTTGTCGATTTGTTTCATTTTGTTTTTCAACCTCAGATGTCCCACCAAATGAGGGATTCCAGAGTAGAGCCCTGGGGTGGGGCGAGTGGACAACCAGAAATCTGGTTAAATTTGGGGACTAGGGACATGTCAAGCCCATTATGACATCTAATGGTCCAGCCACTGAGAGGACTTACTAGAGGACAGGACTCACGCTGAGGTCACAATGCGTGTTTATGCTCTCGTCCCACTCAAGAATGGGCGTGGCCTCAGGGTGAATGCTGGTTTCTCCTACACTGAACGTTGGACAACATGCCAACCACAAGGTTTCTTGCCATGGGTCAGGAAGAGTTCTGATTTCTGCATCACAGTCACCCGTGGGCAGTGATTGGAGATAAGGTATAGGTTCTGAAGCCTGAAAACTGAGGTAGGGAAAAGATGATGACTTAAGGCCATGGCGGTTCTGATGTGCTCAACCTGCGGTCAGCTGTCTGGGTGTTGGTCAGCAGGTCCGGGCTCAGGTTGTGTCAGACAGTGCATTATTGCCCAGGTTAGACTATATAATTTGGGTACATTCGAGTGCCGTGTAGGTTTATCCTCATTTAAGCTCCTGGGCTGCTCATTAGGCAATATATTTTTTCTAGAGGGCAGGCAGAGTGCTTCATTGTCGGTCCGGAATTGCCAAACTTGAGGGCTTCGGGGCCAGGAGAGTGAGGACGGAAGTCTGAGAACACAAGCTAGACTTCGGATTCAGGGTGAGGGCACGGCAGGTACCCCCTGCAGATCTGAACCAATATCTCATGCATCTGAAGTCAGGGCAAGGATCCGACGTTGGCTCAGGTTGGAGTTTCAGTGCATGACGGCCCCTTCATGAAGGGAGCGGAATCTCGAGGCCATGGAGGTTTTCCACGTTGGGAGATATGGGATGCCCCCTTCAAGGATTCCTTTGCGGGACAATTGAGACCTGTTGGACAGCTCCAGGACATCCCATATGGAAACACTCCAGAGCACCGTTCGAGGATGGATGCCTGGGAAGTCCGCCTCGCCTTCCAATTGTCTCCTAGCAACAAGACAGTTTAGATCTAATGGATCTGCGGGAGCAACCGGGGTGGCTGAGTTGAAATGCACTTTCCAGAGGATGGGTCCTAATGTGTGTTTGTGTCCATGAGGGCCTTGGAATGGGGAGGTGGCACCGGGACCCTGAAGTATTCTCCGTAGCTTTGGCTTAGCTCCCATGCACAAGTTTCCTTGTGGAGACAAGATTTGTTCTGATGGGTGCCTCAGGAAATCCCCTCTGCTGGTATTGGAATCCAGGCTTTTGAGGAGACATGCCTGTAAACCAAAGCAATGGATCCGATCATGGCGTCGGGTCCTGTCTGGTTCAATCTTCTTGGTATGAGTGGAGGTATATGAGTGGAGGTAGATGCTCAGCCGGTATCAACCGCCCTTTTTTGTCCCGGGCGACCTACACTATTGGGATGGCCTCAGGGACTTTGGAGGGTTCTCCTAATTTGTACGATTTTTGACAATGGAATGGGCAGAATTCCCATGGATTGGGTGGGGGCAGTCCTAATGTGTGGCTCCAGGGGCCCCAGCCTGGAGGGAGTGTGGCTCAGGACTTTGAGGACAGAAGACTGAAAACACAAACTCAGCTTAAGTTTGGGGACGTAGGTATGGCACGCCCGATCTACAAACCATGAGAAGAACTCTTTAGGATATGAAGAATGAGCGAGTCTGAGGAGCTTGCTCAGGCTTTTGTCTCTGGATTTTGTTTCAGCGATGGCCGTGGAATGTTGGGGAGGTCTCATGGGCCATGGACGAATCTTCCTCTCTGTGGATTTGGCCCGATCCCAATTGTTTTTCGTCAATCTGTGGGATGGGAGGACTCCTTTCAGGTTTGTTACCTCAGGTGTCCCACCAAAAGAGGAATTCCAAAGCAGAGCCCTGGGGAAGAGTGAAGGGACAACCCGAACTATGGTTAAAAATTGCGGCCTAGGGGCATGGCAAGCCCAATATGCTGTCTCTTCATATAGGCCCTGAGAGGCCTTACCTGAGGACTGGGCTCAGGCTGAGGGTCACAATGTGTGTTTGTGATCAATGTGGCCCGCAAGCATGGGCTGGGCCTCATGGGCCACGCTTGTTTCAACTACAGTGAACGTTGGACAACATGCCAAGCACAAGGTTTCTTGCCATGGGGAAAGAGTTCTGATTTCTGCATCATTTTCAACCCTGGTCAGTGGTTGGAGATAAGGTCTAGGTTCTGGAGCCTGAAAACCGCAGTTGGGAAGAGATGACGACCTAAGGCCATGGCGGGTCCGATGTGCTCAGTGTGCGGCCAGCTGTCTGGGTGGGACAGGGGGTCCAGGCTCAGGCTGGGTCAGAAGTGGAAATAGTGCCCAGGTCAGCCTATATGTTTGGGGTACATCCGAATGGCGTGCAGGTTGATCCTCATTTGCGGTTTCCGGGTAGCCCTGATGGCAATGTTTTACTTCTGTAGGGCAGGCAGAGTGCGGAATTGTAGTTCTGGATTGCCAAACTGGAGGGCTTGTGGGCCAGTAGTCTGAGGACGGAGTCTGAGAACCCAAGCTAGGCCTAGTTTTCTGGGTGAGGATATGGCAGGCACAATCTACAGACCTCAATAGAGATCTCGTGCATCTGAAGTCAGGGCAAGGATCAGACGATCGCTCAGGTTGGACTTTCTGCCCTGATGGCCCTTTCTTGAAGGGGGTTGGATCACGAGGACATGGGGGTTTTCGCACGATGGGAGTTGTGAGAAGCTCCAAACTGCAAAGATTATTCTGCAGAACAATTGAGACCTGTTGGTTGGCTCCAGGCCAACGATTCCGAGCAGGGTTCTAAGGATGGATGGCTGAGTAGCCCACCTCGCATTCCAATGGTCCCCAAGCAACAAGACAGGTTAGATCTGCTGGATGTGGTGGGCATCCGAGGAGGCTGAGTTGAAATGGACTCTCCTGTGGATGTGTCCTAATATGTTTTTGTGTCTATGGAGACCTTGGAATGAAGCGGTGGCCTTGGGGCCCTGAAGGGTTCTCCTAAACAGAGGCTTTGACACAGCTCCAACGTGCATGTTTCCCATGTGTAGATGAGATTTGTTCTGATGGGTGAGTCAAGAAACAGCCATATGCTGTTATTGAAATCCAGGCCTCTGAGGAGAGATGCCTGGAAACCAAAGAAATGGATCCGATTAGTGCCTAGGGTCCTGTTCGTTCCTTTTTACCTCTGGGGACATCAGTCTACTGGTCTGAGTGCAGGTAGGTGCTCAAATGGGCTCAGATTGCCCCTGTTTGTCCTGGGAAGCCTCAACTATTGGGATGGCCTCAGGGACTTTGGAGGTTTTCCTACTAGTAGGGTTGTGGCCATTGGAATGGGCACATACAATTCCCTTGGAGAGGGCAAGTACAGTCCTCAGGTTTGGCTCCAGGGCCCTGAGCCTTTAGGGTGTGTAGGCAAGAGCTGTTTGGACAGTTGTCTGAAAACACAAACTCGGCTTATGTTTTGGGTCATAGGTATGGCAGGACTGATCTACAGACCATGAGGAGAACACTTCGGGATATGAAAAAAGGGCGAGTGTGAGGCTCTTGCTCAAGATTTTGTCTCTGGATATCGTGTCACTCATGGTCGTGAAATTGCCGGGTGACTTCATGGGAAATGGACGAGTCTTACTCTCTGGGGGTTCAGTCCCGTCCAAAGAGTTTGGGGTCATTCTGGGGATGGAAGAAGTCCGTTTTTTTGTTGTTGTCGATTTGTTTCATTTTGTTTTTCAATCTCAGATGTCCCACCAAATGAGGGATTCCAGAGTAGAGCCCTGGGGTGGGGCGACTGGACAACCAGAAATCTGGTTAAAAATTGGGGACTAGGGATATGTCAAGCCCATTATGACATCTAATGGTCCAGCCACTGAGAGGACTTACTAGAGGACAGGACTCACGCTGAGGTCACAATGCGTGTTTATGCTCTCGTCGCACGCAAGAATGGGCGGGGCCTCAGGGTGAATGCTGGTTTCTCCTACACTGAACGTTGGACAACATGCCAACCACAAGGTTTCTTGCCATGGGTCAGGAAGAGTTCTGATTTCTGCATCACAGTCACCCGTGGGCAGTGATTGGAGATAAGGTCTAGGTTCTGAAGCCTGAAAACTGAGGTAGGGAAGAGATGATGACCTAAGGCCATGGCGGGTCTGATGTGCTCAGCGTGCGGTCAGCTGTCTGGGTGTTGGTCAGGAGGTCCGGGCTCAGGTTGTGTCAGACAGTGCATTAGTGCCCAGGTTAGACTATATAATTTGGGTACATTCGAGTGCCGTGTAGGTTTATCCTCATTTAAGCTCCTGGGCTGCTCATTAGGCAATATATTTTTTCTAGAGGGCAGGCAGAGTGCTTCATTGTCGGTCCGGAATTGCCAAACTTGAGGGCTTCGGGGCCAGGAGAGTGAGGACGGAAGTCTGAGAACACAAGCTAGACTTCGGATTCAGGGTGAAAGCACGGCAGGTACCCCCTGCAGATCTGAACCAATATCTCATGCATCTGAAGTCAGGGCGAGGATCCGACGTTGGCTCAGGTTGGAGTTTCTGTGCATGACGGCCCCTTCATGAAGGGAGCGGATACTCGAGGCCATGAAGGTTTTCCACGTTGGGAGATGTGGGATGTCCCCTTCAAGGATTCCTTCTGCGGGACAATTGAGACCTGTTGGACAGCTCCAGGACATCCCATATGGAATGACTCCAGAGCACCGTTCCAGGATGGATGCCTGGGAAGTCCGCCTCGCCTTCCAATTGTCTCCTAGCAACAAGACAGTTTAGATCTAATGGATCTGCGGGAGCAACCGGGGTGGCTGAGTTGAAATGCACTTTCCAGAGGATGGGTCCTAACGTGTGTTTGTGTCCATGAGGGCCTTGGAATGGGGAGGTGGCACCGGGACCCTGAAGTATTCTCCTAAGCTTTGGCATAGCTCCCATGCACAAGTTTCCTTGTGGAGACGAGATTTGTTCTGATGGGTGCCTCAGGAAATCCCCTCTGCTGGTATTGGAATCCAGGCTTTTGAGGAGACATGCCTGTAAACCAAAGCAATGGATCCGATAATGGCCTCGGGTCCTGTCTGGTTCAATCTTCTTGGTATGAGTGGAGGTAGATGAGTGGAGGAAGATGCTCAGCTGGTATCAACCGCCCTTTTTTGTCCCGGGCGACCTACACTATTGGGATGGCCTCAGGGACTTTGGAGGGTTCTCCTAATTTGTACGATGTTTGACAATGGAATGGGCAGAATTCCCATGGATTGGGTGGGGGCAGTCCTAATGTGTGGCTCCAGGGGCCCCAGCCTGGAGGGAGTGTGGCCCAGGACTTTGAGGACAGAAGACTGAAAACACAAACTCAGCTTAAGTTTGGCGACGTAGGTATGGCACGCCCGATCTACAAACCATGAGAAGAACTCTTCAGGATATGAAGAATGAGCGAGTCTGAGGAGCTTGCTCAGGCTTTTGTCTCTGGATTTTGTTTCAGCGATGGCCGTGGAATGTTGGGAAGGTCTCATGGGCCATGGACGAATCTTCCTCTCTGTGGATTTGGCCCGATCCCAATTTTTTTTCGTCAATCTGTGGGATGGGAGGACTGCTTTCAGGTTTGTTACCTCAGGTGTCCCACCAAAAGAGGAATTCCAAAGAGGAGCCCTGGGGAAGATGAAGGGACAACCCGAACTATGGTTAAAAATTGGGTCCTAGGGGCATGGCAAGCCCAATATACTGTCTCTTCATATAGGCCCTGAGAGGCCTTACCTGAGGACTGGGCTCAGGCTGAGGGTTACAATGTGTGTTTGTGACCAATGTGGCCCGCAAGCATGGGCTCGGCCTCATGGGCCACGCTTGTTTCAACTACACTGAACGTTGGACAACATGCCAACCACAAGGTTTCTTGCCATGGGGAAAGAGTTCTGATTTCTGCATCATTTTCAACCCTGGGCAATGGTTGGAGATAAGGTCTAGGTTCTGGAGCCTGAAAACCGCAGTTGGGAAGAGATGACGACCTAAGGCCATGGCGGGTCCGATGTGCTCAGTGTGCGGCCAGCTGTCTGGGTGGGACCAGGAGGTCCAGGCTCAGGCTGGGTTAGAAGGGGAAATAGTGCCCAGGTCAGCCTATATGTTTGGGGTACAGCTGAATGGCGTGCAGGTTGATCCTCATTTGCGGTTTCGGGGTAGCCCTGAGGGCAATGTTTTACTTCTGTAGGGCAGGCAGAGTGCGGCATTGTAGTTCTGGATTGCCCAACTGGAGGGCTTGTGGGCCAGTAGTCTGAGGACGGAGTCTGAGAACCCAAGCTAGGCCTAGGTTTCTGGGTGAGGATATGGCAGGCACAATCTACAGACCTCAATCGAGATCTCGTGCATCTGAAGTCAGGGCAAGGATCAGACGACCGCTCAGGTTGGACTTTCTGCCCTGATGGCCCTTTCTTGAAGGGGGTTAGATCACGAGGACATGGGGGTTTTCCCACGATGGGAGTTGTGAGAAGCTCCAAACTGCAAAGATTCTTCTGCAGGACAATTGAGACCTGTTGGTTGGCTCCAGGCCAACGATTCCGAGCAGGGTCCTAAGGATGGATGGCTGGGTAGCCCACCTCGCATTCCAATGGTCTCCAAGCAACAAGACAGGTTAGATCTGCTGGATGTGGTGGGCAACCGAGGAGGCTGAGTTGAAATGGACTCTCCTGTGGATGTGTCCTAATATGTTTTTGTGTCTATGGAGACCTTAGAATGAAGCGGTGGCCTTGGGGCCCTGAAGGGTTCTCCTAAACAGAGGCTTTGTCACAGCTCCAACGTGCATGTTTCCCATGTGTAGATGAGATTTGTTCTGATGGGTGAGTAAAGAAAGAGCCATATGCTGGTATTGAAATCCAGGCCTCTGAGGAGAGATGCCTGGAAACCAAAGCAATGGATCCGATTAGTGCCTAGGGTCCTGTTCGTTCCTTTTTACCTCTGGGGACATCAGTCTACGGGTCTGAGTGCAGGTAGGTGCTCAAATGGGCTCAGATTGCCCCTGTTAGTCCTGGGAAGCCACAACTATTGGGATGGCCTCAGGGACTTTGGAGGTTATCCTACTAGTAGGTTGTGGCCATTGGAATGGGCACATACAATTCCCTTGGAGAGGGCAAGTACAGTCCTCAGGTTTGGCTCCAGGGCCCTGAGCCTGTAGGGTGTGTAGGCCAGAGCTGTTTGGACAGTTGTGTGAAAACAGAAACTCGGCTTATGTTTTGGGACATAGGTATGGCAGGACTGATCTACAGACCATGAGGAGAACACTTCGGGATATGAAAAAAGGGCGAGTGTGAGGCTCTTGCTCAAGTTTTTGTCTCTGGATATCGTGTCACTCATGGTCGTGAAATTGCCGGGTGCCTTCATGGGAAATGGACAAGTCTTAGTCTCTGGGGGTTCGGTCCCGTCCAAAGAGTTTGGGGTCATTCTGGGGATGGAAGAAGTCCGTTTTTTTGTTGTTGTCGATTTGTTTCATTTTGTTTTTCAACCTCAGATGTCCCACCAAATGAGGGATTCCAGAGTAGAGCCCTGGGGTGGGGCGACTGGACAACCAGAAATCTGGTTAAAAATTGGGGACTAGGGACATGTCAAGCCCATTATGACATCTAATGGTCCAGCCACTGAGAGGACTTACTAGAGGACAGGACTCACGCTGAGGTCACAATGAGTGTTTATGCTCTCGTCGCACACAAGAATGGGCGGGGCCTCAGGGTGAATGCTGCTTTCTCCTACACTGAACGTTGGACAACATTCCAACCACAAGGTTTCTTGCCATGGGTTGGAAGAGTTCTGATTTCTGCATCACAGTCACCCGTGGGCAGTGATTGGAGATAAGGTCTAGGTTCTGAAGCCTGAAAACTGAGGTAGGGAAGAGATGATGACCTAAGGCCATGGCGGGTCTGATGTGCTCAGCGTGCGGTCAGCTGTCTGGGTGTTGGTCAGGAGGTCCGGGCTCAGGTTGTGTCAGACAGTGCATTAGTGCCCAGGTTAGACTATATAATTTGGGTACATTCGAGTGCCGTGTAGGTTTATCCTCATTTAAGCTGCCTGGGCTGCTCATTAGGCAATATATTTTTTCTAGAGAACAGGCAGAGTGCTTCATTGTCTGTCCTGAATTGCCAAACTTGAGGGCTTCGGGGCCAGGAGAGTGAGGACGGAAGTCTGAGAACACAAGCTAGACTTCGGATTCAGGGTGAGGGCACGGCAGGTACCGCCTGCAGATCTGAACCAATATCTCATGCATCTGAAGTCAGGGCGAGGATCCGACGTTGGCTCAGGTTGGAGTTTCTGTGCATGACGGCCCCTTCATGAAGGGAGCGGAATCTCGAGGCCATGGAGGTTTTCCACGTTGGGAGATGTGGGATGCCCCCTTCAAGGATTCCTTCTGCGGGACAATTGAGACCTGTTGGACAGCTCCAGGACATCCCATATGGAATGACTCCAGAGCACCGTTCGAGGATGGATGCCTGGGAAGTCCGCCTCGCCTTCCAATTGTCTCCTAGCAACAAGACAGTTTAGATCTAATGGATCTGCGGGAGCAACCGGGGTGGCTGAGTTGAAATGCACTTTCCAGAGGATGGGTCCTAACGTGTGTTTGTGTCCATGAGGGCCTTGGAATGGGGAGGTGGCACCGGGACCCTGAAGTATTCTCCTAAGCTTTGGCATAGCTCCCATGCACAAGTTTCCTTGTGGAGATGAGATTTGTTCTGATGGGTGCCTCAGGAAATCCCCTCTGCTGGTATTGGAATCCAGGCTTTTGAGGAGACATGCCTGTAAACCAAAGCAATGGATCCGATAATGGCCTCGGGTCCTGTCTGGTTCAATCTTCTTGGTATGAGTGGAGGTAGATGAGTGGGGGTAGATGCTCAGCCGGTATCAACCGCCCTTTTTTGTCCCGGGCGACCTACACTATTGGGATGGCCTCAGGGACTTTGGAGGGTTCTCCTAATTTGTACGATTTTTGACAATGGAATGGGCAGAATTCCCATGATTGGGTGGGGGCAGTCCTAATGTGTGGCTCCAGGGGCCCCAGCCTGGAGGGAGTGTGGCCCAGGACTTTCAGGACAGAAGACTGAAAACACAAACTCAGCTTAAGTTTGGGGACGTAGGTATGGCACGCCCGATCTACAAACCATGAGAAGAACTCTTCAGGATATGAAGAATGAGCGAGTCTGAGGCTCTTGCTCAGGCTTTTGTCTCTGAATTTGTTCAGCGATGGCCGTGGAATGTTGGGGAGGTCTCATGGGCCAGGGACGAATCTTCCTCTCTGTGGGTTTGGCCGGATCGCAATTGTTTTTCGTCAATCTGTGGGATGGGAGGACTCCTTTCAGGTTTGTTACCTCAGGTGTCCCACCAAAAGAGGAATTCCAAAGCAGAGCCCTGGGGAAGAGTGAAGGGACAACCCGAACTATGGTTAAAAATTGCGGCCTAGGGGCATGGCAAGCCCAATATGCTGTCTCTTCATATAGGCCCTGAGAGGCCTTACCTGAGGACTGGGCTCAGGCTGAGGGTCACAATGTGTGTTTGTGATCAATGTGGCCCGCAAGCATGGGCTGGGCCTCATGGGCCACGCTTGTTTCAACTACAGTGAAAGTTGGACAACATGACAAGCACAAGGTTTCTTGCCATGGAGCAAGAGTTCTGATTTCTGCATCATTTTCAACCCTGGGCAGTGGTTGGAGATAAGGTCTAGGTTCTGGAGCCTGAAAACCGCATTTGGGAAGAGATGACGACCTAAGGCCATGGCGGGTCCGATGTGCTCAGTGTGCGGCCAGCTGTCTGGGTGGGACAGGGGGTCCAGGCTCAGGCTGGGTCAGAAGGGGAAATAGTGCCCAGGTCAGCCTATATGTTTGGGGTACATCCGAATGGCGTGCAGGTTGATCCTCATTTGCGGTTTCGGGGTAGCCCTGATGGCAATGTTTTACTTCTGTAGGGCAGGCAGAGTGCGGCATTGTAGTTCTGGATTGCCAAACTGGAGGGCTTGTGGGCCAGTAGTCTGAGGACAGAATCTGAGAACCCAAGCTAGGCCTAGGTTTCTGGGTGAGGATATGGCAGCCACAATCTACAGACCTCAATCGAGATCTCGTGCATCTGAAGTCAGAGCAAGGATCAGACGATCGCTCAGGTTGGACTTTCTGCCCTGATGGCCCTTTCTTGAAGGGGGTTGGATCACGAGGACATGGGGGTTTTCCCACGATGGGAGTTGTGAGAAGCTCCAAACTGCAAAGATTCTTCTGCAGGACAATTGAGACCTGTTGGTTGGCTCCAGGCCAACGATTCTGAGCAGGGTTCTAAGGATGGATGGCTGAGTAGCCCACCTCGCATTCCAATGGTCTCCAAGCAACAAGACAGGTTAGATCTGCTGGATGTGGTGGGCAACCGAGGAGGCTGAGTGAAATGGACTCTCCTGTGGATGTTTCGTAATATGTTTTTGTGTCTATGGAGACCTTGGAATGAAGCGGTGGCCTTGGGGCCCTAAAGGGTTCTCCTAAACAGAGGCTTTGACACAGCTCCAACGTGCATGTTTCCCATGTGTAGATGAGATTTGTTCTGATGGGTGAGTCAAGAAACAGCCATATGCTGGTATTGAAATCCAGGCCTCTGAGGAGAGATGCCTGGAAACCAAAGCAATGGATCCGATTAGTGCCTAGGGTCCTGTTCGTTCCTTTTTACCTCTGGGGACATCAGTCTACGGGTCTGAGTGCAGGTAGGTGCTCAGATGGGCTCAGATTGCCCCAGTTTGTCCTGGGAAGCCACAACTATTGGGATGGCCTCAGGGACTTTGGAGGTTATCCTATTAGTAGGGTTGTGGCCATTGGAATGGGCACATACAATTCCCTTGTGAGGGCAAGTACAGTCCTCAGATTTGGCTCCAGGGCCCTGAGCCTGTAGGGTGTGTAGGCCAGAGCTGTTTGGACAGTTGTCTGAAAACACAAACTGGGCTTATGTTTTGGGTCATAGGTATGGCAGGACTGATCTACAGACCATGAGGAGAACACTTCGGGATATGAAAAAAGGGCGAGTGTGAGGCTCTTGCTCAAGTTTTTGTCTCTGGATATCGTGTCACTCATGGTCGTGAAATTGCCGGGTGCCTTCATGGGAAATGGACGAGTCTTACTCTCTGGGGGTTCGGTCCCGTCCAAAGAGTTTGGGGTCATTCTGGGGATGGAAGAAGTCCGTTTTTTTGTTGTTGTCGATTTGTTTCATTTTGTTTTTCAACCTCAGATGTCCCACCAAATGAGGGATTCCAGAGTAGAGCCCTGGGGTGGGGCGACTGGACAACCAGAAATCTGGTTAAAAATTGGGGAGTAGGGACATGTCAAGCCCATTATGACATCCAATGGTCCAGCCACTGAGAGGACTTACTAGAGGACAGGACTCACGCTGAGGTCACAATGCGTGTATATGCTCTCGTCGCACTCAAAATGGGCGGGGCCTCAGGGTGAATGCTGGTTTCTTATACACTGAACGTTGGACAACATGCCAACCACAAGGTTTCTTGCCATGGGTCAGGAAGAGTTCTGATTTCTGCATCACAGTCACCCGTGGGCAGTGATTGGAGATAAGGTCTAGGTTCTGAAGCCTGAAAACTGAGGTAGGGAAGAGATGATGACCTAAGGCCATGGCGGGTCTGATGTGCTCAGCGTGCGGTCAGCTGTCTGGGTGTTGGTCAGCAGGTCCGGGCTCAGGTTGTGTCAGACAGTGCATTAGTGCCCAGGTTAGACTATATAATTCGGGTACATTCGAGTGCCGTGTAGGTTTATCCTCATTTAAGCTGCCTGGGCTGCTCATTAGGCAATATATTTTTTCTAGGGGACAGGCAGAGTGCTTCATTGTCGGTCCGGAATTGCCAAACGTGAGGGCTTCGGGGCCAGGAGAGTGAGGACGGAAGTCTGAGAACACAAGCTAGACTTCGGATTCAGGGTGAGGGCACGGCAGGTACCCCCTGCAGATCTGAACCAATATCTCATGCATCTGAAGTCAGGGCGAGGATCCGACGTTGGCTCAGGTTGGAGTTTCTGTGCATGACGGCCCCTTCATGAAGGGAGCGGAATCTCGAGGCCATGGAGGTTTTTCCACTTTGGGAGATGTGGGATGCCCCCTTCAAGGATTCCTTCTGCGGGACAATTGAGACCTGTTGGACTGCTCCAGGACATCCCATATGGAATGACTCCAGAGCACCGTTCCAGGATGGATGCCTGGGATGTCCGCCTCGCCTTCCAATTGTCTCCTAGCAACAATACAGTTTAGATGTAATGGATCTGCGGGAGCAACCGGGGAGGCTGAGTTGAAATGCACTTTCCAGAGGATGGGTCCTAACTTGTGTTTGTGTCCATGAGGGCCTTGGAATGGGGAGGTGGCATCGGGACCCTGAAGTATTCTCCTACGCTTTGGCTTAGATCCCATACACAAGTTTCCTTGTGGAGACGAGATTTGTTCTGATGGTTGCCTCAGGAAATCCCCTCTGCTAGTATTGGAATCCAGGCTTTTGAGGAGACATGCCTGTAAACCAAAGCAATGGATCCGATAATGGCCTCGGGTCCTTCTGGTTCAATCTTCTTGGTATGAGTGGAGGTAGATGAGTGGAGGTAGATGCTCAGCCGGTATCAACCGCCCATTTTTTGTCCCGGGCGACCTACACTATTGGGATAGCCTCAGGGACTTTGGAGGGTTCTCCTAATTTGTACGATTTTTGACAATGGAATTGGCAGAATTCCCATGGATTGGGTGGGGGCAGTCCTAATGTGTGGCTCCAGGGGCCCCAGCCTGGAGGGAGTGTGGCCCAGGACTTTCAGGACAGAAGACTGAAAACACAAACTCAGCTTAAGTTTGGGGACGTAGGTATGGCACGCCCGATCTACAAACCCTGAGAAGAACTCTCCAGGATATGAAGAATGAGCGAGTCTGAGGAGCTTGTTCAGGCTTTTGTCTCTGGATTTTGTTTCAGCGATGGCCGTGGAATGTTGGGGAGGTCTCATGGGCCATGGACGAATCTTCCTCTCTGTGGATTTGGCCCGATCCCAATTGTTTTTCGTCAATCTGTGAGATGGGAGGACTGCTTTCAGGTTTGTTACCCCAGGTGTCCCACCAAAAGAGGAATTCCAAAGCAGAGCCCTGGGGAAGAGTGAAGGGACAACCCGAACTATGGTTAAAAATTGGGGCCTAGGGGCATGGCAAGCCCAATATGCTGTCTCTTCATATAGGCCCTGAGAGGCCTTACCTGAGGACTGGGCTCAGGCTGAGGGTCACAATGTGTGTTTGTGACCAATGTGGCCCGCAGCATGGGCTGGGCCTCATGGGCCACGCTTGTTTCAACTACACTGAACGTTGGACAACATGCCAATCACAAGGTTTCTTGCCATGGGGAAAGAGTTCTGATTTCTGCATCATTTTCAACCCTGGGCAGTGGTTGGAGATAAGGTCTAGGTTCTGGAGCCTGAAAACCGCAGTTGGGAAGAGATGACGACCTAAGGCCATGGCGGGTCCGATGTGCTCAGTGTGCGGCCAGCAGTCTGGGTGGGACCAGGAGGTCCAGGCTCAGGCTGGGTCAGAAGGGGAAATAGTGCCCAGATCAGCCTATATGTTTGGGGTACAGCCGAATGGCGTGCAGGTTGATCCTCATTTGGGGATTCGGGGTAGCCCTGAAGGCAATATTTTACTTCTGTAGGGCAGGCAGAGTGCGGCATTGTAGTTCTGGATTGCCTAACTAGAGGGCTTGGGGGCCAGTAGTGTGAGGACGGAGTCTGAGAACCCAAGCTAGGCCTAGGTTTCTGGGTGAGGATATGGCAGGCACAATCTACAGACCTCAATAGAGATCTCGTGCATCTGAAGTCAGGGCAAGGATCAGACGATCGCTCAGGTTGGACTTTCTGCCCTGATGGCCCTTTCTTGAAGGGGGTTGGATCACGAGGACATGGGGGTTTACGCACGATGGGAGTTGTGAGAAGCTCCAAACTGCAAAGATTATTCTGCAGGAAAATTGAGACCTGTTGGTTGGCTCCAGGCCAACGATTCCGAGCAGGGTTCTAAGGATGGATGGCTGGTAGCCCACCTTGCATTCCAATGGTCTCCAAGCAACAAGACAGGTTAGATCTGCTGGATGTGGGGGGCAACCGAGGAGGCTGAATTGAAATGGACTCTCCTGTGGATGTGTCCTAATATGTTTTTGTGTCTATGGAGACCTTGGAATGAAGCGGTGGCCCTGGGGCCCTGAAGGGTTCTCCTAAACAGAGGCTTTGACACAGCTCCAACGTGCATGTTTCCCATGTGTAGAAGAGATTTGTTCTGATGGGTGAGTCAAGAAACAGCCATATGCTGGTATTGAAATCCAGGCCTCTGAGGAGAGATGCCTGGAAACCAAAGCAATGGATCCGATTAGTGCCTAGGGGCCTGTTCGTTCCTTTTTACCTCTGGGGACATCAGTCTACGGGTCTGAGTGCAGGTAGGTGCTCAGATGGGCTCAGATTGCCCCTGTTTGTCCTGGGAAGCCACAACTATTGGGATGGCCTCAGGGACTTTGGAGGTTATCCTACTAGTAGGGTTGTGGCCATTGGAATGGGCACATACAATTCCCTTGGAGAGGGCAAGAACAGTCCTCAGGTTTGGCTCCAGGGCCCTGAGCCTGTAGGGTGTGTAGGCCAGAGCTGTTTGGACAGTTGTCTGAAAACACAAACTCGGCTTATGTTTTGGGTCATAGGTATGGCAGGACTGATCTACAGACCATGAGGAGAACACTTCGGGATATGAAAAAAGGGCGAGTGTGAGGCTCTTGCTCATGTTTTTGTCTCTGGATATCGTGTCACTCATGGTCATGAAATTGCCGGGTGACTTCATGGGAAATGGGCGAGTCTTACTCTCTGGGCGTTCGGTCCCGTCCAAAGAGTTTGCGGTCATTCTGGGGATGGAAGAAGTCCGTTTTTTTGTTGTTGTCGATTTGTTTCATTTTGTTTTTCAACCTCAGATGTACCAACAAATGAGGGATTCCAGAGTAGAGCCCTGGGGTGGGGCGACTGGACAACCAGAAGTCTGGTTAAAACTTGGGGACTAGGGACATGTCAAGCCCATTAACATCTAATGGTCCAGCCACTGAGAGGACTTACTAGAGGACAGGACTCACGCTGAGGTCACAATGCTTGTTTATGCTCTCGTCGCACGCAAGAATAGGCGGGGCCTCAGGGTGAATGGTGGTTTCTCCTACACTGAACGTTGGACAACATGCCAACCACAAGGTTTCTTGCCATGGGTCAGGAAGAGTTCTGATTTCTGCATCACAGTCACCCGTGGGCAGTGATTGGAGATAACGTCTAGGTTCTGAAGCCTGAAAACTGAGGTAGGGAAGAGATGATGACCTAAGGCCATGGCGGGTCTGATGTGCTCAGCGTGCGGTCAGCTGTCTGGGTGTTGGTCAGCAGGTCCGGGCTCAGGTTGTGTCAGACAGTGCATTAGTGCCCAGGTTAGACTATATAATTTGTGTACATTCGAGTGCCGTGTAGGTTTATCCTCATTTAAGCTGCCTGGGCTGCTCATTAGGCAATATATTTTTTCTAGAGGACATGGCAGAGTGCTTCATTGTCGGTCCGGAATTGCCAAACTTGAGGGCTTCGGGGCCAGGAGAGTAAGGACGGAAGTCTGAGAACACAAGCTAGTCTTCGGATTCAAGGTGAGGGCATGGCAGGTACCCCCTGCAGATCTGAACCAATATCTCATGCATCTGAAGTCAGGGCGAGGATCCGACGTTGGGTCAGGTTGGAGTTTCTGTGCATGACGGCCCCTTCATGAAGGGAGCGGAATCTCGAGGCCATGGAGGTTTTCCACGTTGGGAGATGTGGGATGCCCCCTTCAAGGATTCCTTCTGCGGGACAATTGAGACCTGTTGGAGTCATCCCATATGGAATGACTCCAGAGCACCGTTCGAGGATGGATGCCTGGGAAGTCCGCCTCGCCTTCCAATTGTCTCCTAGCAACAAGACAGTTTAGATCTAATGGATCTGCGGGAGCAACCGGGGTGGCTGAGTTGAAATGCACTTTCCAGAGGATGGGTCCTAACGTGTGTTTGTGTCCATGAGGGCCTTTAGCTCCCATGCACAAGTTTCCTTGTGGAGACGAGATTTGTTCTGATGGGTGCCTCAGGAAATCCCCTCTGCTGGTATTGGAATCCAGGCTTTTGAGGAGACATGCCTGTAAACCACAGCAATGGATCCGATCATGGCGTCGGATCCTGTCTACTTCAATCTTCTTGGTATGAGTGGAGGTAGATGAGTGGAGGTAGATGCTCAGCCGGTATCAACCGCCCTTTTTTGTCCCGGGCGAAATACTCTATTGGGATGGCCTCAGGGACTTTGGAGGGTTCTCCTAATTTGTACGATTTTTGACAATGGAATGGGCAGAATTCCCATGGATTGGGTGGGGGCAGTCCCTATGTGTGGCTCCAGGGGCCCCAGCCTGGAGGGAGTGTGGCCCAGGACTTTGAGGACAGAAGACTGAAAACACAAACTCAGCTTAAGTTTGGGGACGTAGGTATGGCACGCCCGATCTACAAACCCTGAGAAGAACTCTTCAGGATATGAAGAATGAGCGAGTCTGAGGCGCTTGCTCAGGCTTTTGTCTCTGACTTTTGTTTCAGCGATGGCCGTGGAATGTTGTGGAGGTCTCATGGGCCAATGACGAATCTTCCTCTCTGTGGATTTGGCCCGATCCCAATTGTTTTTCGTTAATCTGTGGGATGGGAGGACTCATTTCAGGTTTGTTACCTCAGGTGTCCCACCAAAAGAGGAATTCCAAAGCAGAGCCCTGGGGAAGAGTGAAGGGACAACCCGAACTATGGTTAAAAATTGGGGCCTAGGGGCATGGCAAGCCCAATATGCTGTCTCTTCATATAGGCCCTGAGAGGCCTTACCTGAGGACTGGGCTCAGGCTGAGGGTCACAATGTGTGTTTGTGACCAATGTGGCCCGCAAGCATGGGCTGGGCCTCATGGGCCACGCTTGTTTCAACTACACTGAACGTGGACAACATGCCAACCACAAGGTTTCTTGCCATGGGGAAAGAGTTCTGATTTCTGCATCATTTTCAACCCTGGGCAATGGTTGGAGATAAGGTCTAGGTTCTGGAGCCTGAAAACCGCAGTTGGGAAGAGATGACGACCTAAGGACATGGCGGGTCCGATGTGCTCAGTGTGCGGCCAGCTGTCTGGGTGGGACCAGGAGGTCCAGGCTCAGGCTGGGTCAGAAGGGGAAATAGTGCCCAGGTCAGCCTATATGTTTGGGGTACAGCCGAATGGCGTGCAGGTTGATCCTCATTTGCGGTTTCTGGGTAGCCCTGAGGGCAATGTTTGACTTCTGTAGGGCAGGCAGAGTGCGGCATTGTAGTTCTGGATTGCCCAACTGGAGGGCTTGTGGGCCAGTAGTCTGAGGACGGAGTCTGAGAACCCAAGCTAGGCCTAGGTTTCTGGGTGAGGATATGGCAGGCACAATCTACAGACCTCAATCGAGATCTCGTGCATCTGAAGTCAGGGCAAGGATCAGACGATCGCTCAGTTTGGACTTTCTGCCCTGTTGGCCCTTTCTTGAAGGGGGTTGGATCACGAGGACATGGGGGTTTTCCCACGATGAGAGTTGTGAGAAGCTCCAAACTGCAAAGATTCTTCTGCAGGACAATTGAGACCTGTTGGTTGGCTCCAGGCCAACGATTCCGAGCAGGCTTCTAAGGATGGATGGCTGGGTAGCCCACCTCGCATTCCAATTGTCTCCAAGCAACAAGACAGGTTAGATCTGCTGGATGTGGGGGGCAACCGAGGAGGCTGAGTTGAAATGGACTCTCCTGGGGATGTGTCCTAATATGTTTTTGTGTCTATGGAGACCTTGGAATGAAGCGGTGGCCCTGGGGCCCTGAAGGGTTCTCCTAAACAGAGGCTTTGACACAGCTCCAACGTGCATGTTTCCCATGTGTAGATGAGATTTGTTCTGATGGGTGAGTCAAGAAACAGCCATATGCTGGTATTGAAATCCAGGCCTCTGAGGAGAGATGCCTGGAAACCAAAGCATTGGATCCGATTAGTGCCTAGGGGCCTGTTCGTTCCTTTTTACCTCTGGGGACATCAGTCTACGGGTCTGAGTGCAGGTAGGTGCTCAGATGGGCTCAGATTGGCCCTGTTTGTCCTGGGAAGCCACAACTATTGGGATGGCCTCAGGGACTTTGGAGGTTATCCTACTAGTAGGGTTGTGGCCATTGGAATGGGCACATACAATTCCCTTGGAGAGGGCAAGTACAGTCCTCAGGTTTGGCTCCAGGGCCCTGAGCCTGTAGGGTGTGTAGGCCAGAGCTGTTTGGACAGTTGTCTGAAAACACAAACTCGGCTTATGTTTTGGGTCATAGGTATGGCAGGACTGATCTACAGACCATGAGGAGAACACTTCGGGATATGAAAAAAGGGCGAGTGTGAGGCTCTTGCTCAAGTTTTTGTCTCTGGATATCGTGTCACTCATGGTCGTGAAATTGCCGGGTGACTTCATGGGAAATGGACGAGTCTTACTCTCTGGGGGTTCGGTCCCGTCCAAAGAGTTTGGGGTCATTCTGGGGATGGAAGAAGTCCGTTTTTTTGTTGTTGTCGATTTGTTTCATTTTGTTTTTCAACCTCAGATGTCCCACCAAATGAGGAATTCCAGAGTAGAGCCCTGGGGTGGGGCGACTGGACAACCAGAAATCTGGTTAAAAATTGGGGACTAGGGACATGTCAAGCCCATTATGACATCTAATGGTCCAGCCACTGAGAGGACTTACTAGAGGACAGGACTCACGCTGAGGTCACAATGCGTGTTTATGCTCTCGTCGCACTCAAGAATGGGCGTGTCCTCAGGTTGTATGCTGGTTTCTCCTACACTGAACGTTGGACAACATGCCAACCACAAGGTTTCTTGCCATGGGTCAGGAAGAGTTCTGATTTCTGCATCACAGTCACCCGTGGGCAGTGATTGGAGATAAGGTCTAGGTTCTGAAGCCTGAGAACTGAGGTAGGGAAGAGATGATGACCTAAGGCCATGGCGGGTCTGATGTGCTCAGCGTGTGGTCAGCTGTCTGGGTGTTGGTCAGCAGGTCCGGGCTCAGGTTGTGTCAGACACTGCATTAGTGCCCAGGTTAGACTATATAATTTGGGTACTGTCGAGTGCCGTGTAGGTTTATCCTCATTTAAGCTGCCTGGGCTGCACATTAGGCAATATATTTTTTCTAGAGGACATGGCAGATTGCTTCATTGTCGGTCCGGAATTGCCAAACGTGAGGGCTTCGGGGCCAGGAGAGTGAGGACGGAAGTCTGAGAACACAAGCCTGACTTCGGATTCAGGGTGAGGGCACGGCAGGTACCCCCTGCAGATCTGAACCAACATCTTATGCATCTGAAGTCAGGGCGAGGATCCGACGTTGGCTCAGGTTGGAGTTTCTGTACATGACGGCCCCTTCATGAAGGGAGCGGAATCTCGAGGCCATGGAGGTTTTCCACGTTGGGAGATGTGGGATGCCCCCTTCAAGGATTCCTTCTGCGGGACAATTGAGACCTGTTGGACAGCTCCAGGACATCCCATATGGAATGACTCCAGAGCACCGTTCCAGGATAGATGCCTGGGAAGTCCGCCTCGCCTTCCAATTGTCTCCCAGCAACAAGACAGTTTAGATCTAATGGATCTGCGGGAGCAACCGGGGTGGCTGAGTTGAAATGCACTTTCCAGAGGATGGGTCCTAACGTGTGTTTGTGTCCATGAGGGCCTTGGAATGGGGAGGTGGCACCGGGACCCTGAAGTATTCTCCTAAGCTTTGGCATAGCTCCCATGCACAAGTTTCCTTGTGGAGACGAGATTTGTTCTGATGGGTGCCTCAGGAAATCCGCTCTGCTCGTATTGGAATGCACTCTTTTGAGGAGACATGCCTGTAAACCAAAGCAATGGATCCGATAATGGCCTCGGGTCCTGTCTGGTTCAATCTTCTTGGTATGAGTGGAGGTAGATGAGTGGAGGTAGATGCTCAGCCGGTATCAACCGCCCATTTTTTGTCCCGGGCGACCTACACTATTGGGATGGCCTCAGGGACTTTGAGGGTTCTCCTAATTTGTACGATTTTTGACAATGGAATGGGCAGAATTCCCATGGATTGGGTGGGGGCAGTCCTAATGTGTGGCTCCAGGGGCCCCAGCCTGGAGGGAGTGTGGCCCAGGACTTTGAGGACAGAAGACTGAAAACACAAACTCAGCTTAAGTTTGGGGACGTAGGTATGGCACGCCCGATCTACAAACCATGAGAAGAACTCTTCAGGATATGAAGAATGAGCGAGTCATAGGCGCTTGCTCAGGCTTTTGTCTCTGGATTTTGTTTCAGCGATGGCCGTGGAATGTTGGGGAGGTCTCATGGGCCATGGACGAATCTTCCTCTCTGTGGATTTGGCCCGATCCCAATTGTTTTTCGTCAATCTGTGGGATGGCAGGACTCCTTTCAGGTTTGTTACCTCAGGTGTCCCACCAAAAGAGGAATTCCAAAGGAGAGCCCTGGGGAAGAGTGAAGGGACAACCCGAACTTTGCTTAAAAATTGGGCCTAGGGGCATGGCAAGCCCAATATGCTGTCTCTTCATATAGGCCCTGAGAGGCCTTACCTGAGGACTGGGCTCAGGCTGAGGGTCACAATGTGTGTTTGTGACCAATGTGGCCCGCAAGCATGGGCTGGGCCTCATGGGCCACGCTTGTTTCAACTACACTGAACGTTGGACAACATGCCAACCACAAGGTTTCTTGCCATGGGGAAAGAGTTCTGATTTCAGCATCATTTTCAAACCTGGGCAGTGGTTGGAGATAAGGTCTAGGTTCTGGAGCCTGAAATCCGCAGTTGGGAAGAGATGACGACCTAAGGCCATGGCGGGTCCGATGTGCTCAGTGTGCGGCCAGCTGTCTGGGTGGGACCAGGAGGTCCAGGCTCAGGCTGGGTCAGAAGGGGAAATAGTGCCCAGGTCAGCCTATATGTTTGGGGTACAGCCGAATGGCGTGCAGGTTGATCCTCATTTGGGGATTCGGGGTAGCCCTGAGGGCAATATTTTACTTCTGTAGGGCAGGCAGATTGCGGCATTGTAGTTCTGGATTGCCAAACTGGAGGGCCTGTGGGCCAGTAGTCTGAGGACGGAGTCTGAGAACCCAAGCTAAGCCTAGGTTTCTGGGTGAGGATATGGCATGCACAATCTACAGACCTCAATAGAGATCTCGTGCATCTGAAGTCAGGGCAAGGATCAGACGATCGCTCAGGTTGGACTTTCTGCCCTGATGGCCCTTTCTTGAAGGGGGTTGGATCACGAGGACATGGGGGTTTTCCCACGATGGGAGTTGTGAGAAGCTCCAAACTGCAAAGATTCTTCTGCAGGACAATTGAGACCTGTTGGTTGGCTCCAGGCCAACGATTCCGAGCAGGGTTCTAAGGATGGATGGCTGGGTAGCCCACCTCGCATTCCAATTGTATCCAAGCAACAAGACAAGTTAGATATGCTGGATGTGGGGGGCAACCGAGGAGGCTGAGTTGAAATGGACTCTCCTGGGGATGTGTCCTAATATGTTTTGTGTCTATGGAGACCTTGGAATGAAGCGGTGGCCCTGGGGCCCTGAAGGGTTCTCCTAAACAGAGGCTTTGACACAGCTCCAACGTGCATGTTTCCCATGTGTAGATGAGATTGGTTCTGATGGGTGAGTCAAGAAACAGCCATATGCTGGTATTGAAATTCATCTGAGGAGAGATGCCTGGAAACCAAAGCAATGGATCCGATTAGTGCCTAGGGGCCTGTTCGTTCCTTTTTACCTCTGGGGACATCAGTCTACGGGTCTGAGTGCAGGTAGGTGCTCAGATGGGCTCAGATTGCCCCTGTTTGTCCTGGGAAGCCACAACTATTGGGATGGCCTCAGGGACTTTGGAGGTTATCCTACTAGTAGGGTTGTGGCCATTGGAATGGGCACATACAATTCCCTTGGAGAGGGCAAGTACAGTCCTCAGGTTTGGCTCCAGGGCCCTGAGCCTGTAGGGTGTGTAGGCCAGAGCTGTTTGGACAGTTGTCTGAAAACACAAACTCGGCTTATGTTTTGGGTCATAGGTATGGCAGGACTGATCTACAGACCATGAGGAGAACACTTCGGGATATGAAAAAAGGGCGAGTGTGAGGCTCTTGTTCAAGTTTTTGTCTCTTGATATCGTGTCACTCATGGTCGTGAAATTGCCGGGTAACATCATGGGAAATGGACGAGTCTTACTCTCTGGGGGTTCGGTCCCGTCCAAAGAGTTTGGGGTCATTCTGGGGATGGAAGAAGTCCGTTTTTTTGTTGTTGTTGTCGATTTGTTTCATTTTGTTTTTCAACCTCAGATGTCCCACCAAATGAGGGATTCCAGAGTAGAGCCCTGGGGTGGGGCGACTGGACAACCAGAAATCTGGTTAAAAATTGGGGAGTAGGGACATGTCAAGCCCATTATGACATCTAATGGTCCAGCCACTGAGAGGACTTACTAGAGGACAGGACACACGCTGAGGTCACAATGCGTGTTTATGCTCTCGTCGCACTCAAAAATGGGCGGGGCCTCAGGGTGAATGCTGTTTTCTCCTACACTGAACGTTGGACAACATGCCAACCACAAGGTTTCTTGCCATGGGTCAGGAAGAGTTCTGATTTCTGCATCACAGTCACCCGTGGGCAGTGATTGGAGATAAGGTCTTGGTTCTGAAGCCTGAAAACTGAGGTAGGGAAGAGATGATGACCTAAGGCCATGGCGGGTCTGATGTGCTCAGCGTGCGGTCAGCTGTCTGGGTGTTGGTCAGCAGGTCCGGGCTCAGGTTGTGTCAGACAGTGCATTAGTGCCCAGGTTAGACTATATAATTTGGGTACATTCGAGTGCCGTGTAGGTTGATCCTCATTTAAGCTGCATGGGCTGCTCATTAGGCAATATATTTTTTCTAGAGGGCAGGCAGAGTGCTTCATTGTCGGTCCGGAATTGCCAAACTTGAGGGCTTTGGGGCCAGGAGAGTGAAGACGGAAGTCTGAGAACACAAGCTAGACTTTGGATTCAGGGTGAGGGCACGGCAGGTACCCCCTGCAGATCTGAAACAATATCTCATGCATCTGAAGTCAGGGCGAGGATCCGACGTTGGCTCAGGTTGGAGTTTCTGTACATGACGGCCCCTTCATGAAGGGAGCGGAATCTCGAGGCCATGGAGGTTTTCCACGTTGGGAGATGTGGGATGCCCCCTTCAAGGATTCCTTCTGTGGGACAATTGAGACCTGTTGGACAGCTCCAGGACATCCCATATGGAATGACTCCAGAGCACCGTTCCAGGATGGATGCCTGGGAAGTCCGCCTCGCCTTCCAATTGTCTCCTAGCAATAAGACAGTTTAGATCTAATGGATCTGCGGGAGCAACCGGGGTGGCTGAGTTGAAATGCACTTTCCAGAGGATGGGTCCTAACGTGTATTTGTGTCCATGAGGGCCTTGGAATGGGGAGGTGGCACCGGGACCCTGAAGTATTCTCCTAAGCTTTGGCTTAGCTACCATGCACAAGTTTCCTTGTGGAGACGAGATTTGTTCTGATGAGTGCCTCAGGAAATCCCCTCTGCTGGTATTGGAATCCAGGCTTTTGAGGAGACATGCCTGTAAACCAAAGCAATGGATTCGATAATGGGCTCGGGTCCTGTCTGGTTCAATCTCCTTGGTATGAGTGGAGGTAGATGAGTGGAGGTAGATGCTCAGCCGGTATCAACCGCCCATTTTTTGTCCCGGGCGACCTACACTTTTGGGATGGCCTCAGGGACTTTGTAGGGTTCTCCTAATTTGTACGATTTTTAAAAATGGAATGGGCAGAATTCCCATGGATTGGGTGGGGGCAGTCCTAATGTGTGGCTCCAGGGGCCCCAGCCTGGAGGGAGTGTGGCCCAGGACTTTGAGGACAGAAGACTGAAAACACAAACTCAGCTTTAGTTTGGGGACGTAGGTATGGCACGCCCGATCTACAAACCATGAGAAGAACTCTTCAGGATATGAAGAATGAGCGAGTCTAGGCGCTTGCTCAGGCTTTTTTCTCTGGATTTTGTCTCTGCGATGGCCTTGGAATGTTGGGGAGGTCTCATGGGCCATGGACGAATCCTCCTCTCTGTGGATTTGGCCCGATCCCAATAGTTTTTCGTCTATCTGTGGGATGGGAGGACTCCTTTCAGGTTTGTTACCTCATGTGTCCCACCAAAATATGAATTCCAAAGCAGAGCCCTGGGGAAGAGTGAAGGGACACCCCGAACTACGGTTAAAAATTGGGGCCTAGGGGCATGGCAAGCCCAATATGCTGTCTCTTCATATAAGCCCTGAGAGGCCTTACCTGAGGACTGGGCTCAGGCTGAGGGTCACAATGTGTGTTTGTGACCAATGTGGCCCGCAAGCATGGGCTGGGCATCATGGGCCACGCTTGTTTCAACTACACTGAACATTGGACAACATGCCAACCACAAGGTTTCTTGCCATGGGGAAAGAGTTCTGATTTCAGCATCATTTTCAAACCTGGGCAGTGGTTGAAGATAAGGTCTAGGTTCTGGAGCCTGAAATCCGCAGTTGGGAAGAGATGTCGACCTAAGGCCATGGCGGGTCCGATGTGCTCAGTGTGCGGCCAGCTGTCTGGGTGGGACCAGGAGGTCCAGGCTCAGGCTGGGTCAGAAGGGGAAATAGTGCCCAGGTCAGCCTATATGTTTGGGGTACAGCCGAATGGCGTGCAGGTTGATCCTCATTTGGGGATTCGGGGTAGCCATGAGGGCAATATTTTACTTCTGTAGGGCAGGCAGATTGCGGCATTGTAGTTCTGGATTGCCAAACTGGAGGGCCTGTGGGCCAGTAGTCTGAGGACGGAGTCTGAGAACCCAAGCTAAGCCTAGGTTTCTGGGTGAGGATATGGCAGGCACAATCTACAGACCTCAATAGAGATCTCGTGCATCTGAAGTCAGGGCAAGGATCAGACGATCGCTCAGGTTGGACTTTCTGCCCTGATGGCCCTTTCTTGAAGGGGGTTGGATCACGAGGACATGGGGGTTTTCCCACGATGGGAGTTGTGAGAAGCTCCAAACTGCAAAGATTCTTCTGCAGGACAATTGAGACCTGTTGGTTGGCTCCAGGCCAACGATTCCGAGCAGGGTTCTAAGGATGGATGGCTGGGTAGCCCACCTCGCATTCCAATTGTATCCAAGCAACAAGACAAGTTAGATATGCTGGATGTGGGGGGCAACCGAGGAGGCTGAGTTGAAATGGACTCTCCTGGGGATGTGTCCTAATATGTTTTTGTGTCTATGGAGACCTTGGAATGAAGCGGTGGCCCTGGGGCCCTGAAGGGTTCTCCTAAACAGAGGCTTTGACACAGCTCCAACGTGCATGTTTCCCATGTGTAGATGAGATTGGTTCTGATGGGTGAGTCAAGAAACAGCCATATGCTGGTATTGAAATCCAGGCCTCTGAGGAGAGATGCCTGGAAACCAAAGCAATGGATCCGATTAGTGCCTAGGGGCCTGTTCGTTCCTTTTTACCTCTGGGGACATCAGTCTACGGGTCTGAGTGCAGGTAGGTGCTCAGATGGGCTCAGATTGCCCCTGTTTGTCCTGGGAAGCCACAACTATTGGGATGGCCTCAGGGACTTTGGAGGTTATCCTACTAGTAGGGTTGTGGCCATTGGAATGGGCACATACAATTCCCTTGGAGAGGGCAAGTACAGTCCTCAGGTTTGGCTCCAGGGCCCTGAGCCTGTAGGGTGTGTAGGCCAGAGCTGTTTGGACAGTTGTCTGAAAACACAAACTCGGCTTATGTTTTGGGTCATAGGTATGGCAGGACTGATCTACAGACCATGAGGAGAACACTTCGGGATATGAAAAAAGGGCGAGTGTGAGGCTCTTGTTCAAGTTTTTGTCTCTTGATATCGTGTCACTCATGGTCGTGAAATTGCCGGGTAACTTCATGGGAAATGGACGAGTCTTACTCTCTGGGGGTCCGGTCCCGTCCAAAGAGTTTGGGGTCATTCTGGGGATGGAAGAAGTCCGTTTTTTTGTTGTTGTTGTCGATTTGTTTCATTTTGTTTTTCAACCTCAGATGTCCCACCAAATGAGGGATTCCAGAGTAGAGCCCTGGGGTGGGGCGACTGGACAACCAGAAATCTGGTTAAAAATTGGGGAGTAGGGACATGTCAAGCCCATTATGACATCTAATGGTCCAGCCACTGAGAGGACTTACTAGAGGACAGGACACACGCTGAGGTCACAATGCGTGTTTATGCTCTCGTCGCACTCAAAAATGGGCGGGGCCTCAGGGTGAATGCTGTATTCTCCTACACTGAACGTTGGACAACATGCCAACCACAAGGTTTCTTGCCATGGGTCAGGAAGAGTTCTGATTTCTGCATCACAGTCACCCGTGGGCAGTGATTGGAGATAAGGTCTAGGTTCTGAAGCCTGAAAACTGAGGTAGGGAAGAGATGATGACCTAAGGCCATGGCGGGTCTGATGTGCTCAGCGTGCGGTCAGCTGTCTGGGTGTTGGTCAGCAGGTCCGGGCTCAGGTTGTGTCAGACAGTGCATTAGTGCCCACGTTAGACTATATAATTTGGGTACATTCGAGTGCCGTGAAGATTGATCCTCATTTAAGCTGCCTGGGCTGCTTATTAGGCAATATATTTTTTCTAGAGAGTAGGCAGAGTGCTTCATTGTCGGTCCGGAATTGCCAAACTTGAGGGCTTCGGGGCCAGGAGAGTGAAGACGGAAGTCTGAGAACACAAGCTAGACTTCGGATTCAGGGTGAGGGCACGGCAGGTACCCCCTGCAGATCTGAACCAATATCTCATGCATCTGAAGTCAGGGCGAGGATCCGACGTTGGCTCAGGTTGGAGTTTCTGTACATGACGGCCCCTTCATGAAGGGAGCGGAATCTCGAGGCCATGGAGGTTTTCAACGTTGGGAGATGTGGGATGCCCCCTTCAAGGATTCCTTCTGCGGGACAATTGAGACCTGTTGGACAGCTCCAGGACATCCCATATGGAATGACTCCAGAGCACCGTTCGAGGATGGATGCCTGGGAAGTCCGCCTCGCCTTCCAATTGTCTCCTAGCAACAAGACAGTTTAGATCTAATGGATCTGCGGGAGCAACCGGGGTGGCTGAGTTGAAATGCACTTTCCAGAGGATGGGTCCTAACGTGTATTTGTGTCCATGAGGGCCTTGGAATGGGGAGGTGGCACCGGGACCCTGAAGTATTCTCCTAAGCTTTGGCTTAGCTACCATGCACAAGTTTCCTTGTGGAGACGAGATTTGTTCTGATGAGTGCCTCAGGAAATCCCCTCTGCTGGTATTGGAATCCAGGCTTTTGAGGAGACATGCCTGTAAACCAAAGCAATGGATTCGATAATGGGCTCGGGTCCTGTCTGGTTCAATCTCCTTGGTATGAGTGGAGGTAGATGAGTGGAGGTAGATGCTCAGCCGGTATCAACCGCCCATTTTTTGTCCCAGGCGACCTACACTATTGGGATGGCCTCAGGGACTTTGGAGGGTTCTCCTAATTTGTACGATTTTTGACAATGGAATGGGCAGAATTCCCATGGATTGGGTGGGGGCAGTCCTAATGTGTGGCTCCAGGGGCCCCAGCCTGGAGGGAGTGTGGCCCAGGACTTTGAGGACAGAAGACTGAAAACACAAACTCAGCTTAAGTTTGGGGACGTAGTTATGGCACGCCCGATCTACAAACCATGAGAAGAACTCTTCAGGATATGAAGAATGAGCGAGTCTGAGGCGCTTGCTCAGGCTTTTTTCTCTGGATTTTGTTTCTGCGATGGCCGTGGAATGTTGGGGAGGTCTCATGGGCCATGGACGAATCTTCCTCTCTGTGGATTTGGCCCGATCCCAATTGTTTTTCGTCAATCTGTGGGATGGGAGGACTCCTTTCAGGTTTGTTACCTCAGGTGTCCCACCAAAAGAGGAATTCCAAAGCAGAGCCCTGGGGAAGAGTGAAGGGAAACCCCGAAATATGGTTAAAAATTTGGGCTTAGGGGCATGGCAAGCCCAATATGCTGTCTCTTCATATAGGCCCTGAGAGGCCTTCCCTGAGGACTGGGCTCAGGCTGAGGGTCACAATGTGTGCTTGTGACCAATGTGGCCCGCAAGCATGGGCTGGGCCTCATGGGCCACGCTTGTTTCAACTACACTGAACATTGGACAACATGCCAACCACAAGGTTTCTTGCCATGGGGAAAGAGTTCTGATTTCAGCATCATTTTCAAACCTGGGCAGTGATTGGAGATAAGGTCTAGGTTCTGGAGCCTGAAAACCGCAGTTGGGAAGAGATGACGACCTAAGGCCATGGCGGGTCCGATGTGCTCAGTGTGCGGCCAGCTGTCTGGGTGGGACCAGGAGTTCCAGGCTCAGGCTGGGTCAGAAGGGGAAATAGTGCCCAGGTCAGCCTATATGTTTGGGGTACAGCCGAATGGCGTGCAGGTTGATCCTCATTTGGGGATTCGGGGTAGCCCTGAGGGCAATATTTTACTTCTGTAGGGCAGGCAGAGTGCGGCATTGTAGTTCTGGATTGCCAAACTGGAGGGCCTGTGGGCCAGTAGTCTGAGGACGGAGTCTGAGAACCCAAGCTAAGCCTAGGTTTCTGGGTGAGGATATGGCGGGCACAATCTACAGACCTCAATAGAGATCTCGTGCATCTGAAGTCAGGGCAAGGATCAGACGATCGCTCAGGTTGGACTTTCTGCCCTGATGGCCCTTTCTTGATGGGGGTTGGATCACGAGGACATGGGGGTTTTCCCACGATGGGAGTTGTGAGAAGCTCCAAACTGCAAAGATTCTTCTGCAGGACATTTGAGACCTGTTGGTTGGCTCCAGGCTAACGATTCCGAGCAGGGTTCTAAGGATGAATGGCTGGGTAGCCCACCTCGCATTCCAATTGTCTCCAAGCAACAAGACAAGTTAGATCTGCTGGATGTGGGGGACAACCGAGGAGGCTGAGTTGAAATGGCCCCTCCTGGGGATGTGTCCTAATATGTTTTTTTGTCTATGGAGACCTTGGAATGAAGCGGTGGCCCTGGGGCCCTGAAGGGTTCTCCTAAACAGAGGCTTTGACACAGCTCCAACGTGCATGTTTCCCATGTGTAGATGAGATTTGTTCTGATGGGTGAGTCAAGAAACAGCCATATGCTGGTATTGAAATCCAGGCCTCTGAGGAGAGATGCCTGGAAACCAAAGCAATGGATCCGATTAGTGCCTAGGGGCCTGTTCGTTCCTTTTTACCTCTGGGGACATCAGTCTACGGGTCTGAGTGCAGGTAGGTGGTCAGATGGGCTCAGATTGCCCCTGTTTGTCCTGGGAAGCCACAAATATGAGGATGGCCTCAGGGACTTTGGAGGTTTTCCTACTAGTAGAGTTGTGGCCATTGGAATGGGCACATACAATTCCCTTGGAGAGGGCAAGTACAGTCCTCAGGTTTGGCTCCAGGGCCCTGAGCCTGTAGGGTGTGTAGGCCAGAGCTGTTTGGACAGTTGTCTGAAAACACAAACTCGGCTTATGTTTTGGTTCATAGGTATGGCAGGACTGATCTACAGACCATGAGGAGAACACTTCGGGATATGAAAAAAGGGCGAGTGTGAGGCTCTTGTTCAAGTTTTTGTCTCTGGATATCGTGTCACTCATGGTCGTGAAATTGCCTGGTGACATCATGGGAAATGGACGAGTCTTACTCTCTGGGGGTTCGGTCCCGTCCAAAGAGTTTGGGGTCATTCTGGGGATGGAAGAAGTCCGTTTTTTTGATGTTGTTGTCGATATGTTTCATTTTGTTTTTCAACCTCAGATGTCCCACCAAATGAGGGATTCCAGAGTAGAGCCCTGGGGTGGGGCGACTGGACAACCAGAAATCTGGTTAAAAATTGGGGACTAGGGACATGTCAAGCCCATTAAGACATCTAATGGTCCAGCCACTGAGAGGACTTACTAGAGGACAGGACTCACGCTGAGGTCACAATGCGTGTTTATTCTCTCGTCGCAGGTATGAATGGGCGGGGCCTCAGGGTGAATGCTGGTTTCTCCTACACTGAACGTTGGACAACATGCCAACCACAAGGTTTCTTGCCATGGGTCAGGAAGAGTTCTGATTTCTGCATCACAGTCATCCGTGGGCAGTGATTGGAGATAAGGTCTAGGTTATGAAGCCTGAAAACTGAGGTAGGGAAGAGATGATGACCTAAGGCCATGGCGGGTCTGATGTGCTCAGCGTGCGGTCAGCTGTCTGGGTGTTGGTCAGCAGGTCCGGGCTCAGGTTGTGACAGACAGTGCATTAGTGCCCAGGTTAGACTATATAATTTGGGTACATTCGAGTGCCGTGTAGGTTTATCCTCATTTAAGCTGCCTGGGCTGCTCATTAGGCAATATATTTTTTCTAGAGGGCAGGCAGAGTGCTTTATTGTCGGTCCGGAATTGCCAAACTTGAGGGCTTCGGGGCCAGGAGAGTGAGGACGGAAGTCTGAGAACACAAGCTAGACTTCGGATTCAGGGTGAGGGCACGGCAGGTACCCCTGCAGATCTGAACCAATATCTCATGCATCTGAAGTCAGGGCGACGATCCGACGTTGGCTCAGGTTGGAGTTTCTGTGCATGACGGCCCCTTCATGAAGGGAGCGGAATCTCGAGGCCATGGAGGTTTTCCACGTTGGGAGATGTGGGATGCCCCCTTCAAGGATTCCTTCTGCGGGACAATTGAGACCTGTTGGACAGCTCCAGGACATCCCATATGGAATGACTCCAGAGCACCGTTCGAGGATGGATGCCTGGGAAGTCCGCCTCGCCTTCCAATTGTCTCCTAGCAACAAGACAGTTTAGATCTAATGGATCTGCGGGAGCACCCGGGGTGGCTGAGTTGAAATGCACTTTCCAGAGGATGGGTCCTAACGTGTGTTTGTGTCCATGAGGGCCTTGGAATGGGGAGGTGGCACCGGGACCCTGAAGTATTCTCCTAAGCTTTGGCTTAGCTCCCAGGCACAAGTTTCCTTGTGGAGACGAGATTTGTTCTGATGGGTGCCTCAGGAAATCCCCTCTGCTGGTATTGGAATCCAGGCTTTTGAGGAGACATGCCTGTAAACCAAAGCAATGGATCCGATAATGGCCTCGGGTCCTGTCTGGTTCAATCTTCTGGGTATGAGTTGAGGTAAATGAGTGGAGGTAGATGCTCAGCCGGTATCAACCGCCCTTTTTTGTCCCGGGCGACCTACACTATTGGGATGGCCTCAGGGACTTTGGAGGGTTCTCCTAATTTGTACGATTTTTGACAATGGAATGGGCAGAATTCCCATGGATTGTGTGGGGGCAGTCCTAATGTGTGGCTCCAGGGGCCCCAGCCTGGAGGGAGTGTGGCCCAGGACTTTGAGGACAGAAGACTGAAAACACAAAGTCAGCTTAAGTTTGGGGACGTAGGTATGGCACGCCCGATCTACAAACCCTGAGAAGAACTCTTCAGGACATGAAGAATGAGCGAGTCTGAGGCGCTTGCTCAGGCTTTTGTCTCTGGATTTTGTTTCAGCGATGGCCGTCGAATGTTGTGGATGTCTCATGGGTCATGGACGAATCTTCCTCTCTGTGTATTTCGCCTGATCCCAATTGTTTTTCGTCAATCTGTGGGATGGGAGGAGTCCTTTCAGGTTTGTTACCTAGGTGTCCCACCAAAAGAGGAATTCCAAAGCAGAGCCCTGGGGAAGAGTGAAGGGACAACCCGAACTATGGTTAAATATTGGGGCCTAGGCGCATGGCAAGCCCAATATGCTGTCTCTTCATATAGGCCCTGAGAGGCCTTACCTGAGGACTGGGCTCAGGCTGAGGGTCACAATGTGTGTTTGTGACCAATGTGGCCCGCAAGCATGGGCTGGGCCTCATGGGCCACGCTTGTTTCAACTACACTGAACGTTGGACAACATGCCAACCACAAGGTTTCTTGCCATAAGGAAAGAGTTCTATTTCTGCATCATTCTCAACCCTGGGCAGTGTTTGGAGATAAGGTCTAGTTTCTGGAGCCTGAAAACCGCAGTTGGGAAGAGATGACGACCTAAGGCCATGGCGGGTCCGATGTGCTCAGTGTGCGGCCAGCTGTCTGGGTGGGACCAGGAGGTCTAGGCTCAGGCTGGGTCAGAAGGTGAAATAGTGCCCAGGTCAGCCTATATGTTTGGGGTACAGCCGAATGGCGTGCAGGTTGATCCTCATTTGCGGTTTCGGGGTAGCCCTGAGGGCAATGTTTTACTTCTGTAGGGCAGGCAGAGTGCGGCATTGTAGTTCTGGATTGCCAAACTGGAGGGCTTGTGGGCCACTAGTCTGAAGACGGAGTCTAAGAACCCAAGCTAGGCCTAGGTTTCTAGGTGAGGATATGGCAGGCACAATCTACAGACCTCAATTGAGATCTCGTGCATCTGAAGTCAGGGCAAGGATCAGATGATCGCTCAGGTTGGACTTTCTGCCCTGATGGCCCTTTCTTGAAGGGGGTTGGATCACGAGGACATGGGGGTTTTCCTACGATGGGAGTTGTGAGAAGCTCCAAACTGCAATGATTCTTCTGCAGGACAATTGAGACCTGTTGGTTGGCTCCAGGCCAACGATTCCGAGCAGGGTTCTAAGGATGGATGGCTGGGTAGCCCACCTCGCATTCCAATGGTCTCCAAGCAACAAGACAGGTTAGATCTGCTGGATGTGGGGGGCAACCGAGGAGGCTGAGTTGAAATGGACTCTCCTGTGGATGTGTCCTAATATGTTTTTGTGTCTATGGAGACCTTGGAATGAAGCGGTGGCCCTGGGGCCCTGAAGGGTTCTCCTAAACAGAGGCTTTGACACAGCTCCAACGTGCATGTTTCCCATGTGTAGATGAGATTTGTTCTGATGGGTGAGTCAAGAAACAGCCATATGCTGGTATTGAAATCCAGGCCTCTGAGGAGAGATGCCTGGAAACCAAAGCAATGGATCCGATTAGTGCCTAGGGGCCTGTTCGTTCCTTTTTACCTCTGGGGACATCAGTCTACGGGTCTGAGTGCAGGTAGGTGCTCAGATGGGCTCATATAGCCCCTGTTTGTCCGGGCAAGCCAAAACTATTGGGATGGCCTCAGGGACTTTGGAGGTTATCCTACTAGTAGGGTTGTGGCCATTGGAATGGGCACATACAATTCCCTTGGAGAGGGCAAGTACAGTCCTCAGGTTTGGCTCCAGGGCTCTGAGCCTGTAGGGTGTGTAGGCCAGAGCTGCTTGGACAGTTGTCTGAAAACACAAACTCGGCTTATGTTTTGGTTCATAGGTATGGCAGGACTGATCTACAGACCATGAGGAGAACACTTCGGGATATGAAAAAAGGGCGAGTGTGAGGCTCTTGCTCAAGTTTTTGTCTCTGGATATCGTGTCACTCATGGTCGTGAAATTGCCGGGTGACTTCATGGGAAATGGACGAGTTTTACTCTCTGGGGGTTCGGTCCCGTCCAAAGAGTTTGGGGTCATTCTGGGGATGGAAGAAGTCCGTTTTTTTGTAGTTGTCGATTTGTTTCATTTTGTTTTTCAACCTCAGAGGTCCCACCAAATGAGGGATTTTAGAGTAGAGCCCTGGGGTGGGGCGACTGGACAACCAGAAATCTGGTTAAAAATTGGGAACTAGGGACATGTCAAGCCCATTATGACATCTAAAGGTCCAGCCACTGAGAGGACTTACTAGAGGACAGGACTCACGCTGAGCTCACAATGCGTGTTTATGCTCTCGTCGCACTCAAGAATGGGCGTGGCCTCAGGGTGAATGCTGGTTTCTCCTACACTGAACGTTGGACAACATGCCAACCACAAGGTTTCTTGCCATGGGTCAGGAAGAGTTCTGATTTCTGCATCACAGTCACCCGTGTGCAGTGATTGGAGATAAGGTCTAGGTTCTGAAGCCTGAAAACTGAGGTAGGGAAGAGATGATGACCTAAGGCCATGGCGGGTCTGATGTGCTCAGCGTGCGGTCAGCTGTCTGGGTGTTGGTCAGCAGGTCCAGTCTCAGGTTGTGTCAGACAGTGCATTAGTGCCCAGGTTAGACTATATAATTAGGGTACATTCGAGTGCCGTGTAGGTTTATCATCATTTAACCTGCCTGGGCTGCTCATTAGGCAATATATTTTTTCTAGAGGGCAGGCAGAGTGCTTCATTGTCGGTCCGGAATTGCCAAACTTGAGGGCTTCGGGGCCAGGAGAGTGAGGACGGAAGTCTGAGAACACAAGCTTGACTTCGGATTCAGGGTGAGGGCACGGTAGGTACCACCTGCAGATCTGAACCAATATCTCATGCATCTGAAGTCAGGGCGAGGATCCGACGTTGGCTCAGGTTGGAGTTTCTGTGCATGACGGCCCCTTCATGAAGAGAGCGGAATCTCGAGGCCATGGAGGTTTTCCACGTTGGGAGATGTGGGATGCCCCCTTCAAGGATTCCTTCTGCGGGACAATTGAGACCTGTTGGACAGCTCCAGGACATCCCATATGGAATGACTCCAGAGCACCGTTCCAGGATAGATGCCTGGGAAGTCCGCCTCGCCTTCCAATTGTCTCCTAGCAACTAGACAGTTTAGATGTAATGGATCTGCGGGAGCAACCGGGGTGGCTGAGTTGAAATGCACTTTCCAGAGGATGGGTCCTAACGTGTGTTTGTGTCCATGAGGGCCTTGGAATGGGGAGGTGGCACCGGGACCCTGAAGTATTCTCCTAAGCTTTGGCATAGCTCCCATGTAAAAATTTCCTTGTGTAGACGAGATTTGTTCTGATGGGTGCCTCAGGAAATCCCCTCTGCTGGTATTGGAATGCAGGCTTTTGAGGAGACATGCCTGTAAACCAAAGCAATGGATCCGATAATGGCCTCGGGTCCTGTCTGGTTCAATCTTCTTGGTATGAGTGGAGGTAGATGAGTGGAGGTAGATGCTCATCCGGTATCAACCGCCCTTTTTTGTCCCGGGCGACCTACACTATTGGGATGGCCTCAGGGACTTTGGAGGGTTCTCCTAATTTGTACGATGTTTGACAATGGAATGGGCAGAATTCCCATGGATTGGGTGGGGGCAGTCCTAATGTGTGGCTCCAGGGGCCCCAGCCTGGAGGGAGTGTGGCCCAGGACTTTGAGGACAGAAGACTGAAAACACAAACTCAGCTTAAGTTTGGGGACGTAGTTATGGCACGCCCGATCTACAAACCATGAGAAGAACTCTTCAGGACATGAAGAATGAGCGAGTCTGAGGAGCTTGCTCAGGCTTTTGTCTCTGGATTTTGTTTCAGCGATGGCCGTGGAATGTTGTGGAGGTCTCATGGGCCATGGACGAATCTTCCTCTCTGTGGATTTGGCCCGATCCCAATTGTTTTTCGTCAATCTGTGGGATGGGAGGACTCCTTTCAGGTTTGTTACCTCAGGTGTCCCACCAAAAGAGGAATTCCAAAGCAGAGCCCTGGGTTAGAGTGAAGGGAAAACCCGAACTATGGTTAAAAATTGGGGCCTAGGGGCATGGCAAGCCCAATATGCTGTCTCTTCATATAGGCCCTGAGAGGCCTTACCTGAGGACTGGGCTCAGGCTGAGGGTCACAATGTGTGTTTGTGACCAATGTGGCCCGCAAGCATGGGCTGGGCCTCATGGGCCACGCTTGTTTCAACTACACTGAACATTGGACAACATGCCAACCACAAGGTTTCTTGCCATGGGTAAAGAGTTCTGATTTCTGCATCATTTTCAACCCTGGGCAGTGGTTGGAGATAAGGTCTAGGTTCTGGAGCCTGAAAACCGCAGTTGGGAAGAGATGACGACCTAAGGCCATGGCGGGTCCGATGTGCTCAGTGTGCGGCCAGCTGTCTGGGTGGGACCAGGAGGTCCAGGCTCAGGCTGGGTCAGAAGGGGAAATAGTGCCCAGGTCAGCCTATATGTTTAAGGTACAGCCGAATGGCGTGCAGGTTGATTTTCTTTTGGAGTTTCGGGGTAGCAATGAGGGCAATGTTTGATTTCTGTAGGGCAGGCAGAGTGCGGCATTGTAGTTCTGGATTGCCCAACTGGATTGCTTGTGGGCCAGTAGTCTGAGGACGCAGTCTGAGAACCCAAGCTAGGCCTAGGTTTCTGGGTGAGGATATGGCAGGCACAATCTACAGACCTCAATCGAGATCTTGTGCATCTGAAGTCAGGGCAAGGATCAGACGATCGCTCAGGTTGGACTTTCTGCCCTGATGGCCCTTTCTTGAAGGGGGTTGGATCACGTGGACATGGGGGTTTTCCCACGATGGAAGTTGTGAGAAGCTCCAAACTGCAAAGATTCTTCTGCAGGACAATTGAGACCTGTTGGTTGGCTCCAGGCCAACGATTCCGAGCAGGGTTCTAAGGATGGATGGCTGGGTAGCCCACCTCGCATTCCAATGGTCTCCAAGCAACAAGACAGGTTAGATCTGCTGGATGTGGGGGGCAACCGAGGAGGCTGAGTTGAAATGGACTCTCCTGTGGATGTGTCCTAATATGTTTTTGTGTCTATGGAGACCTTGGAATGAAGCGGTGGCCCTGGGGCCCTGAAGGGTTCTCCTAAACAGAGGCTTTGGCACAGCTCTAACGTGCATGTTTCCCAAGTGTAGATGAGATTTGTTCTGATGGGTGAGTCAAGGAACAGCCATATGCTGGTATTGAAATCCAGGCCTCTGAGGAGAGATGCCTGGAAACCAAAGCAATGGATCCGATTAGTGCCTAGGGGCCTGTTCGTTCCTTTTTACCTCTGGGGACATCAGTCTACGGGTCTGAGTGCAGGTAGGTGCTCAGATGGGCTCATATAGCCCCTGTTTGTCCGGGGAAGCCACAACTATTGGGATGGCCTCAGGGACTTTGGAGGTTATCCTACTAGTAGGGTTGTGGCCATTGGAATGGGCACATACAATTCCCTTGGAGAGGGCAAGTACAGTCCTCAGGTTTGGCTCCAGGGCCCTGAGCCTGTAGGGTGTGTAGGCCAGAGCTGCTTGGACAGTTGTCTGAAAACACAAAGTCGGCTTATGTTTTGGTTCATAGGTATGGCAGGACTGATCTACAGACCATGAGGAGAACACTTCGGGATATGAAAAAAGGGCGAGTGTGAGGCTCTTGCTCAAGTTTTTGTCTCTGGATATCGTGTCACTCATGGTCGTGAAATTGCCGGGTGACTTCATGGGAAATGGACGAGTTTTACTCTCTGGGGGTTCGGTCCCGTCCAAAGAGTTTGGGGTCATTCTGGGGATGGAAGAAGTCCGTTTTTTTGTAGTTGTCGATTTGTTTCATTTTGTTTTTCAACCTCAGAGGTCCCACCAAATGAGGGATTTTAGAGTAGAGCCCTGGGGTGGGGCGACTGGACAACCAGAAATCTGGTTAAAAATTGGGAACTAGGGACATGTCAAGCCCATTATGACATCTAAAGGTCCAGCCACTGAGAGGACTTACTAGAGGACAGGACTCACGCTGAGCTCACAATGCGTGTTTATGCTCTCGTCGCACTCAAGAATGGGCGTGGCCTCAGGGTGAATGCTGGTTTCTCCTACACTGAACGTTGGACAACATGCCAACCACAAGGTTTCTTGCCATGGGTCAGGAAGAGTTCTGATTTCTGCATCACAGTCACCCGTGTGCAGTGATTGGAGATAAGGTCTAGGTTCTGAAGCCTGAAAACTGAGGTAGGGAAGAGATGATGACCTAAGGCCATGGCGGGTCTGATGTGCTCAGCGTGCGGTCAGCTGTCTGGGTGTTGGTCAGCAGGTCCAGTCTCAGGTTGTGTCAGACAGTGCATTAGTGCCCAGGTTAGACTATATAATTAGGGTACATTCGAGTGCCGTGTAGGTTTATCATCATTTAACCTGCCTGGGCTGCTCATTAGGCAATATATTTTTTCTAGAGGGCAGGCAGAGTGCTTCATTGTCGGTCCGGAATTGCCAAACTTGAGGGCTTCGGGGCCAGGAGAGTGAGGACGGAAGTCTGAGAACACAAGCTAGACTTCGGATTCAGGTTGAGGGCACGGCAGGTACCACCTGCAGATCTGAACCAATATCTCATGCATCTGAAGTCAGGGCGAGGATCCGACGTTGGCTCAGGTTGGAGTTTCTGTGCATGACGGCCCCTTCATGAAGGGAGCGGATACTCGAGGCCATGAAGGTTTTCCACGTTGGGAGATGTGGGATGTCCCCTTCAAGGATTCCTTCTGCGGGACAATTGAGACCTGTTGGACAGCTCCAGGACATCCCATATGGAATGACTCCAGAGCACCGTTCCAGGATGGATGCCTGGGAAGTCCGCCTCGCCTTCCAATTGTCTCCTAGCAACTAGACAGTTTAGATGTAATGGATCTGCAGGAGCAACCGGGGTGGCTGAGTTGAAATGCACTTTCCAGAGGATGGGTCCTAACGTGTGTTTGTGTCCATGAGGGCCTTGGAATGGGGAGGTGGCACCGGGACCCTGAAGTATTCTCCTAAGCTTTGGCATAGCTCCCATGCACAAGTTTCCTTGTGGAGACGAGATTTGTTCTGATGGGTGCCTCAGGAAATCCCCTCTGCTGGTATTGGAATGCAGGCTTTTGAGGAGAAATGCATGTAAACCAAAGCAATGGATCCGATAATGGCCTCGGGTCCTGTCTGGTTCAATCTTCTTGGTATGAGTGGAGGTAGATGAGTGGAGGTAGATGCTCATCCGGTATCAACCGCACTTTTTTGTCCCGGGTGACCTACAATATTGGGATGGCCTCAGGGACTTTGGAGGGTTCTCCTAATTTGTACGATGTTTGAAATGGAATGGGCAGAATTCCCATGGATTGGGTGGGGGCAGTCCTAATGTGTGGCTCCAGGGGCCCCAGCCTGGAGGGAGTGTGGCCCAGGACTTTGAGGACAGAAGACTGAAAACACAAAGTCAGCTTAAGTTTGGGGACGTAGGTATGGCACGCCCGATCTACAAACCATGAGAAGAACTCTTCAGGATATGAAGAATGAGCGAGTCTGAGGAGCTTGCTCAGGGTTTTGTCTCTGGATTTTGTTTCAGCGATGGCCGTGGAATGTTGGGGATGTCTCATGGGCCATGGACGAATCTTCCTCTCTGTGGATTTCGCCTGATCCCAATTGTTTTTCGTCAATCAGTGGGATGGGAGGACTCCTTTCAGGTTTGTTACCTCAGGTGTCCCACCAAAAGAGGAATTCCAAAGCAGAGCCCTGGGGAAGAGTGAAGGGACAACCCAAACTATGGTTAAAAATTGGGGCCTAGGGGCATGGCAAGCCCAATATGCTGTCTCTTCATATAGGCCCTGAGAGGCCTTACCTGAGGACTGGGCTCAGGCTGAGGGTCACAATGTGTGTTTGTGACCAATGTGGCCCGCAAGCATGGGCTGCGCCTCATGGGCCACGCTTGTTTCAACTACACTGAACGTAGGACAACATGCCAACCACAAGGTTTCTTGCCATAAGGAAAGAGTTCTGATTTCTGCATCATTCTCAACCCTGGGCAGTGTTTGGAGATAAGGTCTAGGTTCTGGAGCCTGAAAACCGCAGTTGGGAAGAGATGACGACCTAAGGCCATGGCGGGTCCGATGTGCTCAGTGTGCGGCCAGCAGTCTGGGTGGGACCAGGAGGTCCAGGCTCAGGCTGGGTCAGAAGGGGAAATAGTGCCCAGGTCAGCCTATATGTTTGGGGTACAGCCGAATGGCGTGCAGGTTGATCCTCATTTGCGGTTTCGGGGTAGCCCTGAGGGCAATGTTTTACTTCTGTAGGGCAGGGAGAGTGCGGCATTGTAGTTCTGGATTGCCAAACTGGAGGGCTTGTGGGCCACTAGTCTGAGGACGGAGTCTGAGAACCCAAGCTAGGCCTAGGTTTCTGGGTGAGGATATGGCAGGCACAATCTACAGACCTCAATCGAGATCTCGTGCATCTGAAGTCAG
Source organism: Mustela nivalis (assembly GCF_964662115.1). NCBI lineage: Eukaryota > Metazoa > Chordata > Mammalia > Carnivora > Mustelidae > Mustela > Mustela nivalis. The sequence continues at coordinate 415,693 of NW_028136480.1, read as the reverse complement.
GGCAAGGATCAGACGATCGCTCAGGTTGGACTTTCTGCCCTGATGGCCCTTTCTTGAAGGGGGTTGGATCACGAGGACATGGGGGTTTTCCCACGATGGGAGTTGTGAGAAGCTCCAAACTGCAAAGATTCTTCTGCAGGACAATTGAGACCTGTTGGTTGGCTCCAGGCCAACGATTCCGAGCAGGGTTCTAAGGATGGATGGCTGGGTAGCCCACCTCGCATTCCAATGGTATCCAAGCAACAAGACACGTTAGATCTGCTGGATGTGGGGGGCAACCGAGGAGGCTGAGTTGAAATGGACTCTCCTGTGGATGTGTCCTAATATGTTTTTGTGTCTATGGAGACCTTGGAATGAAGCGGTGGCCCTGGGGCCCTGAAGGGTTCTCCTAAACAGAGGCTTTGACACAGCTCCAACGTGCATGTTTCCCATGTGTAGATGAGATTTGTTCTGATGGGTGAGTCAAGAAACAGCCATATGCTGGTATTGAAATCCAGGCCTCTGAGGAGAGATGCCTGGAAACCAAAGCAATGGATCCGATTAGTGCCTAGGGGCCTGTTCGTTCCTTTTTACCTCTGGGGACATCAGTCTACGGGTCTGAGTGCAGGTAGGTGCTCAGATGGGCTCATATAGCCCCTGTTTGTCCTGGGAAGCCACAACTATTGGGATGGCCTCAGGGACTTTGGAGGTTATCCTACTAGTAGGGTTGTGGCCATTGGAATGGGCACATACAATTCCCTTGGAGAGGGCAAGTACAGTCCTCAGGTTTGGCTCCAGGGCCCTGAGCCTGTAGGGTGTGTAGGCCAGAGCTGTTTGGACAGTTGTCTGAAAACACAAACTCGGCTTATGTTTTGGTTCATAGGTATGGCAGGACTGATCTACAGACCATGAGGAGAACACTTCGGGATATGAAAAAAGGGCGAGTGTGAGGCTCTTGCTCAAGTTTTTGTCTCTGGATATCGTGTCACTCATGGTCGTGAAATTGCCGGGTGACTTCATGGGAAATGGACGAGTCTTACTCTCTGGGGGTTCGGTCCCGTCCAAAGAGTTTGGGGTCATTCTGGGGATGGAAGAAGTCCGTTTTTTTGTTGTTGTCGATTTGTTTCATTTTGTTTTTCAACCTCAGAGGTCCCACCAAATGAGGGATTCCAGAGTAGAGCCCTGGGGTGGGGCGACTGGACAACCAGAAATCTGGTTAAAAATTGGGGACTAGGGACATGTCAAGCCCATTATGACATCTAAAGGTCCAGCCACTGAGAGGACTTACTAGAGGACAGGACTCACGCTGAGGTCACAATGCGTGTTTATGCTCACGTCGCACTCAAGAATGGGCGTGGCCTCAGGGTGAATGCTGGTTTCTCCTACACTGAACGTTGGACAACATGCCAACCACAAGGTTTCTTGCCATGGGTCAGGAAGAGTTCTGATTTCTGCATCACAGTCACCCGTGGGCAGTGATTGGAGATAAGGTCTAGGTTCTGAAGCCTGAAAACTGAGGTAGGGAAGATATGATGACCTAAGGCCATGGCGGGTCTGATGTGCTCAGCGTGCGGTCAGCTGTCTGGGTGTTGGTCAGCAGGTCCAGGCTCAGGTTGTGTCAGACAGTGCATTAGTGCCCAGGTTAGACTATATAATTCGGGTACATTCGAGTGCCGTGTAGGTTTATCCTCATTTAAGCTGCCTGGGCTGCTCATTAGGCAATATATTTTTTCTAGAGGGCAGGCAGAGTGCTTCATTGTCGGTCCGGAATTGCCAAACTTGAGGGCTTCGGGGCCAGGAGAGTGAGGACGGAAGTCTGAGAACACAAGCTTGACTTCGGATTCAGGGTGAGGGCACGGTAGGTACCACCTGCAGATCTGAACCAATATCTCATGCATCTGAAGTCAGGGCGAGGATCCGACGTTGGCTCAGGGTGAAGTTTCTGTGCATGACGGCCCCTTCATGAAGAGAGCGGAATCTCGAGGCCATGGAGGTTTTCCACGTTGGGAGATGTGGGATGCCCCCTTCAAGGATTCCTTCTGCGGGACAATTGAGACCTGTTGGACAGCTCCAGGACATCCCATATGGAATGACTCCAGAGCACCGTTCCAGGATGGATGCCTGGGAAGTCCGGCTCGCCTTCCAATTGTCTCCTAGCAACTAGACAGTTTAGATGTAATGGATCTGCGGGAGCAACCGGGGTGGCTGAGTTGAAATGCACTTTCCAGAGGATGGGTCCTAACGTGTGTTTGTGTCCATGAGGGCCTTGGAATGGGGAGGTGGCACCGGGACCCTGAAGTATTCTCCTAAGCTTTGGCATAGCTCCCATGTAAAAATTTCCTTGTGTAGACGAGATTTGTTCTGATGGGTGCCTCAGGAAATCCCCTCTGCTGGTATTGGAATGCAGGCTTTTGAGGAGACATGCCTGTAAACCAAAGCAATGGATCCGATAATGGCCTCGGGTCCTGTCTGGTTCAATCTTCTTGGTATGAGTGGAGGTAGATGAGTGGAGGTAGATGCTCATCCGGTATCAACCGCCCTTTTTTGTCCCGGGCGACCTACACTATTGGGATGGCCTCAGGGACTTTGGAGGGTTCTCCTAATTTGTACGATGTTTGACAATGGAATGGGCAGAATTCCCATGGATTGGGTGGGGGCAGTCCTAATGTGTGGCTCCAGGGGCCCCAGCCTGGAGGGAGTGTGGCCCAGGACTTTGAGGACAGAAGACTGAAAACACAAACTCAGCTTAAGTTTGGGGACGTAGTTATGGCACGCCCGATCTACAAACCATGAGAAGAACTCTTCAGGACATGAAGAATGAGCGAGTCTGAGGAGCTTGCTCAGGCTTTTGTCTCTGGATTTTGTTTCAGCGATGGCCGTGGAATGTTGTGGAGGTCTCATGGGCCATGGACGAATCTTCCTCTCTGTGGATTTGGCCCGATCCCAATTGTTTTTCGTCAATCTGTGGGATGGGAGGACTCCTTTCAGGTTTGTTACCTCAGGTGTCCCACCAAAAGAGGAATTCCAAAGCAGAGCCCTGGGTTAGAGTGAAGGGACAACCCGAACTATGGTTAAAAATTGGGGCCTAGGGGCATGGCAAGCCCAATATGCTGTCTCTTCATATAGGCCCTGAGAGGCCTTACCTGAGGACTGGGCTCAGGCTGAGGGTCACAATGTGTGTTTGTGACCAATGTGGCCCGCAAGCATGGGCTGGGCCTCATGGGCCACGCTTGTTTCAACTACACTGAACGTTGGACAACATGCCAACCACAAGGTTTCTTGCCATGGGTAAAGAGTTCTGATTTCTGCATCATTTTCAACCCTGGGCAGTGGTTGGAGATAAGGTCTAGGTTCTGGAGCCTGAAAACCGCAGTTGGGAAGAGATGACGACCTAAGGCCATGGCGGGTCCGATGTGCTCAGTGTGCGGCCAGCTGTCTGGGTGGGACCAGGAGGTCCAGGCTCAGGCTGGGTCAGAAGGGGAAATAGTGCCCAGGTCAGCCTATATGTTTAAGGTACAGCCGAATGGCGTGCAGGTTGATTTTCTTTTGGGGTTTCGGGGTAGCAATGAGGGCAATGTTTGACTTCTGTAGGGCAGGCAGAGTGCGGCATTGTAGTTCTGGATTGCCCAACTGGAGGGCTTGTGGGCCAGTAGTCTGAGGACGCAGTCTGAGAACCCAAGCTAGGCCTAGGTTTCTGGGTGAGGATATGGCAGGCACAATCTACAGACCTCAATCGAGATCTTGTGCATCTGAAGTCAGGGCAAGTATCAGACGATCGCTCAGGTTGGACTTTCTGCCCTGATGGCCCTTTCTTGAAGGGGGTTGGATCACGTGGACATGGGGGTTTTCCCACGATGGAAGTTGTGAGAAGCTCCAAACTGCAAAGATTCTTCTGCAGGACAATTGAGACCTGTTGGTTGGCTCCAGGCCAACGATTCCGAGCAGGGTTCTAAGGATGGATGGCTGGGTAGCCCACCTCGCATTCCAATGGTCTCCAAGCAACAAGACAGGTTAGATCTGCTGGATGTGGGGGGCAACCGAGGAGGCTGAGTTGAAATGGACTCTCCTGTGGTTGTGTCCTAATATGTTTTTGTGTCTATGGAGACCTTGGAATGAAGCGGTGGCCCAGGGTCCCTGAAGGGTTCTCCTAAACAGAGGCTTTGGCACAGCTCTAACGTGCATGTTTCCCAAGTGTAGATGAGATTTGTTCTGATGGGTGAGTCAAGGAACAGCCATATGCTGGTATTGAAATCCAGGCCTCTGAGGAGAGATGCCTGGAAACCAAAGCAATGGATCCGATTAGTGCCTAGGGGCCTGTTCGTTCCTTTTTACCTCTGGGGACATCAGTCTACGGGTCTGAGTGCAGGTAGGTGCTCAGATGGGCTCAGATTGCCCCTGTTTGTCCTGGGAAGCCACAACTATTGGGATGGCCTCAGGGACTTTGGAGGTTATCCTACTAGTAGGGTTGTGGCCATTGGAATGGGCACATACAATTCCCTTGGAGAGGGCAAGTACAGTCCTCAGGTTTGGCTCCAGGGCCCTGAGCCTGTAGGGTGTGTAGGCCAGAGCTGTTTGGACAGTTGTCTGAAAACACAAACTCGGCTTATGTTTTGGGTCATAGGTATGGCAGGACTGATCTACAGACCATGAGGAGAACACTTCGGGATATGAAAAAATGGCGAGTGTGAGGCTCTTGCTCAAGTTTTTGTCTCTGGATATCGTGTCACTCATGGTCGTGAAATTGCCGGGTGACTTCATGGGAAATGGACGGTACTTACTCTCTGGGGGTTCGGTCCCGTCCAAAGAGTTTGGGGTCATTCTGGGGATGGAAGAAGTCCGTTTTTTTGTTGTTGTCGATTTGTTTCATTTTGTTTTTCAACCTCAGAGGTCCCACCAAATGAGGGATTCCAGAGTAGAGCCCTGGGGTGGGGCGACTGGACAACCAGAAATCTGGTTAAAAATTGGGGACTAGGGACATGTCAAGCCCATTATGACATCTAAAGGTCCAGCCACTGAGAGGACTTACTAGAGGACAGGACTCACGCTGAGGTCACAATGCGTGTTTATGCTCACGTCGCACTCAAGAATGGGCGTGGCCTCAGGGTGAATGCTGGTTTCTCCTACACTGAACGTTGGACAACATGCCAACCACAAGGTTTCTTGCCATGGGTCAGGAAGAGTTCTGATTTCTGCATCACAGTCACCCGTGGGCAGTGATTGGAGATAAGGTCTAGGTTCTGAAGCCTGAAAACTGAGGTAGGGAAGAGATGATGACCTAAGGCCATGGCGGGTCTGATGTGCTCAGCGTCCGGTCAGCTGTCTGGGTGTTGGTCAGCAGGTCCAGGCTCAGGTTGTGTCAGACAGTGCATTAGTGCCCAGGTTAGACTATATAATTCGGGTACATTCGAGTGCCGTGTAGGTTTATCCTCATTTAAGCTGCCTGGGCTGCTCATTAGGCAATATATTTTTTCTAGAGGGCAGGCAGAGTGCTTCATTGTCGGTCCGGAATTGCCAAACGTGAGGGCTTCGGGGCCAGGAGAGTGAGGACGGAAGTCTGAGAACACAAGCTAGACTTCGGATTCAGGGTGAGGGCACGGTAGGTACCACCTGCAGATCTGAACCAATATCTCATGCATCTGAAGTCAGGGCGAGGATCCGACGTTGGCTCAGGTTGGAGTTTCTGTGCATGACGGCCCCTTCATGAAGAGAGCGGAATCTCGAGGCCATGGAGGTTTTCCACGTTGGGAGATGTGGGATGCCCCCTTCAAGGATTCCTTCTGCGGGACAATTGAGACCTGTTGGACAGCTCCAGGACATCCCATATGGAATGACTCCAGAGCACCGTTCGAGGATGGATGCCTGGGAAGTCCGCCTCGCCTTCCAATTGTCTCCTAGCAACTAGACAGTTTAGATGTAATGGATCTGCGGGAGCAACCGGGGTGGCTGAGTTGAAATGCACTTTCCAGAGGATGGGTCCTAACGTGTGTTTGTGTCCATGAGGGCCTTGGAATGGGGAGGTGGCACCGGGACCCTGAAGTATTCTCCTAAGCTTTGGCATAGCTCCCATGCACAAGTTTCCTTGTGGAGACGAAATTTGTTCTGATGGGTGCCTCAGGAAATCCCCTCTGCTGGTATTGGAATCCAGGCTTTTGAGGAGACATGCCTGTAAACCAAAGCAATTTATCCGATAATGGCATTGGGTCCTGTCTGGTTCAATCTTCTTTTTATGAGTGGAGGTAGATGAGTGGAGGTAGATGCTCAGCCGGTATCAATCGCCCTTTTTTGTCCCGGGCGACCTACACTATTGGGATGGCCCCAGGGACTTTGGAGGGTTCTCCTAATTTGTACAATTTTTGACAATGGAATGGGCAGAATTCCCATGGATTGGGTGGGGGCAGTCCTAATGAGTGGCTCCAAGGCCCCAGCCTGAAGGGAGTGTGGCCCAGGACTTTGAGGACAGAAGACAGAAAACACAAAATCAGCTTAAGTTTGGGGACGTAGGTATGGCACGCCCGATCCACAAACCCTGAGAAGAACTCTTCCGGATATGAAGAATGAGGAAGTCTGAGGCGCTTGCTCAGGCTTTTGTCTCTGGATTTTGTTTCAGCGATGGCCGTGGAATGTTGGGGAGGTCTCATGGGCCATGGACGAATCTTCCTCTCTGTGGATTTGGCCCGATCCCAATTGTTTTTCGTCCATCTGTGGGATGGGAGGACTCCTTTCAGGTTTGTTACCTCAGGTGTCCCACCAAAAGAAGAATTCCAAAGCAGAGCCCTGGGGAAGAGTGAAGGGACAACCCGAACTATGGTTAAAAATTGGGGCCTAGGGGCATGGCAAGCCCAATATGCTGTCTCTTCATATAGGCCCTGAGAGGCCTTACCTGAGGACTGGGCTCAGGCTGAGGGTCACAATGTGTGTTTGTGACCAATGTGGCCCTCAAGCATGGGCTGGGCCTCATGGGCCACGCTTGTTTCAACTACACTGAACGTTGGACAACATGCCAACCACAAGGTTTCTTGCCATAAGGAAAGAGTTCTGATTTCTGCATCATTCTCAACCCTGGGCAGTGTTTGGAGATAAGGTCTAGGTTCTGGAGCCTGAAAACCGCAGTTGGGAAGAGATGACGACCTAAGGCCATGGCGGGTCCGATGTGCTCAGTGTGCGGCCAGCTGTCTGGGTGGGACCAGGAGGTCCAGGCTCAGGCTGTGTCAGAAGGTGAAATAGTGCCCAGGTCAGCCTATATGTTTGGGGTACAGCCGAATGGCGTGCAGGTTGATCCTCATTTGCGGTTTCGGGGTAGCCCTGAGGGCAATGTTTTACTTCTGTAGGGCAGGGAGAGTGCGGCATTGTAGTTCTGGATTGCCAAACTGGAGGGCTTGTGGGCCACTAGTCTGAAGACGGAGTCTGAGAACCCAAGCTAGGCCTAGGTTTCTGGGTGAGGATATGGCAGGCACAATCTACAGACCTCAATCGAGATCTCGTGCATCTGAAGTCAGGGCAAGGATCAGACGATCGCTCAGGTTGGACTTTCTGCCCTGATGGCCCTTTCTTGAAGGGGGTTGGATCACGAGGACATGGGGGTTTTCCCACGATGGGAGTTGTGAGAAGCTCCAAACTGCAAAGATTCTTCTGCAGGACCATTGAGACCTGTTGGTTAGCTCCAGGCCAACGATTCCGAGCAGGGTTCTAAGGATGGATGGCTGGGTAGCCCACCTCGCATTCCAATGGTCTCCAAGCAACAAGACAGGTTAGATCTGCTGGATGTGGGGGGCAACCGAAGAGGCTGAGTTGAAATGGACTCTCCTGTGGATGTGTCCTAATATGTTTTTGTGTCTATGGAGACCTTGGAATGAAGCGGTGGCCCTGGGGCCCTGAAGGGTTCTCCTAAACAGAGGCTTTGACACAGCTCCAACGTGCATGTTTCCCATGTGTAGATGAGATTTGTTCTGATGGGTGAGTCAAGAAACAGCCATATGCTGGTATTGAAATCCAGGCCTCTGAGGAGAGATGCCTGGAAACCAAAGCAATGGATCCGATTAGTGCCTAGGGGCCTGTTCGTTCCTTTTTACCTCTGGGGACATCAGTCTACGGGTCTGAGTGCAGGTAGGTGGTCAGATGTGCTCAGATTGCCCCTGTTTGTCCTGGGAAGCCACAACTATTGGGATGGCCTCAGGGACTTTGGAGGTTATCCTACTAGTAGGGTTGTGGCCATTGGAATGGGCACATACAATTCCCTTGGAGAGGGCAAGTACAGTCCTCAGGTTTGGCTCCAGGGCCCTGAGCCTGTAGGGTGTGTAGGCCAGAGCTGTTTGGACAGTTGTCTGAAAACACAAACTCGGCTTATGTTTTGGTTCATAGGTATGGCAGGACTGATCTACAGACCATGAGGAGAACACTTCGGGATAGGAAAAAAGGGCGAGTGTGAGGCTCTTGCTCAAGTTTTTGTCTCTGGATATCGTGTCACTCATGGTCGTGAAATTGCCAGGTGACTTCATGGGAAATGGACGAGTCTTACTCTCTGGGGGTTCGGTCCCGTCCAAAGAGTTTGGGGTCATTCTGGGGATGGAAGAAGTCCGTATTTTTGTTGTTGTTGTCGATTTGTTTCATTTTGTTTTTCAACCTCAGAGGTCCCACCAAATGAGGGATTCCAGAGTAGAGCCCTGGGGTGGGGCGACTGGACAACCAGAAATCTGGTTAAAAATTGGGGACTAGGGACATGTCAAGCCCATTATGACATCTAAAGGTCCAGCCACTGAGAGGACTTACTAGAGGACAGGACTCACGCTGAGGTCACAATGCGTGTTTATGCTCTCGTCGCACTCAAGAATGGGCGTGGCCTCAGGGTGAATGCTGGTTTCTCCTACACTCAACGTTGGACAACATGCCAACCACAAGGATTCTTGCCATGTGTCAGGAAGAGTTCTGATTTCTGCATCACAGTCACCCGTGGGCAGTGATTGGAGATAAGGTCTAGGTTCTGAAGCCTGAAAACTGAGGTAGGGAAGAGATGATGACCTAAGGCCATGGCGGGTCTGATGTGCTCAGCGTGCGGTCAGCTGTCTGGGTGTTGGTCAGCAGGTCCGGGCTCAGGTTGTGTCAGACAGTGCATTAGTGCCCAGGTTAGGCTATATAATTTGGGTACATTCGAGTGCCGTGTAGGTTTAACCTCATTTAAGCTGCCTGGGCTGCTCATTAGGCAATATATTTTTTCTAGAGGGCAAGCAGAGTGCTTCATTGTCGGTCCGGAATTGCCAAACTTGAGGGCTTCGGGGCCAGGAGAGTGAGGACGGAAGTCTGAGAACACAAGCTAGACTTCGGATTCAGGGTGAGGGCACGGCCGGTACCCCCTGCAGATCTGAACCAATATCTCATGCATCTGAAGTCAGGGCGAGGATCCGACGTTGTCTCAGGTTGGAGTTTCTGTGCATAACGGCCCCTTCATGAAGGGAGCGGAATCTCGAGGCCATGGAGGTTTTCCACGTTGGGAGATGTGGGATGACCCTTCAAGGATTCCTTCTGCGGGACAATTGAGACCTGTTGGACAGCTCCAGGACAATCCATATGGAATGACTCCAGAGCACCGTTCCAGGATGGATGCCTGGGAATTCCGCCTCGCCTTCCAATATTCGCCGCGCAACAAGACAGTTTAGATCTAATGGATCTGCGGGAGCAACCGGGGTGGCTGAGTTGAAATGCACTTTCCAGAGGATGGGTCCTAACGTGTGTTTGTGTCCATGAGGGCCTTGGAATGGGGAGGTGGCACCGGGACCCTGAAGTATTCTCCTAAGCTTTGGCATAGCTCCCATGCACAAGTTTCCTTGTGGAGACGAAATTTGTTCTGATGGGTGCCTCAGGAAATCCCCTCTGCTGGTATTGGAATCCAGGCTTTTGAGGAGACATGCCTGTAAACCAAAGCAATTTATCCGATAATGGCCTCGGGTCCTGTCTGGTTCAATCTTCTTTTTATGAGTGGAGGTAGATGAGTGGAGGTAGATGCTCAGCCGGTATCAATCGCCCTTTTTTGTCCCGGGCGACCTACACTATTGGGATGGCCCCAGGGACTATGGAGGGTTCTCCTAATTTGTACAATTTTTGACAATGGAATGGGCAGAATTCCCATGGATTGGGTGGGGGCAGTCCTAATGAGTGGCTCCAAGGCCCCAGCCTGGAGGGAGTGTGGCCCAGGACTTTGAGGACAGAAGACTGAAAACACAAAATCAGCTTAAGTTTGGGGACGTAGGTATGGCACGCCCGATCCACAAACCCTGAGAAGAACTCTTCCGGATATGAAGAATGAGGAAGTCTGAGGCGCTTGCTCAGGCTTTTGTCTCTGGATTTTGTTTCAGCGATGGCCGTGGAATGTTGGGGAGGTCTCATGGGCCATGGACGAATCTTCCTCTCTGTGGATTTGGCCCGATCCCAATTGTTTTTCGTCCATCTGTGGGATGGGAGGACTCCTTTCAGGTTTGTTACCTCAGGTGTCCCACCAAAAGAAGAATTCCAAAGCAGAGCCCTGGGGAAGAGTGAAGGGACAACCCGAACTATGGTTAAAAATTGGGGCCTAGGGGCATGGCAAGCCCAATATGCTGTCTCTTCATATAGGCCCTGAGAGGCCTTACCTGAGGACTGGGCTCAGGCTGAGGGTCACAATGTGTGTTTGTGACCAATGTGGCCCTCAAGCATGGGCTGGGCCTCATGGGCCACGCTTGTTTCAACTACACTGAACGTTGGACAACATGCCAACCACAAGGTTTCTTGCCATAAGGAAAGAGTTCTGATTTCTGCATCATTCTCAACCCTGGGCAGTGTTTGGAGATAAGGTCTAGGTTCTGGAGCCTGAAAACCGCAGTTGGGAAGAGATGACGACCTAAGGCCATGGCGGGTCCGATGTGCTCAGTGTGCGGCCAGCTGTCTGGGTGGGACCAGGAGGTCCAGGCTCAGGCTGGGTCAGAAGGTGAAATAGTGCCCAGGTCAGCCTATATGTTTGGGGTACAGCCGAATGGCGTGCAGGTTGATCCTCATTTGCGGTTTCGGGGTAGCCCTGAGGGCAATGTTTTACTTCTGTAGGGCAGGGAGAGTGCGGCATTGTAGTTCTGGATTGCCAAACTGGAGGGCTTGTGGGCCACTAGTCTGAAGACGGAGTCTGAGAACCCAAGCTAGGCCTAGGTTTCTGGGTGAGGATATGGCAGGCACAATCTACAGACCTCAATCGAGATCTCGTGCATCTGAAGTCAGGGCAAGGATCAGACGATCGCTCAGGTTGGACTTTCTGCCCTGATGGCCCTTTCTTGAAGGGGGTTGGATCACGAGGACATGGGGGTTTTCCCACGATGGGAGTTGTGAGAAGCTCCAAACTGCAAAGATTCTTCTGCAGGACAATTGAGACCTGTTGGTTAGCTCCAGGCCAACGATTCCGAGCAGGGTTCTAAGGATGGATGGCTGGGTAGCCCACCTCGCATTCCAATGGTCTCCAAGCAACAAGACAGGTTAGATCTGCTGGATGTGGGGGGCAACCGAAGAGGCTGAGTTGAAATGGACTCTCCTGTGGATGTGTCCTAATATGTTTTTGTGTCTATGGAGACCTTGGAATGAAGCGGTGGCCCTGGGGCCCTGAAGGGTTCTCCTAAACAGAGGCTTTGACACAGCTCCAACGTGCATGTTTCCCATGTGTAGATGAGATTTGTTCTGATGGGTGAGTCAAGAAACAGCCATATGCTGGTATTGAAATCCAGGCCTCTGAGGAGAGATGCCTGGAAACCAAAGCAATGGATCCGATTAGTGCCTAGGGGCCTGTTCGTTCCTTTTTACCTCTGGGGACATCAGTCTACGGGTCTGAGTGCAGGTAGGTGCTCAGATGGGCTCAGATTGCCCCTGTTTGTCCTGGGAAGCCACAACTATTGGGATGGCCTCAGGGACTTTGGAGGTTATCCTACTAGTAGGGTTGTGGCCATTGGAATGGGCACATACAATTCCCTTGGAGAGGGCAAGTACAGTCCTCAGGTTTGGCTCCAGGGCCCTGAGCCTGTAGGGTGTGTAGGCCAGAGCTGTTTGGACAGTTGTCTGAAAACACAAACTCGGCTTATGTTTTGGTTCATAGGTATGGCAGGACTGATCTACAGACCATGAGGAGAACACTTCGGGATAGGAAAAAAGGGCGAGTGTGAGGCTCTTGCTCAAGTTTTTGTCTCTGGATATCGTGTCACTCATGGTCGTGAAATTGCCGGGTGACTTCATGGGAAATGGACGAGTCTTACTCTCTGGGGGTTCGGTCCCGTCCAAAGAGTTTGGGGTCATTCTGGGGATGGAAGAAGTCCGTATTTTTGTTGTTGTTGTCGATTTGTTTCATTTTGTTTTTCAACCTCAGAGGTCCCACCAAATGAGGGATTCCAGAGTAGAGCCCTGGGGTGGGGCGACTGGACAACCAGAAATCTGGTTAAAAATTGGGGACTAGGGACATGTCAAGCCCATTATGACAACTAATGGTCCAGCCACTGAGAGGACTTACTAGAGGACAGGACTCACGCTGAGGTCACAATGCATGTTTATGCTCTCGTCGCACTCAAGAATGGGCGTGGCCTCAGGGTCAATGCTGGTTTCTCCTACACTCAACGTTGGACAACATGCCAACCACAAGGATTCTTGCCATGTGTCAGGAAGAGTTCTGATTTCTGCATCAGAGTCACCCGTGGGCAGTGATTGGAGATAAGGTCTAGGTTCTGAAGCCTGAAAACTGAGGTAGGGAAGAGATGATGACCTAAGGCCATGGCGGGTCTGATGTGCTCAGCGTGCGGTCAGCTGTCTGGGTGTTGGTCAGCAGGTCCGGGCTCAGGTTGTGTCAGACAGTGCATTAGTGCCCAGGTTAGGCTATATAATTTGGGTACATTCGAGTGCCGTGTAGGTTTAACCTCATTTAAGCTGCCTGGGCTGCTCATTAGGCAATATATTTTTTCTAGAGGGCAAGCAGAGTGCTTCATTGTCGGTCCGGAATTGCCAAACTTGAGGGCTTCGGGGCCAGGAGAGTGAGGACGGAAGTCTGAGAACACAAGCTAGACTTCGGATTCAGGGTGAGGGCACGGCCGGTACCCCCTGCAATCTGAACCAATATCTCATGCATCTGAAGTCAGGGCGAGGATCCGACGTTGTCTCAGGTTGGAGTTTCTGTGCATGACGGCCCCTTCATGAAGGGAGCGGAATCTCGAGGCCATGGAGGTTTTCCACGTTGGGAGATGTGGGATGCCCCCTTCAAGGATTCCTTCTGCGGGACAATTGAGACCTGTTGGACAGCTCCAGGACAATCCATATGGAATGACTCCAGAGCACCGTTCCAGGATGGATGCCTGGGAATTCCGCCTCGCCTTCCAATATTCGCCGCGCAACAAGACAGTTTAGATCTAATGGATCTGCGGGAGCAACCGGGGTGGCTGAGTTGAAATGCACTTTCCAGAGGATGGGTCCTAACGTGTGTTTGTGTCCATGAGGGCCTTGGAATGGGGAGGTGGCACCGGGACCCTGAAGTATTCTCCTAAGCTTTGGCATAGCTCCCATGCACAAGTTTCCTTGTGGAGACGAAATTTGTTCTGATGGGTGCCTCAGGAAATCCCCTCTGCTGGTATTGGAATCCAGGCTTTTGAGGAGACATGCCTGTAAACCAAAGCAATTTATCCGATAATGGCCTCGGGTCCTGTCTGGTTCAATCTTCTTTTTATGAGTGGAGGTAGATGAGTGGAGGTAGATGCTCAGCCGGTATCAATCGCCCTTTTTTGTCCCGGGCGACCTACACTATTGGGATGGCCTCAGGGACTTTGGAGGGTTCTCCTAATTTGTACAATTTTTGACAATGGAATGGGCAGAATTCCCATGGATTGGGTGGGGGCAGTCCTAATGAGTGGCTCCAAGGCCCTAGCCTGGAGGGAGTGTGGCCCAGGACTTTGAGGACAGAAGACTGAAAACACAAAATCAGCTTAAGTTTGGGGACGTAGGTATGGCACGCCCGATCCACAAACCCTGAGAAGAACTCTTCCGGATATGAAGAATGAGGAAGTCTGAGGCGCTTGCTCAGGCTTTTGTCTCTGGATTTTGTTTCAGCGATGGCCGTGGAATGTTGGGGAGGTCTCATGGGCCATGGACGAATCTTCCTCTCTGTGGATTTGGCCCGATCCCAATTGTTTTTCGTCCATCTGTGGGATGGGAGGACTCCTTTCAGGTTTGTTACCTCAGGTGTCCCACCAAAAGAAGAATTCCAAAGCAGAGCCCTGGGGAAGAGTGAAGGGACAACCCGAACTATGGTTAAAAATTGGGGCCTAGGGGCATGGCAAGCCCAATATGCTGTCTCTTCATATAGGCCCTGAGAGGCCTTACCTGAGGACTGGGCTCAGGCTGAGGGTCACAATGTGTGTTTGTGACCATTGTGGCCCTCAAGCATGGGCTGGGCCTCATGGGCCACGCTTGTTTCAACTACACTGAACGTTGGACAACATGCCAAACACAAGGTTTCTTGCCATAAGTAAAGAGTTCAGATTTCTGCATCATTCTCAACCCTGGGCAGTGTTTGGAGATAAGGTCTAGGTTCTGGAGCCTGAAAACCGCAGTTGGGAAGAGATGACGACCTAAGGCCATGGCGGGTCCGATGTGCTCAGTGTGCGGCCAGCTGTCTGGGTGGGACCAGGAGGTCCAGGCTCAGGCTGGGTCAGAAGGTGAAATAGTGCCCAGGTCAGCCTATATGTTTGGCGTCCAGCCGAATGGCGTGCAGGTTGATTTTCTTTTGGGGTTTCCGGGTAGCAATGAGGGCAATGTTTGATTTCTGTAGGGCAGGCAGAGTGCGGCATTGTAGTTCTGGATTGCCCAACTGGAGGGCTTGTGGGCCAGTAGTCTGAGGACGCAGTCTGAGAACCCAAGCTAGGCCTAGGTTTCTGGGTGAGGATATGGCAGGCACAATCTACAGACCTCAATCGAGATCTCGTGCATCTGAAGTCAGGGCAAGGATCAGACGATCGCTCAGGTTGGACTTTCTGCCCTGATGGCCCTTTCTTGAAGGGGGTTGGATCACGTGGACATGGGGGTTTTCCCACGATGGAAGTTGTGAGAAGCTCCAAACTGCAAAGATTCTTCTGCAGGACAATTGAGACCTGTTGGTTGGCTCCAGGCCAACGATTCCGAGCAGGGTCCTAAGGATGGATGGCTGGGTAGCCCACCTCGCATTCCAATGGTCTCCAAGCAACAAGACAGGTTAGATCTGCTGGATGTGGGGGGCAACCGAGGAGGCTGAGTTGAAATGGACTCTCCTGTGGATGTGTCCTAATATGTTTTTGTGTCTATGGAGACCTTGGAATAAAGCGGTGGCCCTGGGGCCCTGAAGGGTTCTCCTAAACAGAGGCTTTGACACAGCTCTAACGTGCATGTTTCCCAAGTGTAGATGAGATTTGTTCTGATGGGTGAGTCAAGAAACAGCCATATGCTGGTATTGAAATCCAGGCCTCTGAGGAGAGATGCCTGGAAACCAAAGCAATGGATCCGATTAGTGCCTAAGGGGCCTGTTCGTTCCTTTTTACCTCTGGGGACATCAGTCTACGGGTCTGAGTGCAGGTAGGTGGTCAGATGTGCTCAGATTGCCCCTGTTTGTCCTGGGAAGCCACAACTATTGGGATGGCCTCAGGGACTTTGGAGGTTATCCTACTAGTAGGGTTGTGGCCATTGGAATGGGCACATACAATTCCCTTGGAGAGGGCAAGTACAGTCCTCAGGTTTGGCTCCAGGGCCCTGAGCCTGTGGGTGTGTAGGCCAGAGCTGTTTGGACAGTTGTCTGAAAACACAAACTCGGCTTATGTTTTGGGTCATAGGTATGGCAGGACTGATCTACAGACCATGAGGAGAACACTTCGGGATATGAAAAAAGGGCGAGTGTGAGGCTCTTGCTCAAGTTTTTGTCTCTGGATATCGTGTCACTCATGGTCGTGAAATTGCCGGGTGACTTCATGGGAAATGGACGAGTCTTAATCTCTGGGGGTTCGGTCCCGTCCAAAGAGTTTGGGGTCATTCTGGGGATGGAAGAAGTCCGTTTTTTTGTTGTTGTTGTCGATTTGTTTCATTTTGTTTTTCAACCTCAGATGTCCCACCAAATGAGGGATTCCAGAGTAGAGCCCTGGGGTGGGGCGACTGGACAACCAGAAATCTGGTTAAAAATTGGGGACTAGGGACATGTCAAGCCCATTATGACATCTAATGTTCCAGGCACTGAGAGGACTTACTAGAGGACAGAACTCACGCTGAGGTCACAATGTGTGTTTATGCTCTCGTCGCACGCAAGAATGGGCGGGGCCTCAGGGTGAATGCTGGTTTCTCCTACACTGAACGTTGGACAACATGCCAACCACAAGGTTTCTTGCCATGTGTCAGGAAGAGTTCTGATTTCTGCATCACAGTCACCCGTGGGCAGTGATTGGAGATAAGGTCTAGGTTCTGAAGCCTGAAAACTGAGGTAGGGAAGAGATGATGACCTAAGGCCATGGCGGGTCTGATGTGCTCAGCGTGCGGTCAGCTGTCTGGGTGTTGGTCAGCAGGTCCGGGCTCAGGTTGTGTCAGACAGTGCATTAGTGCCCAGGTTAGGCTATATAATTTGGGTACATTCGAGTGCCGTGTAGGTTTAACCTCATTTAAGCTGCCTGGGCTGCTCATTAGGCAATATATTTTTTCTAGAGGGCAAGCAGAGTGCTTCATTGTCGGTCCGGAATTGCCAAACTTGAGGGCTTCGGGGCCAGGAGAGTGAGGACGGAAGTCTGAGAACACAAGCTAGACTTCGGATTCAGGGTGAGGGCACGGCCGGTACCCCCTGCAATCTGAACCAATATCTCATGCATCTGAAGTCAGGGCGAGGATCCGACGTTGTCTCAGGTTGGAGTTTCTGTGCATAACGGCCCCTTCATGAAGGGAGCGGAATCTCGAGGCCATGGAGGTTTTCCACGTTGGGAGATGTGGGATGCCCCCTTCAAGGATTCCTTCTGCGGGACAATTGAGACCTGTTGGACAGCTCCAGGACAATCCATATGGAATGACTCCAGAGCACCGTTCCAGGATGGATGCCTGGGAATTCCGCCTCGCCTTCCAATATTCGCCGCGCAACAAGACAGTTTAGATCTAATGGATCTGCGGGAGCAACCGGGGTGGCTGAGTTGAAATGCACTTTCCAGAGGATGGGTCCTAACGTGTGTTTGTGTCCATGAGGGCCTTGGAATGGGGAGGTGGCACCGGGACCCTGAAGTATTCTCCTAAGCTTTGGCATAGCTCCCATGCACAAGTTTCCTTGTGGAGACGAAATTTGTTCTGATGGGTGCCTCAGGAAATCCCCTCTGCTGGTATTGGAATCCAGGCATTTGAGGAGACATGCCTGTAAACCAAAGCAATTTATCCGATAATGGCCTCGGGTCCTGTCTGGTTCAATCTTCTTGGTATGAGTGGAGGTAGATGAGTGGAGGTAGATGCTCAGCCGGTATCAATCGCCCTTTTTTGTCCCGGGCGACCTACACTATTGGGATGGCCCCAGGGACTTTGGAGGGTTCTCCTAATTTGTACAATTTTTGACAATGGAATGGGCAGAATTCCCATGGATTGGGTGGGGGCAGTCCTAATGAGTGGCTCCAAGGCCCCAGCCTGGAGGGAGTGTGGCCCAGGACTTTGAGGACAGAAGACTGAAAACACAAAATCAGCTTAAGTTTGGGGACGTAGGTATGGCACGCCCAATCCACAAACCCTGAGAAGAACTCTTCCGGATATGAAGAATGAGGAAGTCTGAGGCGCTTGCTCAGGCTTTTGTCTCTGGATTTTGTTTCAGCGATGGCCGTGGAATGTTGGGGAGGTCTCATGGGCCATGGACGAATCTTCCTCTCTGTGGATTTGGCCCGATCCCAATTGTTTTTCGTCCATCTGTGGGATGGGAGGACTCCTTTCAGGTTTGTTACCTCAGGTGTCCCACCAAAAGAAGAATTCCAAAGCAGAGCCCTGGGGAAGAGTGAAGGGACAACCCGAACTATGGTTAAAAATTGGGGCCTAGGGGCATGGCAAGCCCAATATGCTGTCTCTTCATATAGGCCCTGAGAGGCCTTACCTGAGGACTGGGCTCAGGCTGAGGGTCACAATGTGTGTTTGTGACCAATGTGGCCCTCAAGCATGGGCTGGGCCTCATGGGCCACGCTTGTTTCAACTACACTGAACGTTGGACAACATGCCAACCACAAGGTTTCTTGCCATAAGGAAAGAGTTCTGATTTCTGCATCATTCTCAACCCTGGGCAGTGTTTGGAGATAAGGTCTAGGTTCTGGAGCCTGAAAAAAGCAGTTGGGAAGAGATGACGACCTAAGGCCATGGCGGGTCCGATGTGCTCAGTGTGCGGCCAGCTGTCTGGGTGGGACCAGGAGGTCCAGGCTCAGGCTGGGTCAGAAGGTGAAATAGTGCCCAGGTCAGCCTATATGTTTGGGGTACAGCCGAATGGCGTGCAGGTTGATCCTCATTTGCGGTTTCGGGGTAGCCCTGAGGGCAATGTTTTACTTCTGTAGGGCAGGGAGAGTGCGGCATTGTAGTTCTGGATTGCCAAACTGGAGGGCTTGTGGGCCACTAGTCTGAAGACGGAGTCTGAGAACCCAAGCTAGGCCTAGGTTTCTGGGTGAGGATATGGCAGGCACAATCTACAGACCTCAATCGAGTTCTCGTGCATCTGAAGTCAGGGCAAGGATCAGACGATCGCTCAGGTTGGACTTTCTGCCCTGATGGCCCTTTCTTGAAGGGGGTTGGATCACGAGGACATGGGGGTTTTCCCACGATGGGAGTTGTGAGAAGCTCCAAACTGCAAAGATTCTTCTGCAGGACAATTGAGACCTGTTGGTTAGCTCCAGGCCAACGATTCCGAGCAGGGTTCTAAGGATGGATGGCTGGGTAGCCCACCTCGCATTCCAATGGTCTCCAAGCAACAAGACAGGTTAGATCTGCTGGATGTGGGGGGCAACCGAAGAGGCTGAGTTGAAATGGACTCTCCTGTGGATGTGTCCTAATATGTTTTTGTGTCTATGGAGACCTTGGAATGAAGCGGTGGCCCTGGGGCCCTGAAGGGTTCTCCTAAACAGAGGCTTTGACACAGCTCCAACGTGCATGTTTCCCATGTGTAGATGAGATTTGTTCTGATGGGTGAGTCAAGAAACAGCCATATGCTGGTATTGAAATCCAGGCCTCTGAGAAGAGATGCCTGGAAACCAAAGCAATGGATCCGATTAGTGCCCTGGGGCCTGTTCGTTCCTTTTTACCTCTGGGGACATCAGTCTACGGGTCTGAGTGCAGGTAGGTGCTCAGATGGGCTCAGATTGCCCCTGTTTGTCCTGGGAAGCCACAACTATTGGGATGGCCTCAGGGACTTTGGAGGTTATCCTACTAGTAGGGTTGTGGCCATTGGAATGGGCACATACAATTCCCTTGGAGAGGGCAAGTACAGTCCTCAGGTTTGGCTCCAGGGCCCTGAGCCTGTAGGGTGTGTAGGCCAGAGCTGTTTGGACAGTTGTCTGAAAACACAAACTCGGCTTATGTTTTGGTTCATAGGTATGGCAGGACTGATCTACAGACCATGAGGAGAACACTTCGGGATAGGAAAAAAGGGCGAGTGTGAGGCTCTTGCTCAAGTTTTTGTCTCTGGATATCGTGTCACTCATGGTCGTGAAATTGCCGGGTGACTTCATGGGAAATGGACGAGTCTTACTCTCTGGGGGTTCGGTCCCGTCCAAAGAGTTTGGGGTCATTCTGGGGATGGAAGAAGTCCGTATTTTTGTTGTTGTTGTCGATTTGTTTCATTTTGTTTTTCAACCTCAGAGGTCCCACCAAATGAGGGATTCCAGAGTAGAGCCCTGGGGTGGGGCGACTGGACAACCAGAAATCTGGTTAAAAATTGGGGACTAGGGACATGTCAAGCCCATTATGACATCTAAAGGTCCAGCCACTGAGAGGACTTACTAGAGGACAGGACTCACACTGAGGTCACAATGCGTGTTTATGCTCTCGTCGCACTCAATAATGGGCGTGGCCTCAGCGTGAATGCTGGTTTCTCCTACACTCAACGTTGGACAACATGCCAACCACAAGGATTCTTGCCATGGGTCAGGAAGAGTTCTGATTTCTGCATCACAGTCACCCGTGGGCAGTGATTGGAGATAAGGTCTAGGTTCTGAAGCCTGAAAACTGAGGTAGGGAAGAGATGATGACCTAAGGCCATGGCGGGTCTGATGTGCTCAGCGTGCGGTCAGCTGTCTGGGTGTTGGTCAGCAGGTCCGGGCTCAGGTTGTGTCAGACAGTGCATTAGTGCCCAGGTTAGGCTATATAATTTGGGTACATTCGAGTGCCGTGTAGGTTTATCCTCATTTAAGCTGCCTGGGCTGCTCATTAGGCAATATATTTTTTCTAGAGGGCAAGCAGAGTGTTTCATTGTCGGTCCGGAATTGCCAAACTTGAGGGCTTCGGGGCCAGGAGAGTGAGGACGGAAGTCTGAGAACACAAGCTAGACTTCGGATTCAGGGTGAGGGCACGGCCGGTACCCCCTGCTATCTGAACCAATATCTCATGCATCTGAAGTCAGGGCGAGGATCCGACGTTGTCTCAGGTTGGAGTTTCTGTGCATAACGGCCCCTTCATGAAGGGAGCGGAATCTCGAGGCCATGGAGGTTTTCCACGTTGGGAGATGTGGGATGCCCCCTTCAAGGATTCCTTCTGCGGGACAATTGAGACCTGTTGGACAGCTCCAGGACAATCCATATGGAATGACTCCAGAGCACCGTTCCAGGATGGATGCCTGGGAATTCCGCCTCGCCTTCCAATATTCGCCGCGCAACAAGACAGTTTAGATCTAATGGATCTGCGGGAGCAACCGGGGTGGCTGAGTTGAAATGCACTTTCCAGAGGATGGGTCCTAACGTGTGTTTGTGTCCATGAGGGCCTTGGAATGGGGAGGTGGCACCGGGACCCTGAAGTATTCTCCTAAGCTTTGGCATAGCTCCCATGCACAAGTTTCCTTGTGGAGACGAAATTTGTTCTGATGGGTGCCTCAGGAAATCCCCTCTGCTGGTATTGGAATCCAGGCTTTTGAGGAGACATGCCTGTAAACCAAAGCAATTTATCCGATAATGGCCTCGGGTCCTGTCTGGTTCAATCTTCTTGGTATGAGTGGAGGTAGATGAGTGGAGGTAGATGCTCAGCCGGTATCAATCGCCCTTTTTTGTCCCGGGCGACCTACACTATTGGGATGGCCCCAGGGACTTTGGAGGGTTCTCCTAATTTGTACAATTTTTGACAATGGAATGGGCAGAATTCCCATGGATTGGGTGGGGGCAGTCCTAATGAGTGGCTCCAAGGCCCCAGCCTGGAGGGAGTGTGGCCCAGGACTTTGAGGACAGAAGACTGAAAACACAAAATCAGCTTAAGTTTGGGGACGTAGGTATGGCACGCCCGATCCACAAACCCTGAGAAGAACTCTTCCGGATATGAAGAATGAGGAAGTCTGAGGCGCTTGCTCAGGCTTTTGTCTCTGGATTTTGTTTCAGCGATGGCCGTGGAATGTTGGGGAGGTCTCATGGGCCATGGACGAATCTTCCTCTCTGTGGATTTGGCCCGATCCCAATTGTTTTTCGTCCATCTGTGGGATGGGAGGACTCCTTTCAGGTTTGTTACCTCAGGTGTCCCACCAAAAGAAGAATTCCAAAGCAGAGCCCTGGGGAAGAGTGAAGGGACAACCCGAACTATGGTTAAAAATTGGGGCCTAGGGGCATGGCAAGCCCAATATGCTGTCTCTTCATATAGGCCCTGAGAGGCCTTACCTGAGGACTGGGCTCAGGCTGAGGGTCACAATGTGTGTTTGTGACCAATGTGGCCCTCAAGCATGGGCTGGGCCTCATGGGCCACGCTTGTTTCAACTACACTGAACGTTGGACAACATGCCAACCACAAGGTTTCTTGCCATAAGGAAAGAGTTCTGATTTCTGCATCATTCTCAACCCTGGGCAGTGTTTGGAGATAAGGTCTAGGTTCTGGAGCCTGAAAAAAGCAGTTGGGAAGAGATGACGACCTAAGGCCATGGCGGGTCCGATGTGCTCAGTGTGCGGCCAGCTGTCTGGGTGGGACCAGGAGGTCCAGGCTCAGGCTGGGTCAGAAGGTGAAATAGTGCCCAGGTCAGCCTATATGTTTGGGGTACAGCCGAATGGCGTGCAGGTTGATCCTCATTTGCGGTTTCGGGGTAGCCCTGAGGGCAATGTTTTACTTCTGTAGGGCAGGGAGAGTGCGGCATTGTAGTTCTGGATTGCCAAACTGGAGGGCTTGTGGGCCACTAGTCTGAAGACGGAGTCTGAGAACCCAAGCTAGGCCTAGGTTTCTGGGTGAGGATATGGCAGGCACAATCTACAGACCTCAATCGAGTTCTCGTGCATCTGAAGTCAGGGCAAGGATCAGACGATCGCTCAGGTTGGACTTTCTGCCCTGATGGCCCTTTCTTGAAGGGGGTTGGATCACGAGGACATGGGGGTTTTCCCACGATGGGAGTTGTGAGAAGCTCCAAACTGCAAAGATTCTTCTGCAGGAATATTGAGACCTGTTGGTTAGCTCCAGGCCAACGATTCCGAGCAGGGTTCTAAGGATGGATGGCTGGGTAGCCCACCTCGCATTCCAATGGTCTCCAAGCAACAAGACAGGTTAGATCTGCTGGATGTGGGGGGCAACCGAAGAGGCTGAGTTGAAATGGACTCTCCTGTGGATGTGTCCTAATATGTTTTTGTGTCTATGGAGACCTTGGAATGAAGCGGTGGCCCTGGGGCCCTGAAGGGTTCTCCTAAACAGAGGCTTTGACACAGCTCCAACGTGCATGTTTCCCATGTGTAGATGAGATTTGTTCTGATGGGTGAGTCAAGAAACAGCCATATGCTGGTATTGAAATCCAGGCCTCTGAGGAGAGATGCCTGGAAACCAAAGCAATGGATCCGATTAGTGCCTAGGGGCCTGTTCGTTCCTTTTTACCTCTGGGGACATCAGTCTACGGGTCTGAGTGCAGGTAGGTGCTCAGATGGGCTCAGATTGCCCCTGTTTGTCCTGGGAAGCCACAACTATTGGGATGGCCTCAGGGACTTTGGAGGTTATCCTACTAGTAGGGTTGTGGCCATTGGAATGGGCACATACAATTCCCTTGGAGAGGGCAAGTACAGTCCTCAGGTTTGGCTCCAGGGCCCTGAGCCTGTAGGGTGTGTAGGCCAGAGCTGTTTGGACAGTTGTCTGAAAACACAAACTCGGCTTATGTTTTGGTTCATAGGTATGGCAGGACTGATCTACAGACCATGAGGAGAACACTTCGGGATAGGAAAAAAGGGCGAGTGTGAGGCTCTTGCTCAAGTTTTTGTCTCTGGATATCGTGTCACTCATGGTCGTGAAATTGCCGGGTGACTTCATGGGAAATGGACGAGTCTTACTCTCTGGGGGTGTCGGTCCCGTCCAAAGAGTTTGGGGTCATTCTGGGGATGGAAGAAGTCCGTATTTTTGTTGTTGTTGTCGATTTGTTTCATTTTGTTTTTCAACCTCAGAGGTCCCACCAAATGAGGGATTCCAGAGTAGAGCCCTGGGGTGGGGCGACTGGACAACCAGAAATCTGGTTAAAAATTGGGGACTAGGGACATGTCAAGCCCATTATGACATCTAAAGGTCCAGCCACTGAGAGGACTTACTAGAGGACAGGACTCACGCTGAGGTCACAATGCGTGTTTATGCTCTCGTCGCACTCAAGAATGGGCGTGGCCTCAGCGTGAATGCTGGTTTCTCCTACACTCAACGTTGGACAACATGCCAACCACAAGGATTCTTGCCATGGGTCAGGAAGAGTTCTGATTTCTGCATCACAGTCACCCGTGGGCAGTGATTGGAGATAAGGTCTAGGTTCTGAAGCCTGAAAACTGAGGTAGGGAAGAGATGATGACCTAAGGCCATGGCGGGTCTGATGTGCTCAGCGTGCGGTCAGCTGTCTGGGTGTTGGTCAGCAGGTCCGGGCTCAGGTTGTGTCAGACAGTGCATTAGTGCCCAGGTTAGGCTATATAATTTGGGTACATTCGAGTGCCGTGTAGGTTTAACCTCATTTAAGCTGCCTGGGCTGCTCATTAGGCAATATATTTTTTCTAGAGGGCAAGCAGAGTGCTTCATTGTCGGTCCGGAATTGCCAAACTTGAGGGCTTCGGGGCCAGGAGAGTGAGGACGGAAGTCTGAGAACACAAGCTAGACTTCGGATTCAGGGTGAGGGCACGGCCGGTACCCCCTGCTATCTGAACCAATATCTCATGCATCTGAAGTCAGGGCGAGGATCCGACGTTGTCTCAGGTTGGAGTTTCTGTGCATAACGGCCCCTTCATGAAGGGAGCGGAATCTCGAGGCCATGGAGGTTTTCCACGTTGGGAGATGTGGGATGCCCCCTTCAAGGATTCCTTCTGCGGGACAATTGAGACCTGTTGGACAGCTCCAGGACAATCCATATGGAATGACTCCAGAGCACCGTTCCAGGATGGATGCCTGGGAATTCCGCCTCGCCTTCCAATATTCGCCGCGCAACAAGACAGTTTAGATCTAATGGATCTGCGGGAGCAACCGGGGTGGCTGAGTTGAAATGCACTTTCCAGAGGATGGGTCCTAACGTGTGTTTGTGTCCATGAGGGCCTTGGAATGGGGAGGTGGCACCGGGACCCTGAAGTATTCTCCTAAGCTTTGGCATAGCTCCCATGCACAAGTTTCCTTGTGGAGACGAAATTTGTTCTGATGGGTGCCTCAGGAAATCCCCTCTGCTGGTATTGGAATCCAGGCTTTTGAGGAGACATGCCTGTAAACCAAAGCAATTTATCCGATAATGGCCTCGGGTCCTGTCTGGTTCAATCTTCTTGGTATGAGTGGAGGTAGATGAGTGGAGGTAGATGCTCAGCCGGTATCAATCGCCCTTTTTTGTCCCGGGCGACCTACACTATTGGGATGGCCTCAGGGACTTTGGAGGGTTCTCCTAATTTGTACAATTTTTGACAATGGAATGGGCAGAATTCCCATGGATTGGGTGGGAGCACTCCTAATGAGTGGCTCCAAGGCCCCAGCCTGGAGGGAGTGTGGCCCAGGACTTTGAGGACAGAAGACTGAAAACACAAAATCAGCTTAAGTTTGGGGACGTAGGTATGGCACGCCCGATCCACAAACCCTGAGAAGAACTCTTCAGGATATGAAGAATGAGCGAGTCTGAGGAGCTTGCTCAGGCTTTTGTCTCTGGGTTTTGTTTCAGCGATGGCCGTGGAATGTTGGGGAGGTCTCATGGGCCATGGACGAAGCTTCCTCTCTGTGGATTTGGCCCGATCCCAATTGTTTTTCGTCCATCTGTGGGATGGGAGGACTCCTTTCAGGTTTGTTACCTCAGGTGTCCCACCAAAAGAAGAATTCCAAAGCAGAGCCCTGGGGAAGAGTGAAGGGACAACCCGAACTATGGTTAAAAATTGGGGCCTAGGGGCATGGCAAGCCCAATATGCTGTCTCTTCATATAGGCCCTGAGAGGCCTTACCTGAGGACTGGGCTCAGGCTGAGGGTCACAATGTGTGTTTGTGACCAATGTGGCCCTCAAGCATGGGCTGGGCCTCATGGGCCACGCTTGTTTCAACTACACTGAACGTTGGACAACATGCCAACCACAAGGTTTCTTGCCATGGGTAAAGAGTTCTGATTTCTGCATCATTCTCAACCCTGGGCAGTGGTTGGAGATAAGGTCTAGGTTCTGGAGCCTGAAAAAAGCAGTTGGGAAGAGATGACGACCTAAGGCCATGGCGGGTCCGATGTGCTCAGTGTGCGGCCAGCTGTCTGGGTTGGACCAGGAGGTCCAGGCTCAGGCTGGGTCAGAAGGTGAAATAGTGCCCAGGTCAGCCTATATGTTTGGGGTACAGCCGAATGGCGTGCAGGTTGATCCTCATTTGCGGTTTCGGGGTAGCCCTGAGGGCAATGTTTTACTTCTGTAGGGCAGGGAGAGTGCGGCATTGTAGTTCTGGATTGCCAAACTGGAGGGCTTGTGGGCCACTAGTCTGAAGACGGAGTCTGAGAACCCAAGCTAGGCCTAGGTTTCTGGGTGAGGATATGGCAGGCACAATCTACAGACCTCAATCGAGATCTCGTGCATCTGAAGTCAGGGCAAGGATCAGACGATCGCTCAGGTTGGACTTTCTGCCCTGATGGCCCTTTCTTGAAGGGGGTTGGATCACGAGGACATGGGGGTTTTCCCACGATGGGAGTTGTGAGAAGCTCCAAACTGCAAAGATTCTTCTGCAGGACAATTGAGACCTGTTGGTTGGCTCCAGGCCAACGATTCCGAGTAGGGTTCTAAGGATGGATGGCTGGGTAGCCCACCTCGCATTCCAATGGTCTCCAAGCAACAAGACAGGTTAGATCTGCTGGATGTGGGGGGCAACCGAGGAGGCTGAGTTGAAATGGACTCTCCTGTGGATGTGTCCTAATATGTTTTTGTGTCTATGGAGACCTTGGAATGAAGCGGTGGCCCTGGGGCCCTGAAGGGTTCTCCTAAACAGAG
This sequence comes from Mustela nivalis, assembly GCF_964662115.1. NCBI lineage: Eukaryota > Metazoa > Chordata > Mammalia > Carnivora > Mustelidae > Mustela > Mustela nivalis. The sequence continues at coordinate 389,124 of NW_028136480.1, read as the reverse complement.
GCTTTGACACAGCTCCAACGTGCATGTTTCCCATGTGTAGATAAGATTTGTTCTGATGGGTGAGTCAAGAAACAGCCATATGCTGGTATTGAAATCCAGGCCTCTGAGGAGAGATACCTGGAAACCAAAGCAATGGATCCGATTAGTGCCTAGGGGCCTGTTCGTTCCTTTTTACCTCTGGGGACATCAGTCTACGGGTCTGAGTGCAGGTAGGTGCTCAGATGGGCTCATATTGCCCCTGTTTGTCCTGGGAAGCCACAACTATTGGGATGGCCTCAGGGACTTTGGAGGTTATCCTACTAGTAGGGTTGTGGCCAATGGAATGGGCACATACATTTCCCTTGGAGAGGGCAAGTACAGTCCTCAGGTTTGGCTCCAGGGCCCTGAGCCTGTAGGGTGTGTAGGCCAGAGCTGTTTGGACAGTTGTCTGAAAACACAAACTCGGCTTTTGTTTTGGTTCATAGGTATGGCAGGACTGATCTACAGACCATGAGGAGAACACTTCGGGATAGGAAAAAAGGGCGAGTGTGAGGCTATTGCTCAAGTTTTTGTCTCTGGATATCGTGTCACTCATGGTCGTGAAATTGCCGGGTGACTTCATGGGAAATGGACGAGTCTTACTCTCTGGGGGTTCGGTCCCGTCCAAAGAGTTTTGGGTCATTCTGGGGATGGAGAAGTCCGTTTTTTTGTTGTTGTCGATTTGTTTCATTTTGTTTTTCAACCTCATATGTCCCACCAAATGAGGGATTCCAGAGTAGAGCCCTGGGGTGGGGCGACTGGACAACCAGAAATCTGGTTAAAAATTGGGGACTAGGGACATGTCAAGCCCATTATGACAACTAAAGATCCAGCCACTGAGAGGACTTACTAGAGGACAGGACTCACGCTGAGGTCACAATGCGTGTTTATGCTCTCGTCGCACTCAAGAATGGGCGTGGCCTCAGCGTGAATGCTGGTTTCTCCCACACTGAACGTTGGACAACATGCCAACCACAAGGTTTCTTGCCATGGGTCAGGAAGAGTTCTGATTTCTGCATCACAGTCACCCGTGGGCAGTGATTGGAGATAAGGTCTAGGTTCTGAAGCCTGAAAACTGAGGTATGGAAGAGATGATGACCTAAGGCCATGGCGGGTCTGATGTGCTCAGCGTGCGGTCAGCTGTCTGGGTGTTGGTCAGCAGGTCCGGGCTCAGGTTGTGTCAGACAGTGCATTAGTGCCCAGTTTAGACTATATAATTCGGGTACATTCGAGTGCCGTGTAGGTTTATCCTCATTTAAGCTGCCTGGGCTGCTCATTAGGCAATATATTTTTTCTAGAGGGCAGGCAGAGTGCTTCATTGTCTGTCCGGAGTTGCCAAACTTGAGGGCTTCGGGGCCAGGAGAGTGAGGACGGAAGTCTGAGAACACAAGCTAGACTTCGGATTCAGGGTGAGGGCACGGCAGGTACCCCCTGCAGATCTGAACCAATATCTCATGCATCTGAAGTGAGGGCGAGGATCCGACGTTGGCTCAGGTTGGAGTTTCTGTGCATGACGGCCCTTTCATGAAGAGAGCGGAATCTCGAGGCCATGGAGGTTTTCCACGTTGGGAGATGTGGGATGCCCCCTTCAAGGATTCCTTCTGCGGGACAATTGAGACCTGTTGGACAGCTCCAGGACATCCCATATGGAATGACTCCAGAGCACCGTTCCAGGATGGATTACTGGGAAGTCCGCCTCGCCTTCCAATTGTCTCCTAGCAACTAGACAGTTTAGATGTAATGGATCTGCGGGAGCAACCGGGGTGGCTGAGTTGAAATGCACTTTCCAGAGGATGGGTCCTAACGTGTGTTTGTGTCCATGAGGGCCTTGGAATGGGGAGGTGGCACCGGGACCCTGAAGAATTCTCCTAAGCTTTGGCATAGCTCCCATGCAAAAGTTTCCTTGTGGAGACGAGATTTGTTCTGGTGGGTGCCTCAGGAAATCCCCTCTGCTGGTATTGGAATGCAGGCTTTTGAGGAGACATGCCTGTAAACCAAAGCAATGGATCCGATAATGGCCTCGGGTCCTGTCTGGTTCAATCTTCTTGGTATGAGTGGAGGTAGATGAGTGGAGGTAGATGCTCATCCGGTATCAACCGCCCTTTTTTGTCCCGGGCGACCTACACTATTGGGATGGCCTCAGGGACTTTGGAGGGTTCTCCTAATTTGTACGATGTTTGACAATGGAATGGGCAGAATTCCCATGGATTGGGTGGGGGCAGTCCTAATGTGTGGCTCCAGGGGCCCCAGCCTGGAGGGAGTGTGGCCCAGGACTTTGAGGACAGAAGACTGAAAACACAAACTCAGCTTAGTTTGGGGACGTATTTATGGCACGCCCGATCTACAAACCATGAGAAGAACTCTTCAGGACATGAAGAATGAGCGAGTCTGAGGAGCTTGCTCAGGCTTTTGTCTCTGGATTTTGTTTTCGCGATGGTCGTGGAATGTTGTGGAGGTCTCATGGGCCATGGACGAATCTTCCTCTCTGTGGATTTGGCCCGATCCCAATTGTTTTTCGTCAATCTGTGGGATGGGAGGACTCCTTTCAGGTTTGTTACCTCAGGTGTCCCACCAAAAGAGGAATTCCAAAGCAGAGCCCTGGGGAAGAGTGAAGGGACAACCCGAACTATGGTTAAAAATTGGGGCCTAGGGGCATGGCAAGCCCAATATGCTGTCTCTTCATATAGGCCCTGAGAGGCCTTACCTGAGGACTGGGCTCAGGCTGAGGGTCACAATGTGTGTTTGTGACCAATGTGGCCCGCAAGCATGGGCTCGGCCTCATGGGCCACGCTTTTTTCAACTACACTGAACGTTGGACAACATGCCAACCACAAGGTTTCTTGCCATGGGTAAAGAGTTCTGATTTCTGCATCATTCTCAACCCTGGGCAGTGGTTGGAGATAAGGTCTAGGTTCTGGAGCCTGAAAACCGCAGTTGGGAAGAGATGACGACCTAAGGCCATGGCGGGTCCGATGTACTCAGTGTGCGGCCAGCTGTCTGGGTGGGACCAGGAGGTCCAGGCTCAGGCTGGGTCAGAAGGGGAAATAGTGCCCAGGTCAGCCTATATGTTTGGGGTACAGCCGAATGGCGTGCAGGTTGATTTTCTTTTGTGGTTTCGGGGTAGCAATGAGGGCAATGTTTGACTTCTGTAGGGCAGGCAGAGTGCGGCATTGTAGTTCTGGATTGCCCAACTGGAGGGCTTGTGGGCCAGTAGTCTGAGGACGCAGTCTGAGAACCCAAGCTAGGCCTAGGTTTCTGGGTGAGGATATGGCAGGCACAATCTACAGACCTCAATCGAGATCTCGTGCATCTGAAGTCAGGGCAAGGATCAGACGATCGCTCAGGTTGGACTTTCTGCCCTGATGGCCCTTTCTTGAAGGGGGTTGGATCACGCGGACATGGGGGTTTTCCCACGATGGAAGTTGTGAGAAGCTCCAAACTGCAAAGATTCTTCTGCAGGACAATTGAGACCTGTTGGTTGGCTCCAGGCCAACGATTCCGAGCAGGGTTCTAAGGATGGATGGCTGGGTAGCCAACCTCGCATTCCAATGGTCTCCAAGCAACAAGACAGGTTAGATCTGCTGGATGTGGGGGGCAACCGAGGAGGCTGAGTTGAAATGGACTCTCCTGTGGATGTGTCCTAATATGTTTTTGTGTCTATGGAGACCTTGGAATGAAGCGGTGGCCCTGGGGCCCTGAAGGGTTCTCCTAAACAGAGGCTTTGGCACAGCTCTAACGTGCATGTTTCCCAAGTGTAGATGAGATTTGTTCTGATGGGTGAGTCAAGAAACAGCCATATGCTGGTATTGAAATCCAGGCCTCTGAGGAGAGATGCCTGGAAACCAAAGCAATGGATCCGATTAGTGCCTAGGGGCCTATTCGTTCCTTTTTACCTCTGGGGACATCAGTCTACGGGACTGAGTGCAGGTAGGTGCTCAGATGGGCTCAGATTGCCCCTGTTTGTCCTGGGAAGCCACAACTATTGGGATGGCCTCAGGGACTTTGGAGGTTAACCTACTAGTAGGGTTGTGGCCATTGGAATGGGCACATACAATATCCTTGGAGAGGGCAAGTACAGTCCTCAGGTTTGGCTCCAGGGCCCTGAGCCTGTAGGGTGTGTAGGCCAGAGCTGTTTGGACAGTTGTCTGAAAACACAAACTCGGCTTATGTTTTGGGTCATAGGTATGGCAGGACTGATCTACAGACCATGAGGAGAACACTTCGGGATATGAAAAAAGGGCGATTGTGAGGCTCTTGCTCAAGTTTTTGTCTCTGGATATCGTGTCACTCATGGTCGTGAAATTACCGGGTGACTTCATGGGAAATGGACGAGTCTTACTCTCTGGGGGTTTGGTCCCGTCCAAAGAGTTTGGGGTCATTCTGGGGATGGAAGAAGTCCGTTTTTTTGTTGTTGTGGTCGATTTGTTTCATTTTGTATTTCAACCTCAGATGTCCCACCAAATGAGGGATTCCAGAGTAGAGCCCTGGGGTGGGGCGACTGGACAACCAGAAATCTGGTTAAAAATTGGGGACTAGGGACATGTCAAGCCCATTATGACATCTAATGGTCCAGCCACTGAGAGGACTTACTAGAGGACAGGACTCACGCTGAGGTCGCAATGCGTGTTTATGCTCTCGTCGCATGCAAGAATGGGCGGGGACTCAGGGTGAATGCTGGTTTCTCCTACATTGGACGTTGGACAACATGCCAACCACAAGGTTTCTTGCCATGGGTCAGGAAGAGTTCTGATTTCTGCATCACAGTCACCCGTGGGCAGTGATTGGAGATAAGGTCTAGGTTCTGAAGCCTGAAAACTGAGGTAGGGAAGAGATGATGACCTTAGGCCATGGCGTGTCTGATGTGCTCAGCGTGCGGTCAGCTGTCTGGGTGTTGGTCAGCAGGTCCGGGCTCAGGTTGTGTCAGACAGTGCATTAGTGCCCAGGTTAGACTATATAATTTGGGTACATTCGAGGGCCGTGTAGGTTTATCCTCATGTAAGCTGCCTGGGCTGCTCATTAGGCAATATATTTTTTCTAGAGGGCAGGCAGAGTGCTTCATTGTCGGTCCGGAATTGCCAAACTTGAGGGCTTCGGGGCCAGGAGAGTGAGGACGGAAGTCTGAGAACACAAGCTAGACTTCGGATTCAGGGTGAGGGCACGGCAGGTACCCCCTGCAGATCTGAACCAATATCTCATGCATCTGAAGTCAGGGCGAGGATCCGACGTTGGCTCAGGTTGGAGTTTCTGTGCATGACGGCCCCTTCATGAAGGGAGCGGAATCTCGAGGCCATGGAGGTTTTCCACGTTGGGAGATGTGGGATGCCCCCTTCAAGGATTCCTTCTGCGGGACAATTGAGACCTGTTGGACAGCTCCAGGACATCCCATATGGAATGACTCCAGAGCACCGTTCGAGGATGGATGCCTGGGAAGTCCGCCTCGCCTTCCAATTGTCTCCTAGCAACAAGACAGTTTAGATCTAATGGATCTGCGGGAGCAACCGTGGTGGCTGAGTTGAAATGCACTTTCCAGAGGATGGGTCCTAACGTGTGTTTGTGTCCATGAGGGCCTTGGAATGGGGAGGTGGCACCGGGACCCTGAAGTATTCTCCTAAGCTTTGGCTTAGCTCCCATGCACAAGTTTCCTTGTGGAGACGAGATTTGTTCTGATGGGTGCCTCAGGAAATCCCCTCTCTTGGTATTGGCATCCAGGCTTTTGAGGAGACATGCCTGTAATCCAAAGCAATGGATCCGATAATGGCCTCGGGTCCTGTCTTGTTCAATTTTCTTGGTATGAGTGGAGGTAGATGAGTGGAGGTAGATGCTCATCCGGTATCAACCGCCCTTTTTTGTCCCGGGCGACCTACACTATTGGGATGGCCTCAGGGACTTTGGAGGGTTCTCCTAATTTGTACGATTTTTGACAATGGAATGGGCAGAATTCCCATGGATTGGGTGGGTCAGTCCTAATGTGTGGCTCCAGGGGCCCCAGCCAGGAGGGAGTGTGGCCCAGGACTTTGAGGACAGAGGACTGAAAACACAAACTCAGCTTAAGTTTGGGGAAGTAGGTATGGCACGCCCGATCTACAAACCATGAGAAGAACTCTTCAGGATATGAAGAAAGTGCGAGTCTGAGGCGCTTGCTCAGGCTTTTGTCTCTGGATTTTGTTTCAGCGATGGCCGTGGAATGTTGGGGAGTTATCATGGGCCATGGACGAATCTTCCTCTCTGTGGATTTGGCCCGATCCCAATTGTTTTTTGTCAATCTGTGGGATGGGAGGACTCCTTTCAGGTTTGTTACCTCAGGTGTCCCACCAAAAGAGGAATTCCAAAGCAGAGCTCTGGGGAAGAGTGAAGGGACACCCCGAACTATGGTTAAAAATTGGGGCCTAGGGGCATGGCAAGCCCAATATGCTGTCTCTTCATATAGGCCCTGAGAGGCCTTACCTGAGGACTGGGCTCAGGCTGAGGGTCACAATGTGTGTTTGTGACCAATGTGGCCCGCAAGCATGGGCTGGGCCTCATGGGCCACGCTTGTTTCAACTACACTGAACGTTGGACAACATGCCAACCACAAGGTTTCTTGCCATGGGGAAAGAGTTCTGATTTCTGCATCATTTTCAACCCTGGGCAGTGGTTGGAGATAAGGTCTAGGTTCTGGAGCCAGAAAACCGCAGTTGGGAAGAGATGACGACCTAAGGCCATGGCGGGATTGAAGTGCTCAGTGTGCAGCCAGCTGTCTGGGTGGGACCAGGAGGTCCAGGCTCAGGCTGGGTCAGAAGGGGAAATAGTGCCCAGGTCAGCCTATATGTTTGGGGTACAGCCGAATGGCGTGCAGGTTGATCCTCATTTGCGGTTTCGGGGTAGCCCTGAGGGCAATGTTTTACTTCTGTAGGGCAGGCAGAGTGCGGCATTGTAGTTCTGGATTGCCAAACTGGAGGGCTTGTGGGCCAGTAGTCTGAGGACGGAGTCTGAGAACCCAAGCTAGGCCTAGGTTTCTGGGTGAGGATATGGCAGGCACAATCTACAGACCTCAATCGAGATCTCGTGCATCTGAAGTCAGGGCAAGGATCAGACGATCGCTCAGGTTGGACTTTCTGCCCTGATGGCCCTTTCTTGAAGGGGGTTGGATCACGAGGACATGGGGGTTTTCCCACGATGGAAGTTGTGAGAAGCTCCAAACTGCAAAGATTCTTCTGCAGGACAATTGAGACCTGTTGGTTGGCTCCAGGCCAACGATTCCGAGCAGGGTTCTAAGGATGGATGGCTGGGTAGCCCACCTCACATTCCAATGGTCTCCAAGCAACAAGACAGGTTAGATCTGCTGGATGTGGGGGGCAACCGAGGAGGCTGAGTTGAAATGGACTCTCCTGTGGATGTGTCCTAATATGTTTTTGTGTCTATGGAGACCTTGGAATGAAGCGGTGGCCCTGGGGCCCTGAAGGGTTCTCCTAAACAGAGGCTTTGACACAGCTCCAACGTGCATGTTTCCCATGTGTAGATGATTTGTTCTGATGGGTGAGTCAAGTAACAGCCATATGCTGGTATTGAAATCCAGGCCTCTGAGGAGAGATGCCTGGAAACCAAAGCAATGGATCCGATTAGTGCCTAGGGGCCTATTCGTTCCTTTTTACCTCTGGGGACATCAGTCTACGGGACTGAGTGCAGGTAGGTGCTCAGATGGGCTCAGATTGCCCCTGTTTGTCCTGGGAAGCCACAACTATTGGGATGGCCTCAGGGACTTTGGAGGTTAACCTACTAGTGGGGTTGTGGCCATTGGAATGGGCACATACAATTCCCTTGGAGAGGGCAAGTACAGTCCTCAGGTTTGGCTCCAGGGCCCTGAGCCTGTAGGGTGTGTAGGCCAGAGCTGTTTGGACAGTTGTCTGAAAACACAAACTCGGCTTATGTTTTGGGTCATAGGTATGGCAGGACTGATCTACAGACCATGAGGAGAACACTTCGGGATATGAAAAAAGGGCGAGTGTGAGGCTCTTGCTCAAGTTTTTGTCTCTGGATATCGTGTCACTCATGGTCGTGAAATTGCCGGGTGACTTCATGGGAAATGGACGAGTCTTACTCTCTGGGGGTTCGGTCCCGTCCAAAGAGTTTGGGGTCATTCTGGGGATGGAAGAAGTCCGTTTTTTTGTTGTTGTTGTCGATTTGTTTCATTTTGTTTTTCAACCTCAGATGTCCCACCAAATGAGGGATTCCAGAGTAGAGCCCTGGGGTGGGGCGACTGGACAACCAGAAATCTGGTTAAAAATTGGGGACTAGGGACATGTCAAGCCCATTATGACATCTAATGGTCCAGCCACTGAGAGGACTTACTAGAGGACAGGACTCACGCTGAGGTCACAATGCGTGTTAATGCTCTCGTCGCACGCAAGAATGGGCGGGTCCTCAGTGTGAATGCTGGTTTCTCCTACACTGAACGTTGGACAACATGCCAACCACAAGGTTTCTTGCCATGGGTCAGGAAGAGTTCTGATTTCTGCATCACAGTCACCCGTCGGCAGTGATTGGAGATAAGGTCTAGGTTCTGAAGCCTGAAAACTGAGGTAGGGAAGAGATGAAAACCTAAGCCATGGCGGGTCTGATGTGCTCAGCGTGCGGTCAGCTGTCTGGGTGTTGGTCAGCAGGTCCAGGCTCAGGTTGTGTCAGACAGTGCATTAGTGCCCAGGTTAGACTATATAATTTGGGTACATTCGAGTGCCGTGTAGGTTTATTCTCATTTAAGCTGCCTGGGCTGGTCATTAGGCAATATATTTTTTCTAGAGGGCAGGCAGAGTGCTTCATTGTCGGTCCGGAATTGCCAAACTTGAGGGCTTCGGGGCCAGGAGAGTGAGGACGGAAGTCTGAGAACACAAGCTAGACTTCGGATTCAGGGTGAGGGCACGGCAGGTACCCCCTGCAGATCTGAACCAATATCTCATGCATCTGAAGTCAGGGCGACGATCCGACGTTGGCTCAGGTTGGAGTTTCTGTGCATGACGGCCCCTTCATGAAGGGAGCGGAATCTCGAGGCCATGGAGGTTTTCCACGTTGGGAGATGTGGGATGCCCCCTTCAAGGATTCCTTCTGCGGGACAATTGAGACCTGTTGGACAGCTCCAGGACATCCCATATGGAATGACTCCAGAGCACCGTTCAAGGATGGATGCCTGGGAAGTCCGCCTCGCCTTCCAATTGTCTCCCAGCAACAAGACAGTTTAGATCTAATGGATCTGCGGGAGCAACCGTGGTGGCTGAGTTAAAATGCACTTTCCAGAGGATGGGTCCTAACGTGTGTTTGTGTCCATGAGGGCCTTGGAATGGGGAGGTGGCACCGGGACCCTGAAGTATTCTCCTAAGCTTTGGCTTAGCTCCCATGCACAAGTTTCCTTGTGGAGACGAGATTTGTTCTGATAGGTGCCTCAGGAAATCCCCTCTCTTGGTATTGGCATCCAGGCTTTTGAGGAGACATGCCTGTAATCCAAAGCAATGGATCCGATAATGGCCTCGGGTCCTGTCTTGTTCAATTTTCTTGGTATGAGTGGAGGTAGATGAGTGGAGGTAGATGCTCAGCCGGTATCAACCGCCCTTTTTTGACCCGGGCAACCTACACTATTGGGATGGCCTCAGGGACTTTGGAGGGTTCTCCTAATTTGTACGATTTTTGACAATGGAATGGGCAGAATTCCCATGGATTGGGTGGGGGCAGTCCTAATGTGTGGCTCCAGGGGCCCCAGCCAGGAGGGAGTGTGGCCCAGGACTTTGAGGACAGAAGACTGAAAACACAAACTCAGCTTAAGTTTGGGGAAGTAGGTATGGCACGCCCGATCTACAAACCATGAGAAGAACTCTTCAGGATATGAAGAAAGTGCGAGTCTGAGGCGCTTGCTCAGGCTTTTGTCTCTGGATTTTGTTTCAGCGATGGCCGTGGAATGTTGGGGAGTTATCATGGGCCATGGACGAATCTTCCTCTCTGTGGATTTGGCCCGATCCCAATTGTTTTTTGTCAATCTGTGGGATGGGAGGACTCCTTTCAAGTTTGTTACCTCAGGTGTCCCACCAAAAGAGGAATTCCAAAGCAGAGCCCTGGGGAAGAGTGAAGGGACACCCCGAACTATGGTTAAAAATTGGGGCCTAGGGGCATGGCAAGCCCAATATGCTGTCTCTTCATATAGGCCCTGAGAGGCCTTACCTGAGGACTGGGCTCAGGCTGAGGGTCACAATGTGTGTTTGTGACCAATGTGGCCCGCAAGCATGGGCTGGGCCTCATGGGCCACGCTTGTTTCAACTACACTGAACGTTGGACAACATGCCTACCATAAGGTTTCTTGCCATGGGGAAAGAGTTCTGATTTCTGCATTATTTTCAACACTGGGCAGTGGTTGGAGATAAGGTCTAGGTTCTGGAGCCAGAAAACCGCAGTTGGGAAGAGATGACGACCTAAGGCCATGGCGGGATTGAAGTGCTCAGTGTGCGGCCAGCTGTCTGGGTGGGACCAGGAGGTCCAGGCTCAGGCTGGGTCAGAAGGGGAAATAGTGCCCAGGTCAGCCTATATGTTTGGGGTACAGCCGAATGGCGTGCAGGTTGATCCTCATTTGCGGTTTCGGGGTCGCCCTGAGGGCAATGTTTTACTTCTGTAGGGCAGGCAGAGTGCGGCATTGTAGTTCTGGATTGCCAAACTGGAGGGCTTGTGGGCCAGTAGTCTGAGGACCGGGTCTGAGAACCCAAGCTAGGCCTAGGTTTCTGGGTGAGGATATGGCAGGCACAATCTACAGACCTCAATAGAGTTCTCGTGCATCTGAAGTCAGGGCAAGGATCAGACGATCGCTCAGGTTGGACTTTCTGCCCTGATGGCCCTTTCCTGAAGGGGTTGGATCATGAGGACATGGGGGTTTTCCCACGATGGGAGTGTGAGAAGCTCCAAACTGCAAAGATTCTTCTGCAGGACAATTGAGACCTGTTTGTTGGCTCCAGGCCAACGATTCCGAGCAGGGTTCTAAGGATGGATGGCTGGGTAGCCCACCTCGCATTCCAATTGTCTCCAAGCAACAAAACAGGTTAGATCTGCTGGAATGTGGGGGGCAACCGAGGAGGCTGAGTTGAAATGGACTCTCCTGTGAATGTGTCCTAATATGTTTTTGTGTCTATGGAGACCTTGGAATGTAGCGGTGGCCCTGGGGCCCTGAAGGGTTCTCCTAAACAGAGGCTTTGACACAGCTCCAACGTGCATGTTTCCCATGTCTAGATGAGATTTGTTCTTTTGGGTGAGTCAAGAAACAGCCATATGTTGGTATTGAGATCCAGGCCTCTGAGGAGAGATGCCTGGAAACCAAAGCAATGGATCCGATTAGTGCCTAGGGGCCTGTTCGTTCGTTTTTACCTCTGGGGACATAAGTCTACGGGTCTGAGTGCAGGTAGGTGCTCAGATGGGCTCAGATTGCCCCTGTTTGTCCTGGGAAGCCACAACAATTGGGATGGCCTTAGGGACTTTGGAGGTTATCCTATTAGTAGGGTTGTGGCCATTGGAATGGGCACATACAATTCCCTTGGAGAGGGCAAGTACAGTCCTCAGGTTTGGCTCCAGGGCCCTGAGCCTGTAGGGTGTGTAGGCCAGTGCTGTTTGGACAGTTGTCTGAAAACACAAACTCGGCTTATGCTTTGGGTCCAGGTATGGCAGGACTGATCTACAGACCATGAGGAGAACACTTCGGTATATGAAAAAAGGGCGAGTGTGAGGCTCTTGCTCAAGTTTTTGTCTCTGGATATCGTGTCACTCATGGTCGTGAAATTGCCGGGTGACTTCATGGAAAATGGACGAGTCTTACTCTCTGGGGGTTCGGTCCCGTCCAAAGAGTTTGGGGTCATTCTGGGGATGGAAGAAGTCCTTTTTTTTGTTGTTGTTGTCGATTTCTTTCATTTTGTTTTTCAACCTCAGATGTCCCACCAAATGAGGGATTCCAGAGTAGAGCCCTGGGGTGGGGCGACTGGACAACCAGAAATCTGGTTAAAAATTGGGGACTAGGGACATGTCAAGCCCATTATGACATCTAATGGTCCAGCCACTGATAGGACCTACTAGAGGACAGGACTCATGCTGAGGTCACAATGCGTTTTTATGCTCTCGTCGCACTCAAGAATGGGCGTGGCCTCAGCGTGAATGCTGGTTTCTCCTAACCTGAACGTAGGACAACATGCCAACCATAAGGTTTCTTGCCATGGGTCAGGACGAGTTCTGATTTCTGCATCACAGTCACCCGTGGGCAGTGATAGGAGATAAGGTCTAGGTTCTGAAGCCTGAAAACTGAGGTAGGGAAGAGATGATGACCTAAGGCCATGGCGGGTCTGATGTGCTCAGGGTGCGGTCAGGTGTCTGGGTGTTGATCAGCAGGTCCGGGCTCAGGTTGTGTCAGACAGTGCATTAGTGCCCAGGTTAGACTATATAATTTGGGTACATTCGAGTGCCGTGTAGGTTTATCTTCATTTAAGCTGCCTGGGCAGCTCATTAGGCAATATATTTTTTCTAGAGGGCAGGCAGAGTGCTTCATTGTCGGTCCGGAATTGCCAAACTTGAGGGCTTCGGGGCCAGGAGAGTGAGGACGGAAGTCTGAGAACACAAGCTAGACTTCGGATTCAGGGTGAGGGCATGGCAGGTTCCCCCTGCAGATCTGAACCAATATCTCATGCATCTGAAGTCAGGGCGAGGATCCGACGTTGGCTCATGTTGGAGTTTCTGTGTATGACGGCCCCTTCATGAAGGGAGCGGAATCTCGAGGCCATGGAGGTTTTCCACGTTGGGAGATGTGGGATGCCCCCTTCAAGGTTTCCTTCTGCGGGACAATTGAGACCTGTTGGACAGCTCCAGGACATCCCATATGGAATGACTCCAGAGCACCGTTCGAGGATGGATGCCTGGGAAGTCTGCCTCGCCTTCCAATTGTCTCCTAGCAACAAGACAGTTTAGATCTAATGGATCTGCGGGAGCAACCGGGGTGGCTGAGTTGAAAATCACTTTCCAGAAGATGGGTCCTAACGTGTGTTTGTGTCCATGAGGGCCTTGGAATGGGTAGGTGGCACCGGGACCCTGAAATATTCTCCTAAGCTTTGGCATAGCTCCCATGCACAAGTTTCCTTGTGGAGACGAGATTTGTTCTGATGGGTGCCTCAGGAATTCCCCTCTGCTGGTATTGGAATCCAGGCCTTTGAGGAGACATGCCTGTAAACCAAAGCAATGGATCCGATAATGGCCTTGGGTCCTGTCTGGTTCAATCTTCTTGGTATGAGTGGAGGTAGATGAGTGGAGGTAGATGCTCAGCTGGTATCACCCGCCCTTTTTTTTCCCGGTCGACCTACACTATTGGGATGGCCTCAGGGACTTTGGAGGGTTCTCCTAATTTGTAGAATTTTTGACAATGGAATGGGCAGAATTCCCATGGATTGTGTGGGGGCAGTCCTAATGTGTGGCTCCAGGGGCCCCAGCCTGGAGGGAGTGTGGCCCAGGACTTTGAGGACAGAAGACTGAAAACACAAACTCAGCTTAAGTTTGGGGACGTAGGTATGGCACGCCCGATCTACAAACCATGAGAAGAACTCTTCAAATATGAAGAATGAGCGAGTCTGAGGCGCTTGCTCAGGCTTTTGTCTCTGGATTTTGTTTCAGCGATGGCCGTGGAATGTTGGGGAGGTCTCATGGGCCATGGACGAATCTTCCTCTCTGTGGATTTGGCCCGATCCCAATTGTTTTTCGTCAATCTGTGGGATGGGAGGACTCCTTTCAGGTGTGTTACCTCAGGTGTCCCACCATAAGAGGAATTCCAAAGCAGAGCCCTGGGGAAGAGTGAAGGGACAACCCGAACTATGGTTAAAAATTGGGGCCTAGGAGCATGGCAAGCCCAATATGCTGTCTCTTCATATAGGCCCTGAGAGGCCTTACCTGAGGACTGGGCTCAGGCTGAGGGTCACAATGTGTGTTTGTGACCAATGTGGCCCACAAGCATGGGCTGGGCCTCATGGGCCACGCTTGTTTCAACTACACTGAACGTTGGACAACATGCCAACCACAAGGTTTCTTGCCATGGGTAAAGAGTTCTGATTTCTGCATCATTTTCAACCCTGGGCAGTGGTTGGAGATAAGTTCTAGGTTCTGGAGCCTGAAAACCGCAGTTGGGAAGAGATGACGACCTAAAGCCATGGCGGGACCGATGTGCTCAGTGTGCGGCCAGCTGTCTGGGTGGGACCAGGAGGTCCAGGCTCAGGCTGGGTCATAAGGGGAAATAGTGCCCAGGTCAGCCTACATGTTTGGGGTACAGCCGAATGGCGTGCAGGTTGATCCTCATTTGCGGTTTCGGGGTAGCCCTGAGGGCAATGTTTTACTTCTGTAGGGCAGGCAGAGTGCGGCATTGTAGTTCTGGATTGCCAAACTGGAGGGCTTGTGGGCCAGTAGTCTGAGGACGGAGTCTGAGAACCCAAGCTAGGCCTAGGTTTCTGGGTGAGGATATGGCAGGCACAATCTACAGACCTCAATCGAGATCTCGTGCATCTGAAGTCAGGGCAAGGATCAGACGATCGCTCAGGTTGGACTTTCTGCCCTAATGGCCCTTTCTTGAAGGGGTTGGATCACGAGGACATGTGGGTTTTCCCACGATGGGAGTTGTGAGAAGCTCCAAACTGCAAAGATTCTTCTGCAGGAATATTGAGACCTGTTGGTTGGCTCCAGGCCAATGATTCCGAGCAGGGTTCTAAGGATGGATGGCTGGGTAGCCCACCTCGCATTCCAATTGTCTCCAAGCAACAAGACAGGTTAGATCTGCTGGATGTGGGGGGCAACCGAGGAGGCTGAGTTGAAATGGACTCTCCTGTGGATGTGTCCTAATATGTTTTTGTGTCTATGGAGACCTTGGAATGAAGCGGTGGCCCTGGGGCCCTGAAGGGTTCTCCTAAACAGAGGCTTTGACACAGCTCCAACGTGCATGTTTCCCATGTGTAGATGAGATTTGTTCCGATGGGTGAGTGAAGAAACAGCCATATTCTGGTATTGAAATCCAGGCCTCTGAGGAGAGATGCCTGGAAACCAAAGCAATGGATCCGATTAGTGCCTAGGGGCCTGTTCGTTCCTTTTTACCTCTGGGGACATCAGTCTACGGGTCTAAGTGCAGGTAGGTGCTCAGATGGGCTCAGATTGGCCCTGTTTGTCCTGGGAAGCCACAACTATTGGGATGGCCTCAGGGACTTTGGAGGTTATCCTACTAGTAGGGTTGTGGCCATTGGAATGGGCACATACAATTCCCTTGGAGTGGGCAAATACAGTCCTCAGGTTTGGCTCCAGGGGCCTGAGCCTGTAGGTTGTGTAGGACAGGGCTGTTTGGACAGTTGACTGAAAACACAAACTTGGCTTATGTTTCAGGTCATAGGTAAGGCAGGACTTATCTATAGACCATGAGGAGAACTTTTCGGGATTTGAGAGAATCGCGAGTGTGAGGCTCTTGCTCAAGTTTTTGTCTCTGGATATCGTGTCACTCATGGTCGTGAAATTTCTGGGTGACATCATGGGAAATGGACGAGTCTTACTCCCTCGTGGTTTGGCCCAGTCCAAAGCGTTTGGGGTTACTCTGTGGGATGGAATAAGTCCGTTTTTTTTTTTTGATGTTGTTTTCTCTTTAACCTTAGGTGTCTCACCAAATGAGGGATTCCAGAGTAGAGCCCTGGGGGGGGGGGTGACTGGACAATCAGAAATATGGTTAAAAATTGGGCCCTGGGACATATCAAGCCCATTATGACATCTAATGGTCCAGTCACTGAGAGGACTTACTAGAGGACAGGACTCATGCTGAGGGTCACAATGCGTGTTTATGCCCTAGTCACACTCAAGAATGAGCGGGGCCTCAGGGTGAATGCTGGTCTCTCCTACACACTGAACGTTGGACGACGTGCCACAAGGTTTCTTACAATGGGTAAGGAGGTGTTCTGATTTCTGCATCACACTCACCCCTGGGCAGGCCTCGGTTCTGAGGCCTGAAAACTGAGGTAGGGAAGAGATGATGACCTAAGGCCATGGCGGGTCTTATGTGCTCAGTGTGCGGTCTGTTTTCTGGGTGTTGGTCAGGAGGTCCGGGTTCAGGTAGTGTCCGACAGTGCATTAGTGCCCAGGTTAGACTATATCATTTGGGTGAAGTCGAGTGCTGTGGAGGTTTATCCTCATTGAAGGTGCCTGGGCAGCTCATGAGGCAATAATTTTTTTCAAGAGGGCAGGCAGAGTGCTGCATTGTCGGTCCGGATTTGCCAACATGAGGGCTTCCGTGCCAGGAGTGTGAGGACGGAAGTCTGAGAAGACAAGCTAGACTTGAGTTTCAGGGCGAGGGCACGGCAGGTACCCCCTGCAGATCTGAAACAATACGCATGCATCTGAAGTCAGGGCGAGGATCAGACGTTGGCTCAGGTTGGAGTTTCCGTGCATGAAGGCCGCTTCATGAAGGGAGCGGAATCTCGAGGCCATTGAGTTTTTCCCACTTTGGGAGTTGTGGGATGCCCCCTTCAAGGATTCCTTTAGCGGGACAATTGAGACCTTTTGGACAGCTCCAGGACATCCCATATGGAATGACTCCAGAGCACCGTTCGAGGATGGATGCCTGGGAAGCCCACCTCGCATTCCAATTGTCTCCTAGTAACAAGACAGTTTAGATATGACGGCTCTGCGGGAGCAACCGGGGTGGCTGAGTTGAAATGGACTTTCCTGAGGATGGGTCGTAATGTGTTTTTGTGTCCATGAGGGCCTTGGAATGGGGCGGTGGCACCGGGACCATGAAGTACTCTCCTATGCTTTGGACATGGCTCCCATGCATAGGTTTCCTTGTGGAGACGAGATGAGTTCTGCTGGGTGCCTAGGCAAAACCCCTATGCTCGTATTTGAATCAGGCTTTTGAAGAGACATGTCTGTAAAACAAGGCAATGGATCCTATTATGGCCTAGGGTCCTGTCTGGTTCAATCTTTTCCTTGGGGACATCCATTTATGGTATGAGTGGAGGTCGATTATCAGCTGGTGTCAGACAGCCCTTGTTTGTTCCGGGCGACCTACACTATTGGGATGGCCTCAGGGACTTTGGAGGTTTCTCCTAATTTGTACGATTTTGGACAATGGAATGGGCAGAATTCCCATGGATTGTTAGGCACTGTCCTAATGTGTGGCTCCAGGGGCCCCAGCCTGGAGGGTGTGTGGCCCAGGACTTTGAGGACAGAAGTCTGAAAACACAAACTCAGCTTAGGTTTGGGGACGTAGGTATGGCAGGCCTGAGCTACAAACCTTGAAAAGAACTCCTCAGGATATGAAGAAAGTGCGAGTCTGAGGTGCTTGCTCAGGTTTTTGTCTTTGGATTTTGTATCAGCGACGGCACAATCTACAGACCTGAATCGAGATCTCGTGCATCTGAAGTCAGGGCGAGGATCAGACGATCGCTGAATTTGGTGTTTCTGTCCCTGACGGCCCCTTCACGAAGGGGCGGCATCACGAGGCCATGGGGGTTTTCCCACGATGGGAGTTGTGAGAAGCTCCAAACTGCAAAGTGTCTTCCGAGGACATTTGAGTCCTTATTTCCCCTCCGGCCAATGATTCTGAGCAGGGTTCTAAGGATGCATGGCTGGCTAGCCCACCTCGCATTCCTATTGTCTCCTAGAAACAAGACAGGTTATCTGCTGGATCTGGGGGAGCAACCGAGGAGGCTGAGTTCAAATGGACTCTCCTTTGGATGGGTCCTAATGTGCTTTTGTGTCTATGGAGACCTTGGAATGAAGCGGGTGCACTGGGGCCCTGAAGGGTTCTTCTAAACAGAGGCTTTGACACAGCTCCAACGTGCAAGTTTCCCATGGGTAGATGAGATGTTTTCTGATGGGTGACTCAAGAAAGAGCTATATGCTGGTTTTGAAATCCAGGCCTCTGAGGAGAGATGCCTGGAAACCAAAGCAATGGATATGATTAGTGCCTAGGGGCCTGTTCTTTCCTTTTTACCTCTGGGGACATCTGTCTATGGGTCTGAGTACAGGTAGGTGCTCAGATGGGCTCAGATTGCCCCTGTTTTACCTGGGAAGCCACCACTATTGAGATGGATCAGGGACTTTGGAGATTTATCCTATTAGAAGGGATGTGGCCATTGGAATGGGCACACACAATTCCCTTGGAGAGGGCAAGTACAGTCCTCAGGTTTGGCTCCAGTGGCCTGAGCCTGTAGGTTGTGTAGGCCAGGGCTGTTTGGACAGTTGTCTGAAAGCACAAACTTGGCTTATGTTTCAGGTCATAGGTATGGCAGGACTTATCTACAGACGATGAGGAGAACTTTTCGGGATTTGAGAAAGGGGTGAGTGTGAGGCTCCTGCTCAAGTTTTTGTCTCTGGATATCGTGTCACTCATGGTTGTGAAATTTCTGGGTGACTTCATGGGGAATGGACGAGTCTTACTCCCTGGTGGTTTGGACCAGTCCAAAGCGTTTGGGGTCACTCTGTGGGATGGAAGAAGTCCGTTTTTTTTTTTTTTTGATGTTGTTTTCTATTTAACCTCAGGTGTCCCACCAAATTAGGGATTCCAGAGTAGAGCCCTGGGGGGGTGGTGACTGGATATTCAGAAATCTGGTTAAAAATTGGGGCGTAGGGACATATCAAGCCCATTATGACAACTAATGGTCCAGTCACTGAGAGGACTTACTAGAGGACAGGACTCATGCTGAGGGTCACAATGCGTTGTTATGCTTTTGTCGCACTCAAGAATGGGCGGGGCCTCAGGGTGAATGCTGGTTTCTCCTCCACTGAATGTTGGACGGCGTGCCAAACACAAGGTTTCTTACCATAGGTAAGGAGGTGTTCTGATTTCTGCATCAACTCACCCCTGGGCAGTGATTGGAGATAATGTCTCAGTTCTGAGGCCTAAAAACTGAGGTAGGGAAGAGAGGATGACCTAAGGACAAGGTGGTCTTATATGCTCAGTGTGCGGACTGCTTTCCGGGTGTTGGTCAGGAGGTCCGGGCTCAGGTTGTGTCCGACAGTGTATTAGTGCCCAGGTTAGACTATATCATTTGGGTGAAGTCGAGTGCTGTGGAGGTTTATCCTCATTGAAGGTGCCTGGGCAGCTCATGAGGCAATAATTTTTTTCTAGAGGGAAGGCAGAGTGCTGCATTGTGGGTCTGGAATTGCCAAACTTGAGGGCTTCGGGGCCAGGAGTGTGAGGACGGAAGTCTGAGAAGACAAGCAAGACTTGGGTTTCAGGGCGAGGGCACGGAACGTACCCCCTGCAGATCTGAAACAATACTAATGCATCTGAAGTCAGGGCGAGGATCAGACGTTGGCTCAGGTGGGAGTTTCCGTGCATGACGGCCGCTTCATGAAGGGAGTGGAATCTCGAGGCCATTGAGGTTTTCCCACGTTGGGAGTTGTGGGATGCCCCCTTCAAGGATTCCTACTGCGGGACAATAGAGACCTGTTGGACAGCTCCAGGACATCCCATATGGAATGACTCCAGAGCACTGTTCGAGGATGGATGCCTTGGAAGCCCGCCTTGCATTCCAATTGTCTCCTAGCAACAAGGCAGGTTAGATCTGATGGCTCAGCGGGAGCAACCGGGGTGGCTGAGTTGAAATGGACTTTCCTGAGGATGGGTCCTAATGTGTTTTTGTGTCCATGAGGGCCTTGGAATGGGGCGGTGGCACCGGGACCCTGAAGTACTCTCCTATGCTTTGGACATGGCTCCCATGCACAGGTTTCCTTGTGGAGACGAGATGAGTTCTGCTGGGTGCCTAGGCAAAACCCCTATGCTCGTATTTGAATCAGGCTTTTGAGGAGACATGCCTGTAAACCAAGGCAATGGATCCTATTATGGCCTAGGGTCCTGTCTGGTTCAATCTTCTCCTCTGGGGACTTCCATTTATGGTATGAGTGGTGGTAGATTATCAGCTGGTGTCAGACAGCCCTTGTTTGTTCCGGGCAACCTACACGATTGTGATGGCCTCAGGTACTTTGGAGGTTTCTCCTAATTTGTACGATTTTGGACAATGGATGGGCAGAATTCCCATGGATTTGTAGGCACAGTCCTAATGTGTGGCTCCAGGGGCCCCAGCCTGGAGGGTGTGTGTCCCTGGACTTTGAGGACAGAAGACTGAAAACACAAACTCAGCTCAGGATTGGGGACGTAGGTATGGCAGGCCCGATCTACAAACCATGAGAAGAATTCTTCAGGATATGAAGAAAGTGCGAGTCTGAGGTGCTTGCTCAGGTTTTGTCTCTGGATTTTGTATCAGCCATGGCACAATCTACAGACCTGAATCGAGATCTCGTGCATCTGAAGTCAGGGCGAGGATCGCTCAAGTTGGTGTTTCTGTCCCTGATGGCCCCTTCACGAAGGGGGGGCATCACGAGGCCATGGGGGTTTTCCCACGATGGGATTGTGAGAAGCTCCAAACTGCAAAGTGTCTTCTGCAGGGCAATTGAGACCTGTTGTTTGGTTCCAGGCCAATGATTCTGCGCAGGGTTCTAAGGATCTATGGCTGGGTAGCCCACCTCGCAATCCAATTGTCTCCTAGACACAAGACAGGTTAGATCTGACGGCTCTGCGGGAGCAACCGTGGTGGCTGATTTGAAATGGACTTTCCTGAGGATGGGTCCTAATGTGTTTTTGTGTCCATGAGGGCCTTGGAATGGGGCGGTGGCACCGGGACACTGAAGTACTCTCCTATTTTTTGGACATGGCTCCCATGCACAGGTTTCCTTGTGGAGACGAGATGAGTTCTGCTGGGTGCCTCAGTAAAACCCCTATGCTCGTATTTGAATCAGGCTTTTGAGGAGACATGCCTGTAAACCAGGGCAATGGATCCTATTATGGCCTAGGTTCCTGTCTGGTTCAATCTTCTCCTATGGGGACATCCATTTATGGTATGAGTGGAGGTAGATTATCAGCTGGTGTCAGACAGCCCTTGTTTGTTCCGGGCAACCTACACTATTGTGATGGCCTCAGGTACTTTGGGCAGAATGGGCAGAATTCTCATGGATTGGTAGGCACAGTCCTAATATGTGGCTCCAGGGGCCCCAGCCTGGAAGGTGTGTGGCCCAGGACTTTGAGGACAGAAGTCTGAAAACACAAACTCAGCTTAGGTTTGGGGACGTAGGTATGGCAGGCCCGATCTACAAACCATGAGAAGAACTCTTCAGGATATGAAGAAAGTGCGAGTCTGAGGTGCTTGCTCAGGTTTTTGTCTCTGGATTTTGTATCAGCGATGGCACAATCTACAGACCTGAATCGAGATCTCGTGCATCTGAAGTCAGGGCGAGGATCAGACGATCGCTCAAGTTGGTGTTCCTGTCCCTGATGGCCCATTCACGAAGTGGGGGCATCACGAGGCTATGGGGGTTTTCCCACGATGGGATTTGTGAGAAGCTCCAAACTGCAAAGTGTCTTCTGCAGGACAATTGAGACCTGTTGTTTGGCTCCAGGCCAATGATTCTGAGCAGGGTTCTAAGGATGCATGGCTGGGTAGCCCACCTCGCATTCCAATTGTCTCCTAGACACAAGACAAATTAGATCTGCTGGATCTGGGGGAGCAACCGAGGAGGCTGAGTTGAAATGGACTCTCCTATGGATGGGTCCTAATGTGCTTTTGTGTCGATGGAGACCTTGGAATGAAGTGGTGGCACTGGGGTCCTGAGGGTTCTCCTAAACAGAGGCTTTGACACAGCTCCAACGTGCAAGTTTCCCATGGGTAGATGAGATGTTTTCTGATGGGTGAGTCAAGAAACAGCCATATGCTGGTTTTGAAATCCAGGCCTCTGAGGAGAGATGCCTGGAAACCAAAGCAATGGATATGATTAGTGCCTAGGGGCCTGTTCTTTCCTTTTTATCTCTGGGGACATCTGTCTATGGGTCTGAGTACAGGTAGGTGCTCAGATCGGCTCAGATTGCCTCTGTTTTACCTGGAAAGCCACCACTAATGAGATGGATCAGGGACTTTAGAGGTTTATCCTATTAGAAGGGATGTGGCCATTGGAATGGGCACACACAATTCCCTTGGAGAGGGCAAGTACAGTCCTCAGGTTTCGCTCCTGGGGCCTGAGCCTTTAGGTTGTGTAGGCCAGGGCTGTTTGGACAGTTGTCTGAAAGCACAAACTTGGCTTATGTTTCAGGTCATGTATGGCAGGACTTATCTACAGACCATGAGGAGAACTTTTCGGGATATGAGAAAAGGGCGAGTGTGAGGCTCTTGCTCAAGTTTTTGTCTCTGGATATCGTGTCACTCATGGTCGTGAAATTTCTGGGTGACTTCATGGGAAATGGACGAGTCTTACTCTCTGGTGGTTTGGACCAGTCTAAAGAGTTTGGGGTCACTCTGTGGGAAGGAAGAAGTCCGTTTTTTTTTTTTGATGTTGTTTTCTTTTTAACCTCAGGTGTCCCACCAAATGAGAGATTCCAGAGTAGAGCCCTGGGGGGGTGACTGGACAATCAGAAATCTGGTTAATAATTGGGCCTAGGGTCATATCAAGCCCATTATGACATCTAATGGTCCAGTCACTGAGAGGACTTACTAGAGGACAGGACTCATGCTGAGGGTCACAATGCGTGTTTATGCCCTTGTCCCACTCAAGAATGGGCGGGGCCTCAGGGTGAATGCTGGTTTCTCCTACACTGAACGTTGGACGACGTGCCAACCACAAGCTTTCTTACCGTGGGTAAGGAGTTGTTCTGATTTCTGCATCACACTCACCCCTGGGCAGTGATTGGAGATAATGTCTCGGTTCTGAGGCCTGAAAACTGAGGTAGGGAAGAGATGATGACCTAAGGCCATGGTGGGTCTTATGTGCTCAGTGTGCGGTCTGCTTTCCGGGTGTTGGTCAGGAGGTCCGGGCTCAGGTTCTGTCCGACATTGCATTAGTGCCCAGGTTAGAATATTTAATTTGGTAAAGTCGAGTGCTGCGGAGGTTTATCCTCATTGAAGGTGCCTGGGCAGCTCATGAGGCAATAATTGTTTTCTAGAGGCAGGCAGAGTGCTGCATTGTGGGTCCGGAATTGCCAAACTTGAGGGCTTCGGGGCCAGGAGTGTGAGGACGGAATTCTGAGAAGACAAGCTAGACTTGGGTTTCAGGGCGAGGGAACGGCAGGTTACCCCTGCAGATCTGAAACAATACTCATGCATCTGAATCAGGGGAGGATCAGAGGTTGGCTCAGGTTGGTTTCCATGCATGATGGCCGTTTCATGAAAGGAGTGGAATCTCGAGGCCATTGAGGTTTTCCCACGTTGGGAGTTGTGGGATGCCCCCTTCAAGGATTCCTTCTGCGGGACAATTGAGACCTGTTGGACAGCTCCAGGACATCCCATATGGAATGACTCCAGAGCACCGTTCGAGGATGGATGCCTGGAAGCCAGCTTCGCATTCCAATTGTCTCCTAGCAACAAGACAGTTTAGATCTGATGGCTCTGCGTGAGCAACCGGGGTGGCTGAGTTGAAATGGACTTTCCTGAGGATGGGTCCTAATGTGTTTTTGTGTCCATGAGGGCCTTGGAATGGATCGGTGGCACCGGGACCCTGAAGTTCTCTCCTATGCTTTGGACATGGCTCCCATGCACAGGTTTCCTTGTGGAGACGAGATGAGTTCTGCTGGGTGCCTCAGCAACACCCCTTTGCTCATATTGGAATCAGGCTTTTGAGGAGACATGCGTGTAAACCAAGGCAATGGATCCTATTATGGCCTAGGGTCCTGTCTGGTTCAATCTACTCCTCTGGGGACATCCATTTATGGTATGAGTGGAGGTAGATTATCTGCTGGTGTCAGACAGCCCTTGTTTGTTCCGGGCGACCTACACTATTGGGATGGCCTCAGGGACTTTGGAGGTTTCTCCTAATTTGTAGGATTTTTGACAATGGAATGGGCAGAATTCTCATGGATTGGTAGGCACAGTCCTAATGTGTGGCTCCAGGGGCCCCAGCCTGGAGGGTGTGAGGACCAGGACTTTGAGGACAGAAGTCTGAAAACACAAACTCAGCTTAGGTTTGGGGACGTAGGTATGGCAGGCCCGATCTACAAACCATGAGAAGAACTCTTCAGGATATGAAGAAAGTGCGAGTCTGAGGCGCTTGTTCAGGTTTTTGCCTCTGGATTTTGTATCAGCGATGGCACAATCTACAGACCTGAATCGAGATCTCGTGCATCTGAAGTCAGGGCGAGGATCAGATGATCGCTCACGTTGGTGTTTCTGTACCTGATGGCTCCTTCAAGAAGGGGGGGGCATCACGAGGCCATGGGGGTTTTCCCACGATGAGTGTTAGAAGCTCCAAACTGCAAAGTGTCTTCTGCAGGACAATTGAGTCCTGTTGTTTGGCTCCAGGCCAATGATTCTGAGCAGGGTTCTAAGGATGCATGGCTGGGTAGCCCACTTCGCATTCCAATTGTCTCCTAGACACAAGACAAATTAGATCTGCTGGATCTGGGGGAGCAACCGAGGAGGCTGAGTTGAAATGGACTCTCCTATGGATGGGTCCTAATGTGCTTTTGTGTCTATGGAGACCTTGGAATGAAGCGGTGGCACTGGGGTCCTGAAGGGTTCTCCTGAACGGAGGCTTTGACACAGCTCCAACATGCAAGTTTCCCATGGGTAGATGAGATGTTTTCTGATGGGTGAGTCAAGAAACAGCCATATGCTGGTTTTGAAATCCAGGCCTCTGAGGAGAGATGTCTGGAAACCAAAGCAATAGATATGATTAGTGCCTAGGGGCCTGTTCTTTCCTTTTTACCTCTGGGGACATCTGTCTATGGGTCTGAGTACAGGTAGTGCTCAGATGGGCTCAGATTGCCCCTGTTTTACCTGGGAAGCCACCACAAATGAGATGGATCAGGGCCTTTGAGGTTTATCCTATTAGAAGGGATGTGGCCATTGGAATGGGCACACACAATTCCCTTGGAGAGGGCAAGTACAGTCCTCAGGTTCGGCTCCAGGGGCCTGAGCCTGTAGGTTGTGTAGGATAGGGCTGTTTGGACAGTTGTCTGAAAACACAAAATTGGCTTATGTTTCAGGTCATAGGTATGGCAGGACTTATCTACAGACCATGAGGAGAACTTTTCGGGATTTGAGAAAAGGGCCAGTGTGAGGCTCTTGCTCACGTTTTTGTCTCTGGATATCGTGTCACTCATGGACGTGAAATTTCTGGGTGACTTCATGGGAAATGGACGAGTCTTACTCCCTGGTGGTTTGGACCAGTCCAATGCGTTTGGGGTCACTCTGTGGGATGGAAGAAGTCCGTTTTTTTTTTTTTTGATGTTGTTTTCTTTTTAACCTCAGGTGTCTCACCTAATGAGGGATTCCTGAGTAGAGCCCTGGGGGGGGTAACTGGACATTCAGAAATCTGGTTAAAAATTGGCGCCTAGGGACATATCAAGCCCATTATGACATCTAATGGTCCAGTCACTGAGAGGACTTACTAGAGGACAGGACTCATGCTGAGGGTCACAATGCGTGTTTATGCCCTTGTCGCACTCAAGATTGGGCGGGGCCTCAGGGTGAATGCTGGTTTCTCCTACACTGAACGTTGGACGACGTGCCAACCACAAGGTTTCTTACCGTGTGTAAGGAGGTGTTCTGATTTCTGCATCACACTCACCCCTGGACAGTTATTGGAGATAATGTCTCGGTTCTGAGGCCTGAAAACTGAGGTAGGGAAGAGATGAGGACCTAAGGCCATGGCGGGTCTTATGTGCTCAGTGTGCGGTCTGCTTTCCGGGTCTTGGTCGGGAGGTTCGGGCTCAGGTTGTGTTCGACAGTGCATTAAGGCCCAGGTTAGAATATATACTTAGGGTAAAGTCCAGTGCTGTGGAGGTTTATCCTCATTGAAGGTGCCTGGGCAGCTCATGAGGCAATAATTTTTTTCTAGAGGGCAGGCAGAGTGCTGCATTGTGGGTCCGGAATTGCCAAACATGAGGGCTTCGGGGCCAGGAGTGTGAGGACGGAAGTCTGAAAAGACAAGCTAGACTTGGGTTTCAGGGCGAGGGCACGGCAAGTACCCCTGCAGATCTGAACCAATACTCATGCATCTGAATCAGGGGGAGGATCAGACGTTGGCTCAGGTTGGAGTTTCTGTGCATGAGGGCCGTTTCATGAAAGGAGTGGAATCTCGAGGCCATTGAGGTTTTCCCACGTTGGGAGTTGTGGGATGCCCCCTTCAAGGATTCCTTCTGCGGGACAATTGAGACCTGTTGGACAGCTCCAGGACATATCATATGGAATGACTCCAGAGCACCGTTCGAGGATGGATGCCTGGAAGCCAGCTTCGCATTCCAATTGTCTCCTAGCAACAAGACAGTTTAGATCTGATGGCTCTGCGGGAGCAACCGGGGTGGCTGAATTGAAATGGACTTTCCTGAGGATGGGTCCTAATGTGTTTTTGTGTCCATGAGGGCCTTGGAAAGGATCGGTGGCACTGGGACCCTGAAGTTCTCTCCTATGCTTTGGACATGGCTCCCCTGCACAGGTTTCCTTGTGGAGATGAGATGAG
This sequence comes from Mustela nivalis, assembly GCF_964662115.1. Lineage (NCBI taxonomy): Eukaryota > Metazoa > Chordata > Mammalia > Carnivora > Mustelidae > Mustela > Mustela nivalis. The sequence continues at coordinate 362,610 of NW_028136480.1, read as the reverse complement.
TTCTGCTGGGTGCCTCAGCAACACCCCTATGCTCATATTGGAATCAGGCTTTTGAGGAGACATGCGTGTAAACCAAGGCAATGGATCCTATTATGGCCTAGGGTCCTGTCTGGTTCAATCTTCTCCTCTGGGGACATCCATTTATGGTATGAGTGGAGGTCGATTATCAGCTGGTGTCAGACAGCCCTTGTTTGTTCCGGGCGACCTACACTATTGGGATGGCCTCAGGGACTTTGGAGGTTTCTCTTAATTTGTAGGATTTTGGAAAATGGAATGGGCAGAATTCTCATGGATTGGTAGGCACAGTCCTAATGTGTGGCTCCAGGGGCCCCAGCCTGGAGGGTGTGTGGCCCAGGACTTGAGGACAGAAGTCTGAAAACACAAACTCAGCTTAGGAAGGGGACGTAGGTATGGCAGGCCCGATCTACAAACCATGAGAAGAACTCTTCAGGATATGAAGAAAGTGCGAGTCTGAGGCGCTTGCTCAGGTTTTTGTCTCTGGATTTTGTATCAGCGATGGCACAATCTACAGACCTGAATCGAGATCTCGTGCATCTGAAGTCAGGGCGAGGATCAGACGATCGCTCAAGTTGGTGTTACTGTCCCTGATGGCCCCTTCAAGAAGGGGGGGCATCACGAGGCCATGGGGGTTTTCCCACCATGAGTGTTAGAAGCTCCAAACTGCAAAGTGTCTTCTGCAGGACAATTGAGACCTGCTGTTTGGCTCCAGGCCAATGATTCTGAGCAGGGTTCTAAGGATGCATGGCTGGGTAGCCCACTTCGCATTCCAATTGTCTCCTAGACACAAGACAGGTTAGATCTGCTGGATCTGGGGGAGCAACCGAGGAGGCTGAGTTGAAATGGACTCTCCTATGGATGGGTCCTAATGTGCTTTTGTGTCGATGGAGACCTTGGAATGAAGCGGTGGCACTGGGGCCCTGAAATGTTCTCCTAAACAGATGCTTTGACACAGCTCCAACGTGCAAGTTTCTCATGTGTAGATGAGATGTTTTCTGATGGGTGAGTCAAGAAACAGCCATATGCTGGTTTTGAAATCCAGGCCTCTGAGGAGAGATGTCTGGAAACCAAAGCAATGGATATGATTAGTGCCTAGGGGCCTGTTCTTTCCTTTTTACCTCTGGGTACATCTGTCTATGGGTCTGAGTACAGGTAGGTGCTCAGATGGGCTCAGATTGCCCCTGTTTTACCTGGGAAGTTACCACTAATGAGATGGATCAGGGACTTTGGAGGTTTATCGTATTAGAAGGGATGTGGCCATTGGAATGGGCACACACAATTCCCTTGGAGAGTGCAAGTACAGTCCTCAGGTTTGGCTCCAGGGGCCTGAGCCTATAGGTTGTGTAGGCCAGGGCTGTTTGGACAGTTGTCTGAAAACACAAACTTGGCTTATGTTTCAGGTCATAGGTATGGCAGGACTTATCTACAGACCATGAGGAGAAATTTTCGGGATTTGAGAAAAGGGCGAGTGTGAGGCTCTTGCTCAAGTTTTTGTCTCTGGATATCGTGTCACTCATGGTCGTGAAATTTCTGGGTGACTTCATGGGAAATGGACGAGTCTTACTCCCTGGTGGTTTGGACCAGGCTAAAGCGTTTGGGGTCACTCTGTGGGATGGAAGAGGTCCGTTTTTTTTTTTTTTGATGTTGTTTTCTTTTTACCCTCAGGTGTCTCACCTAATGAGGGATTCCTGAGTAGCGCCCTTGGGGGGGGTGACTGGACATTCAGAAATCTGGTTAAAATTGGCGCCTAGGGACATATCAAGCCCATTATGACATCTAATGGTCCAGTCACTGAGAGGACTTACTAGAGGACAGTACTCATGCTGAGGGTCACAATGCGTGTTTATGCCCTTGTCGCACTCAGGATTGGGCGGGGCCTCAGGGTGAATGCTGGTTTCTCCTACACTGAACGTTGGACGACGTGCCAACCACAAGGTTTCTTACCATGGGTAAGGAGGTGTTCTGATTTCTGCATCACACTCACCCCTGGGCAGTGATTGGAGATAATGTCTCGGTTCTGAGGCCTGAAAACTGAGGTAGGGAAGAGATGAGGACCTAAGGCCATGGCGGGTCTTATGTGCTCAGTGTGCTCTGTGCTTTCCGGGTGTTGGTCAGGAGGTCCGGGCTCAGGTTGTGTCCGACAGTGCATTAGTGCCCAGGTTAGACTATATAATTTGTGTGAATTCGTGTGCTGTGGAGGTTTATCATCATTGAAGGTGCCTATACAGCTCATGATGCAATAATTTTTTTCTAGGGGGCAGGCAGAGTGCTGCATTGTGGGTCCGGAATTGCCAAACTTGAGGGCTTCGGGTCCAGGAGTGTGAGGACGGAATTCTGAGAAGACAAGCTAGACTTGGGTTTCAGGGCGAGGGCATGGCAGGTACCCCCTGCAGATCTGAACCAATACTCATGAATCTGAAGTCAGGGCCAGGATCAGACGTTGGCTCAGGTTGGAGTTTCCGTGCATGACGGCCGCTTCATGAAGGGAGTGGAATCTCGAGGCCATTGAGGATTTCCCACGTTGGGAGTTGTGGGATGCCCCCTTCAAGGATTCCTTTTGCGGGACAATTGAGACCTGTTGGACAGCTCCAGGACATCCCTTATGGAATGACTCCAGAGCACCGTTCGAGGATGGATGCCTGGGAAGCCCGCCTTGCACACCAATTGTCTACTAGCAATAAGACAGTTTAGATCTGATGGCTCTGCGGGAGCAACCGGAATGGCTGTGTTGAAATGGACATTCCTGAGGATGGGTCCTAATGTGTTTTTGTGTCCATGAGGGCCCTGGAATGGGGCGGTGGTACCGGGACCCTGAAGTACTCTCCTATGCTTTGGACATGGCTCCCATGCACAGGTTTCCTTGTGGAGATGAGATGAGTTCTGCTGGGTGCCTCAGCAAAACCCCTATGCTCGTATTGGAATCAAGCTTTTGAGGAGACATGCCTGTAAACCAAGGCAATGGATCCTATTATGGCCTAGGGTCCTGTCTGGTTCAATCTTCTCCTCTGGGGACATCCATGTATGGTATGAGTGGAGGTAGATTATCAGCTGGTGTCAGACAGCCCTTGTTTGGTCCGGGCGACCTACAAAATTGGGATGGCCTCAGGGATTTTGGAGGTTTCTCCTAATTTGTACGATTTTGGACAATGGAATGGGCAGAATTCCCATGGATTTGTAGGCACAGTCCTAATGTGTGGCTTCAGAGGCTCCAGCATGAGGGTGTGTGGCCCAGGACTTTGAGGACAGAAGTCTGAAAACACAAACTCAGCTTAGGTTTGGGGACGTAGGTATGGCAGGCCCGATCTACAAACCATGAGAAGAACTCTTCAGGATATGAAGAAAGTGCGAGTCTGAGGCTCTTGCTCAGGTTTTTGTCTCTGGATTTTGTATCAGCGATGGCACAATTTACAGACCTGAATCGAGATCTCGTGCATCTGAAGTCAGGGCGAGGATCAGACGATCGCTCAAGTTGGTGTTTCTGTACCTGATGGCCCATTCACGAAGGGGGGGCATCACGAGGCCATGGGGGTTTTCCCACGATGGGATTTGTGAGAATCTCCGAACTGCAAAGTGTCTTCTGCAGGACAATTGCGATCTGCTGTTTGGCTCCGCCAATGATTCTGAGCAGGGTTCTAAAGATGCATGGCTGGGTAGCCCACCTCGCATTCCAATTGTCTCCTAGACACAAGACAAGTTAGATCTGCTGGATCTGGGGGAGCAACTGAGGAGGCTGAGTTGAAATGGACTCTCCTATGGATGGGTCCTAATGTGCTTTTGTGTCTATGGTGACCTTGGAATGAAGCCGTGGCACTGGGGTCCTGAAGGGTTCTCCTAAACAGAGGCTTTGACACAGCTCCAAAGTGCAGGTTTCCCTTATGTAGATGAGATGTTTTCTGATCGGTGAGTCAAGAAACAGCCATATGCTGGTTTTGAAATCCAGGCCTCTGAGGAGAGATGCCTGTAAACCAAAGCAATGGATATGATTAGTGCCTAGGGGCCTGTTCTTTCCTTTTTACCTCTGGGGACATCTTTCTATGGGTCTGAGTACAGGTAGGTGCTCAGATGGGCTCACATTGCCCCTTTTTGACCTGGGAAGCCACCACTAATGAGATGAATCAGGGACTTTGGAGGTTTATCCTATTAGAAGGGATGTGGCCATTGGAATGGGCACACACAGTTCCCTTGGAGAGGGCAAGTACAGTCCTCAGGTTTGGCTCCAGGGGCCTGAGCCTGTAGGTTGTGTAGGCCAGGGCTGTTTGGACAGTTGTCTGAAAGCACAAACTTGGCTTATGTTTCAGGTCATAGGTATGGCAGGACTTATCTACAGACCATGAGGAGAACTTTTCGGGATTTGAGAAAAGGGCGAGTGTGAGGCTCTTGCTCAAGTTTTTATCTCTGGATATTGTGTCACTCATGGTCCTGAAATTTCTGGGTGACTTCATTGGAAATGGACGAGTCTTACTCCCTGGTGGTTTGGCCCAGTCCAAATCATATGGGGTCACTCTGTGGGATGGGATGGATGAAGTCCGTTTTTTTTTTTTTATGTTGTTTTCTTTTTAACCTCAGGTGTCCCACCAAATGAGGGATTCCAGAGTAGAGCCCTGGGGGGGGGTGACTGGACAATCAGAAATCTGGTTAAAAATTGGGGCTTAGGGACATATCAAGCCCATTATGACCTCTAATGGTCCAGTCACTGAGAGGACTTACTAGAGGACAGGACTCATGCTGAGGGTCACAATGCGTGTTTATGCCCTTGTCACACTCAAGAATGGGCGGGGCCTCAGGGTGAATGCTGGTTTCTCCTACACTGAACGTTGGACAACGTGCCAACCACAAGGTTTCTTACAATGGGTAAGGTGGTGTTCTGATTTCTGCATCACACTCACCTCTGGGCAGTGAGGGGAAATAATGTCTCGGTTCTGAGGCCTGAAAACTGAGGTAAGGAAGAGATGATGACCTAAGGCCATGGCGGGTCTTATGTGCTCAGTGTGCGGTCTGGTCAGGAGGTCCGGGCTCAGGTTGTGTCCGACAGTGCATTAGTGCCCAGGTTAGACTATATAATTTGGGTAAAGTCGAGTGCTGTGGAGGTTTAACCTCATTGAATGTGCCTGGGCAGCTCTTGAGGCAATCATTTTTTTCTAGAGGGAAGGCAGAGTGCTGCATTGTGGGTCCGGAATTGCCAAACTTTTGGGCTTATATCAACGATGGCCGTGGAATGTGGGGAGGTTTCATGGGCCATGCACGAATCTTCCTCTCTGTGGATTTGGCCCGATCCCAATTGTTATTCGTCAATCTGTGGGATTGGAGGTATCCTTTCAGGTTTATTATCTCAGGTGTCTGAACAAAAGAGGAATTCCAAAGCAGAGCCCTGGGGAAGAGTGAAGGGAAAACCCAAAATATGGTTAAAAATTGGGGCCTAGAGGCAAGGCAGGCACAATAAGCTGTCTCTTCATCCAGCCACTGAGAGGCCTTACTTGAAGCCTGGCTCAGGCTGCGGGTCACAGTGTGTGTTTGTGACCAATGTGGCACTCGAGCATGGGCGGTGCCTCATGGGCCAATCTGGTTTCAACTACACTGGAACTTGGACAACATGCCAATCACAAGGTCTCTTGCCATGGGGAAGGTGTTCTGATTTCTGCATCATTTTCAACCCTGGGCCGTGGTGGAGATAAGGTCTAGGTTCTGAAGCCTGAAAAATCAGAGTTGGGAAGAGATGACGATCTAAGGCGATGGCGCGTCTGATATGCTCAGTGTGCGGTCAACTGCCTGGGTGTTGGTCAGGAGGTTCTGGCTCAGGTTGTGTCAGACAGTGCACTAGTGCCCAAGTTAGACTATATAATTTGGGTACAGTCGAGTGCCCTGTAGGTTTATCTTCATATGAGGTGCCTGGGCACCTGATTAGGCAAGATATTTTTTTTAGAGGGCAGGCAGAGTGTTGCATTGTGAGTCCGGAATTGCCAAAATGGAGGACTTCTGGGCCAGGAGTTTGAGGACAGAAGTCTGAGAACACAAGATAGACTTGGGCTTCAGGCCCAGGGCACGGTAGGTACCCCCTGCATTTCGGAAAAAATATCTCAAGCATCTGAAGTCACGGGGAGGATCAGATGTTGGCTCAGGTTGGAGTTTCTGTGCATGACTGACCCTTCATGAAAGGAGCGGAAACTCAAGGCCATGGAGCTTTTCCCACGTTGGGAGTTGTGTGATGCCCCCTTCAAGGATTCCTTCTGCGGGACAATTGAGACCTGTTGGGCAGCTCCAGGACATCCCATATGGAATGACTCCAGAGCACCGTTCGAGGATGGATGCCCGGAAGCCCGCCTCTCATTCCAATTGTCTCCTAGCAACAATACAGTTGAGATCGGATGGCTCTGCGGGAGCAACCGGGGTGGCTGAGTTGAAATGGACTTTCCTGAGGATGGGGCCTAAAGTGTGTTTGTGTCCATGAGGGCCTTGGAATGGGGCGGTGGCACCGGGACCCTGAAGTATTCTCCTAAGTTTTTGACATAGCTCCCATGCACAAGTTTCCTTGTGAAGAGGAGATTTGTTCTGATGGGTGCCTCAGGAAAACCCTTATGCTGGTCTTGGAATCCAGGCCCTTGAGGAGACATGCCTGTAAACCAAAGCAATGGATCTGATTATTGCCTAGGATCCTGTCTGGTTCAATCTTCTTCTCTGGGGATATCCGTCTATGGAATGAGTGGAGGTAGATGCTCACCTGGTGTCAGACCACCCTTGTTTGTCCCTGGAGACCTACACTATTGGGATTGCCTCGGGGACTTTGGAGAGTTCTCCCAATTTGTAAGATTTTGGACAATGGAATGGGCAGAATTCCCATGGATTGGGTAGGCACAGTCCGAATGTGTGGCTCCAGGGGCCCCAGCCTGGAAGCTGTGTGGCCCAGGACTTTGAGGACAGAAGTCTGAAAACACAAACTCACCTTATGTTTGGGGACGTAGGTATGGCAGGCCCAATCTACAAACCATGAGAAGAACTCTTCAGGATATGAAGAAAGAGCGAGTCTGAGGCACTTGCTCAGGGTTTTGTCTCTGGATTTTATATCAATGATGGCCGTGGAATGTGGGGAGGCCTCATGGGCCATGGACGAATATCCTCTCTGTGGATTGGGGCAGTCCCAATTATTTTTCGTCAATCTGTGGGATGGGAGGTCTCCTTTCAGGTTTATTACCTCAGGTGTCCGAACAAAAGAAGTATTCTAAAGCAGAGCCCTGGGGAAGAGTGAAGGGACAACCCAAACTATTTTTAAAAATTTGGGGCCTAGGGGCATGGCAGGCCCAATAAGCTGTTTCTTCATCCAGCCACTGAGCGGCCTTACTTGAGGACTGGGCTCAGGCTGAGGGTCCAATGTGTGTTTGTGACAAATGTGGCCCGCGAGCATGGGCGGGGCCTCATGGGCCAAACTGGTTTCAACTACACTGGACCTTGCACAACATGCCAATAACATGGTCTCTTGCCATGGGGAGGTGTTCTGATTTCTGCATCATTTTCAATCGTGAGCAGTGATTGGACATAAGGTATAGGTTCTGAAGCCTGAATAATCGTAGTTGGGAAGAGATGACGACCTAAGGCGATGGCGCGTCTGATATGCTCAGTGTGCGGTCAGCCTCCTGGGTGATGGTCAGGAGGTTCTGGCTCAGGTTGTGTCAGACAGTGCATTAGTGCCCAGGTTAGACTATATAATTTGGGTACAGTCGAGTGCCGTGTAGGTTTATCCTCATTTGAGGTGCCTGGGCACCTCATTAGGCAAGATATTTTTTCTAGAGGGCAGGCAGTGTGCTGCATTGTGGGTCCGGAATTGCCAAACTTTTGGGCTTCTGGGCCAGGAGTGTGAGGACAGAAGTCTGAGAACACAAGCTAGACTTGAGTTTCAGGCCGAGGGCACGGCTGGTACCCCCTGCAGTCGCAACCAAAACCTTAAGCATCTGAAGTCATGGCGAGGATCAGACGTTGGCTCAGGTTGGAGTTTCTGTGCATGACTACCCTTTCATGAACGGAGCGGAATCTCAAGGCCATGGAGGTTTTCCGACGTGGGAGTGGTGGGATGCCCCCTTCAATGATTCCTTCTGTGTGACAATTGAGACCTGTTGGGCAGCTCCAGGACATCCCATATGGAATGACTCCAGAGCACCCTTGGAGGATGGATATCAGGCAAGCCCGCCTCGCAATCAACTTGTCTACTAGCCACAATACAGTTGAGATCGGATCCCTCTGCGGGAGCAACCTGGGTGGCTGAGTTGAAATGGACTTTCCTGAAGATGGGCCCTAATGTGTGTTTGTGTCCATGAGGGCCTTGAAATGGGGCGGTGGCACTGGGACCCTGAAGTATTCTCCTAAGCTTTTGACATAGCTCCCATGCACAAGTTTCCTTGTGGAGAGGAGATTTGTTCTGATGGGTGCCTCAGGAAACCCATTATGCTGGTATTGGAATCCAGACTTTTGAAGAGACATGCCTGTAAAACAATACAATGTATTCGATTATGGCCTAGGGTCCTATCTTGTTCATTCTTCTTCTCTGGGGATATTCATCTATGGAATGAGTGGAGGTAGATGCTCACCTGGTGTCTTACCGCCCTTGTTTGTCCCCGGAGACTAACACTATTGTTTTGGCCTCAGGGAATTTGAAGAGTTCTCCTAATTTGTACGATTTTGGACAATGGAATGGGCAGAATTCCCATGGATTGGGTAGGCACAGTCCTAATGTGGGGCTTCAGAGTCCCCAGCATGAGGGTGTGTGGCCCTGGACTTTGAGGACAGAAGTCTGAAAACACAAACTCAGCTTAGGTTTGGGGATGTAGGTATGGCAGGCCCAATCTACAAATCATGAGAAGAAATCTTCAGGATATGAAGAAAGAGCGAGTCTGAGGCACTTGCTCAGGCTTTTGCATTTGGATTTTATATCAACGATGGCCGTGGAATGGGGGAGGACTCATGGGGCATGGACGAATCTTCCTCTCTGTGGATTTGGCCCTATCCCAATTGTTTTTCGTCAATCTGTGGGATGGGATTTCTCCTTTCAGGTTTATTACCTCAGGTGTCTGAACAAAAGAGGAATTCCAAAGCAGAGCCCTGGGGAAGAGTGAAGGGACAACCCGAACTATGGTTAAAAATTGGGGCCTAGGGGCATGGCAGGCACAATAAGCTGTCTCTTCATCCAGCCACTGAGAGGCCTTACTTGAGGCCTGGGCTCAGACTGAGGGTCACAGTGTGTGTTTGTGACCAACGTGGCACGCGAGCATGGGCGGGGCCTCATGGGCCACACTGGTTTCAACTACACTGGACCTTGGACAACATGCCGATCACAAGGTCTCTTGCCATGGGGAAGGTGTTTTGATTTCTGCATCATTTTCAACCCTGGGCAGTGGTTGGAGATAAGGTCTAGGTTCTGAAGCCTGAAAAATCGCAGTTGGGAAGAGATGACAATCTAAGGCGATGGCATATCTGATATGCTCAGTGTGCGGTCAACTGCCCGGGTGTTGGTCAGGAGGTTCTGGCTCAGGTTGTGTCATACAGTGCACTAGTGCCCAAGTTAGACTATATAATTTGGGTACAGTCGAGTGCCCTATAGGTTTATCCTCATTTGAGGTGCCTGGGCACCTCATTAGGCAAGATATTTTTTCTAGAGGGAAGGCAGAGTGCTGCATTGTGGGTCCGGATTTGCCAAACTTGAGGGCTTCTGGGACAGGTAGTGTGAGGACAGAAGTTTGAGAACACGAGCTAGACTTGAGTTTCAGGCCGAGGGCACGGCTGGTACCCCCTGCAGTCGCAACCAAAATCTCAAGCATCTGAAATCACGGCGAGGATCAGACGTTGGCTCAGGTTGGAGTTTCTGTGCATGACTGCGCCTTCATGAAAGGAGCGGAATCTCAAGGCCATGGAGGTTTCCGACGTTGGGTGTGGTGGGATGCCCCCTTCAATGATTCCTTCTGTGTGACACTTAAGCCCTGTTGGGCAGCTCCAGGACATCCCATATGGAATGACTCCAGAGCTCCGTTGGTGGATGGATGCCAGGCAAGCCCGCCTCACAATCCAATTGTCTACTAGCCACAATACAGTTGAGATCGGATCCCTCTGCGTGAGCAACCGGCGTGGATGAGTTGAAATGGACTTTCCTGAGGATGGGCCGTAATGTGTGTTTGTGTCCATGAGGACCTTGGAATGGGGCGGTGGCCCCGGGTCCCTGAAGTATTCTCCTAAGCTTTTGACATAGCTCCCATGCACAAGTTTCCTTGTGGAGAGGATATTTGTTCTGATGTGTGCCTCAGGAAACCCATTATGCTGGAATTGGAATCCAGACTTTTGAAGAGACATGCCTGTAAAACAAAGCAATGTATTCGATTATGGCCTAGGGTCCTGTCTTGTTCATTCTCCTTCTCTGGGGATATTCATCTATGGAATGATTGGAGGTAGATGCTCACCTGGTGTCAGACCACCCTTGTTTGTCCCTGGAGACCTACACTATTGGGATTGCTTCGGGGACTTTGGAGAGTTCTCCCAATTTGTAAGATTTTGGACAATGGAATGGGCAGAATTCCCATGGATTGGGTAGGCACAGTCCGAATGTGTGGCTCCAGGGGCCCCAGCCTGGAGGCTGTGTGGCCCAGGACTTTGAGGACAGAAGTCTGAAAACACAAACTCACCTTATGTTTGGGGACGTAGGTATGGCAGGCCCAATCTACAAACCATGAGAAGAACTCTTCAGGATATGAAGAAAGAGCGAGTCTGAGGCACTTGCTCAGGCTTTTGTCTCTGGATTTTATATCAACGATGGCCGTGGAATGTGGGGAGGCATCATGGGCCATGGACGAATCTTCCTTTCTGTGGATTGGGGCGGTCCCAATTTTTTTCGTCAATCTGTGGGATGGGAGGTCTCCTTTCAGGTTTATTACCTCAGGTGTCCGAACAAAAGAGGAATTCCAAAGCAGAGCCCTGGGGAAGAGTGAAGGGAAAACCCAAACTATGGTTAAAAATTGCGGCATAGGGGCTTGGCAGGCCCAATAAGCTGTCTCTTCATCCAGCCACTGAGAGGCCTTACGTGAGACTGGGCTCAGGCTGAGGGTCAAATGTGTGTTTGTGACAATAGTGGCACGCGAACATGGGTGGGGCCTCATGGGCCAAACTGGTTTCAACTAAACTGGACCTTGGACAACATGCCAATCACAAGGTCTCTTGCCATGGGGAAGGTGTTCTGATTTCTGCATCATTTTCAATCGTGAGCAGTGATTGGACATAAGGTATAGGTTCTGAAGCCTGAAAAATCGCAGTTGGGAAGAGATGACGACCTAAGGCGATGGCGCGTCTGATATGCTCAGTGTACGGTCAGCTGCCTGGGTGTTGGTCAGGGGGTTCTGGCTGAGGTTGTGTCAGACAGTGCACTAGTGCCCAAGTTAGACTATATAATTTGGCTACAGTCGAGTTCCCTGTAGGTTTATCCTCATTTGAGGTGCCTGGGCACCTCATTAGGCAAGATATTTTTTCTAGAGGGCAGGCAGAGTGCTGCCTTGTGGGTCCGGAATTGCCTAAATGGAGGACTTCCGGGCCAGGAGTTTGAGGACAGAAGTCTGAGAACACAAGATAGACTTGGGCTTCAGGCCGAGGGCACGGTAGGTACCCCCTGCAAATCGGAAACCATATCTCAAGCATCTGAAGTCACGGCGAGGATCAGACGTTGGCTCAGGTTGTAGTTTCTGTGCATGACTGCCCCTTCATGAAAGGAGCGGAATCTCGAAGCCATGGAGCTTTTCCCACGTTGGGAGTTGTGTGATGCCCCCTTCAAGGATTCCTTCTGCGGGACAATTGAGACCAGTTGGGCAGCTCAATAACATCCCATATGAAATGACTCCAGAGCACCGTTCGAGGATGGATGCCATGGAAGCCCGCCTCTCATTCCAATTGTCTCCTAGCAACAATACAGTTGAGATCGGATGGCTCTGCGGGAGCAAACGGGGTGGCTGAGTTGAAATGGACTTTCCTGAGGATGGGGCCTAAAGTGTGTTTGTGTCCATGAGGGCCTTGGAATGGGGTGGTGGCACCGGGACCCTGAAGTATTCTCCTAAGCTTTTGACATAGCTCCCATGCACAAGTTTCCTTGTGGAGAGGAGATTTGTTCTGATGGGTGCCTCAGGAAAACCCTTATGCTGGTCTTGGAATCCAGGCTCTTGAGGAGACATGCCTGTAAACCAAAGCAATGGATCCGATTATTGCCTAGGATCCTGTCTGGTTCAATCTTCTTCTCTGGGGATATCCGTCTATGGAATGAGTGGAGGTAGATGCTCACCTGGTGTCAGACCACCGTTGTGTGGTCCTGGAGACCTACACTATTGGGATTGCCTCGGGGACTTTGGAGAGTTCTCCCAATTTGTAAGATTTTGGACAATGGAATAGGCAGAATTCCCATAGATTGGGTAGGCACAGTCCGAATGTGTGGCTCCAGGGGCCCCAGCCTGGAGGCTGTGTGGCCCAGGACTTTGAGGACAGAAGTCTGAAAACACAAACTCACCTTATGTTTGGGGACGTAGGTATGGCAGGCCCAATCTACAAACCATGAGAAGAACTCTTCAGGATATGAAGAAAGAGCGAGTCTGAGGCACTTGCTCAGGGTTTTGTCTCTGGATTTTATATCAATGATGGCCGTGGAATGTGGGGAGGCCTCATGGGCCATGGACGAATATCCTCTCTGTGGATTGGGGCAGTCCCAATTATTTTTCGTCAATCTGTGGGATGGGAGGTCTCCTTTCAGGTTTATTACCTCAGGTGTCCGAACAAAAGAAGTATTCTAAAGCAGAGCCCTGGGGAAGAGTGAAGGGACAACCCAAACTATTTTTAAAAATTTGGGGCCTAGGGGCATGGCAGGCCCAATAAGCTGTTTCTTCATCCAGCCACTGAGCGGCCTTACTTGAGGACTGGGCTCAGGCTGAGGGTCCAATGTGTGTTTGTGACAAATGTGGCCCGCGAGCATGGGCGGGGCCTCATGGGCCAAACTGGTTTCAACTACACTGGACCTTGCACAACATGCCAATAACAAGGTCTCTTGCCATGGGGAAGGTGTTCTGATTTCTGCATCATTTTCAATCGTGAGCAGTGATTGGACATAAGGTATAGGTTCTGAAGCCTGAATAATCGTAGTTGGGAAGAGATGACGACCTAAGGCGATGGCGCGTCTGATATGCTCAGTGTGCGGTCAGCCTCCTGGGTGATGGTCAGGAGGTTCTGGCTCAGGTTGTGTCAGACAGTGCATTAGTGCCCAGGTTAGACTATATAATTTGGGTACAGTCGAGTGCCGTGTAGGTTTATCCTCATTTGAGGTGCCGGGCACCTCATTAGGCAAGATATTTTTTCTAGAGGGCAGGCAGAGTGCTGCATTGTGGGTCCGGAATTGCCAAACTTTTGGGCTTCTGGGCCAGGAGTGTGAGGACAGAAGTCTGAGAACACAAGCTAGACTTGAGTTTCAGGCCGAGGGCACGGCTGGTACCCCCTGCAGTCGCAACCAAATACTTAAGCATCTGAAGTCATGGCGAGGATCAGACGTTGGCTCAGGTTGGAGTTTCTGTGCATGACTACCCCTTCATGAACGGAGCGGAATCTCAAGGCCTTGGAGGTTTTCCGACGTGGGAGTGGTGGGATGCCCCCTTCAATGATTCCTTCTGTGTGACAATTGAGACCTGTTGGGCAGCTCCAGGACATCCCATATGGAATGACTCCAGAGCACCCTTGGAGGATGGATATCAGGCAAGCCCGCCTCGCAATCCACTTGTCTACTAGCCACAATACAGTTGAGATCGGATCCCTCTGCGGGAGCAACCTGGGTGGCTGAGTTGAAATGGACTTTCCTGAAGATGGGCCCTAATGTGTGTTTGTGTCCATGAGGGCCTTGAAATGGGGCGGTGGCACTGGGACCCTGAAGTATTCTCCTAAGCTTTTGACATAGCTCCCATGCACAAGTTTCCTTGTGGAGAGGAGATTTGTTCTGATGGGTGCCTCAGGAAACCCATTATGCTGGTATTGGAATCCAGACTTTTGAAGAGACATGCCTGTAAACCAATGCAATGTATTCGATTATGGCCTAGGGTCCTATCTTGTTCATTCTTCTTCTCTGGGGATATTCATCTATGGAATGAGTGGAGGTAGATGCTCACCTGGTGTTTTACCGGCCTTGTTTGTCCCCGGAAACCTACACTATTGTTTTGGCCTCAGGGACTTTGGAGAGTTCTCCTAATTTGTACGATTTTGGACAATGGAATGGGCAGAATTCCCATGGATTGGGTAGGCACAGTCCTAATGTGTGGCTTCAGAGTCCCCAGCATGAGGGTGTGTGGCCCAGGACTTTGAGGACAGAAGTCTGAAAACACAAACTCAGCTTAGGTTTGGGATGTAGGTATGGCAGGCCCAATCTACAAATCATGAGAAGAAATCTTCAGGATATGAAGAAAGAGCGAGTCTGAGGCACTTGCTCAGGCTTTTGCATTTGGATTTTATATCAACGATGGCCGTGGAATGGTGGAGGACTCATGGGCCATGGACGAATCTTCCTCTCTGTGGATTTGGCCCGATCCCAATTGTTATTCCTCAATCTGTGGGATGGGATTTCTCCTTTCAGGTTTATTACCTCAGGTGTCTGAACAAAAGAGGAATTCCAAAGCAGAGCCCTGGGGAAGAGTGAAGGGAAAACCCAAACTATGGTTAAAAATTGGGGCCTAGGGGCATGGCAGGCACAATAAGCTGTCTCTTCATCCAGCCACTGAGAGGCCTTACTTGAGGCCTGGGCTCAGACTGAGGGTCACAGTGTGTGTTTGTGACCAACGTGGCACGCGAGCATGGGCGGGGCCTCATGGGCCACACTGGTTTCAACTACCTGGACCTTGGACAACATGCCAATCACAAGGTCTCTTGCCATGGGGAAGGTGTTTTGATTTCTGCATCATTTTCAACCCTGGGCAGTGGTTGGAGATAAGGTCTAGGTTCTGAAGCCTGAAAAATCGCAGTTGGGAAGAGATGACAATCTAAGGCGATGGCGCATCTGATATGCTCAGTGTGCGGTCAACTGCCCGGGTGTTGGTCAGGAGGTTCTGGCTCAGGTTGTGTCATACAGTGCACTAGTGCCCAAGTTAGACTATATAATTTGGGTACAGTCGAGTGCCCTGTAGGTTTATCCTCATTTGAGGTGCCTGGGCACCTCATTAGGCAAGATATTTTTTCTAGAGGGAAGGCAGAGTGCTGCATTGTGGGTCCGGAATTGCCAAACTTGAGGGCTTCTGGGACAGGAGTGTGAGGACAGAAGTTTGAGAACACGAGCTAGACTTGAGTTTCAGGCCGAGGGCACGGCTGGTACCCCCTGCAGTCGCAACCAAAATCTCAAGCATCTGAAATCACGGCGAGGATCAGACGTTGGCTCAGGTTGGAGTTTCTGTGCATGACTGCCCCTTCATGAAAGGAGCGGAATCTCAAGGCCATGGAGGTTTCCGACGTTGGGTGTGGTGGGATGCCCCCTTCAATGATTCCTTCTGTGTGACACTTAAGCCCTGTTGGGCAGCTCCAGGACATCCCATATGGAATGACTCCAGAGCTCCGTTGGAGGATGGATGCCATGGAAGCCCGCCTCACAATCCAATTGTCTACTAGCCACAATACAGTTGAGATCGGATCCCTCTGCGGGAGCAACCGGGGTGGATGAGTTGAAATGGACTTTCCTGAGGATGGGCCGTAATGTGTGTTTGTGTCCATGAGGACCTTGGAATGGGGCGGTGGCCCCGGGTCCCTGAAGTATTCTCCTAAGCTTTTGACAAAGCTCCCATGCACAAGTTTCCTTGTGGAGAGGATATTTGTTCTGATGTGTGCCTCAGGAAACCCATTATGCTGGAATTGGAATCCAGACTTTTGAAGAGACATGCCTGTAAAACAAAGCAATGTATTCGATTATGGCCTAGGGTCCTGTCTTGTTCATTCTCCTTCTCTGGGGATATTCATCTATGGAATGATTGGAGGTAGATGCTCACCTGGTGTCAGACCACCCTTGTTTGTCCCTGGAGACCTACACTATTGGGATTGCTTCGGGGACTTTGGAGAGTTCTCCCAATTTGTAAGATTTTGGACAATGGAATGGGCAGAATTCCCATGGATTGGGTAGGCACAGTCCGAATGTGTGGCTCCAGGGGCCCCAGCCTGGAGGCTGTGTGGCCCAGGACTTTGAGGACAGAAGTCTGAAAACACAAACTCACCTTATGTTTGGGGACGTAGGTATGGCAGGCCCAATCTACAAACCATGAGAAGAACTCTTCAGGATATGAAGAAAGAGCGAGTCTGAGGCACTTGCTCAGGCTTTTGTCTCTGGATTTTATATCAACGATGGCCGTGGAATGTGGGGAGGCATCATGGGCCATGGACGAATCTTCCTTTCTGTGGATTGGGGCGGTCCCAATTTTTTTCGTCAATCTGTGGGATGGGAGGTCTCCTTTCAGGTTTATTACCTCAGGTGTCCGAACAAAAGAGGAATTCCAAAGCAGAGCCCTGGGGAAGAGTGAAGGGAAAACCCAAACTATGGTTAAAAATTGCGGCATAGGGGCTTGGCAGGCCCAATAAGCTGTCTCTTCATTCAGCCACTGAGAGGCCTTACGTGAGACTGGGCTCAGGCTGAGGGTCAAATGTGTGTTTGTGACAATAGTGGCACGCGAACATGGGTGGGGCCTCATGGGCCAAACTGGTTTCAACTACACTGGACCTTGGACAACATGCCAATCACAAGGTCTCTTGCCATGGGGAAGGTGTTCTGATTTCTGCATCATTTTCAATCGTGAGCAGTGATTGGACATAAGGTATAGGTTCTGAAGCCTGAAAAATCGCAGTTGGGAAGAGATGACGACCTAAGGCGATGGCGCGTCTGATTTGCTCAGTGTACGGTCAGCTGCCTGGGTGTTGGTCAGGGGGTTCTGGCTGAGGTTGTGTCAGACAGTGCACTAGTGCCCAAGTTAGACTATATAATTTGGGTACAGTCGAGTTCCCTGTAGGTTTATCCTCATTTGAGGTAGCTGGGCACCTCATTAGGCAAGATATTTTTTCTAGAGGGCAGGCAGAGTGCTGCCTTGTGGGTCCGGAATTGCCTAAATGGAGGACTTCCGGGCCAGGAGTTTGAGGACAGAAGTCTGAGAACACAAGATAGACTTGGGCTTCAGGCCGAGGGCACGGTAGGTACCCCCTGCATATCGGAAACCATATCTCAAGCATCTGAAGTCACGGCGAGGATCAGACGTTGGCTCAGGTTGTAGTTTCTGTGCATGACTGACCCTTCATGAAAGGAGCGGAATCTCGAAGCCATGGAGCTTTTCCCACGTTGGGAGTTGTGTGATGCCCCCTTCAAGGATTCCTTCTGCGGGACAATTGAGACCAGTTGGGCAACTCAATAACATCCCATATGAAATGACTCCAGAGCACCGTTCGAGGATGGATGCCATGGAAGCCCGCCTCTCATTCCAATTGTCTCCTAGCAACAATACAGTTGAGATCAGATGGCTCTGCGGGAGCAAACGGGGTGGCTGAGTTGAAATGGACTTTCCTGAGGATGGGGCCTAAAGTGTGTTTGTGTCCATGAGGGCCTTGGAATGGGGTGGTGGCACCGGGACCCTGAAGTATTCTCCTAAGCTTTTGACATAGCTCCCATGCACAAGTTTCCTTGTGGAGAGGAGATTTGTTCTGATGGGTGCCTCAGGAAAACCCTTATGCTGGTCTTGGAATCCAGGCCCTTGAGGAGACATGCCTGTAAACCAAAGCAATGGATCCGATGATTGCCTAGGATCCTGTCTGGTTCAATCTTCTTCTCTGGGGATATCCGTCTATGGAATGAGTGGAGGTAGATGCTCACCTGGTGTCAGACCACCCTTGTTTGTCCCTGGAGACCTACACTATTGGGATTGCCTCGGGGACTTTGGAGAGTTCTCCCAATTTGTAAGATTTTGGACAATGGAATGGGCAGAATTCCCATAGATTGGGTAGGCACAGTCCGAATGTGTGGCTCCAGGGGCCCCAGCCTGGAGGCTGTGTGGCCCAGGACTTTGAGGACAGAAGTCTGAAAACACAAACTCACCTTATGTTTGGGGACGTAGGTATGGCAGGCCCAATCTACAAACCATGAGAAGAACTCTTCAGGATATGAAGAAAGAGCGAGTCTGAGGCACTTGCTCAGGGTTTTGTCTCTGGATTTTATATCAATGATGGCCGTGGAATGTGGGGAGGCCTCATGGGCCATGGACGAATATCCTCTCTGTGGATTGGGGCGGTCCCAATTTTTTTTCGTCAATCTGTGGGATGGGAGGTCTCCTTTCAGGTTTATTACCTCAGGTGTCCGAACAAAAGAAGTATTCTAAAGCAGAGCCCTGGGGAAGAGTGAAGGGACAACCCAAACTATGGTTAAAAATTTGGGGCCTAGGGGCATGGCAGGCCCAATAAGCTGTTTCTTCATCCAGCCACTGAGCGGCCTTACTTGAGGACTGGGCTCAGGCTGAGGGTCAAATGTGTGTTTGTGACAAATGTGGCCCGTGAGCATGGGCGGGGCCTCATGGGCCAAACTGGTTTCAACTACACTGGACCTTGCACAACATGCCAATCACAAGGTCTCTTGCCATGGGTAAGGTGTTCTGATTTCTGCATCATTTTCAATCGTGAGCAGTGATTGGACATAAGGTATAGGTTCTGAAGCCTGAATAATCGTAGTTGGGAAGAGATGACGACCTAAGGCGATGGCGCGTCTGATATGCTCAGTGTGCGGTCAGCCTCCTGGGTGATGGTCAGGAGGTTCTGGCTGAGGTTGTGTCAGACAGTGCATTAGTGCCCAGGTTAGACTATATAGTTTGGGTACAGTCGAGTGCCGTGTAGGTTTATCCTCATTTGAGGTGCCTGGGCACCTCATTAGGCAAGATATTTTTTCTAGAGGGCAGGCAGAGTGCTGCATTGTGGGTCCGGAATTGCCAAACTTTTGGGCTTCTGGGCCAGGAGTGTGAGGACAGAAGTCTGAGAACACAAGCTAGACTTGAGTTTCAGGCCGAGGGCATGGCTGGTACCCCCTGCAGTCGCAACCAAAACCTTAAGCATCTGAAGTCATGGCGAGGATCAGACATTGGCTCAGGTTGGAGTTTCTGTGCATGACTACCCCTTCATGAACGGAGCGGAATCTCAAGGCCATGGAGGTTTTCCGACGTGGGAGTGGTGGGATGCCCCCTTCAATGATTCCTTCTGTGTGACAATTGAGACCTGTTGGGCAGCTCCAGGACATCCCATATGGAATGACTCCAGAGCACCCTTGGAGGATGGATATCAGGCAAGCCCGCCTCGCAATCCACTTGTCTACTAGCCACAATACAGTTGAGATCGGATCCCTCTGCGGGAGCAACCTGGGTGGCTGAGTTGAAATGGACTTTCCTGAAGATGGGCCCTAATGTGTGTTTGTGTCCATGAGGGCCTTGAAATGGGGCGGTGGCACTGGGACCCTGAAGTATTCTCCTAAGCTTTTGACATAGCTCCCATGCACAAGTTTCCTTGTGGAGAGGAGATTTGTTCTGATGGGTGCCTCAGGAAACCCATTATGCTGGTATTGGAATCCAGACTTTTGAAGAGACATGCCTGTAAAACAATACAATGTATTCGATTATGGCCTAGGGTCCTATCTTGTTCATTCTTCTTCTCTGGGGATATTCATCTATGGAATGAGTGGAGGTAGATGCTCACCTGGTGTCTTACCTCCCTCGTTTGTCCCCGGAGAACTACACTATTGGGATGGCCTCGGGGACTTTGGAGAGTTCTCCTAATTTGTACGATTTTGGACAATGGAATTGGCAGAATTCCCATGGATTGGGTAGGCACAGTCCTAATGTGTGGCTTCAGGGGCCCCTACCTGAGGGTGTGTGGCCCAGGACTTTGAGGACAGAAGTCTGAAAACACAAACTCAGCTTAGGTTTGGGGATGTAGTTATGGCAGGCCCAATCTACAAATCATGAGAAGAAATCTTCAGGATATGAAGAAAGAGCGAGTCTGAGGCACTTGCTCAAGCTTTTGCATTTGGATTTTATATCAACGATGGCCGTGGAATGGGGGAGGACTCATGGGCCATGGACGAATCTTCCTCTCTGTGGATTTGGCCCAATCCCAATTGTTTTTCGTCAATCTGTGGGATGGGATTTCTCCTTTCAGGTTTATTACCTCAGGTGTCTGGACAAAAGAGGAATTCCAAAGCAGAGCCCTGGGGAAGAGTGAAGGGAAAACCCAAACTATGGTTAAAAATTGGGGCCTAGGGGCATGGCAGGCACAATAAGCTGTCTCTTCATCCAGCCACTGAGAGGCCTTACTTGAGGCCTCGGCTCAGACTGAGGGTCACAGTGTGTGTTTGTGACCAACGTGGCACGCGAGCATGGGCGGGGTCTCATGGGCCACACTGGTTTCAACTACACTGGACCTTGGACAACATGCTGATCACAAGATCTCTTGCCATGGGGAAGGTGTTTTGATTTCTGCATCATTTTCAACCCTGGGCAGTGGTTGGAGATAAGGTCTAGGTTCTGAAGCCTGAAAAATCGCATTTGGGAAGAGATGACAATCTAAGGCGATGGTGCATCTGATATGCTCAGTGTGCGGTCAACTGCCTGGGTGTTGGTCAGGAGGTTCTGGCTCAGGTTGTGTCAGACAGTGCACTAGTGCCCAAGTTAGACTATATAATTTGGGTACAGTCGAGTGCCCTGTAGGTTTATCCTCATTTGAGGTGCCTGGGCACCTCATTAGGCAAGATATTTTTTCTAGAGGGAAGGCAGAGTGCTGCATTGTGGGTCCGGAATTGCCAAACGTGAGGGCTTCTGGGCCAGGAATGTGAGGACAGAAGTCTGAGAACACAAGCTAGACTTGGGCTTCAGGCCGAGGGCACGGTAGGTACCCCCTGCAGATCGGAAACAATATCACAAGCATCTGAAGTCATGGCGAGGATCAGACGTTGGCTCAGGTTGTAGTTTCTGTGCATGACAGCCCCTTCATGAAAGAAGCGGATTCTCAAGGCCATGGAGCTTTTCCCACGTTGGGAGTTGTGAGATGCCCCCTTCAAGGATTCCATCAGCGGGACAATTGAGACCTGTTGGGCAGCTCCAGGACATCTCATATGGAATGACTCCAGAGCACCGTTCGAGGATGGATGCCTGGGAAGCCCGCCTCGCATTCCAATTGTCTCCTAGCAACAATACAGTTGAGATCGGATGGCTCTGCGGGAGCAACCGTGGTGGCTGAGTTGAAATGGACTTTCCTGAGGATGGGGCCTTAAGTGTGTTTGTGTCCATGAGGGCCTTGGAATGGGGCAGTGGTACCGGGACCCTGAAGTATTCTCCTAAGCTTTTGACATAGCTCCCATGCACAAGTTTCCTTGTGGAGAGGAGATTTTTTCTGATGGGTGCCTCAGGAAAACCCTTATGCTGGTCTTGGAATCCAGGCTCTTGAGGAGACATGCCTGTAAACCAAAGCAATGGATTCGATTATTGCCTAGGATCCTGTCTGGTTCAATCTTCTTCTCTGGGGATATCCGTCTATGGAATGAGTGGAGGTAGATGCTCACCTGGTGTCAGACCACCCTTGTTTGTCCCTGGAGACGTACACAATTGGGATTGCCTCGGGGACTTTGGAGAGTTCTCCCAATTTGTAAGATTTTGGACAATGGAATGGGTAGAATTTCCATGGATTGTGTAGGCACAGTCCAAATGTGTGGCTCCAGGGGCTCCAGCCTGGAGGGTGTGTGGCCCAGGACTTTGAGGACAGAAGTCTGAAAACACAAACTCCTTGTTTGGGGACGTAGGTATGGCAGGCCCAATCGACAAATCATGAGAAGAACTCTTCAGGATATGAAGAAAGAGCGAATCTGAGGCACTTGCTCAGGCTTTTGTCTCTGGGTTTTATATCAATGATGGCCGTGGAATGTGGGGAGGCATCATGGGCCATGGACGAATCTTCCTCTCTGTGGATTTGGCCCGGTCCCAATTATTTTTCGACAAACTGTGGGATGGGAGGTCTCCTTTCAGGTTTATTACCTCAGGTGTCCGAACAAAAGAAGAATTCCAAGCAGAGCCCTGGGGAAGAGTGAAGGGACAACCCAAACTATGGTTTAAAATTGGGGTCTAGGGGCATGGCAGGCCCCATATGCTGTCTCTTCATCCAGCCACTGAGCGGCCTTACTTGAGGTCTGGGCTCAGGCTGAGGGTCAAATGTGTGTTTGTGACAAATGTGGCCCGCGAGCATGGGCGGGGCCTCATGGGCCAAACTGGTTTCCACTACACTGGACCTTGGACAACATGGCAATCACAAGGTCTCTTGCCATGGGGAAGGTGTTCTGATTTCTGCATCATTTTCAATCGTGAGCAGTGATTGGACATAAGGTATAGGTTCTGAAGCCTGAAAAACCGCAGTTGGGAAGAGATGACGACCTAAGGCGATGGCGCGTCTGATATGCTCAGTGTGCGGTCAGCTGCCTGGGTGTTGGTCAGGAGGTTCTGACTCAAGTTGTGTCAGACAATGTATTAGTGCCCAGGTTAGACTATATAATTTGGGTAAAGTCGAGTGCCGTGTAGGTTTATCCTCATTTGAGGTGCCTGGGCACCTCATTAGGCAAGATATTTTTTCTAAAGGGCAGGCCGAGTGCTGCATTGTGGGTCCAGAATTGCCAAACTTTTGGGCTTCTGGGCCAGGAGTGTGAGGACAGAAGTCTGATAACACAAACTAGACTTGAGTTTCAGGCCGAGGGCACGGCTGGTACTCCCTGCAGTCCCAACCAAAATCTCAAGCATCTGAAGTCACGGCGAGAATCAGACGTTGGCTCAGGTTGGAGTTTCTGTGCATGAATGCCCCTTCTAGAAAGGAGCGGAATCTCAAGGCCATGGAGGTTTTCCGACGTGGAAATGGTGGGATATCCCCTTCAATGTTTCCTTCTGTGTGACAATTGAGACCTTTGGGCAGCTCCAGGATATCCCATATGGAATGACTCCAGAGCACCGTTGGAGGATGGATGCCAGGCAAGCCCGCCTCGCAATCCAATTGTCTACTAGCCACAATACAGTTGAGATCGGATCCCTCTGCGGGAGCAACCGGGGTGGCTGAGTTGAAATGGACTTTCCTGAGGATGGGCCCTAATGTGTGTTTGTGTCCATGAGGGCCTTGAAATGGGGCGGTGGCACTGGGACACTGAAGTATTCTCCTAAGCTTTTGACATAGCTCCCATGCACAAGTTTCCTTGTGGAAAGGAGATTTGTTCTGATGGGTGCCTCAGGAAACCCATTATGCTAGTATTGGAATCCAGACTTTTAAAGAGACATGCCTGTAAACCAAAGCAATGTATTCGATTATGGCCTAGGGTCCTGTCTTGTTCATTCTTCTTCTCTGGGGATATTCATCTATGGAATGAGTTGAGGTAGATGCTCACCTGGTTTTAGACCGTCCTTGTTTGTCCCCGGAGACCTACACTATTGGGATGGCCTCGGGGACTTTGGAGAGTTCTCCTAATTTGTACGATTTTGGACAATGGAATGAGCAGAATTCTCATGGATTGTGTAGGCAGAGTCCTAATGTGTGGCTTCAGGGGCCCCAGCCTGAGGGTGTGTTGCCCAGGACTTTGAGGACAGAAGTCTGAAAACACAAACTCAGCTTAGGTTTGGGGATGTAGGTATGGCAGGCCCAATCTACAAATCATGAGAAGAAATCTTCAGGATATGAAGAAAGAGCGATTCTGAGGCACTTGCTCAGGCTTTTGCATTAGGATTTTATATCAACGATGGCCATGGAATGTGGGGAGGACTCATGGGCATTGGACGAATCTTCCTCTCTGTTGATTTGGCCCGATCCCAATTGTTATTCCTCAATCTGTGGGATGGGAGGTCTCCTTTCAGGTTTATTATCTCAGGTGTCTGAACAAAAGAGGAATTCCAAAGCAGAGTCTTGGGGAAGAGTCAAGGGAAAACCTAAACTATGGTTAAAAATTGGGGCCTAGGGGTATGGCAGGCACTATAAGCTGTCTCTTCATCCAGCCACTGAGAGGCTTTACTTGAGGGCTGGGCTCAGGCTGAGGGTCACAGTGTGTGTTTGTGACCAACGTGACACGCGAGCATGGGCGGGGCCTCATGGGCCACACTGGTTTCAACTAAACTGGACCTTGGACAACATGCCAAACACAAGGTCTCTTGCCATGGGGAAGGTCTTCTGATTTCTGCATCATTTTCAACCCTGGGCAGTGTTTGGAGATAAGGTCTAGGTTCGAAGCTTGAAAAATCGCAGTTGGGAATAGATGACGATCTAAGGCGATGGCGCGTCTTATATGCTCAAAGTGCGGTCAACTGCCTTGGTGTTGGTCAGGAGGTTCTGGCTCAGGTTGTGTCAGACAGTGCACTAGTGCCCAAGTTAGACTATATAATTTGGGTACAGTCGAGTGCCCTGTAGGTTTATCCTCATTTCAGGTGCCTGGGCACCTCATTAGGCAAGATATTTTTTCTAGAGGGCGGCAGAGTGCTGCATTGTGGGTCCGGAATTGCCAAATGGAGGATTTCTGGGCCAGGAGTTTGAGGACAGAAGTCTGAGAACACAAGATAGACTTGGGCTTCAGGCCGAGGGCAGGGTAGTTACCCCCTGCAGATCGCAAACAATATCTAAGCATCTGAAGTCACGGCGAGGATCAGACGTTGGCTCAGGTTGTAGTTTCTGTGCATGACTGCCCCTTCAAGAAAGGAGCGGAATCTCAAGGCCATGGAGATTTACCCACGTTGGGAGTTGTGTGATGCCCCCTTCAAGGATTCCTTCTGCGGGACAATTGAGACCTGTTGGGCAGCTCCAGGACAACCCATATGAAATGAGTCCAGAGCACCGTTCGAGGATGGATGCCAGGGAAGCCCGCCTCTCATTCCAATTGTCTCCTAGCTACAATACAGTTGTGATCGGATGGCTCTGCGGAAGCAACCGGGGTGGCTGAGTTGAAATGGACATTTGAGGTTTTCCCACGTTGGGAGTTGTGGGAAGCCCCCTTCAAGGATTCCTTCTGCTGGACAATTGAGACCTGTTGGACAGCTCCAGGACATCCCAGATGGAATGACTCCAGAGCACCATTCGCGGATGGATGCCTGGGAAGCCCGCCTCGCATTCCAATTGTCTCCTAGCAACAAGACAGTTTAGATCTGATGGCTCTGCCGGAGCAACCGGGGTGGCTGAGTTGAAATGGACTTTCCTGAGGATGGGTCCTAATGTGTTTTTGTGTCCATGAGGGCCTTGGAATGGGGCGGTGGCACCGGGACCCTGAAGTACTCTCCTAAGCTTTAGACATGGCTCCCATGCACAGGTTTCCTTGTGGAGACGAGATGAGTTCTGATGGGTGCCTCAGGAAAACCCCTATGCTCGTATTGAAATCAGGCTTTTGAGGACACATGCCTGTAACCCAAATCAATGGATCCTATTATGGCCTACGGTCCTTTCTGGTTCAATCTTCTTCTCTGGGGACATCCATCTATGGTATGAGTGGAGGTCGATTATCAGCTGGTGTCAGAGAGCACTTTTTTTTCCGGGCGACCTACACTATTGGGATGACCTCAGGGACTTTGGAGGTTTCTCCTAATTTGTATGATTTTGGACCATGGAATGGGCAGAATTCCCATGGATTGGTAGTCCCAGTCCTAATGTGTGTCTCCCGGGGTCCAGCCTGGAGGGTGTGTGGCCCAAGACTTTGAGGACAGAAGTCTGAAAACACAATTTCAGCTTAGGTTTGGGGACGTAGGTATGGCAGGCCCGATCTACAAACCATGTGAAGAACTCTTCAGGAAATGAAGAAAGTGCGAAACTGAGGCGCTTGCTCAGGCTTTTGTCTCTGGATTTTGTATCAGCGATGGCCGTGGAATGTCGGGGAGCCCTCATGGGCCATGGACAAATCTTCCTCTCTAAGGATTTGGCCCGATTCCCAATTGCTTTTCGTCAATCTGTGTGATGGGACGACTCATTTCAGTTTTGTTACCTCAGGTGTCCCACCAAAAGAGGAATTCCAAAGCCAAGCCGTGGGGAAGACTGAAGGGACAACCGGAACTATGGTTAAAAATTGGGGCCTAGGGGCATGGCAAGCCCAATATGCTATCTCTTCATCCAGCCACTGAGTGGCCTTACTTGAGGACTGGGCTCAGCCTGAGGGTCACAATGTGCGTTTGTGACCAATGTGGCCGGCGAGCATGGGCGGGGACTCCTGGGCCACACTGGTTTCAACTACACTGAACGTTGGACAACATGCCAACCACAAGGTTTCTTGCCATGGGGAAGGAGTTCTGATTTCTGCATCACCTTCAACCCTGGGCAGTGATTGGAGATAAGGTCTAGGTTCTGAAACCTGAAAACCGAGGTTGGGCAATGATGACGACCTAAGGCCACGGCGGCTCGATGTGCTCAGTGTGCGGCCAGCTGTCTGGGAGGGGCCAGGGGGTCCAGGCTCAGCCTGTGTCAGAAAGGGCATTAGTGCCCTGGTCAGGCTATGTATTTGGGGTACAGCCAAGGTCGGTGCAGGTTGATCCTCATTTGGGGTTACTGGGTAGCCCCCGAGGACAATGTTTTTCTTCTGGAGGGCGGGCAGGGTGCTGCATTGTAGTTCTGGATTGCCAAACTGGAGGGCTTGTGGGCAAGTAGTCTGACGACCAAAGTCTGAGAACACAAGCTAGGCTTAGGTTTCTGGGTGAGGCCATGGCAGGCACAATCTACAGACCTGAATCGAGATCTCGTGCATCTGAAGTCAGGGCGAGGATCAGACGATCGCTCAGGTTGGAGTTTCTGTCCCTGATGGCCCCTTCATGAATGGGGGGGTATCACGAGGCCATGGGGGTTTTCCCACTATGGGAGTTGTGAGAAGCTCCAAACTGCAGAGAGTCTTCTGCAGGACAATTGAGACCTGTTGTTTGGCTCCAGGCCAATGATTCTGAGCAGGGTTCTAAGGATGGATGGCTGGGTAGCCCACCTCGCATTCCAATTGTCTCCTAGCAACAAGACAGGTTAGATCTCCTGGATCTGTGGGGAGCAACCGAGGACGCTGAGTTGAAATGGACACCCCTGGGGATGGGTCCTAATGTGCACTTGTGTCTATGGAGACCTTGTAATGAAGCGGTGGCACTGAGGCCCTAAAGGGTTCTCCTAAACAGATGCTTTGACACAGCTCCAACGTGCAAGGTTCCCATGTGTAGATGAGATGTTTTCTGATGGGTGAGTCAGAAACAGCTATATGCTGTTTTGATATCCAGGCCTCTGAGGAGAGATGCCTGGAAACCAAAAAAATGGTTCTGATTAGTGCCTAGGGGCCTGTTCTTTCCTTTTTTACCTCTGGAGACATCTGTCTATGGGTCTGAGTGCAGGTAGGTGCTCAGTTGGGCTCAGATTGCCCCTGCTGTTCCTGGGAAGCCACCACTATTGAGATGGATCAGGGACTTTGGAGTTTTATCCTATTAGAAGGGTTGTGGCCATTGGAATGGGCACACACAATTCCCTTGGAGAGGGCAAGTACAGTCCTCAGGTTTGGCTCCAGGGGCCTGAGCCTGTAGGTTGTGTAGGCCAGGGCTGTTTGGACAGTTGTCTGAAAACACAAACTCGGCTTATGTTTCGGGTCATAGGTATGGCAGGACTGACCTACAGACCATGAGGAGAACTCTTCGGGATTTGAAAAAAGGGCGAGTGTGAGGCTCCTGCTCACGTTTTTGTCTCTGGATATCGTGTCACTCATGGCCGTGGAATTTCTGGGTGACTTCATGGGAAATGGACGAGTCTTACTCTCTGGTGGTTTGGCCCCGTCCAAAGAGTTTGGGCTCAATCTGTGGGCTGGAAATAGTCCGTTTTTGTTTTTTTTTTTTTTTTTTGTTTTCTTTTTTAACCTCAGGTGTCCCACCAAATGAGGGATTCCAGAGTAGAGCCCTGGGGAGGGGCGACTGGACAATGAGAAATCTGGTTAAAAATTGGGGCCTAGGGACATGTCAAGCCCATTATGACATCTAATGGTCCAGCCACTGAGAGGACTTACTAGAGGACAGGACTCATGCTGAGGGTCACAATGAGTATGTATGCCCTCGTCGCACGCAAGAATGGGCGGGGCCTCAGGGTGAATGCTGGTTTCTCCTACACTGAACGTTGGACAACGTGCCAACCACAAGGGTTCTTGCCATGGGTAAGGAGGAGTTCTGATTTCTGCATCACACTCACCCCTGGGCAGTGATTGGAGATAAGGTCTCGATTCTGAAGCCTGAAAACGGAGGTAGGGAAGATGTGATGACCTAAGGCCATGGCGGGTTTTATGTGCTGAGTGTGCGGTCAGCTTTCTGGTTGTTGGTCAGGAGGTCTGGGCTCAGGTTGTGTTCGACAGTGCATTCGTGCCCAGGTTAGACTATATAATTTGGGTAACGTCGAGTGCTGTGTAGGTTTATCCTCATTTAAGGTGCCTGGGCAGCTCATGAGGCAATAATTTTTTTCCTAGAGGGCAGGCAGATGCTGCATTGTGGGTCCGGAGTTGCCAACCTTGAGGGCTTCGGGGCCAGGAGTGTGAGGACGGAAGTCTGAGAAGACAAGCTAGACTTGGGTTTCAGGGTGAGGGCACGGCAGGTACCCCCTGCAGATCTGAACCAATATCTCATGCCTCTGAAGTCAGGGCGAGGATCAGACGTTGGCTCAGGTTGGAGTTTCTGTGCATGACGGCCGCTTCATGAAGGGAGCGGAATCATGGGGCCATTGAGGTTTTCCCACGTTGGGAGGTGTGGGATGCCCCCTTCAAGGATTCCTTCTGCGGGACAATTGAGACCTGTTGGACAGCTCCAGGACATCCCATATGGAATGACTCCAGAGCACCGTTCGCGGATGGATGCCTGGGAAGCCCGCCTCGCATTCCAATTGTCTCCTAGCAACAAGACAGTTTAGATCTGATGGCTCTGCCGGAGCAACCAGGGTGGCTGAGTTGAAATGGACTTTCCTGAGGATGGGTCCTAATGTGTTTTTGAGTCCATGAGGGCCTTGGAATGGGGCAGTGGCACCGGGACCCTGAAGTACTCTCCTAAGCTTTAGACATGGCTCCCATGCACAGGCTTCCTTGTGGAGACGAGATGAGTTCTGATGGGTGCCTCAGGAAAACCCCTATGCTCGTATTGGAATCAGGATTTTGAGGACACATGCCTGTAACCCAAAGCAATGGATCCTATTATGGCCTAGGGTCCTTTCTGGTTCAATCTTCTTCTCTGGGGACATCCATCTATGGTATGAGTGGAGGTCGATTATCAGCTGGTGTCAGACAGCCCTTGTTTGTTCCGGGCGACCTACACTATTGGGATGGCTTCAGGGACTTTGGAGGTTTCTCCTAATTTGTATGATTTTGGACCATGGAATGGGCAGAATTCCCATGGATTGGTAGGCACAGTCCTAATGTGTGTCTCCAGGGGCCCAGCCTGGAGGATGTGTGGCCCAAGACTTTGAGGACAGAAGTCTGAAAACACAATCTCAGCTTAGGTTTGGGGACGTAGGTATGGCAGGCCCGATCTACAAACCATGAGAAGAACTCTTCAGGATATGAGGAAAGTGCGAGTCTGAGGCGCTTGCTCAGGCTTTTGTCTCTGGATTTTGTATCAGCGATGGCCGTGGAATGTCGGGGAGCCCTCATGGGCCATGGACAAATCTTCCTCTCTAAGGATTTGGCCCGATTCCCAATTGCTTTTCGTCAATCTGTGGGATGGGAGGACTCATTTCAGTTTTGTTACCTCAGGTGTCCCACCAAAAGAGGAATTCCAAAGCCAAGCCGTGGGGAAGACTGAAGGGACAACCGGAACTATGGTTAAAAATTGGGGCCTAGGGGCATGGCAAGCCCAATATGCTATCTCTTCATCCAGCCACTGAGTGGCCTTACTTGAGGACTGGGCTCAGCCTGAGGGTCACAATGTGCGTTTGTGACCAATGTGGCCGGCGAGCATGGGCGGGGACTCCTGGGCCACACTGGTTTCAACTACACTGAACGTTGGACAACATGCCAACCACAAGGTTTCTTGCCATGGGGAAGGAGTTCTGATTTCTGCATCACCTTCAACCCTGGGCAGTGATTGGAGATAAGGTCTAGGTTCTGAAACCTGAAAACCGAGGTTGGGCAATGATGACGACCTAAGGCCACGGCGGCTCGATGTGCTCAGTGTGCGGCCAGCTGTCTGGGAGGGGCCAGGGGGTCCAGGCTCAGCCTGTGTCAGAAAGGGCATTAGTGCCCTGGTCAGGCTATGTATTTGGGGTACAGCCAAGGTCGGTGCAGGTTGATCCTCATTTGGGGTTACTGGGTAGCCCCCGAGGACAATGTTTTTCTTCTGGAGGGCGGGCAGGGTGCTGCATTGTAGTTCTGGATTGCCAAACTGGAGGGCTTGTGGGCAAGTAGTCTGACGACCAAAGTCTGAGAACACAAGCTAGGCTTAGGTTTCTGGGTGAGGCCATGGCAGGCACAATCTACAGACCTGAATCGAGATCTCGTGCATCTGAAGTCAGGGCGAGGATCAGACGATCGCTCAGGTTGGAGTTTCTGTCCCTGATGGCCCCTTCATGAATGGGGGGGTATCACGAGGCCATGGGGGTTTTCCCACTATGGGAGTTGTGAGAAGCTCCAAACTGCAGAGAGTCTTCTGCAAAACAATTGAGACCTGTTGTTTGGCTCCAGGCCAATGATTCTGAGCAGGGTTCTAAGGATGGATGGCTGGGTAGCCCACCTCGCATTCCAATTGTCTCCTAGCAACAAGACAGGTTAGATCTCCTGGATCTGTGGGGAGCAACCAAGGACGCTTAGTTGAAATGGACACAACTGGGGATGGGTCCTAATGTGCACTTGTGTCTATGGAGACCTTGTAATGAAGCGGTGGCACTGGGGCCCTAAAGGGTTCTCCTAAACAGAGGCTTTGACACAGCTTCAATGTGCAAGGTTCCCATGTGTAGATGAGATGTTTTCTGATGGGTGAGTCAAGAAACAGCTATATGCTGTTTTGATATCCAGGCCTCTGAGGAGAGATCTCTGGAAACCAAAGCAATGGATCTGATTAGTGCCTAGGGGCCTGTTCTTTCCTTTTTTACCTCTGTAGACATCTGTCTATGGGTCTGAGTGCAGGTAGGTGCTCAGTTGGGCTCAGATTGCCCCTGTTGTTCCTGGGAAGCCACCACTATTGAGATGGATCAGGGACTTTGGAGGTTTATCCTATTAGAAGGGTTGTGGCCATTGGAATGGGCACACACAATTCCCTTGGAGAGGGCAAGTACAGTCCTCAGGTTTGGCTCCAGGGGCCTGAGCCTGTAGGTTGTGTAGGCCAGGGCTGTTTGGACAGTTGTCTGAAAACACAAACTCGGCTTATGTTTCGGGTCATAGGATTGGCAGGACTGACCTACAGACCATGAGGAGAACTCTTCGGGATTTGAAAAAAGGGCGAGTGTGAGGCTCCTGCTCACGTTTTTGTCTCTGGATATCGTGTCACTCATGGTCGTGGAATTTCTGGGTGACTTCATGGGAAATGGACGAGTCTTACTCTCTGGTGGTTTGGCCCCGTCCAAAGAGTTTGGGGTCAATCTGTGGGCTGGAAGTAGTCCGTTTCTTTTTGTTTTTTTTTTTTTTTTTTTTTTTTGTTTTCTTTTTTAACCTCAGGTGTCCCACCAAATGAGGGATTCCAGAGTAGAGCCCTGGGGAGGGGCGACTGGACAATCAGAAATCTGGTTAAAAATTGGGGCCTAGGGACATGTCAAGCCCATTATGACATCTAATGGTCCAGCCACTGAGAGGACTTACTAGAGGACAGGACTCATGCTGAGGGACACAATGAGTATGTATGCTCTCGTCGCACGCAAGAATGGGCGGGGCCTCAGGGTGAATGCTGGTTTCCCCTACACTGAACGTTGGACAACGTGCCAACCACAAGGGTTCTTGCCATGGGTAAGGAGGAGTTCTGATTTCTGCATCACACTCACCCCTGGGCAGTGATTGGAGATAAGGTCTCGATTCTGAAGCCTGAAAACGGAGGTAGGGAAGAGATGATGACCTAAGGCCATGGCGGGTTTTATGTGCTCAGTGTGCGGTCAGCTTTCTGGTTGTTGGTCAGGAGGTCTGGGCTCAGGTTGTGTTCGACAGTGCATTAGTGCCCAGGTTAGACTATATAATTTGGGTAACGTCGAGTGCTGTGTAGGTTTATCCTCTTTTAAGGTGCCTGGTCAGCTCATGAGGCAATAATTTTTTTCCTAGAGGGCAGGCAGATGCTGCATTGTGGGTCCGGAGTTGCCAACCTTGAGGGCTTCGGGGCCAGGAGTGTGAGGACGGAAGTCTGAGAAGACAAGCTAGACTTGGGTTTCAGGGTGAGGGCACGGCAGGTACCCCCTGCAGATCTGAACCAATATCTCATGCATCTGAAGTCAGGGCGAGGATCAGACGTTGGCTCAGGTTGGAGTTTCTTTGCATGACGGCCGCTTCATGAAGGGAGCGGAATCATGGGGCCATTGAGGTTTTCCCACGTTAGGAGGTGTGGGATGCCCCCTTCAAGGATTCCTTCTGCGGGACAATTGAGACCTGTTGGACAGCTCCAGGACATCCCATATGGAATGACTCCAGAGCACCGTTCGCGGATGGATGCCTGGGAAGCCCGCCTCGCATTCCAATTGTCTCCTAGCAACAAGACAGTTTAGATCTGATGGCTCTGCCGGAGCAACCGGGGTGGCTGAGTTGAAATGGACTTTCCTGAGGATGGGTCCTAACGTGTGTTTGTGTCCATGAGGGCCTTGGAATGGGGCAGTGGCACCGGGACCCTGAAGTACTCTCCTAAGCTTTGGACATGGCTCCCATGCACAGGCTTCCTTGTGGAGACGAGATGAGTTCTGATGGGTGCCTCAGGAAAACCCCTATGCTCGTATTGAAATCAGGATTTTGAGGACACATGCCTGTAACCCAAAGCAATGGATCCTATTATGGCCTAGGGTCCTTTCTGGTTCAATCTTCTTCTCTGGGGACATCCATCTATGGTATGAGTGGAGGTCGATTATCAGCTGGTGTCAGACAGCCCTTGTTTGTTCCGGGCGACCTACACTATTGGGATGGCTTCAGGGACTTTGGAGGTTTCTCCTAATTTGTATGATTTTGGACCATGGAATGGGCAGAATTCCCATGGATTGGTAGGCACAGTCCTAATGTGTGTCTCCAGGGGCCCAGCCTGGAGGATGTGTGGCCCAAGACTTTGAGGACAGAAGTCTGAAAACACAATCTCAGCTTAGGTTTGGGGACGTACGTATGGCAGGCCCGATCTACAAACCATGAGAAGAACTCTTCAGGATATGAGGAAAGTGCGAGTCTGAGGCGCTTGCTCAGGCTTTTGTCTCTGGATTTTGTATCAGCGATGGCGGTGGAATGTCGGGGAGCCCTCATGGGCCATGGACAAATCTTCCTCTCTAAGGATTTGGCCCGATTCCCAATTGCTTTTCGTCAATCTGTGGGATGGGAGGACTCATTTCAGTTTTGTTACCTCAGGTGTCCCACCAAAAGAGGAATTCCAAAGCCAAGCCGTGGGGAAGACTGAAGGGTCAACCGGAACTATGGTTAAAAATTGGGGCCTAGGGGCATGGCAAGCCCAATATGCTATCTCTTCATCCAGCCACTGAGTTGCCTTACTTGAGGACTGGGCTCAGCCTGAGGGTCACAATGTGCGTTTGTGACCAATGTGGCCGGCGAGCATGGGCGGGGACTCCTGGGCCACACTGGTTTCAACTACACTGAACGTTGGACAACAGCCAACCACAAGGTTTCTTGCCATGGGGAAGGAGTTCTGATTTCTGCATCACCTTCAACCCTGGGCAGTGATTGGAGATAAGGTTAGATTCTGAAACCTGAAAACCGAGGTTGGGAAATGATGACGACCTAAGGCCATGGCGGCTCTATGTGCTCAGTGTGCGGCCAGCTGTCTGGGAGGGGCCAGGGGGTCCAGGCTCAGCCTGTGTCAGAAAGGGCATTAGTGCCCTGGTCAGGCTATGTATTTGGGGTACAGCCAAGGTCGGTGCAGGTTTATCCTCATTTGGGGTTACTGGGTAGCCCCAGAGGACAATGTTTTTCTTCTGGAGGGCGGGCAGGGTGCTGCATTGTAGTTCTGGATTGCCAAACTGGAGGGCTTGTGGGCAAGTAGTCTGACGACCAAAGTCTGAGAACACAAGCTAGGCTTAGGTTTCTGGGTGAGGCCATGGCAGGCACAATCTACAGACCTGAATCGAGATCTCGTGTATCTGAAGTCAGGGCGAGGATCAGACGATCACTCAGGTTGGAGTTTCTGTCCCTGATGGCCCCTTCATGAATGGGGGGGTATCACGAGGCCATGGGGGTTTTCCCACTATGGGAGTTGTGAGAAGCTCCAAACTGCAGAGAGTCTTCTGCAGGACAATTGAGACCTGTTGTTTGGCTCCAGGCCAATGATTCTGAGCAGGGTTCTAAGGATGGATGGCTGGGTAGACCACCTCGCATTCCAATTGTCTCCTAGCAATAAGACAGGTTAGATCTCCTGGATCTGTGGGGAGCAACCGAGGACGCTTAGTTGAAATGGACACCCCTGGGGATGGGTCCTAATGTGCACTTGTGTCTATGGAGACCTTGTAATGAAGCGGTGGCACTGGGGCCCTAAAGGGTTCTCCTAAACAGAGGCTTTGACACAGCTCCAACGTGCAAGGTTCCCATGTGTAGATGAGATGTTTTCTGATGGGTGAGTCAAGAAACAGCTATATGCTGTTTTGATATCCAGGCCTCTGAGGAGAGATCTCTGGAAACCAAAGCAATGGATCTGATTAGTGCCTAGGGGCCTGTTCTTTCATTTTTTACCTCTGGAGACATCTGTCTATGGGTCTGAGTGCAGGTAGGTGCTCAGTTGGGCTCAGATTGCCCCTGTTTTTCCTGGGAAGCCACCACTATTGAGATGGATCAGGGACTATGGAGGTTTATCCTATTAGAAGGGTTGTGGCTATTGGAATGGGCACACACAATTCCCTTGGAGAGGGCAAGTACAGTCCTCAGGTTTGGCTCCAGGGGCCTGAGCCTGTAGGTTGTGTAGGCCAGGGCTGTTTGGACAGTTGTCTGAAAACACAAACTCGGCTTATGTTTCGGGTCATAGGTATGGCAGGACTGACCTACAGACCATGAGGAGAACTCTTCGGGATTTGAAAAAAGGGCGAGTGTGAGGCTCCTGCTCACGTTTTTGTCTCTGGATATCGTGTCACTCATGGCCGTGGAATTTCTGGGTGACTTCATGGGAAAAGGACGAGTCTTACTCTCTGGTGGTTTGGCCCCGTCCAAAGAGTTTGGGGTCAATCTGTGGGCTGGAAGAAGTCCGTTTTTGTTTTTGTTGTTGTTGTTGTTGTTGTTGTTGTTTTTTAACCTCACTTATCCCACCAAATGAGGGATTCCAGAGTAGAGCCCTGGGGAGGGGCGACTGGACAATCAGAAATCTGGTTAAAAATTGGGACCTAGGGACATGTCAAGCCCATTATGAAATCTAATGGTCCAGCCACTGAGAGGACTTACTAGAGGACAGGACTCATGCTGAGGGTCACAATGCGTATGTATGCCCTCGTCGCACGCAAGAATGGGCGGGGCCTCAGGGTGAATGCTGGTTTCTCCTACACTGAACGTTGGACAATGTACCAACCACAAGGGTTCTTGCCATGGGTAAGGAGGAGTTCTGATTTCTGCATCACACTCACCCCTGGGCAGTGATTGGAGATAAGGTCTCGGTTCTGAAGCCTGAAAACGGAGGTAGGGAAGAGATGATGACCTAAGGCCATGGCGGGTTTTATGTGCTCAGTGTGCAGTCAGCTTTCTGGGTGTTGGTCAGGAGGTCCGGGCTCAGGTTGTGTTCGACAGTGCATTAGGGCCCAGGTTAGACTATATAATTTGGGTAACGTCGAGTGCTGTGTAGGTTTATCCTCATTTAAGGTGCCTGGGCAGCTCATGAGGCAATAATTTTTTTTCTAGAGGGCAGGCAGAGTGCTTCATTGTCGGTCCGGAATTGCCAACCTTGAGGGCTTCGGGGCCAGGAGTGTGAGGACGGAAGTCTGAGAAGACAAGCTAGACTTGGGTTTCAGGGTGAGGGCACGGCAGGTACCCCCTGCAGATCTGAACCAATATCTCATGCATCTGAAGTCCGGGCAAGGATCAGACGTTGGCTCAGGTTGGAGTTTCTGTGCATGACGGCCGCTTCATGAAGGGAGCGGAATCTCGGGGCCATTGAGGTTTTCCCACGTTGGGAGTTGTGGGATGCCCCCTTCAAGGATTCCTTCTGCGGGACAATTGAGACCTGTTGGACAGCTCCAGGACATCCCATATGGAATGACTCCAGAGCACCATTCGCGGATGGATGCCTGGGAAGCCCGCCTCGCATTCCAATTGTCTCCTAGCAACAAGACAGTTTAGATCTGATGGCTCTGCCGGAGCAACCGGGATGGCTGAGTTGAAATGGACTTTCCTGAGGATTGGTCCTAATGTGTTTTTGTGTCCATAAGGGCCTTGGAATGGGGCGGTGGCACCGGGACCCTGAAGTACTCTCCTAAGCTTTGGACATGGCTCCCATGCACAGGTTTCCTTGTGGAGACGAGATGAGTTCTGATGGGTGCCTCAGGAAAACCCCTAGCTCGTATTGATATCAGGCTTTTGAGGACACATGCCTGTAACCCAAATCAATGGATCCTACTATGGCCTACGGTCCTTTCTGGTTCAATCTTTTTCTCTGGGGACATCCATCTATGGTATGAGTGGAGGTCGATTATCAGCTGGTGTCAGAGAGCACTTTTTTTTCCGGGCGACCTACACTATTGGGATGACCTCAGGGACTTTGGAGGTTTCTCCTAATTTGTATGATTTTGGACCATGGTGTGGGCAGAATTCCCATGGATTGGTAGTCCCAGTCCTAATGTGTGTCTCCCGGGGTCCAGCCTGGAGGGTGTGTGGCCCAAGACTTTGAGGACAGAAGTCTGAAAACACAAACTCAGCTTAGGTTTGGGGACGTAGGTATGGCAGGCCCGATCTACAAACCATGTGAAGAACTCTTCAGGAAATGAAGAAAGTGCGAGTCTGAGGCGCTTGCTCAGGCTTTTGTCTCTGGATTTTGTATCATCGATGGCCTTGGAATGTCGGGGAGGCCTCATGGGCCATGGACGAATCTTCCTCTCTGAGGATTTGGCCCGATTCCCAATTGCTTTTCGTCAATCTGTGGGATGGGACGACTCATTTCAGTTTTGTTACCTCAGGTGTCCCACCAAAAGAGGAATTCCAAGCCAAAGCCATGGGGAAGACTGAAGGGACCACCGGAACTATGGTTAAAAATTGGGGCCTAGGGGCAAGGCAAGCCCAATATGCTATCTCTTCATCCAGCCACTGTGTGGCCTTACTTGAGAACTGGGCTGAGCCTGAGGGTCACAATGTGCGTTTGTGACCAATGTGGCCGGCGAGCATGGGCGGGGCCTCATGGGCCACACTGGTTTCAACTACACTGAACGTTGGACAACATGCCAACCACAAAGTTTTTTGCCATGGGGAAGGAGTTCTGATTTCTGCATCACCTTCAACCCTGGGCAGTGATTGGAGATAAGGTCTAGGTTCTGAAACCTGGAAACCGAGGTTGGGTAGAGATGAGGACCTAAGTCCACGGCGGCTCGATGTGCTCAGTGTGCGGCCAGCTGTCTGGGAGGGGCCAGGGGTCCAGGCTCAGCCTGTGTCAGAAAGGGCATTAGCGCCCTGGTCAGCCTATGTATTTGGGGTACAGCCAAAGTCGGTGCAGGTTGATCCTCATTTGGGGTTACTGGGTAGCCTCAGAGGACAATGTTTTTCTTCTGGAGCGCGGGCAGGGTGCTGCATTGTAGTTCTGGATTGCCAAACTGGACGGCTTGTGGGCCAGTAGTCTGACGACCAAAGTCTGAGAACACAAGCTAGGCTTAGGTTTCTGGGTGAGGCCATGGCAGGCACAATCTACAGACCTGAATCGAGATCTTGTGCATCTGAAGTCAGGGCGAGGATCTGACGATCGCTCAGGTTGGAGTTTCTGTCCCTGATGGCCCCTTCATGAATGGGGGGGCATCACGAGGCCATGGGGTTTTTCCCACGATGGGAGTTGTGAGAAGCTCCAAACTGCAGAGAGTCTCCTGCAGAACAATTGAGACCTGTTGTTTGGGTCCAGGCCAATGATTCTGAGCAGGGTTCTAAGGATGGATGGCTGGGTAGCCCACCTCGCATTCCAATTGTCTCCTAGCAACAAGACAGGATGAATCTCCTGATCTGTGGGGAGCAACCGAGGACGCTGAGTTGAAATGGACACCCCTGGGGATGGGTCCTAATGTGCTTTTGTGTCTATGGAGACCTTGGAATGAAGCGGTGGCACTGAGGCCCTAAAGGGTTCTCCTAAACAGAGGCTTTGACTCAGCTCCAACGTGCAAGTTTCCCATGTGTAGATGAGATGTTTTCTGATGGGTGAGTCAAGAAACAGCTATATGCTGCTTTTGAAATCCAGGCCTCTGAGGAGAGATGCCTGGAAACCAAAGCAATGGATCTGATTAGTGCCTAGGGGCCTGTTCTTTCCTTTTTACCTCTGGAGACATCTGTCTATGGGTCTGAGTGCAGGTAGGTGCGTAGTTGGGCTCAGATTTCCCCTG
Source organism: Mustela nivalis (assembly GCF_964662115.1). Taxonomy (NCBI): domain Eukaryota; kingdom Metazoa; phylum Chordata; class Mammalia; order Carnivora; family Mustelidae; genus Mustela; species Mustela nivalis. Next base: position 323,925 of record NW_028136480.1, on the reverse strand, counting down.
TTTTTCCTGGGAAGCCAACACTATTGAGATGGATCAGGGACTTTGGAGTTTTATCCTATTTGAAGGGTTGTGGCCATTGGAATGGGCACACACAATTCCCTTCGAGAGGGCAAGTATAGTTCTCAGGTTTGGCTCCAGGTGCCTGAGCCTGTAGGTTGTGTCGGCCAGGGCTGTTTGGACAGTTGTCTGAAAACACAAACTCGGCTTATGTTTCGAGTCATAGGTATGGCAGGACTGACCTACACACCATGAGGAGAACTCTTCGGGATTTGAAAAAAGGGCGAGTGTGAGGCTCCTGCTCAAGTTTTTGTCTCTGGATATCATGTCACCCATGGTCGTGGAATTTCTGGGTGACTTCATGGGAAATGGACGAGTCTTACTCTCTGGTGGTTTGGCCCCGTCCAAAGAGTTTGGGGTCAATCTGTGGGCTGGAAGAAGTCCGTTTGTTGTTGTTGTTGTTGTTGTTGTTGTTGTTGTTTTCTTTTTTAACCTCAGGTGTCCCACCAAATGAGGGATTCCAGATTAGAGCCCTGTTGAGGGGCGACTGGACAATCAGAAATCTGGTTAAAAATTGGGGCCCAGGGACATGTCAAGCCCATTATGACATCTAATTGTCCAGCCACTGAGAGGACTAACTAGAGAACAGGACTCATGCTGAGGGTCACAATGCGTAGGTATGCCCTCGTCGCATTTAAGAATGGGCGGGGCCTTAGGGTGAATGCTGGTTTCTCCTACACTGAACGTTGGATAACGTGCCAACCACAAGGGTTCTTTCCATGGGTAAGGAGGAGGTCTGATTTCTACATCACACTCACCCCTGGGCAGTGATTGGAGTTAAGGTCTCGGTTCTGAAGCCTGAAAACGGAGGTAGGGAAGTGTTGATGACCTAAGGCCATGGCGGTTTTTATGTGCTCAGTGTGCGGTCAGCTTTCGGGGTGTTGGTCAGGAGGTCCGGGCTCAGGTTGTGTTCGACAGTGCATTAGTGCCCAGGTTAGACTATATAATTTGGGTAACGTCAAGTGCTGTGTAGGTTTATCCTCATTTAAAGTGCCTGGGCAGCTCATGAGGCAATAATTTTTTTCCTAGAGGGCAGGCAGAGTGCTGCATTGTGGGTCAGGAATTGCCAACCTTGAGGTCTTCGGGGCCAGGAGTGTGAGGACGGAAGTCTGAGAAGACAAGCTAGACTTGGGTTTCAGGGTGAGGGCACGGCAGGTACCCCCTGCAGTTCTGAACCAATATCTCATGCATCTGAAGTCAGGGCGAGGATCAGACGTTGGCTCAGGTTGGAGTTTCTGTGCATGACGGCCGCTTCATGAAGGGAGCGGAATCATGGGGCCATTGAGGTTTTCCCACGTTGGGAGGTGTGGGATGCCCCCTTCAAGGATTCCTTCTGCGGGACAATTGAGACCTGTTGGACAGCTCCAGGACATCCCATATGGAATGACTCCAGAGCACCGTTCGCGGATGGATGCCTGGGAAGCCCGCCTCGCATTCCAATTGTCTCCTAGCAACAAGACAGTTTAGATCTGATGGCTCTGCCGGAGCAACCGGGGTGGCTGAGTTGAAATGGACTTTCCTGAGGATGGGTCCTAATGTGTTTTTGTGTCCATGAGGGCCTTGGAATGGGGCAGTGGCACCGGGACCCTGAAGTACTCTCCTAAGCTTTGGACATGGCTCCCATGCACAGGTTTCCTTGTGGAGACGAGATGAGTTCTGATGGGTGCCTCAGGAAAACCCCTATGCTCGTATTGGAATCAGGCTTTTGAGGACACATGCCTGTAACCCAAAGCAATGGATCCTATTATGGCCTAGGGTCCTGTCTGGATCAATCTTCTTCTCTGGGGACATCCATCTATGGTATGAGTGGAGGTCGATTATCAGCTGGTGTCAGACAGCCCTTGTTTGTTCCGGGCGACCTACACTATTGGGATGGCCTCAGGGACTTTGGAGGTTTCTCCTAATTTGTATGATTTTGGACCATGGAATGGGCAGAATTCCCATGGATTGGTAGGCACAGTCCTAATGTGTGTCTCCAGGGGCCCAGCCTGGAGGGTGTGTGGCCCAAGACTTTGAGGACAGAAGTCTGAAAACACAAACTCAGCTTAGGTTTGGGGACGTAGGTATGGCAGGCCCGATCTACAAACCATGAGAAGAATTCTTCAGGATATGAAGAAAGTGCGAGTCTGAGGCGCTTGCTCAGGCTTTTGTCTCTGGATTTTGTATCAGCGATGGCCGTGGAATGTCGGGGAGGTCTCATGGGCCATGGATAAATCTTCCTCTCTGAGGATTTGGCCCGATTCCCAATTGCTTTTCCTCAATCTGTGGGATGGGAGGACTCATTTCAGTTTTGTTACCTCAGGTGTCCCACCAAAAGAGGAATTCCAAAGCAAAGCCGTGGGGAAGACTGAAGGGACAACCCGAACTATGGTTAAAAATTGGGGCCTAGGGGCATGGCAAGCCCAATATGCTATATCTTCATCCAGCCACTGAGTGGCCTTACTTGAGGACTGGGCTCAGCCTGAGGGTCACAATGTGCCGTGTGACCAGTGTGGCTGGCGAGCATGGGCGGGGCCTCATGTGCCACACTGGTTTCAACTACACTGAACGTTGGACAACATGCCAACCACAAGGTTTCTTGCCATGGGGAAGGAGTTCTGATTTCTGCATCACCTTCAACCCTGGGCTGTGATTGTAGATAATGTCTAGGTTCTGAAACCTGAAAACCGAGGTTGGGAAAAGATGACGACCTAAGGCCACGGCAGCTCGATGTGCTCAGCGTGCGGCCAGCTGTCTGGGAGGGGCCAGGGGGTCCACGCTCAGCCTGTGTCAGAAAGGGCATTAGTGTCCTGGTCAGCCTATGTATTTGGGGTACAGCCAAGGTCGGTGCAGGTTGATCCTCATTTGGGGTTACTGGGTAGCCCCCGAGGACAATGTTTTTCTTCTGGAGGGCGGGCAGGGTGCTGCATTGTAGTTCTGGATTGCCAAACTGGAGGGCTTGTGGGCCAGTAGTCTGACGACCAAAGTCTGAGAACACAAGCTAGGCTTAGGTTTCTGGGTGAGGCCATGGCAGGCACAATCTACAGACCTGAATCGAGATCTCGTGCATCTGAAGTCAGGGCGAGGATCAGACGATCGCTCAGGTTGGAGTTTCTGTCCCTGATGGCCCCTTCATGAATGGGGGGGCATCACGAGGCCATGGGGGTTTTCCCATGATGGGAGTTGTGAGAAGATCCAAACTGCAGAGAGTCTTATGCAGGACAATTGAGACCTGTTGTTTGGGTCCAGGCCAATGATTCTTAGCAGGGTTCTAAGGATGGATGGCTGGGTAGACCACCTCGCATTCCAATTGTCTCCTAGCAACAAGACAGGTTAGATCTCCTGGATCTGTGGGGAGCAACCGAGGACGCTGAATTGAAATGGACACCCCTGGGGATGGGTCCTAATGTGCTTTTGTGTCTATGGAGACCTTGGAATGAAGCGGTGGTACTGGAGCCCTAAAGGGTTCTCCTAAACAGAGGCTTTGACACAGCTCCAACGTGCAAGTTTCCCATGTGTAGATGAGATGTTTTCTGATGGGTGAGTCAAGAAACAGCTATATGCTGTTTTGATATCCAGGCCTCTGAGGAGAGATGCCTGGAAACCAAAGCAATGGATCTGATTAGTGCCTAGGGGCCTGTTCTTTCCTTTTTTACCTCTGGAGACATCTGTCTATGGGTCTGAGTGCAGGTAGGTGCTCAGTTGGGCTCAGATTGCCCCTGTTTTTCCTGGGAAGCCACGACTATTGAGATGGATCAGGGACTTTGGAGGTTTATCCTATTAGAAGGGTTGTGGCCATTGGAATGGGCACACACAATTCCCTTGGAGAGGGCAAGTACAGTCCTCAGGTTTGGCTCCAGGGGCCTGAGCCTGTAGGTTGTGTAGGCCAGGGCTGTTTGGACAGTTGTCTGAAAACACAAACTCGGCTTATGTTTCGGGTCATAGGATTGGCAGGACTGACCTACAGACCATGAGGAGAACTCTTCGGGATTTGAAAAAAGGGCGAGTGTGAGGCTCCTGCTCACGTTTTTGTCTCTGGATATCGTGTCACTCATGGTCGTGGAATTTCTGGGTGACTTCATGGGAAATGGACGACTCTTAATCTCTGGTGGTTTGGCCCCGTCCAAAGAGTTTGGGGTCAATCTGTGGGCTGGAAGAAGTCCGTTTTGTTGTTGTTGTTGTTGTTGTTGTTGTTTTCTTTTTTAACCTCAGGTGTCCCACCAAATGAGGGATTCCAGAGTAGAGCCCTGGGGAGGGGCGACTGGACAATCAGAAATCTGGTTAAAAATTGGGGCCTAGGGACATGTCAAGCCCATTATGACATCTAATGGTCCAGCCACTGAGAGGACTTATTAGAGGACAGGACTCATGCTGAGGGTCACAATGCTTATGTATGCCCTCGTCACACGCAAGAATGGGCGGGGCCTCAGGGTAAATGCTGGTTTCTCCTACACTGAACGTTGGACAACGTGCCAACCACAAGGGTTCTTGCCATGGGTAAGGAGGAGTTCTGATTTCTGCATCACACTCACCCCTGGGCACTGATTGGAGATAAGGTCTCGGTTCTGAAGCCTGAAAACGGAGGTAGGGAAGAGATGATGACCTAAGGCCATGGCGGATTTTATGTGCTCAGTGTGTGGTCAGCTTTCGGGGTGTTGGTCAGGAGGTCCGGGCTCAAGTTGTGATCGACAGTGCATTAGTGCCCAGGTTATACTATATAATTTGGGTATCGTCGAGTGCTGTGTAGGTTTATCCTCATTTAAGGTGCCTGGGCAGCTCATGAGGCAATAATTTTTTTCCTAGAGGGCAGGCAGAGTGCTGCATTGTGGGTCCGGAATTGCCAACCTTGAGGGCTTCGGGGCCAGGAGTGTGAGGACGGAAGTCTGAGAAGACAAGCTAGACTTGGGTTTCAGGGTGAGGGCACGGCAGGTACCCCCTGCAGTTCTGAACCAATATCTCATGCATCTGAAGTCAGGGCGAGGATCAGACGTTGGCTCAGGTTGGAGTTTCTTTGCATGACGGCCGCTTCATGAAGGGAGCGGAATCATGGGGCCATTGAGGTTTTCCCACGTTGGGAGGTGTGGGATGCCCCCTTCAAGGATTCCTTCTGCGGGACAATTGAGACCTGTTGGACAGCTCCAGGACATCCCATATGGAATGACTCCAGAGCACCGTTCGCGGATGGATGCCTGGGAAGCCCGCCTCGCATTCCAATTGTCTCCTAGCAACAAGACAGTTTAGATCTGATGGCTCTGCCGGAGCAACCGGGGTGGCTGAGTTGAAATGGACTTTCCTGAGGATGGGTCCTAATGTGTTTTTGTGTCCATGAGGGCCTTGGAATGGGGCAGTGGCACCGGGACCCTGAAGTACTCTCCTAAGCTTTGGACATGGCTCCCATGCACAGGTTTCCTTGTGGAGACGAGATGAGTTCTGATGGGTGCCTCAGGAAAACCCCTATGCACGTTTTGGAATCAGGCTTTTGAGGACACATGCCTGTAACCCAAAGCAATGGATCCTATTATGGCCTAGGGTCCTGTCTGGATCAATCTTCTTCTCTGGGGACATCCATCTATGGTATGAGTGGAGGTCGATTATCAGCTGGTGTCAGACAGTCCTTGTTTGTTCCGGGCGACCTACACTATTGGGATGGCCTCAGGGACTTTGGAGGTTTCTCCTAATTTGTATGATTTTGGACCATGGAATGGGCAGAATTCCCATGGATTGGTAGGCACAGTCCTAATGTGTGTCTCCAGGGGCCCAGCCTGGAGGGTGTGTGGCCCAAGACTTTGAGGACAGAAGTCTGAAAACACAAACTCAGCTTAGGTTTGGGGACGTAGGTATGGCAGGCCCGATCTACAAACCATGAGAAGAATTCTTCAGGATATGAAGAAAGTGCGAGTCTGAGGCGCTTGCTCAGGCTTTTGTCTCTGGATTTTGTATCAGCGATGGCCGTGGAATGTCGGGGAGGTCTCATGGGCCATGGACAAATCTTCCTCTCTGAGGATTTGGCCCGATTCCCAATTGCTTTTCCTCAATCTGTGGGATGGGAGGACTCATTTCAGTTTTGTTACCTCAGGTGTCCCACCAAAAGAGGAATTCCAAAGCAAAGCCGTGGGGAAGCCTGAAGGGACAACCCGAACTATGGTTAAAAATTGGGGCCTAGGGGCATGGCAAGCCCAATATGCTATCTCTTCATCCAGCCACTGAGTGGCCTTACTTGAGTACTGGGCTCAGCCTGAGGGTCACAATGTGCCGTGTGACCAATGTGGCTGGTGAGCATGGGCGGGGCCTCATGTGCCACACTGGTTTCAACTACACTGAACGTTGGACAACATGCCAACCACAAGGTTTCTTGCCATGGGGAAGGAGTTCTGATTTCTGCATCACCTTCAACCCTGGGCTGTGATTGGAGATAAGGTCTAGGTTCTGAAACCTGAAAACCGAGGTTGGGAAAAGATGACGACCAAAGGCCACGGCAGCTCGATGTGCTCAGCGTGCGGCCAGCTGTTTGGGAGGGGCCAGGGGGTCCAGGCTCAGCCTGTGTCAGAAAGGGCATTAGTGTCCTGGTCAGCCTATGTATTTGGGGTACAGCCATGGTCGGTGCAGGTTGATCCTCATTTGGGGTTACTGGGTAGCCCCCGAGGACAATGTTTTTCTTCTGGAGGGCGGGCAGGGTGCTGCATTGTAGTTCTGGATTGCCAAACTGGAGGGCTTGTGGGCCAGTAGTCTGACGACCAAAGTCTGAGAACACAAGCTAGGCTTAGGTTTCTGGGTGAGGCCATGGCAGGCACAATCTACAGACCTGAATCGAGATCTCGTGCATCTGAAGTCAGGGCGAGGATCAGACGATCGCTCAGGTTGGAGTTTCTGTCCCTGATGGCCCCTTCATGAATGGGGGGGCATCACGAGGCCATGGGGGTTTTCCCATGATGGGAGTTGTGAGAATATCCAAACTGCAGAGAGTCTTATGCAGGACAATTGAGACCTGTTGTTTGGGTCCAGGCCAATGATTCTGAGCAGGGTTCTAAGGATGGATGGCTGGGTAGACCACCTCGCATTCCAATTGTCTCCTAGCAACAAGACAGGTTAGATCTCCTGGATCTGTGGGGAGCAACCGAGGACGCTGAATTGAAATGGACACCCCTGGGGAAGGGTCCTAATGTGCTTTTGTGTCTATGGAGACCTTGGAATGAAGCGGTGGTACTGGGGCCCTAAAGGGTTCTCCTAAACAGAGGATTTGACACAGCTCCAACGTGCAAGTTTCCCATGTGTAGATGAGATGTTTTCTGATGGGTGAGTCAAGAAACAGCTATATGCTGTTTTGATATCCAGGCCTCTGAGGAGAGATGCCTGGAAACCAAAGCAATGGATCTGATTAGTGCCTAGGGGCCTGTTCTTTCCTTTTTAACCTCTGGAGACATCTGTCTATGGGTCTGAGTGCAGGTAGGTGCTCAGTTGGGCTCAGATTGCCCCTGTTTTTCCTGGGAAGCCACCACTATTGAGATGGATCAGGGACTTTGGAGGTTTATCCTATTAGAAGGGTTGTGGCCATTGGAATGGGCACACACAATTCCCTTGGAGAGGGCAAGTACAGTCCTCAGGTTTGGCTCCAGGGGCCTGAGCCTGTAGGTTGTGTAGGCCAGGGCTGTTTGGACAGTTGTCTGAAAACACAAACTCGGCTTATGTTTCGGGTCATAGGATTGGCAGGACTGACCTACAGACCATGAGGAGAACTCTTCGGGATTTGAAAAAAGGGCGAGTGTGAGGCTCCTGCTCACGTTTTTGTCTCTGGATATCGTGTCACTCATGGTCGTGGAATTTCTGGGTGACTTCATGGGAAATGGACGAGTCTTACTCTCTGGTGGTTTGGCCCCGTCCAAAGAGTTTGGGGTCAATCTGTGGGCTGGAAGAAGTCCGTTTTGTTGTTGTTGTTGTTGTTGTTGTTGTTTTCTTTTTTAACCTCAGGTGTCCCACCAAATGAGGGATTCCAGAGTAGAGCCCTGGGGAGGGGCGACTGGACAATCAGAAATCTGGTTAAAAATTGGGGCCTAGGGACATGTCAAGCCCATTATGACATCTAATGGTCCAGCCACTGAGAGGACTTATTAGAGGACAGGACTCATGCTGAGGGTCACAATGCGTATGTATGCCCTCGTCGCACGCAAGAATGGGCGGGGCCTCAGGGTAAATGCTGGTTTCTCCTACACTGAACGTTGGACAACGTGCCAACCACAAGGGTTCTTGCCATGGGTAAGGAGGAGTTCTGATTTCTGCATCACACTCACCCCTGGGCACTGATTGGAGATAAGGTCTCGGTTCTGAAGCCTGAAAACGGAGGTAGGGAAGAGATGATGACCTAAGGCCATGGCGGATTTTATGTGCTCAGTGTGTGGTCAGCTTTCGGGGTGTTGGTCAGGAGGTCCGGGCTCAAGTTGTGATCGACAGTGCATTAGTGCCCAGGTTATACTATATAATTTGGGTATCGTCGAGTGCTGTGTATGTTTATCCTCATTTAAGGAGCCTGGGCAGCTCATGAGGCAATAATTTTTTTCCTAGAGGGCAGGCAGAGTGCTGCATTGTGGGTCCGGAATTGCCAACCTTGAGGGCTTCGGGGCCAGGAGTGTGAGGACGGAAGTCTGAGAAGACAAGCTAGACTTGGGTTTCAGGGTGAGGGCACGGCAGGTACCCCCTGCAGATCTGAACCAATATCTCATGCATCTGAAGTCAGGGCGAGGATCAGACGTTGGCTCAGGTTGGAGTTTCTGTGCATGACGGCCGCTTCATGAAGGGAGCGGAATCTCGGGGCCATTGAGGTTTTCCCACGTTGGGGGTTGTGGAATGCCAAAGGATTCCTTCTGCGGGACAACTGAGACCTGTTGGACAGCTCCAGGCCATCCCAGATGGAATGACTCCAGAGCACCATTAGCGGATGGATGCCTGGGAAGCCCGCCTCTCATTCCATTTGTCTCCTAGCAACAAGACAGTTTAGATCTGATGGCTCTGCCGGAGCAACCGGGGTGGCTGAGTTGAAATGGACTTTCCTGAGGATGGGTCCTAATGTGTTTTTGTGTCCATGAGGGCCTTGGAATGGGGCAGTGGCACCGGACCCTGAAGTACTCTCCTAAGCTTTGGACATGGCTCCCATGCACAGGTTTCCTTGTGGAGACGAGATGAGTTCTGATGGGTGCCTCAGGAAAACCCCTATGCTCGTATTGGAATCAGGCTTTTGAGGACACATGCCTGTAACCCAAAGCAATGGATCCTATTATGGCCTAGGGTCCTGTCTGGTTCAATCATCTTCTCTGGGGACATCCATCTATGGTATGAGTGGAGGTCGATTATCAGCTGGTGTCAGACAGCCCTTGTTTGTTCCGGGAGACCTACACTATTGGGATGGCCTCAGGGACTTTGGAGGTTTCTCCAAATTTGTACGATTTTGGACAATGGAATGGGCAGAATTCCCATGGATTGGTAGGCACAGTCCTAATGTGTGTCTCCAGGGGCCCAGCCTGGAGGGTGTGTGGCCCAAGACTTTGAGGACAGAAGTCTGAAAACACAATCTCAGCTTAGGTTTGGGGACGTACGTATGGCAGGCCCGATCTACAAACCATGAGAAGAACTCTTCAGGATATGAAGAAAGTGCGAGTCTGAGGCGCTTGCTCAGGCTTTTGTCTCTGGATTTTGTATCAGCGATGGCCGTGGAATGTCGGGGAGGCCTCATGGGCCATGGACGAATCTTCCTCTCTGAGGATTTGGCCCGATTCCCAATTGCTTTTCGTCAATCTGTGGGATGGGAGAACTCATTTCAGTTTTGTTACCTCAGGTGTCCCACCAAAAGAGGAATTCCAAAGCAAAGCCGTGGGGAAGACTGAAGGGACAACCCGAACTATGGTTAAAAATTGGGGCCTAGGGGCAAGGCAAGCCCAATATGCTATCTCTTCATCCAGCCACTGAGTGGCCTTACTTGAGGACTGGGCTCAGCCTGAGGGTCACAATGTGCGTTTGTGACCAATGTGGCCGGCGAGCATGGGCGGGGCCTCATGGGCCACACTGGTTTCAACTACACTGAACGTTGGACAACATGCCAACCACAAGGTTTTTTGCCATGGGGAAGGAGTTCTGATTTCTGCATCACCTTCAACCCTGGGCAGTGATTGGAGATAAGGTCTAGGTTCTGAAACCTGAAAACCGAGGTTGGGAAAAGATGACGACCGAAGGCAACGGCGGCTTGATGTGCTCAGTGTGCGGCAAGCTGTCTGGGAGGGGCCAGGGGGTCCAGGCTCAGGCTGTGTCAGAAAGGGCATTAGTGCCCTGGTCAGCCTATGTATTTGGGGTAGAGCCAAGGTCGGTGCAGGTTGATCCTCATTTGGGGTTACTGGGTAGCCCCAGAGGACAATGTTTTTCTTCTGGAGGGCGGGCAGGGTGCTGCATTGTAGTTCTGGATTGCCAAACTGGAGGGCTTGTGGGCCAGTAGTCTGACGAACAAAGTCTGAGAACACAAGCTAGGCTTAGGTTTCTGGGTGAGGCCACGGCAGGCACAATCTTCAGACCTGAATCGAGATCTCGTGCATCTGAATTCAGGGCGAGGATCAGACGATCGCTCAGGTTGGAGTTTCTGTCCCTGATGGCCCCTTCATGAATGGGGGGGCATCACGAGGCCATGGGGGTTTTCCCACGATGGGAGTTGTGAGAAGCTCCAAACTGCAGAGAGTCTTCTGCAGGACAATTGAGACCTGTTGTTTGGGTCCAGGCCAATGATTCTGAGCAGGGTTCTAAGGATGGATGGCTGGGTAGCCCACCTCGCATTCCAATTGTCTCTTAGCAACAAGACAGGTTAGATCTCCTGGATCTGTGGGGAGCAACCGAGGACGCTGAGTTGAAATGGACACCCCTGAAGATGGGTCCTAATGTGCTTTTGTGTCTATGGAGACCTTGGAATGAAGCGGTGGCACTGGGGCCCTAAAGGGTTCTCTTAAACAGAGGCTTTGACACAGCTCCAACGTGCAAGTTTCCCATGTGTAGATGAGATGTTTTCTGATGGGTGAGTCAAGAAACAGCTATATGCTGTTTTGATATCCAGGCCTCTGAGGAGAGATGCCTGGAAACCAAAGCAATGGATCTGATTAGTGCCTAGGGGCCTGTTCTTTCCTTTTTAACCTCTGGAGACATCTGTCTATGGGTCTGAGTGCAGGTAGGTGCTCAGTTGGGCTCAGATTGCCCCTGTTTTTCCTGGGAAGCCACCACTATTGAGATGGATCAGGGACTTTGGAGGTTTATCCTATTAGAAGGGTTGTGGCCATTGGAATGGGCACACACAATTCCCTTGGAGAGGGCAAGTACAGTCCTCAGGTTTGGCTCCAGGGGCCTGAGCCTGTAGGTTGTGTAGGCCAGGGCTGTTTGGACAGTTGTCTGAAAACACAAACTCGGCTTATGTTTCGGGTCATAGGATTGGCAGGACTGACCTACAGACCATGAGGAGAACTCTTCGGGATTTGAAAAAAGGGCGAGTGTGAGGCTCCTGCTCACGTTTTTGTCTCTGGATATCGTGTCACTCATGGTCGTGGAATTTCTGGGTGACTTCATGGGAAATGGACGAGTCTTACTCTCTGGTGGTTTGGCCCCGTCCAAAGAGTTTGGGGTCAATCTGTGGGCTGGAAGAAGTCCGTTTTGTTGTTGTTGTTGTTGTTGTTGTTGTTTTCTTTTTTAACCTCAGGTGTCCCACCAAATGAGGGATTCCAGAGTAGAGCCCTGGGGAGGGGCGACTGGACAATCAGAAATCTGGTTAAAAATTGGGGCCTAGGGACATGTCAAGCCCATTATGACATCTAATGGTCCAGCCACTGAGAGGACTTATTAGAGGACAGGACTCATGCTGAGGGTCACAATGCGTATGTATGCCCTCGTCGCACGCAAGAATGGGCGGGGCCTCAGGGTAAATGCTGGTTTCTCCTACACTGAACGTTGGACAACGTGCCAACCACAAGGGTTCTTGCCATGGGTAAGGAGGAGTTCTGATTTCTGCATCACACTCACCCCTGGGCACTGATTGGAGATAAGGTCTCGGTTCTGAAGCCTGAAAACGGAGGTAGGGAAGAGATGATGACCTAAGGCCATGGCGGATTTTATGTGCTCAGTGTGTGGTCAGCTTTCGGGGTGTTGGTCAGGAGGTCCGGGCTCAAGTTGTGATCGACAGTGCATTAGTGCCCAGGTTATACTATATAATTTGGGTATCGTCGAGTGCTGTGTATGTTTATCCTCATTTAAGGAGCCTGGGCAGCTCATGAGGCAATAATTTTTTTCCTAGAGGGCAGGCAGAGTGCTGCATTGTGGGTCCGGAATTGCCAACCTTGAGGGCTTCGGGGCCAGGAGTGTGAGGACGGAAGTCTGAGAAGACAAGCTAGACTTGGGTTTCAGGGTGAGGGCACGGCAGGTACCCCCTGCAGATCTGAACCAATATCTCATGCATCTGAAGTCAGGGCGAGGATCAGACGTTGGCTCAGGTTGGAGTTTCTGTGCATGACGGCCGCTTCATGAAGGGAGCGGAATCTCGGGGCCATTGAGGTTTTCCCACGTTGGGGGTTGTGGAATGCCAAAGGATTCCTTCTGCGGGACAACTGAGACCTGTTGGACAGCTCCAGGCCATCCCAGATGGAATGACTCCAGAGCACCATTAGCGGATGGATGCCTGGGAAGCCCGCCTCTCATTCCATTTGTCTCCTAGCAACAAGACAGTTTAGATCTGATGGCTCTGCCGGAGCAACCGGGGTGGCTGAGTTGAAATGGACTTTCCTGAGGATGGGTCCTAATGTGTTTTTGTGTCCATGAGGGCCTTGGAATGGGGCAGTGGCACCGGACCCTGAAGTACTCTCCTAAGCTTTGGACATGGCTCCCATGCACAGGTTTCCTTGTGGAGACGAGATGAGTTCTGATGGGTGCCTCAGGAAAACCCCTATGCTCGTATTGGAATCAGGCTTTTGAGGACACATGCCTGTAACCCAAAGCAATGGATCCTATTATGGCCTAGGGTCCTGTCTGGTTCAATCATCTTCTCTGGGGACATCCATCTATGGTATGAGTGGAGGTCGATTATCAGCTGGTGTCAGACAGCCCTTGTTTGTTCCGGGAGACCTACACTATTGGGATGGCCTCAGGGACTTTGGAGGTTTCTCCAAATTTGTACGATTTTGGACAATGGAATGGGCAGAATTCCCATGGATTGGTAGGCACAGTCCTAATGTGTGTCTCCAGGGGCCCAGCCTGGAGGGTGTGTGGCCCAAGACTTTGAGGACAGAAGTCTGAAAACACAATCTCAGCTTAGGTTTGGGGACGTACGTATGGCAGGCCCGATCTACAAACCATGAGAAGAACTCTTCAGGATATGAAGAAAGTGCGAGTCTGAGGCGCTTGCTCAGGCTTTTGTCTCTGGATTTTGTATCAGCGATGGCCGTGGAATGTCGGGGAGGCCTCATGGGCCATGGACGAATCTTCCTCTCTGAGGATTTGGCCCGATTCCCAATTGCTTTTCGTCAATCTGTGGGATGGGAGAACTCATTTCAGTTTTGTTACCTCAGGTGTCCCACCAAAAGAGGAATTCCAAAGCAAAGCCGTGGGGAAGACTGAAGGGACAACCCGAACTATGGTTAAAAATTGGGGCCTAGGGGCAAGGCAAGCCCAATATGCTATCTCTTCATCCAGCCACTGAGTGGCCTTACTTGAGGACTGGGCTCAGCCTGAGGGTCACAATGTGCGTTTGTGACCAATGTGGCCGGCGAGCATGGGCGGGGCCTCATGGGCCACACTGGTTTCAACTACACTGAACGTTGGACAACATGCCAACCACAAGGTTTTTTGCCATGGGGAAGGAGTTCTGATTTCTGCATCACCTTCAACCCTGGGCAGTGATTGGAGATAAGGTCTAGGTTCTGAAACCTGAAAACCGAGGTTGGGAAAAGATGACGACCGAAGGCAACGGCGGCTTGATGTGCTCAGTGTGCGGCAAGCTGTCTGGGAGGGGCCAGGGGGTCCAGGCTCAGGCTGTGTCAGAAAGGGCATTAGTGCCCTGGTCAGCCTATGTATTTGGGGTAGAGCCAAGGTCGGTGCAGGTTGATCCTCATTTGGGGTTACTGGGTAGCCCCAGAGGACAATGTTTTTCTTCTGGAGGGCGGGCAGGGTGCTGCATTGTAGTTCTGGATTGCCAAACTGGAGGGCTTGTGGGCCAGTAGTCTGACGAACAAAGTCTGAGAACACAAGCTAGGCTTAGGTTTCTGGGTGAGGCCACGGCAGGCACAATCTTCAGACCTGAATCGAGATCTCGTGCATCTGAATTCAGGGCGAGGATCAGACGATCGCTCAGGTTGGAGTTTCTGTCCCTGATGGCCCCTTCATGAATGGGGGGGCATCACGAGGCCATGGGGGTTTTCCCACGATGGGAGTTGTGAGAAGCTCCAAACTGCAGAGAGTCTTCTGCAGGACAATTGAGACCTGTTGTTTGGGTCCAGGCCAATGATTCTGAGCAGGGTTCTAAGGATGGATGGCTGGGTAGCCCACCTCGCATTCCAATTGTCTCTTAGCAACAAGACAGGTTAGATCTCCTGGATCTGTGGGGAGCAACCGAGGACGCTGAGTTGAAATGGACACCCCTGAAGATGGGTCCTAATGTGCTTTTGTGTCTATGGAGACCTTGGAATGAAGCGGTGGCACTGGGGCCCTAAAGGGTTCTCTTAAACAGAGGCTTTGACACAGCTCCAACGTGCAAGTTTCCCATGTGTAGATGAGATGTTTTCTGATGGGTGAGTCAAGAAACAGCTATATGCTGTTTTGATATCCAGGCCTCTGAGGAGAGATGCCTGGAAACCAAAGCAATGGATCTGATTAGTGCCTAGGGGCCTGTTCTTTCCTTTTTTACCTCTGGAGACATCTGTCTATGGGTCTGAGTGCAGGTAGGTGCTCAGTTGGGCTCAGATTTCCCCTGTTTTCCTGGGAAGCCACCACTATTGAGATGGATCAGGGACTTTGGAGGTTTATCCTATTAGAAGGGTTGTGGCCATTAAAATGGGCACACACAATTCCCTTGGAGAGGGCAAGTACAGTCCACAGGTTTGGCTCCAGGGGCCTGAGCCTGTAGGTTGTGTAGGCCAGGGCTGTTTGGACAGTTGTCTGAAAACACAAACTCGGCTTATGTTTCGGGTCATAGGTATGGCAGGACTGACCTACAGACCATGAGGAGAACTCTTCGGGATTTGAAAAAAGGGCGAGTGTGAGGCTCCTGCTCAAGTTTTTGTCTCTGGATATCGTGTCACTCATGGTCGTGGAATATCTGGGTGACTTCATGGGAAAAGGACGAGTCTTACTCTCTGGTGGTTTGGCCCCGTCCAAAGACTTGGGGTCAATCTCTGGGCTGGAAGAAGTCTGTTTTGTTGTTGTTGTTGTTGTTGTTGTTTTCTTTTTTAACCTCAGGTGTCCCACCAAATGAGGGATTCCAGAGTAGAGCCCTGGGGAGGGGCGACTGGACAATCAGAAATCTGGTTAAAAATTGGGGCCTAGGAACATGTCAAGCCCATTATGACATCTAATGGTCCAGTCACTGAGAGGACTTACTAGAGGACAGGACTCATGCTGAGGGTCACAATGCGTATGTATGCCCTCATCGCACGCAAGAATGGGCGGGGCCTCAGGGTGAATGCTGGTTTCTCCTACACTGAACGTTGGACAAACTGCCAACCACAAGGGTTCTTGCCATGGGTAAGGAGGAGTTCTGATTTCTGCATCACACTCACCCCTGGGCACTGATTGGAGATAAGGTCTCGGTTCTGAAGCCTGAAAACGGAGGTAGGGAAGAGATGATGACCTAAGGCCATGGCGGCTTTTATGTGCTCAGTGTGCGGTCAGCTTTCTGGGTGTTGGTCAGGAGGTCCGGGCTCAGGTTGTGTTCGACAGTGCATTAGTGCCCAGGTTAGACTATATAATTTGGGTAACGTCGAGTGCTGTGTAGGTTTATCCTCATTTAAAGTGCCTGGGCAGCTCATGAGGCAATAATTTTTTTTCTAGAGGGCAGGCAGAGTGCTGCATTGTGGGTCCGGAATTGACAAACTAGAGGGCTTCGGGGCCAGGAGTGTGAGGACGGAAGTCTGAGAAGACAAGCTAGACTTGGGTTTCAGGGTGAGGGAACGGCAGGTACCCCCTGCAGATCTGAACCAATATCTCATGCATCTGAAGTCAGGGTGAGGATCAGACGTTGGCTCAGGTTGGAGTTTCTGTGCATGACGGCCGCTTCATGAAGGGAGCGGAATCATGGGGCCATTGAGGTTTTCCCACGTTGGGAGTTGTGGGATGCCCCCTTCAAGGATTCCTTCTGCGGGACAATTGAGACCTGTTGGACAGCTCCAGGACATCCCTTATGGAATGACTCCAGAGCACCGTTCGCGGATGGATGCCTGGGAAGCCCGCCTCGCAATCCAATTGTCTCCTATCAACAAGACAGTTTAGATCTGATGGCTCAGCCGGAGCAACCGGGGTGGCTGAGTTGAAATGGACTTTCCTGAGGATGGGTCCTAATGTGTTTTTGTGTCCATGAGGGCCTTGGAATGGGGCAGTGGCACCAGGAACCTGAAGTACTCTCCTAAGCTTTGGACATGGCTCCCATGCACAGGTTTCCTTGTGGAGACGAGATGAGTTCTGTTGGGTGCCTCAGGAAAACCCCTATGCTCGTATTGGAATCAGGCTTTTGAGGACACATGCCTGTAACCCAAAGCTATGGATCCTATTATGGCCTAGGGTCCTGTCTGCTTCAATCTTCTTCACTGGGGACATCCATCTATGGTATGAGTGGAGGTCGATTATCAGCTGGTGTCAGACAGCCCTTGTTTTTTCCGGGAGACCTACACTATTGGGATGGCCTCAGGGACTTTGGAGGTTTCTCATAATTTGTACGATTTTGGACCTTGGAATGGGCAGAATTCCCATGGATTGGTAGGCACAGTCCTAATGTGTGTCTCCAGGGGCCCAGCCTGGAGGGTGTGTGGCCAAGACTTTGAGGACAGAAGTCTGAAAACACAAACTCAGCTTAGGTTTGGGGACGTACGTATGGCAGGCCCAATCTACAAACCATGAGAAGAACTCTTCAGGATATGAAGAAAGTGCGAGTCTGAGGCGCTTGCTCAGGCTTTTGTCTCTGGATTTTGTATCAGCGATGGCCGTGGAATGTCGGGAAGGCCTCATGGGCCATGGACGAATCTTCCTCTCTGAGGATTTGGCCCGATTCCCAATTGCTTTTCGTCAATCTGTGGGATGGGAGGACTCATTTCAGTTTTGTTACCTCAGGTGTCCCACCAAAAGAGGAATTCCAAAGCAAAGCCGTGGGGAAGACTGAAGGGACAACCCGAACTATGGTTAAAAATTGGGGCCTAGGGGCATGGCAAGCCCAATATGCTATCTCTTCATCCAGCCACTGAGTGGCCTTACTTGAGGACTGGGCTCAGCCTGAGGGTCACAATGTGCGTTTGTGACCAATGTGGCCGGCGAGCATGGGCGGGGCCTCATGGGCCACACTGGTTTCAACTACACTGAACGTTGGACAACATGCCAACCACAAGGTTTCTTGCCATGGGGAAGGAGTTCTGATTTCTGCATCACCTTCAACCCTGGGCAGTGATTGGAGATAAGGTCTAGGTTCTGAAACCTGAAAACCGAGGTTGGGAAAAGATGACGACCTAAGGCCACGGCGGCTCGATGTGCTCAGTGTGCGGCCAGCTGTCTGGGAGATGCCAGGGGGTCCAGGCTCAGGCTGTGTCAGAAAGGGCATTAGTGCCCTGGTCAGCCTATGTATTTGGGGTAGAGCCAAGGTCGGTGCAGGTTGATCCTCATTTGGGGTTACTGGGTAGCCCCAGAGGACAATGTTTTTCTTCTGGAGGGCGGGCAGGGTGCTGCATTGTAGTTCTGGATTGCCAAACTGGAGGGCTTGTGGGCCAGTAGTCTGACAACCAAAGTCTGAGAACACAAGCTAGGCTTAGGTTTCTGGGTGAGGCCACGGCAGGCACAATCTACAGACCTGAATCGAGATCTCGTGCATCTGAAGTCAGGGCGAGGATCAGACGATCGCTCAGATTGGAGTTTCTGTCCCTGATGGCCCCTTCATGAATGGGGGGGCATCACGAGGCCATGGGGGTTTTCCCACAATGGGAGTTGTGAGAAGATCCAAACTGCAGAGAGTCTTCTGCAGGACAATTGAGACCTGTTGTTTGGGTCCAGGCCAATGATTCTGAGCAGGGTTCTAAGGATGGATGGCTGGGTAGCCCACCTCGCATTCCAATTGTCTCCTAGCAACAAGACAGGTTAGATCTCCTGGATCTGTGGGGAGCAACTGAGGACGCTGAGTTGAAATGGACACCCCTGGGTATGGGTCCTAATGTGCTTTTGTTTCTATGGAGACCTTGGAATGAAGCGGTGGCACTGGGGCCCTAAACGGTTCTCCTAAACAGAGGCTTTGACACAGCTCCAACGTGCAAGTTTCCCATGTGTAGATGAGATGTTTTCTGATGGGTGAGTCAAGAAACAGCTATATGCTGTTTTGATATCCAGGCCTCTGAGGAGAGATGCCTGGAAACCAAAGCAATGGATCTGATTAGTGCCTAGGTGCCTCTTCTTTCCTTTTTTACCTCTGGAGACATCTGTCTATGGGTCTGAGTGCAGGTAGGTGCTCAGTTGGGCTCAGATTGCCCCTGTTTTTCCTGGGAAGCCACCACTATTGAGATGGATCAGGGACTTTGGAGGTTTATCCTATTTGAAGGGTTGTGACCATTGGAATGGGCACAAACAATTCCCTTGGAGAGGGCAAGTACAGTCCTCAGGTTTGTCTCCAGGGGCCTGAGCCTGTAGGTTGTGTAGGCCAGGGCTGTTTGGACAGTTGTCTGAAAACACAAACTCGGCTTATTTTTCGGGTCATAGGTATGGCAGGACTGACATACAGACCATGAGGAGAACTCTTCGGGATTTGAAAAAAGGGCGAGTGTGAGGCTCCTGCTTAAGTTTTTGTCTCTGGATATCATGTCACTCATGGTCGTGGAATTTCTGGGTTACTTCATGGGAAATGGACGAGTCTTACTCTCTGGTGGTTTGGCCTCGTCCAAAGACTTGGGGTCAATCTGTGGGCTGGAAGAAGTCTGTTTTGTTGTTGTTGTTGTTGTTGTTGTTTTCTTTTTTAAACTGAGGTGTCCCACCAAATGAGGGATTCCAGAGTAGAGCCCTGGGGAGGGGCGACTGGACAATCAGAAATCTGGTTAAAAATTGGGGCCTAGGGACATGTCAAGCCCATTATGACATCTAATGGTCAAGCCACTTAGAGGACTTACTAGAGGACTGGACTCATGCTGAGGGTCACAATGCGTATGTATGCCCTCGTCGCACGAAAGAATGGGTGGGGCCTCAGGGTGAATGCTGGTTTCTCCTACACTGAACGTTGGACAAACTGCCAACCACAAGGGTTCTTGCCATGGGTAAGGAGGAGTTCTGATTTCTGCATCACACTCACCCCTGGGCAGTGATTGGAGATAAGGTCTCGGTTCTGAAGCCTGAAAACGGAGGTAGGGAAGAGATGATGACCTAAGGCCATTGCGGGTTTTATGTGCTCAGTGTGCGGTCAGCTTTCTGGGTGTTGGTCAGGAGATCCGGGCTCAGGTTGTGTTCGACAGTGCATTAGTGCCCAGGTTAGACTATATAATTTGGGTAACGTCGAGTGCTGTGTAGGTTTATCCTCATTTAAAGTGCCTGGGCAGCTCATGAGGCAATAATTTTTTTCCTAGAGGGCAGACAGAGTGCTGCATTGTGTGTCCGGAATTGCCAACCTTGAGGGCTTCGGGGCCAGGAGTGTGAGGACGGAAGTCTGAGAAGACAAGCTAGACCTGGGTTTCAGGGTGAGGGCACGGCAGGTACCCCCTGCAGATCTGAACCAATATCTCATGCATCTGAAGTCAGGGCGAGGATCAGACGTTGGCTCAGGTTGGAGTTTCTGTGCATGACGGCCGCTTCATGAAGAGAGCGGAATCTCGGGGCCATTGAGGTTTTCCCACCTTGGGAGTTGTGGGATGCCCCCTTCAAGGATTCCTTCTGCGGGACAATTGAGACCTGTTGGACAGCTCCAGGACATCCCATACGGAATGACTACAGAGCACCGTTCGCGGATGGATGCCTGGGAAGCCCGCCTCGCATTCCAATTGTCTCCTAGCAACAAGACAGTTTAGATCTGATGGCTCTGCCGGAGCAACCGGGGTGGCTGAGTTGAAATGGACTTTCCTGAGGATGGGTCCTAATGTGTTTTTGTGTCCATGAGGGCCTTGGAATGGGGCAGTGGCACCGGGACCCTGAAGTACTCTCCTAAGCTTTGGACATGGCTCCCATGCACAGGTTTCCTTGTGGAGACGAGATGAGTTCTGATGGGTCCCTCAGGAAAACCCCTATGCTCGTATTGGAATCAGGCTTTTGAGGACACATGCCTGTAACCCAAAGCAATGGATCCTATTATGGCCTAGGGTCCTGTCTGGTTCAATCTTCTTCTCTGGGGACATCCATCTATGGTATGAGTGGAGGTCGATTATCAGCTGGTGTCAGACAGCCCTTGTTTGTTCCGGGCGACCTACACTATTGGGATGGCCTCAGGGACTTTGGAGGTTTCTCCTAATTTGTACGATTTTGGACCATGGAATGGGCAGAATTCCCATGGATTGGTAGGCACAGTCCTAATGTGTGTCTCCAGGGGCCCAGCCTGGAGGGTGTGTGGCCCAAGACTTTGAAGACAGAAGTCTGAAAACACAAACTCAGCTTAGGTTTGGGGACGTAGGTATGGCAGGCCCGATCTACAAACCATGAGAAGAACTCATCAGGATATGAAGAAAGTGCAAGTCTGAGGCGCTTGCTCAGGCTTTGGTCTCTGGATTTTGTGTCAACGATGGCCGTGGAATGTGGGCAGGCCTCATGGGCCATGGACGAAACTTCCTCTCTTGGGATTTGGCCCGGTCCCAATTGTTTTTCGTCAATCTGTGGGATGGGTGGTCTCCTTTCAGGTTTGTTAACTCAGGTTTCCCAACCAAAGAGGAATTCCAAAGCAGAGCCCTGGGGAAGAGTGAAGAGACAACCCAAACTATGGTTAAAATTTGGGGCCTAGGGGCATGGCAGCCCCAATATGCTGTCTCTTCATCCAGCCACTGAGAGGCCTTGCTTGAGGACTGGGCTCTTGCTGAGGGTCACAATGTGTGTTTGTGACCAATGTGGCTTGCGAGCATGGTCGGGGCCTCATGGGCCACACTGGTTTCATCTACACTGAACTTTGGACAACATGCCAATCACAAGGTCTCTTGCCATGGGGCAGGAGTTCTGATTTCTGCATCATTTTCAACCCTGGGCAGTGGTTGGAGATAAGGTCTAGGTTCGGAAGCCTGAAAACCGCAGTTTGGAAGAGATGATGACCTAAGGTCATGGTGGGTCTGATGTGCTCAGTGTGCGGTCAGCTGCCTGGTTGTTGGTCAGGAGGTTCGGGCTCAGGTTGTGTCAGACAGTGCATTAGTGCCCAGGTTATACTATATAATTTGGGTTCAGTCGAGTGCCGTGTATGTTAGTCCTCATTTGAGGTGCCTGGGCAGCTCATTAGGCAAGATATTTTTTCTAGAGGGCAGGCAGAGTGCTGCATTGTGGGTCCGGAATTGCCAAACTGGAGGGCTTCTGCGCCAGTAGTGTGAGGACAGAAGTCTGAGACCACAAGCTACACTTGGGCTTCAGGCTGAGGGCAAGGCAGGTACCCCCTGCACATCTGAAACAATATCTCATTCATCTGAAGTCACGGCGAGGATCAGACGTTGGCTCAGGTTGGAGTTTCTGTGCATGACTGCCCGTTCATGAACGGAGAGGAATCTCAAGGTCATGGAGGTTTTCCCACGTTGGGAATTGTGGGATGCCCCCTTCAAGGATTCCGTATGTGGGACAATTGAGACCTGTTGGGCAGCTCCAAAACATCCCATATGGAATGACTCCACAACACCGTTCGAGGATGGATGCCAGGTAAGCACGCCTCGCATTCCTATTGTCTCCTAGCAACAAGACAGTTGAGAACGGATGGCTCTGCGGGAGCAACCGGGGTGGCTGAGTTGAAATGGAATTTCCTGAGCATGGGGCCTAATATGTGTGTGTCTATGAGAACCTTGGAATGGGGTGGTGGCACCGGGACTCTGAGGTATTCTCCTAATATTTTGACATAGGTCCCATGCACAAGTTTCCTCGTGGAGACGAGATTTTTTCTGATGGTGCCTCAGGAAACACCCTATGCTGGTATTGGAATCCAGGTTTTGAGGAGACATCCTGTAAACAAAAGCAATGGATCCTATTATGGCGTAGGGTCCTGTCTGGTTCCATCTCCCTCTCTGGGTCATCCATCTATGGTAAGAGTGGAGGTAGATGCTCAGCTGGTGTCAGACTGCCTTTGTTTGTAAAAGAGACGTACATATTGGGTTGGCCTCAGGGACTATGGAGGGTTCTCCTAATTTGTACAATTTTGGACAATGGAATTGGCAGAATTCCCATGCATGGGGTAGGCACAGTCCTAATGTGTGGCTCCAGGGGCCCCAGCCTGGAGGGTGTGTGGCCCAGGACGTTGAGGACAGAAGTCTGAAAACACAAACTCAACTTAGGTTTGGGGACATAGGTATGGGAGGCCCAATCTACAACCATGAGAAGAACTCTTCAGGATATTTAGAAAGAGCGCGTCTGAGGCGCTTGCTCAGGCTTTGGTCTCTTGATTTTGTGTCTACGATGGCCATGGAATGTGGGGAGGCCACATGGGCCATGGACGAATCTTCCTCTCTGTGGATTTGGCCCGGTCCCAATTGTTTTTCGTCAATCTGTGGGATGGGAGGTCTCCTTTCAGGTTTGTTACCTCAGGTGTCCCAACCAAAGAGGAATTCCAAAGCAGAGCCCTGGGGAAGAGTGAAGGGACAACCCAAACTATGGTTAAAATTTGGGGCCTATTGGCATGGCAGGCCCCATATGCTGTCTCTTCATCCAGCCACTGAGAGGCCTTACTTGAGGACTGGGCTTAGGCTGAGGGTCACAATGTGTGTTTGTGACCAATGTGGCTTGCGAGCATGGGCGGAGCCTCATGGGCCACACTGGTTTCAACTACACTGAACTTTGGACAACATGCCAATCACAAGGTCTCTTGCCATGGGTAAGGATTTCTGATTTCAGCATCATTTTCAACCCTGGGCAGTGGTTGGAGATAAGGTCTAGGTTCAGAAGCCTGAAAACCGCAGTTGGGAAGAGATGATGACCTAAGGCCATGGTGGGTATGATGTGCTCAGTGTGCGGTCAGCTACCTGGTTGTTGGTCAGGAGTTTCGGGCTCAGGTTGTGTCAGACAGTGCATTTGTGCCAAGGTTAGACTATATAATTTGGGTACAGTCGAGTGCCGTGTAGGTTGATCCTCATTTGAGGTGCCTGGGCAGCTCATTAGGCAAGATATTTTTTCTAGAGGGCAGGCAGAGTGCTGCATTGTGGGTCCAGAATTGCCAAACTTGAGGGCTTCTGGGCCAGTAGTGTGAGGACTGAAGTCTGAGAACACAAGCTAGACTTGGGCTTCAGGTCGAGGGTAAGGCAGGTACCCCCTGCACATCTGAACCAATATCTCATGATCTGAGGTCATGGCAAGGATCAGACGTTGGCTCAGGTAGCAGTTTCTGTGCATGACTGTCCCTTCTTGAACGGAAAGGAATCTCAAGGCCATGGAGGTTTTCCCACGTTGGGAGTTGTGGGATGCCCCCTTCACGGATTCCTTCTGCGGGACAATTGAGACCTGTTGGGCAGCTCCAAAACATCCCATATGGAATGACTCCAGAGCACCGTTGGAGGATGGATGCCAGGGAAGCCCACCTCGCACTCCAATTGTCTCCTAGCAACAAGACAGTTGAGATCGGATGGGTCTGCGGGAGCAACTGGGGTGGCTGAGTTGAAATCAACTTTCCTGAGCATGGGGACTAATATGTGTTTGTGTCCAAGAGGACCTTGGGATGGGGCAGTGCCACTGGGACTCTGAAATATTCTCCTAATATTTTGACATAGGACCCATGCACAAGTTTCCTCGTGGAGATGAGATTTTTCTGATAAGTGCCTCAGGAAACCCCCTTTGCTGGTATTGGAATCCAGGATTTTGAGGAGACATGCCTGTAAACCAAAGCAATGGATCCGATTATGGCCTAGGGTCCTGTTGGTTCCATCTCCTTCTCTTGGGACATCCATCTATGGTATGAGTGCAGGTAGATGCTCAGCTGGTGTCAGACCGCACTTGTTTGTCCACAGAGATCTACATATTGGGATGGCTTCGGGGACTTTGGAGGGTTCTCCTAATTTGTACAATTTTGGACAATGGAATGGGCAGAATTCCCATGCATGGGGTAGGCACAGTCCTAATGTGTGGCTCCAGTGGCCCTAGCTTAAAGGGTGTGTGGCCCAAGACTTTGAGGACAGAAGTCTGAAAACACCAACTCAGCTTAGGTTTGGGGACGCAGGAATGGCAGGCCCAATCTACAAACCACGAGAAGAACTCTTCAGGATATGAAGAAAGAGCGAGTCTGAGGCGCTTGCTCAGGCTTTGGTCTCTGGATTTTGTGTCAACGATGGTCGTGGAATGAGGGGAGGCCTAATGGGCCATGGACGAATCTTCATCTCTTGGGATTTGGCCTGGTCCAAGTTGTTTTTTGTCAATCTGTGGGATGGGAGGTCTCCTTTCAGGTTTGTAACCTCAGGTGTCCCAACCAAAGAGGAATTCCAAAGCAGAGCCCTGGGGAAGAGTGAAGGGACAACCCAAACTATGGTTAAAATTTGGGGCCTAGGGGCATGGCAGGCCCCATATGCTGTCTCTTCATCCAGCCACTGAGAGGCCTTACTTGAGGACTGGGTTCAGGCTGAGGGTCACAATGTGTGTTTCAGACCAATGTGGCTCGCGAGCATGGGCAGGGCCTCATGGGCCACACTGGTTTCAACTACGCTGAACTTTGTTCAACATGCCAATCACAAGGTCTCTTGCCATGGAGAAGGAGTTCTGATTTCTGCATCATTTTCAACCCTGGGCAGTGGTTGGAGATAAGGTCTAGGTTCGGAAGCCTGAAACCGCAGTTGGGAAGAGATGATGACCTAAGGCCATGGTGGTTCTGATGTGCTCAGTGTGCGGTCAGCTGCCTGGATGTTGGTCAGGGGGTTCGGGCTCAGGTTGTGTCAGACAGTGCATTTGTGCCCAGGTTAAACTCTACAATTTGGGTACAGTCGAGTACCGTGTAGTTTGATCCTCATTTGAGGTGCTTGGGCAGCTCATTAGGCACGATATTTTTTCTAGAGAGCAGGCAGAGTGCTGCATTGTGGGTCCGGAATTGCCAAACGTGAGGGCTTCTGGGCCAGTAGTGTGAGGACAGAAGTCTGAGAACACAAGCTAGACTTGGGCTTCAGGCCGAGGGCAAGGCAGGTACCCCCTGCACATCTGAACCAATATGTCATGCATCTGAAGTCACGGCGAATTCAGTCGTTGGCTCGGGTTGTAGTTTCTGTGCATGACTGCCCCTTCATGAACAGAGAGGTATCTCAAGGCCATGGAGGTTTTCCCACGTTGGGAGTTGTGGGATGCCCCCTTCAAGGATTCCTTCTGCGGGACAATTGAGACCTGTTGGGCAGCTCCAAAACATCCCATATGGAATGACTCCAGAGCACCGTTCGAGGATGGATGCCAGGAAAGTCCGCCTCGCATTCCAATTGTCTCCTAGCAACAAGACAGTGGAGATCGGATGGCTCTGCGGGAGCAACCGGGATTGCTGAGTTGAAATGGACTTTCCTGAGCATGGGGCCTCATGTGTGTTTGTGTCCATGAGGACCTTGGAATGGGGCGGTGGCACCGGGACTCTGAAGTATTCTCCTAAGATTTTGACATAGGTCCCATGCACAAGTTTCCTCGTGGAGACGAGATTTTTTCTGATGGGTGCCTCAGGAAACCCCCTATGCTGGTATTGGAATCCAGGATTTTGAGGAGACATGCCTGTAAACCAAAGCAATGGATCCGATTATGGCCTAGGGTCCTTTCTGGTACCATATCCTTCACTGGGGACATCCATCTATAGTATGAGTCGAGGTAGATGCTAAGCTGGTGTCAGACCGCCCTTGTTTGTCCAAAGAGACCTAGATATTGGGATGGCCTCGGGGATTTTGGAGGGTTCTCCTAATTTGTACAATTTTGGACAATGGAATGGGCAGAATTCCCATGCATGGGGTAGGCACAGTCCTAATGTGTGGCTCCAGGGGCCCCAGCTTGGAGGGTGTGTGGCCCAGGTCTTTGAGGACAGAAGTCTGAAAACACAAACTCAGCTTAGGTTTGGGGACGTAGGTATGGCAGGCCCAATCTACAAACCATGAGAAGAACTCTTCAGGATTTGAAGATAGAGCGAGTCTGAGGCACTAGCTCAGGCTTTGGTCTCTGGATTTTGTGTCAACGATGGCCGTGGAATGGGGGGAGGCCTCATGGGCAATGGACGAATCTTCCTCTCTATGGATTTGGCCCAGTCCCAATTGTTTTTCGTCAATCTGTGGGATGGGAGGTCTCCTTTCAGGTTTGTTACCTCAGGTGTCCCAACCAAAGAGGAATTCCAAAGCAGAGCCCTGGGGAAGAGTGAAGGGACAACCCAAACTATGGTTAAAATTTGGGGCCTAGGGGCATGGCAGGCCCCATATGCCGTCTCTTCATCCAGCCACTGAGAGGCCTTACTTGAGGACTGGGTTCAGGCTGAGGGTCACAATGTATGTTTGTGACCAATGTGGCTCGGGAGCATGGGCGGTGCCTCATGGGCCACACTGGTTTCAACTACACTGAACTTTGGACAACATGCCAATCACAAGGTCTCTTGCCATGGGGAAGGAGTTCTGATTTCTGCATCATTTTCAACCCTGGGCAGTGGTTGGAGATAAGGTCTAGGTTCGGAAGCCTGAAACCGCAGTTGGGAAGAGATGATGACCTAAGGCCATGGTGGTTCTGATGTGCTCAGTGTGCGGTCAGCTGCCTGGATGTTGGTCAGGAGGTTCGGGCTCAGGTTGTGTCAGACAGTGCATTTGTGCCGAGGTTAGACTCTACAATTTGGGTACAGTCGAGTGCCGTGTAGTTTGATCCTCATTTGAGGTGCCTGGGCAGCTCATTAGGCAAGATATTTTTTCTAGAGGGCAGGCAGAGTGCTGCATTGTGGGTCCAGAATTGCCAAACTTGAGGGCTTCTGGGCCAGTAGTGTGAGGACTGAAGTCTGAGAACACAAGCTAGACTTGGGCTTCAGGTCGAGGGTAAGGCAGGTACCCCCTGCACATCTGAACCAATATCTCATGATCTGAGGTCATGGCAAGGATCAGACGTTGGCTCAGGTAGCAGTTTCTGTGCATGACTGTCCCTTCTTGAACGGAAAGGAATCTCAAGGCCATGGAGGTTTTCCCACGTTGGGAGTTGTGGGATGCCCCCTTCACGGATTCCTTCTGCGGGACAATTGAGACCTGTTGGGCAGCTCCAAAACATCCCATATGGAATGACTCCAGAGCACCGTTGGAGGATGGATGCCAGGGAAGCCCACCTCGCACTCCAATTGTCTCCTAGCAACAAGACAGTTGAGATCGGATGGGTCTGCGGGAGCAACTGGGGTGGCTGAGTTGAAATCAACTTTCCTGAGCATGGGGACTAATATGTGTTTGTGTCCAAGAGGACCTTGGGATGGGGCAGTGCCACTGGGACTCTGAAATATTCTCCTAATATTTTGACATAGGACCCATGCACAAGTTTCCTCGTGGAGATGAGATTTTTCTGATAAGTGCCTCAGGAAACCCCCTTTGCTGGTATTGGAATCCAGGATTTTGAGGAGACATGCCTGTAAACCAAAGCAATGGATCCGATTATGGCCTAGGGTCCTGTTGGTTCCATCTCCTTCTCTTGGGACATCCATCTATGGTATGAGTGCAGGTAGATGCTCAGCTGGTGTCAGACCGCACTTGTTTGTCCACAGAGATCTACATATTGGGATGGCTTCGGGGACTTTGGAGGGTTCTCCTAATTTGTACAATTTTGGACAATGGAATGGGCAGAATTCCCATGCATGGGGTAGGCACAGTCCTAATGTGTGGCTCCAGTGGCCCTAGCTTAAAGGGTGTGTGGCCCAAGACTTTGAGGACAGAAGTCTGAAAACACCAACTCAGCTTAGGTTTGGGGACGCAGGAATGGCAGGCCCAATCTACAAACCACGAGAAGAACTCTTCAGGATATGAAGAAAGAGCGAGTCTGAGGCGCTTGCTCAGGCTTTGGTCTCTGGATTTTGTGTCAACGATGGTCGTGGAATGAGGGGAGGCCTAATGGGCCATGGACGAATCTTCATCTCTTGGGATTTGGCCTGGTCCAAGTTGTTTTTTGTCAATCTGTGGGATGGGAGGTCTCCTTTCAGGTTTGTAACCTCAGGTGTCCCAACCAAAGAGGAATTCCAAAGCAGAGCCCTGGGGAAGAGTGAAGGGACAACCCAAACTATGGTTAAAATTTGGGGCCTAGGGGCATGGCAGGCCCCATATGCTGTCTCTTCATCCAGCCACTGAGAGGCCTTACTTGAGGACTGGGTTCAGGCTGAGGGTCACAATGTGTGTTTGTGACCAATGTGGCTCGCGAGCATGGGCAGGGCCTCATGGGCCACACTGGTTTCAACTACGCTGAACTTTGTTCAACATGCCAATCACAAGGTCTCTTGTCATGGAGAAGGAGTTCTGATTTCTGCATCATTTTCAACCCTGGGCAGTGGTTGGAGATAAGGTCTAGGTTCGGAAGCCTGAAACCGCAGTTGGGAAGAGATGATGACCTAAGGCCATGGTGGTTCTGATGTGCTCAGTGTGCGGTCAGCTGCCTGGATGTTGGTCAGGGGGTTCGGGCTCAGGTTGTGTCAGACAGTGCATTTGTGCCCAGGTTAAACTCTACAATTTGGGTACAGTCGAGTACCGTGTAGTTTGATCCTCATTTGAGGTGCTTGGGCAGCTCATTAGGCACGATATTTTTTCTAGAGAGCAGGCAGAGTGCTGCATTGTGGGTCCGGAATTGCCAAACGTGAGGGCTTCTGGGCCAGTAGTGTGAGGACAGAAGTCTGAGAACACAAGCTAGACTTGGGCTTCAGGCCGAGGGCAAGGCAGGTACCCCCTGCACATCTGAACCAATATCTCATGCATCTGAAGTCACGGCGAATTCAGTCGTTGGCTCGGGTTGTAGTTTCTGTGCATGACTGCCCCTTCATGAACAGAGAGGTATCTCAAGGCCATGGAGGTTTTCCCACGTTGGGAGTTGTGGGATGCCCCCTTCAAGGATTCCTTCTGCGGGACAATTGAGACCTGTTGGGCAGCTCCAAAACATCCCATATAGAATGACTCCAGAGCACCGTTCGAGGATGGATGCCAGGAAAGTCCGCCTCGCATTCCAATTGTCTCCTAGCAACAAGACAGTGGAGATCGGATGGCTCTGCGGGAGCAACCGGGGTGGCTGAGTTGAAATGGACTTTCCTGAGCATGAGGCCTAATGTGTGTTTGTGTCCATGAGGACCTTGGAATGGGGCGGTGGCACCGGGACTATAAGTATTCTCCTAAATTTTTGACATAGGTCCCATGCACAAGTTTCCTCGTGGAGACGAGATTTTTTCTGATGGGTGCCTCAGGAAACCCCCTATGCTGGTATTGGAATCCAGGATTTTGAGGAGACATGCCTGTAAACCAAAGCAATGGATCCGATTATGGCCTAGGGTCCTTTCTGGTACCATATCCTTCACTGGGGACATCCATCTATAGTATGAGTCGAGGTAGATGCTAAGCTGGTGTCAGACCGCCCTTGTTTGTCCAAAGAGACCTAGATATTGGGATGGCCTCGGGGATTTTGGAGGGTTCTCCTAATTTGTACAATTTTGGACAATGGAATGGGCAGAATTCCCATGCATGAGGTAGGCACAGTCCTAATGTGTGGCTCCAGGGGCCCCAGCTTAGAGGGTGTGTGGCCCAGGTCTTTGAGGACAGAAGTCTGAAAACACAAACTCAGCTTAGGTTTGGGGACGTAGGTATGGCAGGCCCAATCTACAAACCATGAGAAGAACTCTTCAGGATTTGAAGATAGAGCGAGTCTGAGGCGCTAGCTCAGGCTTTGGTCTCTGGATTTTGTGTCAACGATGGCCGTGGAATGGGGGGAGGCCTCATGGGCAATGGACGAATCTTCCTCTCTATGGATTTGGCCCAGTCCCAATTGTTTTTCGTCAATCTGTGGGATGGGAGGTCTCCTTTCAGGTTTGTTACCTCAGGTGTCCCAACCAAAGAGGAATTCCAAAGCAGAGCCCTGGGGAAGAGTGAAGGGACAACCCAAACTATGGTTAAAATTTGGGGCCTAGGGGCATGGCAGGCCCCATATGCCGTCTCTTCATCCAGCCACTGAGAGGCCTTACTTGAGGACTGGGTTCAGGCTGAGGGTCACAATGTATGTTTGTGACCAATGTGGCTCGGGAGCATGGGCGGTGCCTCATGGGCCACACTGGTTTCAACTACACTGAACTTTGGACAACATGCCAATCACAAGGTCTCTTGCCATGGGGAAGGAGTTCTGATTTCTGCATCATTTTCAACCCTGGGCAGTGGTTGGAGATAAGGTCTAGGTTCGGAAGCCTGAAACCGCAGTTGGGAATAGATGATGACCTAAGGCCATGGTGGTTCTGATGTGCTCAGTGTGCGGTCAGCTGCCTGGATGTTGGTCAGGAGGTTCGGGCTCAGGTTGTGTCAGACAGTGCATTTGTGCCGAGGTTAGACTCTACAATTTGGGTACAGTCGAGTGCCGTGTAGTTTGATCCTCATTTGAGGTGCCTGGGCAGCTCATTAGGCAAGATATTTTTTCTAGAGGGCAGGCAGAGTGCTGCATTGTGGGTCCAGAATTGCCAAACTTGAGGGCTTCTGGGCCAGTAGTGTGAGGACAGAAGTCTGAGAACACAAGCTAGACTTGGGCTTCAGGCCTAGGGCAAGGCAGGTACCCCCTGCACATCTGAACCAATATGTCATGCATCTGAAGTCACGGCGAGATTCAGTCGTTGGCTCGGGTTGTAGTTTCTGTGCATGACTGCCCCTTCATGAACAGAGAGGTATCTCAAGGCCATGGAGGTTTTCCCACGTTGGGAGTTGTGGGATGCCCCCTTCAAGGATTCCTTCTGCGGGACAATTGAGACCTGTTGGGCAGCTCCAAAACATCCCATATGGAATGACTCCAGAGCACCGTTTGAGGATGGATGCAAGGGAAGTCCGCCTCGCATTCCAATTGTCTCCTAGCAACAAGACAGTTGAGATCCGATGGCTCTGCGTGAGCAACCGGGATTGCTGAGTTGAAATGGACTTTCCTGAGCATGGGGCCTCATGTGTGTTTGTGTCCATGAGGACCTTGGAATGGGGCGGTGGCACCGGGACTCTGAAGTATTCTCCTAAGATTTTGACATAGGTCCCATGCACAAGTTTCCTCGTGGAGACGAGATTTTTTCTGATGGGTGCCTCAGGAAACCCCCTATGCTGGTATTGGAATCCAGGATTTTGAGGAGACATGCCTGTAAACCAAAGCAATGGAACCTATTATGGCCTAGGGTCCTTTCTGGTACCATATCCTTCACTGGGGACATCCATCTATGGTATGAGTGGAGGTAGATGCTCAGCTGGTGTCAGACCGCCCTTGTTTGTCCACTGAGACCTACATATTGGGATCGCCTCGGTTACTTTGGAGGGTTCTCCTAATTTGTACAATTTTGGAAAATGGAATGGGCAGAATTACTATGCATGGGGTAGGTACAATCTTAATGTGTGGCTCCAGGGGCCCCAGCCTGGAGGGTGTGTGGCCCAGGACTTTGAGGACAGAAGTCTGAAAACACAGACTCAGCTTAGGTTAGGGGACGTAGGTATGGCAGGCCCAATCTACAAACCATGAGAAGAACTCTTCATGATATGAAGAAAGAGCGAGTCTGAGGCGCTTGCTCAGGCTTTGGTCTCTGGATTTTGTGTCAACGATGGCCGTGGAATGTGGGGAGACCTCATGGGCATGGACGAATCTTCCTCTGTGGATTTGGACCGATCCCAATTGTTTTTCGTCAATCTGTGGGATGGGAGGTCTCCTTTCAGGTTTGTAACCTCAGGTGTCCCAACCAAAGAGGAATTCCAAAGCAGAGCCCTGGGGAAGAGTGAAGGGACAACCCAAACTATGGTTATAATTTGGGGCCTAGGGGCATGGCAGGCCCCATATGCTGTCTCTTCACCAACCACTGAGAGGCCTTACTTGAAGACTGGGCTCAGCTGAGGGTCACAATGTGTGTTTGTGACCAATGTGGCTCCCGAGCATGGGCGGAGCCTCATGGGCCACACTGGTTTCATCTACACTGAACTTTGGACAATATGCCAATCACAAGGTCTCTTGCCATGGGGAAGGAGTTCTGATTTCTGCATCATTTTCAACCCTGGGCAGTGGTTGGAGATAAGGTCTAGGTTCGGAAGCCTGAAAACCGCAGTTGGGAAGAGATGATGACTTAAGGCCATGGTGGGTCTGATGTGCTCAGTGTGCGGTCAGCTGCCTGGTTGTTGGTCAGAAGGTTCGGCCTCAGGTTGTGTCAGACAGTGCATTATTGCCCAGGTTAGACTATGTAATTTGGGTACAGTCGAGTGCCGTGTATGATGATCCTCATTTGAGGTGCCTGGGCAGCTCATTAGGCAAGATATTTTTTCTAGAGAGCAGGCAGAGTGCTGCATTGTGGGTCCGGAATTGCCAAAGGTGTGGGCTTCTGTGCCAGTAGTGTGAGGACAGAAGTCTGAGAACACAAGCTAGACTTGGGCTACAGGCCGAGGGCAAAGCAGGTACCCCATGCACATCTGAGCCAATATTCATGCATCTGAAGTCACGGCGAGGCTCAGACGTTGGCTCAGGTTGAAGTTTCTGTGCATGACTGCCCCTTCATGAACGGACAGGAATCTCAAGGCCATGGAGGTTTTCCCACGTTGGGAGTTGTGAGATTTCCCCTTCAAGGATTCCTTCTGCAAGACAATTGCGACCTGTTGGGCAGCTCCAGGACATCCCATATGGAATGACTCCAGAGCACCGTTCGAGGATGGATGCTAGGGAAGCCCGCCTCGCATTCAAATTGTCCCCTAGCAACAAGACAGTGGAGATCGGATGGCTCTGCGAGAGCAACCGGGGTGGCTGAGTTGAAATGGACTTTCCTGAGCATGGGGCCTAATGTGTGTTTGTGTCCATGAGGACCTAGGAATGGAGCGGTGGCACCGGGACTCTGAAGTATTCTCCTAAGATTTTGACATAGGTCCAATGCACAAGTTTCCTCGTGGAGACGAGATGTTTTCTGATGGGTGCCTCAGGAAACACCCTATGCTGGTATTGGAATCCAGGATTTTGAGGAGTCATGACTGTAAACCAAAGCAATGGATCCGATTATGACCTAGGGTCCTGTCTGGTACCATATCCTTCTCTGGGGACATCCATCTATGGTATGAGTGGACGTAGATACTCAGCTGGTGTCAGACCGCCCTTGTTTGTCCACTGAGACCTACATTTTGGGATGGCCTCGGGGACTTTGGAGGGTTCTCCTAATTGGTACAATTTTAGACAATGGAATGGGCAGAATTCCCATGCATGGGGTAGGCACAGTCCTAATGTGTGGCTCCAGTGGCCCCAGCCTGGAGGGTGTGTGGCCCAGGACTTTGAGGACAGAAGTCTGAAAACACAGACTCAGCTTAGGTTTGGGGACGTAGGTATGGCAGGTCCAATCTACAAACCATGAGAAGAAATCTTCAGAATACGAAGAAAGAGCGAGTCTGAGGCGATTGCTCAGGCTTTGGTCTCTGGATTTGTGTCAACGATGGCCGTGGAATGTGGGGAGGCCTCATGGGCCATGGACGAATCTTCCTCGCTGTGGATTTGGATCGGTCCCAATTGTTTTTTGTCAATCTGTGGGATTGGAGGTCTCCTTTCAGGTTTGTTACCTCAGGAGTCCCAACCAGGAGGAATTCCAAAGCAGAGCCCTGGGGAAGAGTGAAGGGACAACCCAAACTATCGTTAAAATTTGGGGCCTAGGGGCATGGCAGGCCCCATATGCTGTCTCTTCACCAGCCACTGAGAGGCCTTACTTGAGGACTGGGCTCAGGCTGAGGGTCACAATGTGTGTTTGTGACCAATGTGGCTCGCGAGCATGGGCGGGGCCTCATGGGCCACACTGGTTTCATCTACACTGAACTTTGGACAACATGCCAATCACAAGGTCTCTTGCCATGGTGAAGGAGTTCTGATTTCTGCATCATTTTCAACCCTGGGCAGTGGTTGGAGATAAGGTCTAGGTTCGGAAGCCTGAAAACCGCAGTTGGGAAGAGATGATGACCTAAGGCCATGGTGGGTCTGATGTGCTCAGTGTGCGGTCAGCTGCCTGGTTGTTAGTCAGGAGTTTCGGGCTCAGGTTGTGTCAGACAGGGAATTAGTGCCTAGGTTAGACTATATAATTTGGATACAGTCGAATGCCGTGTAGGTTGATCTTTATTTGAGGTGCCCGTGCAGTTCCTTAGGCAAGATATTTTTTCTAGAGGTCAGGCAGAGTGCTGCATTGTGGGTCCAGAATTGCCAAACGTGAGGTCTTCTGGGCCAGTAGAGTGAGGACAGAAGTCTGAGAACACAAGCTAGACTTGGGCTTCAGGCCGAGGGCAAGGCAGGTACCCCCTGCACATCTGAACCAATATCTCATGCATCTGAAGGCACGGCGAGGATCAGACGTTGGCTCAGGTTGGAGTTTCTGTGCATGACTGCCCCTTCCAGAACGGAGAGGAATCTCAAGGCCATGAAGGTTTTCCCACTTTGGGAGTTGTGGGATGCCCCCTTCAAGGATTCCTTCGCGGGACAATTGAGACCTGTTGGGCAGCTCCAAAACATCCCATATGGAATGATTCCAGAGCACCGTTCGAGGATGGATTCCAGGGAAGCCTGCCTTGCATTCCAATTGTCTCCTTGCAATAAGACAGTTGAGATCGGATGGCTCTGCGGGAGCATCCTGGTTGGCTGAGTTGATATGGACTTTCCTGAGCATTGGGCCTAATGTGTGTTTGTGTCCATGAGGACCTTGGAATGGGTCGGTGGCACTGGGACTCTGAAGTATTCTCCTAAGATTTTGACATAGGTCCCATGCACAAGTTTCCTCGTGGAGACGAGATTTTTTCTGATGGGTGCCTCAGGAAACCCCCTATGCTGGTATTGGAATCCAGGATTTTGAGGAGACATGCCTTTAAACCAAAGCAATGGATCCGAATATGGCCTAGGGTCCTGTCTGGAACCATATCCTTCACTGGGGACATCCATCTATGGTATGAGTGGAGGTAGATGCTCAGCTGGTGTCAGACCGCCCTTGTTTGTCCACTGAGACCTACATATTGGGATCGCCTCGGTTACTTTGGAGGGTTCTCCTAATTTGTACAATTTTGGAAAATGGAATGGGCAGAATTACTATGCATGGGGTAGGTACAATCTTAATGTGTGGCTCCAGGGGCCCCAGCCTGGAGGGTGTGTGGCCCAGGACTTTGAGGACAGAAGTCTGAAAACACAGACTCAGCTTAGGTTAGGGGACGTAGGTATGGCAGGCCCAATCTACAAACCATGAGAAGAACTCTTCATGATATGAAGAAAGAGCGAGTCTGAGGCGCTTGCTCAGGCTTTGGTCTCTGGATTTTGTGTCAACGATGGCCGTGGAATGTGGGGAGACCTCATGGGCATGGACGAATCTTCCTCTGTGGATTTGGACCGATCCCAATTGTTTTTCGTCAATCTGTGGGATGGGAGGTCTCCTTTCAGGTTTGTAACCTCAGGTGTCCCAACCAAAGAGGAATTCCAAAGCAGAGCCCTGGGGAAGAGTGAAGGGACAACCCAAACTATGGTTATAATTTGGGGCCTAGGGGCATGGCAGGCCCCATATGCTGTCTCTTCACCAACCACTGAGAGGCCTTACTTGAAGACTGGGCTCAGCTGAGGGTCACAATGTGTGTTTGTGACCAATGTGGCTCCCGAGCATGGGCGGAGCCTCATGGGCCACACTGGTTTCATCTACACTGAACTTTGGACAATATGCCAATCACAAGGTCTCTTGCCATGGGGAAGGAGTTCTGATTTCTGCATCATTTTCAACCCTGGGCAGTGGTTGGAGATAAGGTCTAGGTTCGGAAGCCTGAAAACCGCAGTTGGGAAGAGATGATGACTTAAGGCCATGGTGGGTCTGATGTGCTCAGTGTGCGGTCAGCTGCCTGGTTGTTGGTCAGAAGGTTCGGCCTCAGGTTGTGTCAGACAGTGCATTATTGCCCAGGTTAGACTATGTAATTTGGGTACAGTCGAGTGCCGTGTATGATGATCCTCATTTGAGGTGCCTGGGCAGCTCATTAGGCAAGATATTTTTTCTAGAGAGCAGGCAGAGTGCTGCATTGTGGGTCCGGAATTGCCAAAGGTGTGGGCTTCTGTGCCAGTAGTGTGAGGACAGAAGTCTGAGAACACAAGCTAGACTTGGGCTACAGGCCGAGGGCAAAGCAGGTACCCCATGCACATCTGAGCCAATATTCATGCATCTGAAGTCACGGCGAGGCTCAGACGTTGGCTCAGGTTGAAGTTTCTGTGCATGACTGCCCCTTCATGAACGGACAGGAATCTCAAGGCCATGGAGGTTTTCCCACGTTGGGAGTTGTGAGATTTCCCCTTCAAGGATTCCTTCTGCAAGACAATTGCGACCTGTTGGGCAGCTCCAGGACATCCCATATGGAATGACTCCAGAGCACCGTTCGAGGATGGATGCTAGGGAAGCCCGCCTCGCATTCAAATTGTCCCCTAGCAACAAGACAGTGGAGATCGGATGGCTCTGCGAGAGCAACCGGGGTGGCTGAGTTGAAATGGACTTTCCTGAGCATGGGGCCTAATGTGTGTTTGTGTCCATGAGGACCTAGGAATGGAGCGGTGGCACCGGGACTCTGAAGTATTCTCCTAAGATTTTGACATAGGTCCAATGCACAAGTTTCCTCGTGGAGACGAGATGTTTTCTGATGGGTGCCTAGGAAACACCCTATGCTGGTATTGGAATCCAGGATTTTGAGGAGTCATGACTGTAAACCAAAGCAATGGATCCGATTATGACCTAGGGTCCTGTCTGGTACCATATCCTTCTCTGGGGACATCCATCTATGGTATGAGTGGACGTAGATACTCAGCTGGTGTCAGACCGCCCTTGTTTGTCCACTGAGACCTACATTTTGGGATGGCCTCGGGGACTTTGGAGGGTTCTCCTAATTGGTACAATTTTAGACAATGGAATGGGCAGAATTCCCATGCATGGGGTAGGCACAGTCCTAATGTGTGGCTCCAGTGGCCCCAGCCTGGAGGGTGTGTGGCCCAGGACTTTGAGGACAGAAGTCTGAAAACACAGACTCAGCTTAGGTTTGGGGACGTAGGTATGGCAGGTCCAATCTACAAACCATGAGAAGAAATCTTCAGAATACGAAGAAAGAGCGAGTCTGAGGCGATTGCTCAGGCTTTGGTCTCTGGATTTGTGTCAACGATGGCCGTGGAATGTGGGGAGGCCTCATGGGCATGGACGAATCTTCCTCGCTGTGGATTTGGATCGGTCCCAATTGTTTTTTGTCAATCTGTGGGATTGGAGGTCTCCTTTCAGGTTTGTTACCTCAGGAGTCCCAACCAGGAGGAATTCCAAAGCAGAGCCCTGGGGAAGAGTGAAGGGACAACCCAAACTATCGTTAAAATTTGGGGCCTAGGGGCATGGCAGGCCCCATATGCTGTCTCTTCACCAGCCACTGAGAGGCCTTACTTGAGGACTGGGCTCAGGCTGAGGGTCACAATGTGTGTTTGTGACCAATGTGGCTCGCGAGCATGGGCGGGGCCTCATGGGCCACACTGGTTTCATCTACACTGAACTTTGGACAACATGCCAATCACAAGGTCTCTTGCCATGGTGAAGGAGTTCTGATTTCTGCATCATTTTCAACCCTGGGCAGTGGTTGGAGATAAGGTCTAGGTTCGGAAGCCTGAAAACCGCAGTTGGGAAGAGATGATGACCTAAGGCCATGGTGGGTCTGATGTGCTCAGTGTGCGGTCAGCTGCCTGGTTGTTAGTCAGGAGTTTCGGGCTCAGGTTGTGTCAGACAGGGAATTAGTGCCTAGGTTAGACTATATAATTTGGATACAGTCGAATGCCGTGTAGGTTGATCTTTATTTGAGGTGCCCGTGCAGTTCCTTAGGCAAGATATTTTTTCTAGAGGTCAGGCAGAGTGCTGCATTGTGGGTCCAGAATTGCCAAACGTGAGGTCTTCTGGGCCAGTAGAGTGAGGACAGAAGTCTGAGAACACAAGCTAGACTTGGGCTTCAGGCCGAGGGCAAGGCAGGTACCCCCTGCACATCTGAACCAATATCTCATGCATCTGAAGGCACGGCGAGGATCAGACGTTGGCTCAGGTTGGAGTTTCTGTGCATGACTGCCCCTTCCAGAACGGAGAGGAATCTCAAGGCCATGAAGGTTTTCCCACTTTGGGAGTTGTGGGATGCCCCCTTCAAGGATTCCTTCGCGGGACAATTGAGACCTGTTGGGCAGCTCCAAAACATCCCATATGGAATGATTCCAGAGCACCGTTCGAGGATGGATTCCAGGGAAGCCTGCCTTGCATTCCAATTGTCTCCTTGCAATAAGACAGTTGAGATCGGATGGCTCTGCGGGAGCATCCTGGTTGGCTGAGTTGATATGGACTTTCCTGAGCATTGGGCCTAATGTGTGTTTGTGTCCATGAGGACCTTGGAATGGGTCGGTGGCACTGGGACTCTGAAGTATTCTCCTAAGATTTTGACATAGGTCCCATGCACAAGTTTCCTCGTGGAGACGAGATTTTTTCTGATGGGTGCCTCAGGAAACCCCCTATGCTGGTATTGGAATCCAGGATTTTGAGGAGACATGCCTTTAAACCAAAGCAATGGATCCGAATATGGCCTAGGGTCCTGTCTGGAACCATATCCTTCTCTGGGGACATCCATCTATGTTATAGGTGGAGGTAATGGTCAGCTGGTGTAGGACCGCCCTTGTTTGTCCACAGAGACCTACATATTGGGATGGCCTCGGGGTCTTTGGAGGGTTCTCCTAATTTGTACAATTTTGGACAATGGAATGGGCAGAATTCCCATGCATGGGGTAGGGACAGTCCTAATGTGTGGCTCCAGGGGCCCCAGCCTGGAGTGTATGTGGCCCAGGACTTTGAGGACAGAAGTCTGAAAACACAAACTCAGCTTAGGTTGGGGGACGTAGGTATGGCAGGCCCAATCTACAAACCATGAGAAGAACTCTTCAGGATACGAAGAAAGAGCGAGTCTGAGGCGCTTGCTCAGGCTTTGGTCTCTGGATTTTGGGTCAACGATGGCCGTGGATTAAGGGGAGGCCTCATGGGCAATGGACGAATCTTCCTCTCTGTGGATTTGGCCCGGTCCCAATTGTTTTTCGTCAATCTGTGGGATGGGAGGTCTCCTTTCAGGTTTGTAACCTCAGGTGTCCCAACCAAAGAGGAATTCCAAAGCAGAGCCCTTGGGAAGAGTGAAGGGTCAACCCAAACTATGGTTAAAATTTGGGTCCTAGGGGCATGGCAGGCCCCATATACTGTCTCTTCATCCAGCCTCTGAGAGGCCTTACTTGAGGACGGGGATCACGCTGAGGGTCACAATGTGTGTTTGTGACCAATGTGGCCCGCGAGAAGGGGCCGGGCCTCATGGGCCACCCTGGTTTCAACTACACTGAACTTTGGACAACAGGCCAATCACAAGGTCTTTTGCCATGGGGAAGGAGTTCTGAATTCTGCATCATTTTCAACCCTGGGCAGTGGTTGGAGATAAGGTCTAGGTTCGGAAGCCTGAAAACCGCAGTTGGGAAGAGATGATGACCTAAGGCCATGGTGGGTCTGATGTGCTCAGTGTGCGGTCAGCTGCCTGGTTGTTGGTCAGGAGGTTCGGGCTCAGGTTGTATCAGACAGTGCATTAGTGACCAAGTTAGACTATGTAATTTGGGTACAGTCGAGTGCCGTGTATGATGATCCTCATTTGAGGTGCCTGGGCAGCTCATTAGGCATATATTTTTTCTAGAGAGCAGGCAGAGTGCTGCACTGTGGGTCCGGAATTGCCAAACGTGAGGGCTTCTGGGCCAGTAGTGTGAGGACAGAAGTCTGAGAACACAAGCTAGACTTGGGCTTCAGGCCGAGGGCAAGGCAGGTACCCCCTGCACATCTGAACCAATATCTCATGCATCTGAAGTCACGGCGAGGCTCAGACGTTGGCTCAGGTTGAAGTTTCTGTGCATGACTGCCCCTTCATGAACGGAGAGGAATCCCAAGGCCATGGAGGTTTTCCCACGTTGGGAGTTGTGGGATGTTCCCTTCAAGGATTCCTTCTGCGGGACAATTGAGACCTTTTAGGTGGCTCCAAAACATCCCATATGGAATGTATCCAGAGCACCGTTCAAGGATGGATGCCAGGGAAGCCCGCCTCGCATTTCAATTGTCTCCTAGCAACAAGACAGTGGAGATCTGATGGCTCTGCGGGAGCAACCGGGGTGGCTGAGTTGAAATGGACTTTCCTGAGCATGGAGCCTAATGTGTGTTTGTGTCCATGAGGATCTAGGAATGGAACGGTGGCACCGGGACTCTGAAGTATTCTCCTAAGATTTTGACATAGGTCCCATGCACAAGTTTCCTCGTGGAGACGAGGTGTTTTCTGATGGGTGCCTCAGGAAACCCCCTATGCTGGTATTGGAAACCAGGATTTTGAGGAGTCATGACTGTAAACCAAAGCAATGGATCCGATTATGGCCTAGGGTCCTGTGTTGTACCATATCCTTCTCTGGGGACATCCATCTATGGTATGAGTGGACGTAGATACTCAGCTGGTGTCAGACCGCCCTTGTTGTCCACTGAGACCTACATATTTGGATGGCCTCGGGGACATTAGAGGGTTCTCCTCATTGGTACAATTTTGGACAATGGAATGGGCAGAATTCCCATGCATGGGGTAGGCACATTCCTAATGTTTGGCTCCACGGGCCCCAGCCTGGAGGGTTTGTGGCCCAGGACGTTGAGGACAGAATTCTGAAAACACAAACTCAGCTTAG
This sequence comes from Mustela nivalis, assembly GCF_964662115.1. Taxonomy (NCBI): domain Eukaryota; kingdom Metazoa; phylum Chordata; class Mammalia; order Carnivora; family Mustelidae; genus Mustela; species Mustela nivalis. Next base: position 282,648 of record NW_028136480.1, on the reverse strand, counting down.
GTTTGGGGACATAGGTATGGCTGGCCCAATCTACAAACCATGATAAGAAATCTTTAGAATACGAAGAAAGAGCGAGTCTGAGGCGATTGCTCAGGCTTTGGTCTCTGGATTTTGTGTCAACGATGGCCGTGGAATGTGGGGAGGCCTCATGGGCCATGGACAAATCTTCCTCTCTGTGGATTTGGAACGGTCCCAATTGTTTTTCGTCAATCTGTGGGATGGGAGGTCTCCTTTCAGGTTTGTTACCTCAGGTGTCCCAACCAGGAGGAAGTCCAAAGCAGAGCCCTGGGGAAGAGTGAATGGACAACCCAAACTATGGTTAAAAATTGGGGCCTAGGGGCATGGCAGGCCCCATATGCTGTCTCTTCATCCAGCCACTGAGAGGCCTTACTTGAGGACTGGGCTCAGGCTGAGGGTCACAATGTGTGTCTGTGACCAATGTGGCCCGCGAGAAGGGGCCGGGCCTCATGGGCCACACTGGTTTAAACACACTGAACTTTGGACAACATACCAATCACAAGTCTCTTGCCATGGGGAAGGAGTTCTGATTTCTGCATCATTTTCAACCATTGGCAGTGTTTGGAGAAAAGGTCTAGGTTCAGAAGCCTGAAAACCGCAGTTGGGAAGAGATGATGACCTAAGGCCATGGTGGGTCTGATGTGCTCAGTGTGCGGTCAGCTGCCTGGTTGTTGGTCAGGAGGTTCGGGCTCAGGTTCTGTCAGACAGTGCATTAGTGACCAGGTTACACTATATAATTTGGGTACAGTCGAGTGCCGTTTAGGTTGATCCTCATTTGAGGAGCCTGGGCAGCTCATTAGGCAAGATATTTTTTCTAGAGGGCAGGCAGAGTGCTGCATTGTGGGCCCGGAATTGCCAAACTTGAGGGCTTCTGGTTCAGTAGTGTGAGGACAGAAGTCTGAGAACACAAGCTAGACTTGGGCTTCAGGCCGAGGGCAAGGCAGGTACCCCCTGCACATCTGAACCAATATCTCATGCATCTGAAGTCACGGCGAGGCTCAGACGTTGGCTCAGGTTGAAGTTTCTGTGCATGACTGCCCCTTCATGAACGGAGAGGAATCCCAAGGCCATGGAGGTTTTCCCACGTTGGGAGTTGTGGGATGCCCCCTTCAAGGATTCCTTCTGCGGCACAATTGAGACCTGTTGGGCAGCTCCAAAACATCCCATATGGAATGACTCCAGAGCACCGTTGGAGGATGGATGCCATGGAAGCCCGCCTCACATTCCAATTGTCTCCTAGCAACAAGACAGTGGAGATCGGATGGCTCTGCGGGAGCAACCAGGGTGGCTGAGTTGAAATGGACTTACCTGAGCATGGGGCCTAATGTGTGTTTGTGTCCATGAGGACCTTGGAATGGGGCGGTGGCACCGGGACTCTAAAGTATTCTCCTAAGGTTTTGACATAGTTTCCATGCACAACTTTCCTCATGGAGACGAGATATTTTCTGTTGGGTGCCTCAGGAATCCCCCTATGCTGGTATTGGAATCCAGGATTTTGGAGGAGACATGCCTGTAAACCAAAGCAATGGATCCGATTATGGCCTAGGATCCTGTCAGGTTCCATCTCCTTCTTTGGGGACATCCATCTATGTTTTGAGTGGAGCTAGTTGCTCAGCTGGTGTCAGACCGCCCTTGTTTGTCCAAAGAGACCTACATATTGGGATGGCCTTGGGGACTTTGGAGGGATCTCCTAATTTGTAAATTTTGGATTATGGAATGGGCAGAATTCCCATGCATGAAGTAGGCACAGTCCTAATGTGTCGCTCCAGGGGCCCCAGGCTGGAGGGTGTGTGGCCCAGGACTCTGAGGACAGAAGTCGGAAAACACAGAATCAGCTTAGGTTTGGGGACGTAGGTATGGCAGGCCCAATCTACAAGCCATGAGAAGAACTCTTCAGGATATGAAGAAAGAGCGAGTCTGAGGCGCTTGCTCAGGCTTTGGTCTCTGGATTTTGTGTCAACGATGGCCGTGGAATGTGGGGAAGCCTCATGGGCCATGGACAAAACTTCCTCTCTTGGGATTTGGCCCGGCCCCAATTGTTTTCGTCAATCTGTGGGACGGGAGGTCTCCTTTCAGGTTTGTTACCTCAGGTGTCCCAACCAAAGAGGAATTGCAAAGCAGAGCCCTGGGGAAGATTGAAGGGACAACCCAAACTATGGTTAAAATTTGGGGCCTAGGGGCATGGCAGGCCCCATATGCTGTCTCTTCACCAACCACTGAGAGGCCTTACTTGAGGACTGGGCTCAGGCTGAGGGTCACAATGTGTGTTTGTGACCAATGTGTCCCGTGAGCATGGGCGGGGCCTCATGGGCCACACTGGTTTCAACTACACTGAACTTTGGACAACATGCCAATCACAAGGTCTCTTGCCATGGGGAAGGAGTTCTGATTTCTGCATCATTTTCAACCATAGGCAGTGGTTGGAGAAAAGGTCTAGGTTCGGAAGCCTGAAAACCGCCGTTGGGAATAGATGATGACCTAAGGCCATGGTGGGTCTGATGTGCTCAGTGTGCGGTCAGCTGGCTGGTTGTTGGTCAGGAGGTTCGGGCTCAGGTTGTGTCAGACAGTGCATTAGTGCCCAGGTTATACTATATAATTTGGGTACAGTGGAGTGCCCGGTAGGTTGATCCTCATTTGAGGTGCCTGGGCAGCTCATTAGGCAAGATATTTTTTCTAGAGGGCAGGCAGAGTGCTGCATTGTGGGTCCGGAATTCCAAACGTGAGCGCTTCTGGGCCAGTAGTGTGAGGACAGAAGTCTGAGAACACAAGCTAGACTTGGGCGTCACCGAGGGCAAGGCAGGTACCCCCTGCACATCTGAACCCATATCTCATGCATCTGAAGTCACGGCGAGGATCAGACGTTGACTCAGGTTGTAGTTTCTGTGCATGACTGCCCTTCATGAACGGAAAGGAATCTCAAGGCCATGCAGGTTTTCCCTCGTTGGGAGTTGTGGGATGCCCCCTTCAAGGATTCCTTCTGCGGGACAATTGAGACCTGTTGGGCAGCTCCAAAACATCCCATATGGAATGACTCCAGAGCACTGTTTGAGGATGGATGCCAGGGAAGCCCGCCTCGCATTCCAATTGTCTCCTAGCTACAAGACAGTGGAGATCGGATGGCTCTGCGGGAGCAACCAGGGTGGCTGATTTGAAATGGACAGCTCCTGAGCATGGGGCCTAATGTGTGGTTGTGTCCATTAGGACCTTGGAATGGGGCAGTGGCACCGGGACTCTGAAGTATTCTCCTAAGATTTTGACATAGGTCCCATGCACAAGTTTCCTCGTGGAGACGAGGTGTTTTCTGATGGGTGCCTCAGGAAACCCCCTATGCTGGTATTGGAATCCAGGATTTTTAGGAGACATGCCTGTAAACCAAAGCAATGGATCCGATTGTGGCAGGGTCCTGTCTGGTTCCATGTCCTTCTCTGGGGACATCCATCTATGGTATGATTGGAGGTAGATGCTCAGCTGGTGTCAGACTGCCCTTGTTGTCCAAAGAGACCTACATATTGGGATGGCCTCGGGTACTTTGGAGGGATCTCCTAATTTGTACAATTTTGTACAATGCAATGGGCAAAATTCCCATGCATGAAGTAGGCACAGTCCTAATGTGTGGCTCCAGGGGCCCCAGCCTTGAGGGTGTGTGGCCCAGGACTATGAGGACAGAAGTCGGAAAACACAGAATCAGCTTAGGTTTGGGGACGTAGGTATGGCAGGCCCAATCTACAAGCCATGAGAAGAACTCTTCAGGATATGAAGAAAGAGCGAGTCTGAGGCGCTTGCTCAGGCTTTGGTCTCTGGGTTTTGTGTCAACGATGGCCGTGGAATGTGGGGAAGTCTCATGGGCCATGGACGAAACTTCCTCTCTTGGGATTTGGCACGGTCCCAATTGCTTTTCTTCAATCTGTGGGATGGGAGGTCTCCTCTCAGGTTTGTTACCTCAGGGTCCCTACCAAAGAAGAATTCCAAAGCAGAGCCCTGGGGAAGGGTGAGGGGACAACCAAAACTATGGTTAAAATTTGGGGCCTAGGGGCATGGAAGGCCCCATATGCCAATCACAAGGTCTCTTGCCATGGGGAAGGAGTTCTGATTTCTGCATCCTTTTCAACCCTGGGCAGTGGTTGGAGATAAGGTCTAGGTACGGAAGTCAGAAAACCGCATTTGGGAAGAGATGATGACCTAAGGCCATGGTGGGTCTGATGTGCTCAGTGTGCGGTCAGGTGCCTAGTTGTTGGTCAGAAGGTTCAGGCTCAGGTTGTGTCAGACAGTGCATTAGTGCCCAGGTTAGACTATATAATTTGGGTACAGTCGAGTGTCGTGTAGGTTGATCCTTATTTGAGGTGCCCGGGCAGTTCATTAGGCAAGATATTTTTTCTAGAGGGCAGGCAGAGTGCTGCATTGTGGGTCCGGAATTGCCAAACGTGAGGGCTTCTGGGCTAGGAGTGTGAGGACAGAAGTCTGAGAACACAACCTAAACTTGGGCTTCAGGCCGAGGGAACTGCAGGTGTCCCCTGCAGATCTGAACCAATATCTAAAGCATATGAAGTCACGGCGAGGAACAGACGTTGTCTCCGGTTGGAGTTTCTGTGCATGACTGCCCCTTCATGAACGAAGCGGAGTCTCAAGGCTCTTAACGTTTTCCCACGTTGGGAGTAGTGGGATGCCCCCTTCAAGGATTCCTTATTCGGGACATTTGAGACTTGTTGGGCAGCTCCAGGACATTTCCTATGGAATGACTCCAGAGCATTGTTCTAAGATGGATGCCAGGGAACATCGCCTCGCATTCCAATTGTCTCCTAACAACAAGACAGTTGAGATCTGATGGCTCTGCGGGAGACACCGGGGAGGCTGAGTTGAAATGGACTTTCCCGAGGTAAGTTCCTAAAGTGTGTTTGTGCCCATGGGAACCTTGGAATGGGGCGGTGGCACCGGGACCCTGAAGTATTCTCCTAAACTTTTGACATAGCTCCCATGCTCAAGTTTCCTTGTGCAGATGAGGTTTGTTCTGATGGGTGCCTCAGGAAACCCCCTATGCTTGTATTGGAATTCAGGCTTTTGAGGAGACATGCCTGTAAACCAAAGCTTGGATCTGATTATGGCCTAGGGTCATGTCTGGTTCCATCTTCTTCTCTAGGGACATCCATCTATGTCATGTGTGGAGATAGATTCTCAGCTGGTGTCAGACCGCCCTTGTTCGTCCCGGGAGACCTACACTCTTGGGATGGCCTCGGGGACTTTGCAGGGTTCTCCTAATATGTAGATATTGAACAATGGAATGGGCAGAATTTCCATGCATGGGGTAAGCACAGTCCTAATGTGTGGCTCCAGGGGCCCCATCCTGGAGGGTGTGTGGCCCTGGAATTTGAGGACAGAAGTCTGAAAACACAAACTCAGCTTAGGTTTGGGGACGTAGGTATGGCAGGCCCAATCTACAAACCATGAGAATAAAACTTCAGGATATGAAGAAAGAGCGAGTCTGAGGCACTTGCTCAGGCTTTGTTCTCTGGATTTTGTATCAACGATGACCGTGGAATGTGGCGAGGCCTCATGGGTCATGGACGAATCTTCCTCGCTGTGGATATGGCCCGGTCCCAATGGTTTTTCGTCAATCTGTGGGATGGGAGGTCTCCTTTCAGGTTTGATACCTCAGGTGCCCCAAACAAAGAGGAATTCCAAAGCAGAGCCCTGGGGAAGAATGAAGGGACTAGACAGTTGAGATCTGATGGCTCTGCGGGAGAAACCGGGGTGGCTGAGTTGAAATGGACTTTCTTGAGGATGGGGCCTAATGTGTGTTTGTGTCCATGAGGGCCTTGGAATGGAGGCTAGCCTGGAGGTTGTGTGGGTCCAGGCTGTGGGCACAGATGTCTGGAAACACAAACTCAGCTTATGAGTGGCGCCTAGTGTATGGCAGGCCGGATGTATAGCCCAAGAGGGAGCTCCTGGGCCTCTGAAACAAGGGCAAGTGGGAGGCGTTCCTTCAGGCTTTTGTCTCTGGATGTTGTGTCCGGGATAGCCGTGGATTGGACGGGTGGCCTCAGGGACTATGGACGAGTATCCCTGTCTGGGGATTTGTCCCAGCTCCCAAGAGTTTGGGGTCATTTTGTGTGAAGGGTGGAGTCGTGTTGTCTGGCTCATGTGTCTCTCCAAGAAAGGGATTCGAGAGCAGATCCCGCGGTACGGGCGAGGTGACTGGAAAACTCAAACACTGGTGAGGATTGGGTGCATAGCGGCCTGGCAAGCCCCATATGTGGGCTCTTGGTCCAGGCCCTGACAGGCCTTTCTTTGACATGGGGCTCATGCTGAGGGTCACAGTGTGAATTTGTGCTGCTGCACCCACGGTTGGGCGTGGAATCATGGGACATGAAGGTTTCTCTCACCCTGAAGGTGTGATTCCATGCCAAGAGCAAGCTTTACAGCCATGGGGAAGGAGGAGTTCTCTTTTGTGCTTGCGATACCCAGCTGTGTGGAGAATTGATATAATGTCTAGGTTCAGATATCTGAAAACCAAGGTTAGGAAGAGGTGACAGCATAAGACCATGGCGTGACCGAAGTGCTGGGTGTGCGGCCAGCTGTCTCCTTGTCTGTCTGGACGTGTGGCTTCAGGCTGTGTCAGATGGAACTTAAGTGCCCAGAGCAGCCTATCCAGTTCGGGGCACGTCAAGGCCCGAGCAGGTTGATCCTCATCTGGGTTTTCTGGGGAACCCCACAGGGAAACGTTGTTCTTCCGTTGGGCAGACACTGGCTGGGATGTGGTTCTGGAGTTCCTAGTCCGGAGGGCTTGTTTGCCAGGAGTGTGAGGAAGGAAGTCTGAAAACACAAGCTAGCCTGAGGTTTGGGACCGAGGGCAGAGCAGGCCCACTCTGCAGAGGCTGTATCGAGATCTCCTGCACTGAGGTCATGTCAACTATGAGACGTGCCTCAGGCTACAGTTTTTGTCCAGCATGGCCTCTTCCTGAAGGGTGTGGGGGCTCCATGACGCCAGGGAGGTTTGCCTACGATGGGATTTGTGAACTACTCCAAACCTCAAGGTTTCCTTCTGCACGACTGTCGAGTCCTATTGGATGGTTCCAGGAGGTCCCATATGGAAAGACTCGAGAGCAGGTGTCTAAGCATGGATGCCTGGGAACGCCACCTCATATTCCCACTCTTTAGTCAGGACAAGTCAGGCTCAATCTGCGGGCTCCTGGGTGAGCTACCCAGAGGGGAGAGTTGAAATGGACTCTCCTGAAGATGAGTCCTACTGTGGGTTCGTGGCCTGGGAGACCTTGGAATGTGGAGGTGGCTCAGGGACTCTGCAGGATTCTCCAACCTGAGGTGTTTGACACGGCTCCAACAAGGAAGCTTCCCATGTGGAGTCGAGAGGAGTTTTGTTCAGTGCCTCAGGAAAGCCCCATATACTGTTCTTCGAACCAAAGCCTCTGAGGAGTGACACCTGGACACCAAAGCAAGAGTTGAGATTAGGGCCTAAGGGCCTGGCCGGCTCAACCTTCTATCTCTGTTGACATCTGTGTGCATGCCTTGGTGGAGGTAGCTGCTCAGCTTGTGTCCGAATGCCCCTGTGTGTCCAGAGAGGCTCCCAGTAGTGGGATGTCCTCGGGGGCCTTGAGATTTCTCATATTCTGGAGGTGTGTGGCCAAAGGAATGGACACAGTTTCCCAGTAGAGAGAAGGCACGGTCCTGTGGTATGGCTCCAGAGGACCCAGCCTAGTGGCTGTGTTTGCCCGGGCTGTGGGGACAGAAGTCTGAAAAAGCAAACCTGGCTCAGCTAGAGGCCAAGGTAATGGCAGGCCTGGTCTCCAGTCCGTGAGGGGAGATCCTCTGGATATCAAAGGAGGGCAAGTGGGAGGCAGTCGCTCAGGCTTTTGTCTCTGGGTGCTGCGTTCACAGTGGCCGTTCAGGGTAGGGGTTGCTTCAGGGGCCGAGGAAGAGCCTTCCTCTCGGGGGATTGTCCAAGCTCCCAAGTGTTTCGGTTCAATCTGTAGGAAGGGAAGAGTACTGTTTTCTGCCACAGGGGACCCCCCAGGAGAGGGACTCTAGAGCACAGCAGTGGCCTCCCTCAACTGGAATACACACCATCTAGTTAGTCCTGGGTGCCTATGGGCATGGCAAGCCACATATGCGGGCTCTTGGTCCAGTCACTGAGAGGCGTTACTTGAATAAGGTACTCATGCTGAGGGTCACCATGTGTGTTTGTGCCCAAGGCGGCCCTCACGCATGGGCGTGGCCTCATGGGTCATGCCGTTTTCTCCTACACTGAATGTTTGACTCACTGCCAGCAGCAAGGTTTCTTGCCATGGGGAAGGAGGGGTTCTGACTTGTGCATCAGGTTCCCCCGTGTGCAGGAATTGGAGATAAAGTCCAGGTTCCGATGACTGAAAACCCAGGTTGGGAATGGATGGTGGCCTAAGGCAGTGGCTGGTCCAATGTGCTGGGTGTGCAGCCAGCTGTGTCGGTGTCTGTTGGAAGGTCTGGGCTCAGGCAATTTGCGACAGAGCATCAGTGTTTAAGGTAGCCTATGCAATTGGGGTGTTGCCGATGGCCAAGCTGTTTGGTCCTCATTTGGGGTTCTGGGCAGCACCATAGACAATGTTTTTCTCCTGGAAGGCAGGCAGAGTGCTTCATTGTGGCCCCAGAATTCCCAGTAGGGAGGGTGTGTGGGCCAGGAGTGTGAGGACGGAAGTCTGAAAACACCAGCTAGGGTGAGGATTGGATCCAAGGGCAGAGCAGGCCCACTCTGCGGAGGCTGAATCGAAATCTCCTGCATCTGAAGTCAGGCTGAGGATCAGACGTTGGCTGAGGCTGGAGTATGTGTCCATGATGGCACCTTCATGAAGCGGGGGCCTCATGAGGCCAAGGAAGTTTTCCCACACTGAGTTTGGAGGTTGCCCCAAACCACAAGGTTTCTTCTGCGGGATATTCGTGTCCTGTTGCATGGCTCCAGGACATACCCTACGGAAGGACTGTAGAGCAGGGTTCGAAGGATGGATCCCTGTACAGCATGCCTCGGTTTCCCATTGACCATGAGCGACAAGATATGTTTGATCTCCTGCCTCTGGGGCACGCTACCCAGTGGGCTGAGTTGAAATGGCCTCTCCCGAGGATGGGTCATAATGTGCGTTTGGGTCCATGAAGACCTTGTAATGTGCTGGTTGTTCAGTGGCCCTGCGGAACTCTCCTACCTGAAGGGTTTGATACATCCCCAGTAAGAAAGCTCCCCATGTGGAGACAAGAGAGGTTTTGTTTGGTGCCTCAGAAAAGCCCCTAGTGCTGGTCTACGAAAACAGTCCTCTGAGGACGGACACATGGAAACCAAAGCTAAGGTTCATATTAGGGCCTGGGGGCTTGTCCATTTCAAACTTCTGTCTCTGGGGACAATGTCTGAGAGTATAAGTGGAGATAGTTGCACCACTGGTGTCAGAGAGCCCCTTTTAGTCCAGGGTGGCCTACACTATTGATGGCCTCAGGGGCCTTGGGGCTTTTCCCTAACCTGTGGGGTTGTGGTCAATGGATTGGGTACACTTTCCTTGGAGAGGGCAGGCACAATCTTTCGCTGTGGCACCAGAAGTCCTAGCCTGTAGGTTGTGTGGGTCCAGGCTGTGGACACAGAAGTCTGAAAATACAAACTCAGCTCATGAGTGGCGCCTAGGGTATGGCAAGCCGGATGTACAGCCCGAGAGGGAGCTCCTGGGCCTCAGAAACAAGGGCGAGTGGGAGGCGTTCCTTCAGGCTTTTGTCTCTGTATGTTGTGTCCGGGATAGCCGTGGATAGGAGGGGTGGCCTCAGGGACTGTGGACGAGTATCTCTCTCTGGGGATTTGTCCCAGGTCCCAAGAGTTTGGGGTCATTTTGTTGAAAGGGTGGAGTCGTGTTTTCTGGCTCATGTGTCTCTCCAAGAAAGGGATTCCAGACCAGAGACCCAGGTATGGGCTGGGCGACTGGTAAAATCAATCACTGGTGAGGATTGGGTGCATAGGTGCTTGGCAAGTCATTATGCGGGCTCTTGGTCCAGGCCCTGACAGGCCTTTCTTTGACATGGGGCTCATGCTGAGGGTCACTGTTTGAATTTGTGCCCAAGCAGCACTCACGTTTGGGCGTGGCATCAGGGGCCATGAAGGTTTCTCCCACCCTGAAGGTGTGACTCCATGCCAAGAGCAAGCTTTATAGCCATGGGGAAGGAAGAGTTCTGTTTTTTGCATGCGATACCCAGCTATATGGAGAATTGATATAATATCTAGGTTCAGATATCTGAAAACCAAGGTTAGGAAGAGTTGACGGCATATGACCATGGCGTGTCCGAGTGCGGGGTGTGCGGCCAGCTGTCTCCTTGTCTGTCTGGACGTCTGGCTTCAGGCTGTGTCAGACAGAGCATGAGTGCCCAGTGCAGCCTATCCAGTTCGGGTACCGTTGAGGCCCGAGCAGGTTGATCCTCATCTGGGTTTTCTGGATAGCCCCACAAGGAAACATTTTTCTTCCGTTGGGTAGACACTGGGCCTGGTTGTGGTTCTGGAGTTCCTAGTCCGGAGGGCTTGTTTGCCAGGAGTGTGAGGAAGGAAGTCTGAAAAAACAAGCTAGTGTGAGGTTTGGGATCGAAGGCATGGCAGGCCCACTCTGCAGAGGCTGAATCGAGATCTCCTGCTCTGAGGTCATGTCAACTATGAGACAAGCCTAAGGCTAGAGTTTTTGTCCAGCATGGCCTCTTCCTGAAGGGTGTGGGGGCGTCATGAGGCCAGGGAGGTTTGCCTACGATGACATTTGTGAACTACTCCAAACCTCAAGGTTTCCTTCTGCACGAATGTCGAGTCCTATTGGATGGTTCCAGGAGGCCCCATATGGAAAGACTCGAGAGCAGGTGTCTAAGCATGGATGCCAGGGAACGCCACCTCATATTCCCACTCTTTAGTCAGGACAAGGCCGGCTCAATCTGTGGCCTCCTGGGTGAGCTACCCAGAGGGGAGAGTTGAAATGGACTCTCCTGAAGATGAGTCCTACTGTGGGTTGGTGGCCTGGGAGACCTTGGAATGTGGAGGTGGCTCAGGGACTCTGCAGGATTCTCCAACCTGAGGTGTTTGACACGGCTCCAACAAGGAAGCTTCCCATGTGGAGACGAGAGAAGTTCTGTTCAGTGCCTCAGGAAAGCCCCATATCCTGTTCTTCGAACCAAAGCCTCTGAGGAGTGACACCTGGACACCAAAGCAAGAGTTGAGATTAGGGCCTAAGGGCCTGGCCGGCTCAACCTTCTATCTCTGTTGACATCTGTGTGCATGCCTTGGTGGAGGTAGCTGCTCAGCTTGTGTCCGAATGCCCCTGTGTGTCCAGGGAGGCTCCCAGTAGTGGGATGTCCTTGAGGTTTCTCATATTCTGGAGTTGTGTGGCCAAAGGAATGGACACAGTTTTCCAGGAGAGAGCAGGCACGGTCATATGGTATGGCTCCAGAGGACCCAGCCTAGAGGCTGTGTTTGCCAGGGCTGTGGGGACAGATGTCTGAAAAAGCAAACTTGGCTCAGCTAGGGGCCAAGGTAATGGCAGGCCTGATCTCCAGTCCGTGAGGGGAGATCCTCTGGATATCAAAGGAGGGCAAGTGGGATGCATTCGCTCAGGATTTGTCTCTGGGTGTTGCGTTCACAGTGGCCGTTCAGGGTAGGGGTTGCTTCAGGGGCCGAGGAAGAGCCTTCCTCTCGGGGGATTGTCCAAGCTCCCAAGTGTTTTGGTTCATTCTGTGGGAAGGAAAGAGTACTGTATTCTGCCACAGGGGACCCCGCAGGAGAGGGACTCTAGAGCACAGCAGTGGCTTCCCTCAACTGGAATACACACCATCTAGTTAGTCCTGGGTGCCTATGGGCATGGCAAGCCACATATGCGGGCTCTTGGTCCAGTCACTGAGAGGCGTTACTTGAATAAGGTACTCATGCTGAGGGTCACCATGTGTGTTTGTGCCCAAGGCGGCCCTCACGCATGGGCGTGGCCTCATGGGTCATGCCGTTTTCTCCTACACTGAATGTTTGACTCACTGCCAGCAGCAAGGTTTCTTGCCATGGGGAAGGAGGGGTTCTGACTTGTGCATCAGGTTCCCCCGTGTGCAGGAATTGGAGATAAAGTCCAGGTTCCGATGACTGAAAACCCAGGTTGGGAATGGATGGTGGCCTAAGGCAGTGGCTGGTCCAATGTGCTGGGTGTGCAGCCAGCTGTGTCGGTGTCTGTTGGAAGTCTGGGCTCAGGCAATTTGCGACAGAGCATCAGTGTTTAAGGTAGCCTATGCAATTGGGGTGTTGCCGATGGCCAAGCTGTTTGGTCCTCATTTGGGGTTCTGGGCAGCACCATAGACAATGTTTTTCTCCTGGAAGGCAGGCAGAGTGCTTCATTGTGGCCCCAGAATTTCCAGGAGGGTGGGTTTGTGGGCCCAGAATGTGAGGACAGAAGTCTGAAAACACAAGCTAGGGTGAGGAATGGAGCCAAGGGCAGAGCAGGCCCACTCTGCAGAGGCTGAATCAAAATCTCCTGCATCTGAAGTCAGGCTGAGGATCAGACGTTGGCTGAGGCTGGAGTTTTTGGCCATGATGGCACCTTCATGAAGCGGGGGCCTCATGAGGCCAAGAAAGTTTTCCCACGCTGAGTTTGGAGGTTACCCCAACCACAAGGTTTCCTTCTGCGGGACATTCGAGTCCTGTTGCATGGCTCCAGGACATAGGATACGGAAGGACTGTAGAGCAGGGTTCGAAGGATGGATCCCTGTACAGCATGCCTCGCATTCCCATTGGCCATTAGTCACAAGATATGTTTGATCTGCTGCCTCTGGGGCACGCTACCCAGGGGGCTGAGTTGAAATGGCCTCTCCTGAGGATGCGTCATAATGTGCGTTTGAGTCCATGGAGACCTTGGAATGTGCTGGTTGTTCTGTGGCCCTGCGGAACTCTCCTACCTGAAGGGTTTGATACATCCCCAGTAAGTAAGCTTCCCATGAGAAGACGAGAGAGGTTTGGTTTGGTGCCTCAGAAAAGCTCCGTGTGCTGGTCTACGAAAACAGTCCTCTGAGGACGGACACATGGAAACCAATGCTAAAGTTCAGATTAGGGCCTGGGGGCCTGTCCATTTCAACCTTCTGTCTCTGGGGACACTGTATGAGAGTCTAAGTGGAGATAGATGCTCCGCTGGTGTCAGAGAGCCCTTCTTAGTCCAGGGTGGCCTACACTATTGATGGCCTCAGGGGCCTTGGAGCTTTTCCCTAACCTGTGGGGTTGTGGTCAATGGATTGGGCACAATTTCCTTGGAGAGGGCAGGCACAATCTTTCGCTGTGTCTCCAGAGGCTCTAGCCTGGAGGTTTTGTGGGTCCAGGCTGTGGGCACAAAAGTCTGAAAACACAAACTCAGCTCATGAGTGGCGCCTAGCGTATAGCAGGCCGGATGTACAGCCCGAGAGGGAGCTCCTGGGCCTCTGAAACAAGGGCGAATGGGAGGCGTTCCTTCAGGCTTTTGTCTCTGGATGTTGTGTCCGGGATAGCCGTGGATTGGAAAGGTGGCCTCAGGGACTATGGACGACTATCCCTCTCTGGGGATTTGTCCCAGCTCCCAAGAGTTTGGGGTCATTTTCTGGTAAGGGTGGAGTCGTGTTTTCTGACTCATGTGTCTCTCCAAGAAAGGGATTCCAGAGCAGAGCCCCAGGTACGGGCTGGGCGACTGGTAATCTCAAACACTGGTGAGGATTGTGTGTATGGGGGCTTGGAAAGCAAGCATGAGCGGGGCCTCATGGGCCACACTGGTTTCAACTACACTTAACATTGGACAACATGCCAACCACAAGGTTTCTTGCCCTGGGGAAGGAATTCTGATTTCTGCATTAGGTTCAGGCCTGGGCAGTGAATAGAGATAAGGTCTAGGTTCTGAAGCCTGAAAACCGAGGTGGAAAGAGATGACGTCCTAAGGCCTTGGCGGCTCGATGTGCTCAGTGTGCGGCCAGCTGTCTTGGTGCGGCCAGGAGGTCTAGGCTCAGGCAGTGTCAGAAAGGGCATTAGTGCCCTGGTCAGCCTATGTATTTGGGGTACAGCCAAGGTAGGCGCAGGCTGATCCTCACTTGGGGTTACTTGGTAGCCCCAGAGGGCAATGTTTTTCTTCTGGAGGGCAGGCAGAGTGCTGCTTTGTAGTTCTGGATTGCCAAAATGGAGGGCTTCTGGGTCAGTAGTCTGAGGACAGAAGTCTGAGAACACTAGCTAGGCTTCGGTTTCTGGGTAAGGACATGGCAGGCACAATCTACAGAACTGAATAGAGATCTCGTGCATCTGAAGTCAGGGCGAGGATCAGACGATCGCTCAGGTTGGAGTTTCTGACCCTGATAGCCCCTTCATAAAGGGGGGCATCACGAGGCCATGGCGGTTTTCCCACAATGGGAATTGTGAGAAGCTCCAAACTGCAAAGTGTCTTCTGCAGGACAATTGAGACCTGTTGTTGGCTCCAAGCCAATGATTCTGAGCAGGGTTCTAAGGATGGATGGCTGGGTAGCCCACCTCGCATTCCAATTGTCTCCTAGCATCAAGACAGGTTAGTTCTGCTGGATCTAGGGGAGAAACCGAGGAGGCTGAGTTGAAATGGACTCTCCTGTGGATGGGTCCTAATGTGCTTTTGTGTCTATGGAACCTTGGAAAGAGCGGTGGCACTGGGGCCCTGAAGGGTTCTCCTAAACAGAGCCTTTGAAAACAGCTCCAACGTGCAAGTTTCCCATGTGTAGATGAGATGTTTTCTGATGGGTGAGTCAAGAAACAGCCATTGCTGGTTTTGAAATCCAGGCCTCTGAGGAGAGATGCCTGGAAACCAAAGCAATGGATATGATTAGTGACTAGGGGTCTGTTCTTTGCTTTTTACCTCTGGGGACATCTGTCTATGGGTTTGAGTACAGGTAGGTGCTCAGATGGGCTCAGATTGCCCCTGTTTTACCTGGGAAGCCACCACTAATGAGATGGATCAGGGACTTTGGAGGTTTATCCTATTAGAAGGAATGTGGCCATTGGAATGGGCACACACAATTCCCTTGGAGAGGGCAAGTACAGTCCTCAGGTTTGGCTCCAGGGGCCTAAGACTGTAGGTTGTGTAGGCCAGGACTGTTTGGACAGTTGTCTGAAAACACAAACTTGGCTTATGTTTCAGGTCATAAGTATGGCAGGACTTATATACAGACCATGAGGAGAACATTTCGGGATTTGAGAAAAGGGCGAGTGTGAGGCTCTTGCTCAAGTTTTTGTCTCTGGATATCTTGTCACTCATGGTCGTGAAATTTTTGGGTGACTTCATGGGAAATGGACGAGTCTTACTCCCTGGTGGTTTGGACCAGTCCAAAGCGTTTGGGGTCACTCTGTGGGATAGAAGAAGTCCGTTTATTTTTTTTTTTTTGATGTTGTTTTCTTTTTAACCTCAGTTGTCCCACCAAATGAGGGATTCCAGAGTAGAGCCCTGGGGGGGGGGTTGACTGGGCAATCAGAAATCTGGTTAAAAATTGGGACCTAGGGACATATCAAGCCCATTATGACATCTAATAGTCCAGTCACTGAGAGGACTTACTAGAGGACAGGACTCATGCTGAGGGTTACAATGCGTGTTTATGCCCTTGTCGCACTCAAGAATGGGCGGGGCCTCAGGGTGAATGCTGGTTTCTTCTACACTGAACGTTGGACGACGTGCCAAACACAAGGTTTCTTACCATGGGTAAGGAGGTGTTCTGAATTCTGCATTACACTCACCCCTGGGCAGTGATTGGAGATAATGTCTCGTTTCTGAGGCCTGAAAACTGAGGTAGGGAAGAGATGATGACCTACGGCCTTGGCGGGTCTTATGTGCTCAGTTTGCGGTCTGCTTTCTGGGAGTTGGTCGGGATGTCCGGGCTCAGGTTGTGTCCGACAGTGCATTATTTCCCAGGTTAGACTATATAATTTGTGTGAAGTCGAGTGCTGTGGAGGTTTATCCTCATTGAAGGTGCCTGGGCAGCTCATGAGGCAATAATTTTTTTCTAGAGGGCAGGCAGAGTGCTGCATTGTGGGTCCGGAATTGCCAAACTTGAGGGCTTCGGGGCCAGGAGTGTGAGGACGGCAGTCTGAGAAGACTAGATAGACTTGGTTTCAGGGCTAGAGCACGGCAGGTACCCCCTGCAGATCTGAACCAATACTCATGCATCTGAAGTCAGGGCGAGGATCAGACGTTGGCTCAGGTTGGAGTTTCTGTGCATGATGGCCGCTTCATGAAGGGAGCGGAATCTCGAGGCCATTGAGATTTTCCCACCTTGGGAGTTGTGGGATGCCACCTTCAAGGATACCTTCTGCGGGACAATTGAGGCCTGTTGGACAGCTCCAGGACATCCCATATGGAATGACTCCAGAGCACCGTTCGAGGCGGATGCCTGGGAAGCCCGCCTCGCATTCCAATTGTCTCCTAGCAACAAGACAATTTAGATCTGATGGCTCTGCGGAGCAACCGGGGTGGCTGAGTTGAAATGGACTTTCCTGAGGATGGGTCCTAATGTGTTTTTGTGTCCATGATGGCCCTGGAATGGGGCGGTGGCACCGGGACCCTGAAGTACTCTCCTATGCTTTGGACATGGCTCCCATGCATAGGTTTCCTTGTGGAGACGAGATGAGTTCTGCTGGGTGCCTCAGCAAAACCCTTATGCTCGTATTGGAATCAGGCTTTTGAGGAGACATGCCTGTAAAACAAGGCAATGGATCCTATTATGGCCTAGTGTCCTGTCTGGTTCAATCTTCTCCTCTGGGGACATCCATTTATGGTATGAGTGGAGGTAGATTATCAGCTGGTGTCAGACAGCCCTTGTTAGTTCCGGGCGACCTACGCTATTGGGATGGCCTCAGGGTCTTTTGAGGTTTCTCCTAATTTGTTCGATTTTGGACAATGGAATGGGCAGAATTCCCATGGATTGGTAGGCACAGTCCTAATGTGTGGCTCCAGGGGCCCCAGACTAGAGGATGTGTGGCCCAGGACTTTGAGGACAGAAGTCTGAAAACACAAACTCATCCTAGTTTTGGGGACATAGGTATGGCAGGCCCGATCTACAAACCATGAGAAGAACTCTTCAGGATATGAAGAAAGTGCGAGTCTGAGGCGAGTTTTCGGGATTTGAGAAAAGGGCGAGTGTGAGGCTCTTGCTCAAGTTTTTGTCTCTGGATATCGTGTCACTCATGGTTGTGAAATTTCTGGGTGACTTCATGGGAAATGGACGAGTCTTACTCCCTGGTGGTTTGGACCAGTCCAAAGCGTTTGGGGACACTCTGTGGGATGGATGAAGTCCGTTTTTTTTTTTTTTTTTTTGTTGTTGTTTTCTTTTTAACCTCAGGTGTCCCCCCAAATGAGGGATTCCAGAGTAGAGCCCTGGGGGTGGTGGGTGACTGGACAATCAGAAATCTGGTTAAAAATTGTGGCCTAGGGACATATCAAGCCCATTATGACATCTAATGGTCCAGTCTCTGAGAGGACTTACTAGAGGACAGGACTCATGCTGAGGGTCACAATGCGTGTTTATGCCCCTGTTGCACTCAAGAATGGGCGGGGCCTCAGGGTGAATGCTGGTTTCTCCTACACTGAACGTTGGACGACGTGCCAACCACAAGGTTTCTTACCATGGGTAAGGAGGTGTTCTGATTTCTGCATCACACTCACCCCTGGGCAGTGATTGGAGATAATGTCTCGGTTCTGAGGCCTGAAAACTGAGGTAGGGAAGAGAGGATGACCTAAGGCCATGGCGGTCTTATGTGCTCAGTGTGCGGTCTGCTTTCCTGGTGTTGGTCAGGAGGTCCGGGCTCAGGTTGTGTCCGACAGTGCATTAGTTCCCAGGTTAGACTATTAATTTGGGTGAAGTCGAGTGCTGTGGAGGTTTATCCTCATTGAAGGTGCCTGGGCAGCTCATGAGGCAATAATTTTTTTCTAGAGGGCAGGCAGAGTGCTGCATTGTGGGTCCGGAATTGCCAAACATGAGGGCTTCGGGGCCAGGAGTGTGAGGACAGAAGTCTGAGAAGACAAGCTAGACTTGGGTTTCAGGGCGAGGGCACGGCAGGTACCCCCTGCAGAACTGAACCAGTACACATGCGTCTGAAGTCAGGGCGAGGATCAGACGTTGGCTCAGGTTGGAGTTTCCGTGCATCACGGCCGCTTCATGAAGGGAGCGGAATCTCGAGGCCATTGAAGTTTTCCCACGTTGGGAGTTGTGGGATGCCCCCTTCAAGGATTCCTTCTGCGGGACAATTGAGACCTTTTGGACAGCTCCAGGACATCCCATATGGAATGACTCCAGAGCACCGTTCGAGGATGGATGCCTGGGAAGCCCACCTCGCATTCCAATTGTCTCCTAGTAACAAGACAGTTTAGATCTGACGGCTCTGCGGGAGCATCGGGGGTGGCTGAGTTGAAATGGACTTTCCTGAGGATCGGTCGTAATGTGTTTTTGTGTCCATGAGGGCCTTGGAATGGGGCGGTGGCACCGGGACCATGAAGTACTCTCCTATGCTTTGGACATGGCTCCCATGCATAGGTTTCCTTGTGGAGACGAGATTAGTTCTGCTGGGTGCCTCAGCAATCCCCTATGCTCGTATTGGAATCAGGCTTTTGAGGAGACATGTCTGTAAAACAAGGCAATGGATCCTATTATGGCCTAGGGTCCTGTCTGGTTCAATCTTTTCCTTGGGGACATCCATTTATGGTATGAGTGGAGGTCGATTATCAGCTGGTGTCAGACAGCCCTTGTTTGTTCCGGGCGACCTACACTATTGGGATGGCCTCAGGGAATTTGGAGGTTTCTCCTAATTTGTACGATTTTGGACAATGGAATGGGCAGAATTCCCATGGATTGTTAGGCACAGTCCTAATGTGTGGCTCCAGGGGCCCCAGCCTGGAGGGTGTGTGGCCCAGGACTTTGAGGACAGAAGTCTGAAAACACAAACTCAGCTTAGGTTTGGGGACGTAGGTATAGCAGGCCTGAGCTACAAACCTTGAGAAGAACTCTTCAGGATATGAAGAAAGTGCGAGTCTGAGGCGCTTGCTCAGGTTTTTGTCTCTGGATTTTGTATCAGCGACGGCACAATCTACAGACCTGAATCGAGATCTCGTGCATCTGAAGTCAGGGCGAGGATCAGACGATAGCTGAAGTTTGTGTTTCTGTCCCTGATGGCCCCTTCACGAAGGGGCGGCATCACGAGGCCATGGGGGTTTTCCCACGATGGGAGTTGTGACAAGCTCCAAACTGCAAAGTGTCTTCTGAGGACATTTGAGTCCTTTTTTTTCCCTCCAGGCCAATGATTCTGAGCAGGGTTCTAAGGATGCATGGCTGGGTAGCCCACCTCGCATTCCTATTGTCTCCTAGAAACAAGACAGGTTATCTGCTGGATCGGGGGAGCAACCGAGGAGGCTGAGTTGAAATGGACTCTCCTTTGGATGGGTCCTAATGTGCTTTTGTGTCTATGGAGACCTTGGAATGAAGCGGGGGCACTGGGGCCCTGAAGGGTTCTTCTAAACAGAGGCTTTGACACAGCTCCAACGTGCAAGTTTCCCAAGGGTAGATGAGATGTTTTCTGATGGGTGACTCAAGAAAGAGCTATATGCTGGTTTTGAAATCCAGGCCTCTGAGGAGAGATGCCTGGAAACCAAAGCAATGGATATGATTAGTGCCTAGGGGCCTGTTCTTTCCTTTTTACCTCTGGGGACATCTGTCTATTGGTCTGAGTACAGGTAGGTGCTCAGATGGGCTCAGATTGCCCCTGTTTTACCTGGGAAGCCACCAATATTGAGATGGATGAGGGACTTTGGAGATTTATCCTATTAGAAGGGATGTGGCCATTGGAATGGGCACACAAAATTCCCTTGGAGAGGGCAAGTACAGTCCTCAGGTTTGGCTCCAGTGGCCTGAGCCTGTAGGTTGTGTAGGCCAGGGCTGTTTGGAGAGTTGTCTGAAACAACAAACTTGGCTTATGTTTCAGGTCATAGGTATGGCAGGACTTAAACTACAGACCATGAGGAGAACTTTTCGGGATTTGAGAAAAGGGCGAGTGTGAGGCTCTTGCTCAAGTTTTTGTCTCTGGATATCGTGTCACTCATGGTCGTGAAATTTCTGGGTGACTTCATGGGAAATGGACGAGTCTTACTCCCTGGTGGTTTGGACCAGTCCAAAGCGTTTGGGGTCACTCTGTGGGATGGAAGAAGTCCGTTTTTTTTTTTTTTTGATGTTGTTTTCTTTTTAACCTCAGGTGTCTCACCTAATGAGGGATTCCTGAGTAGAGCCCTGGGGGGGGGTGACTGGACATTCAGAAATCTGGTTAAAAATTGGCGCCTAGGGACATATCAAGCCCATTATGACATCTAATGGTCCAGTCACTGAGAGGACTTACTAGAGGACAGGACTCATGGTGAGGGTTACAATGCGTGTTTAAGCCCTTGTCGCACTCAAGAATGGGCGGGGCCTCAGGGTGAATGCTGGTTTCTCCTACACTGAACGTTGGACGACGTGCCAACCACAAGGTTTCTTACCGTGTGTAAGGAGGTGTTCTGATTTCTGCATCACACTCACCCCTGGACAGTTATTGGAGATAATGTCTCGGTTCTGAGGCCTGAAAACTGAGGTAGGAAAGAGATGATGACCTAAGGCCATGGCGGGTCTTATGTGCTCAGTGTGCGGTCTGTTTCCGGGTGTTGGTCGGAGGTCCGGGCTTAGGTTGTGTCCGACAGTGCATTAAGGCCCAGGTTAGAATATATACTTAGGGTAAAGTCCAGTGCTGTGGAGGTTTATCCTCATTGAAGGTGCCTGGGCAGCTCATGAGGCAATAATTTTTTTCTAGAGGGCAGGCAGAGTGCTGCATTGTGGGTCCGGAATTGCCAAACATGAGGGCTTCGGGGCCAGGAGTGTGAGGACGGAAGTCTGAGAAGACAAGCTAGACTTGGGTTTCAGGGCGAGGGCACGGCAGGTACCCCCTGCAGAACTGAACCAATACACATGCGTCTGAAGTCAGGGCGAGGATCAGACGTTGGCTCAGGTTGGAGTTTCCGTGCATGACGGCCGCTTCATGAAGGCGAGCGGAATCTCGAGGCCACTGAAGTTTTCCCACGTTGGGAGTTGTGGGATGCCCCCTTCAAGGATTCCTTCTGCGGGACAATTGAGACATTTTGGACAGCTCCAGGACATCAAATATGGAATGACTCCAGAGCACCGTTCGAGGATGGATGCCTGGGAAGCCCACCTCGCATTCCAATTGTCTCCTAGTAACAAGACAGTTTAGATCTGACGGCTCTGCGGGAGCATCGGGGGTGGCTGAGTTGAAATGGACTTTCCTGAGGATCGGTCGTAATGTGTTTTTGTGTCGATGAGGGCCTTGGAATGGGCGGTGGCACCGGGACCATGAAGTACTCTCCTATGCTTTGGACATGGCTCCCATGCATAGGTTTCCTTGTGGAGACGAGAGGAGTTCTGCTGGGTGCCTCAGCAAAACCCCTATGCTCGTATTGGAATCAGGCTTTTGAGGAGACATGTCTGTAAAACAAGGCAATGGATCCTATTATGGCGTAGGGTCCTGTCTGGTTCAATCATTTCCTTGGGGACATCCATTTATGGTATGAGTGGAGGTCGATTATCAGCTGGTGTCAGACAGCCCTTGTTTGTTCCGGGCGACCTACACTATTGGGATGGCCTCAGGGACTTTGGAGGTTTCTCCTAATTTGTACGATTTTGGACAATGGAATGGGCAGAATTCCCATGGATTGTTAGGCACAGTCCTAATGTGTGGCTCCAGGGGCCCCAGCCTGGAGGGTGTGTGGCCCAGGACTTTGAGGACAGAAGTCTGAAAACACAAACTCAGCTTAGGTTTGGGGACGTAGGTATAGCAGGCCTGAGCTACAAACCTTGAGAAGAACTCTTCAGGATATGAAGAAAGTGCGAGTCTGAGGCGCTTGCTCAGGTTTTTGTCTCTGGATTTTGTATCAGCGACGGCACAATCTACAGACCTGAATCGAGATCTCGTGCATCTGAAGTCAGGGCGAGGATCAGACGATCGCTGAAGTTTGTGTTTCTGTCCCTGATGGCCCCTTCACGAAGGGGCGGCATCACGAGGCCATGGGGGTTTTCCCACGATGGGAGTTGTGAGAAGCTCCAAACTGCAAAGTGTCTTCTGAGGACATTTGAGTCCTTTTTTTTCTCTCCAGGCCAATGATTCTGTGCAGGGTTCTAAGGATGCATGGCTGGGTAGCCCACCTCGCATTCCTATTGTCTCCTAGAAACAAGACAGGTTATCTGCTGGATCGGGGGAGCAACCGAGGAGGCTGAGTTGAAATGGACTCTCCTTTGGATGGGTCCTAATGTGCTTTTGTGTCTATGGAGACCTTGGAATGAAGCGGGGGCACTGGGGCCCTGAAGGGTTCTTCTAAACAGAGGCTTTGACACAGCTCCAACGTGCAAGTTTCCCAAGGGTAGATGAGATGTTTTCTGATGGGTGACTCAAGAAAGAGCTATATGCTGGTTTTGAAATCCAGGCCTCTGAGGAGAGATGCCTGGAAACCAAAGCAATGGATATGATTAGTGCCTAGGGGCCTGTTCTTTCCTTTTTACCTCTGGGGACATCTGTCTATTGGTCTGAGTACAGGTAGGTGCTCAGATGGGCTCAGATTGCCCCTGTTTTACCTGGGAAGCCACCACTATTGAGATGGATCAGGGACTTTGGAGATTTATCCTATTAGAAGGGATGTGGCCATTGGAATGGGCACACACAATTCCCTTGGAGAGGGCAAGTACAGTCCTCAGGTTTGGCTCCAGGGGCCTGAGCCTGTAGGTTGTGTAGGCCAGGGCTGTTTGGAGAGTTGTCTGAAATAACAAACTTGGCTTATGTTTCAGGTCATAGGTATGGCAGGACTTAAACTACAGACCATGAGGAGAACTTTTCGGGATTTGAGAAAAGGGCGAGTGTGAGGCTCTTGCTCAAGTTTTTGTCTCTGGATATCGTGTCACTCATGGTCGTGAAATTTCTGGGTGACTTCATGGGAAATGGACGAGTCTTACTCCCTGGTGGTTTGGACCAGTCCAAAGCGTTTGGGGTCACTCTGTGGGATGGAAGAAGCCCGTTTTTTTTTTTTTTTGATGTTGTTTTCTTTTTAACCTCAGGTGTCTCACCTAATGAGGGATTCCTGAGTAGAGCCCTGGGGGGGGGGTGACTGGACATTCAGAAATCTGGTTAAAAATTGGCGCCTAGGGACATATCAAGCCCATTATGACATCTAATGGTCCAGTCAATGAGAGGACTTACTAGAGGACAGAACTCATGCTGAGGGTTACAATGCGTGTTTAAGCCCTTGTTGCACTGAAGAATGGGCGGGGCCTCAGGGTGAATGCTGGTTTCTCCTACACTGAACGTTGGACGACGTGCCAACCACAAGGTTTCTTACCGTGTGTAAGGAGGTGTTCTGATTTCTGCATCACACTCACCCCTGGACAGTTATTGGAGATAATGTCTCGGTTCTGAGGCCTGAAAACTGAGGTAGGGAAGAGATGATGACCTAAGGCCATGGCGGGTCTTATGTGCTCAGTGTGCGGTCTGCTTTCCGGGTGTTGGTCGGGAGGTCCGGGCTTAGGTTGTGTCCGACAGTGCATTAAGGCCCAGGTTAGAATATATACTTAGGGTAAAGTCCAGTGCTGTGGAGGTTTATCCTCATTGAAGGTGCCTGGGCAGCTCATGAGGCAATAATTGCTGCATTGTGGGTCCGGAATTGCCAAACATGAGGGCTTCGGGGCCAGGAGTGTGAGGACGGAAGTCTGAAAAGACAAGCTAGACTTGGGATTCAGGGCGAGGGCACGGTAGGTACCCCCTGCAGATCTGAACCAATATCTCATGCATCTGAAGTCAGGGCGAGGATCAGACGTTGGCTCAGGTTGGAGTTTCTGTGCATGACGGCCGCTTCATGAAGGGAGCGGAATCTCGGGGCCATTGAGGTTTTCCCACGTTGGGAGTTGTGGGATGCCCCCTTCAAGGATTCCTTCTGCGGGACAATTGAGACCTGTTGGACAGCTCCAGGACATCCCATATGGAATGACTCCAGAGCACCGTTCGAGGATGGATGCCTGGGAAGCCCGCCTCGCATTTCAATTGTCTCCTAGCAACAAGACAGTTCAGATCTGATGGCTCTGCCGGAGCAACCGGGGTGGCTGAGTTGAAATGGACTTTCCTGAGGATGGGTCCTAATGTGTTTTTGTGTCCATGAGGGCCTTGGAATGGGGCAGTGGCACCGGGACCCTGAAGTACTCTCCTAAGCTTTGGACATGGCTCCCATGCACAGGTTTCCTTGTGGAGACGAGATGAGTTCTGATGGGTGCCTCAAGAAAACCCCTATGCTCGTATTGGAATCAGGCTTTTGAGGACACATGCCTGTAACCCAAAGCAATGGATCCTATTATGGCCTAGGGTCCTGTCTGGTTCAATCTTCTCCTCTGGGGACATCCATTTATGGTATGAGTGTAGGTAGATTATCAGCTGGTGTCAGACAGCCCTTGTTTGTTCCGGGCGACCTACACTATTGGGATGGCCTCAGGGACTTTGGAGGTTTCTCCTAATTTGTACGATGTTGGACAATGGAATGGGCAGAATTCTCATGGATTGGTAGGCACAGTCCTAATGTGTGGCTCCAGGGGCCCCAGCCTGGAGGGTGTGTGGCCCAGGACTTTGAGGACAGAAGTCTGAAAACACAAACTCAGCTTAGGATGGGGACGTAGGTATGGCAGGACCGATCTACAAACCATGAGAAGAAATCTTCAGGATATGAAGAAAGTGCGAGTCTGAGGCGCTGGCTCAGGTTTTTGTCTCTGGATTTTGTATCAGCGATGGCACAATCTACAGACCTGAATGGAGATCTCGTGCATCTGAAGTCAGGGCGAGGATCAGACGATCGCTCAAGTTGGTGTTTCTGTCCCTGATCTCCCCTTCACAAAGGGGGGGCATCACGGGGCCATGGGGGTTTTCCCACGATGGGATTTGTGAGAAGCTCCAAACTGCAAAGTGTCTTCTGCAGGACATTGATACCTGCTGTTTGGCTCCAGGCCAATGATTCTGAGCAGGGTTCTAAGGATGCATGGCTGGGTAGCCCACCTCGCATTCCAATTGTCTCCTAGACACAAGACAGGTTAGATCTGCTGGATCTGGGGGAGCAACCGAGGAGGCTGAGTTGAAATGGACTCTCCTATGGATGGGTCCTAATGTGCTTTTGTGTCGATGGAGACCTTGGAATATAGCGGTGGCACTGGGGCCTTGAAATGTTCTCCTAAACAGATGCTTTGACACAGCTCCAACGTGCAAGTTTCCCATGTGTAGATGAGATGTTTTCTGATGGGTGAGTCAAGAAACAGCCATATGCTGGTTTTGAAATCCAGGCCTCTGAGGAGAGATGCCTGGAAACCAAAGCAATGGATATGATTACTGCCTAGGGGCCTGTTCTTTCCTTTTTACCTCTGGGGACATCTGTCTGTGGGTCTGAGTACAGGTAGGTGCTCAGATGGGCTCAGATTGCCCCTGTTTTACCTGGGAAGCTACCACTAACGAGATGGATCAGGGACTTTGGAGGTTTATCGTATTAGAAGGGATGTGTCCATTGGAATGGGCACACACAATTCCCTTGGAGAGGGCAAGTACAGTCCTCAGGTTTGGCTCCAGGGGCCTGAGCCTATAGGTTGTGTAGGCCAGGGCTGTTTGGACAGTTGTCTAAAAACACAAACTTGGCTTATGTTTCAGGTCATAGGTATGGCAGGACTTATCTACAGACCATGAGGAGAACTTTTCGGGATTTGAGAAAAGGACGAGTGTGAGGCTCTTGCTCAAGTTTTTGTCTCTGGATATCGTGTCACTCATGGTCGTGAAATTTCTGGGTGACTTCATTGGAAATGGACGAGTCTTACTCCCTGGTGGTTTGGACCAGTCCAAAGCGTTTGGGGTCACTCTGTGGAATGGAAGAGGTCCGTTTTTTTTTTTTTTTATTGATGTTGTTTTCTTTTTAACCTCAGGTGTCTCACCTAATGAGGGATTCCTGAGTAGAGCCCTTGGGGGGGTGGGTGACTGGACATTCAGAAATCTGGTTAAAAATTGGGGCCTAGGGACATATCAAGCCCATTATGACATCTGATGGTCCAGTCACTGAGAGGACTTACTAGAGGACAGGACTCATGCTGAGGGTCACAATGCGTGTTTATGCCCTTGTCGCACTCAAGATTGGGCGGGGCCTCAGGGTGAATGCTGGTTTCTCCTACACTGAACGTTGGACGACGTGCCAACCACTAGGTTTCTTACCATGGGTAAGGAGGTGTTCTGATTTCTGCATCACACTCACCCCTGGGCAGTGATTGGAGATAATGCCTCGGTTCTGAGGCCTGAAAACTGAGGTAGGGAAGAGATGATGACCTAAGGCCATGGCAGGGCTTATGTGCTCAGTGTGCTCTGTTCTTTCCGGGTGTTGGTCAGGAGGTCCGGGCTCAGGTTGTGTCCGACAGTGCATTAGTGCCCAGGTATGACTATATAATTTGTGTGAAGTCGTGTGCTGTGGAGGTTTATCATCATTGAAGGTGCCTGTGCAGCTCATGATGCAATAATTTTTTTCTAGGGGGCAGGCAGAGTGCTGCATTGTGGGTCCGGAATTGCCAAACTTGAGGGCTTCGGGGCCAGGAGTGTGAGGACGGAATTCTGAGAAGACAAGCTAGACTTGGGTTTCAGGGCGAGGGCACGGCAGGTTCACCCTGCAGATCTGAACCAATACTCATGCATCTGAAGTCAGGGCGAGGATCAGACGTTGGCTCAGGTTGGACATTCCGTGCATTGATGGCCGCTTCATGAAAGGAGCGGAATCTCGAGGCCATTGAGGTTTTCCCACGTTGGGAGTTTTGGGATGCCCCCTTCAAGGATTCCTTCTGCGGGACAATTGAGACCTGTTGGACAGCTCCAGGACATCCCATATGGAATGACTCCAGAGCACCGTTCAAGGATGGATGCATGGGAAGCCCGCCTCACATTCCAATTGTCTCCTAGCAACAAGACAGTTTAGATCTGATGGCTCTGCGGGAGCAACCGGGGTGGCTGAGATGAAATGGACTTTCCTGAATATTGGTCCTAATGTTTTTTTGTGTCCATGAGGGCCTTGGAATGGGGCGGTGGCACCGGGACTCTGAAGTACTCTCCTATGCTTTGGACATGGCTCCCATGCACAGGTTTCCTTGTGGAGACGAGATGAGTTCTGATGGGTGCCTCAGCAAAACCCCTATGCTCGTATTGGAATTAGGCTTTTGAGGATACATGCCTGTAAACCAAGGCAATGGATCCTATTATGGCCTAGGGTCCTGTCTGGTTCAATCTTCTCCTCTGGGGACATCCATGTATGGTATGAGTGGAGGTAGATTATCAGCTGGTGTCAGACAGCCCTTGTTTGTTCCGAGCGACCTACACTATTTGGATGGTCTCAGGGACTTTGGAGTTTTCTCCTAATTTGTACGATTTTGGACAATAGAATGGGCAATTTCCCATGGATTGGTAGGCACAGTCCTAATGTGTGGCTCCAGGGGCCCCAGCCTGGAGGGTGTGTGGCCCAGGACTTTGAGGACAGAAGTCTGAAAACACAAACTCAGCTTAGGTTTGGGGACGTAGGTATGGCAGGCCCGATCTACAAACCATGAGAAGAACTCTTCAGGATATGAAGAAAGTGCGTGTCTGAGGCGCTTGCTCAGGTTTTTGTCTCTGGATTTTGTATCAGCGATGGCCGTGGAATGTCGGGGAGGCCTCATGGGCCATGGACGAATCTTCCTCTCTGTGGATTTGGCCCGATTCCCAATTGCTTTTCGTCAATCTGTGGGATGGGAGGACTCATTTCAGTTTTGTTACCTCAGGTG
This sequence comes from Mustela nivalis, assembly GCF_964662115.1. Taxonomy (NCBI): domain Eukaryota; kingdom Metazoa; phylum Chordata; class Mammalia; order Carnivora; family Mustelidae; genus Mustela; species Mustela nivalis. Next base: position 254,760 of record NW_028136480.1, on the reverse strand, counting down.
TCCCACCAAAAGAGGAATTCCAAAGCAAAGCCGTGGGGAAGACTGAAGGGACAACCCGAACTATGGTTAAAAATTGGGGCCTTGGGGCATGGCAAGCCCAATATGCTATCTCTTCATCCAGCCACTGAGTGGCCTTACTTGAGGACTGGGCTCAGCCTGAGGGTCACAATGTGCGTTTGTGACCAATGTGGCCGGCGAGCATGGGCGGGGCCTCATGGGCCACACTGGTTTCAACTACACTGAACGTTGGACAACATGCCAACCACAAGGTTTCTTGCCATGGGGAAGGAGTTCTGATTTCTGCATCACCTTCAACCCTGGGCAGTGATTGGAGATAAGGTCTAGGTTCTGAAACCTGAAAACCGAGGTTGGGAAAAGATGACGACCTAAGGCCACGGCGGCTCGATGTGCTCAGTGGGCGGCCAGCTGTCTGGGAGCGGCCAGGGGGTCCAGGCTCAGGCTGTGTCAGAAAGGGCATTAGTGCCCTGGTCAGCCTAAGTATTTGGGGTACAGCCAAGTTCGGTGCAGGTTGATCCTCATTTGGGGTTACTGGGTAGCCCCAGAGGACAATGTTTTTATTCTGGAGGGCGGGCATGGTGCTGCATTGTAGATCTGGATTGCCAAACTGGAGGGCTTGTGGGCCAGTAGTCTGACGACCAAAGTCTGAGAACACAAGCTAGGCTTAGGTTTCTGGGTGAGGCCATGGCAGGCACAATCTACAGACCTGAATCGAGATCTCGTGCATCTGAAGTCAGGGCGAGGATCTGACGATCGCTCAGGTTGGAGTTTCTGTCCCTGATGGCCCCTTCATGAATGGGGGGGCATCACGAGGCCATGGGGGTTTTCCCACGATGGGAGTTGTGAGAAGCTCCAAACTGCAGAGAGTCTTCTGCAGGACAATTGAGACCTGTTGCTTGGGTCCAGGCCAATGATTCTGAGCAGGGTTCTAAGGATGGATGGCTGGGTAGCCCACCTCGCATTCCAATTGTCTCCTAGCAACAAGACAGGTTAGATCTTTTGGATCTGTGGGGAGCAACAGAGGACGCTGAGTTGAAATGGACACCCCTGGGGATGGGTCCTAATGTGCTTTTGTGTCTATGGAGACCTTTGTATGAAGCGGTGGCACTGGGGCCCTAAAGGGTTCTCCTAAACAGAGGCTTTGACACAGCTCCAACGTGCAAGTTTCCCATGTGTAGATGAGATGTTTTCTGATGGGTGAGTCAAGAAACAGCTATATGCTGTTTTGATATCCAGGCCTCTGAGGAGAGATGCCGGGAAACCAAAGCAATGGATCTGAGTAGTGCCTGGGGGCCTGTTCTTTCCTTTTTACCTCTGGAGACATCTGTCTATGGGTCTGAGTGCAGGTAGGTGCTCAGTTGGGCTCAGATTGCCCCTGTTTTTCCTGGGAAGCCACCACTATTGAGATGGATCAGGGATTTGGAGGTTTATCCTATTAGAAGGGTTGTGGCCATTGGAATGGGCACACACAATTCCCTTGGAGAGGGCAAGTACAGTCCTCAGGTTTGGCTCCAGGGGCCTGAGCCTGTAGGTTGTGTAAGCCAGGGCTGTTTGAACAGTTGTCTGAAAACACAAACTCGGCTTATGTTTCGGGTCATAGGTATGGCAGGACTGACCTACAGACCATGAGGAGAACTCTTCGGGATTTGTAAAAAGGGCGAGTGTGAGGCTCCTGCTCAAGTTTTTGTCTCTGGATATCGTGTCACTCAGGGTCGTGGAATTTCTGGGTGACTTCATGGGAAATGGACGAGTCTTACTCTCTGGTGGTATGGCCCTGTCAAAAAGAGTTTGGGGTCAATCTGTGGGCTGGAAGAAGTCCGTTCTGTTGTTGTTGTTGTTGTTGTTGTTGTTTCTTTCTTTTTTAACCTCAGGTATCCCACCAAATGAGGGATTCCAGAGTAGAGCCCTGGGGAGGGGCGACTGGACAATCAGAAATCTGGTTAAAAATTGGGGCCTAGGGACTTGTCAAGCCCATTATGACATCTAATGGTCCAGCCACTGAGAGGACTTACTAGAGGACAGGACTCATGCTGAGGGTCACAATGCGTATGTATGCCCTCGTCGCACGCAAGAATAGGCGGGGCCTCAGGGTGAATGCTGGTTTCTCCTACACTGAACGTTGGACAACGTGCCAACCACAAGGGTTCTTGCCATGGGTAAGGAGGATTTCTGATTTCTACATCACACTCACCCCTGGGCAGTGATTGGAGATAAGGTCTCTGTTCTGAAGCCTGAAAACGGAGGTAGGGAAGAGATGATGACCTAAGGCCATGGCAGGGCTTATGTGCTCAGTGTGCTCTGTTCTTTCCGGGTGTTGGTCAGGAGGTCCGGGCTCAGGTTGTGTCCGACAGTGCATTAGTGCCCAGGTATGACTATATAATTTGTGTGAAGTCGTGTGCTGTGGAGGTTTATCATCATTGAAGGTGCCTGTGCAGCTCATGATGCAATAATTTTTTTCTAGGGGGCAGGCAGAGTGCTGCATTGTGGGTCCGGAATTGCCAAACTTGAGGGCTTCGGGGCCAGGAGTGTGAGGACGGAATTCTGAGAAGACAAGCTAGACTTGGGTTTCAGGGCGAGGGCACGGCAGGTTCACCCTGCAGATCTGAACCAATACTCATGCATCTGAAGTCAGGGCGAGGATCAGACGTTGGCTCAGGTTGGACATTCCGTGCATTGATGGCCGCTTCATGAAAGGAGCGGAATCTCGAGGCCATTGAGGTTTTCCCACGTTGGGAGTTTTGGGATGCCCCCTTCAAGGATTCCTTCTGCGGGACAATTGAGACCTGTTGGACAGCTCCAGGACATCCCATATGGAATGACTCCAGAGCACCGTTCAAGGATGGATGCATGGGAAGCCCGCCTCACATTCCAATTGTCTCCTAGCAACAAGACAGTTTAGATCTGATGGCTCTGCGGGAGCAACCGGGGTGGCTGAGATGAAATGGACTTTCCTGAATATTGGTCCTAATGTTTTTTTGTGTCCATGAGGGCCTTGGAATGGGGCGGTGGCACCGGGACTCTGAAGTACTCTCCTATGCTTTGGACATGGCTCCCATGCACAGGTTTCCTTGTGGAGACGAGATGAGTTCTGATGGGTGCCTCAGCAAAACCCCTATGCTCGTATTGGAATTAGGCTTTTGAGGATACATGCCTGTAAACCAAGGCAATGGATCCTATTATGGCCTAGGGTCCTGTCTGGTTCAATCTTCTCCTCTGGGGACATCCATGTATGGTATGAGTGGAGGTAGATTATCAGCTGGTGTCAGACAGCCCTTGTTTGTTCCGAGCGACCTACACTATTTGGATGGTCTCAGGGACTTTGGAGTTTTCTCCTAATTTGTACGATTTTGGACAATAGAATGGGCAATTTCCCATGGATTGGTAGGCACAGTCCTAATGTGTGGCTCCAGGGGCCCCAGCCTGGAGGGTGTGTGGCCCAGGACTTTGAGGACAGAAGTCTGAAAACACAAACTCAGCTTAGGTTTGGGGACGTAGGTATGGCAGGCCCGATCTACAAACCATGAGAAGAACTCTTCAGGATATGAAGAAAGTGCGTGTCTGAGGCGCTTGCTCAGGTTTTTGTCTCTGGATTTTGTATCAGCGATGGCCGTGGAATGTCGGGGAGGCCTCATGGGCCATGGACGAATCTTCCTCTCTGTGGATTTGGCCCGATTCCCAATTGCTTTTCGTCAATCTGTGGGATGGGAGGACTCATTTCAGTTTTGTTACCTCAGGTGTCCCACCAAAAGAGGAATTCCAAAGCAAAGCCGTGGGGAAGACTGAAGGGACAACCCGAACTATGGTTAAAAATTGGGGCCTTGGGGCATGGCAAGCCCAATATGCTATCTCTTCATCCAGCCACTGAGTGGCCTTACTTGAGGACTGGGCTCAGCCTGAGGGTCACAATGTGCGTTTGTGACCAATGTGGCCGGCGAGCATGGGCGGGGCCTCATGGGCCACACTGGTTTCAACTACACTGAACGTTGGACAACATGCCAACCACAAGGTTTCTTGCCATGGGGAAGGAGTTCTGATTTCTGCATCACCTTCAACCCTGGGCAGTGATTGGAGATAAGGTCTAGGTTCTGAAACCTGAAAACCGAGGTTGGGAAAAGATGACGACCTAAGGCCACGGCGGCTCGATGTGCTCAGTGGGCGGCCAGCTGTCTGGGAGCGGCCAGGGGGTCCAGGCTCAGGCTGTGTCAGAAAGGGCATTAGTGCCCTGGTCAGCCTAAGTATTTGGGGTACAGCCAAGTTCGGTGCAGGTTGATCCTCATTTGGGGTTACTGGGTAGCCCCAGAGGACAATGTTTTTATTCTGGAGGGCGGGCATGGTGCTGCATTGTAGATCTGGATTGCCAAACTGGAGGGCTTGTGGGCCAGTAGTCTGACGACCAAAGTCTGAGAACACAAGCTAGGCTTAGGTTTCTGGGTGAGGCCATGGCAGGCACAATCTACAGACCTGAATCGAGATCTCGTGCATCTGAAGTCAGGGCGAGGATCTGACGATCGCTCAGGTTGGAGTTTCTGTCCCTGATGGCCCCTTCATGAATGGGGGGGCATCACGAGGCCATGGGGGTTTTCCCACGATGGGAGTTGTGAGAAGCTCCAAACTGCAGAGAGTCTTCTGCAGGACAATTGAGACCTGTTGCTTGGGTCCAGGCCAATGATTCTGAGCAGGGTTCTAAGGATGGATGGCTGGGTAGCCCACCTCGCATTCCAATTGTCTCCTAGCAACAAGACAGGTTAGATCTTTTGGATCTGTGGGGAGCAACAGAGGACGCTGAGTTGAAATGGACACCCCTGGGGATGGGTCCTAATGTGCTTTTGTGTCTATGGAGACCTTTGTATGAAGCGGTGGCACTGGGGCCCTAAAGGGTTCTCCTAAACAGAGGCTTTGACACAGCTCCAACGTGCAAGTTTCCCATGTGTAGATGAGATGTTTTCTGATGGGTGAGTCAAGAAACAGCTATATGCTGTTTTGATATCCAGGCCTCTGAGGAGAGATGCCGGGAAACCAAAGCAATGGATCTGAGTAGTGCCTGGGGGCCTGTTCTTTCCTTTTTACCTCTGGAGACATCTGTCTATGGGTCTGAGTGCAGGTAGGTGCTCAGTTGGGCTCAGATTGCCCCTGTTTTTCCTGGGAAGCCACCACTATTGAGATGGATCAGGGATTTGGAGGTTTATCCTATTAGAAGGGTTGTGGCCATTGGAATGGGCACACACAATTCCCTTGGAGAGGGCAAGTACAGTCCTCAGGTTTGGCTCCAGGGGCCTGAGCCTGTAGGTTGTGTAAGCCAGGGCTGTTTGAACAGTTGTCTGAAAACACAAACTCGGCTTATGTTTCGGGTCATAGGTATGGCAGGACTGACCTACAGACCATGAGGAGAACTCTTCGGGATTTGTAAAAAGGGCGAGTGTGAGGCTCCTGCTCAAGTTTTTGTCTCTGGATATCGTGTCACTCAGGGTCGTGGAATTTCTGGGTGACTTCATGGGAAATGGACGAGTCTTACTCTCTGGTGGTATGGCCCTGTCAAAAAGAGTTTGGGGTCAATCTGTGGGCTGGAAGAAGTCCGTTCTGTTGTTGTTGTTGTTGTTGTTGTTGTTTCTTTCTTTTTTAACCTCAGGTATCCCACCAAATGAGGGATTCCAGAGTAGAGCCCTGGGGAGGGGCGACTGGACAATCAGAAATCTGGTTAAAAATTGGGGCCTAGGGACTTGTCAAGCCCATTATGACATCTAATGGTCCAGCCACTGAGAGGACTTACTAGAGGACAGGACTCATGCTGAGGGTCACAATGCGTATGTATGCCCTCGTCGCACGCAAGAATAGGCGGGGCCTCAGGGTGAATGCTGGTTTCTCCTACACTGAACGTTGGACAACGTGCCAACCACAAGGGTTCTTGCCATGGGTAAGGAGGATTTCTGATTTCTACATCACACTCACCCCTGGGCAGTGATTGGAGATAAGGTCTCTGTTCTGAAGCCTGAAAACGGAGGTAGGGAAGAGATGATGACCTAAGGCCATGGCGGGTTTTATGTGCTCAGTGTGCGGTCATCTTTCTGGGTGTTGGTCAGGAGGTCCGGGCTCAGGTTGTGTTCGACAGTGCATTAGTGCCCAGGTTAGACTATATAATTTGGGTAACGTCGAGTGCTGTGTAGGTTTATCCTCATATAAGGTGCCTGGGCAGCTCATGAGGCAATAATTTTTTTTCTAGAGGGCAGGCAGAGTGCTGCATTGTGGGTCCGGAATTGCCAACCTTGAGGGCTTCGGGGCCAGGAGTGTGAGGACGGAAGTCTGAGAAGACAAGCTAGACTTGGGTTTCAGGTTGAGGGCACGGCAGGTACCCCTGCAGATCTGAACCAATACTCATGCATCTGAATCAGGGGGAGGATCAGACGTTGGCTCAGGTTGGAGTTTCTGTGCATGATGGCCGTTTCATGAAAGGAGTGGAATCTCGAGGCCATTGAGGTTTTCCCACGTTGGGGGTTGTGGGATGCCCCCTTCAAGGATTCCTTCTGCGGGACAATTAAGACCTGTTGGACAGCTCCAGGACATCCCATATGGAATGACTCCAGAGCACCGTTCGAGGATGGATGCCTGGAAGCCAGCTTCGCATTCCAATTGTCTCCTAGCAACAAGACAGTTTAGATCTGATGGCTCTGCGGGAGCAACCGGGGTGGCTGAGTTGAAATGGACTTTCCTGAGGATGGGTCCTAATGTGTTTTTGTGTCCATGAGGGCCTTGGAATGGGGCGGTGGTACCGGGACCCTGAAGTACTCTTCTATGCTTTGGACATGGCTCCCATGCACAGGTTTCCTTGTGGAGACGAGATGAGTTCTGCTGAGTGCCTCAGCAAAACCCCTATGCTCGTATTGGAATTAGGCTTTTGAGGAGACATGCTTGTAAACCAAGGCAATGGATCCTATTATGGCCTAGGGTCCTGTCTGGTTCAATCTGCTTCTCTGGGGACATCCATCTATGGTATGAGTGGAGGTCGATTATCAGCTGGTGTCAGACAGCCCTTGTTTGTTCCGAGCGACCTACACTATTGGGATGGCCTCAGGGACTTTGGAGGTTTCTCCTAATTTGTATGATTTTGGACCATGGAATGGGCAGAATTCCCATGGATTGGTAGGCACAGTCCTAATATATGTCTCCAGGGGCCCAGCCTGGAGGGTGTGTGGCCCAGGACTTTGAGGACAGAAGTCTGAAAACACAAACTCAGCTTAGGTTTGGGGACGTAGTTATGGCAGGCCCGATCTACAAACCATGAAAGAACTCTTCAGGATATGAGAAAGTGCGAGTCTGAGGCGCTTGCTCAGGCTTTTGTCTCTGGATTTTGTATCAGCGATGGCCGTGGAATGTCGGGGAGGCCTCATGGGCCATGGACCAATCTTCCTCTCTGAGGATTTGGCCCGATTCCCAATTGCTTTTCGTCAATCTGTGGGATGGGAGGACTCATTTCAGTTTTGTTACCTAAGGTGTCCCACCAAAGAAGGAATTCCAAAGCAAAGCCGTGGGGAAGACTGAAGGGACAACCCGAACTATGGTTAAAAATTGGGGCCTAGGGACATGGCAAGCCAAATATGCTATCTCTTCATCCAGCCACTGAGTGGCCTTACTTGAGGACTGGGCTCAGCCTGAGGGTCACAATGTGCGTTTGTGACCAATGTGGCCGGCGAGCATGGGCGGGGCCTCATGGGCCACACTGGTTTCAACTACACTGAACGTTGGACAACATGCCAACCACAAGGTTTCTTGCCATGGGGAAGGAGTTCTGATTTCTGCATCACCTTCAACCCTGGGCAGTGATTGGAGATAAGGTCTAGGTTCTGAAACCTGAAAACCGAGGTTGGGAAAAGATGACGACCTAAGGCCACGGCGGCTCGATGTGCTCAGTGGGCGGCCAGCTGTCTGGGAGCGGCCAGGGGGTCCAGGCTCAGGCTGTGTCAGAAAGCGCATTAGTGCCCTGGTCAGCCTATGTATTTGGGGTACAGCCAATGTCGGTGCAGGTTGATCCTCATTTGGGGTTACTGGGTAGCCCCAGAGGACAATGTTTTTCTTATGGAGGGCGGGCAGGGTGCTGCATTGTAGATCTGGATTGCCAAACTGGAGGGCTTGTGGGCCAGTAGTCTCACGACCAAAGTCTGAGAACACAAGCTAGGCTTAGGTTTCTGGGTGAGGCCATGGCAGTCACAATCTACAGACCTGAATCGAGATCTCGTGCATCTGAAGTCAGGGCGAGGATCAGACGATCGCTCAGGTTGGAGTTTCTGTCCCTGATGGCCCCTTCATGAATGGGGGTGCATCACGAGGCCATGGGGGTTTTCCCACGGTGGGAGTTGTGAGAAGCTCCAAACTGCAGAGAGTCTTCTTCAGGACAATTGAGACCTGTTGCTTGGGTCCAGGCCAATGATTCTGAGCAGGGTTCTAAGGATGGATGGCTGGGTAGCCCACCTCGCATTCCAATTGTCTCTTAGCAACAAGACAGGTTAGATCTCCTGGATCTGTGGGGAGCAACGGAGGACGCTGAGTTGAAATGGACACCCCTGAAGATGGGTCCTAATGTGCTTTTGTGTCTATGGAGACCTTGGAATGAAGCGGTGGCACTGGGGCCCTAAAGGGTTCTCTTAAACAGAGGCTTTGACACAGCTCCAACGTGCAAGTTTCCCATTGTAGATGAGATGTTTTCTGATGGGTGCGTCAAGAAACAGCTATATGCTGTTTTGATATCCAGGCCTCTGAGGAGTGATGCCCGGAAACCAAAGCAATGGATCTGATTAGTGCCTAGGGGCCTGTTCTTTCCTTTTTACCTCTGGAGACATCTGTCTATGGGTGTGAGTGCAGGTAGGTGCTCAGTTGGGCTCAGATTGCCCCTGTTTTTCCTGGGAAGCCACCACTATTGAGATGGATAAGGGACTTTGGAGGTTTATCCTATTAGAAGGGTTGTGGCCATTGGAATGGGCACACACAATTCCCTTGGAGAGGGCAAGTACAGTCCTGAGGTTTGGCTCCAGGAGCCTGAGCCTGTAGGTTGTGTAGGCCAGGGCTGTTTGGATAGTAGTTTGAAATCACAAACTCGGCTTATTTTTCGGGTCATAGGTAAGGCAGGACTGACCTACAGACCATGAGGAGAACTCTTCGGGATTTGAAAGAAGGGCGAGTGTGAGGCTCCTGCTCACACTCTGGGTGACTTCATGGGAAATGGACGAGTCTTACTCTCTGGTGGTTTGGCCCCGTCCAAAGAGTTTGGGGTCATTCTGTGTGCTGGAAGAAGACCGTTTTTTTTTGTTGTTGTTGTTGTTGTTGTTTTCTATTTTAACCTCAGGTGTACCACCAAATGAGGGATTCCAGAATAGAGCCCTGGGGAGGGGCGACTGGACAATCAGAAATCTGGTTAAAAATTGGGGCCTAGGGACATGTCAAGCCCATTATGACATCTAATGGTCCAGCCACTGAGAGGACTTACTAGAGGACAGGACTCATGCTGAGGGTCACAATGCGTGTGTATGCCCTCGTCGCACTCAAGAATGGGCGGGGCCTCAGGGTGAATGCTGGTTTCTCCTACACTGAACGTTGGACAACGTACCAACCACAAGGGTTCTTGCCATGGGTAAGGAGGAGTTCTGATTTCTGCATCACACTCACCCCTGGGCAGTGATTGGAGATAAGGTCTCGGTTCTGAAGCCTGAAAACGGAGGTAGGGAAGAGATGATGACCTTAGGCCATGGCGGGTTTTATGTGCTCAGGGTGCGGTCAGCTTTCTGGGTGTTTGTCAGGAGGTCCGGGCTCAGGTTGTGTTCGACAGTGCATTAGTGCCCAGGTTAGACTATATAATTTGGGTAAAGTCGAATGCTGTGTAGGTTTTTCCTTATTTAAGGTGCTTGGGCAGCTCATGAGGCAATAATTTTTTTTCTAGAGGGCAGGCAGAGTGCTGCATTGTGTTTCCGGAATTGCCAAACTTGAGGGCTTCGGGGCCAGGAGTATGAGGACGGAAGTCTGAGAAGAGAAGCTAGACTTGGGTTACAGGGCGAGGGCACGGCAGGTACCCCCTGCAGATCTGAACCAATATCTCATGCAATATGTTATCTCTTCATCCAGCCACTGAGTGGCCTTACATGAGGACTGGGCTCAGCCTGAGGGTCACAATGTGGGATTGTGACCAATGTGGCCCGCGAGCATGGGCGGGGCATCATGGGCCACATTGGTTTCAACTACACTGAATGTTGGACAACATGCCAACCACAAGGTTTCTTGCCATGGGGAAGGAGTTCTGATTTCTGCATCACCTTCAACACTGGGCAGTGATAGGAGATAAGGTCTAGGTTCTGAAACCTGAAAACCGAGGTTCGGAAGAGATCACGACCTAAGGCCACGGCGGCTCGATGTGCTCAGTGTGCGGCCAGCTGTCTGGGAGGGGCCAGGGGGTCCAGGCTCAGCCTGTGTCAGAAAGGGCATTAGTGCCCAGGTCAGCCTATGTATTTGGGGTACAGCCAAGGTCGGTGCAAGTTGATCCTCATTTGGGGTTTCTGGGTAGCCCCAGAGGAAAATGTTTTTCTTCTGGAGGGCAGGCAGAGTGCTGCATTGTAGTTCCGGATTGCCAAACTGGAGGGCTTGTGGGCCAGTAGTCTGACGACCAAAGTCTGAGAACACAAGCTAGGCTTAGGTTTCTGGGTGAGGCCATGGCAGGCACAATCTACAGACCTCAATAGAGATCTCGTGCATCTGAAGTCAGGGCAAGGATCAGACAATCGCTCAGGTTGGACTTTCTGCCCTGATGGCCCTTTCTTGAAGGGGGTTGGATCACGAGGACATGGGGGTTTTCCCACGATGGGAGTTGTGAGAAGCTCCAAACTGCAAAGATTCTTCTGCAGGACAATTGAGACCTGTTGGTTGGCTCCAGGCCAACGATTCCGAGCAGGGTTCTAAGGATGGATGGCTGGGTAGCCCACCTCGCATTCCAATTGTCTCCAAGCAACAAGACAGTTTAGATTTAATGGATCTGCGGGAGCAACCGGGGTGGCTGAGTTGAAATGCACTTTCCAGAGGATGGGTCCTAATGTGTGTTTGTGTCCATGAGGGCCTTGGAATGGGGAGGTGGCACCGGGACCCTGAAGTATTCTCCTAAGCTTTAGCATAGCTCCCATGCACAAGTTTCCTTGTGGAGACGAGATTTGTTCTGATGGGTGCCTCAGGAAATCCCCTCTGCTGGTATTGGAATCCAGGCTTTTGAGGAGACATGCCTGTAAACCAAAGCAATGGATCCGATAATGGCCTCGGGTCCTGTCTGGTTCAATCTTCTTGGTATGAGTGGAGGTAGATGAGTGGAGGTAGATTCTCAGCTGGTATCAACCGCCCTTTTTTTTCCCGGCCGACCTACACTATTGGGATGGCCTCAGGGACTTTGGAGGGTTCTCCTAATTTGTACGATATTTGACAATGGAATGGGCAGAATTCCCATGGATTGGGTGGGGGCAGTCCTAATGTGTGGCTCCAGGGGCCCCAGCCTGGTGGGAGTGTGGCCCAGGACTTTGAGGACAGAAGACTGAAAACACAAACTCAGCTTAAGTTTGGGGACGTAGGTATGGCACGCCGGATCTACAAACCATGAGAAGAACTCTTCAGGATATGAAGAATGAGCGAGTCTGAGTCGCTTGCTCAGGCTTTTGTCTCTGGATTTTGTTTCAGCGATGGCCGTGGAATGTTGGGGAGGTCTCATGGGCCATGGACGAATCTTCCTCTCTGTGGATTTGGCCCGATCCCAATTGTTTTTCGTCAATCTGTGGGATGGGAGGACTCCTTTCAGGTTTGTTACCTCTGGTGTCCCACCAAAAGAGGAATTCCAAAGCAGAGACCTGGGGAAGAGTAAAGGGAAACCCCGAACTATGGTTAAAAATTGGGGCCTAGGGGCATGGCAAGCCCAATATGCTGTCTCTTCATATAGGCCCTGAGAGGCCTTACCTGAGGACTGGGCTCAGGCTGAGGGTCACAATGTGTGTTTGTGACCAATGTGGCCCGCAATCATGGGCTGGGCCTCATGGGCCACGCTTGTTTCAACTACACTGAACGTTGGACAACATGCCAAGCACAAGGTTTCTTGCCATGGGGAAAGAGTTCTGATTTCTGCATTATTTTCAACCCTGGGCAGTGGTTGGAGATAAGGTCTAGTTTCTGGAGCCTGAAAACCGCAGTTGGGAAGAGATGACGACCTAAGGCCATGGCGGGTCCGATGTGCTCAGTGTGCAGCCAGCTGTCTGGGTGGGACCAGGAGGTCCAGGCTCAGGCTGGGTCAGAAGGGGAAATAGTGCCCAGGTGAGCCTATATGTTTGGGGTACAGCCGAATGGCGTGCATGTTGATCCTCATTTGGCGTTTCGGGGTAGCCCTGAGGGCAATGTTTTACTTCTGTAGGGCAGGCAGAGTGCGGCATTGTAGTTCTGGATTGCCCAACTGGAGGGCTTGTGGGCCAGTAGTCTGAGGACGGAGTCTGAGAACCCAAGCTAGGCCTAGGTTTCTGGGTGAGGATATGGCAGGCACAATCTACAGACCTCAATAGAGATCTCGTGCATCTGAAGTCAGGGCAAGGATCAGACGATCGCTCAGGTTGGACTTTCTGCCCTGATGGCCCTTTCTTGAAGGGGGTTGGATCACGAGGACATGGGGGTTTTCCCACGATGGGAGTTGTGAGAAGCTCCAAACTGCAAAGATTCTTCTGCAGGACAATTGAGACCTGTTGGTTGGCTCCAGGCCAACGATTCCGAGCAGGGTTCTAAGGATGGATCGCAAGGTAGCCCACCTCGCATTCCAATTGTCTCCAAGCAACAAGACAGGTTAGATCGGCTGGATGTGGGGGGCAAACGAGGAGGCTGAGTTGAAATGGACTCTCCTGTGGATGTGTCCTAATATGTTTTTGTGTCTATGGAGACCTTGGAATGAAGCGGTGGCCCTGGGGCCCTGAAGGGTTCTCCTAAACAGAGGCTTTGACACAGCTCCAACGTGCAAGTTTCCCATGTGTAGATGAGATTTGTTCTGATGGGTGAGTCAAGAAACAGCCATATGCTGGTATTGAAATCCAGGCCTCTGAGGAGAGATGCCTGGAAACCAAAGCAATGGATCCGATTAGTGCCTAGGGGCCTGTTCGTTCCTTTTTACCTCTGGGGACATCAGTCTACGGGTCTGAGTGCAGGTAGGTGCTCAGATGGGCTCAGATTTCCCCTGTTTGGCCTGGGAAGCCACAACTATTGGGATGGCCTCAGGGACTTTGGAGGTTATCCTATTAGTAGGGTTGTGGCCATTGGAATGGGCACATACAATTCCCTTGGAGAGGGCAAGTACAGTCCTCAGGTTTGGCTCCAGGGCCCTGAGCCTGTAGGGTGTGTAGGCCAGAGCTGTTTGGACTGTTGTCTGAAAACACAAACTCGGCTTGTGTTTTGGGTCATAGGTATGGCAGGACTGATCTACAGACCATGAGGAGAACACTTCGGGATATGAAAAAAGGGCGAGTGTGAGGCTCTTGCTCAAGTTTTTGTCTCTGGATATCGTGTCACTCATGGTCGTGAAATTGCCGGGTGACTTCATTGGATATGGAGGAGTCTTACTCTCTGGGGGTTCGGTCCCTACCAAAGAGTTTGGGGTCATTCTGGGGATGGAAGAAGTCCGGTTTTTTGTTGTTGTCAATTTGTTTCATTTTGTTTTTCAACCTCAGATGTCCCACCAAATGAGGGATTCCAGAGTAGAGCCCTGGGGTGGGGCGACTGGACAACCAGAAATCTGGTTAAAAATTGGGGACTAGGGACATGTCAAGCCCATTATGACATCTAATGGTCCAGCCACTGAGAGGACTTACTAGAGGACAGGACTCACGCTGAGGTCACAATGCGTGTTTATGCTCTCGTCGCACTCAAGAATGGGCGGGGCCTCAGGGTGAATGCTGTTTTCTCCTACACTGAACGTGGGACAATATGCCAACCACAAGGTTTCTTGCCATAGGTCAGGAAGAGTTCTGATTTCTGCATCACAGTCACCCGTGGGCAGTGATTGGAGATAAGGTCTAGGTTCTGAAGCTTGAAAACTGAGGTAGGGAAGAGATGATGACCTAAGGCCATGGCAGGTCTGATGTGCTCAGGGTGCGGTCAGCTGTCTGGGTGTTGGTCAGCAGGTCCGGGATCAGGTTGTGTCTGACAGTGCATTAGTGCCCAGGTTAGACTATATAATTTGGGTACATTCGAGTGCCGTGTAGGTTTATCTTCATTTAAGCTGCCTGGTCAGCTCATTAGGCAATATATTTTTTCTAGAGGGCAGGCAGAGTGCTTCATTGTCGGTCCGGAATTGCCAAACATGAAAGCTTCGGGGCCAGGAGAGTGAGGACGGAAGTCTGAGAACACAAGCTAGACTTCGAATTCAGGGTGAGGGAACGGCAGGTACCCCCTGCTGATCTGAACCAATATCTCATGCACCTGAAGTCAGGGCGAGGATCCGACGTTGGCTTAGGTTGGAGTTTCTGTGCATGACGGCCCCTTCATGAAGGGGTTTTCCACGTTGGGAGATGTGGGATGCCCCCTTCAAGGATTCCTTCTGCGGGACAATTGAGACCTGTTGGACAGATCCAGGACATCCCATATGGAATGACTCCAGAGCACCGTTCGAGGATGGATGCCTGGGAAGTCCGCCTCGCCTTCCAATTGTCTCCTAGCACAAGACAGTTTAGATCTAATGGATCTGCGGGAGCAACCGGGGTGGCTGAGTTGAAATGCACTTTCCAAAGGATGGGTCCTAATGTGTGTTTGTGTCCATGAGGGCCTTGGAATGGGGAGGTGGCACCGGGACCCTGAAGTATTCTCCTAAGCTTTGGCATAGCTCCCATGCACAAGTTTCCTTGTGGAGACGAGATTTGTTCTGATGGGTGCCTCAGGAAATCCCCTCTGCTGGTATTGGAATCCAGGCTTTTGAGGAGACATGCCTGTAAACCAAAGCAATGGATCCGATAATGGCCTCGGGTCCTGTCTGGTTCAATCTTCTTGGTATGAGTGGAGGTAGATGAGTGGAGGTAGATGCTCAGCTGTTATCAACCGCCCTTTTTTGTCCCGGGCGACCTACACTATTGGGATGGCCTCAGGGACTTTGGAGGGCTCTCCTAATTTGTACGATTTTTGACAATGGAATGGGCAGAATTCCCATGGATTGGGTGGGGGCAGTCCTAATGTGTGGCTCCAGGGGCCCCAGCCTGGAGGGAGTGTGGCCCAGGACTTTGAGGACAGAAGACTGAAAACACAAACTCAGCTTAAGTTTGGGGACGTAGGTATGGCACGCCGGATCTACAAACCATGAGAAGAACTCTTCAGGATATGAAGAATGAGCGAGTCTGAGTCGCTTGCTCAGGCTTTTGTCTCTGGATTTTGTTTCAGCGATGGCCGTGGAATGTTGGGGAGGTCTCATGGGCCATGGACGAATCTTCCTCTCTGTGGATTTGGCCCGATCCCAATTGTTTTTCGTCAATCTGTGGGATGGGAGGACTCCTTTCAGGTTTGTTACCTCTGGTGTCCCACCAAAAGAGGAATTCCAAAGCAGAGACCTGGGGAAGAGTAAAGGGAAACCCCGAACTATGGTTAAAAATTGGGGCCTAGGGGCATGGCAAGCCCAATATGCTGTCTCTTCATATAGGCCCTGAGAGGCCTTACCTGAGGACTGGGCTCAGGCTGAGGGTCACAATGTGTGTTTGTGACCAATGTGGCCCGCAATCATGGGCTGGGCCTCATGGGCCACGCTTGTTTCAACTACACTGAACGTTGGACAACATGCCAAGCACAAGGTTTCTTGCCATGGGGAAAGAGTTCTGATTTCTGCATTATTTTCAACCCTGGGCAGTGGTTGGAGATAAGGTCTAGTTTCTGGAGCCTGAAAACCGCAGTTGGGAAGAGATGACGACCTAAGGCCATGGCGGGTCCGATGTGCTCAGTGTGCAGCCAGCTGTCTGGGTGGGACCAGGAGGTCCAGGCTCAGGCTGGGTCAGAAGGGGAAATAGTGCCCAGGTGAGCCTATATGTTTGGGGTACAGCCGAATGGCGTGCATGTTGATCCTCATTTGGCGTTTCGGGGTAGCCCTGAGGGCAATGTTTTACTTCTGTAGGGCAGGCAGAGTGCGGCATTGTAGTTCTGGATTGCCCAACTGGAGGGCTTGTGGGCCAGTAGTCTGAGGACGGAGTCTGAGAACCCAAGCTAGGCCTAGGTTTCTGGGTGAGGATATGGCAGGCACAATCTACAGACCTCAATAGAGATCTCGTGCATCTGAAGTCAGGGCAAGGATCAGACAATCGCTCAGGTTGGACTTTCTTCCCTGATGGCCCTTTCTTGAAGGGGGTTGGATCACGAGGACATGGGGGTTTTCCCACGATGGGAGTTGTGAGAAGCTCCAAACTGCAAAGATTCTTCTGCAGGACAATTGAGACCTGTTGGTTGGCTCCAGGCCAACGATTGCGAGCAGGGTTCTAAGGATGGATCGCAAGGTAGCCCACCTCGCATTCCAATTGTCTCCAAGCAACAAGACAGGTTAGATCGGCTGGATGTGGGGGGCAAACGAGGAGGCTGAGTTGAAATGGACTCTCCTGTGGATGTGTCCTAATATGTTTTTGTGTCTATGGAGACCTTGGAATGAAGCGGTGGCCCTGGGGCCCTGAAGGGTTCTCCTAAACAGAGGCTTTGACACAGCTCCAACGTGCATGTTTCCCATGTGTAGATGAGATTTGTTCTGATGGGTGAGTCAAGAAACAGCCATATGCTGGTATTGAAATCCAGGCCTCTGAGGAGAGATGCCTGGAAACCAAAGCAATGGATCCGATTAGTGCCTAGGGGCCTGTTCGTTCCTTTTTACCTCTGGGGACATCAGTCTACGGGTCTGAGTGCAGGTAGGTGCTCAGATGGGCTCAGATTGCCCCTGTTTGGCCTGGGAAGCCACAACTATTGGGATGGCCTCAGGGACTTTGGAGGTTATCCTATTAGTAGGGTTGTGGCCATTGGAATGGGCACATACAATTCCCTTGGAGAGGGCAAGTACAGTACTCAGGTTTGGCTCCAGGGCCCTGAGCCTGTAGGGTGTGTAGGCCAGAGCTGTTTGGACTGTTGTCTGAAAACACAAACTCGGCTTGTGTTTTGGGTCATAGGTATGGCAGGACTGATCTACAGACCATGAGGAGAACACTTCGGGATATGAAAAAAGGGCGAGTGTGAGGCTCTTGCTCAAGTTTTTGTCTCTGGATATCGTGTCACTCATGGTCGTGAAATTGCCGGGTGACTTCATTGGATATGGAGGAGTCTTACTCTCTGGGGGTTCGGTCCCTACCAAAGAGTTTGGGGTCATTCTGGGGATGGAAGAAGTCCGGTTTTTTGTTGTTGTCAATTTGTTTCATTTTGTTTTTCAACCTCAGATGTCCCACCAAATGAGGGATTCCAGAGTAGAGCCCTGGGGTGGGGCGACTGGACAACCAGAAATCTGGTTAAAAATTGGGGACTAGGGACATGTCAAGCCCATTATGACATCTAATGGTCCAGCCACTGAGAGGACTTACTAGAGGACAGGACTCACGCTGAGGTCACAATGCGTGTTTATGCTCTCGTCGCACTCAAGAATGGGCGGGGCCTCAGGGTGAATGCTGTTTTCTCCTACACTGAACGTGGGACAATATGCCAACCACAAGGTTTCTTGCCATAGGTCAGGAAGAGTTCTGATTTCTGCATCACAGTCACCCGTGGGCAGTGATTGGAGATAAGGTCTAGGTTCTGAAGCTTGAAAACTGAGGTAGGGAAGAGATGATGACCTAAGGCCATGGCAGGTCTGATGTGCTCAGGGTGCGGTCAGCTGTCTGGGTGTTGGTCAGCAGGTCCGGGATCAGGTTGTGTCTGACAGTGCATTAGTGCCCAGGTTAGACTATATAATTTGGGTACATTCGAGTGCCGTGTAGGTTTATCTTCATTTAAGCTGCCTGGTCAGCTCATTAGGCAATATATTTTTTCTAGAGGGCAGGCAGAGTGCTTCATTGTCGGTCCGGAATTGCCAAACATGAAAGCTTCGGGGCCAGGAGAGTGAGGACGGAAGTCTGAGAACACAAGCTAGACTTCGAATTCAGGGTGAGGGAACGGCAGGTACCCCCTGCTGATCTGAACCAATATCTCATGCACCTGAAGTCAGGGCGAGGATCCGACGTTGGCTTAGGTTGGAGTTTCTGTGCATGACGGCCCCTTCATGAAGGGGTTTTCCACGTTGGGAGATGTGGGATGCCCCCTTCAAGGATTCCTTCTGCGGGACAATTGAGACCTGTTGGACAGATCCAGGACATCCCATATGGAATGACTCCAGAGCACCGTTCGAGGATGGATGCCTGGGAAGTCCGCCTCGCCTTCCAATTGTCTCCTAGCACAAGACAGTTTAGATCTAATGGATCTGCGGGAGCAACCGGGGTGGCTGAGTTGAAATGCACTTTCCAAAGGATGGGTCCTAATGTGTGTTTGTGTCCATGAGGGCCTTGGAATGGGGAGGTGGCACCGGGACCCTGAAGTATTCTCCTAAGCTTTGGCATAGCTCCCATGCACAAGTTTCCTTGTGGAGACGAGATTTGTTCTGATGGGTGCCTCAGGAAATCCCCTCTGCTGGTATTGGAATCCAGGCTTTTGAGGAGACATGCCTGTAAACCAAAGCAATGGATCCGATAATGGCCTCGGGTCCTGTCTGGTTCAATCTTCTTGGTATGAGTGGAGGTAGATGAGTGGAGGTAGATGCTCAGCTGTTATCAACCGCCCTTTTTTGTCCCGGGCGACCTACACTATTGGGATGGCCTCAGGGACTTTGGAGGGCTCTCCTAATTTGTACGATTTTTGACAATGGAATGGGCAGAATTCCCATGGATTGGGTGGGGGCAGTCCTAATGTGTGGCTCCAGGGGCCCCAGCCTGGTGGGAGTGTGGCCCAGGACTTTGAGGACAGAAGACTGAAAACACAAACTCAGCTTAGTTTGGGGACGTAGGTATGGCACGCCGGATCTACAAACCATGAGAAGAACTCTTCAGGATATGAAGAATGAGCGAGTCTGAGTCGCTTGCTCAGGCTTTTGTCTCTGGATTTTGTTTCAGCGATGGCCGTGGAATGTTGGGGAGGTCTCATGGGCCATGGACGAATCTTCCTCTCTGTGGATTTGGCCCGATCCCAATTGTTTTTCGTCAATCTGTGGGATGGGAGGACTCCTTTCAGGTTTGTTACCTCTGGTGTCCCACCAAAAGAGGAATTCCAAAGCAGAGACCTGGGGAAGAGTAAAGGGAAACCCCGAACTATGGTTAAAAATTGGGGCCTAGGGGCATGGCAAGCCCAATATGCTGTCTCTTCATATAGGCCCTGAGAGGCCTTACCTGAGGACTGGGCTCAGGCTGAGGGTCACAATGTGTGTTTGTGACCAATGTGGCCCGCAATCATGGGCTGGGCCTCATGGGCCACGCTTGTTTCAACTACACTGAACGTTGGACAACATGCCAAGCACAAGGTTTCTTGCCATGGGGAAAGAGTTCTGATTTCTGCATTATTTTCAACCCTGGGCAGTGGTTGGAGATAAGGTCTAGTTTCTGGAGCCTGAAAACCGCAGTTGGGAAGAGATGACGACCTAAGGCCATGGCGGGTCCGATGTGCTCAGTGTGCAGCCAGCTGTCTGGGTGGGACCAGGAGGTCCAGGCTCAGGCTGGGTCAGAAGGGGAAATAGTGCCCAGGTGAGCCTATATGTTTGGGGTACAGCCGAATGGCGTGCATGTTGATCCTCATTTGGCGTTTCGGGGTAGCCCTGAGGGCAATGTTTTACTTCTGTAGGGCAGGCAGAGTGCGGCATTGTAGTTCTGGATTGCCCAACTGGAGGGCTTGTGGGCCAGTAGTCTGAGGACGGAGTCTGAGAACCCAAGCTAGGCCTAGGTTTCTGGGTGAGGATATGGCAGGCACAATCTACAGACCTCAATAGAGATCTCGTGCATCTGAAGTCAGGGCAAGGATCAGACAATCGCTCAGGTTGGACTTTCTTCCCTGATGGCCCTTTCTTGAAGGGGGTTGGATCACGAGGACATGGGGGTTTTCCCACGATGGGAGTTGTGAGAAGCTCCAAACTGCAAAGATTCTTCTGCAGGACAATTGAGACCTGTTGGTTGGCTCCAGGCCAACGATTGCGAGCAGGGTTCTAAGGATGGATCGCAAGGTAGCCCACCTCGCATTCCAATTGTCTCCAAGCAACAAGACAGGTTAGATCGGCTGGATGTGGGGGGCAAACGAGGAGGCTGAGTTGAAATGGACTCTCCTGTGGATGTGTCCTAATATGTTTTTGTGTCTATGGAGACCTTGGAATGAAGCGGTGGCCCTGGGGCCCTGAAGGGTTCTCCTAAACAGAGGCTTTGACACAGCTCCAACGTGCATGTTTCCCATGTGTAGATGAGATTTGTTCTGATGGGTGAGTCAAGAAACAGCCATATGCTGGTATTGAAATCCAGGCCTCTGAGGAGAGATGCCTGGAAACCAAAGCAATGGATCCGATTAGTGCCTAGGGGCCTGTTCGTTCCTTTTTACCTCTGGGGACATCAGTCTACGGGTCTGAGTGCAGGTAGGTGCTCAGATGGGCTCAGATTGCCCCTGTTTGGCCTGGGAAGCCACAACTATTGGGATGGCCTCAGGGACTTTGGAGGTTATCCTATTAGTAGGGTTGTGGCCATTGGAATGGGCACATACAATTCCCTTGGAGAGGGCAAGTACAGTACTCAGGTTTGGCTCCAGGGCCCTGAGCCTGTAGGGTGTGTAGGCCAGAGCTGTTTGGACTGTTGTCTGAAAACACAAACTCGGCTTGTGTTTTGGGTCATAGGTATGGCAGGACTGATCTACAGACCATGAGGAGAACACTTCGGGATATGAAAAAAGGGCGAGTGTGAGG
Organism: Mustela nivalis; assembly: GCF_964662115.1. Taxonomy (NCBI): domain Eukaryota; kingdom Metazoa; phylum Chordata; class Mammalia; order Carnivora; family Mustelidae; genus Mustela; species Mustela nivalis. The sequence continues at coordinate 233,804 of NW_028136480.1, read as the reverse complement.
CTCTTGCTCAAGTTTTTGTCTCTGGATATCGTGTCACTCATGGTCGTGAAATTGCCGGGTGACTTCATTGGATATGGAGGAGTCTTACTCTCTGGGGGTTCGGTCCCTACCAAAGAGTTTGGGGTCATTCTGGGGATGGAAGAAGTCCGGTTTTTTGTTGTTGTCAATTTGTTTCATTTTGTTTTTCAACCTCAGATGTCCCACCAAATGAGGGATTCCAGAGTAGAGCCCTGGGGTGGGGCGACTGGACAACCAGAAATCTGGTTAAAAATTGGGGACTAGGGACATGTCAAGCCCATTATGACATCTAATGGTCCAGCCACTGAGAGGACTTACTAGAGGACAGGACTCACGCTGAGGTCACAATGCGTGTTTATGCTCTCGTCGCACTCAAGAATGGGCGGGGCCTCAGGGTGAATGCTGTTTTCTCCTACACTGAACGTGGGACAATATGCCAACCACAAGGTTTCTTGCCATAGGTCAGGAAGAGTTCTGATTTCTGCATCACAGTCACCCGTGGGCAGTGATTGGAGATAAGGTCTAGGTTCTGAAGCTTGAAAACTGAGGTAGGGAAGAGATGATGACCTAAGGCCATGGCAGGTCTGATGTGCTCAGGGTGCGGTCAGCTGTCTGGGTGTTGGTCAGCAGGTCCGGGATCAGGTTGTGTCTGACAGTGCATTAGTGCCCAGGTTAGACTATATAATTTGGGTACATTCGAGTGCCGTGTAGGTTTATCTTCATTTAAGCTGCCTGGTCAGCTCATTAGGCAATATATTTTTTCTAGAGGGCAGGCAGAGTGCTTCATTGTCGGTCCGGAATTGCCAAACATGAAAGCTTCGGGGCCAGGAGAGTGAGGACGGAAGTCTGAGAACACAAGCTAGACTTCGAATTCAGGGTGAGGGAACGGCAGGTACCCCCTGCTGATCTGAACCAATATCTCATGCACCTGAAGTCAGGGCGAGGATCCGACGTTGGCTTAGGTTGGAGTTTCTGTGCATGACGGCCCCTTCATGAAGGGGTTTTCCACGTTGGGAGATGTGGGATGCCCCCTTCAAGGATTCCTTCTGCGGGACAATTGAGACCTGTTGGACAGATCCAGGACATCCCATATGGAATGACTCCAGAGCACCGTTCGAGGATGGATGCCTGGGAAGTCCGCCTCGCCTTCCAATTGTCTCCTAGCACAAGACAGTTTAGATCTAATGGATCTGCGGGAGCAACCGGGGTGGCTGAGTTGAAATGCACTTTCCAAAGGATGGGTCCTAATGTGTGTTTGTGTCCATGAGGGCCTTGGAATGGGGAGGTGGCACCGGGACCCTGAAGTATTCTCCTAAGCTTTGGCATAGCTCCCATGCACAAGTTTCCTTGTGGAGACGAGATTTGTTCTGATGGGTGCCTCAGGAAATCCCCTCTGCTGGTATTGGAATCCAGGCTTTTGAGGAGACATGCCTGTAAACCAAAGCAATGGATCCGATAATGGCCTCGGGTCCTGTCTGGTTCAATCTTCTTGGTATGAGTGGAGGTAGATGAGTGGAGGTAGATGCTCAGCTGTTATCAACCGCCCTTTTTTGTCCCGGGCGACCTACACTATTGGGATGGCCTCAGGGACTTTGGAGGGCTCTCCTAATTTGTACGATTTTTGACAATGGAATGGGCAGAATTCCCATGGATTGGGTGGGGGCAGTCCTAATGTGTGGCTCCAGGGGCCCCAGCCTGGTGGGAGTGTGGCCCAGGACTTTGAGGACAGAAGACTGAAAACACAAACTCAGCTTAAGTTTGGGGACGTAGGTATGGCACGCCGGATCTACAAACCATGAGAAGAACTCTTCAGGATATGAAGAATGAGCGAGTCTGAGTCGCTTGCTCAGGCTTTTGTCTCTGGATTTTGTTTCAGCGATGGCCGTGGAATGTTGGGGAGGTCTCATGGGCCATGGACGAATCTTCCTCTCTGTGGATTTGGCCCGATCCCAATTGTTTTTCGTCAATCTGTGGGATGGGAGGACTCCTTTCAGGTTTGTTACCTCTGGTGTCCCACCAAAAGAGGAATTCCAAAGCAGAGACCTGGGGAAGAGTAAAGGGAAACCCCGAACTATGGTTAAAAATTGGGGCCTAGGGGCATGGCAAGCCCAATATGCTGTCTCTTCATATAGGCCCTGAGAGGCCTTACCTGAGGACTGGGCTCAGGCTGAGGGTCACAATGTGTGTTTGTGACCAATGTGGCCCGCAATCATGGGCTGGGCCTCATGGGCCACGCTTGTTTCAACTACACTGAACGTTGGACAACATGCCAAGCACAAGGTTTCTTGCCATGGGGAAAGAGTTCTGATTTCTGCATTATTTTCAACCCTGGGCAGTGGTTGGAGATAAGGTCTAGGTTCTGGAGCCTGAAAACCGCAGTTGGGAAGAGATGACGACCTAAGGCCATGGCGGGTCCGATGTGCTCAGTGTGCAGCCAGCTGTCTGGGTGGGACCAGGAGGTCCAGGCTCAGGCTGGGTCAGAAGGGGAAATAGTGCCCAGGTGAGCCTATATGTTTGGGATACAGCCGAATGGCGTGCAGGTTGATCCTCATTTGGGGATTCGGGGTAGCCCTGAGGGCAATGTTTTACTTCTGTAGGGCAGGCAGAGTGCGGCATTGTAGTTCTGGATTGCCAAACTGGAGGGCTTGTGGGCCAGTAGTCTGAGGACGGAGTCTGAGAACCCAAGCTAGGCCTAGGTTTCTGGGTGAGGATATGGCAGGCACAATCTACAGACCTCAATAGAGATCTCGTGCATCTGAAGTCAGGGCAAGGATCAGACAATCGCTCAGGTTGGACTTTCTTCCCTGATGGCCCTTTCTTGAAGGGGGTTGGATCACGAGGACATGGGGGTTTTCCCACGATGGGAGTTGTGAGAAGCTCCAAACTGCAAAGATTCTTCTGCAGGACAATTGAGACCTCTTGGTTGGCTCCAGGCCAACGATTGCGAGCAGGGTTCTAAGGATGGATCGCAAGGTAGCCCACCTCGCATTCCAATTGTCTCCAAGCAACAAGACAGGTTAGATCGGCTGGATGTGGGGGGCAAACGAGGAGGCTGAGTTGAAATGGACTCTCCTGTGGATGTGTCCTAATATGTTTTTGTGTCTATGGAGACCTTGGAATGAAGCGGTGGCCCTGGGGCCCTGAAGGGTTCTCCTAAACAGAGGCTTTGACACAGCTCCAACGTGCATGTTTCCCATGTGTAGATGAGATTTGTTCTGATGGGTGAGTCAAGAAACAGCCATATGCTGGTATTGAAATCCAGGCCTCTGAGGAGAGATGCCTGGAAACCAAAGCAATGGATCCGATTAGTGCCTAGGGGCCTGTTCGTTCCTTTTTACCTCTGGGGACTTCAGTCTACGGGTCTGAGTGCAGGTAGGGGCTCAGATGGGCTCAGATTGCCCCTGTTTGTCCTGGGAAGCCACAACTATTGGGATGGCCTCAGGGACTTTGGAGGTTATCCTATTAGTAGGGTTGTGGCCATTGGAATGGGCACATACAATTCCCTTGGAGAGGGCAAGTACAGTCCTCAGGTTTGGCTCCAGGGCCCTGAGCCTGTAGGGTGTGTAGGCCAGAGCTGTTTGGACTGTTGTCTGAAAACACAAACTCGGCTTGTGTTTTGGGTCATAGGTATGGCAGGACTGATCTACAGACCATGAGGAGAACACTTCGGGATATGAAAAAAGAGCGAGTGTGAGGCTCATGCTCAAGTTTTTGTCTCTGGATATCGTGTCACTCATGGTCGTGAAATTGCCGGGTGACTTCATTGGATATGGAGGAGTCTTACTCTCTGGGGGTTCGGTCCCTACCAAAGAGTTTGGGGTCATTCTGGGGATGGAAGAAGTCCGGTTTTTTGTTGTTGTCAATTTGTTTCATTTTGTTTTTCAACCTCAGATGTCCCACCAAATGAGGGATTCCAGAGGAGAGCCCTGGGGTGGGGCGACTGAACAACCAGAAATCTGGTTAAAAATTGGGGACTAGGGACATGTCAAGCCCATTATGACATCTAATGGTCCAGCCACTGAGAGGACTTACTAGAGGACAGGACTCACGCTGAGGTCACAATGCGTGTTTATGCTCTCGTCGCACTCAAGAATGGGCGGGGCCTCAGGTGAATGCTGTTTTCTCCTACACTGAACGTGGGACAATATGCCAACCACAAGGTTTCTTGCCATGGGTCAGGAAGAGTTCTGATTTCTGCATCACAGTCACCCGTGGGCAGTGATTGGAGATAAGGTCTAGGTTCTGAAGCCTGAAAACTGAGGTAGGGAAGAGATGATGTCCTAAGGCCATGGCGGGTCTGATGTGCTCAGGGTGCGGTCAGCTGTCTGGGTGTTGGTCAGCAGTTCCGGGCTCAGGTTGTGTCAGACCATGCATTAAGGCCCAGGTTAGACTATATAATTTGGGTACATTCGAGTGCCGTGTAGGTTTATCTTCATTTAAGCTGCCTGGTCAGCTCATTAGGCAATATATTTTTTCTAGAGGGCAGGCAGAGTGCTTCATTGTCGGTCCGGAATTGCCAAACATGAAAGCTTCGGGGCCAGGAGAGTGAGGACGGAAGTCTGAGAACACAAGCTAGACTTCGAATTCAGGGTGAGGGAACGGCAGGTACCCCCTGCTGATCTGAACCAATATCTCATGCACCTGAAGTCAGGGCGAGGATCCGACGTTGGCTTAGGTTGGAGTTTCTGTGCATGACGGCCCCTTCATGAAGGGGTTTTCCACGTTGGGAGATGTGGGATGCCCCCTTCAAGGATTCCTTCTGCGGGACAATTGAGACCTGTTGGACAGCTCCAGGACATCCCATATGGAATGACTCCAGAGCACCGTTCGAGGATGGATGCCTGGGAAGTCCGCCTCGCCTTCCAATTGTCTCCTAGCACAAGACAGTTTAGATCTAATGGATCTGCGGGAGCAACCGGGGTGGCTGAGTTGAAATGCACTTTCCAAAGGATGGGTCCTAATGTGTGTTTGTGTCCATGAGGGCCTTGGAATGGGGAGGTGGCACCGGGACCCTGAAGTATTCTCCTAAGCTTTGGCATAGCTCCCATGCACAAGTTTCCTTGTGGAGACGAGATTTGTTCTGATGGGTGCCTCAGGAAATCCCCTCTGCTGGTATTGGAATCCAGGCTTTTGAGGAGACATGCCTGTAAACCAAAGCAATGGATCCGATAATGGCCTCGGGTCCTGTCTGGTTCAATCTTCTTGGTATGAGTGGAGGTAGATGAGTGGAGGTAGATGCTCAGCTGTTATCAACCGCCCTTTTTTGTCCCGGGCGACCTACACTATTGGGATGGCCTCAGGGACTTTGGAGGGCTCTCCTAATTTGTACGATTTTTGACAATGGAATGGGCAGAATTCCCATGGATTGGTGGGGGCAGTCCTAATGTGTGGCTCCAGGGGCCCCAGCCTGGAGGGAGTGTGGCCCAGGACTTCGAGGACAGAAGACTGAAAACACAATCTCAGCTTAAGTTTGGGGACGTAGGTATGGCACGCCCGATCTACAAACCATGAGAAGAACTCTTCAGGATATGAAGAATGAGCGAGTCTGAGTCGCTTGCTCAGGCTTTTGTCTCTGGATTTTGTTTCAGCGATGGCCGTGGAATGTTGGGGAGGTCTCATGGGCCATGGACGAATCTTCCTCTCTGTGGATTTGGCCCGATCCCAATTGTTTTTCGTCAATCTGTGGGATGGGAGGACTCCTTTCAGGTTTGTTACCTCTGGTGTCCCACCAAAAGAGGAATTCCAAATCAGAGCCCTGGGGAAGAATGAAGGGACACCCCGAACTATGGTTAAAAATTGGGGCCTAGGGGCATGGCAAGCCCAATATGCTGTCTCTTCATATAGGCCCTGAGAGGCCTTACCTGAGGACTGGGCTCAGGCTGAGGGTCACAATGTGTGTTTGTGACAAATGTGGCCCGCAAGCATGGGCTGGGCCTCATGGGCCACGCTTGTTTCAACTACACTGAACGTTGGACAACATGCCAACCACAAGGTTTCTTGCCATGGGGAAAGAGTTCTGATTTCTGCATCATTTTCAACCCTGGGCAGTGGTTGGAGATAAGGTCTAGGTTCTGGAGCCTGAAAACCGCAGTTGGGAAGAGATGACGACCTAAGGCCATGGCGGGTCCGATGTGCTCAGTGTGCGGCCAGCTGTCTGGGTGGGACCAGGAGGTCCAGGCTCAGGCTGGGTCAGAAGGGGAAATAGTGCCCAGGTCAGCCTATATGTTTGGGGTACAGCCGATTGGCGTGCAGGTTGATCCTCATTTGGGGTTTCGGGGTAGCCCTGAGGGCAATGTTTTACTTCTGTAGGGCAGGCAGAGTGCGGCATTGTAGTTCTGGATTGCCAAACTGGAGGGATTGTGGGCCAGTAGTCTGAGGACGGAGTCTGAGAACCCAAGCTAGGCCTAGGTTTCTGGGTGAGGATACGGCAGGCACAATCTACAGACCTCAATAGACATCTAGTGCATCTGAAGTCAGGGCAAGGATCAGACGATCGCGCAGGTTGGACTTTCTGCCCTGATGGCCCTTTCTTGAAGGGGGTTGGATCACGAGGACATGGGGGTTTTCCCACGGTGGGAGTTGTGAGAAGCTCCAAACTGCAAAGATTCTTCTGCAGGACACTTGAGACCTGTTGGTTGGCTCCAGGCCAACGATTCCGAGCAGGGTTCTAAGGATGGATGGCTGGGTAGCCCACCTCGCATTCCAATCGTCTCCAAGCAACAAGACAGGTTAGATCTGCTGGATGTGGGGAGCAACCGAGGAGGCTGAGTTGAAATGGACTCTCCTGAGGATGTGTCCTAATATGTTTTTGTGTCTATGGAGACCTTGGAATGAAGCGGTGGCCCTCGGGCCCTGAAGGGTTCTCCTAAACAGAGGCTTTGACACAGCTCCAACGTGCATGTTTCCCATGTGTAGATGAGATTTGTTCTGATGGGTGAGTCAAGAAACAGCCATATGCTGGTATTGAAATCCAGGCCTCTGAGGAGAGATGCCTGGAATCCAAACCAATGGATCCGATTAGTGCCTAGGGGCCTGTTCGTTCCTTTTTACCTCTGGGGACATCAGTCTACGGGTCTGAGTGCAGGTAGGTGCTCAGATGGGCTCAGATTGCCCCTGTTTGTCCTGGGAATCCACAACTATTGGGATGGCCTCAGGGACTTTGGAGGTTATCCTACTAGTAGGGTTGTGGCCATTGGAATGGGCACATACAATTCCCTTGGAGAGGGCAAGTACAGTCCTCAGGTTTGGCTCCAGGGCCCTGAGCCTGTAGGGTGTGTAGGCCAGAGCTGTTTGGACAGTTGTCTGAAAACACAAACTCAGCTTATGTTTTGGGTCATAGGTATGGCAGGACTGATCTACAAACCATGAGGAGAGCACTTCGGGATATGAAAAAAGGGCATTGTGAGGCTCTTGCTCAAGTTTTTGTCTCTGGATATCGTGTCACTCATGGTCGTGAAATTGCCGGGTGACTTCATGGGAAATGGACGAGTCTTACTCTCTGGGGTTTTGTCCCGACCAAAGAGTTTGGAGTCATTCTGGGGATGGAAGAAGTCCGTTTTTTTGTTGTTGTCGATTTGTTTCATTTTGTTTTTCAACCTCAGATGTCCCACCAAATGAGGGATTCCAGAGTAGAGCCCTGGGGTGGGGCGACTGGACAACCAGCAATCTTGTTAAAAATTGGGGACTAGGGACATGTCAAGCCCATTATGTCATCTAATGGTCCAGCCACTGAGAGGACTTACTAGAGGACAGGACTCACGCTGAGGTCACAATGCGTGTTTATGCTCTCGTCGCACGCAAGAATGGGCGGCCCTCAGGGTGAATGCTGTTTTCTCCTACACTGTACGTTGGACAACATGCCAACCACAAGGTTTCTTGCCATGGGTCAGGAAGAGTTCTGATTTCTGCAACACAGTCAAACGTGGGCAGTGATTGTAGATAAGGTCTAGGTACTGAAGCCTGAAAACTGAGGTAGGGAAGAGATGATGACCTAAGGCCATGGCGGGTCTGATGTGCTCAGGGTGCGGTCAGCTGTCTGGGTGTTGGTCAGCAGTTCCGGGCTCAGTTTGTGTCAGACCATGCATTAAGGCCCAGGTTAGACTATATAATTTGGGTACATTCGAGTGCCGTGTAGGTTTATCTTCATTTAAGCTGCCTGGTCAGCTCATTAGGCAATATATTTTTTCTAGAGGGCAGGCAGAGTGCTTTATTGTCGGTCCGGAATTGCCAAACATGAGGGCTTCGGGGCCAGGAGGGTGAGGACGGAAGTCTGAGAACACAAGCTAGACTTCGAATTCAGGGTGAGGGAACGGCAGGTACCCCCTGCTGATCTGAACCAATATCTCATGCACCTGAATTCAGGGCGAGGATCCGACGTTGTCTTAGGTTGGAGTTTCTGTGCATGACGGCCCCTTCATGAAGGGGTTTTCCACGTTGGGAGATGTGGGATGCCCCCTTCAAGGATTCCTTCTGCGGGACAATTGAGACCTGTTGGACAGCTCCAGGACATCCCATATGGAATGACTCCAGAGCACCGTTCGAGGATGGATGCCTGGGAAGTCCGCCTCGCCTTCCAATTGTCTCCTAGCACAAGACAGTTTAGATCTAATGGATCTGCGGGAGCAACCGGGGTGGCTGAGTTGAAATGCACTTTCCAAAGGATGGGTCCTAATGTGTGTTTGTGTCCATGAGGGCCTTGGAATGGGGAGGTGGCACCGGGACCCTGAAGTATTCTCCTAAGCTTTGGCATAGCTCCCATGCACAAGTTTCCTTGTGGAGACGAGATTTGTTCTGATGGGTGCCTCAGGAAATCCCCTCTGCTGGTATTGGAATCCAGGCTTTTGAGGAGACATGCCTGTAAACCAAAACAATGGATCCGATAATGGCCTCGGGTCCTGTCTGGTTCAATCTTATTGGTATGAGTGGAGGTAGATGAGTGGAGGTAGATGCTCAGCTGTTATCAACCGCCCTTTTTTGTCCCGGGCGACCTACACTATTGGGATGGCCTCAGGGACTTTGGAGGGCTCTCCTAATTTGTACGATTTTTGACAATGGAATGGGCAGAATTCCCATGGATTGGTGGGGGCAGTCCTAATGTGTGGCTCCATGGGCCCCAGCCTGGAGGAAGTGTGGCCCAGGACTTCGAGGACAGAATACTGAAAACACAATCTCAGCTTAAGTTTGGGGACGTAGGTATGGCACGCCCAATCTACAAACCATGAGAAGAACTCTTCAGTATATGAAGAATGAGCGAGTCTGAGTCGCTTGCTCAGGGTTTTGTCTCTGGATTTTGTTTCAGCGATGGCCGTGGAATGTTGGGGAGGTCTCATGGGCCATGGACGAATCTTCCTCTCTGTGGATTTGGCCCGATCCCAATTGTTTTTCGTCAATCTGTGGGATGGGAGGACTCCTTTCAGGTTTGTTACCTCTGGTGTCCCACCAAAAGAGGAATTCCAAATCAGAGCCCTGGGGAAGAGTGAAGGGACACCACGAACTATGGTTAAAAATTGGGGCCTAGGGGCATGGCAAGCCCAATATGCTGTCTCTTCATATAGGCCCTGAGAGGCCTTACCTGAGGACTGGGCTCAGGCTGAGGGTCACAATGTGTGTTTGTGACCAATGTGGCCCGCAAGCATGGGCTGGGCCTCATGGGCCACGCTTGTTTCAAATACACTGAACATTGGACAACATGCCAAGCACATGGTTTCTTGCCATGGGGAAAGAGTTCTGATTTCTGCATCATTTTCAACCCTGGGCAGTGGTTGGAGATAAGGTCTAGGTTCTGGAGCCTGAAAACCGCAGTTGGGAAGAGATGACGACCTAAGGCCATGGCGGGTCCAATGTGCTCAGTGTGCGGCCAGCTGTCTGGGTGGGACCAGGAGGTCCAGGTTCAGGCTGGGTCAGAAGGGGAAATAGTGCCCAGGTCAGCCTATATGTTTGGGGTACAGCCGATTGGCGTGCAGGTTGATCCTCATTTGGGGTTTCGGGGTAGCCCTGAGGACAATGTTTTACTTCTGTAGGGCAGGCAGAGTGCGGCATTGTAGTTCTGGATTGCCAAACTGGAGGGCTTGTGGGCCAGTAGTCTGAGGACGGAGTCTGAGAACCTTAGCTAGGCCTAGGTTTCTGGGTGAGGATACGGCAGGCAAAATCTACAGACCTCAATAGACATCTCGTGCATCTGAAGTCAGGGCAAGGATCAGACGATCGCGCAGGTTGGACTTTCTGCCCTGATGGCCCTTTCTTGAAGGGGGTTGGATCACGAGGACATGGGGGTTTTCCCACGGTGGGAGTTGTGAGAAGCTCCAAACTGCAAAGATTCTTCTGCAGGACAATTGAGACCTGTTGGTTGGCTCCAGGCCAACGATTCCGAGCAGGGTTCTAAGGATGGATAGCTGGGTAGCCCACCTCGCATTCCAATCGTCTCCAAGCAACAAGACAGGTTAGATCTGCTGGATGTGGGGGGCAACCGAGGAGGCTGAGTTGAAATGGACTCTCCTGAGGATGTGTCCTAATATGTTTTTGTGTCTATGGAGACCTTGGAATGAAGCGGTGGCCCTCGGGCCCTGAAGGGTTCTCCTAAACAGAGGCTTTGACACAGCTCCAACGTGCATGTTTCCCATGTGTAGATGAGATTTGTTCTGATGGGTGAGTCAAGAAACAGCCATATGCTGGTATTGAAATCCAGGCCTCTGAGGAGAGATGCCTGGAATCCAAACCAATGGATCCGATTAGTGCCTAGGGGCCTGTTCGTTCCTTTTTACCTCTGGGGACATCAGTCTACGGGTCTGAGTGCAGGTAGGTGCTCAGATGGGCTCAGATTGCCCCTGTTTGTCCTGGGAAGCCACAACTATTGGGATGGCCTCAGGGACTTTGGAGGTTATCCTACTAGTAGGGTTGTGGCCATTGGAATGGGCACATACAATTCCCTTGGAGAGGGCAAGTACAGTCCTCAGGTTTGGCTCCAGGGCCCTGAGCCTGTAGGGTGTGTAGGCCAGAGCTGTTTGGACAGTTGTCTGAAAACACAAACTCGGCTTATGTTTTGGGTCATAGGTATGGCAGGACTGATCTACAAACCATGAGGAGAGCACTTCGGGATATGAAAAAAGGGCATTGTGAGGCTCTTGCTCAAGTTTTTGTCTCTGGATATCGTGTCACTCATGGTCGTGAAATTGCCGGGTGACTTCATGGGAAATGGACGAGTCTTACTCTCTGGGGGTTCGGTCCCGACCAAAGAGTTTGGGGTCATTCTGGGGATGGAAGAAGTCCGTTTTTTTGTTGTTGTCGATTTGTTTCATTTTGTTTTTCAACCTCAGATGTCCCACCAAATGAGGGATTCCAGAGTAGAGCCCTGGGGTGGGGCGACTGGACAACCAGCAATCTTGTTAAAAATTGGGGACTAGGGACATGTCAAGCCCATTATGTCATCTAATGGTCCAGCCACTGAGAGGACTTACTAGAGGACAGGACTCACGCTGAGGTCACAATGCGTGTTTATGCTCTCGTCGCACGCAAGAATGGGCGGGTCCTCAGGGTGAATGCTGTTTTCTCCTACACTGAACGTTGGACAACATGCCAACCACAAGGTTTCTTGCCATGGGTCAGGAAGAGTTCTGATTTCTGCAACACAGTCAAACGTGGGCAGTGATTGTAGATAAGGTCTAGGTACTGAAGCCTGAAAACTGAGGTACGGAAGAGATGATGACCTAAGGCCATGGCGGGTCTGATGTGCTCAGGGTGCGGTCAGCTGTCTGGGTGTTGGTCAGCAATTCCGGGCTCAGGTTGTGTCAGACCATGCATTAAGGCCCAGGTTAGACTATATAATTTGGGTACATTCGAGTGCCGTGTAGGTTTATCTTCATTTAAGCTGCCTGGTCAGCTCATTAGGCAATATATTTTTTCTAGAGGGCAGGCAGAGTGCTTCATTGTCGGTCCGGAATTGCCAAACTTGAGGGCTTCGGGGCCAGAAGAGTGAGGACGGAAGTCTGAGAACACAAGCTAGACTTCGGATTCAGGGTGAGGGCACGGCAGGTACCCCCTGCAGATCTGAACCAATATCTCATGCATCTGAAGTCAGGGCGAGGATCCGACGTTGGCTCAGGTTGGAGTTTCTGTGCATGACGGCCCCTTCATGAAGGGAGCGGAATCTCGAGGCCATGGAGGATTTCCACGTTGGGAGATGTGGGATGCCCCCTTCAAGGATTCCTTCTGTGGGACAATTGAGACCTGTTGGACAGCTCCAGGACATCCCATATGGAATGACTCCAGAGCACCGTTCGAGGATGGATGCCTGGGAAGTCCGCCTCGCCTTCCAATTGTCTCCTAGCAACAAGACAGTTTAGATCTAATGGATCTGCGGGAGCAACCGGGGTGGCTGAGTTGAAATGCACTTTCCAAAGGATGGGTCCTAATGTGTGTTTGTGTCCATGAGGGCCTTGGAATGGGGAGGTGGCACCGGGACCCTGAAGTATTCTCCTAAGCCTTGGCATCCTCCCATGCACAAGTTTCCTTGTGGAGACGAGATTTGTTCTGATGGGTGCCTCAGGAAATCCCCTCTGCTGGTATTGGAATCCAGGCTTTTGAGGAGACATGCCTGTAAACCCACGCAATGGATCCGATAATGGCCTCGGGTCCTGTCTGGTTCATTCTTCTTGGTATGAGTGGAGGTAGATGAGTGGAGGAAGATGCTCTGCTGGTATCAACCGCCCTTTTTTTTCCCGGGCGACCTACACTATTGGGATGGCCTCAGGGACTTTGGAGGGTTCTCCTATTTGTACGATTTTTGACAATGGAATGGGCAGAATTCCCATGGATTGGGTGGGGGCAGTCCTAATGTGTGGCTCCAGGGGCCCCAGCCTGGAGGGAGTGTGGCCCAGGACTTTGAGGACAGATAAATGAAAACACAAACTCAGCTTAAGTTTGGGGACGTAGGTATGGCACGCCCGATCCACAAACCATGAGAAGATCTCTTCAGGATATGAAGAATGAGCGAGTCTGAGTCTCTTGCTCAGGCTTTTGTCTCTGGATTTTGTTTCCGCCATGGCCGTGGAATGTTGGGGAGGTCTCATGGGCCATGGACGAATCTTCCTCTCTGTGGATTTGGCCCGATCCCAATTGTTTTTCGTCAATCTGTGGGATGGGAGGACTCCTTTCAGGTTTGTTACCTCTGGTGTCCCACCAAAAGAGGAATTCCAAAGCAGAGCCCTGGGGAAGAGTGAAAGGACACCCCGAACTGTGGTTAAAAATTGGGGCCTAGGGGCATGGCAAGCCCAATATGCTGTCTCTTCATATAGGCCCTGAGAGGCCTTACCTGAGGACTGGGCTCAGGCTGAGGGTCACAATGTGTGTTTGTGACCAATGTGGCCCGCAAGCATGGGCTGGGCCTCATGGGCCACGCTTGTTTCAACTACACTGAACGTTGGACAACATGCCAACCACAAGGTTTCTTGCCATGGGGAAAGAGTTCTGATTTCTGCATCATTTTCAACCCTGGGCAGTGGTTGGAGATAAGGTCTAGGTTCTGGAGCCTGAAAACCGCAGTTGGGAAGAGATGACGACCTAAGGCCATGGCGGGTCCGATGTGCTCAGTGTGCGGCCAGCTGTCTGGGTGGGACCAGGAGGTCCAGGTTCAGGCTGGGTCAGAAGGGGAAATAGTGCCCAGGTCAGCCTATATGTTTGGGGTACAGCCGAATGGCGTGCAGGTTGATCCTCATTTGGGGTTTCGGGGTAGCCCTGAGGGCAATGTTTTACTTCTGTAGGACAAGCAGAGTGCGGCATTGTAGTTCTGGATTGTCAAACTGGAGGGCTTGGGGGCCAGTAGTCTGAGGACGGAGTCTGAGAACCCAAGCTAGGCCTAGGTTTCTGGGTGAGGATATGGCAGGCACAATCTACAGACCTCAATAGAGATCTCGTGCATCTGAAGTCAGGGCAAGGATCAGACGATCGCTCAGGTTGGACTTTCTGCCCTGATGGCCCTTTCTTGAAGGGGGTTGGATCACGAGGACATGGGGGTTTTCCCACGATGGGAGTTGTGAGAAGCTCCAAACTGCAAAGATTCTTCTGCAGGACAATTGAGACCTGTTGGTTGGCTCCAGGCCAACGAATCCGAGCAGGGTTCTAAGGATGGATGGCTGGGTAGCCCACCTCGCATTCCAATTGTCTCCAAGCAACAAGACAGGTTAGATCTGCTGGATGTGGGGGGCAACCGAGGAGGCTGAGTTGAAATGGACTCTCCTGTGGATGTGTCCTAATATGTTTTTGTGTCTATGGAGACCTTGGAATGAAGCGGTGGCCCTGGGGCCCTGAAGGGTTCTCCTGAACAGAGGCTTTGACACAGCTCCAACGTGCATGTTTCCCATGTGTACATGAGATTTGTTCTGATGGGTGAGTCAAGAAACAGCCATATGCTGGTATTGAAATCCAGGCCTCTGAGGAGAGATGCCTGGAATCCAAACCAATGGATCCGATTAGTGCCTAGGGGCCTGTTCGTTCCTTTTTACCTCTGGGGACATCAGTCTACGGGTCTGAGTGCAGGTAGGTGCTCAGATGGGCTCAGATTGCCCCTGTTTGTCCTGGGAAGCCACAACTATTGGGATGGCCTCAGGGACTTTGGAGGTTATCCTACTAGTAGGGTTGTGGCCATTGGAATGGGCACATACAATTCCCTTGGAGAGGGCAAGTACAGTCCTCAGGTTTGGCTCCAGGGCCCTGAGCCTGTAGGGTGTGTAGGCCAGAGCTGTTTGGACAGTTGTCTGAAAACACAAACTCGCCTTATGTTTTGGGTCATAGGTATGGCAGGACTGATCTACAGACCATGAGGAGAGCACTTCGGGATATGAAAAAAGGGCGAGTGTGAGGCTCTTGCTCAAGTTTTTGTCTCTGGATATCGTGTCACTCATGGTCGTGAAATTGCCGGGTGACTTCATGGGAAATGGACGAGTCTTACTCTCTGGGGGTTTGGTCCCGACCAAAGAGTTTGGGATCATTCTGGGGATGGAAGAAGTCCGTTTTTTTGTTGTTGTCGATTTGTTTCATTTTGTTTTTCAACCTCAGATGTCCCACCAAATGAGGGATTCCATAGTAGAGCCCTGGGGTGGGGCGACTGGACAAAAAGAAATCTTGTTAAAAATTGGGGACTAGGGACATGTCAAGCCCATTATGTCATCTAATGGTCCAGCCACTGAGAGGTCTTACTAGAGGACAGGACTCACGCTGAGGTCACAATGCGTGTTTATGCTCTCGTCGCACTCAAGAATGGGCGGGGCCTCAGGGTGAATGCTGTTTTCTCCTACACTGAACGTTGGACAACATGCCAACCACAAGGTTTCTTGCCATGGGTCAGGAAGAGTTCTGATTTCTACATCACAGTCACCCGTGGGCAGTGATTGGAGATAAGGTCTAGGTTCTGAAGCCTGAAAACTGAGGTAGGGAAGAGATGATGACCTAAGGCCATGGCGGGTCTGATGTGCTCAGGGTGCGGTCAGCTGTCTGGGTGTTGGTCAGCAGGTCCGGGCTCAGGTTGTGTCAGACAGTGCATTAGTGCCCAGGTTAGACTATATAATTTGGGTACATTCGAGTGCCGTGTAGGTTTATCTTCATTTAAGCTGCCTGGTCAGCTCATTAGGCTTATATTTTTTCTAGACAGCAGGCAGAGTGCTTCATTGTCGGTCCGGAATTGCCAAACTTGAGGGCTTCGGGGCCAGAAGAGTGAGGTCGGAAGTCTGAGAACACAAGCTAGACATCGGATTCAGGGTGAGGGCACGGCAGGTACTCCTTGCAGATCTGAACCAATATCTCATGCATCTCAAGTCAGGGCGTGGATCCGACGTTTGCTCAGGTTGGAGTTTCTGTGCATGACGGCCCCTTCATGAAGGGAGCGGAATCTCGAGGCCATGGAGGTTTTCCACGTTGGGAGATGTGGGATGCCCCCTTCTAGGATTCCTTCTGTGGGACAATTGAGACCTGTTGGACAGCTCCAGGACATCCCATATGGAATGACTCCAGAGCACCGTTCCAGGATGGATGCCTGGGAAGTCCGCCTCGCCTTCCAATTGTCTCCTAGCAACAAGACAGTTTAGATCTAATGGATCTGCCGGAGCAACCGGGGTGGCTGAGTTGAAATGCACTTTCCAGAGGATGGGTCCTAACGTGTGTTTGGGTCCATGAGGGCCTTGGAATGGGGAGGTGGCACCGGGACCCTGAAGTATTCTCCTAAGCTTTGGCATAGCTCCCATGCACAAGTTTCCTTGTGGAGACGAGATTTGTTCTGATGGGTGCCTCAGGAAATCCCCTCTGCTGGTATTGGAATCCAGGCTTTTGAGGAGACATGCCTGTAAACCAAAGCAGTGGATCTGATAATGGCCTCGGGTCCTGTCTGGTTCAATCTTCTTGGTATGAGTGGAGGTAGATGAGTGGAGGTAGATGCTCAGCCGGTATCAACCGCCCTTTTTTGTCCCGGGCGACCTACACTATTGGGATGGCCTCAGGGACTTTGGAGGGTTCTCCTAATTTGTACGATTTTTGACAATGGAATGGGCAGAATTCCCATGGATTGGGTGGGGGCAGTCCTAATGTGTGGCTCCAGGGGCCCCAGCGTGGAGGGAGTGTGGCCCAGGACTTTGAGGACAGAAGACTGAAAACACAAACTCAGCTTAAGTTTGGGGACGTAGGTATGGCACGCCCGATCTACAAACCATGAGAAGAACTCTTCAGGATATGAAGAATGAGCGAGTCTGAGTCGCTTGCTCAGGCTTTTGTCTCTGGATTTTGTTTCAGCGATGGCCGTGGAATGTTGGGGAGGTCTCATGGGCCATGGACGAATCTTCCTCTCTGTGGATTTGGCCCGATCCCAATTGTTTTTCGTCAGTCTGTGGGATGGGAGGACTCCTTTCAGGTTTGTTACCTCTTGTGTCCCACCAAAAGAGGAATTCCAAAGCAGAGCCCTGGTGAAGAGTGAAGGGAAACCCCGAACGATGTTTAAAAATTGGGGCCTAGGGGCATGGCAAGCCCAATATGCTGTCTCTTCATATAGTCCCTGAGAGGCCTTACCTGAGGACTGGGCTCAGGCTGAGGGTCACAATGTGTGTTTGTGACCAATGTGGCCCGCAAGCATGGGCTGGGCCTCATGGGCCACGCTTGTTTTAACTACACTGAACGTTGGACAACATGCCAACCACAAGGTTTCTTGCCACGGGGAAAGAGTTCTGATTTCTGCATCATTTTCAACCCTGGGCAGTGGTTGGAGATAAGGTCTAGGTTCTGGAGTCTGAAAACCGCAGTTGGGAAGAGATGACGACCTAAGGCCATGGCGTGTCCGATGTGCTCAGTGTGCGGCCAGCTGTCTGGGTGGGACAAGAAGGTCCAGGCTCAGGCTGGGTCAGAAGGGGAAATAGTGCCCAGGTCAGCCTATATGTTTGGGGTACAGCCGAATGGCGTGCAGGTTGATCCTCATTTTTAGTTTCGGGGTAGCCCTGAGGGCAATGTTTTACTTCTGTAGGGCAGGCAGAGTGCGGCATTGTAGTTCTGGATTGCCCAACTGGAGGGCTTGTGGGCCAGTAGTCTGAGGACGGAGTCTGAGAACCCAAGCTAGGCCTAGGTTTCTGGGTGAGGATATGGCAGGCACAATCTACAGACCTCAATCGAGATCTCGTGCATCTGAAGTCAGGGCTAGGATCAGACGATCGCTCAGGTTGGACTTTCTGCCCTGATGGCCCTTTCTTGAAGGGGGTTGGATCACGATGACATGGGGGTTTTCCCACGATGGGAGTTGTGAGAATCTCCAAACTGCAAAGATTCTTCTGCAGGACAATTGAGACCTGTTGGTTGGCTCCAGGCCAACGATTCCGAGCAGGGTTCTAAGGATGGATGGCTGGGTAGCCCACCTCGCATTCCAATTGTCTCCAAGCAACAAGACAGGTTAGATCTGCTGGATGTGGGGTCAACCGAGGAGGCTGAGTTGAAATGGACTCTCCTGTGGATGTGTCCTAATATGTTTTTGTGTCTATGGAGACCTTGGAATGAAGCGGTGGCCCTGGGGCCCTGAAGGGTTCTCCTAAACAGAGGCTTTGACACAACTCCAACGTGCATGTTTCCCATGTGTAGATGAGATTTGTTCTGATGGGTGAGTCAAGAAACAGCCATATGCTGGTATTGAAATCCAGGCCTTTGAGGAGAGATGCCTGGAAACCAAAGCAATGGATCCGATTAGTGCCTAGGGGCCTGTTCGTTCCTTTTTACCTCTGGGGACATCTGTCTACGGGTCTGAGTGCAGGTAGGTGCTCAGATGGGCTCAGATTGCCCCTGTTTGTCCTGGGAAGCCACAACTATTGGGATGGCCTCAGGGACTTTGGAGGTTATCCTATTAGTAGGGTTGTGGCCATTGGAATGGGCACATACAATTCCCTTGGAGAGGGCAAGTACAGTCCTCAGGTTTGGCTCCAGGGCCCTGAGCCTGTAGGGTGTGTAGGCCAGAGCTGTTTGGACAGTTGTCTGAAAACACAAACTCGGCTTATGTTTTGGGACAAATGTATGGCAGGACTGATCTACAGACCATGAGGAGAACACTTCGGGATATGAAAAAAGGGCGAGTGTGAGGCTCTTGCTCAAGTTTTTGTCTCTGGATATCGTGTCACTCATGGTCGTGAAATTGCTGGGTGACTTCATGGGAAATGGACGAGTCTTACTCTCTGGGGGTTCGGTCCCGTCCAAAGAGTTTGGGGTCATTCTGGGGATGGAAGAAGTCCGTTTTTTTGTTGTTGTCGATTTGTTTCATTTTGTTTTTCAACCTCAGATGTCCCACCAAGTGAGGGATTCCAGCGTAGAGCCCTGAGGTGGGGCGACTGGACAACCAGAAATCTTGTTAAAAATTGGGGACTAGGGACATGTCAAGCCCATTATGACATCTAATGGTCCAGCCACTGAGAGGACTTACTAGAGGACAGGACTCACGCTGAGGTCACAATGCGTGTTTATGCTCTCGTCGCACGCAATAATGGGCGGATCCTCAAGGTGAATGCTGGTTTCTCCTACACTGAACGTTGGACAACATGCCAACCACAAGGTTTCCTGCCATGGGTCAGGAAGAGTTCTGATTTCTGCAACACAGTCACCCGTGGGCAGTGATTGGAGATAAGGTCTAGGTTCTGAATCCTGAAAACTGAGGTAGGGAAGAGATGATGACCTAAGGCCAGGGCGGGACTGATGTGCTCAGCGTGGGAACAGCTGTCTGGGTGTTGGTCAGCAGGTCCGGGCTCAAGTTGTGTCAGACAGTGCATTAGTGCCCCGGTTAGACTATATAATTTGGGTACATTCGAGTGCCGTGTAGGTTTATCCTCATTTAAGCTGCCTGGGCTGCTCATTAGGCAATATATTTTTTCTAGAGGGCAGGCAGAGTGCTTCATTGTCGGTCCGGAATTGCCAAACTTGAGCGCTTCGGGGCCAGGAGAGTGAGGACGGAATTCTGAGAACACAAGCTAGACTTCGGATTCAGGGTGAGGGCACGGCAGGTACCCCCTGCAGATCTGAACCAATATCTCATGCATCTGAAGTCAGGGCGAGGATCCCACGTTGGCTCAGGTTGGAGTTTCTGTGCATGACGGCCCCTTCATGAAGGGAGCGGAATCTCGAGGCCATGGAGGTTTTCCACGTTGGGAGATGTGGGATGCCCCCTTCAAGGATTCCTTCTGCGGGACAATTGAGACCTGTTGGACAGCTCCAGGACATCCCATATGGAATGACTCCAGAGCACCGTTCGAGGATGGATGCCTGGGAAGTCCGCCTCGCCTTCCAATTGTCTCCTAGCAACAAGACAGTTTAGATCTAATGGATCTGCGGGAGCAACCGGGTGGCTGAGTTGAAATGCACTTTCCAGAGGATGGGTCCTAACGTGTGTTTGTGTCCATGACGGACTTGGAATGGGGAGGTGGCACCGGGACCCTGAAGTATTCTCCTAAGCTTTGGCTTAGCTCCCATGCACAAGTTTCCTTCTGGAGACGCGATATGTTCTGATGAGTGCCTCAGGAAATCCCCTCTGCTGGTATTGGAATCCAGGCTTTTGAGGAGACATGCCTGTAAACCAAAGCAATGGATCAGATAATGGCCTCGGGTCCTGTCTGGTTCAATCTCCTTGGTATGAGTGGAGGTAGATGAGTGGAGGTAGATGCTCAGCCGGTATCAACCGCCCATTTTTTGTCCCGGGCGACCTACACTATTGGGATGGCCTCAGGGACTTTGGAGGGTTCTCCTAATTTGTACGATTTTTGACAATGGAATGGGCAGAATTCCCATGGATTGGGTGGGGGCAGTCCTAATGTGTGGCTCCAGGGTCCCCAGCCTGGAGGGAGTGTGGCCCAGGACTTTGAGGACAGAAGACTGAAAACACAAACTCAGCTTTAGTTTGGGGACGTAGGTATGGCACGCCCGATCTACAAACCATGAGAAGAACTCTTCAGGATATGAAGAATGAGCGAGTCTGAGGCGCTTGCTCAGGCTTTTGTCTCTGGATTTTGTATCAGCGATGGCCGTGGAATGTCGGGGAGGCCTCATGGGCCATGAACGAATCTTCCTCTCTGTGGATTTGGCCCGATCCCAATTGTTTTTCGTCAATCTGTGGGATGGGAGGACTCCTTTCAGTTTTGTTACCTCAGGTGTCCCACCAAAAGAGGAATTCCAAAGCAGAGCCCTGGGGAAGAGTGAAGGGACACCCCGAACTATGGTTAAAAATTGGGGCCTAGGGGCATGGCAAGCCCAATATGCTGTCTCTTCATATAGGCTCTGAGAGGCCTTACCTGAGGACTGGGCTCAGGCTGAGGGTCACAATGTGTGTTTGTGACCAATGTGGCCCACAAGCATGGGCTGGGCCTCATGGGCCACGCTTGTTTCAACTACACCGAACGTTGGACAACATGCCAAGCACAAGGTTTCTTGCCATGGGGAAAGAGTTCTGATTTCAGCATCATTTTCAACCCTGGGCAGTGTTTGGAGATAAGGTCTAGGTTCTGGAGCCTGAAAACCGCAGTTGGGAAGAGATGACGACCTAAGGCCATGGCGGGTCCGATGTGCTCAGTGTGCGGCCAGCTGTCTGGGTGGGACCAGGAGGTCCAGGCTCAGGCTGGGTCAGAAGGGGAAATAGTGCCCAGGTCAGCCTATATGTTTGGGGTACAGCCGAATGGCGTGCAGGTTGATCCTCATTTGGGGTTTCGGGGTAGCCCTGAGGGCAATGTTTTACTTCTGTAGGGCAGGCAGAGTGCGGCATTGTAGTTCTGGATTGCCAAACTGGAGGGCTTGTGGGCCAGTAGTCTGAGGACGGAGTCTGAGAACCCAAGCTAGGCCTAGGTTTCTGCGTGAGGATATGGCAGGCACAATCTACAGACCTCAATAGAGATCTCGTGCATCTGAAGTCAGGGCAAGGATCAGACGATCGCTCAGGTTGGACTTTCTGCCCTGATGGCCCTTTCTTGAAGGGGGTTGGATCACGAGGACATGGGGGTTTTCGCACGATGGGAGTTGTGAGAAGCTCCAAACTGCAAAGATTCTTCTGCAGGACAATTGAAACCTGTTGGTTGGTTCCAGGCCAAGGATTCCGAGCAGGGTTCTAAGGATGGATGGCTGGGTAGCCCACCTCACTTTCCAATTGTCTCCAAGCAACAAGACAGGTTAGATCTGCTGGATGTGGGGGGCAACCGAGGAGGCTTAGTTGAAATGGACTCTCCTGTGGATGTGTCCTAATATGTTTTTGTGTCTATGGAGACCTTGGAATGAAGCGGTGGCCCTGGGGCCCTGAAGGGTTCTCCTAAACAGAGGCTTTGACACAGCTCCAACGTGCATGTTTCCCATGTGTAGATGAGATTTGTTCTGATGGGTGAGTCAAGAAACAGCCATATGCTCGTATTGAAATCCAGGCCTCTGAGGAGAGATGCCTGGAAACCAAAGCAATGGATCCGATTAGTGCCTAGGGGCCTGTTCGTTCCTTTTTACCTCTGGGGACATCAGGCTACGGGTCTGAGTGCAGGTAGGTGCGCTGATGGGCTCAGATTGCCCCTGTTTATCCTGGGAAGCCACAACTATTGGGATGGCCTCAGGGACTTTGGAGGTTATCCTACTAGTAGGGTTGTGGCCATTGGAATGGGCACATACATTACCCTTGGAGAGGGCAAGTACAGTCCTCAGGTTTGGCTCCATGGCCCTGAGCCTGTAGGGTGTGTAGGCCAGAGCTGTTTGGACAGTTGTCTGAAAACACAAACTCGGCTTATGTTTTGGGTCATAGGTATGGCAGGACTGATCTACAGACCATGAGGAGAACACTTCAGGATATGAAAAAAGGGCGAGTGTGAGGCTCTTGCTCAAGTTTTTGTCTCTGGATATCGTGTCACTCATGGTCGTGAAATTGCCGGGTGACTTCATGGGAAAAGGACGAGTCTTACTCTCTGGGGGTTCGGTCCCGTCCAAAGATTTGGGGTCATTCTGGGGATGGAAGAAGTCCGTTTTTTCGTTGTTGTTGTCGATTTGTTTCATTTTGTTTTTCAACCTCAGATGTCCCACCAAATGAGGGATTCCAGAGTAGAGCCCTGGGGTGGGGCGACTGGAAACCAGAAATCTGGTTAAAAATTGGGGACTAGGGACATGTCAAGCCCATTATGACATCTAATGGTCCAGCCACTGAGAGGACTTACTAGAGGACAGGACTCACGCTGAGGTCACAATGCGTGTTTATGCTCTCGTCGCACTCAAGAATGGGCGGGGCCTCAGGGTGAATGCTGGTTTCTCCTACATTGAACGTTGGACAACATGCCAACCACAAGTTTTCTTGCCATGGGTCAGGAAGAGTTCTGATTTCTACATCACAGTCACCCGTGGGCAGTGATTGGAGATAAGGTCTAGGTTCTGAAGCCTGAAAACTGAGGTAGGGAAGAGATGATGACCTAAGGCCATGGCGGGTCTGATGTGCTCAGCGTGCGAACAGCTGTCTGGGTGTTGGTCAGCAGGTCCGGGCTCAGGTTGTGTCAGACAGTGCATTAGTGCCCAGGTTAGACTATATAATTTGGGTACATTCGAGTGCCGTGTAGGTTTATCCTCATTTAAGCTGCCTGGGCTGCTCATTAGGCAATATATTTTTTCTAGAGGGCAGGCAGAGTGCTTCATTGTCGGTCCGGAATTGCCAAACTTGAGCGCTTCGGGGCCAGGAGAGTGAGGACGGAAGTCTGAGAACACAAGCTAGACTTCGGATTCAGGGTGAGGGCACGGCAGGTACCCCCTGCAGATCTGAACCAATATCTCATTCATCTGAAGTCAGGGCGAGGATCCGACGTTGGCTCAGGTTGGAGTTTCTGTGCATGACGGCCCCTTCATGAAGGGAGCGCAATCTCGAGGCCATGGAGGTTTTCCACGTTGGGAGATGTGGGATGCCCCCTTCAAGGATTCCTTCTGCGGGACAATTGAGACCTGTTGGACAGCTCCAGGACATCCCATATAAAATGACTCCAGAGCACCGTTCCAGGATGGATGCCTGGGAAGTCCGCCTCGCCTTCCAATTGTCTCCTAGCAACAAGACAGTTTAGATCTAATGGATCTGCGTGAGCAACCGGGTGGCTGAGTTGAAATGCACTTTCCAGAGGATGGGTCCTAACGTGTGTTTGTGTCTATGACGGACTTGGAATGGGGAGGTGGCACCGGGACCCTGAAGTATTCTCCTAAGCTTTGGCTTAGCTCCCATGCACAAGTTTCCTTGTGGAGACGCGATTTGTTCTGATGAGTGCCTCAGGAAATCCCCTCTGCTGGTATTGGAATCCAGGCTTTTGAGGAGACATGCCTGTAAACCAAAGCAATGGATCAGATAATGGCCTCGGGTCCTGTCTGGTTCAATCTCCTTGGTATGAGTGGAGGTAGATGAGTGGAGGTAGATGCTCAGCCGGTATCAACCGCCCATTTTTTGTCCCGGGCGACCTACACTATTGGGGTGGCCTCAGGGACTTTGGAGGGTTCTCCTAATTTGTACGATTTTTGACAATGGAATGGGCAGAATTCCCATGGATTGGGTGGGGGCAGTCCTAATGTGTGGCTCCAGGGTCCCCAGCCTGGAGGGAGTGTGGCCCAGGACTTTGAGGACAGAAGACTGAAAACACAAACTCAGCTTTAGTTTGGGGACGTAGGTATGGCACGCCCGATCTACAAACCATGAGAAGAACTCTTCAGGATATGAAGAATGAGCGAGTCTTAGGCGCTTGCTCAGGCTTTTGTCTCTGGATTTTGTTTCAGCGATGGCCGTGGAATGTCGGGGAGGCCTCATGGGCCATGGACGAATCTTCCTCTCTGTGGATTTGGCCTGATCCCAATTGTTTTTCGTCAATCTGTGGGATGGGAGGACTCCTTTCAGGTTTGTTACCTCAGGTGTCCCACCAAAAGAGGAATTCCAAAGCAGAGCCCTGGGGAAGAGTGAAGGGACAACCCGAACTATGGTTAAAAATTGGGGCCTAGGGGCATGGCAAGCCCAATATGCTGTCTCTTCATATAGGCTCTGAGAGGCCTTACCTGAGGACTGGGCTCAGGCTGAGGGTCACAATGTGTGTTTGTGACCAATGTGGCCCGCAAGCATGGGCTGGGCCTCATGGGCCACGCTTGTTTCAACTACACTGAACGTTGGACAACATGCCAACCACAAGGTTTCTTGCCATGGGGAAAGAGTTCTGATTTCAGCATCATTTTCAACCCTGGGCAGTGGTTGGAGATAAGGTCTAGGTTCTGGAGCCTGAAAACCGCAGTTGGGAAGAGATGACGACCTAAGGCCATGGCGGGTCCGATGTGCTCAGTGTGCGGCCAGCTGTCTGGGTGGGACCAGGAGGTCCAGGCTCAGGCTGGGTCAGAAGGGGAAATAGTGCCCAGGTCAGCCTATATGTTTGGGGTACAGCCGAATGGCGTGCAGGTTGATCCTCATTGGGGGTTTCGGGGTAGCCCTGAGGGCAATGTTTTACTTCTGTAGGGCAGGCAGAGTGCGGCATTGTAGTTCTGGATTGCCAAACTGGAGGGCTTGTGGGCCAGTAGTCTGAGGACGGAGTCTGAGAACCCAAGCTAGGCTTAGGTTTCTGGGTGAGGATATGGCAGGCACAATCTACAGACCTCAATAGAGATCTCGTGCATCTGAAGTCAGGGCAAGGATCAGACGTTCGCTCAGGTTGGACTTTCTGCCCTGATGGCCCTTTCTTGAAGGGGGTTGGATCACGAGGACATGGGGGTTTTCCCACGATGGGAGTTGTGAGAAGCTACAAACTGCAAAGATTCTTCTGCAGGACAATTGAGACCTGTTGGTTGGCTCCAGGCCAACGATTCCGAGCAGGGTTCTAAGGATGGATGGCTGGGTAGCCCACCTCACTTTCCAATTGTCTCCAAGCAACAAGACAGGTTAGATCTGCTGGATGTGGGGGGCAACCGAGGTGGCTTAGTTGAAATGGACTCTCCTGTGGATGTGTCCTAATATGTTTTTGTGTCTATGGAGACCTTGGAATGAAGCGGTGGCCCTGGGGCCCTGAAGGGTTCTCCTAAACAGAGGCTTTGACACAGCTCCAACATGCATGTTTCCCATATATAGATGAGATTTGTTCTGATGGGTGAGTCACGAAACAGCCATATGCTCATATTGAAATCCAGGCCTCTGAGGAGAGATGCCTGGAAACCAAAGCAATGGATCTGATTAGTGCCTAGGGGCCTGTTCGTTCCTTTTTACCTCTGGGGACATCAGTCTACGGGTCTGAGTGCAGGTAGGTGCTCAGATGGGCTCAGATTGCCCCTGTTTATCCTGGGAAGCCACAACTATTGGGATGGCCTCAGGGACTTTGGAGGTTATCCTACTAGTAGGGTTGTGGCCATTGGAATGGGCACATACAATTCCCTTGGAGAGGGCAAGTACAGTCCTCAGGTTTGGCTCCAGGGCCCTGAGCCTGTAGGGTGTGTAGGCCAGAGCAGTTTGGACAGTTGTCTGAAAACACAAACTCGGCTTATGTTTTGGGTCATAGGTATGGCAGGACTGATCTACAGACCATGAGGAGAACACTTCGGGATATGAAAAAAGGGCGAGTGTGAGGCTCTTGCTCAAGTTTTTGTCTCTGGATATCGTGTCACTCATGGTCGTGAAATAGCCGGGTGACTTCATGGGAAATGGACGAGTCTTACTCTCTGGGGGTTCGGTCCCGTCCAAAGAGTTTGGGGTCATTCTGGGGATGGAAGAAGTCCGTTTTTTTGTTGTTGTTGTCGATTTGTTTCATTTTGTTTTTCAACTTCAGATGTCCCACCAAATGAGGGATTCCAGAGTAGAGCCCTGGGGTGCGGCGACTGGACAACCAGAAATCTGGTTAAAAATTGGGGACTAGGGACATGTCAAGCCCATTATGACATCTAATGGTCCAGCCACTGAGAGGACTTACTAGAGGACAGGACTCACGCTGAGGTCACAATGCGTGTTTATGCTCTCTTCGCACTCAAGAATGGGCGGGGCCTCAGGGTGAATGCTGGTTTCTCCTACACTGAACGTTGGACAACATGCCAACCACAAGGTTTCTTGCCATGGGTCAGGAAGAGTTCTGATTTCTGCATCACAGTCACCCGTGGGCAGTGATTGGAGATAAGGTCTAGGTTTTGAAGCCTGAAAACTGAGGTAGGGAAGAGATGATGACCTAAGGCCATGGCGGGTCTGATGTGCTCAGCGTGCGGTCAGCTGTCTGGGTGTTGGTCAGCAAGTCCGGGCTCAGGTTGTGTCAGACAGTGCATTAGTGCCCAGGTTAGACTATATAATTTGGGTACATTCGAGTGCCGTGTAGGTTTATCCTCATTTAAGCTGCCTGGGCTGCTCATTAGGCAATCAATTTTTTCTAGAGGGCAGGCAGAGTGCTTCATTGTAGGTCCGGAATTGCCAAACTTGAGGGCTTCGGGGCCAGGAGAGTGAGGACGGAAGTCTGAGAACACAAGCTAGACTTCGGATTCAGGGTGAGGGCACGGCAGGTACCCCCTGCAGATCTGAACCAATATCTCATGCATCTGAAGTCAGGGCGAGGATCCGACGTTGGCTCAGGTTGGAGTTTCTGTGCATGACGGCCCCTTCATGAAGGGAGCGGAATCTCGAGGCCATGGAGGTTTTCCACGTTGGGAGATGTGGGATGCCCCCTTCAAGGATTCCTTCTGCGGGACAATTGAGACCTGTTGGACAGCTCCAGGACATCCCATATGGAATGATTCCAGAGCACCGTTCGAGGATGGATGCCTGGGAAGTCCGCCTCGCCTTCCAATTGTCTCCTAGCAACAAGACAGTTTAGATCTAATGGATCTGCGGGAGCAACCGGGGTGGCTGATTTGAAATGCACTTTCCAGAGGATGGGTCCTAACGTGTGTTTGTGTCCATGAGGGCCTTGGAATGGGGAGGTGGCTCCGGGACCCTGAAGTATTCTCCTTAGCTTTGGCTTAGCTCCCATGCACAAGTTTCCTTGTGGAGACGAGATTTGTTCTGATGGGTGCCTCAGGAAATCCCCTCTGCTGGTATTGGAATCCAGGCTTTTGAGGAGACATGCCTGTAAACCAAAGCAATGGATCCGATAATGGCCTCGGGTCCTGTCTGGTTCAATCTCCTTGGTATGAGTGGAGGTAGATGAGTGGAGGTAGATGCTCAGCCGGTATCAACCGCCCATTTTTTGTCCGGGCGACCTACACTATTGCGATGGCCTCAGGGACTTTGGAGGGTTCTCCTAATTTGTACGATTTTTGACAATGGAATGGGCAGAATTCCCATGGATTGGGTGGGGGCAGTCCTAATGTGTGGCTCCAGGGGCCCCAGCCTGGAGGGAGTGTGGCCCAGGACTTTGAGGACAGAAGACTGAAAACACAAACTCAGCATAAGTTTGGGGACGTAGGTATGGCACGCCCGATCTACAAACCATGAGAAGAACTCTTCAGGATATGAAGAATGAGCGAGTCTGAGGCGCTTGCTCAGGCTTTTGTCTCTGGATTTTGTTTCGCGATGGCCGTGGAATGTTGGGGAGGTCTCATGGGCCATGGACGAATATTCCTCTCTGTGGAATTGGCCCGATCCCAATTGTTTTTCGTCAATCTGTGGGATGGGAGGACTCCTTTCAGGTTTGTTACCTCAGGTGTCCCACCAAAAGAGGAATTCCAAAGCAGAGCCCTGGGGAAGAGTGAAGGGACAACCCGAACTATGGTTAAAAATTGGGGCCTAGAGGCATAGCAAACCCAATATGCTGTCTCTTCATATAGGCCCTGAGAGGCCTTACCTGAGGACTGGGCTCAAGCTGAGGGTCACAATGTGTGTTTGTGACCAATGTGGCCCGCAAGCATAAGCTGGGCCTCATGGGCCACGCTTATTTCAACTACACTGAACGTTGGACAACATGCCAACCACAAGGTTTCTTGCCATAAGGAAAGAGTTCTGATTTCTGCATCATTTTCAACCCTTGGTTGTGGTTGGAGATAAGGTCTAGGTTCTGGAGCTTGAAAACCGCAGTTGGGAAGAGATGACGACCTAAGGCCATGGCGGGTCCGATGTGCTCAGTGTGCGACCAGCTGTCTGGGTGGGACCAGGAGGTCCAGGCTCAGGCTGGGTCAGAAGGGGAAATAGTGCCCAGGTCAGCCTATATATTTGGGGTACAGCCGAATGGCGTGCAGGTTGATCCTCATTTGCGGTTTCGGGGTAGCCCTGAGGGCAATGTTTTACTTCTGTAGGGCAGGCAGAGTGCGGCATTGTAGTTCTGGATTGCCCAACTGGAGGGCTTGTGGGCCAGTAGTCTGAGGACGGAGTCTGAGAACCCAAGCTAGGCCTAGGTTTCTGGGTGAGGATATGGCAGGCACAATCTACAGACCTCAATCGAGATCTCGTGCATCAGAAGTCAGGGCAAGGATCAGACGATCGCTCAGGTTGGACTTTCTGCCCTGATGGCCCTTTCTTGAAGGGGGTTGGAACACGAGGACATGGGGGTTTTCGCACGATGGGAGTTGTGAGAAGTTCCAAACTGCAAAGATTCTTCTGCAGGACAATTGAGACCTGTTGGTTGGCTCCAGGCCAACGATTCCGAGCAGGGTTCTAAGGATGGATGGCTGGGTAGCCCACCTCGCATTCCAATGGTCTCCAAGCAACAAGACAGGTTAGATCTGCTGGATATGGGGGGCAACCGAGGAGGCTGAGTTGAAATGGACTCTCCTGTGGATGTGTCCTAATATGTTTTTGTGTCTATGGAGACCTTGGAATGAAGCGGTGGCCCTGGGGCCCTGAAGGGTTCTCCTAAACAGAGGCTTTGACACAGCTCCAACGTGCATGTTTCCCATGTGTAGATGAGATTTGTTCTGATGGGTGAGTCAAGAAACAGCCATATGCTGGTATTGAAATCCAGGCCTCTGAGGAGAGATGCCTGGAAAGCAAAGCAATGGATCCGATTAGTGCCTAGGGGCCTGTTCGTTCCTTTTTACCTCTGGGGACATCAGTCTACGGGTCTGAGTGCAGGTAGGTGCAGAGATGGGCTCAGATTGCCCCTGTTTGTCCTGGGAAGCCACAACTATTGGGATGGCCTCAGGGACTTTGGAGGTTATCCTACTAGTAGGGTTGTGGCCATTGGAATGGGCACATACAATTCCCTTGGAGAGGGCAAGTAGAGTCCTCAGGTTTGGCTCCAGGGCCCTGAGCCTGTAGGGTGTGTAGGCCAGAGCTGTTTGGACAGTTGTCTGAAAACACAAACTCGGCTTATGTTTTGGGTCATAGGTATGGCAGGACTGATCTACAGACCATGAGGAGAACACTTCGGGATATGAAAAAAGGGCGAGTGTGAGGCTCTTGCTCAAGTTTTTGTCTCTGGATATCGTGTCACTCATGGTCGTGATATTGCCGGGTGACATCATGGGAAATGGACGAGTCTTACTCTCTGGGGGTTCGGTCCCGTCCAAAGAGTTTGGGGTCATTCTGGGGATGGAAGAAGTCCGTTTTTTTGTTGTTGTTGTCGATTTGTTTCATATTGTTTTTCAACTTCAGATGTCCCACCAAATGAGGGATTCCAGAGTAGAGCCCTGGGGTGCGGCGACTGGATAACCAGAAATCTGGTTAAAAATTGGGGACTAGGGACATGTCAATCCCATTATGACATCTAATGGTCCAGCTACTGAGAGGACTTACTAGAGGACAGGACTCACGCTGAGGTCACAATGCGTGTATATGCTCTCGTTGCACTCAAGAATGGGCGGGGCCTCAGGGTGAATGCTGGTTTCTCCTACACTGAACGTTGCACAACATGCCAACCACAAGGTTTCTTGCCATGGGTCAGGAAGAGTTCTGATTTCTGCATCACAGTCACCCGTGGGCAGTGATTGGAGATAAGGTCTAGGTTCTGAAGCCTGAAAACTGAGGTAGGGAAGAGATGATGACTTAAGGCCATGGCGGGTCTGATGTGCTCAGCGTGCGGTCAGCTGTCTGGGTGTTGGTCAGCAGGTCCGGGCTCAGGTTGTGTCAGACAGTGCATTAGTGCCCAGGTTAGACTATATAATTTGGGTACATTCGAGTGCCGTGTAGGTTTATCCTCATTTAAGCTGCCTGGGCTGCTCATTAGGCAATATATTTTTTCTAGACAGCAGGCAGAGTGCTTCATTGTCGGTCCGGAATTGCCAAACTTGAGGGCTGCGGGGCCAGGAGAGTGAGGACGGAAGTCTGAGAACACAAGCTAGACTTCGGATTCAGGGTGAGGGCACGGCAGGTACCCCCTGCAGATCTGAACCAATATCTCATGCATCTGAAGTCAGGGCGAGGATCCGACGTTGGCTCAGGTTGGAGTTTCTGTGCATGACGGCCCCTTCATGAAGGGAGCGGAATCTCGAGGCCATGGAGGTTTTCCACGTTGGGAGATGTGGGATGCCCCCTTCAAGGATTCCTTCTGCGGGACAATTGAGACCTGTTGGACAGCTCCAGGACATCCCATATGGAATGACTCCAGAGCACCGTTCGAGGATGGATGCCTGGGAAGTCCGCCTCGCCTTCCAATTATCTCCTAGCAACAAGACAGTTTAGATCTAATGGATCTGCGGGAGCAACCGGGGTGGCTGAGTTGAAATGCACTTTCCAGAGGATGGGTCCATAAGTGTGTTTGTGTCCATTAGGGCCTTGGAATGGGGAGGTGGCTCCGGGACCCTGAAGTATTCTCCTAAGCTTTGGCATAGCTCCCATGCACAAGTTTCCTTTTGGAGACGAGATTTGTTCTGATGGGTGCCTCAGGAAATCCCCTCTGCTGGTATTGGAATCCAGGCTTTTGAGGAGACATGCCTGTAAACCAAAGCAATGGATCCGATAATGGCCTCGGGTCCTGTCTGGTTCAATCTTCTTGGTATGAGTGGAGGTAGATGAGTGGAGGTAGATGCTCAGCCAGTATCAACCGCCCTTTTTGGCCCCGGGCGACCTACACTATTGGGATGGCCTCAGGGACTTTGGAGGGTTCTCCTAATTTGTACGATTTTTGAAAATGGAATGGGCAGAATTCCCATGGATTGGTTGGGGGCAGTCCTAATTTGTGGCTCCAGGGACCCCAGCCTTGAGGGAGTGAGGCCCAGGACTTTGAGGACAGAAGACTGAAAACACAAACTCAGCTTACGTTTTGGGACGTAGGAATGGCACGCCGGATCTACAAACACTGAGAAGAACTCTTCAGGATATGAAGAATGAGTGAGTATGAGGCGCTTGCTCAGGCTTTTTTCTCTGGATTTTGTTTCAGCGATGGCCGTGGAATGTTGGGGAGGTCTCATGGGCCATGGACGAATTTTCCTCTCTGTGGATTTGGCCCGATCCCAATTGTTTTTCGTCAATCTGTGGGATGGGAGGACTCCTTTCAGGTTTGTTACCTCAGGTGTCCCACCAAAAGAGGAATTCCAAAGCAGAGCCCTGGGGAAGAGTGAAGGGACAGCCCAAATATGGTTAAAAATTGGGGACTAGGGGCATGGCAAGCCCAATATGCTGTCTCTTCATATAGGCCCTGAGAGGCCTTACCTGAGGACTGGGCTCAGGCTGAGGGTCACAATGTGTGTTTGTGACCAATGTGGCCCGCAAGCATGGGCTGGGCCTCATGGGCCACGCTTGTTTCAACTACACTGAACGTTGGACAACATGCCAACCACAAGGTTTCTTGCCATGGGGAAAGAGTTCTGATTTCTGCATCATTTTCAAACCTGGGCAGTGGTTGGAGATAAGGTCTAGGTTCTGGAGCCTGAAAACCGCAGTTGGGAAGAGATGACGACCTAAGGCCATGGCGGGTCCGATGTGCTCAGTGTGCGGCCAGCAGTCTGGGTGGGACCAGGAGGTCCAGGCTCAGGCTGGGTCAGAAGGGGAAATAGTGCCCAGGTCAGCCTATATGTTTGGGGTACATCCGAATGGCGTGCAGGTTGATCCTCATTTGGGGTTTCGGGGTAGCCCTGACGGCAATGTTTTACTTCTGTAGCGCAGCCAGAGTGTGGCATTGTAGTTCTGGATTGCCAAACTGGAGGGCTTGTGGGCCAGTAGTCTGAGGACGGAGTCTGAGAACCCAAGCTAGGCCTAGGTTTCTGGGTGAGGATATGGCACGCAAAATGTACAGACCTCAATAGAGATCTCGTGCATCTGAAGTCAGGGCAGGATCAGACGATCGCTCAGGTTGGACTTTCTGCCCTGAGGGCCCTTTCTTGAAGGGGGTTGGATCACGAGGACATGGGGGTTTTCCCACGATGGGAGTTGTGAGAAGCTCCAAACTGCAAAGACTCTTCTGCAGGACAATTGAGACCTGTTGGTTGGCTCCAGGCCAACGATTCCGAGCAGGGTTCTAAGGATGGATGGCTGGGTAGCCCACCTCGCATTCCAATGGTCTCCAAGCAACAAGACAGGTTAGATCTCCTGGATGTGGGGGGCAACCGAGGAGGCTGAGTTGAAATGGACTCTCCTGTGGATGTGTCCTAATATGTTTTTGTGTCTATGGAGACCTTGGAATGAAGCGGTGGCCCTGGGGCCCTGAAGGGTTCTCCTAAACAGAGGCTTTGACACAGCTCCAACGTGCATGTTTCCCATGTGTAGATGAGATTTGTTCTGATGGGTGAGTCAAGAAACAGCCATATGCTGGTATTGAAATCCAGGCCTCTGAGGAGAGATGCCTGGAAACCAAAGCAATGGATCCGATTAGTGCCTAGGGGCCTGTTCGTTCCTTTTTACCTCTGGGGACATCAGTCTACGGGTCTGAGTGCAGGTAGGTGCTCAGATGGGCTCAGATTGCCCCTGTTTGTCCTGGGAAGCCACAACTATTGGGATGGCCTCAGGGACTTTGGAGGTTATCCTACTAGTAGGGTTGTGGCCATTGGAATGGGCACATACAATTCCCTTGGAGAGGGCAAGTAGAGTCCTCAGGTTTGGCTCCAGGGCCCTGAGCCTGTAGGGTGTGTAGGCCAGAGCTGTTTGGACAGTTGTCTGAAAACACAAACTCGGCTTATGTTTTGGGTCATAGGTATGGCAGGACTGATCTACAGACCATGAGGAGAACACTTCGGGATATGAAAAAAGGGCGAGTGTGAGGCTCTTGCTCAAGTTTTTGTCTCTGGATATCGTGTCACTCATGGTCGTGAAATTGCCGGGTGACATCATGGGAAATGGACGAGTCTTACTCTCTGGGGGTTCGGTCCCGTCCAAAGAGTTTGGGGTCATTCTGGGGATGGAAGAAGTCCGTTTTTTTGTTGTTGTTGTCGATTTGTTTCATTTTGTTTTTCAACCTCAGATGTCCCACCAAATGAGGGATTCCAGAGTAGAGCCCTGGGGTGGGGCAACTGGACAACCAGAAATCTGGTTAAAAATTGGGGACTAGGGACATGTCAAGCACATTATGACATCTAATGGTCCAGCCACTGAGAGGACTTACTAGAGGACAGGACTCACGCTGAGGTCACAATGCGTGTTTATGCTCTCGTCGCACTCAAGAATGGGCGGGGCCTCAGGGTGAATGCTGGTTTCTCCTACACTGAACGTTGGACAACATGCCAACCACAAGGTTTCTTGCCATGGGTCAGGAAGAGTTCTGATTTCTGCATCACAGTCACCCGTGGGCAGTGATTGGAGATAAGGTCTAGGTTCTGAAGCCTGAAAACTGAGGTAGGGAAGAGATGATGACCTAAGGCCATGGCGGGTCTGATGTGCTCAGCGTGCGGTCAGCTGTCTGGGTGTTGGTCAGCAGGTCCGGGCTCAGGTTGTGTCAGACAGTGCATTAGTGCCCAGGTTAGACTATATAATTTGGGTACATTCGAGTGCCGTGTAGGTTTATCCTCATTTAAGCTGCCTGGGCTGCTCATTAGGCAATATATTTTTTCTAGAGGGCAGGCAGAGTGCTTCATTGTCGGTCCGGAATTGCCAAACTTGAGGGCTTCGGGGCCAGGAGAGTGAGGACGGAAGTCTGAGAACACAAGCTAGACTTCGGATTCAGGGTGAGGGCACGGCAGGTACCCCCTGCAGATCTGAACCAATATCTCATGCATCTGAAGTCAGGGCGAGGATCCGACGTTGGCTCAGGTTGGAGTTTCTGTGCATGACGGCCCCTTCATAAAGGGAGCGGAATCTCAAGGCCATGGAGGTTTTCCACGTTGGGAGATGTGGGATGCCCCCTTTAAGGATTCCTTCTGCGGGACAATTGAGACCTGTTGGACAGCTCCAGGACATCCCATATGGAATGACTCCAGAGGACCGTTCCAGGATGGATGCGTGGGAAGTCCGCCTCGCCTTCCAATTGTCTCCTAGCAACAAGACAGTTTAGATCTAATGGATCTGCGGGAGCAACCGGGGTGGCTGAGTTGAAATGCACTTTCCAGAGGATGGGTCCTAACGTGTGTTTGTGTCCATGAGGGCCTTGGAATGGGGAGGTGGCACCGGGACCCTGAAGTAATCTCCTAAGCTTTGGCATAGCTCCCATGCACAAGTTTCCTTGTGGAGACGAGATTTGTTCTGATGGGTGCCTCAGGAAATCCCCTCTGCTGGTATTGGAATCCAGGCTTTTGAGGAGACATGCCTGTAAACCAAAGCAATGGATCCGATAATGGCCTCGGGTCCTGTCTGGTTCAATCTTCTTGGTATGAGTGGAGGTAGATGAGTGGAGGTAGATGCTCAGCCAGTATCAACCGCCCTTTTTTGTCCCGGGCGACCTACACTATTGGGATGGCCTCAGGGACTTTGGAGGGTTCTCCTAATTTGTACGATTTTTGACAATGGAATGGGCAGAATTCCCATGGATTGGGTGGGGGCAGTCCTAATGTGTGGCTCCAGGGACCCCAGCCTTGAGGGAGTGAGGCCCAGGACTTTGAGGACAGAAGACTGAAAACACAAACTCAGCTTAAGTTTTGGGACGTAGGAATGGCACGCCGGATCTACAAACACTGAGAAGAACTCTTCAGGATATGAAGAATGAGTGAGTCTGAGGCGCTTGCTCAGGCTTTTTTCTCTGGATTTTGTTTCTGCGATGGCCGTGGAATGTTGGGGAGGTCTCATGGGCCATGGACGAATCTTCCTCTCTGTGGATTTGGCCCGATCCCAATTGTTTTTCGTCAATCTGTGGGATGGGAGGACTCCTTTCAGGTTTGTTACCTCAGGTGTCCCACCAAAAGAGGAATTCCAAAGCAGAGCCCTGGGGAAGAGTGAAGGGACAGCCCGAAATATGGTTAAAAATTGGGGCCTAGGGGCATGGCAAGCCCAATATGCTGTCTCTTCATATAGGCCCTGAGAGGCTTTACCTGAGGACTGGGCTCAGGCTGAGGGTCACAATGTGTGTTTGTGACCAATGTGGCCCGCAAGCATGGGCTGGGCCTCATGGGCCACGCTTGTTTCAACTACACTGAACGTTGGACAACATGCCAACCACAAGGTTTCTTGCCATGGGGAAAGAGTTCTGATTTCTGCATCATTTTCAAACGTGGGCAGTGGTTGGAGATAAGGTCTAGGTTCTGGAGCCTGAAAACCGCAGTTGGGAAGAGATGACGACCTAAATCCACGGCGGGTCCGATGTGCTCAGTGTGCGGCCAGCAGTCTGGGTGGGACCAGGAGGTCAAGGCTCAGGCTGGGTCAGAAGGGGAAATAGTGCCCAGGTCAGCCTATATGTTTGGGGTATATCCAAATGGCGTGCAGGTTGATCCTCATTTGGGGTTTCGGGGTAGCCCTGACGGCAATGTTTTACTTCTGTAGCGCAGGCAGAGTGTGGCATTGTAGTTCTGGATTGCCAAACTGGAGGGCTTGTGGGCCAGTAGTCTGAGGACGGAGTCTGAGAACCCAAGCTAGGCCTAGGTTTCTGCGTGAGGATATGGCAGGCACAATCTACAGACCTCAATAGAGATCTCGTGCATCTGAAGTCAGGGCAAGGATCAGACGATCGCTCAGGTTGGACTTTCTGCCCTGATGGCCCTTTCTTGAAGGGGGTTGGATCACGAGGACATGGGGTTTTCCCACGATGGGAGTTGTGAGAAGCTCCAAACTGCAAAGATTCTTCTGCAGGACAATTGAGACCTGTTGGTTGGCTCCAGGCCAACGATTCCGAGCAGGGTTCTAAGGATGGATGGCTGGGTAGCCCACCTCGCATTCCAATTGTCTCCAAGCAACAAGACAGGTTAGATCTGCTGGATGTGGGGGGCAACCGAGGAGGCTGAGTTGAAATGGACTCTCCTGTGGATGTGTCTTAATATGTTTTTGTGTCTATGGAGACCTTGGAATGAAGCGGTGGCCCTGGGGCCCTGAAGGGTTCTCCTAAACAGAGGCTTTGACACAGCTCCAACGTGCATGTTTCCCATGTGTAGATGAGATTTGTTCTGATGGGTGAGTCAAGAAACAGCCATATGCTGGTATTGAAATCCAGTCTCTGAGGAGAGATGCCTGGAAACCAAAGCAATGGATATGATTAGTGCCTAGGGGCCTGTTCGTTCCTTTTTACCTCTGGGGACATCAGTCTACGGGTCTGAGTGCAGGTAGGTGCTCAGATGGGCTCAGATTGCCCCTGTTTGTCCTGGGAAGCCACAACTATTGGGATGGCCTCAGGGACTTTGGAGGTTATCCTACTAGTAGGGTTGTGGCCATTGGAATGGGCACATACAATTCCCTTGGAGAGGGCAAGTAGAGTCCTCAGGTTTGGCTCCAGGGCCCTGAGCCTGTAGGGTGTGTAGGCCAGAGCTGTTTGGACAGTTGTCTGAAAACACAAACTCGGCTTATGTTTTGGGTCATAGGTATGGCAGGACTGATCTACAGACCATGAGGAGAACACTTCGGGATATGAAAAAAGGGCGAGTGTGAGGCTCTTGCTCAAGTTTTTGTCTCTGGATATCGTGTCACTCATTGTCGTGAAATTGCCGGGTGACATCATGGGAAATGGACGAGTCTTACTCTCTGGGGGTTCGGTCCCGTCCAAAGAGTTTGGGGTCATTCTGGGGATGGAAGAAGTCCGTTTTTTTGTTGTTGTTGTCGATTTGTTTCATTTTGTTTTTCAACCTCAGATGTCCCACCAAATGAGGGATTCCAGAGTAGAGCCCTGGGGTGGGGCGACTGGACAACCAGAAATCTGGTTAAATATTGGGGACTAGGGACATGTCAAGCCCATTATGACATCTAATGGTCCAGCCACTGAGAGGACTTACTAGAGGACAGGACTCACGCTGAGGTCACAATGCGTGTTTATGCTCTCGTCGCACTCAAGAATGGGCGGGGCCTCAGGGTGAATGCTGGTTTCTCCTACACTGAACGTTGGACAACATGCCAACCACAAGGTTTCTTGCCATGGGTCAGGAAGAGTTCTGATTTCTGCATCACAGTCACCCGTGGGCAGTGATTGGAGATAAGGTCTAGGTTCTGAAGCCTGAAAACTGAGGTAGGGAAGAGATGATGACCTAAGGCCATGGCGGGTCTGATGTGCTCAGCGTGCGGTCAGCTGTCTGGGTGTTGGTCAGCAGGTCCGGGCTCAGGTTGTGTCAGACAGTGCATTAGTGCCTAGGTTAGACTATATAATTTGGGTACATTCGAGTGCCGTGTAGGTTTATCCTCATTTAAGCTGCCTGGGCTGCTAATTAGGCAATATATTTTTTCTAGAGGGCAGGCAGAGTGCTTCATTGTCGGTCCGGAATTGCCAAACTTGAGGGCTTTGGGGCCAGGAGAGTGAGGACGGAAGTCTGAGAACACAAGCTAGACTTCGGATTCAGGGTGAGGGCACGGCAGGTACCCCCTGCAGATCTGAACCAATATCTCATGCATCTGAAGTCAGGGCGAGGATCCCACGTTGGCTCAGGTTGGAGTTTCTGTGCATGACGGCCCCTTCATAAAGGGAGCGGAATCTCAAGGCCATGGAGGTTTTCCACGTTGGGAGATGTGGGATGCCCCCTTTAAGGATTCCTTCTGCGGGACAATTGAGACCTGTTGGACAGCTCCAGGACATCCCATATGGAATGACTCCAGAGCACCGTTCCAGGATGGATGCCTGGGAAGTCCGCCTCGCCTTCCAATTGTCTCCTAGCAACAAGACAGTTTAGATATAATGGATCTGCGGGAGCAACCGGGGTGGCTGAGTTGAAATGCACTTTCCAGAGGATGGGTCCTAACGTGTGTTTGTGTCCATGAGGGCCTTGGAATGGGGAGGTGGCACCGGGACACTGAAGTATTCTCCTAAGCTTTGGCATAGCTCCCATGCACAAGTTTCCTTTTGGAGACGAGATTTGTTCTGATGGGTGCCTCAGGAAATCCCCTCTGCTGGTATTGGAATCCAGGCTTTTGAGGAGACATGCCTGTAAACCAAAGCAATGGATCCGATAATGGCCTCGGGTCCTGTCTGGTTCAATCTTCTTGGTATGAGTGGAGGTAGATGAGTGGAGGTAGATGCTCAGCCAGTATCAACCGCCCTTTTTGGCCCCGGGCGACCTACACTATTGGGATGGCCTCAGGGACTTTGGAGGGTTCTCCTAATTTGTACGATTTTTGAAAATGGAATGGGCAGAATTCCCATGGATTGGTTGGGGGCAGTCCTAATTTGTGGCTCCAGGGACCCCAGCCTTGAGGGAGTGAGGCCCAGGACTTTGAGGACAGAAGACTGAAAACACAAACTCAGCTTAAGTTTTGGGACGTAGGAATGGCACGCCGGATCTACAAACACTGAGAAGAACTCTTCAGGATATGAAGAATGAGTGAGTATGAGGCGCTTGCTCAGGCTTTTTTCTCTGGATTTTGTTTCAGCGATGACCG
Source organism: Mustela nivalis (assembly GCF_964662115.1). Lineage (NCBI taxonomy): Eukaryota > Metazoa > Chordata > Mammalia > Carnivora > Mustelidae > Mustela > Mustela nivalis. Next base: position 194,572 of record NW_028136480.1, on the reverse strand, counting down.
TGGAATGTTGGGGAGGTCTCATGGGCCATGGACGAATTTTCCTCTCTGTGGATTTGGCCCGATCCCAATTGTTTTTCGTCAATCTGTGGGATGGGAGGACTCCTTTCAGGTTTGTTACCTCAGGTGTCCCACCAAAAGAGGAATTCCAAAGCAGAGCCCTGGGGAAGAGTGAAGGGACAGCCCAAATATGGTTAAAAATTGGGGACTAGGGGCATGGCAAGCCCAATATGCTGTCTCTTCATATAGGCCCTGAGAGGCCTTACCTGAGGACTGGGCTCAGGCTGAGGGTCACAATGTGTGTTTGTGACCAATGTGGCCCGCAAGCATGGGCTGGGCCTCATGGGCCACGCTTGTTTCAACTACACTGAACGTTGGACAACATGCCAACCACAAGGTTTCTTGCCATGGGGAAAGAGTTCTGATTTCTGCATCATTTTCAAACCTGGGCAGTGGTTGGAGATAAGGTCTAGGTTCTGGAGCCTGAAAACCGCAGTTGGGAAGAGATGACGACCTAAGGCCATGGCGGGTCGGATGTGCTCAGTGTGCGGCCAGCAGTCTGCGTGGGACCAGGAGGTCCAGGCTCAGGCTGGGTCAGAAGGGGAAATAGTGCCCAGGTCAGCCTATATGTTTGGGGTACATCCGAATGGCGTGCAGGTTGATCCTCATTTGGGGTTTCGGGGTAGCCCTGAGGGCAATGTTTTACTTCTGTAGCGCAGCCAGAGTGTGGCATTGTAGTTCTGGATTGCCAAACTGGAGGGCTTGTGGGCCAGTAGTCTGAGGACGGAGTCTGAGAACCCAAGCTAGGCCTAGGTTTCTGGGTGAGGATATGGCAGGCACAATCTACAGACCTCAATAGAGATCTCGTGCATCTGAAGTCAGGGCAGGATCAGACGATCGCTCAGGTTGGACTTTCTGCCCTGAGGGCCCTTTCTTGAAGGGGGTTGGATCACGAGGACATGGGGGTTTTCCCACGATGGGAGTTGTGAGAAGCTCCAAACTGCAAAGACTCTTCTGCAGGACAATTGAGACCTGTTGGTTGGCTCCAGGCCAACGATTCCGAGCAGGGTTCTAAGGATGGATGGCTGGGTAGCCCACCTCGCATTCCAATTGTCTCCAAGCAACAAGACAGGTTAGATCTGCTGGATGTGGGGGGCAACCGAGGAGGCTGAGTTGAAATGGACTCTCCTGTGGATGTGTCCTAATATGTTTTTGTGTCTATGGAGACCTTGGAATGAAGCGGTGGCCCTGGGGCCCTGAAGGGTTCTCCTAAACAGAGGCTTTGACACAGCTCCAACGTGCATGTTTCCCATGTGTAGATGAGATTTGTTCTGATGGGTGAGTCAAGAAACAGCCATATGCTGGTATTGAAATCCAGGCCTCTGAGGAGAGATGCCTGGAAACCAAAGCAATGGATCCGATTAGTGCCTAGGGGCCTGTTCGTTCCTTTTTACCTCTGGGGACATCAGTCTACGGGTCTGAGTGCAGGTAGGTGCTCAGATGGGCTCAGATTGCCCCTGTTTGTCCTGGGAAGCCACAACTATTGGGATGGCCTCAGGGACTTTGGAGGTTATCCTACTAGTAGGGTTGTGGCCATTGGAATGGGCACATACAATTCCCTTGGAGAGGGCAAGTAGAGTCCTCAGGTTTGGCTCCAGGGCCCTGAGCCTGTAGGGTGTGTAGGCCAGAGCTGTTTGGACAGTTGTCTGAAAACACAAACTCGGCTTATGTTTTGGGTCATAGGTATGGCAGGACTGATCTACAGACCATGAGGAGAACACTTCGGGATATGAAAAAAGGGCGAGTGTGAGGCTCTTGCTCAAGTTTTTGTCTCTGGATATCGTGTCACTCATGGTCGTGAAATTGCCGGGTGACATCATGGGAAATGGACGAGTCTTACTCTCTGGGGGTTCGGTCCCGTCCAAAGAGTTTGGGGTCATTCTGGGGATGGAAGAAGTCCGTTTTTTGTTGTTGTTGTCGATTTGTTTCATTTTGTTTTTCAACCTCAGATGTCCCACCAAATGAGGGATTCCAGAGTAGAGCCCTGGGGTGGGGCAACTGGACAACCAGAAATCTGGTTAAAAATTGGGGACTAGGGACATGTCAAGCCCATTATGACATCTAATGGTCCAGCCACTGAGAGGACTTACTAGAGGACAGGACTCACGCTGAGGTCACAATGCGTGTTTATGCTCTCGTCGCACTCAAGAATGGGCGGGGCCTCAGGGTGAATGCTGGTTTCTCCTACACTGAACGTTGGACAACATGCCAACCACAAGGTTTCTTGCCATGGGTCAGGAAGAGTTCTGATTTCTGCATCACAGTCACCCGTGGGCAGTGATTGGAGATAAGGTCTAGGTTCTGAAGCCTGAAAACTGAGGTAGGGAAGAGATGATGACCTATGGCCATGGCGGGTCTGATGTGCTCAGCGTGCGGTCAGCTGTCTGGGTGTTGGTCAGCAGGTCCGGGCTCAGGTTGTGTCAGACAGTGCATTAGTGCCCAGGTTAGACTATATAATTTGGGTACATTCGAGTGCCGTGTAGGTTTATCCTCATTTAAGCTGCCTGGGCTGCTCATTAGGCAATATATTTTTTCTAGAGGGCAGGCAGAGTGCTTCATTGTCGGTCCGGAATTGCCAAACTTGAGGGCTTCGGGGCCAGGAGAGTGAGGACGGAAGTCTGAGAACACAAGCTAGACTTCGGATTCAGGGTGAGGGCACGGCAGGTACCCCCTGCAGATCTGAACCAATATCTCATGCATCTGAAGTCAGGGCGAGGATCCGACGTTGGCTCAGGTTGGAGTTTCTGTGCATGACGGCCCCTTCATAAAGGGAGCGGAATCTCAAGGCCATGGAGGTTTTCCACGTTGGGAGATGTGGGATGCCCCCTTTAAGGATTCCTTCTGCGGGACAATTGAGACCTGTTGGACAGCTCCAGGACATCCCATATGGAATGACTCCAGAGCACCGTTCCAGGATGGATGCCTGGGAAGTCCGCCTCGCCTTCCAATTGTCTCCTAGCAACAAGACAGTTTAGATCTAATGGATCTGCGGGAGCAACCGGGGTGGCTGAGTTGAAATGCACTTTCCAGAGGATGGGTCCTAACGTGTGTTTGTGTCCATGAGGGCCTTGGAATGGGGAGGTGGCACCGGGACCCTGAAGTAATCTCCTAAGCTTTGGCATAGCTCCCATGCACAAGTTTCCTTTTGGAGACGAGATTTGTTCTGATGGGTGCCTCAGGAAATCCCCTCTGCTGGTATTGGAATCCAGGCTTTTGAGGAGACATGCCTGTAAACCAAAGCAATGGATCCGATAATGGCCTCGGGTCCTGTCTGGTTCAATCTTCTTGGTATGAGTGGAGGTAGATGAGTGGAGGTAGATGCTCAGCCAGTATCAACCGCCCTTTTTTGTCCCGGGCGACCTACACTATTGGGATGGCCTCAGGGACTTTGGAGGGTTCTCCTAATTTGTACGATTTTTGACAATGGAATGGGCAGAATTCCCATGGATTGGGTGGGGGCAGTCCTAATGTGTGGCTCCAGGGACCCCAGCCTTGAGGGAGTGAGGCCCAGGACTTTGAGGACAGAAGACTGAAAACACAAACTCAGCTTAAGTTTTGGGACGTAGGAATGGCACGCCGGATCTACAAACACTGAGAAGAACTCTTCAGGATATGAAGAATGAGTGAGTCTGAGGCGCTTGCTCAGGCTTTTTTCTCTGGATTTTGTTTCTGCGATGGCCGTGGAATGTTGGGGAGGTCTCATGGGCCATGGACGAATCTTCCTCTCTGTGGATTTGGCCCGATCCCAATTGTTTTTCGTCAATCTGTGGGATGGGAGGACTCCTTTCAGGTTTGTTACCTCAGGTGTCCCACCAAAAGAGGAATTCCAAAGCAGAGCCCTGGGGAAGAGTGAAGGGACAGCCCGAAATATGGTTAAAAATTGGGGCCTAGGGGCATGGCAAGCCCAATATGCTGTCTCTTCATATAGGCCCTGAGAGGCTTTACCTGAGGACTGGGCTCAGGCTGAGGGTCACAATGTGTGTTTGTGACCAATGTGGCCCGCAAGCATGGGCTGGGCCTCATGGGCCACGCTTGTTTCAACTACACTGAACGTTGGACAACATGCCAACCACAAGGTTTCTTGCCATGGGGAAAGAGTTCTGATTTCTGCATCATTTTCAAACGTGGGCAGTGGTTGGAGATAAGGTCTAGGTTCTGGAGCCTGAAAACCGCAGTTGGGAAGAGATGACGACCTAAATCCACGGCGGGTCCGATGTGCTCAGTGTGCGGCCAGCAGTCTGGGTGGGACCAGGAGGTCAAGGCTCAGGCTGGGTCAAAAGGGGAAATAGTGCCCAAGTCAGCCTATATGTTTGGGGTACATCCGAATGGCGTGCAGGTTGATCCTCATTTGGGGTTTCGGGGTAGCCCTGACGGCAATGTTTTACTTCTGTAGCGCAGGCAGAGTGTGGCATTGTAGTTCTGGATTGCCAAACTGGAGGGCTTGTGGGCCAGTAGTCTGAGGACGTAGTCTGAGAACCCAAGCTAGGCCTAGGTTTCTGCGTGAGGATATGGCAGGCACAATCTACAGACCTCAATAGAGATCTCGTGCATCTGAAGTCAGGGCAAGGATCAGACGATCGCTCAGGTTGGACTTTCTGCCCTGATGGCCCTTTCTTGAAGGGGGTTGGATCACGAGGACATGGGGGTTTTCCCACGATGGGAGTTGTGAGAAGCTCCAAACTGCAAAGATTCTTCTGCAGGACAATTGAGACCTGTTGGTTGGCTCCAGGCCAACGATTCCGAGCAGGGTTCTAAGGATGGATGGCTGGGTAGCCCACCTCGCATTCCAATTGTCTCCAAGCAACAAGACAGGTTAGATCTGCTGGATGTGGGGGGCAACCGAGGAGGCTGAGTTGAAATGGACTCTCCTGTGGATGTGTCTTAATATGTTTTTGTGTCTATGGAGACCTTGGAATGAAGCGGTGGCCCTGGGGCCCTGAAGGGTTCTCCTAAACAGAGGCTTTGACACAGCTCCAACGTGCATGTTTCCCATGTGTAGATGAGATTTGTTCTGATGGGTGAGTCAAGAAACAGCCATATGCTGGTATTGAAATCCAGCCTCTGAGGAGAGATGCCTGGAAACCAAAGCAATGGATATGATTAGTGCCTAGGGGCCTGTTCGTTCCTTTTTACCTCTGGGGACATCAGTCTACGTGTCTGAGTGCAGGTAGGTGCTTAGATGGGCTCAGATTGCCCCTGTTTGTCCTGGGAAGCCACAACTATTGGGATGGCCTCAGGGACTTTGGAGGTTATCCTACTAGTAGGGTTGTGGCCATTGGAATGGGCACATACAATTCCCTTGGAGAGGGCAAGTAGAGTCCTCAGGTTTGGCTCCAGGGCCCTGAGCCTGTAGGGTGTGTAGGCCAGAGCTGTTTGGACAGTTGTCTGAAAACACAAACTCGGCTTATGTTTTGGGTCATAGGTATGGCAGGACTGATCTACAGACCATGAGGAGAACACTTCGGGATATGAAAAAAGGGCGAGTGTGAGGCTCTTGCTCAAGTTTTTGTCTCTGGATATCGTGTCACTCATGGTCGTGAAATTGCCGGGTGACATCATGGGAAATGGACGAGTCTTACTCTCTGGGGGTTCGGTCCCGTCCAAAGAGTTTGGGGTCATTCTGGGGATGGAAGAAGTCCGTTTTTTTGTTGTTGTTGTCGATTTGTTTCATTTTGTTTTTCAACCTCAGATGTCCCACCAAATGAGGGATTCCAGAGTAGAGCCCTGGGGTGGGGCAACTGGACAACCAGAAATCTGGTTAAAAATTGGGGACTAGGGACATGTCAAGCCCATTATGACATCTAATGGTCCAGCCACTGAGAGGACTTACTAGAGGACAGGACTCACGCTGAGGTCACAATGCGTGTTTATGCTCTCGTCGCACTCAAGAATGGGCGGGGCCTCAGGGTGAATGCTGGTTTCTCCTACACTGAACGTTGGACAACATGCCAACCACAAGGTTTCTTGCCATGGGTCAGGAAGAGTTCTGATTTCTGCATCACAGTCACCCGTGGGCAGTGATTGGAGATAAGGTCTAGGTTCTGAAGCCTGAAAACTGAGGTAGGGAAGAGATGATGACCTAAGGCCATGGCGGGTCTGATGTGCTCAGCGTGCGGTCAGCTGTCTGGGTGTTGGTCAGCAGGTCCGGGCTCAGGTTGTGTCAGACAGTGCATTAGTGCCCAGGTTAGACTATATAATTTGGGTACATTCGAGTGCCGTGTAGGTTTATCCTCATTTAAGCTGCCTGGGCTGCTCATTAGGCAATATATTTTTTCTAGAGGGCAGGCAGAGTGCTTCATTGTCGGTCCGGAATTGCCAAACTTGAGGGCTTCGGGGCCAGGAGAGTGAGGACGGAAGTCTGAGAACACAAGCTAGACTTCGGATTCAGGGTGAGGGCACGGCAGGTACCCCCTGCAGATCTGAACCAATATCTCATGCATCTGAAGTCAGGGCGAGGATCCGACCTTGGCTCAGGTTGGAGTTTCTGTGCATGACGGCCCCTTCATAAAGGGAGCGGAATCTCAAGGCCATGGAGGTTTTCCACGTTGGGAGATGTGGGATGCCCCCTTTAAGGATTCCTTCTGCGGGACAATTGAGACCTGTTGGACAGCTCCAGGACATCCCATATGGAATGACTCCAGAGGACCGTTCCAGGATGGATGCGTGGGAAGTCCGCCTCGCCTTCCAATTGTCTCCTAGCAACAAGACAGTTTAGATCTAATGGATCTGCGGGAGCAACCGGGGTGGCTGAGTTGAAATGCACTTTCCAGAGGATGGGTCCTAACGTGTGTTTGTGTCCATGAGGGCCTTGGAATGGGGAGGTGGCACCGGGACCCTGAAGTAATCTCCTAAGCTTTGGCATAGCTCCCATGCACAAGTTTCCTTTTGGAGACGAGATTTGTTCTGATGGGTGCCTCAGGAAATCCCCTCTGCTGGTATTGGAATCCAGGCTTTTGAGGAGACATGCCTGTAAACCAAAGCAATGGATCCGATAATGGCCTCGGGTCCTGTCTGGTTCAATCTTCTTGGTATGAGTGGAGGTAGATGAGTGGAGGTAGATGCTCAGCCAGTATCAACCGCCCTTTTTTGTCCCGGGCGACCTACACTATTGGGATGGCCTCAGGGACTTTGGAGGGTTCTCCTAATTTGTACGATTTTTGACAATGGAATGGGCAGAATTCCCATGGATTGGGTGGGGGCAGTCCTAATGTGTGGCTCCAGGGACCCCAGCCTTGAGGGAGTGAGGCCCAGGACTTTGAGGACAGAAGACTGAAAACACAAACTCAGCTTAAGTTTTGGGACGTAGGAATGGCACGCCGGATCTACAAACACTGAGAAGAACTCTTCAGGATATGAAGAATGAGTGAGTCTGAGGCGCTTGCTCAGGCTTTTTTCTCTGGATTTTGTTTCTGCGATGGCCGTGGAATGTTGGGGAGGTCTCATGGGCCATGGACGAATCTTCCTCTCTGTGGATTTGGCCCGATCCCAATTGTTTTTCGTCAATCTGTGGGATGGGAGGACTCCTTTCAGGTTTGTTACCTCAGGTGTCCCACCAAAAGAGGAATTCCAAAGCAGAGCCCTGGGGAAGAGTGAAGGGACAGCCCGAAATATGGTTAAAAATTGGGGCCTAGGGGCATGGCAAGCCCAATATGCTGTCTCTTCATATAGGCCCTGAGAGGCTTTACCTGAGGACTGGGCTCAGGCTGAGGGTCACAATGTGTGTTTGTGACCAATGTGGCCCGCAAGCATGGGCTGGGCCTCATGGGCCACGCTTGTTTCAACTACACTGAACGTTGGACAACATGCCAACCACAAGGTTTCTTGCCATGGGGAAAGAGTTCTGATTTCTGCATCATTTTCAAACCTGGGCAGTGGTTGGAGATAAGGTCTAGGTTCTGGAGCCTGAAAACCGCAGTTGGGAAGAGATGACGACCTAAGGCCACGGCGGGTCCGATGTGCTCAGTGTGCGGCCAGCAGTCTGGGTGGGACCAGGAGGTCCAGGCTCAGGCTGGGTCAGAAGGGGAAATAGTGCCCAGGTCAGCCTATATGTTTGGGGTACATCCGAATGGCGTGCAGGTTGATCCTCATTTGGGGTTTCGGGGTAGCCCTGAGGGCAATGTTTTACTTCTGTAGCGCAGGCAGAGTGTGGCATTGTAGTTCTGGATTGCCAAACTGGAGGGCTTGTGGGCCAGTAGTCTGAGGACGGAGTCTGAGAACCCAAGCTAGGCCTAGGTTTCTGGGTGAGGATATGGCAGGCACAATCTACAGACCTCAATAGAGATCTCGTGCATCTGAAGTCAGGGCAGGATCAGACGATCGCTCAGGTTGGACTTTCTGCCCTGAGGGCCCTTTCTTGAAGGGGGTTGGATCACGAGGACATGGGGGTTTTCCCACGATGGGAGTTGTGAGAAGCTCCAAACTGCAAAGATTCTTCTGCAGGACAATTGAGACCTGTTGGTTGGCTCCAGGCGAACAATTCCGAGCAGGGTTCTAAGGATGGTTGGCTGGGTAGCCCACCACGCATTCCAATTGTCTCCAAGCAACAAGACAGGTTAGATCTGCTGGATGTGGGGGGCAACCGAGGAGGCTGAGTTGAAATGGACTCTCCTGTGGATGTGTCCTAATATGTTTTTGTGTCTATGGAGACCTTGGAATGAAGCGGTGGCCCTCGGGCCCTGAAGGGTTCACCTAAACAGAGGCTTTGACACAGCTCCAACGTGCATGTTTCCCATGTGTAGATGAGATTTGTTCTGATGGGTGAGTCAAGAAACAGCCATATGCTGGTATTGAAATCCAGGCCTCTGAGGAGAGATGCCTGGAAACCAAAGCAATGGATCCGATTAGTGCCTAGGGGCCTGTTCGTTCCTTTTTACCTCTGGGGACATCAGTCTACGGGTCTGAGTGCAGGTAGGTGCTCAGATGGGCTCAGATTGCCCCTGTTTGTCCTGGGAAGCCACAACTATTGGGATGGCCTCAGGGACTTTGGAGGTTATCCTACTAGTAGGGTTGTGGCCATTGGAATGGGCACATACAATTCCCTTGGAGAGGGCAAGTAGAGTCCTCAGGTTTGGCTCCAGGGCCCTGAGCCTGTAGGGTGTGTAGGCCAGAGCTGTTTGGACAGTTGTCTGAAAACAAAACTCGGCTTATGTTTTGGGTCATAGGTATGGCAGGACTGATCTACAGACCATGAGGAGAACACTTCGGGATATGAAAAAAGGGCGAGTGTGAGGCTCTTGTTCAAGTTTTTGTCTCTGGATATCGTGTCACTCATGGTCGTGAAATTGCCGGGTGACATCATGGGAAATGGACGAGTCTTACTCTCTGGGGGTTCGGTCCCGTCCAAAGAGTTTGGGGTCATTCTGGGGATGGAAGAAGTCCGTTTTTTTGTTGTTGTTGTCGATATGTTTCATTTTGTTTTTCAACCTCAGATGTCCCACCAAATGAGGGATTCCAGAGTAGAGCCCTGGGGTGGGGCGACTGGACAACCAGAAATCTGGTTAAAAATTGGGGACTAGGGACATGTCAAGCCCATTATGACATCTAATGGTCCAGCCACTGAGAGGACTTACTAGAGGACAGGACTCACGCTGAGGTCACAATGCGTTTTTATGCTCTCGTCGCACTCAAGAATGGGCGGGGCCTCAGGGTGAATGCTGGTTTCTCCTACACTGAACGTTGGACAACATGCCAACCACAAGGTTTCTTGCCATGGGTCAGGAAGAGTTCTGATTTCTGCATCACAGTCACCCGTGGGCAGTGATTGGAGATAAGGTCTAGGTTCTGAAGCCTGAAAACTGAGGTAGGGAAGAGATGATGACCTAAGGCCATGGCGGGTCTGATGTGCTCAGCGTGCGGTCAGCTGTCTGGGTGTTGGTCAGCAGGTCCGGGCTCAGGTTGTGTCAGACAGTGCATTAGTGCCCAGGTTAGACTATATAATTTGGGTACATTCGAGTGCCGTGTAGGTTTATCCTCATTTAAGCTGCCTGGGCTGCTCATTAGGCAATATATTTTTTCTAGAGGGCAGGCAGAGTGCTTCATTGTCGGTCCGGAATTGCCAAACTTGAGGGCTTCGGGGCCAGGAGAGTGAGGACGGAAGTCTGAGAACACAAGCTAGACTTCGGATTCAGGGTGAGGGCACGGCAGGTACCCCCTGCAGATCTGAACCAATATCTCATGCATCTGAAGTCAGGGCGAGGATCCGATGTTGGCTCAGGTTGGAGTTTCTGTGCATGACGGCCCCTTCATGAAGGGAGCGGAATCTCGAGGCCATGGAGGTTTTCCACGTTGGGAGATGTGGGATGCCCCCTTCAAGTATTCCTTCTGCGGGACAATTGAGACCTGTTGGACAGCTCCAGGACATCCCATATGGAATGACTCCAGAGCACTGTTCCAGGATGGATGCCTGGGAAGTCCGCCTCGCCTTCCAATTGTCTTCTAGCAACAAGACAGTTTAGATCTAATGGATCTGCGGGAGCACCCGGGGTGGCTGAGTTGAAATGCACTTTCCAGAGGATGGGTCCTAACGTGTGTGTGTGTCCATGAGGGCCTTGGAATGGGGAGGTGGCACCGGGACACTGAAGTATTCTCCTAAGCTTTGGCATAGCTCCCATGCACAAGTTTCCTTGTGGAGACGAGATTTGTTCTGATGGGTGCCTCAGGAAATCCCCTCTGCTGGTATTGGAATCCAGGCTTTTGAGGAGACATGCCAGTAAACCAAAGCAATTGATCCGATAATGGCCTCGGGTCCTGTCTGATTCAATCTTCTTGGTATGAGTGGAGGTAGATGAGTGGAGGTAGATGCTCAGCCAGTATCAACCGCCCTTTTTTGTCCCGGGAGACCTACACTATTGGGATGGCTTCAGGGACTTTGGAGGGTTATCCTAATTTGTACGATTTTTGAAAATGGAATGGGCAGAATTCCCATGGATTGGGTGGGCGCAGTCCTAATGAGTGGCTCCAGGGGCCCCAGCCTGGAGGGAGTGTGGCCCAGGACTTTGAGGACAGAAGACTGAAAACACAAACTCAGCGTAAGTTTGGGGACGTAGGTATAGTACGCCCGATCTACAAACCATGAGAAGAACTCTTCAGGATATGAAGAATGAGCGAGTCTGAGGCGCTTGCTCAGGCTTTTGTCTCTGACTTTTTTTTCAGCGATGGCCGTGGAATGTTGGGGAGGTCTCATGGGCCATGGACGAATCTTCCTCTCTGTGGATTTGGCCCGATCCCAATTGCTTTACGTCAATCTGTGGGATGGGAGGACAACTTTCAGGTTTGTTACCTCAGGTGTCCCACCAAAAGAGGAATTCCAAAGCAGAGCCCTGGGGAAGAGTGAAGGGACAACCCGAACTATGGTTAACAATTGGGGCCTAGGGGCATGGCAAGCCCAATATGCTGTCTCTTCATATAGGCCCTGAGAGGCCTTACCTGAGGACTGGGCACAGGCTGAGGGTCCCAATGTGTGTTTGTGACCAATGTGGCCCGCAAGCATGGGCTGGGCCTCATGGGCCACGCTTGTTTCAAATACACTGAACGTTGGACAACATGCCAACCACAAGGTTTCTTGCCATGGGGAAAGAGTTCTGATTTCAGCATCATTTTCAAACCTGGGCAGTGGTTGGAGGTAAGGTCTAGGTTCTGGAGCCTGAAAACCGCAATTGGGAAGAGATGACGACCTAAGGCCATGGCGGGTCGGATGTGCTCAGTGTGCGGCCAGCTGTCTGGGTGGGACCAGGAGGTCCAGGCTCAGGCTGGGTCAGAAGGGGAAATAGTGCCCAGGTCAGCCTATATGTTTGGGGTACAGCCGAATGGCGTGCAGGTTGATCCTCATTTGGGGATTCGGGGTAGCCCTGAGGGCAATATTTTACTTCTGTAGGGCAGGCAGATTGCGGCATTGTAGTTCTGGATTGCCAAACTGGAGGGCCTGTGGGCCAGTAGTCTGAGGACGGAGTCTGAGAACCCAAGCTAAGCCTAGGTTTCTGGGTGAGGATATGGCAGGCACAATCTACAGACCTCAATAGAGATCTCGTGCATCTGAAGTCAGGGCAAGGATCAGACGATCGCTCCGGTTGGACTTTCTGCCCTGATGGCCCTTTCTTGAAGGGGGTTGGATCACGAGGACATGGGGGTTTTCCCACGATGGGAGTTGTGAGAAGCTCCAAACTGCAAAGATTCTTCTGCAGGACAATTGAGACCTGTTGGTTGGCTCCAGGCCAACGATTCCGAGCAGGGTTCTAAGGATGGATGGCTGGGTAGCCCACCTCGCATTCCAATTGTCTCCAAGCAACAAGACAAGTTAGATATGCTGGATGTGGGGGGCAACCGAGGAGGCTGAGTTGAAATGGACTCTCCTGGGGATGTGTCCTAATATGTTTTTGTGTCTATGGAGACCTTGGAATGAAGCGGTGGCCCTGGGGCCCTGAAGGGTTCTCCAAAACAGAGGCTTTGACACAGCTCCAACGTGCATGTTTCCCATGTGTAGATGAGATTTGATCTGATGGGTGAGTCAAGAAACAGCCATATGCTGGTATTGAAATCCAGGCCTCTGAGGAGAGATGCCTGGAAGCCAAAGCAATGGATCCGATTAGTGCCTAGGGGCCTGTTCGTTCCTTTTTACCTCTGGGGACATCAGTCTACGGGTCTGAGTACAGGTAGGTGCTCACATGGGCTCAGATTGCCCCTGTTTGTCCTGGGAAGCCACAACTATTGGGATGGCCTCAGGGACTTTGGAGGTTATCCTACTAGTAGGGTTGTGGCCATTGGAATGGGCACATACAATTCCCTTGGAGAGGGCAAGTAGAGTCCTCAGGTTTGGCTCCAGGGCCCTGAGCCTGTAGGGTGTGTAGGCCAGAGCTGTTTGGACAGTTGTCTGAAAACACAAACTCGGCTTATGTTTTGGGTCATAGGTATGGCAGGACTGATCTACAGACCATGAGGAGAACACTTCGGGATATGAAAAAAGGGCGAGTGTGAGGCTCTTGCTCAAGTTTTTGTCTCTGGATATCGTGTCACTCATGGTCGTGAAATTGCCGGGTGACATCATGGGAAATGGACGAGTCTTACTCTCTGGGGGTTCGTTCCCGTCCAAAGAGTTTGGGGTCATTCTGGGGATGGAAGAAGTCCGTTTTTTTGTTGTTGTTGTCGATTTGTTTCATTTTGTTTTTCAACCTCAGATGTCCCACCAAATGAGGGATTCCAGAGTAGAGCCCTGGGGTGGGGCGACTGGACAACCAGAAATCTGGTTAAAAATTGGGGACTAGGGACATGTCAAGCCCATTATGACATCTAATGGTCCAGCCACTGAGTGGACTTACTAGAGGACAGGACTCACGCTGAGGTCACAATACGTGTTTATGCTCTCGTCGCACTCAAGAATGGGCGGGGCCTCAGGGTGAATGCTGGTTTCTCCTACACTGAACGTTGGACAACATGCCAACCACAAGGTTTCTTGCCATGGGTCAGGAAGTGTTCTGATTTCTGCATCACAGTCACCCGTGGGCAGTGATTGGAGATAAGGTCTAGGTTCTGAAGCCTGAAAACTGAGGTAGGGAAGAGATGATGACCTAAGGCCATGGCGGGTCTGATGTGCTCAGCGTGCGGTCAGCTGTCTGGGTGTTGGTCAGCAGGTCCGGGCTCAGGTTGTGTCAGACAGTGCATTAGTGTCCAGGTTAGGCTATATAATTTGGGTACATTCGAGTGCCGTGTAGGTTTATCCTCATTTAAGCTGCCTGGGCTGCTCATTAGGCAATATATTTTTTCTAGAGGGCAGGCAGAGTGCTTCATTGTCGGTCCGGAATTGCCAAACTTGAGGGCTTCGGGGCCAGGAGAGTGAGGACGGAAGTCTGAGAACACAAGCTAGACTTCGGATTCAGGGTGAGGGCACGGCAGGTACCCCCTGCAGATCTGAACCAATATCTCATGCATCTGAAGTCAGGGCGAGGATCCCACGTTGGCTCAGGTTGGAGTTTCTGTGCATGACGGCCCCTTCATGAAGGGAGCGGAATCTCGAGGCCATGGAGGTTTTCCACGTTGGGAGATGTGGGATGCCCCCTTCAAGGATTCCTTCTGCGGGACAATTGAGACCTGTTGGACAGCTCCAGGACATCCCATATGGAATGACTCCAGAGCACCGTTCCAGGATGGATGCCTGGGAAGTCCGCCTCGCCTTCCAATTGTCTCCTAGCAACAAGACAGTTTAGATCTAATGGATCTGCGGGAGCACCCGGGGTGGCTGAGTTGAAATGCACTTTCCAGAGGATGGGTCCTAACGTGTATTTGTGTCCATGAGGGCCTTGGAATGGGGAGGTGGCACCGGGACCCTGAAGTATTCTCCTAAGCTTTGGCTTAGCTACCATGCACAAGTTTCCTTGTGGAGACGAGATTTGTTCTGTTGAGTGCCTCAGGAAATCCCCTCTGCTGGTATTGGAAGCCAGGCTTTTGAGGAGACATGCCTGTAAACCAAAGCAATGGATTCGATAATGGCCTCGGGTCCTGTCTGGTTCAATCTCCTTGGTATGAGTGGAGGTAGAAGAATGGAGGTAGATGCTCATCCGGTATCAACCGCCCTTTTTTTGTCCCGGGCGACCTACACTATTGGGATGGCCTCGGGGACTTTGGAGGGTTCTCCTAATTTGTACGATTTTTGACAATGGAATGGGCAGAATTCCCATGGATTGGGTGGGGTAAGTCCTAATGTGTGGCTCCAGGGGCCCGAGCCTGGAGGGAGTGTGGCCCATGACTTTGAGGACAGAAGACTGAAAACACAAACTCAGCTTAAGTTTGGGGACGTAGGTATGGCACGCCCGATCTACAAACCATGAGAAGAACTCTTCAGGATATGAAGAATGAGCGAGTCTGAGGAGCTTGCTCAGGCTTTTTTCTCTGGATTTTGTTTCAGCGATGGCCGTGGAATGTTGGGGAGGTCTCATGGGCCATGGACGAATCATCCTCTCTGTGGATTTGGCCCGATCCCAATTGGTTTTCGTCAATCTGTGGGATGGGAGGACTCCTTTCAGGTTTGTTACCTCAGGTGTCCCACCAAAAGAGGAATTCCAAAGCTGAGCCCTGGGGAAGAGTGAAGGGACAACCCAAACTATGGTTAAAAATTGGGGCCTAGGGGCATGGCAAGCCCAATATGCTGTCTCTTCATATAGGCCCTGAGAGGCCTTACCTGAGGACTGGGCTCAGGCTGAGGGTCACAATGTGTGTTTGTGACCAATGTGGCCCGCAAGCATGGGCTGGGCCTCATGGGCCACGCTTGTTTCAACTACACTGAACGTTGGACAACATGCCAACACAAGGTTTCTTGCCATGGGGAAAGAGTTCTGATTTCAGCATCATTTTCAAACCTGGGCAGTGGTTGGAGATAAGGTCTAGGTTCTGGTGCCTGAAAACCGCAGTTGGGAAGAGATGACGACCTAAGGCCATGGCGGGTCGGATGTGCTCAGTGTGCGGCCAGCTGTCTGGGTGGGACCAGGAGGTCCAGGCTCAGGCTGGGTCAGAAGGGGAAATAGTGCCCAGGTCAGCCTATATGTTTGGGGTACAGCCGAATGGCGTGCAGGTTGATCCTCATTTGGGGATTCGGGGTAGCCCTGAGGGCATTATTTTACTTCTGTAGGGCAGGCAGATTGCGGCATTGTAGTTCTGGATTGCCAAACTGGAGGGCCTGTGGGCCAGTAGTCTGAGGACGGAGTCTGAGAACCCAAGCTAAGCCTAGGTTTCTGGGTGAGGATATGGCAGGCACAATCTACAGACCTCAATCGAGATCTCGTGCATCTGAAGTCAGGGCAAGGATCAGACGATCGCTCAGGTTGGACTTTCTGCCCTGATAGCCCTTTCTTGAAGGGGGTTGGATCACGAGGACATGGGGGTTTTCCCACGATGGGAGTTGTGAGAAGCTCCAAACTGCAAAGATTCTTCTGCAGGACAATAGAGACCTGTTGGTTGGCTCCAGGCCAACGATTCCGAGCAGGGTTCTAAGGATGGATGGCTGGGTAGCCCACCTCGCATTCCAATGTCTCCAAGCAACAAGACAAGTTAGATATGCTGGATGTGGGGGGCAACCGAGGAGGCTGAGTTGAAATGGACTCTCCTGGGGATGTGTCCTAATATGTTTTTGTGTCTATGGAGACCTTGGAATGAAGCGGTGGCCCTGGGGCCCTGAAGGGTTCTCCTAAACAGAGGCTTTGACACAGCTCCAACGTGCATGTTTCCCATGTGTAGATGAGATTTGTTCTGATGGGTGAGTCAAGAAACAGCCATATGCTGGTATTGAAATCCAGGCCTCTGAGGAGAGATGCCTGGATAACAAAGCAATGGATCCGATTAGTGCCTAGGGGCCTGTTCGTTCCTTTTTACCTCTGGGGACATCAGTCTCCGGGTCTGAGTACAGGTAGGTGCTCACATGGGCTCAGATTGCCCCTGTTTGTCCTGGGAAGCCACAACTATTGGGATGGCCTCAGGGACTTTGGAGGTTATCCTACTAGTAGGGTTGTGGCCATTGGAATGGGCACATACAATTCCCTTGGAGAGGGCAAGTAGAGTCCTCAGGTTTGGCTCCAGGGCCCTGAGCCTGTAGGGTGTGTAGGCCAGAGCTGTTTGGACTGTGTCTGAAAACACAAACTCGGCTTATGTTTTGGGTCATAGGTATGGCAGGACTGATCTACAGACCATGAGGAGAACACTTCGGGATATGAAAAAAGGGCGAGTGTGAGGCTCTTGCTCAAGTTTTTGTCTCTGGATATCGTGTCACTCATGGTCGTGAAATTGCCGGGTGACATCATGGGAAATGGACGAGTCTTACTCTCTGGGGGTTCGGTCCCGTCCAAAGAGTTTGGGGTCATTCTGGGGATGGAAGAAGTCCGTTTTTTTGTTGTTGTTGTCGATTTGTTTCATTTTGTTTTTCAACCTCAGATGTCCCACCACTTGAGGGATTCCAGAGTAGAGCCCTGGGGTGGGGCGACTGGACAACCAGAAATCTGGTTAAAAATTGGGGACTAGGGACATGTCAAGCCCATTATGACATCTAATGGTCCAGCCACTGAGAGGACTTACTAGAGGACAGGACTCACGCTGAGGTCACAATGCGTGTTTATGCTCTCGTCGCACTCAAGAATGGGCGGGGCCTCAGGGTGAATGCTGGTTTCTCCTACACTGAACGTTGGACAACATGCCAACCACAAGGTTTCTTGCCATGGGTCAGGAAGAGTTCTGATTTCTGCATCACATTCACCCGTGGGCAGTGATTGGAGATAAGGTCTAGGTTCTGAAGCCTGAAAACTGAGGTAGGGAAGAGATGATGACCTAAGGCCATGGCGGGTCTGATGTGCTCAGCGTGCGGTCAGCTGTCTGGGTGTTGGTCAGCAGGTCCGGGCTCAGGTTGTGTCAGACAGTGCATTAGTGCCCAGGTTAGACTATATAATTTGGGTACATTCGAGTGCCGTGTAGGTTTATCCTCATTTAAGCTGCCTGGGCTGCTCATTAGGCAATATATTTTTTCTAGAGGGCAGGCAGAGTGCTTCATTGTCGGTCCGGAATTGCCAAACTTGAGGGCTTCGGGGCCAGGAGAGTGAGGACGGAAGTCTGAGAACACAAGCTAGACTTCGGATTCAGGGTGAGGGCACGGCAGGTACCCCCTGCAGATCTGAACCAATATCTCATGCATCTGAAGTCAGGGAGAGGATCCCACGTTGGCTCAGGTTGGAGTTTCTGTGCATGACGGCCCCTTCATGAAGGGAGCGGAATCTCGGGCCATGGAGGTTTTCCACGTTGGGAGATGTGGGATGCCCCCTTCAAGGATTCCTTCTGCGGGACATTTGAGACCTGTTGGACAGCTCCAGGACATCCCATATGGAATGACTCCAGAGCACCGTTCGAGGATGGATGCCTGGGAAGTCCGCCTTGCCTTCCAATTGTCTCCTAGCAACAAGACAGTTTAGATCTAATGGATCTGCGGGAGCAACCGGGGTGGCTGAGTTGAAATGCACTTTCCAGAGGATGGGTCCTAACGTGTATTTGTGTCCATGAGGGCCTTGGAATGGGGAGGTGGCACCGGTACCCTGAAGTATTCTCCTAAGCTTTGGCATAGCTCCCATGCACAAGTTTCCTTGTGGAGACGAGATTTGTTCTGATGAGTGCCTCAGGAAATCCCCTCTGCTGGTATTGGAATCCAGGCTTTTGAGGAGACATGCCTGTAAACCAAAGCAATGGATTCGATAATGGCCTCGGGTCCTGTCTGGTTCAATCTCCTTGGTATGAGTGGAGGTAGAAGAGTGGAGGTAGATGCTCATCCGGTATCAACCGCCCATTTTTTGTCCCGGGGGACCTACACTATTGGGATGGCCTCGGGGACTTTGGAGGGTTCTCCTAATTTGTACGATTTTTGACAATGGAATGGGCAGAATTCCCATGGATTGGGTGGGGTAAGTCCTAATGTGCGGCTCCAGGGGCCCCAGCCTGGAGGGAGTGTGGCCCAGGACTTTGAGGACAGAAGACTGAAAACACAAACTCAGCTTAAGTTTGGGGACGTAGGTATGGCACGCCCGATCTACAAACCATGAGAAGAACTCTTCAGGATATGAAGAATGAGCGAGTCTGAGGAGCTTGCTCAGGCTTTTTTCTCTGGATTTTGTTTCTGCGATGGCCGTGGAATGTTGGGGAGGTCTCATGGGCCATGGACGAATCTTCCTCTCTGTGGATTTGGCCCGATCCCAATTGGTTTTCGTCAATCTGTGGGATGGGAGGACTCCTTTCAGGTTTGTTACCTCAGGTGTCCCACCAAAAGAGGAATTCCAAAGCAGAGCCTTGGGGAAGAGTGAAGGGACAACCCG
This sequence comes from Mustela nivalis, assembly GCF_964662115.1. Taxonomy (NCBI): domain Eukaryota; kingdom Metazoa; phylum Chordata; class Mammalia; order Carnivora; family Mustelidae; genus Mustela; species Mustela nivalis. The sequence continues at coordinate 175,691 of NW_028136480.1, read as the reverse complement.
AACTATGGTTAAAAATTGGGGCCTAGGGGCATGGCAAGCCCAATATGCTGTCTCTTCATATAGGCCCTGAGAGGCCTTACCTGAGGACTGGGCTCAGTCTGAGGGTCACAATGTGTGTTTGTGACCAATGTGGCCCGCAAGCATGGGCTGGGCCTCATGGGCCACGCTTGTTTCAACTACACTGAACGTTGGACAACATGCCAACCCCAAGGTTTCTTGCCATGGGGAAAGAGTTCTGATTTCAGCATCATTTTCAAACCTGGGCAGTGGTTGGAGATAAGGTCTAGGTTCTGGAGCCTGTAAACCGCAGTTGGGAAGAGATGACGACCTAAGGCCATGGCGGGTCGGATGTGCTCAGTGTGCGGCCAGCTGTCTGGGTGGGACCAGGAGGTCCAGGCTCAGGCTGGGTCAGAAGGGGACATAGTGCCCAGGTCAGCCTATATGTTTGGGGTACAGCCGAATGGCGTGCAGGTTGATTTTCATTTGGGGATTCGGGGTAGCCCTGAGGGCAATATTTTACTTCTGTAGGGCAGGCAGATTGCGGCATTGTAGTTCTGGATTGCCAAACTGGAGGGCCTGTGGGCCAGTAGTCTGAGGACGGAGTCTGAGAACCCAAGCTAAGCCTAGGTTTCTGGGTGAGGATATGGCAGGCACAATCTACAGACCTCAATCGAGATCTCGTGCATCTGAAGTCAGGGCAAGGATCAGACGATCGCTCCGGTTGGACTTTCTGCCCTGATGGCCCTTTCTTGAAGGGGGTTGGATCACGAGGACATGGGGGTTTTCCCACGATGGGAGTTGTGAGAAGCTCCAAACTGCAAAGATTCTTCTGCAGGACAATAGAGACCTGTTGGTTGGCTCCAGGCCAACGATTCCGAGCAGGGTTCTAAGGATGGATGGCTGGGTAGCCCACCTCGCATTCCAATTGTCTCCAAGCAACAAGACAAGTTAGATATGCTGGATGTGGGGGGCAACCGAGGAGGCTGAGTTGAAATGGAATCTCCTGGGGATGTGTCCTTATATGTTTTTGTGTCTATGGAAACCTTGGAATGAAGCGGTGGCCCTGGGGCCCGGAAGGGTTCTCCTAAACAGAGGCTTTGACACAGCTCCAACGTGCATGTTTCCCATGTGTAGATGAGATTTGTTCTGATGGGTGAGTCAAGAAACAGCCATATGCTGGTATTGAAATCCAGGCCTCTGAGGAGAGATGCCTGGAAACCAACGCAATGGATCCGATTAGTGCCTAGGGGCCTGTTCGTTCCTTTTTACCTCTGGGGACATCAGTCTACGGGTCTGAGTACAGGTAGGTGCTTACATGGGCTCAGATTGCCCCTGTTTGTCCTGGGAAGCCACAACTATTGGGATGGCCTCAGGGATTTTGGAGGTTATCCTACTAGTAGGGTTGTGGCCATTGGAATGGGCACATACAATTCCCTTGGAGAGGGCAAGTAGAGTCCTCAGGTTTGGCTCCAGGGCCCTGAGCCTGTAGGGTGTGTAGGCCAGAGCTGTTTGGACAGTTGTCTGAAAACACAAACTCGGCTTATGTTTTGGGTCATAGGTATGGCAGGACTGATCTACAGACCATGAGGAGAACACTTCGGGATATGAAAAAAGGGCGAGTGTGAGGCTCTTGCTCAAGTTTTTGTCTCTGGATATCGTGTCACTCATGGTCGTGAAATTGCCGGGTGACATCATGGGAAATGGACGAGTCTTACTCTCTGGGGGTTCGGTCCCGTCCAAAGAGTTTGGGGTCATTCTGGGGATGGAAGAAGTCCGTTTTTTTGTTGTTGTTGTCGATTTGTTTCATTTTGTTTTTCAACCTCAGATGTCCCACCAAATGAGGGATTCCAGAGTAGAGCCCTGGGGTGGGGCGACTGGACAACCAGAAATCTGGTTAAAAATTGGGGACTAGGGACATGTCAAGCCCATTATGACATCTAATGGTCCAGCCACTGAGAGGACTTACTAGAGGACAGGACTCACGCTGAGGTCACAATGCGTGTTTATGCTCTCGTCGCACTCAAGAATGGGCGGGGCCTCAGGGTGAATGCTGGTTTCTCCTACACTGAACGTTGGACAACATGCCAACCACAAGGTTTCTTGCCATGGGTCAGGAAGAGTTCTGATTTCTGCATCACAGTCACCCGTGGGCAGTGATTGGAGATAAGGTCTAGGTTCTGAAGCCTGAAAACTGAGGTAGGGAAGAGATGATGACCTAAGGCCATGGCGGGTCTGATGTGCTCAGCGTGCGGTCAGCTGTCTGGGTGTTGGTAAGCAGGGCCGGGCTCAGGTTGTGTCAGACAGTGCATTAGTGCCCAGGTTAGACTATATAATTTGGGTACATTCGAGTGCCGTGTAGGTTTATCCTCATTTAAGCTGCCTGGGCTGCTCATTAGGTAATATATTTTTTCTAGAGTGCAGGCAGAGTGCTTCATTGCCGGTCCGGAATTGCCAAACTTGAGGGCTTCGGGGCCAGGAGAGTGAGGACGGAAGTCTGAGAACACAAGCTAGACTTCGGATTCAGGGTGAGGGCACGGCAGGTACACCCTGCAGATCTGAATCAATATCTCATGCATCTGAAGTCAGGGCGAGGATTCCACGTTGGCTCAGGTTGGAGTTTCTGTGCATGACGGCCCCTTCATGAAGGGAGCGGAATCTCGAGGACATGGAGGTTTTCCACGTTGGGAGATGTGGGATGCCCCCTTCAAGGATTCCTTCTGCGGGACAATTGAGGCCTGTTGACAGCTCCAGGACATCCCATATGGAATGACTCCAGAGCACTGTTGGAGGATGGATGCCTGGGAAGTCCGCCTCGCCTTCCAATTGTCTCCTAGCAACAAGACAGTTTAGATCTAATGGATCTGCGGGAGCAACCGGGGTGGCTGAGTTGAAATGCACTTTCCAGAGGATGGGTCCTAACGTGTGTTTGTGTCCATGAGGGCCTTGGAATGGGGAGGTGGCACCGGGACCCTGAAGTATTCTCCTAAGCTTTGGCATAGCTCCCATGCACAAGTTTCCTTGTGGAGATGAGATTTGTTGTGATGGGTGCCTCAGGAAATCCCCTCTGCTGGTATTGGAATCCAGGCTTTTGAGGAGACATGCCTGTAAACCAAAGCAATGGATCCGATAATGGCCTCGGGTCCTGTCTGGTTCAATCTTCTTGGTATGAGTGGAGGTAGATGAGTGGAGGTAGATGCTCAGCCGGTATCAACCGCCCTATTTTGTCCCGGGCGACCTACACTATTGGGATGGCCTCGGGGACTTTGGAGGGTTCTCCTAATTTGTACGATTTTTGACAATGGAATGGGCAGAATTCCCATGGATTTGGTGGGGGCAGTCCTAATGTGTGGCTCCAGGGGCCCCAGCCTGGAGGGAGTGTGGCCCAGGACTTTGAGGACAGAAGACTGAAAACACAAACTCAGCTTAAGTTTGGGGACGTAGGTATGGCATGCCCGATCTACAAATCATGAGAAGAACTCTTCAGGATATGAAGAATGAGCGAGTCTGAGGCGCTTGCTCAAGCTTTTGTCTCTGGATTTTGATTCAGCGATGGCCGTGGAATGTTGGGGAGGTCTCATGGGCCATGGACGAATCTTCCCCTCTGTTGATTTGGCCCGAACCCAAATGTTTTTCGTCAATCTGTGGGATGGGAGGACTCCTTTCAGGTTGTTACCTCAGGTGTCCCACCAAAAGAGGAATTCCAAAGCAGAGCCTTGGGGAAGATTGAAGGGACAACCCGAACTATGGTTAAAAATTGGGGCCTAGGGGCATGGCAAGCCCAATATGCTGTCTCTTCATATAGGCCCTGAGAGGCCTTACCTGAGGACTGGGCTCAGGCTGAGGGTCACAATGTGTGTTTGTGACCAATGTGGCCCACAAGCATGGGCTGGGCCTCATGGGCCACGCTTGTTTCAACTACACTGAACGTTGGACAACATGCCAACCACAAGGTTTCTTGCCATGGGGAAAGAGTTCTGATTTCTGCATCATTTTCAACCCTGGGCAGTGGTTGGAGATAAGGTGTAGGTTCTGGAGCTTGAAAACCGCAGTTGGGAAGAGATGACGACCGAAGGCCATGGCGGGTCTGATGTGCTCAGTGTGCGGCCAGCTGTCTGGGTGGGACCAGGAGTTCCAGGCTCAGGCTGGGTCAGAAGGGGAAATAGTGCCCAGGTCAGCCTATATGTTTGGGGTAAAGCCGAATGGCGTGCAGGTTGATCCTCATTTGGGGTTTAGGGTAGCCCTGAGGGCAATGTTTACTTCTGTAGTGCAGGCAGAGTGCGGCATTGTAGTTCTGGATTGCCAAACTGGAGGGATTGTGGGCCAGTAGTCTGAGGACGGAGTCTGAGAACCCAAGCTAGGCCTAGGTTTCTGGGTGAGGATATGGCAGGCACAATCTACAGACCTCAATCGAGATCTCGTGCATCTAAAGTCAGGGCAAGGATCAGACGATCGCTCAGGTTGGACTTTCTGCCGTGATGGCCCTTTCTTGAAGGGGGTTGGATCACGAGGACATGGGGGTTTTCCCACGATTGGAGTTGTGAGAAGCTCCAAACTGCAAAGACTCTTCTGCAGGACAGTTGAGATTTGTTGGTTGGCTCCAGGCCAACGATTCCGAGCAGGGTTCTAAGGATGGATGGCTGGGTAGCCCACCTCGCATTCCAATTGTTTCCAAGCAACAAGACAGGTTAGATCTGCTGGATGTGGGGGGCAACCGAGGAGGCTGAGTTGAAATGGACCCTCCTGGGGATGTGTCCTAATATGTTTTTGTGTCTATGGAGACCTTGGAATGAAGCGGTGGCCCTGGGGCCCTGAAGGGTTCTCCTAAACAGAGGCTTTGACACAGCTCCAACGTGCATGTTTCCCATGTGTAGATGAGATTTGTTCTGATGGGTGAGTCAAGAAACAGCCATATGTTGGTATTGTAATCCAGGCCTCTGAGGAGAGATGCCTGGAAACCAAAGCAATGGATCCGATTAGTGCCTAGGGGCCTGTTCGTTCCTTTTTACCTCTGGGGACATCAGTCTACGGGTCTGAGTGCAGGTAGGTGCTCAGATGGGCTCAGATTGCCCCTGTTTGTCCTGGGAAGCCACAACTATTGGGATGGCCTCAGGGACTTTGGAGGTTATCCTACTAGTAGGGTTGTGGCCATTGGAATGGGCACATACAATTCCCTTGGAGAGGGCAAGTACAGTCCTCTGGTTTGGCTCCAGGGCCCTGAGCCTGTAGGGTGTAGGCCAGAGCTGTTTGGACAGTTGTCTGAAAACACAAACTCGGCTTATGTTTTGGGTCATAGGGATGGCAGGACTGATCTACAGACCATGAGGAGAACACTTCGGGATATGAAAAAAGGGCGAGTGTGAGGCTCTTGCTCAAGTTTTTGTCTCTGGATATCGTGTCACTCATGGTCGTGAAATTGCCGGGTGACATCATGGGAAATGGACGAGTCTTACTCTCTGGGGGTTCGGTCCCGTCCAAAGAGTTTGGGGTCATTCTGGGGATGGAAGAAGTCCGTTTTTTTGTTGTTGTTGTCGATTTGTTTCATTTTGTTTTTCAACCTCAGATGTCCCACCAAATGAGGGATTCCAGAGTAGAGCCCTGGGGTGGGGCGACTGGACAACCAGAAATCTGGTTAAAAATTGGGGACTAGGGACATGTCAAGCCCATTATGACATCTAATGGTCCAGCCACTGAGAGGACTTACTAGAGGACAGGACTCACGCTGAGGTCACAATGCGTGTTTATGCTCTCGTCGCACTCAAGAATGGGCGGGGCCTCAGGGTGAATGCTGGTTTCTCCTACACTGAACGTTGGACAACATGCCAACCACAAGGTTTCTTGCCATGGGTCAGGAAGAGTTCTGATTTCTGCATCACAGTCACCCGTGGGCAGTGATTGGAGATAAGGTCTAGGTTCTGAAGCCTGAAAACTGAGGTAGGGAAGAGATGATGACCTAAGGCCATGGCGGGTCTGATGTGCTCAGCGTGCGGTCAGCTGTCTGGGTGTTGGTCAGCAGGTCCGGGCTCAGGTTGTGTCAGACAGTGCATTAGTGCCCAGGTTAGACTATATAATTTGGGTACATTCGAGTGCCGTGTAGGTTTATCCTCATTTAAGCAGCCTGGGCTGCTCATTAGGCAATATATTTTTTCTAGAGGGCAGGCAGAGTGCTTCATTGTCGGTCCGGAATTGCCAAACTTGAGGGCTTCGGGGCCAGGAGAGTGAGGACGGAAGTCTGAGAACACAAGCTAGACTTTGGATTCAGGATGAGGGCACGGCAGGTACCCCCTGCAGATCTGAACCAATATCTCATGCATCTGAAGTCAGGGCGAGGATCCGACGTTGGCTCAGGTTGGAGTTTCTGTGCATGACGGCCCCTTCATGAAGGGAGCGGAATCTCGAGGCCATGGAGGTTTTCCACGTTGGGAGATGTGGGATGTCCCCTTCAAGGATTCCTTCTGCGGGACAATTGAGACCTGTTGGACAGCTCCAGGACATCCCATATGGAATGACTCCAGAGCACCGTTCCAGGATGGATGCCTGGGAAGTCCGCCTCGCCTTCCAATTGTCTCCTAGCAACAAGACAGTTTAGATCTAATGGATCGGCGGGAGCAACCGGGGTGGCTGAGTTGAAATGCACTTTCCAGAGGATGGGTCCTAACGTGTGTTTGTGTCCATGAGGGCCTTGGAATGGGGAGGTGGCACCGGGACCCTGAAGTATTCTCCTAAGCTTTGGCTTAGCTCCCATGCACAAGTTTCCTTGTGGAGACGAGATTTGTTCTGATGGGTGCCTCAGGAAATCTCCTCTGCTGGTATTGGAATCCGGGCTTTTGAGGAGACATGCCTGTAAACCAAAGCAATGGATTCGATAATGGCCTCGGGTCCTGTCTGGTTCAATCTCCTTGGTATGAGTGGAGGTAGAAGAGTGGAGGTAGATGCTCAGCCGGTATCAACCGCCCTTTTTTTGTCCCGGGCGACCTACACTATTGGGATGGCCTCGGGGACATTGGAGGGTTCTCCTAATTTGTACGATTTTTGACAATGGAATGGGCAGAATTCCCATGGATTGGGTGGGGGCAGTCCTAATGTGTGGCTCCAGGGGCCCCAGCCTGGAGGGAGTGTGGCCCAGGACTTTGAGGACAGAAGACTGAAAACACAAACTCAGCTTAAGTTTGGGGACGTAGGTATGGCACGCCCGATCTACAAACCATGAGAAGAACTCTTCAGGATATGAAGAATGAGCGAGTCTGAGGAGCTTGCTCAGGCTTTTGTCTCTCGATTTTGTTTCAACGATGGCCGTGGAATGTTGGGGAGGTCTCATGGGCCATGGACGAATCTTCCTCTCTGTGGATTTGGCCCGATCCCAATTGTTTTTCGTCAATCTGTGGGATGGGAGGACTCCTTTCAGGTTTGTTACCTCAGGTGTCCCAACAAAAGAGGAATTCCAAAGCAGAGCCCTGGGGAAGATTGAAGGGACAACCCGAACTATGGTTAAAAATTGGGGCCTAGGGGCATGGCAAGCCCAATATGCTGTCTCTTCATATAGGCCCTGAGAGGCCTTACCTGAGGACTGGGCTCAGGCTGAGGGTCACAATGTGTGTTTGTGACCAATGTGGCCCGCAAGCATGGGCTCGTCGTCATGGGCCACGCTTATTTCAACTACACTGAACGTTGGACAACATGCCAACCACAAGGTTTCTTGCCATGGGGAAAGAGTTCTGATTTCTGCATCATTTTCAACCCTGGGCAGTGGTTGGAGATAAGGTCTAGGTTCTGGAGCCTGAAAACCGCAGTTGGGAAGAGATGACGACCTAAGGCCATGGCGGGTCCGATGTGCTCAGTGTGCGGCCAGCTGTCTGGGTGGGACCAGGAGGTCCAGGCTCAGGCTGGGTCAGAAGGGGAAATAGTGCCCAGGTCAGCCTATATGTTTGGGGTACAGCCGAATGGCGTGCAGGTTGAACCTCATTTGCGGTTTCGGGGTAGCCCTGAGGGCAATGTTTTACTTCTGTAGGGCAGGCAGAGTGCGGCATTGTAGTTCTGGATTGCCAAACTGGAGGGCTTGTGGGCCAGTAGTCTGAGGACGGAGTCTGAGAACGCAAGCTAGGCCTAGGTTTATGGGTGAGGATATGGCAGGCACAATCTACAGACCTCAATCGAGATCTCGTGCATCTAAAGTCAGGGCAAGGATCAGACGATCGCTCAGATTGGACTTTCTGCCCTGATGGCCCTTTCTTGAAGGGGGTTGGATCACGAGGACATGGGGGTTTTCCCACGATGGGAGTTGTGAGAAGCTCCAAACTGCAAAGACTCTTCTGCAGGACAATTGAGACCTGTTGGTTGGCTCCAGGTCAACGATTCCGAGCAGGGTTCTAAGGATGGATGGCTGGGTAGGCCACCTCGCATTCCAATTGTCTCCAAGCAACAAGACAGGTTAGATCTGCTGGATGTGGGGGGCAACCGAGGAGGCTGAGTTGAAATGGACTCTCCTGTGGATGTGTCCTAATATGTTTTTGTGTCTATGGAGACCTTGGAATGAAGCGGTGGCCCTGGGGCCCTGAAGGGTTCACCTAAACAGAGGCTTTGACACAGCTCCAACGTGCATGTTTCCCATGTGTAGATGAGATTTGTTCTGATGGGTGAGTCAAGAAACAGCCATATGCTGGTATTGAAATCCAGGCCTCTGAGGAGAGATGCCTGGAAACCAAAGCAATGGATCCGATTAGTGCCTAGGGGCCTGTTCCTTCCTTTTTACCTCTGGGGACATCAGTCTACGGGTCTGAGTGCAGGTAGGTGCTCAGATGGGCTCAGATTGCCCCTGTTTGTCCTGGGAAGCCACAACTATTGGGATGGCCTCAGGGACTTTGGAGGTTATCCTACTAGTAGGGTTGTGGCCATTGGAATGGGCACATACAATTCCCTTGGAGAGGGCAAGTACAGTCCTCAGGTTTGGCTCCAGGGCCCTGAGCCTGTAGGGTGTAGGCCAGAGCTGTTTGGACAGTTGTCTGAAAACACAAACTCGGCTTATGTTTTGGGTCATAGGTATGGCAGGACTGATCTACAGACCATGAGGAGAACACTTCGGGATATGAAAAAAGGGCGAGTGTGAGGCTCTTGCTCAAGTTTTTGTCTCTGGATATCGTGTCACTCATGGTCGTGAAATTGCCGGGTGACATCATGGGAAATGGACGAGTCTTACTCTCTGGGGGTTCGGTCCCGTCCAAAGAGTTTGGGGTCATTCTGGGGATGGAAGAAGTCCGTTTTTTTGTTGTTGTTGTCGATTTGTTTCATTTTGTTTTTCAACCTCAGATGTCCCACCAAATGAGGGATTCCAGAGTAGAGCCCTGGGGTGGGGCGACTGGACAACCAGAAATCTGGTTAAAAATTGGGGACTAGGGACATGTCAAGCCCATTATGACATCTAATGGTCCAGCCACTGAGAGGACTTACTAGAGGACAGGACTCACGCTGAGGTCACAATGCGTGTTTATGCTCTCGTCGCACTCAAGAATGGGCGGGGCCTCAGGGTGAATGCTGGTTTCTCCTACACTGAACGTTGGACAACATGCCAACCACAAGGTTTCTTGCCATGGGTCAGGAAGAGTTCTGATTTCTGCATCACAGTCACCCGTGGGCAGTGATTGGAGATAAGGTCTAGGTTCTGAAGCCTGAAAACTGAGGTAGGGAAGAGATGATGACCTAAAGCCATGGCGGGTCTGATGTGCTCAGCGTGCGGTCAGCTGTCTGGGTGTTGATCAGCAGGTCCGGGCTCAGGTTGTGTTAGACAGTGCATTAGTGCCCAGGTTAGACTATATAATTTGGGTACATTCGAGTGCCGTGTAGGTTTATCCTCATTTAAGCTGCCTGGGCTGCTCATTAGGCAATATATTTTTTCTAGAGGGCAGGCAGAGTGCTTCATTGTCGGTCCGGAATTGCCAAGCTTGAGGGCTTCGGGGCCAGGAGAGTGAGGACGGAAGTCTGAGAACACAAGCTAGACTTCGGATTCAGGGTGAGGGCACGGCAGGTACCCCCTGCAGATCTGAACCAATATCTCATGCATCTGAAGTCAGGGCGAGGATCCGACGTTGGCTCAGGTTGGAGTTTCTGTGCATGACGGCCCCTTCATGAAGGGAGCGGAATCTCGAGGCCATGGAGGTTTTCCACGTTGGGAGATGTGGGATGCCCCCTTCAAGGATTCCTTCTTCGGGACAATTGAGACCTGTTGGACAGCTCCAGGATATCCCATATGGAATGACTCCAGAGCACTGTTCCAGGATGGATGCCTGGGAAGTCCGCCTCGCCTTCCAATTGTCTCCTAGCAACAAGACAGTTTAGATCTAATGGATCTGCGGGAGCAACCGGGGTGGCTGAGTTGAAATGCACTTTCCAGAGGATGGGTCCTAACGTGTGTTTGTGTCCATGAGGGCCTTGGAATGGGGAGGTGGCACCGGGACCCTGAAGTATTCTCCTAAGCTTTGGCTTAGCTCCCATGCACAAGTTTCCTTGTGGAGACGAGATTTGTTCTGATGGGTGCCTCAGGAAATCCCCTCTGCTGGTATTGGAATCCAGGCTTTTGAGGAGACATGCCTGTAAACCAAAGCAATGGATTCGATAATGGCCTCGGGTCCTGTATGGTTCAATCTCCTTGGTATGAGTGGAGGTAGAAGAATGGAGGTAGATGCTCAGCCGGTATCAACTGCCCTTTTTTTGTCCCGGGCGACCTACACTATTGGGATGGCCTCGGGGACTTTGGAGGGTTCTCCTAATTTGTACGATTTTTGACAATGGAATGGGCAGAATTCCCATGGATTGGGTGGGGGCAGTCCTAATGTGTGGCTCCAGGGGCCCCAGCCTGGAGGGAGTGTGGCCCAGGACTTTGAGGACAGAAGACTGAAAACACAAACTCAGCTTAAGTTTGGGGACGTAGGTATGGCACCCCCGATCTACAAACCATGAGAAGAACTCTTCAGGATATGAAGAATGAGCGAGTCTGAGGAGCTGCTCAGACTTTTGTCTCTCGATTTTGTTTCAGCGATGGCCGTGGAATGTTGGGGAGGTCTCATGGGCCATGGACGAATCTTCCTCTCTGTGGATTTGGCCCGATCCCAATTGTTTTTCGTCAATCTGTGGGATGGGAGGACTCCTTTCAGGTTTGTTACCTCAGGTGTCCCAACAAAAGAGGAATTCCAAAGCAGAGCCCTGGGGAAGAGTGAAGGGACAACCCGAACTATGGTTAAAAATTGGGGCCTAGGGGCATGGCAAGCCCAATATGCTGTCTCTTCATATAGGCCCTGAGAGGCCTTACCTGAGGACTGGGCTCAGGCTGAGGGTCACAATGTGTGTTTGTGACCAATGTGGCCCGCAAGCATGGGCTCGTCGTCATGGGCCACGCTTATTTCAACTACACTGAACGTTGGACAACATGCCAACCACAAGGTTTCTTGCCATGGGGAAAGAGTTCTGATTTCTGCATCATTTTCAACCCTGGGCAGTGGTTGGAGATAAGGTCTAGGTTCTGGAGCCTGAAAACCGCAGTTGGGAAGAGATGACGACCTAAGGCCATGGCGGGTCCGATGTGCTCAGTGTGCGGCCAGCTGTCTGGGTGGGACCAGGAGGTCCAGGCTCAGGCTGGGTCAGAAGGGGAAATAGTGCCCAGGTCAGCCTATATGTTTGGGGTACAGCCGAATGGCGTGCAGGTTGAACCTCATTTGCGGTTTCGGGGTAGCCCTGAGGGCAATGTTAGACTTCTGTAGGGCAGGCAGAGTGCGGCATTGTAGTTCTGGATTGCCAAACTGGAGGGCTTGTGGGCCAGTAGTCTGAGGACGGAGTCTGAGAACCCAAGCTAGGCCTAGGTTTCTGGGTGAGGATATGGCAGGCACAATCTACAGACCTCAATCGAGATCTCGTGCATCTAAAGTCAGGGCAAGGATCAGACGATCGCTCAGGTTGGACTTTCTGCCCTGATGGCCCTTTCTTGAAGGGGGTTGGATCACGAGGACATGGGGGTTTTCCCACGATGGGAGTTGTGAGAAGCTCCAAACTGCAAAGACTCTTCTGCAGGACAATTGAGACCTGTTGGTTGGCTCCAGGCCAACGATTCTGAGCAGGGTTCTAAGGATGGATGGCTGGGTAGCCCACCTCGCATTCCAATGGTCTCCAAGCAACAAGACAGGTTAGATCTCCTGGATGTGGGGGGCAACCGAGGAGGCTGAGTTGAAATGGACTCTCCTGTGGATGTGTCCTAATATGTTTTTGTGTCTATGGAGACCTTGGAATGAAGCGGTGACCCTGGGGCCCTGAAGGGTTCTCCTAAACAGAGGCTTTGACACAGCTCCAACGTGCATGTTTCCCATGTGTAGATGAGATTTGTTCTGATGGGTGAGTCAAGAAACAGCCATATGCTGGTATTGAAATCCAGGCCTCTGAGGAGAGATGCCTGGAAACCAAAGCAATGGATCCGATTAGTGCCTAGGGGCCTGTTCGTTCCTTTTTACCTCTGGGGACATCAGTCTACGGGTCTGAGTGCAGGTAGGTGCTCAGATGGGCTCAGATTGCCCCTGTTTGTCCTGGGAAGCCACAACTATTGGGATGGCCTCAGGGACATTGGAGGTTATCCTACTAGTAGGGTTGTGGCCATTGGAATGGGCACATACAATACCCTTGGAGAGGGCAAGTACAGTCCTCAGGTTTGACTCCAGGGCCCTGAGCCTGTACGGTGTAGGCCAGAGCTGTTTGGACAGTTGTCTGAAAACACAAACTCGGCTTATGTTTTGGGTCATTGGTATGGCAGGACTGATCTACAGACCATGAAGAGATCACTTCTGGATATGAAAAAAGGGCGAGTGTGAGGCTCTTGCTCAAGTTTTTGTTTCTGGATATCGTGTCACTCATGGTCGTGATATTGCCGGGTGACATCATGGGAAATGGACGAGTCTTACTCTCTGGGGGTTCGGTCCCGTCCAAAGAGTTTGGGGTCATTCTGGGGATGGAAGAAGTCCGTTTTTTTGTTGTTGTTGTCGATTTGTTTCATTTTGTTTTTCAACCTCAGATGTCCCACCAAATGAGGGATTCCAGAGTAGAGCCCTGGGGTGGGGCGACTGGACAACCAGAAATCTGGTTAAAAATTGGGGACTAGGGACATGTCAAGCCCATTATGACAACTAATGGTCCAGCCACTGAGAGGACTTACTAGAGGACAGGACTCACGCTGAGGTCACAATCCGTGTTTATGCTCTCGTCGCACTCAGGAATGGGCGGGGCCTCAGGGTGAATGCTGGTTTCTCCTACACTGAACTTTGGACAACATGCCAACCACAAGGTTTCTTGCCATGGGTCAGGAAGAGTTCTGATTTCTGCATCACAGTCACCCGTGGGCAGTGATTGGAGATAAGATCTAGGTTCTGAAGCCTGAAAACTGAGGTAGGGAAGAGATGATGACCTAAGGCCATGGCGGGTCTGATGTGCTCAGCGTGCGGTCAGCTGTCTGGGTGTTGGTCAGCAGGTCCGGGCTCAGGTTGTGTCAGACAGTGCATTAGTGCCCAGGTTAGACTATATAATTTGGGTACATTCGAGTGCCGTGTAGGTTTATCCTCATTTAAGCTGCCTGGGCTGCTCATTAGGCAATATATTTTTTCTAGAGGGCAGGCAGAGTGCTTCATTGTCGGTCCGGAATTGCCAAACTTGAGGGCTTCGGGGCCAGGAGAGTGAGGACGGAAATCTGAGAACACAAGCTAGACTTCGGATTCAGGGTGAGGGCACGGCAGGTACCCCCTGCAGATCTGAACCAATATCTCATGCATCTGAAGTCAGGGCGAGGATCCGACGTTGGCTCAGGTTGGAGTTTCTGTGCATGACGGCCCCTTCATGAAGAAAGCGGAATCTCGAGGCCATGGAGGTTTTCCACGTTGGGAAATGTGGGATGCCCCCTTCAAGGATTCCTTCTGCGGAACAATTGAGACCTGTTGGACAGCTCCAGGACATCCCATATGGAATGACTCCAGAGCACCGTTCCAGGATGGATGCCTGGGAAGTCCGCCTCGCCTTCCAATTGTCTCCTAGCAACAAGACAGTTTAGATCTAATGGATCGGCGGGAGCACCCGGGGTGGCTGAGTTGAAATGCACTTTCCAGAGGATGGGTCCTAACGTGTGTTTGTGTCCATGAGGGCCTTGGAATGGGGAGGTGGCACCGGGACCCTGAAGTATTCTCCTAAGCTTTGGCTTAGCTCCCATGCACAAGTTTCCTTGTGGAGACGAGATTTGTTCTGATGGGTGCCTCAGGAAATCCCCTCTGCTGGTATTGGAATCCAGGCTTTTGAGGAGACATGCCTGTAAACCAAAGCAATGGATCCGATAATGGCCTCGGGTCCTGTCTGGTTCAATCTTCTTGGTATGGGTGGAGGTAGATGAGTGGAGGTAGATGCTCAGCCGGTATCAACCGCACATTTTTTGTCCGGGCGACCTACACTATTGGGATGGCCTCAAGGACTTTGTAGGGTTCTCCTAATTTGTACGATTTTTGACAATGGAATGGGCAGAATTCCCATGGATTGGGTGGGGGCAGTCCTAATGTGTGGCTCCAGGGGCCCCAGCCTGGAGGGAGTGTGGCCCAGGACTTTGAGGACAGAAGACTGAAAACACAAACTCAGCTTACGTTTGGGGACGTAGGTATGGCACGCCCGATCTACAAACCATGAGAAGAACTCTTCAGGATATGAAGAATGAGCGAGTCTGTGGCGCTTGCTCAGGCTTTTGTCTCTGACTTTTGTTTCAGCGATGGCCGTGGAATGTTGGGGAGGTCTCATGGGCCATGGACGAATCTTCCTCTCTGTGGATTTGGGGCGATCCCAATTGTTTTTCGTCAATCTGTGGGATGGGAGGACTCCTTTCAGGTTTGTTACCTCAGGTGTCCCAACAAAAGAGGAATTCCAAAGCAGAGCCCTGGGGAAGAGTGAAGGGACAACCCGAACTATGGTTAAAAATTGGGGCCTAGGGGCATGGCAAGCCCAATATGCTGTCTCTTCATATAGGCCCTGAGAGGCCTTACCTGAGGACTGGGCTCAGGCTGAGGGTCACAATGTGTGTTTGTGTCCAATGTTGCCCGCAAGCATGGGCTGGGCCTCTTGGGCCACGCTTGTTTCAACTACACTGAACGTTGGACAACATGCCAACCACAAGGTTTCTTGCCATGGGGAAAGAGTTCTGATTTCTGCATCATTTTCAACCCTGGGCAGTGGTTGGAGATAAGGTCTAGGTTCTGGAGCCTGAAAACCGCAGTTGGGAAGAGATGACGACCTAAGGCCATGGCGGGTCCGATGTGCTCAGTGTGCGGCCAGCTGTCTGGGTGGGACCAGGAGGTCCATGCTCAGGCTGGGTCAGAAGGGGAAATAGTGCCCAGGTCAGCCTATATGTTTGGGGTACAGCCGAATGGCGTGCAGGTTGAACCTCATTTGCGGTTTCGGGGTAGCCCTGAGGGCAATGTTTGACTTCTGTAGGGCAGGCAGAGTGCGGCATTGTAGTTCTGGATTGCCCAACTGGAAGGCTTGTGGGCCAGTAGTCTGAGGACGGAGTCTGAGAACCCAAGCTAGGCCTAGGTTTCTGGGTGAGGATATGGCAGGCACAATCTACAGACCTCAATCGAGATCTCGTGCATCTGAAGTCAGGGCAAGGATCAGACGATCGCTCAGGTTGGACTTTCTGCCCTGATGGCCCTTTCTTGAAGGGGGTTGGATCACGAGGACATGGGGGTTTTCCCACGATGGGAGTTGTGAGAAGCTCCAAACTGCAAAGACTTTTCTGCAGGACAATTGAGACCTGTTGGTTGGCTCCAGGCCAACGATTCCGAGCAGGGTTCTAAGGATGGATGGCTGGGTAGCCCACCTCGCATTGCAATTGTCTCCAAGCAACAAGACAGGTTAGATCTGCTGGATGTGGGGGGCAACCGAGGAGGCTGAGTTGAAATGGACTCTCCTGTGGATGTGTCCTAATATGTTTTTGTGTCTATGGAGACCTTGGAATGAAGCGGTGGCCCTGGGGCCCTGAAGGGTTCTCCTAAACAGAGGCTTTGACACAGCTCCAACGTGCATGTTTCCCATGTGTAGATGAGATTTGTTCTGATGGGTGAGTCAAGAAACAGCCATATGCTGGTATTGAAATCCAGGCCTCTGAGGAGAGATGCCTGGAAACCAAAGCAATGGATCCGATTAGTGCCTAGGGGCCTGTTCGTTCCTTTTTACCTCTGGGGACATCAGTCTACGGGTCTGAGTGCAGGTAGGTGCTCAGATGGGCTCAGATTGCCCCTGTTTGTCCTGGGAAGCCACAACTATTGGGATGGCCTCAGGGACTTTGGAGGTTATCCTACTAGTAGGGTTGTGGCCATTGGAATGGGCACATACAATACCCTTGGAGAGGGCAAGTACAGTCCTCAGGTTTGACTCCAGGGCCCTGAGCCTGTAGGGTGTAGGCCAGAGCTGTTTGGACAGTTGTCTGAAAACACAAACTCGGCTTATGTTTTGGGTCATTGGTATGGCAGGACTGATCTACAGACCATGAGGAGAACACTTCGGGATATGAAAAAAGGGCGAGTGTGAGGCTCTTGCTCAAGTTTTTGTCTCTGGATATCGTGTCACTCATGGTCGTGAAATTGCCGGGTGACATCATGGGAAATGGACGAGTCTTACTCTCTGGGGGTTCGGTCCCGTCCAAAGAGTTTGGGGTCATTCTGGGGATGGAAGAAGTCCGTTTTTTTGTTGTTGTTGTCGATTTGTTTCATTTTGTTTTTCAACCTCAGATGTCCCACCAAATGAGGGATTCCAGAGTAGAGCCCTGGGGTGGGGCGACTGGACAACCAGAAATCTGGTTAAAAATTGGGGACTAGGGACATGTCAAGCCCATTATGACATCTAATGGTCCAGCCACTGAGAGGACTTACTAGAGGACAGGACTCACGCTGAGGTCACAATGCGTGTTTATGCTCTCGTCGCACTCAAGAATGGGCGGGGCCTCAGGGTGAATGCTGGTTTCTCCTACACTGAACGTTGGACAACATGCCAACCACAAGGTTTCTTGCCATGGGTCAGGAAGAGTTCTGATTTCTGCATCACAGTCACCCGTGGGCAGTGATTGGAGATAAGGTCTAGGTTCTGAAGCCTGAAAACTGAGGTAGGGAAGAGATGATGACCTAAGGCCATGGCGGGTCTGATGTGCTCAGCGTGCGGTCAGCTGTCTGGGTGTTGGTCAGCAGGTCCGGGCTCAGGTTGTGTCAGACAGTGCATTAGTGCCCAGGTTAGACTATATAATTTGGGTACATTCGAGTGCCGTGTAGGTTTATCCTCATTTAAGCAGCCTGGGCTGCTCATTAGGCAATATATTTTTTCTAGAGGGCAGGCAGAGTGCTTCATTGTCGGTCCGGAATTGCCAAACTTGAGGGCTTCGGGGCCAGGAGAGTGAGGACGGAAGTCTGAGAACACAAGCTAGACTTTGGATTCAGGATGAGGGCACGGCAGGTACCCCCTGCAGATCTGAACCAATATCTCATGCATCTGAAGTCAGGGCGAGGATCCGACGTTGGCTCAGGTTGGAGTTTCTGTGCATGACGGCCCCTTCATGAAGGGAGCGGAATCTCGAGGCCATGGAGGTTTTCCACGTTGGGAGATGTGGGATGTCCCCTTCAAGGATTCCTTCTGCGGGACAATTGAGACCTGTTGGACAGCTCCAGGACATCCCATATGGAATGACTCCAGAGCACCGTTCCAGGATGGATGCCTGGGAAGTCCGCCTCGCCTTCCAATTGTCTCCTAGCAACAAGACAGTTTAGATCTAATGGATCGGCGGGAGCAACCGGGGTGGCTGAGTTGAAATGCACTTTCCAGAGGATGGGTCCTAACGTGTGTTTGTGTCCATGAGGGCCTTGGAATGGGGAGGTGGCACCGGGACCCTGAAGTATTCTCTTAAGCTTTGGCTTAGCTCCCATGCACAAGTTTCCTTGTGGAGACGAGATTTGTTCTGATGGGTGCCTCAGGAAATCCCCTCTGCTGGTATTGGAATCCGGGCTTTTGAGGAGACATGCCTGTAAACCAAAGCAATGGATTCGATAATGGCCTCGGGTCCTGTCTGGTTCAATCTCCTTGGTATGAGTGGAGGTAGAAGAGTGGAGGTAGATGCTCAGCCGGTATCAACCGCCCTTTTTTTGTCCCGGGCGACCTACACTATTGGGATGGCCTCGGGGACATTGGAGGGTTCTCCTAATTTGTACGATTTTTGACAATGGAATGGGCAGAATTCCCATGGATTGGGTGGGGGCAGTCCTAATGTGTGGCTCCAGGGGCCCCAGCCTGGAGGGAGTGTGGCCCAGGACTTTGAGGACAGAAGACTGAAAACACAAACTCAGCTTAAGTTTGGGGACGTAGGTATGGCACGCCCGATCTACAAACCATGAGAAGAACTCTTCAGGATATGAAGAATGAGCGAGTCTGAGGAGCTTGCTCAGGCTTTTGTCTCTCGATTTTGTTTCAACGATGGCCGTGGAATGTTGGGGAGGTCTCATGGGCCATGGACGAATCTTCCTCTCTGTGGATTTGGCCCGATCCCAATTGTTTTTCGTCAATCTGTGGGATGGGAGGACTCCTTTCAGGTTTGTTACCTCAGGTGTCCCAACAAAAGAGGAATTCCAAAGCAGAGCCCTGGGGAAGATTGAAGGGACAACCCGAACTATGGTTAAAAATTGGGGCCTAGGGGCATGGCAAGCCCAATATGCTGTCTCTTCATATAGGCCCTGAGAGGCCTTACCTGAGGACTGGGCTCAGGCTGAGGGTCACAATGTGTGTTTGTGACCAATGTGGCCCGCAAGCATGGGCTCGTCGTCATGGGCCACGCTTATTTCAACTACACTGAACGTTGGACAACATGCCAACCACAAGGTTTCTTGCCATGGGGAAAGAGTTCTGATTTCTGCATCATTTTCAACCCTGGGCAGTGGTTGGAGATAAGGTCTAGGTTCTGGAGCCTGAAAACCGCAGTTGGGAAGAGATGACGACCTAAGGCCATGGCGGGTCCGATGTGCTCAGTGTGCGGCCAGCTGTCTGGGTGGGACCAGGAGGTCCAGGCTCAGGCTGGGTCAGAAGGGGAAATAGTGCCCAGGTCAGCCTATATGTTTGGGGTACAGCCGAATGGCGTGCAGGTTGAACCTCATTTGCGGTTTCGGGGTAGCCCTGAGGGCAATGTTAGACTTCTGTAGGGCAGGCAGAGTGCGGCATTGTAGTTCTGGATTGCCAAACTGGAGGGCTTGTGGGCCAGTAGTCTGAGGACGGAGTCTGAGAACCCAAGCTAGGCCTAGGTTTCTGGGTGAGGATATGGCAGGCACAATCTACAGACCTCAATCGAGATCTCGTGCATCTAAAGTCAGGGCAAGGATCAGACGATCGCTCAGGTTGGACTTTCTGCCCTGATGGCCCTTTCTTGAAGGGGGTTGGATCACGAGGACATGGGGGTTTTCCCACGATGGGAGTTGTGAGAAGCTCCAAACTGCAAAGACTCTTCTGCAGGACAATTGAGACCTGTTGGTTGGCTCCAGGCCAACGATTCTGAGCAGGGTTCTAAGGATGGATGGCTGGGTAGCCCACCTCGCATTCCAATGGTCTCCAAGCAACAAGACAGGTTAGATCTCCTGGATGTGGGGGGCAACCGAGGAGGCTGAGTTGAAATGGACTCTCCTGTGGATGTGTCCTAATATGTTTTTGTGTCTATGGAGACCTTGGAATGAAGCGGTGGCCCTGGGGCCCTGAAGGGTTCTCCTAAACAGAGGCTTTGACACAGCTCCAACGTGCATGTTTCCCATGTGTAGATGAGATTTGTTCTGATGGGTGAGTCAAGAAACAGCCATATGCTGGTATTGAAATCCAGGCCTCTGAGGAGAGATGCCTGGAAACCAAAGCAATGGATCCGATTAGTGCCTAGGGGCCTGTTCGTTCCTTTTTACCTCTGGGGACATCAGTCTACGGGTCTGAGTGCAGGTAGGTGCTCAGATGGGCTCAGATTGCCCCTGTTTGTCCTGGGAAGCCACAACTATTGGGATGGCCTCAGGGACTTTGGAGGTTATCCTACTAGTAGGGTTGTGGCCATTGGAATGGGCACATACAATACCCTTGGAGAGGGCAAGTACAGTCCTCAGGTTTGACTCCAGGGCCCTGAGCCTGTAGGGTGTAGGCCAGAGCTGTTTGGACAGTTGTCTGAAAACACAAACTCGGCTTATGTTTTGGGTCATTGGTATGGCAGGACTGATCTACAGACCATGAGGAGAACACTTCGGGATATGAAAAAAGGGCGAGTGTGAGGCTCTTGCTCAAGTTTTTGTCTCTGGATATCGTGTCACTCATGGTCGTGAAATTGCCGGGTGACATCATGGGAAATGGACGAGTCTTACTCTCTGGGGGTTCGGTCCCGTCCAAAGAGTTTGGGGTCATTCTGGGGATGGAAGAAGTCCGTTTTTTTGTTGTTGTTGTCGATTTGTTTCATTTTGTTTTTCAACCTCAGATGTCCCACCAAATGAGGGATTCCAGAGTAGAGCCCTGGGGTGGGGCGACTGGACAACCAGAAATCTGGTTAAAAATTGGGGACTAGGGACATGTCAAGCCCATTATGACATCTAATGGTCCAGCCACTGAGAGGACTTACTAGAGGACAGGACTCACGCTGAGGTCACAATGCGTGTTTATGCTCTCGTCGCACTCAAGAATGGGCGGGGCCTCAGGGTGAATGCTGGTTTCTCCTACACTGAACGTTGGACAACATGCCAACCACAAGGTTTCTTGCCATGGGTCAGGAAGAGTTCTGATTTCTGCATCACAGTCACCCGTGGGCAGTGATTGGAGATAAGATCTAGGTTCTGAAGCCTGAAAACTGAGGTAGGGAAGAGATGATGACCTAAAGCCATGGCGGGTCTGATGTGCTCAGCGTGCGGTCAGCTGTCTGGGTGTTGATCAGCAGGTCCGGGCTCAGGTTGTGTTAGACAGTGCATTAGTGCCCAGGTTAGACTATATAATTTGGGTACATTCGAGTGCCGTGTAGGTTTATCCTCATTTAAGCTGCCTGGGCTGCTCATTAGGCAATATATTTTTTCTAGAGGGCAGGCAGAGTGCTTCATTGTCGGTCCGGAATTGCCAAGCTTGAGGGCTTCGGGGCCAGGAGAGTGAGGACGGAAGTCTGAGAACACAAGCTAGTCTTCGGATTCAGGGTGAGGGCACGGCAGGTACCCCCTGCAGATCTGAACCAATATCTCATGCATCTGAAGTCAGGGCGAGGATCCGACGTTGGCTCAGGTTGGAGTTTCTGTGCATGACGGCCCCTTCATGAAGGGAGCGGAATCTCGAGGCCATGGAGGTTTTCCACGTTGGGAGATGTGGGATGCCCCCTTCAAGGATTCCTTCTTCGGGACAATTGAGACCTGTTGGACAGCTCCAGGACATCCCATATGGAATGACTCCAGAGCACTGTTCCAGGATGGATGCCTGGGAAGTCCGCCTCGCCTTCCAATTGTCTCCTAGCAACAAGACAGTTTAGATCTAATGGATCTGCGGGAGCAACCGGGGTGGCTGAGTTGAAATGCACTTTCCAGAGGATGGGTCCTAACGTGTGTTTGTGTCCATGAGGGCCTTGGAATGGGGAGGTGGCACCGGGACCCTGAAGTATTCTCCTAAGCTTTGGCTTAGCTCCCATGCACAAGTTTCCTTGTGGAGACGAGATTTGTTCTGATGGGTGCCTCAGGAAATACCCTCTGCTGGTATTGGAATCCAGGCTTTTGAGGAGACATGCCTGTAAACCAAAGCAATGGATTCGATAATGGCCTCGGGTCCTGTATGGTTCAATCTCCTTGGTATGAGTGGAGGTAGAAGAGTGGAGGTAGATGCTCAGCCGGTATCAACTGCCCTTTTTTTGTCCCGGGCGACCTACACTATTGGGATGGCCTCGGGGACTTTGGAGGGTTCTCCTAATTTGTACGATTTTTGACAATGGAATGGGCAGAATTCCCATGGATTGGGTGGGGGCAGTCCTAATGTGTGGCTCCAGGGGCCCCAGCCTGGAGGGAGTGTGGCCCAGGACTTTGAGGACAGAAGACTGAAAACACAAACTCAGCTTAAGTTTGGGGACGTAGGTATGGCACCCCCGATCTACAAACCATGAGAAGAACTCTTCAGGATATGAAGAATGAGCGAGTCTGAGGAGCTGCTCAGACTTTTGTCTCTCGATTTTGTTTCAGCGATGGCCGTGGAATGTTGGGGAGGTCTCATGGGCCATGGACGAATCTTCCTCTCTGTGGATTTGGCCCGATCCCAATTGTTTTTCGTCAATCTGTGGGATGGGAGGACTCCTTTCAGGTTTGTTACCTCAGGTGTCCCAACAAAAGAGGAATTCCAAAGCAGAGCCCTGGGGAAGAGTGAAGGGACAACCCGAACTATGGTTAAAAATTGGGGCCTAGGGGCATGGCAAGCCCAATATGCTGTCTCTTCATATAGGCCCTGAGAGGCCTTACCTGAGGACTGGGCTCAGGCTGAGGGTCACAATGTGTGTTTGTGACCAATGTGGCCCGCAAGCATGGGCTCGTCGTCATGGGCCACGCTTATTTCAACTACACTGAACGTTGGACAACATGCCAACCACAAGGTTTCTTGCCATGGGGAAAGAGTTCTGATTTCTGCATCATTTTCAACCCTGGGCAGTGGTTGGAGATAAGGTCTAGGTTCTGGAGCCTGAAAACCGCAGTTGGGAAGAGATGACGACCTAAGGCCATGGCGGGTCCGATGTGCTCAGTGTGCGGCCAGCTGTCTGGGTGGGACCAGGAGGTCCAGGCTCAGGCTGGGTCAGAAGGGGAAATAGTGCCCAGGTCAGCCTATATGTTTGGGGTACAGCCGAATGGCGTGCAGGTTGAACCTCATTTGCGGTTTCGGGGTAGCCCTGAGGGCAATGTTAGACTTCTGTAGGGCAGGCAGAGTGCGGCATTGTAGTTCTGGATTGCCAAACTGGAGGGCTTGTGGGCCAGTAGTCTGAGGACGGAGTCTGAGAACCCAAGCTAGGCCTAGGTTTCTGGGTGAGGATATGGCAGGCACAATCTACAGACCTCAATCGAGATCTCGTGCATCTAAAGTCAGGGCAAGGATCAGACGATCGCTCAGGTTGGACTTTCTGCCCTGATGGCCCTTTCTTGAAGGGGGTTGGATCACGAGGACATGGGGGTTTTCCCACGATGGGAGTTGTGAGAAGCTCCAAACTGCAAAGACTCTTCTGCAGGACAATTGAGACCTGTTGGTTGGCTCCAGGCCAACGATTCTGAGCAGGGTTCTAAGGATGGATGGCTGGGTAGCCCACCTCGCATTCCAATGGTCTCCAAGCAACAAGACAGGTTAGATCTCCTGGATGTGGGGGGCAACCGAGGAGGCTGAGTTGAAATGGACTCTCCTGTGGATGTGTCCTAATATGTTTTTGTGTCTATGGAGACCTTGGAATGAAGCGGTGGCCCTGGGGCCCTGAAGGGTTCTCCTAAACAGAGGCTTTGACACAGCTCCAACGTGCATGTTTCCCATGTGTAGATGAGATTTGTTCTGATGGGTGAGTCAAGAAACAGCCATATGCTGGTATTGAAATCCAGGCCTCTGAGGAGAGATGCCTGGAAAGCAAAGCAATGGATCCGATTAGTGCCTAGGGGCCTGTTCGTTCCTTTTTACCTCTGGGGACATCAGTCTACGGGTCTGAGTGCAGGTAGGTGCAGAGATGGGCTCAGATTGCCCCTGTTTGTCCTGGGAAGCCACAACTATTGGGATGGCCTCAGGGACTTTGGAGGTTATCCTACTAGTAGGGTTGTGGCCATTGGAATGGGCACATACAATACCCTTGGAGAGGGCAAGTACAGTCCTCAGGTTTGACTCCAGGGCCCTGAGCCTGTAGGGTGTAGGCCAGAGCTGTTTGGACAGTTGTCTGAAAACACAAACTCGGCTTATGTTTTGGGTCATTGGTATGGCAGGACTGATCTACAGACCATGAGGAGAACACTTCGGGATATGAAAAAAGGGCGAGTGTGAGGCTCTTGCTCAAGTTTTTGTCTCTGGATATCGTGTCACTCATGGTCGTGATATTGCCGGGTGACATCATGGGAAATGGACGAGTCTTACTCTCTGGGGGTTCGGTCCCGTCCAAAGAGTTTGGGGTCATTCTGGGGATGGAAGAAGTCCGTTTTTTTGTTGTTGTTGTCGATTTGTTTCATTTTGTTTTTCAACCTCAGATGTCCCACCAAATGAGGGATTCCAGAGTAGAGCCCTGGGGTGGGGCGACTGGACAACCAGAAATCTGGTTAAAAATTGGGGACTAGGGACATGTCAAGCCCATTATGACAACTAATGGTCCAGCCACTGAGAGGACTTACTAGAGGACAGGACTCACGCTGAGGTCACAATCCGTGTTTATGCTCTCGTCGCACTCAGGAATGGGCGGGGCCTCAGGGTGAATGCTGGTTTCTCCTACACTGAACTTTGGACAACATGCCAACCACAAGTTTTCTTGCCATGGGTCAGGAAGAGTTCTGATTTCTGCATCACAGTCACCCGTGGGCAGTGATTGGAGATAAGGTCTAGGTTCTGAAGCCTGAAAACTGAGGTAGGGAAGAGATGATGACCTAAGGCCATGGCGGGTCTGATGTGCTCAGCGTGCGGTCAGCTGTCTGGGTGTTGGTCAGCAGGTCCGGGCTCAGGTTGTGTCAGACAGTGCATTAGTGCCCAGGTTAGACTATATAATTTGGGTACATTCGAGTGCCGTGTAGGTTTATCCTCATTTAAGCTGCCTGGGCTGCTCATTAGGCAATATATTTTTTCTAGAGGGCAGGCAGAGTGCTTCATTGTCGGTCCGGAATTGCCAAACTTGAGGGCTTCGGGGCCAGGAGAGTGAGGACGGAAATCTGAGAACACAAGCTAGACTTCGGATTCAGGGTGAGGGCACGGCAGGTACCCCCTGCAGATCTGAACCAATATCTCATGCATCTGAAGTCAGGGCGAGGATCCCACGTTGGCTCAGGTTGGAGTTTCTGTGCATGACGGCCCCTTCATGAAGAAAGCGGAATCTCGAGGCCATGGAGGTTTTCCACGTTGGGAAATGTGGGATGCCCCCTTCAAGGATTCCTTCTGCGGGACAATTGAGACCTGTTGGACAGCTCCAGGACATCCCATATGGAATGACTCCAGAGCACCGTTCCAGGATGGATGCCTGGGAAGTCCGCCTCGCCTTCCAATTGTCTCCTAGCAACAAGACAGTTTAGATCTAATGGATCTGCGGGAGCACCCGGGGTGGCTGAGTTGAAATGCACTTTCCAGAGGATGGGTCCTAACGTGTGTTTGTGTCCATGAGGGCCTTGGAATGGGGAGGTGGCACCGGGACCCTGAAGTATTCTCCTAAGCTTTGGCTTAGCTCCCATGCACAAGTTTCCTTGTGGAGACGAGATTTGTTCTGATGAGTGCCTCAGGAAATCCCCTCTGCTGGTATTGGAATCCAGGCTTTTGAGGAGACATGCCTGTAAACCAAAGCAATGGATCCGATAATGGCCTCGGGTCCTGTCTGGTTCAATCTTCTTGGTATGGGTGGAGGTAGATGAGTGGAGATAAATGCTCATCCGGTATCAACCGCACATTTTTTGTCCGGGCGACCTACACTATTGGGATGGCCTCAAGGACTTTGTAGGGTTCTCCTAATTTGTACGATTTTTGACAATGGAATTGGCAGAATTCCCATGGATTGGGTGGGGGCAGTCCTAATGTGTGGCTCCAGGGGCCCCAGCCTGGAGGGAGTGTGGCCCAGGACTTTGAGGACAGAAGACTGAAAACACAAACTCAGCTTAAGTTTGGGGACGTAGGTATGGCACGCCCGATCTACAAACCATGAGAAGAACTCTTCAGGATATGAAGAATGAGCGAGTCTGAGGCGCTTGCTCAGGCTTTTGTCTCTGGATTTTGTTTCAGCGATGGCCGTGGAATGTTGGGGAGGTCTCATGGGCCATGGACGAATCTTCCTCTCTGTGGATTTGGCCCGATCCCAATTGTTTTTCGTCAATCTGTGGGATGGGAGGAATCCTTTCAGGTTTGTTACCTCAGGTGTCCCACCAAAAGAGGAATTCCAAAGCAGAGCCCTGGGGAAGAGTGAAGGAACAACCCGAACTATGGTTAAAAATTGGGGCCTAGGGGCATGGCAAGCCCAATATGCTGTCTCTTCATATAGGCCCTGAGAGGCCTTACCTGAGGACTGGGCTCAGGCTGAGGGTCACAATGTATGTTTGTGACCAATGTGGCCCGCAAACATGGGCTGGGCCTCATGGGCCACGATTATTTCAACTACACTGAACGTTGGACAACATGCCAACCACAAGGTTTCTTGCCATAAGGAAAGAGTTCTGATTTCTGCATCATTTTCCACACTGGGCAGTGGATGGAGATAAGGTCTAGGTTCTGGAGCCTGAAAACCGCAGTTGGGAAGAGATGACGACCTAAGGCCATGGCGAGTCCGATGTGCTCAGTGTGCGGCCAGCTGTCTGTGTGGGACCAGGAGGTCCAGGCTCAGGCTCGGTCAGAAGGGGAAATAGTGCCCAGGTCAGTATATGTTTGGGGTACAGCCGAATGGCGTGCAGGTTGATCCTCATTTGCGGTTTCGGGGTAGCCCTGAGGGCAATGTTTGACTTCTGTAGGGCAGGCAGAGTGCGGCATTGTAGTTCTGGATTGCCAAACTGGAGGGCTTGTGGGCCAGTAGTCTGAGGACGGAGTCTGAGAACCCAGGCTAGGCCTAGGTTTCTGGGTGAGGATATGGCAGGCACAATCTACAGACCTCAATCGAGATCTCGTGCATCTGAAGTCAGGGCAAGGATCAGACGATCGCTCAGGTTGGACTTTCTGCCCTGATGGCCCTTTCTTGAAGGGGGTTGGATCACGAGGACATGGGGGTTTTCCCACGATGGGAGTTGTGAGAAGCTCCAAACTGCAAAGATTCTTCTGCAGGACAATTGAGACCTGTTGGTTGGCTCCAGGCCAACGATTCTGAGCAGGGTTCTAAGGATGGATGGCTGGGTAGCCCACCTCGCATTCCAATGGTCTCCAAGCAACAAGACAGGTTAGATCTCCTGGATGTGGGGGGCAACCGAGGAGGCTGAGTTGAAATGGACTCTCCTGTGGATGTGTCCTAATATGTTTTTGTGTCTATGGAGACCTTGGAATGAAGCGGTGGCCCTGGGGCCCTGAAGGGTTCTCCTAAACAGAGGCTTTGACACAGCTCCAACGTGCATGTTTCCCATGTGTAGATGAGATTTGTTCTGATGGGTGAGTCAAGAAACAGCCATATGCTGGTATTGAAATCCAGGCCTCTGAGGAGAGATGCCTTGAAACCAAAGCAATGGATCCGATTAGTGCCTAGGGGCCTGTTCGTTCCTTTTTACCTCTGGGGACATCAGTCTACGGGTCTGAGTGCAGGTAGGTGCTCAGATGGGCTCAGATTGCCCCTGTTTGTCCTGGGAAGCCACAACTATTGGGATGGCCTCAGGGACTTTGGAGGTTATCCTACTAGTAGGGTTGTGGCCATTGGAATGGGCACATACAATACCCTTGGAGAGGGCAAGTACAGTCCTCAGGTTTGACTCCAGGGCCCTGAGCCTGTAGGGTGTAGGCCAGAGCTGTTTGGACAGTTGTCTGAAAACACAAACTCGGCTTATGTTTTGGGTCATTGGTATGGCAGGACTGATCTACAGACCATGAGGAGAACACTTCGGGATATGAAAAAAGGGCGAGTGTGAGGCTCTTGCTCAAGTTTTTGTCTCTGGATATCGTGTCACTCATGGTCGTGAAATTGCCGGGTGACATCATGGGAAATGGACGAGTCTTACTCTCTGGGGGTTCGGTCCCGTCCAAAGAGTTTGGGGTCATTCTGGGGATGGAAGAAGTCCGTTTTTTTGTTGTTGTTGTCGATTTGTTTCATTTTGTTTTTCAACCTCAGATGTCCCACCAAATGAGGGATTCCAGAGTAGAGCCCTGGGGTGGGGCGACTGGACAACCAGAAATCTGGTTAAAAATTGGGGACTAGGGACATGTCAAGCCCATTATGACAACTAATGGTCCAGCCACTGAGAGGACTTACTAGAGGACAGGACTCACGCTGAGGTCACAATTCGTGTTTATGCTCTTGTCGCACTCAGGAATGGGCGGGGCCTCAGGGTGAATGCTGGTTTCTCCTACACTGAACGTTGGACAACATGCCAACCACAAGGTTTCTTGCCATGGGTCAGGAAGAGTTCTGATTTCTGCATCACAGTCACCCGTGGGCAGTGATTGGAGATAAGGTCTAGGTTCTGAAGCCTGAAAACTGAGGTAGGGAAGAGATGATGACCTAAGGCCATGGCGGGTCTGATGTGCTCAGCGTGCGGTCAGCTGTCTGGGTGTTGGTCAGCAGGTCCGGGTCAGGTTGTGTCAGACAGTGTATTAGAGCCCAGGTTAGACTATATAATTTGGGTACATTCGAGTGGCGTGTAGGTTTATCCTCATTTAAGCTGCCTGGGCTGCTCAATAGGCAATATATTTTTTCTAGAGGGCAGGAGAGTGCTTCATTGTCGGTCCGGAATTGCCAAACTTGAGGGCTTCGGGGCCAGGAGAGTGAGGACGGAAGTCTGAGAACACAAGCTAGACTTCGGATTCAGGGTGAGGGCACGGCAGGTACCACCTGCAGATCTGAACCAATATCTCATGCATCTGAAGTCAGGGCGAGGATCCCACGTTGGCTCAGGTTGGAGTTTCTGTGCATGACGGCCCCTTCATGAAGGGAGCGGAATCTCGAGGCCATGGAGGTTTTCCACGTTGGGAGATGTGGGATGCCCCCTTCAAGGATTCCTTCTGCGGGACAATTGAGACCTGTTGGACAGCTCCAGGACATCCCATATGGAATGACTCCAGAGCACCGTTCGAGGATGGATGCCTGGGAAGTCTGCCTCGCCTTCCAATTGTCTCCTAGCAACAAGACTGTTTAGATCTAATGGATCTGCGGGAGCAACCGGGGTGCCTGAGTTGAAATGCACTTTCCAGACGATGGGTCCTAACGTGTGTTTGTGTCCATGAGGGCCTTGGAATGGGGAGGTGGCACCGGGACCCTGAAGTATTCTCCTAAGCTTTGGCATAGCTCCCATGCACAAGTTTCCTTGTGGAGACGAGATTTGTTCTGATGGGTGCATCAGGAAATCCCCTCTGCTGGTATTGGAATCCAGGCTTTTGAGGAGACATGCCTGTAAACCAAAGCAATGGATCCGATAATGGCCTCGGGTCCTGTCTGGTTCAATCTTCTTGGTATGAGTGGAGGTAGATGAGTGGAGGTAGATGTTCAGCCAGTATCAACCGCCCTTTTTTGTCCCGGGCGACCTACACTATTGGGATGGCCTCAGGGACTTTGGAGGGTTCTCCTAATTTGTACGATTTTTGACAATGGAATGGGCACAATTCCCATGGATTGGGTGGGGGCAGTCCTAATGTGTGGCTCCAGGGGCCCCAGCCTGGAGGGAGTGTGGCCCAGGACTTTGAGGACAGAAGATTGAAAACACAAACTCAGCTTACGTTTGGGGACGTAGGTATGGCACGCCCGATCTACAAACCATGAGAAGAACTCTTCAGGATATGAAGAATGAGCGAGTCTGTGGCGCTTGCTCAGGCTTTTGTCTCTGACTTTTGTTTCAGCGATGGCCGTGGAATGTTGGGGAGGTCTCATGGGCCATGGACGAATCTTCCTCTCTGTGGATTTGGGGCGATCCCAATTGTTTTTCGTCAATCTGTGGGATGGGAGGACTCCTTTCAGGTTTGTTACCTCAGGTGTCCCAACAAAAGAGGAATTCCAAAGCAGAGCCCTGGGGAAGAGTGAAGGGACAACCCGAACTATGGTTAAAAATTGGGGCCTAGGGGCATGGCAAGCCCAATATGCTGTCTCTTCATATAGGCCCTGAGAGGCCTTACCTGAGGACTGGGCTCAGGCTGAGGGTCACAATGTGTGTTTGTGTCCAATGTTGCCCGCAAGCATGGGCTGGGCCTCTTGGGCCACGCTTGTTTCAACTACACTGAACGTTGGACATCATGCCAACCACAAGGTTTCTTGCCATGGGGAAAGAGTTCTGATTTCTGCATCATTTTCAACCCTGGGCAGTGGTTGGAGATAAGGTCTAGGTTCTGGAGCCTGAAAACCGCAGTTGGGAAGAGATGACGACCTAAGGCCATGGCGGGTCCGATGTGCTCAGTGTGCGGCCAGCTGTCTGGGTGGGACCAGGAGGTCCATGCTCAGGCTGGGTCAGAAGGGGAAATAGTGCCCAGGTCAGCCTATATGTTTGGGGTACAGCCGAATGGCGTGCAGGTTGAACCTCATTTGCGGTTTCGGGGTAGCCCTGAGGGCAATGTTTGACTTCTGTAGGGCAGGCAGAGTGCGGCATTGTAGTTCTGGATTGCCCAACTGGAAGGCTTGCGGGCCAGTAGTCTGAGGACGGAGTCTGAGAACCCAAGCTAGGCCTAGGTTTCTGGGTGAGGATATGGCAGGCACAATCTACAGACCTCAATCGAGATCTCGTGCATCTGAAGTCAGGGCAAGGATCAGACGATCGCTCAGGTTGGACTTTCTGCCCTGATGGCCCTTTCTTGAAGGGGGTTGGATCACGAGGACATGGGGGTTTTCCCACGATGGGAGTTGTGAGAAGCTCCAAACTGCAAAGACTTTTCTGCAGGACAATTGAGACCTGTTGGTTGGCTCCAGGCCAACGATTCCGAGCAGGGTTCTAAGGATGGATGGCTGGGTAGCCCACCTCGCATTGCAATTGTCTCCAAGCAACAAGACAGGTTAGATCTGCTGGATGTGGGGGGCAACCGAGGAGGCTGAGTTGAAATGGACTCTCCTGTGGATGTGTCCTAATATGTTTTTGTGTCTATGGAGACCTTGGAATGAAGCGGTGGCCCTGGGGCCCTGAAGGGTTCTCCTAAACAGAGGCTTTGACACAGCTCCAACGTGCATGTTTCCCATGTGTAGATGAGATTTGTTCTGATGGGTGAGTCAAGAAACAGCCATATGCTGGTATTGAAATCCAGGCCTCTGAGGAGAGATGCCTGGAAACCAAAGCAATGGATCCGATTAGTGCCTAGGGGCCTGTTCGTTCCTTTTTACCTCTGGGGACATCATTCTACGGGTCTGAGTGCAGGTAGGTGCTCAGATGGGCTCAGATTGCCCCTGTTTGTCCTGGGAAGCCACAACTATTGGGATGGCCTCAGGGACTTTGGAGGTTATCCTACTAGTAGGGTTGTGGCCATTGGAATGGGCACATACAATTCCCTTGGAGAGGGCAAGTACAGTCCTCAGGTTTGGCTCCAGGGCCCTGAGCCTGTAGGGTGTAGGCCAGAGCTGTTTGGACAGTTGTCTGAAAACACAAACTCGGCTTATGTTTTGGGTCATAGGTATGGCAGGACTGATCTACAGACCATGAGGAGAACACTTCGGGATATGAAAAAAGGGCGAGTGTGAGGCTCTTGCTCAAGTTTTTGTCTCTGGATATCGTGTCACTCATGGTCGTGAAATTGCCGGGTGACATCATGGGAAATGGACGAGTCTTACTCTCTGGGGGTTCGGTCCCGTCCAAAGAGTTTGGGGTCATTCTGGGGATGGAAGAAGTCCGTTTTTTTGTTGTTGTTGTCGATTTGTTTCATTTTGTTTTTCAACCTCAGATGTCCCACCAAATGAGGGATTCCAGAGTAGAGCCCTGGGGTGGGGCGACTGGACAACCAGAAATCTGGTTAAAAATTGGGGACTAGGCACATGTCAAGCCCATTATGACATCTAATGGTCCAGCCACTGAGAGGACTTACTAGAGGACAGGACTCACGCTGAGGTCACAATGCGTGTTTATGCTCTCGTCGCACTCAAGAATGGGCGGGGCCTCAGGGTGAATGCTGGTTTCTCCTACACTGAACGTTGGACAACATGCCAACCACAAGGTTTCTTGCCATGGGTCAGGAAGAGTTCTGATTTCTGCATCAGAGTCACCCGTGGGCAGTGATTGGAGATAAGGTCTAGGTACTGAAGCCTGAAAACTGAGGTAGGGAAGAGATGATGACCTAAGGCCATGGCGGGTCTGATGTGCTCAGCGTGCGGTCAGCTGTCTGGGTGTTGGTCAGCAGGTCCGGGCTCAGGTTGTGTCAGACAGTGCATTAGTGCCCAGGTTAGACTATATAATTTGGGTACATTCGAGTGCCGTGTAGGTTTATCCTCATTTAAGCAGCCTGGGCTGCTCATTAGGCAATATATTTTTTCTAGAGGGCAGGCAGAGTGCTTCATTGTCGGTCCGGAATTGCCAAACTTGAGGGCTTCGGGGCCAGGAGAGTGAGGACGGAAGTCTGAGAACAGAAGCTAGACTTCGGATTCAGGGTGAGGGCACGGCAGGTACCCCCTGCAGATCTGAACCAATATCTCATGCATCTGAAGTCAGGGCGAGGATCCCACGTTGGCTCAGGTTGGAGTTTCTGTGCATGACGGCCCCTTCATAAAGGGAGCGGAATCTCGAGGCCATGGAGGTTTTCCACGTTGGGAGATGTGGGATGACCCCTTCAAGGATTCCTTCTGCGGGACAATTGAGACCTGTTGGACAGCTCCAGGACATCCCATATGGAATGACTCCAGAGCACCGTTCCAGGATGGATGCCTGGGAAGTCCGCCTTGCCTTCCAATTGTCTCCTAGCAACAAGACAGTTTAGATCTAATGGATCTGCGGGAGCAACCGGGGTGGCTGAGTTGAAATGCACTTTCCAGAGGATGGGTCCTAATGTGTGTTTGTGTCCATGAGGGCCTTGGAATGGGGAGGTGGCACCGGGACCTGAAGTATTCTCCAAAGCTTTGGCATAGCTCCCATGCACAAGTTTCCTTGTGGAGACGAGATTTGTTCTGATGGGTGCCTCAGGAAATCCCCTCTGCTGGTATTGGAATCCAGGCTTTTGAGGAGATATGCCTGTAAACCAAAGCAATGGATCCGATAATGGCCTCGGGTCCTGTCTGGTTCAATCTTCTTGGTATGAGTGGAGGTAGATGAGTGGAGGTAGATGCTCAGCCGGTATCAACCGCCCTTTTTTGTCTAGGGCGACCTACACTATTGGGAGGGCCAGGGACTTTGGAGGGTTCTCCTAATTTGTACGATTATTGACAATGGAATGGGCAGAATTCCCATGGATTGGGTGGGGGCAGTCCTAATGTGTGGCTCCAGGGGCCCCAGCCTGGAGGGAGTGTGGCCCAGGACTTTGAGGACAGAAGACTGAAAACACAAACTCAGCTTAAGTTTGGGGACGTAGGTATGGCACGCCCGATCTATAAACCATGAGAAGAACTCTTCAGGATATGACGAATGAGCGAGTCTAAGGCGCTTGCTCAGGCTTTTGTCTCTGACTTTTGTTTCAGGGATGGCCGAGAAATGTTGGGGAGATCTCATGGGACATGGACGAATCTCCCTCTCTGTGGATTTGGCCCGATCCCAATTGTTTTTCGTCAATCTGTGGGATGGGAGGACTCCTTTCAGGTTTGTTACCTCAGGTGTCCCAACAAAAGAGGAATTCCAAAGCAGAGCCCTGGGGAAGAGTGAAGGGACAACCCGAACTATGGTTAAAAATTGGGGCCTAGGGGCATGGCAAGCCCAATATGCTGTCTCTTCATATAGGCCCTGAGAGGCCTTACCTGAGGACTGGGCTCAGGCTGAGGGTCACAATGTGTGTTTGTGACCAATGTGGCCTGCAAACATGGGCTGGGCCTCATGGGCCACGCTTGTTTCAACTACACTGAACGTTGGACAACATGCCAACCACAAGGTTTCTTGCCATGGGAAAAGAGTTCTGATTTCTGCATCATTTTCAACCCTGGGCAGTGGTTGGAGATAAGGTCTAGGTTCTGGAGCCTGAAAACCGCAGTTGGGATGAGATGACGACCTAAGGCCATGGCGGGTCCGATGTGCTCAGTGTGCGGCCAGCTGTCTGGGTGGGACCAGGAGGTCCAGGCTCAGGCTGGGTCAGAAGGGGAAATAGTGCCCAGGTCAGCCTATATGTTTGGGGTACAGCCGAATGGCGTGCAGGTTGAACCTCATTTGCGGTTTCGGGGTAGCCCTGAGGGCAATGTTTGACTTCTGTAGAGCAGGCAGAGTGCGGCATTGTAGTTCTGGATTACCGAACTGGAGGGCTTGTGGGCCAGTAGTCTGAGGACGGAGTCTGAGAACCCAAGCTAGGCCTAGGTTTCTGGGTGAGGATATGGCAGGCACAATCTACAGACCTCAATCGAGATCTCGTGCATCTAAAGTCAGGGCAAGGATCAGACGATCGCTCAGGTTGGACTTTCTGCCCTGATGGCCCTTTCTTGAAGGGGGTTGGATCACGAGGACATGGGGGTTTTCCCACGATGGGAGTTGTGAGAAGCTCCAAACTGCAAAGACTCTTCTGCAGGACAATTGAGACCTGTTGGTTGGCTCCAGGCCAACGATTCCGAGCAGGGTTCTAAGGATGGATGGCTGGGTAGCCCACCTCGCATTCCAATTGTCTCCAAGCAACAAGACAGGTTAGATCTGCTGGATGTGGTGGGCAACTGAGGAGGCTGAGTTGAAATGGACTCTCCTGTGGATGTGTCCTAATATGTTTTTGTGTCTATGGAGACCTTGGAATGAAGCGGTGGCCCTGGGGCCCTGAAGGGTTCTCCTAAACAGAGGCTTTGACACAGCTCCAACGTGCATGTTTCCCATGTGTAGATGAGATTTGTTCTGATGGGTGAGTCAAGAAACAGCCATATGCTGGTATTGAAATCCAGGCCTCTGAGGAGAGATGCCTGGAAGCCAAAGCAATGGATCCGATTAGTGCCTAGGGGCCTGTTCGTTCCTTTTTACCGCTGGGTTCATCAGTCTACGGGTCTGAGTGCAGGTAGGTGCTCAGATGGGCTCAGATTGCCCCTGTTTGTCCTGGGAAGCCACAACTATTGGGATGGCCTCTTGGACTTTGGAGGTTATCCTACTAGTAGGGTTGTGGCCATTGGAATGGGCACATACAATTCCCTTGGAGAGGGCAAGTACAGTCCTCAGGTTTGGCTCCAGGGCCCTGAGCCTGTAGGGTGTAGGCCCGAGCTGTTTGGACAGTTGTCTGAAAACACAAACTCGGCTTATGTTTTGGGTCATAGGTATGGCAGGACTGATCTACAGACCATGAGGAGAACACTTCGGGATATGAAAAAAGGGCGAGTGTGAGGCTCTTGCTCAAGTTTTTGTCTCTGGATATCGTGTCACTCATGGTCGTGAAATTGCCGGGTGACATCATGGGAAATGGACGAGTCTTACTCTCTGGGGGTTCGGTCCCGTCCAAAGAGTTTGGGGTCATTCTGGGGATGGAAGAAGTCCGTTTTTTTGTTGTTGTTGTCGATTTGTTTCATTTTGTTTTTCAACCTCAGATGTCCCACCAAATGAGGGATTCCAGAGTAGAGCCCTGGGGTGGGGCGACTGGACAACCAGAAATCTGGTTAAAAATTGGAGACTAGGGACATGTCAAGCCCATTATGACATCTAATGGTCCAGCCACTGAGAGGACTTACTAGAAGACAGGACTCACGCTGAGGTCACAATGCGTGTTTATGCTCTCGTCGCATGCAAGAATGGGCGGGGCCTCAGGGTGAATGCTGGTTTCTCCTACACTGAACGTTGGACAGCATGCCAACCACAAGGTTTCTTGCCATGGGTCAGGAAGAGTTCTGATTTCTGCATCACAGTCACCCGTGGGCAGTGATTGGAGATAAGGTCTAGGTTCTGAAGCCTGAAAACTGAGGTAGGGAAGAGATGATGACCTAAGGCCATGGCGGGTCTGATGTGCTCAGCGTGCGGTCAGCTGTCTGGGTGTTGGTCAGCAGGTCCGGGCTCAGGTTGTGTCAGACAGTGCATTAGTGCCCAGGTTAGACTATATAATTTGGGTACATTCGAGTGCCGTGTAGGTTTATCCTCATTTAAGCAGCCTGGGCTGCTCATTAGGCAATATATTTTTTCTAGAGGGCAGGCAGAGTGCTTCATTGTCGGTCCGGAATTGCCAAACTTGAGGGCTTCGGGGCCAGGAGAGTGAGGACGGAAGTCTGAGAACACAAGCTAGACTTCGGATTCAGGGTGAGGGCACGGCAGGTACCCCCTGCAGATCTGAACCAATATCTCATGCATCTGAAGTCAGGGCGAGGATCCCACGTTGGCTCAGGTTGGAGTTTCTGTGCATGACGGCCCCTTCATGAAGAAAGCGGAATCTCGAGGCCATGGAGGTTTTCCACGTTGGGAGATGTGGGATGCCCCCTTCAAGGATTCCTTCTGTGGGACAATTGAGACCTGTTGGACAGCTACAGGACATCCCATATGGAATGACTCCAGAGCACCGTTCCAGGTTGGATGCCTGGGAAGTCCGCCTCGCCTTCCAATTGTCTCCTAGCAACAAGACAGTTTAGATCTAATGGATCTGCGGGAGCACCCGGGGTGGCTGAGTTGAAATGCACTTTCCAGAGGATGGGTCCTAACGTGTGTTTGTGTCCATGAGGGCCTTGGAATGGGGAGGTGGCACCGGGACCCTGAAGTATTCTCCTAAGCTTTGGCATAGCTCCCATGCACAAGTTTCCTTGTGGAGACGAGATTTGTTCTGATGGGTGCCTCAGGAAATCCCCTCTGCTGGTATTGGAATCCAGGCTTTTGAGGAGACATGCCTGTAAACCAAAGCAATGGATCCGATAATGGCCTCGAGTCCTGTCTGGTTCAATCTTCTTGGTATGAGTGGAGGTAGATGAGTGGAGGTAGATGCTCAGCCGGTATCAACCGCCCTTTTTTGTCCCGGGCGACCTACACTATTGGGATGGCCCAGGGACTTTGGAGGGTTCTCCTAATTTGTACGATTTTTGACAATGGAATGGGCAGAATTCCCATGGATTGGGTGGGGGCAGTCCTAATGTGTGGCTCCAGGGGCCCCAGCCTGGAGGGAGTGTGGCCCAGGACTTTGAGGACAGAAGACTGAAAACACAAACTCAGCTTAAGTTTGGGGACGTAGGTATGGCACGCCCGATCTACAAACCATGAGAAGAACTCTTCAGGATATGAAGAATGAGCGAGTCTGAGGCGCTTGCTCAGGCTTTTGTCTCTGACTTTTGTTTCAGCGATGGCCGTGGAATGTTGGGGAGATCTCATTGGCCATGGACGAATCT
Organism: Mustela nivalis; assembly: GCF_964662115.1. Lineage (NCBI taxonomy): Eukaryota > Metazoa > Chordata > Mammalia > Carnivora > Mustelidae > Mustela > Mustela nivalis. The sequence continues at coordinate 138,454 of NW_028136480.1, read as the reverse complement.
TCCTCTCTGTGGATTTGGCCCGATCCCAATTGTTTTTCGTCAATCTGTCGGATGGGAGGACTCCTTTCAGGTTTGTTACCTCAGGTGTCCCAACAAAAGAGGAATTCCAAAGCAGAGCCCTGGGGAAGAGTGAAGGACAACCCGAACTATGGTTAAAAATTGGGGCCTAGGGGCATGGCAAGCCCAATATGCTGTCTCTTCATATAGGCCCTGAGAGGCCTTACCTGAGGACTGGGCTCAGGCTGAGGGTCACAATGTGTGTTTGTGTCCAATGTGGCCCGCAAGCATGGGCTGGGCCTCATGGGCCACGCTTGTTTCAACTACACTGAACGTTGGACAACATGCCAACCACAAGGTTTCTTGCCATGGGGAAAGAGTTCTGATTTCTGCATCATTTTCAACCCTGGGCAGTGGTTGGAGATAAGGTCTAGGTTCTGGAGCCTGAAAACCGCAGTTGGGAAGAGATGAGGACCTAAGGCCATGGCGGGTCCGATGTGCTCAGTGTGCGGCCAGCTGTCTGGGTGGGACCAGGTGGTCCAGGCTCAGGCTGTGTCAGAAGGGGAAATAGTGCCCAGGTCAGCCTATATGTTTGGGGTACAGCCGAATGGCGTGCAGGTTGAACCTCATTTGCGGTTTCGGGGTAGCCCTGAGGGCAATGTTTGACTTGTAGGGCAGGCAGAGTGCGGCATTGTAGTTCTGGATTGACAAACTGGAGGGCTTGTGGGCCAGTAGTCTGAGGACGGAGTCTGAGAACCCAAGCTAGGCCTAGGTTTCTGGGTGAGGATATGGCAGGCACAATCTACAGACCTCAATCGAGATCTCGTGCATCTGAAGTCAGGGCAAGGATCAGACGATCGCTCAGGTTGGACTTTCTGCCTTGATGGCCCTTTCTTGAAGGGGGATGGATCACGAGGACATGGGTGTTTTCCCACGATGGGAGTTGTGAGAAGCTCCAAACTGAAAAGACTCTTCTGCAGGACAATTGAGACCTGTTGGTTGGCTCCAGGCCAACGATTCTGAGCAGGGTTCTAAGGATGGATGGCTGGGTAGCCCACCTCGCATTCCAATTGTCTCCAAGCAACAAGACAGGTTAGATCTCCTGGATGTGGGGGGCAACCGAGGAGGCTGAGTTGAAATGGACTCTCCTGTGGATGTGTCCTAATATGTTTTTGTATTATGGAGACCTTGGAATGAAGCGGTGGCCCTGGGGCCCTGAAGGGTTCTCCTAAACAGAGGCTTTGACACAGCTCCAAAGTGCATGTTTCCCATGTGTAGATGAGATTTGTTCTGATGGGTGAGTCAAGAAACAGCCATATGCTGGTATTGAAATCCAGGCCTCTGAGGAGAGATGCCTGGAAACAAAAGCAATGGATCCGATTAGTGCCTAGGGGCCTGTTCGTTCCTTTTTACCTCTGGGGACATCAGTCTACGGGTCTGAGTGCATGTAGGTGCTCAGATGGGCTCAGATTGCCCCTGTTTGTCCTGGGAAGCCACAACTATTGGGATGGCCTCAGGGACTTTGGAGGTTATCCTACTAGTAGGGTTGTGGCCATTGGAATGGGCACATACAATTCCCTTGGAGAGGGCAAGAACAGTCCTCAGGTTTGACTCCAGGGCCCTGAGCCTGTAGGGTGTAGGCCAGAGCTGTTTGGACAGTTGTCTGAAAACACAAACTCGGCTTATGTTTTGGGTCATGGGTATGGCAGGACTGATCTACAGACCATGAGGAGAACACTTCGGGATATGAAAAAAGGGCGAGTGTGAGGCCCTTGCTCAAGTTTTTGTCTCTGGATATCGTGTCACTCATGGTCGTGAAATTGCCGGGTGACATCATGGGAAATGGACGAGTCTTACTCTCTGGGGGTTCGGTCCCGTCCAAAGAGTTTGGGGTCATTCTGGGGATGGAAGAAGTCCGTTTTTTTGTTGTTGTTGTCGATTTGTTTCATTTTGTTTTTCAACCTCAGATATCCCACCAAATGAGGGATTCCAGAGTAGAGCCCTGGGGTGGGGCGACTGGACAACCAGAAATCTGGTTAAAAATTGAGGACTAGGGACATGTCAAGCCCATTATGACAACTAATGGTCCAGCCACTGAGAGGACTAACTAGAGGACAGGACTCACGCTGAGGTCACAATGCGTGTTTATGCTCTCGTCGCACTCAGGAATGGGCGGGGCCTCAGGGTGAATGCTGGTTTCTCCTACACTGAACGTTGGACAACATGCCAACCACAAGGTTTCTTGCCATGGGTCAGGAAGAGTTCTGATTTCTGCATCACAGTCACCCGTGGGCAGTGATTGGAGATAAGGTCTAGGTTCTGAAGCCTGAAAACTGAGGTAGGGAAGAGATGATGACCTAAGGCCATGGCGGGTCTGATGTGCTCAGCGTGCGGTCAGCTGTCTGGGTGTTGGTCAGCAGGTCCGGGCTCAGGTTGTGTCAGACAGTGCATTAGTGCCCAGGTTAGACTATATAATTTGGGTACATTCGAGTGCCGTGTAGGTTTATCCTCATTTAAGCTGCCTGGGCTGCTCATTAGGCAATATATTTTTTCTAGAGGGCAGGCAGAGTGCTTCATTGTCGGTCCGGAATTGCCAAACTTGAGGGCTTCGGGGCCAGGAGAGTGAGGACGGAAATCTGAGAACACAAGCTAGACTTCGGATTCAGGCTGAGGGCACGGCAGGTACCCCCTGCAGATCTGAACCAATATCTCATGCATCTGAAGTCAGGGCGAGGATCCGACGTTGGCTCAGGTTGGAGTTTCTGTGCATGACGCCCCCTTCATGAAGAAAGCGGAATCTCGAGGCCATGGAGGTTTTCCACGTTGGGAAATGTGGGATGCCCCCTTCAAGGATTCCTTCTGCGGGACAATTGAGACCTGTTGGACAGCTCCAGGACATCCCATATGGAATGACTCCAGAGCACCGTTCCAGGATGGATGCCTGGGAAGTCCGCCTCGCCTTCCAATTGTCTCCAGGCAACAAGACAGTTTAGATCTAATGGATCTGCGGGAGCACCCGGGGTGGCTGAGTTGAAATGCACTTTCCAGAGGATGGGTCCTAACGTGTGTTTGTGTCCATGAGGGCCTTGGAATGGGGAGGTGGCACCGGGACCCTGAAGTATTCTCCTAAGCTTTGGCTTAGCTCCCATGCACAAGTTTCCTTGTGGTGACGAGATTTTTTCTGATGGGTGCCTCAGGAAATCCCCTCTGCTGGTATTGGAATGCAGGCTTTTGAGGAGACATGCCTGTAAACCAAAGCAATGGATCCGATAATGGCCTCGGGTCCTTTCTGGTTCAATCTTCTTGGTATGAGTGGAGGTAGATGAGTCGAGGTAGATGCTCAGCCGGTATCAACCGCCCTTTTTTGTCCCGGGCGACTTACACTATTGGGATGGCTTCAGGGACTTTGGAGGGTTCTCCTAATTTGTACGATTTTTGACAATGGAATGGACAGAATTCCCATGGATTGGGTGGGGGCAGTCCTAATGTGCGTCTCCAGGGGCCCCAGCGTGGAGGAGTGTGGCCCAGGACTTTGAGGACAGAAGACTGAAAACACAAACTCAGCTTAAGTTTGGGGACGTAGGTATGGCACGCCCGATCTACAAACCATGAGAAGAACTCTTCAGGATATGAAGAATGAGCGAGTCTGAGGCGCTTGCTCAGGCTTTTGTCTCTGACTTTTGTTTCAGCGATGGCCGTGGAATGTTGGGGAGGTCTCATGGGCCATGGACGAATCTTCCTCTCTGTGGATTTGGCCCGATCCCAATTGTTTTTCGTCAATCTGTGGGATGGGAGGACTCCTTTCAGGTTTGTTACCTCAGGTGTCCCACCAAAAGTGGAATTCCAAAGCAGAGCCCTGGGGAAGAGTGAAGGGACAACCCGAACTATGGTTAAAAATTGGGGCCTAGGGGCATGGCAAGCCCAATATGCTGTCTCTTCATATAGGCCCTGAGAGGCCTTACCTGAGGACTGGGCTCAGGCTGAGGGTCACAATGTGTGTTTGTGACCAATGTGGCCCAAAAGCATGGGCTGGGCCTATGGGCCACGCTTGTTTCAACTACACTGAACGTTGGACAACATGCCAAACACAAGGTTTCTTGCCATGGGGAAAGAGTTCTGATTTCTGCATCATTTTCAACCCTGGGCAGTGGTTGGAGATAAGGTCTAGGTTCTGGTGCCTGAAAACCGCAGTTGGGAAGAGATGACGACCTAAGGCCATGGCGGGTCCGATGTGCTCAGTGTGCGGCCAGCTGTCTGGGTGGGACCAGGAGGTCCAGGCTCAGGCTGGGTCAGAAGGGGAAATAGTGCCCAGGTCAGCCTATATGTTTGGGGTACAGCCGAATGGCGTGCAGGTTGATCCTCATTTGCGGTTTCGGGGTAGCCCTGAGGGCAATGTTTGACTTCTGTAGGGCAGGCAGAGTGCGGCATTGTAGTTCTGGATTGCCCAACTGGAGGGCTTGTGGGCCAGTAGTCTGAGGACGGAGTCTGAGAACCCAAGCTAGGCCTAGGTTTCTGGGTGAGGATATGGCAGGCACAATCTACAGACCTCAATCGAGATCTCGTGCATCTGAAGTCAGGGCAAGGATCAGACGATCGCTCAGGTTGGACTTTCTGCCCTGATGGCCCTTTCTTGAAGGGGGTTGGATCACGAGGTCATGGGGGTTTTCCCACGATGGGAGTTGTGAGAAGCTCCAAACTGCAAAGATTCTTCTGCAGGACAATTGAGACCTGTTGGTTGGCTCCAGGCCAACGATTCCGAGCAGGGTTCTAAGGATGGATGGCTGGGTAGCCCACCTCGCATTCCAATGGTCTCCAAGCAACAAGACAGGTTAGATCTGCTGGATGTGGGGGGCAACCGAGGAGGCTGAGTTGAAATGGACTCTCCTGGGGATGTGTCCTAATATGTTTTTGTGTCTATGGAGACCTTGGAATGAAGCGGTGGCCCTGGGGCCCTGAAGGGTTCTCCTAAACAGAGGCTTTGACACAGCTCCAACGTGCATGATTCCCATGTTTAGATGAGATTTGTTCTGATGGGTGAGTCAAGAAACAGCCATATGCTGGTATTGAAATCCAGGCCTCTGTGGAGAGATGCCTGGAAACCAAAGCAATGGATCCGATTAGTGCCTAGGGGCCTGTTCGTTCCTTTTTACCTCTGGGGACATCAGTCTACGGGTCTGAGTGCAGGTAGGTGCTCAGATGGGCTCAGATTGCCCCTGTTTGTCCTGGGAAGCCACAACTATTGGGATGGCCTCAGGGACTTTGGAGGTTATCCTACTAGTAGGGTTGTGGCCATTGGAATGGGCACATACAATTCCCTTGGAGAGGGCAAGTACAGTCCTCAGGTTTGGCTCCAGGGCCCTGAGCCTGTAGGGTGTGTAGGCCAGAGCTGTTTGGACAGTTGTCTGAAAACACAAACTCGGCTTATGTTTTGGGTCATAGGTATGGCAGGACTGATCTACAGACCATGAGGAGAACACTTCGGGATATGAAAAAAGGGCGAGTGTGAGGCTCTTGCTCAAGTTTTTGTCTCTGGATATCGTGTCACTCATGGTCGTGAAATTGCCGGGTGACATCATGTGAAATGGACGAGTCTTACTCTCTGGGGGTTCGGTCCCGTCCAAAGAGTTTGGGGTCATTCTGGGGATGGAAGAAGTCCGTTTTTTGTTGTTGTTGTCTATTTGTTTCATTTTGTTTTTCAACCTCAGATGTCCCACCAAATGAGGGATTCCAGAGTAGAGCCCTGGGTTGGGGCGACTGGACAACCAGAAATCTGGTTAAAAATTGGTGACTAGGGACATGTCAAGCCCATTATGACATCTAATGGTTCAGCCACTGAGAGGACTTACTAGAGGACAGGACACACGCTGAGGTCACAATGCGTGTTTATGCTGTCGTCGCACTCAAGAATGGGCGGGGCCTCAGGTTGAATGCTGGTTTCTCCTACACTGAACTTTGGACAACATGCCAACCACAAGGTTTCTTGCCATGGGTCAGGAAGAGTTCTGATTTCTGCATCACAGTCAGCCGTAGGCAGTGATTGGAGATAAGGTCTAGGTTCTGAAGCCTGAAAACTGAGGTAGGGAAGAGATGATGACCTAAGGCCATGGCGGGTCTGATGTGCTCAGCGTGCGGTCAGCTGTCTGGGTGTTGGTCAGCAGGTCCGGGCTCAGGTTGTGTCAGACAGTGCATTAGTGCCCAGGTTAGACTATATAATTTGGGTACATTCGAGTGCCGTGTAGGCTTATCCTCATTTAAGCTGCCTGGGCTGCTCATTAGGCAATATATTTTTTCTAGAGGACAGGCAGAGTGCTTCATTGTCGGTCCGGAATTGCCAAACTTGAGGGCTTCGGGGCCAGGAGAGTGAGGACGGAAGTCTGAGAACACAAGCTAGACTTCGGATTCAGGGTGAGGGCACGGCAGGTACCCCCTGCAGATCTGAACCAATATCTCATGCATCTGAAGTCAGGGCGAGGATCCGACGTTGGCCCAGGTTGGAGTTTCTGTGCATGACGGCCCCTTCATGAAGGGAGCGGAATCTCGAGGCCATGGAGGTTTTCCACGTTGGGAGATGTGGGATGCCCCCTTCAAGGATTCCTTCTGTGGGACAATTGAGACCTGTTGGACAGCTCCAGGACATCCCATATGGAATGACTCCAGAGCACCGTTCCAGGATGGATGCCTGGGAAGTCCGCCTCGCCTTCCAATTGTCTCCTAGCAACAAGACAGTTTAGATCTAATGGATCTGCGGGAGCAACCGGGGTGGCTGAGTTGAAATGCACTTTCCAGAGGATGGGTCCTAACGTGTGTTTGTGTCCATGAGGGCCTTGGAATGGGGAGGTGGCACCGGGACACTGAAGTATTCTCCTAAGCTTTGGCTTAGCTACCATGCACAAGTTTCCTTGTGGAGACGAGATTTGTTCTGATGAGTGCCTCAGGAAATCCCCTCTGCTGGTATTGGAATCCAGGCTTTGAGGAGACATGCCTGTAAACCAAAGCAATGGATTCAATAATGGCCTCGGCTCCTGTCTGGTTCAATCTCCTTGGTATGAGTGGAGGTAGATGAGTGGAGGTAGATGCTCAGCCGGTATCAACCACCCATTTTTTGTCCCGGGTGACCTACACTATTGGGATGGCCTCAGGGACTTTGGAGGGTTCTCCTAATTTGTACGATTTTTGACAATGGAATGGGCAGAATTGCCATGGATTGGGTGGGGGCAGTACTAATGTGTGGCTCCAGGGGCCCCAGCCTGGAGGGAGTGTGGCCCAGGACTTTGAGGACAGAAGACTGAAAACACAAACTCAGCTTAAGTTTGGGGACGTAGGTATGGCACGCCCGATCTACAAACCATGAGAAGAACTCTTCAGGATATGAAGAATGAGCGAGTCTGAGGCGCTTGCTCAGGCTTTTTTCTCTGGATTTTGTTTCTGCGATGGCCGTGGAATGTTGGGGAAGTCTCATGGGCCATGGACGAATCTTCCTCTCTGTGGATTTGGCCAGATCCCAATTGTTTTTCGTCAATCTGTGGGATGGGAGGACTCCTTTCAGGTTTGTTACCTCAGGTGTCCCACCAAAAGAGGAATTCCAAAGCAGAGCCCTGGGGAAGAGTGAAGGGACACCCCGAACTATGGTTAAAAATTGGGGCTTAGGGGCATGGAAAGCCCAATATTCTGTCTCTTCATATAGGCCCTGAGAGGCCTTACCTGAGGACTGGGCTCAGGCTGAGGGTCACAATGTGTGTTTGTGGCCAATGTGGCCTGCAAGCATGGGCTGGGCCTCATGGGCCACGCTTGTTTCAACTACACTGAACATTGGACAACATGCCAACCACATAGTTTCTTGCCATCGGGAAAGAGTTCTGATTTCAGCCTCATTTTCAAACCTGGGCAGTGGTTGGAGATAAGGTCTAGGTTCTGGAGCCTGAAAACCGCAGTTGGGAAGAGATGACGACCTAAGGCCATGGCGGGTCCGATGTGCTCAGTGTGCGGCCAGCTGTCTGGGTGGGACCAGGAGTTCCAGGCTCAGGCTGGGTCAGAAGGGGAAATAGTGCCCAGGTCAGCCTATATGTTTGGGGTACAGCCGAATGGCGTGCAGGTTGATCCTCATTTGTGGATTCGGGGTAGCCCTGAGGGCAATATTTCACTTCTGTAGGGCAGGCAGAGTGCGGCATTGTAGTTCTGGATTGCCAAACTGGAGGGCCTGTGGGCCAGTAGTCTGAGGACGGAGTCTGAGAACCCAAGCTAAGCCTAGGTTACTGGGTGAGGATATGGCAGGCACAATTTACAGACCTCAATAGAGATCTCGTGCATCTGAAGTCAGGGCAAGGATAAGACGATCGCTCAGGTTGGACTTTCTGCCCTGATGGCCCTTTCTTGAAGGGGGTTGGATCACGAGGACATGGGGGTTTTCCCACGATGGGAGTTGTGAGAAGCTCCAAACTGCAAAGATTCTTCTGCAGGACAATTGAGACCTGTTGGTTGGCTCCAGGCCAACGATTCCGAGCAGGGTTCTAAGGATGGATGGCTGGGTAGCCCACCTCGCATTCCAATTGTCTCCAAGCAACAAGACAAGTTAGATCTGCTGGATGTGGGGCGCAACCGAGGAGGCTGAGTTGAAATGGACCCTCCTTGGGATGTGTCCTAATATGTTTTTGTGTCTATGGAGACCTTGGAATGAAGCGGTGGCCCTGGGGCCCCGAAGGGTTCTCCTAAACAGAGGCTTTGACACAGCTCCAACGTGCATGTTTCCCATGTGTAGATGAGATTTGTTCTGATGGTTGAGTCAAGAAACAGCCATATGCTGGTATTGAAATCCAGGCCTCTGAGGAGAGATGCCTGGAAACCAAAGCAATGGATCCGATTAGTGCCTAGGGGCCTGTTCGTTCCTTTTTACCTCTGGGGACATCAGTCTACGGGTCTGAGTGCAGGTAGGTGCTCAGATGGGCTCAGATTGCCCCTGTTTGTTTTGTGAAGCCACAACTATTGGGATGGCCTCAGGGACTTTGGAGGTTATCCTACTAGTAGGGTTGTGGCCATTGGAATGGGCACATACAATTCCCTTGGAGAGGGCAAGTACAGTCCTCAGGTTTGGTTCCAGGGCCCTGAGCCTGTAGGGTGTGTAGCCCAGAGCTGTTTGGACAGTTGTCTGAAAACACAAGCTCGGCTTATGTTTTGGGTCATAGGTATGGCAGGACTGATCTACAGACCATGAGGAGAACACTTCGGGATATGAAAAAAGGGCGAGTGTGAGGCTCTTGCTCAAGTTTTTGTCTCTGGATATCGTGTCACTCATGGTCGTGAAATTGCCGGGTGACATCATGGGAAATGGACGAGTCTTACTCTCTGGGGGTTCGGTCCCGTCCAAAGAGTTTGGGGTCATTCTGGGGATGGAAGAAGTCCGTTTTTTTGTTGTTGTTGTCGATTTGTTTCATTTTGTTTTTCAACCTAGATGTCCCACCAAATGAGGGATTCCAGAGTAGAGCCCTGGGGTGGGGCGACTGGACAACCAGAAATCTGGTTAAAAATTGGGGACTAGGGACATGTCAAGCCCATTATGACATCTAATGGTCCAGCCACTGAGAGGACTTACTAGAGGACAGGACTCACGCTGAGGTCACAATGGGTGTTTATGCTGTCGTCGCGCTCAAGAATGGGCGGGGCCTCAGGGTGAATGCTGTTTTCTCCTACACTGAACGTTGGACAACATGCCAACCACAAGGTTTCTTGCCATGGGTCAGGAAGAGTTCTGATTTCTGCATCACAGTCACCCGTGGGCAGTGATTGGAGATAAGGTCTAGGTTCTGAAGCCTAAAAACTGAGGTAGGGAAGAGATGATGACCTAAGGCCATGGCGGGTCTGATGTGGTCAGCGTGCGGTCAGCTGTCTGGGTGTTGGTCAGCAGGTCCGGGCTCAGGTTGTGTCAGACAGTGCATTAGTGCCCAGGTTAGACTATATAATTTGGGTACATTCGAGTGCCGTGTAGGCTTATCCTCATTTAAGCTGCCTGGGCTGCTCATTAGGCAATATATTTTTTCTAGAGGGCAGGCAGAGTGCTTCATTGTCGGTCGGAATTGCCAAACTTGAGGGCTTCGGGGCCAGGAGAGTGAGGACGGAAGTCTGAGAACACAAGCTAGACTTCGGATTCAGGGTGAGGGCACGGCAGGTACCCCCTGCAGATCTGAACCAATATCTCATGCATATGAAGTCAGGGCGAGGATCCGACGTTGGCTCAGGTTGGAGTTTCTGTGCATGACGGCCCCTTCATGAAGGGAGCGGAATCTCGAGGCCATGGAGGTTTTCCTCATTGGTAGATGTGGGATGCCCCCTTCAAGGATTCCTTCTGCGGGACAATTGAGACCTGTTGGACAGCTCCAGGACATCCCATATGGAATGACTCCAGAGCACCGTTCCAGGATGGATGCCTGGGAAGTCCGCCTCGCCTTCCAATTGTCTCCTAGCAACAAGACAGTTTAGATCTAATGGATCTGCGGGAGCAACCGGGGTGGCTGAGTTGAAATGCACTTTCCAGAGGATGGGTCCTAACGTGTGTTTGTGTCCATGAGGGCCTTGGAATGGGGAGGTGGCACCGGGACCCTGAAGTATTCTCCTAAGCTTTGGCTTAGCTCCCATGCACAAGTTTCCTTGTGGAGACGAGATTTGTTCTGATGGGTGCCTCAGGAAATCCCCTCTGCTGGTATTGAAATCCAGGCTTTTGAGGAGACATGCCTGTAAACCAAAGCAATGGATCCGATAATGGCCTCGGGTCCTGTCTGGTTCAATCTTCTTGGTATGAGTGGAGGTAGATGAGTGGAGGTAGATGCTCAGCCGGTATCAACTGCCCTTTTTTGTCCCGGGCGACCTACACTATTGGGATGGCCCCAGGGACTTTGGAGGGTTCTCCTAATTTGTACGATTTTTGACAATGGAATGGGCAGAATTCCCATGGATTGGGTGGGGGCAGTCCTAATGTGTGGCTCCAGGGGCCCCAGCCTGGAGGGAGTGTGGCTCAGGACTTTGAGGACAGAAGACTGAAAACACAAACTCAGCTTAAGTTTGGGGACGTAGGTATGGCACGCCCGATTTACAAACCATGAGAAGAACTCTTCAGGATATGAAGAATGAGCGAGTCTGAGGCGCTTGCTCAAGCTTTTGTCTCTGGATTTTGTTTCAGCGATGGCCGTGGAATGTTGGGGAGGTCTCATGGGCCATGGACGAATCTTCCTCTCTGTGGATTTGGCCCGATCCCAATTGTTTTTCGTCAATCTGTGGGATGGGAGGACTCCTTTCAGGTTTGTTACCTCAGGTGTCCCAACAAAAGAGGAATTCCAAAGCAGAGCCCTGGGGAAGAGTGAAGGGACAACCCGAACTATGGTTAAAAATTGCGGCCTAGGGGCATGGCAAGCCCAATATGCTGTCTCTTCATATAGGCCCTGAGAGGCCTTACCTGAGGACTGGGCTCAGGCTGAGGGTCACAATGTGTGTTTGTGACCAATGTGGCCCACAAGCATGGGCTGGGCCACATGGGCCACACTTGTTTCAACTACACTGAACGTTGGACAACATGCCAAACACAAGGTTTCTTGCCATGGGGAAAGAGTTCTGATTTCTGCATCATTTTCAACCCTGGGCAGTGGTTGGAGATAAGGTCTAGGTTCTGGTGCCTGAAAACCACAGTTGGGAAGAGATGACGACCTAAGGCCATGGCGGGTCCGATGTGCTCAGTGTGCGGCCAGCTGTCTGGGTGGGACCAGGAGGTCCAGGCTCAGGCTGGGTCAGAAGGGGAAATAGTGCCCAGGTCAGCCTATATGTTTGGGGTACAGCCGAATGGCGTGCAGGTTGATCCTCATTTGCGGTTTCGGGGTAGCCCTGAGGGCAATGTTTGACTTCTGTAGGGCAGGCAGAGTGTGGCATTGTAGTTCTGGATTGCCCAACTGGAGGGATTGTGGGCCAGTAGTCTGAGGACGGAGTCTGAGAACCCAAGCTAGGCCTAGGTTTCTGGGTGAGGATATGGCAGGCACAATCTACAGACCTCAATCGAGATCTCGTGCATCTGAAGTCAGGGCAAGGATCAGACGATCGCTCAGGTTGGACTTTCTGCCCTGATGGCCCTTTCTTGAAGGGGGTTGGATCACGAGGTCATGGGGGTTTTCCCACGATTGGAGTTGTGAGAAGCTCCAAACTGCAAAGATTCTTCTGCAGGACAATTGAGACCTGTTGGTTGGCTCCAGGCCAACGATTCCGAGCAGGGTTCTAAGGATGGATGGCTGGGTAGCCCACCTCGCATTCCAATTGTCTCCAAGCAACAAGACAAGTTAGATCTGCTGGATGTGGGGCGCAACCGAGGAGGCTGAGATGAAATGGACCCTCCTGGGGATGTGTCCTAATATGTTTTTGTGTCTATGGAGAACTTGGAATGAAGCGGTGGCCCTGGGGCCCCGAAGGGTTCTCCTAAACAGAGGCTTTGACACAGCTCCAACGTGCATGTTTCCCATGTGTAGATGAGATTTGTTCTGATGGTTGAGTCAAGAAACAGCCATATGCTGGTATTGAAATCCAGGCCTCTGAGGAGAGATGCCTGGAAACCAAAGCAATGGATCCGATTAGTGCCTAGGGGCCTGTTCGTTCCTTTTTACCTCTGGGGACATCAGTCTACGGGTCTGAGTGCAGGTAGGTGCTCAGATGGGCTCAGATTGCCCCTGTTTGTTTTGTGAAGCCACAACTATTGGGATGGCCTCAGGGACTTTGGAGGTTATCCTACTAGTAGGGTTGTGGCCATTGGAATGGGCACATACAATTCACTTGGAGAGGGCAAGTACAGTCCTCAGGTTTGGTTCCAGGGCCCTGAGCCTGTAGGGTGTGTAGGCCAGAGCTGTTTGGACAGTTGTCTGAAAACACAAACTCGGCTTATGTTTTGGGTCATAGGTATGGCAGGACTGATCTACAGACCATGAGGAGAACACTTCGGGATATGAAAAAAGGGCGAGTGTGAGGCTCTTGCTCAAGTTTTTGTCTCTGGATATCGTGTCACTCATGGTCGTGAAATTGCCGGGTGACATCATGGGAAATGGACGAGTCTTACTCTCTGGGGGTTCGGTCCCGTCCAAAGAGTTTGGGGTCATTCTGGGGATGGAAGAAGTCCGTTTTTTTGTTGTTGTTGTCGATTTGTTTCATTTTGTTTTTCAACCTAGATGTCCCACCAAATGAGGGATTCCAGAGTAGAGCCCTGGGGTGGGGCGACTGGACAACCAGAAATCTGGTTAAAAATTGGGGACTAGGGACATGTCAAGCCCATTATGACATCTAATGGTCCAGCCACTGAGAGGACTTACTGGAGGACAGGACTCACGCTGAGGTCACAATGCGTGTTTATGCTGTCGTCGCGCTCAAGAATGGGCGGGGCCTCAGGGTGAATGCTGTTTTCTCCTACACTGAACGTTGGACAACATGCCAACCACAAGGTTTCTTGCCATGGGTCAGGAAGAGTTCTGATTTCTGCATCACAGTCACCCGTGGGCAGTGATTGGAGATAAGGTCTAGGTTCTGAAGCCTGAAAACTGAGGTAGGGAAGAGATGATGACCTAAGGCCATGGCGGGTCTGATGTGCTCAGCGTGTGGTCAGCTGTCTGGGTGTTGGTCAGCAGGTCCGGGCTCAGGTTGTGTCAGACAGTGCATTAGTGCCCAGGTTAGACTATATAATTTGGGTACATTCGAGTGCCGTGTAGGTTTATCCTCATTTAAGCTGCCTGGGCTGCTCATTAGGCAATATATTTTTTCTAGAGGGCAGGCAGAGTGCTTCATTGTCGGTCCGGAATTGCCAAACTTGAGGGCTTCGGGGCCAGGAGAGTGAGGACGGAAGTCTGAGAACACAAGCTAGACTTCGGATTCAGGGTGAGGGCACGGCAGGTACCCCCTGCAGATCTGAACCAATATCTCATGCATCTGAAGTCAGGGCGAGGATCCGACGTTGGCTCAGGTTGGAGTTTCTGTGCATGACGGCCCCTTCATGAAGGGAGCGGAATCTCGAGGCCATGGAGGTTTTCCACGTTGGGAGATGTGGGATGCCCCCTTCAAGGATTCCTTCTGCGGGACAATTGAGACCTGTTGGACAGCTCCAGGACATCCCATATGGAATGACTCCAGAGCACCGTTCCAGGATGGATGCCTGGGAAGTCCGCCTCGCCTTCCAATTGTCTCCTAGCAACAAGACAGTTTAGATCTAATGGATCTGCGGGAGCAACCGGGGTGGCTGAGTTGAAATGCACTTTCCAGAGGATGGGTCCTAACGTGTGTTTGTGTCCATGAGGGCCTTGGAATGGGGAGGTGGCACCGGGACCCTGAAGTATTCTCCTAAGCTTTGGCTTAGCTCCCATGCACAAGTTTCCTTGTGGAGACGAGATTTGTTCTGATAGGTGCCTCAGGAAATCCCCTCTGCTGGTATTGAAATCCAGGCTTTTGAGGAGACATGCCTGTAAACCAAAGCAATGGATCCGATAATGGCCTCGGGTCCTGTTTGGTTCAATCTTCTTGGTGTGAGTGGAGGTAGATGAGTGGAGGTAGATGCTCAGCTGGTATCAACTGCCCTTTTTTGTCCCGGGCGACCTACACTATTGGGATGGCCCCAGGGACTTTGGAGGGTTCTCCTAATTTGTACGATTTTTGACAATGGAATGGGCAGAATTCCCATGGATTGGGTGGGGGCAGTCCTAATGTGTGGCTCCAGGGGCCCCAGCCTGGAGGGAGTGTGGCTCAGGACTTTGAGGACAGAAGACTGAAAACACAAACTCAGCTTAAGTTTGGGGACGTAGGTATGGCACGCCCGATTTACAAACCATGAGAAGAACTCTTCAGGATATGAAGAATGAGCGAGTCTGAGGCGCTAGCTCAAGCTTTTGTCTCTGGATTTTGTTTCAGCGATGGCCGTGGAATGTTGGGGAGGTCTCATGGGCCATGGACGAATCTTCCTCTCTGTGGATTTGGCCAGATCCCAATTGTTTTTTGTCAATCTGTGGGATGGGAGGACTCCTTTCAGGTTTGTTACCTCAGGTGTCCCACCAAAAGGGGAATTCCAAAGAAGAGCCCTGGGGAAGAGTGAAGGGACAACCCGAACTATGGTTAAAAATTGCGGCCTAGGGGCATGGCAAGCCCAATATGCTGTCTCTTCATATAGGCCCTGAGAGGCCTTACCTGAGGACTGGGCTCAGGCTGAGGGTCACAATGTGTGTTTGTGACCATGTGGCCCACAAGCATGGGCTGGGCCTCATGGGCCACGCTTGTTTCAACTACACTGAACGTTGGACAACATGCCAAACACAAGGTTTCTTGCCATGGGGAAAGAGTTCTGGTTTCTGCATCATTTTCAACCCTGGGCAGTGGTTGGAGATAAGGTCTAGGTTCTGGTGCCTGAAAACCACAGTTGGGAAGAGATGACGACCTAAGGCCATGGCGGGTCCGATGTGCTCAGTGTGCGGCCAGCTGTCTGGGTGGGACCAGGAGGTCCAGGCTCAGGCTGGGTCAGAAGGGGAAATAGTGCCCAGGTCAGCCTATATGTTTGCGGTACAGCCGAATGGCGTGCAGGTTGATCCTCATTTGCGGTTTCGGGGTAGCCCTGAGGGCAATGTTTGACTTCTGTAGGGCAGGCAGAGTGCGGCATTGTAGTTCTGGATTGCCCAACTGGAGGGATTGTGGGCCAGTAGTCTGAGGACGGAGTCTGAGAACCCAAGCTAGGCCTAGGTTTCTGGGTGAGGATATGGCAGGCACAATCTACAGACCTCAATCGAGATCTCGTGCATCTGAAGTCAGGGCAAGGATCAGACGATCGCTCAGGTTGGACTTTCTGCCCTGATGGCCCTTTCTTGAAGGGGGTTGGATCACGAGGTCATGGGGGTTTTCCCACGATGGGAGTTGTGAGAAGCTCCAAACTGCAAAGATTCTTCTGCAGGACAATTGAGACCTGTTGGTTGGCTCCAGGCCAACGATTCCGAGCAGGGTTCTAAGGATGGATGGCTGGGTAGCCCACCTCGCATTCCAATGGTCTCCAAGCAACAAGACAGGTTAGATCTGCTGGATGTGGGGGGCAACCGAGGAGGCTGAGTTGAAATGGACTCTCCTGTGGATGTGTCCTAATATGTTTTTGTGTCTATGGAGACCTTGGAATGAAGCGGTGGCCCTGGGGCCCTGAAGGGTTCTCCTAAACAGAGGCTTTGACACAGCTCCAACGTGCATGTTTCCCATGTGTAGATGAGATTTGTTCTGATGGGTGAGTCAAGAAACAGCCATATGCTGGTATTGAAATCCAGGCCTCTGAGGAGAGATGCCTGGAAACCAAAGCAATGGATCCGATTAGTGCCTAGGGGCCTGTTCGTTCCTTTTTACCTCTGGGGACATCAGTCTACGGGTCTGAGTGCAGGTAGGTGCTCAGATGGGCTCAGATTGCCCCTGTTTGTCCTGGGAAGCCACAACTATTGGGATGGCCTCAGGGACTTTGGAGGTTATCCTACTAGTAGGGTTGTGGCCATTGGAATGGGCACATACAATTCCCTTGGAGAGGGCAAGTACAGTCCTCAGGTTTGGCTCCAGGGCCCTGAGCCTGTAGGGTGTGTAGGCCAGAGCTGTTTGGACAGTTGTCTGAAAACACAAACTCGGCTTATGTTTTGGGTCATAGGTATGGCAGGACTGATCTACAGACCATGAGGAGAACACTTCGGGATATGAAAAAAGGGCGAGTGTGAGGCTCTTGCTCAAGTTTTTGTCTCTGGATATCGTGTCACTCATGGTCGTGAAATTGCCGGGTGACATCATGGGAAATGGACGAGTCTTACTCTTTGGGGGTTCGGTCCCGTCCAAAGAGTTTGGGGTCATTCTGGGGATGGAAGAAGTCCGTTTTTTTGTTGTTGTTGTCTATTTGTTTCATTTTGTTTTTCAACCTCAGATGTCCCACCAAATGAGGGATTCCAGAGTAGAGCCCTGGGTTGGGGCGACTGGACAACCAGAAATCTGGTTAAAAATTGGTGACTAGGGACATGTCAAGCCCATTATGACATCTAATGGTTCAGCCACTGAGAGGACTTACTAGAGGACAGGACACACGCTGAGGTCACAATGCGTGTTTATGCTGTCGTCGCGCTCAAGAATGGGCGGGGCCTCAGGGTGAATGCTGGTTTCTCCTACACTGAACTTTGGACAACATGCCAACCACAAGGTTTCTTGCCATGGGTCAGGAAGAGTTCTGATTTCTGCATCACAGTCACCCGTATGCAGTGATTGGAGATAAGGTCTAGGTTCTGAAGCCTGAAAACTGAGGTAGGGAAGAGATGATGACCTAAGGCCATGGCGGGTCTGATGTGCTCAGCGTGCGGTCAGCTGTCTGGGTGTTGGTCAGCAGGTCCGGGCTCAGGTTGTGTCAGACAGTGCATTAGTGCCCAGGTTAGACTATATAATTTGGGTACATTCGAGTGCCGTTTAGGCTTATCCTCATTTAAGCTGCCTGGGCTGCTCATTAGGCAATATATTTTTTCTAGAGGACAGGCAGAGTGCTTCATTGTCGGTCCGGAATTGCCAAACTTGAGGGCTTCGGGGCCAGGAGAGTGAGGACGGAAGTCTGAGAACACAAGCTAGACTTCGGATTCAGGGTGAGGGCACGGCAGGTACCCCCTGCAGATCTGAACCAATATCTCATGCATCTGAAGTCAGGGCGAGGATCCGACGTTGGCTCAGGTTGGAGTTTCTGTGCATGACGGCCCATTCATGAAGGGAGCGGAATCTCGAGGCCATGGAGGTTTTCCACGTTGGGAGATGTGGGATGCCCCCTTCAAGGATTCCTTCTGCGGGACAATTGAGACCTGTTGGACAGCTCCAGGACATCCCATATGGAATGACTCCAGAGCACCGTTCCAGGATGGATGCCTGGGAAGTCCGCCTCGCCTTCCAATTGTCTCCTAGCAACAAGACAGTTTAGATCTAATGGATCTGCGGGAGCAACCGGGGTGGCTGAGTTGAAATGCACTTTCCAGAGGATGGGTCCTAACGTGTGTTTGTGTCCATGAGGGCCTTGGAATGGGGAGGTGGCACCGGGACCCTGAAGTATTCTCCTAAGCTTTGGCTTAGCTCCCATGCACAAGTTTCCTTGTGGAGACGAGATTTGTTCTGATGGGTGCCTCAGGAAATCCCCTCTGCCGGTATTGGAATCCAGGCTTTTGAGGAGACATGCCTGTAAACCACAGCAATGGATCCGATAATGGCCTCGGGTCCTGTCTGGTTCAATCTTCTTGGTATGAGTGGAGGTAGATGAGTGGAGGTAGATGCTCAGCCGGTATCAACTGCCCTTTTTTGTCCCGGGCGACCTACACTATTGGGATGGCCCCAGGGACTTTGGAGGGTTCTCCTAATTTGTACGATTTTTGACAATGGAATGGGCAGAATTCCCATGGATTGGGTGGGGGCAGTCCTAATGTGTGGCTCCAGGGGCCCCAGCCTGGAGGGAGTGTGGCTCAGGACATTGAGGACAGAAGACTGAAAACACAAACTCAGCTTAAGTTTGGGGACGTAGGTATGGCACGCCCGATCTACAAACCATGAGAAGAACTCTTCAGGATATGAAGAATGAGCGAGTCTGAGGCGCTTGCTCAGGCTTTTGTCTCTGGATTTTGTTTCAGCGATGGCCGTGGAATGTTGGGGAGGTCTCATGGGCCATGGACGAATCTTCCTCTCTGTGGATTTGGCCCGATCCCAATTGTTTTTCGTCAATCTGTGGGATGGGAGGACTCCTTTCAGGTTTGTTACCTCAGGTGTCCCACCAAAAGAGGAATTCCAAAGCAGAGCCCTGGGGAAGAGTGAAGGAACAACCCGAACTATGGTTAAAAATTGCGGCCTAGGGGCATGGCAAGCCCAATATGCTCTCTCTTCATATAGGCCCTGAGAGGCCTTACCTGAGGACTGGGCTCAGGCTGAGGGTCACAATGTGTGTTTGTGACCAATGTGGCCCGCAAGCATGGGCTGGGCCTCATGGGCCACGCTTGTTTCAACTACACTGAACGTTGGACAACATGCCAAACACAAGGTTTCTTGCCATGGGGAAAGAGTTCTGATTTCTGCATCATTTTCAACCCTGGGCAGTGGTTGGAGATAAGGTCTAGGTTCTGGTGCCTGAAAACCGCAGTTGGGAAGAGATGACGACCTAAGGCCATGGCGGGTCCGATGTGCTCAGTGTGCGGCCAGCTGTCTGGGTGGGACCAGGAGGTCCAGGCTCAGGCTGGGTCAGAAGGGGAAATAGTGCCCAGGTCAGCCTATATGTTTCGGGTACAGCCGAATGGCGTGCAGGTTGATCCTCATTTGCGGTTTCGGGGTAGCCCTGAGGGCAATGTTTGACTTCTGTAGGGCAGGCAGTGTGTGGCATTGTAGTTCTGGATTGCTCAACTGGAGGGCTTGTGGTCCAGTAGTCTGAGGACGGAGTCTGAGAACCCAAGCTAG
This sequence comes from Mustela nivalis, assembly GCF_964662115.1. Taxonomy (NCBI): domain Eukaryota; kingdom Metazoa; phylum Chordata; class Mammalia; order Carnivora; family Mustelidae; genus Mustela; species Mustela nivalis. The sequence continues at coordinate 118,996 of NW_028136480.1, read as the reverse complement.
GCCTAGGTTTCTGGGTGAGGATATGGCAGGCACAATCTACAGACCTCAATCGAGATCTCGTGCATCTGAAGTCAGGGCAAGGATCAGACGATCGCTCAGGTTGGACTTTCTGCCCTGATGGCCCTTTCTTGAAGGGGGTTGGATCACGAGGTCATGGGGGTTTTCCCACGATGGGAGTTGTGAGAAGCTCCAAACTGCAAAGATTCTTCTGCAGGACAATTGAGACCTGTTGGTTGGCTCCAGGCCAACGATTCCGAGCAGGGTTCTAAGGATGGATGGCTGGGTAGCCCACCTCGCATTCCAATGGTCTCCAAGCAACAAGACAGGTTAGATCTGCTGGATGTGGGGGGCAACCGAGGAGGCTGAGTTGAAATGGACTCTCCTGTGGATGTGTCCTAATATGTTTTTGTGTCTATGGAGACCTTGGAATGAAGCGGTGGCCCTGGGGCCCTGAAGGGTTCTCCTAAACAGAGACTTTGACACAGCTCCAACGTGCATGTTTCCCATGTGTAGATGAGATTTGTTCTGATGGTTGAGTCAAGAAACAGCCATATGTTGGTATTGAAATCCAGGCCTCTGAGGAGAGATGACTGGAAACCAAAGCAATGGATCCGATTAGTGCCTAGGGGCCTGTTCGTTCCTTTTTACCTCTGGGGACATCAGTCTACGGGACTGAGTGCAGGTAGGTGCTCAGATGGGCTCAGATTGCCCCTGTTTGTCCTGGGAAGCCACAACTATTGGGATGGCCTCAGGGACTTTGGAGGTTATCCTACTAGTAGGGTTGTGGCCATTGGAATGGGCACATACAATTCCCTTGGAGAGGGCAAGTACAGTCCTCAGGTTTGGTTCCAGGGCCCTGAGCCTGTAGGGTGTGTAGGCCAGAGCTGTTTGGACAGTTGTTTGAAAACACAAGCTCGGCTTATATTTTGGGTCATAGGTATGGCAGGACTGATCTACAGACCATGAGGAGAACACTTTGGGATATGAAAAAAGGGCGAGTGTGAGGCTCTTGCTCAAGTTTTTGTCTCTGGATATCGTGTCACTCATGGTCGTGAAATTGCCGGGTGACATCATGGGAAATGGACGAGTCTTACTCTCTGGGGGTTTGGTCCCTTCCAAAGAGTTTGGGGTCATTCTGGGGATGGAAGAAGTCCGTTTTTTTGTTGTTGTTGTCGATTTGTTTCATTTTGTTTTTCAACCTAGATGTCCCACCAAATGAGGGATTCCAGAGTAGAGCCCTGGGGTGGGGCGACTGGACAACCAGAAATCTGGTTAAAATTGGGGACTAGGGACATGTCAAGCCCATTATGACATCTAATGGTACAGCCACTGAGAGGACTTACTAGAGGACAGGACTCACGCTGAGGTCACAATGCGTGTTTATGCTGTCGTCGCGCTCAAGAATGGGCGGGGCCTCAGGGTGAATGCTGGTTTCTCCTACACTGAACGTTGGACAACATGCCAACCACAAGGTTTCTTGCCATGGGTCAGGAAGAGTTCTGATTTCTGCATCACAGTCACCCGTGGACAGTGATTGGAGATAAGGTCTAGGTACTGAAGCCTGAAAACTGAGGTAGGGAAAAGATGATGACCTAAGGCCATGGCGGGTCTGATGTGCTCAGCGTGTGGTCAGCTGTCTGGGTGTTGGTCAGCAGGTCCGGGCTCAGGTTGTGTCAGACAGTGCATTAGTGCCCAGGTTAGACTATATAATTTGGGTACATTCGAGTGCCGTGTAGGTTTATCCTCATTTAAGCTGCCTGGGCTGCCCAATAGGCAATATATTTTTTCTAGAGGGCAAGCAGAGTGCTTCATTGTCGGTCCGGAATTGCCAAACTTGAGGGCTTCGGGGCCAGGAGAGTGAGGACGGAAGTCTGAGAACACAAGCTAGACTTCGGATTCAGGGTGAGGGCACGGCAGGTACCCCCTGCAGATCTGAACCAATATCTCATGCATCTGAAGTCAGGGCGAGGATCCGACGTTGGCTCAGGTTGGAGTTTCTGTGCATGACGGCCCCTTCATGAAGGGAGCGGAATCTCGAGGCCATGGAGGTTTTCCACGTTGGGAGATGTGGGATGCCCCCTTCAAGGATTCCTTCTGCGGGACAATTGAGACCTGTTGGACAGCTCCAGGACATCCCATATGGAATGACTCCAGAGCACCGTTCCAGGATGGATGCCTGGGAAGTCCGCCTCGCCTTCCAATTGTCTCCTAGCAACAAGACAGTTTAGATCTAATGGATCTGCGGGAGCAACCGGGGTGGCTGAGTTGAAATGCACTTTCCAGAGGATGGGTCCTAACGTGTGTTTGTGTCCATGAGGGCCTTGGAATGGGGAGGTGGCACCGGGACCCTGAAGTATTCTCCTAAGCTTTGGCTTAGCTCCCATGCACAAGTTTCCTTGTGGAGACGAGATTTGTTCTGATGGGTGCCTCAGGAAATCTTCTCTGCTGGTATTGAAATCCAGGCTTTTGAGGAGACATGCCTGTAAACCAAAGCAATGGATCCGATAATGGCCTCGGGTCCTGTCTGGTTCAATCTTCTTGGTATGAGTGGAGGTAGATGAGTGGAGGTAGATGCTCAGCCGGTATCAACCGCCCATTTTTTGTCCCGGGCGACCTACACTATTGGGATGGCCTCAGGGACTTTGGAGGGTTCTCCTAATTCGTATGATTTTTGACAATGGAATGGGCAGAATTCCCATGGATTGGGTGGGGGCAGTCCTAATGTGTGGCTCCAGGGGCCCCAGCCTGGAGGGAATGTGGCCCAGGACTTTGAGGACAGAAGACTGAAAACACAAACTCAGCTTAAGTTTGGGGACGTAGGTATGGCACGCCCGATCTACAAACCATGAGAAGAACTCTTCAGGATATGAAGAATGAGCGAGTCTGAGGCGCTTGCTCAGGCTTTTTTCTCTGGATTTTGTTTCTGCGATGGCCGTGGAATGTTGGGGAGGTCTCATGGGCCATGGACGAATCTTCCTCTCTGTGGATTTGGCCAGATCCCAATTGTTTTTCGTCAATCTGTGAGATGGGAGGACTCCTTTCAGGTTTGTTACCTCAGGTGTCCCACCAAAAGAGGAATTCCAAAGCAGAGCCCTGGGGAAGAGTGAAGGGACAACCCGAACTATGGTTAAAAATTGCGGCCTAGGGGCATGGAAAGCCCAAAATGCTGTCTCTTCATATAGGCCCTGAGAGGCCTTACCTGAGGACTGGGCTCAGGCTGAGGGTCACAATGTGTGTTTGTGACCAATGTGGCCTGCAAGCATGGGCTGGGCCTCATGGGCCACGCTTGTTTCAACTACACTGAACGTTGGACAACATGCCAACCACATGGTTTCTTGCCATGGGGAAAGAGTTCTGATTTCAGCCTCATTTTCAAACCTGGGCAGTGGTTGGAGATAAGGTCTAGGTTCTGGTGCCTGAAAACCGCAGTTGGGAAGAGATGACGACCTAAGGCCATGGCAGGTCCGATGTGCTCATTGTGCGGCCAGCTGTCTGGGTGGGACCAGGAGTTCCAGGCTCAGGCTGGGTCAGAAGGGGAAATAGTGCCCAGGTCAGCCTATATGTTTGGGGTACAGCCGAATGGCGTGCAGGTTGATCCTCATTTGGGGATTCGGGGTAGCCCTGAGGGCAATGTTTGACTTCTGTAGGGCAGGCAGAGTGCAGCATTGTAGTTCTGGATTGCCGAACTGGAGGGCTTATTGGCCAGTAGTCTGTGGACGGAGTCTGAGAACCCAAGCTAGGCCTAGGTTTCTGGGTGAGGATATGGCAGGCACAATCTACAGACCTCAATCGAGATCTCGTGCATCTGAAGTCAGGGCAAGGATCAGACGATCGCTCAGGTTGGACTTTCTGCCCTGATGGCCCTTTCTTGAAGGGGGTTGGATCACGAGGTCATGGGGGTTTTCCCACGATGGGAGTTGTGAGAAGCTCCAAACTGCAAAGATTCTTCTGCAGGACAATTGAGACCTGTTGGTTGGCTCCAGGCCAACGATTCCGAGCAGGGTTCTAAGGATGGATGGCTGGGTAGCCCACCTCGCATTCCAATGGTCTCCAAGCAACAAGACAGGTTAGATCTGCTGGATGTGGGGGGCAACCGAGGAGGCTGAGTTGAAATGGACTCTCCTGGGGATATGTCCTAATATGATTTTGTGTCTATGGAGACCTTGGAATGAAGCGGTGGCCCTGGGGCCCTGAAGGGTTCTCCTAAACAGAGACTTTGACATAGCTCCAACGTGCATGTTTCCCATGTGTAGATGAGATTTGTTCTGATGGGTGAGTCAAGAAACAGCCATATGCTGGTATTGAAATCCAGGCCTCTGAGGAGAGATGCCTGGAAACCAAAGCAATGGATCCGATTAGTGCCTAGGGGCCTGTTCGTTCCTTTTTACCTCTGGGGACATCAGTCTACGGGACTGAGTGCAGGTAGGTGCTCAGATGGGCTCAGATTGCCCCTGTTTGTCCTGGGAAGCCACAACTATTGGGATGGCCTCAGGGACTTTGGAGGTTATCCTACTAGTAGGGTTGTGGCCATTGGAATGGGCACATACAATTCCCTTGGAGAGGGAAAGTACAGTCCTCAGGTTTGGCTCCAGGGCCCTGAGACTGTAGGGTGTGTAGGCCAGAGCTGTTTGGACAGTTGTCTGAAAACACAAACTCGGCTTATGTTTTGGGTCATAGGTATGGCAGGACTGATCTACAGACCATGAGGAGAACACTTTGGGATATGAAAAAAGGGCGAGTGTGAGGCTCTTGCTCAAGTTATTGTCTCTGGATATCGTGTCACTCATGGTCGTGAAATTGCCGGGTGACTTCATGGGAAATGGACGAGTCATACTCTCTGGGGGTTCGGTCCGTCCAAAGAGTTTGGGGTCATTCTGGGGATGGAAGAAGTCCGTTTTTTTTGTTGTTGTTGTCGATTTGTTTCATTTTGTTTTTCAACCTCAGATGTCCCACCAAATGAGGGATTCCAGAGTAGAGCCCTGGGGTGGGGCGACTGGACAACCAGAAATCTGTTTAAAAATTGGGGACTAGGGACATGTCAAGCCCATTATGACATCTAATGGTCCAGCCACTGAGAGGACTTACTAGAGGACAGGACTCACGCTGAGGTCACAATGCGTGTTTATGCTCTCGTCGCACGCAAGAATGGGCGGGGCCTCAGGTTGAATGCTGGTTTCTCCTACACTGAACGTTGGACAACATGCCAACCACAAGGTTTCTTGCCATGGGTCAGGAAGAGTTCTGATTTCTGCATCACAGTCACCCGTGGGCAGTGATTGGAGATAAGTTCTAGGTTCTGAAGCCTGAAAACTGAGGTAGGGAAGAGATGATGACCTAAGGCCATGGCGGGTCTGATGTGCTCAGCGTGCGGTCAGCTGTCTGGGTGTTGGTCAGCAGGTCCAGGCTCAGGTTGTGTCAGACAGTGCATAAGTGCCCAGGTTAGACTATATAATTTGGGTACATTCGAGTGCCGTGTAGGTTTATCCTCATTTAAGCTGTCTGGGCTGCTCATTAGGCAATATATTTTTTCTAGAGGGTAAGCAGAGTGCTTCATTGTCGGTCCGGAATTGCCAAACTTGAGGGCTACAGGGCCAGGAGTGTGAGGACGGAAGTCTGAGAACACAAGCTAGACTTTGGATTCAGGGTGAGGGCACGGCAGGTACCCCCTGCAGATCTGAACCAATATCTCAAGCATCTGAAGTCAGGGCGAGGATCCGACGTTGGCTCAGGTTGGAGTTTCTGTGCATGACGGCCCCTTCATGAAGGGAGCGGAATCTCGAGGCCATGGAGGTTTTCCACATTGGGAGATGTGGGATGCCCCCTTCAAGGATTCCTTCTGCGGGACAATTGAGACCTGTTGACAGCTCCAGGACATCCCATATGGAATGACTCCAGAGCACCGTTCGAGGATGGATGACTGGGAAGTCCGCCTCGCCTTCCAATTGTCTCCTAGCAACAAGACAGTTTAGATCTAATTGATCTGCGGGAGCAACCGGGGTGGCTGAGTTGAAATGCACTTTCCAGAGGATGGGTCCTAACGTGTGTTTGTGTCCATGAGGGCCTTGGAATGGGGAGGTGGCACCGGGACCCTGAAGTATTCTCCTAAGCTTTGGCTTAGCTCCCATGCACAAGTTTCCTTGTGGAGACGAGATTTGTTCTGATGGGTGCCTCAGGAAATCCCCTCTGCTGGTATTGAAATCCAGGCTTTTGAGGAGACATGCCTGTAAACCAAAGCAATGGATCCGATAATGGCCTCGGGTCCTGTCTGGTTCAATCTTCTTGGTATGAGTGGAGGTAGATGAGTGGAGGTAGATGCTCAGCCGGTATCAACTGCCCTTTTTTGTCCCGGGCGACATACACGATTGGGATGGCCCCAGGGACTTTGGAGGGTTCTCCTAATTTGTACGATTTTTGACAATGGAATGGGCAGAATTCCCATGGATTAGGTGGGGGCAGTCCTAATGTGTGGCTCCAGGGGCCCCAGCCTGGAGGGAGTGTGGCTCAGGACTTTGAGGACAGAAGACTGAAAACACAAACTCAGCTTAAGTTTGGGGACGTAGGTATGGCACGCCCGATCTACAAACCATGAGAAGAACTCTTCAGGATATGAAGAATGAGCGAGTCTGAGGCGCTTGCTCAGGCTTTTGTCTCTGACTTTTGTTTCAGCGATGGCCGTGGAATGTTGGGGAGGTCTCATGGGCCATGGACGAATCTTCCTCTCTGTGGATTTGGCCCGATCCCAATTGTTTTTCGTCAATCTGTGGGATGGGAGGACTCCTTTCAGGTTTGTTACCTCAGGTGTCCCACCAAAAGAGGAATTCCAAAGCAGAGCCCTGGGGAAGAGTGAAGGGACAACCCGAACTATGGTTAAAAATTGCGGCCTAGGGGCATGGCAAGCCCAATATGCTGTCTCTTCATATAGGCCCTGAGAGGCCTTACCTGAGGACTGGGCTCAGGCTGAGGGTCACAATGTGTGTTTGTGACCAATGTGGCCCGCAAGCATGGGCTGGGCCTCATGGGCCACGCTTGTTTCAACTACACTGAACGTTGGACAACATGCCAAACACAAAGTTTCTTGCCATGAGGAAAGATTTCTGATTTCTGCATCATTTTCAACCCTGGGCAGTGGTTGGAGATAAGGTCTAGGTTCTGGTGCCTGAAAACCGCAGTTGGGAAGAGATGACGACCTAAGGCCATGGCGGGTCCGATGTGCTCAGTGTGCGGCCAGCTGTCTGGGTGGGACCAGGAGGTCCAGGCTCAGGCTGGGTCAGAAGGGGAAATAGTGCCCAGGTCAGCCTATATGTTTGGGGTACAGCCGAATGGCGTGCAGGTTGATCCTCATTTGCGGTTTCGGGGTAACCCTGAGGACAATGTTTGACTTCTGTAGGGCAGGCAGAGTGCGGCATTGTAGTTCTGGATTGCCGAACTGGAGGGCTTGTGGGCCAGTAGTCTGAGGACGGAGTCTGAGAACCCAAGCTAGGCCTAGGTTTCTGGGTGAGGATATGGCAGGCACAATCTACAGACCTCAATCGAGATCTCGTGCATCTGAAGTCAGGGCAAGGATCAGACGATCGCTCAGGTTGGACTTTCTGCCCTGATGGCCCTTTCTTGAAGGGGGTTGGATCACGAGGTCATGGGGGTTTTCCCACGATGGGAGTTGTGAGAAGCTCCAAACTGCAAAGATTCTTCTGCAGGACAATTGAGACCTGTTGGTTGGCTCCAGGCCAACGATTCCGAGCAGGGTTCTAAGGATGGATGGCTGGGTAGCCCACCTCGCATTCCAATGGTCTCCAAGCAACAAGACAGGTTAGATCTGCTGGATGTGGGGGGCAACCGAGGAGGCTGAGTTGAAATGGACTCTCCTGTGGATGTGTCCTAATATGTTTTTGTGTCTATGGAGACCTTGGAATGAAGCGGTGGCCCTGGGGCCCTGAAGGGTTCTCCTAAACAGAGGGTTTGACACAGCTCCAACGTGCATGTTTCCCATGTGTAGATGAGATTTGTTCTGATGGGTGAGTCAAGAAACAGCCATATGCTGGTATTGAAATCCAGGCCTCTGAGGAGAGATGCCTGGAAACGAAAGCAATGGATCCGATTAGTGCCTAGGGGCCTGTTCGTTCCTTTTTACCTCTGGGGACATCAGTCTACGGGTCTGAGTGCAGGTAGGTGCTCAGATGGGCTCAGATTGCCCCTGTTTGTCCTGGGAAGCCACAACTATTGGGATGGCCTCAGGGACTTTGGAGGTTATCCTACTAGTAGGGTTGTGGCCATTGGAATGGGCACATACAATTCCCTTGGAGAGGGCAAGTACAGTCCTCAGGTTTGGCTCCAGGGTCCTGAGCCTGTAGGGTGTGTAGGCCAGAGCTGTTTGGACAGTTGTCTGAAAACACAAACTCGGCTTATGTTTTGGGTCATAGGTATGGCAGGACTGATCTACAGACCATGAGGAGAACACTTCGGGATATGAAAAAAAGGCGAGTGTGAGGCTCTTGCTCAAGTTTTTGTCTCTGGATATCGTGTCACTCATGGTCGTGAAATTGCCGGGTGACTTCAGGGAAATGGACGAGTCTTACTCTCTGGGGGTTCACACCCGTCCAAAGAGTTTGGGGTCATTCTGGGGATGGAAGAAGTCCGTTTTTTTGTTGTTGTTGTCGATTTGTTTCATTTTGTTTTTCAACCTCAGATGTCCCACCAAATGAGGGATTCCAGAGTAGAGCCCTGGGGTGGGGCGACTGGACAACCAGAAATCTGGTTAAAAATTGGGGACTAGCGACATGTCAAGCCCATTATGACATCTAATGGTCCAGCCACTGAGAGGACTTACTAGAGGACAGGACTCACGCTGACGTCACAATGCGTGTTTATGCTCTCGTCGCACGCAAGAATGGGCAGGGCCTCAGGGTGAATGCTGGTTTCTCCTACACTGAACGTTGGACAACATGCCAACCACAAGGTTTCTTGCCATGGGTCAGGAAGAGTTCTGATTTCTGCATCACAGTCACCCGTGGGCAGTGATTGGAGATAAGGTCTAGGTTCTGAAGCCTGAAAACTGAGGTAGGGAAGAGATGATGACCTAAGGCCATGGCAAGTCTGATGTGCTCAGCGTGCGGTCAGCTGTCTGGGTGTTGGTCAGCAGGTCCGGGCTCAGGTTGTGTCAGACAGTGCATTAGTGCCCAGGTTAGACTATATAATTTGGGTACATTCGAGTGCCGTGTAGGTTTATCCTCATTTAAGCTGCCTGGGCTGCTCATTAGGCAATATATTTTTTCTAGAGGGCAGGCAGAGTGCTTCATTGTCGGTCCGGAATTGCAAAACTTGAGGGCTTCGGGGCCAGGAGAGTGAGGACGGAAGTCTGAGAACACAAGCTAGACTTCGGATTCAGGGTGAGGGCACGGCAGGTACCCCCTGGAGATCTGAACCAATATCTCATGCATCTGAAGTCAGGGCGAGGATCCGACGTTGGCTCAGGTTGGAGTTTCTGTGCATGACGGCCCCTTCATGAAGGGAGCGGAATCTCGAGGCCATGGAGGTTTTCCACGTTGGGAGATGTGGGATGCCCTTTTCAAGGATTCCTCCTGCGGGACAATTGAGACCTGTTGGACAGCTCCAGGACATCCCATATGGAATGACTCCAGAGCACCGTTCCAGGATGGATGCCTGGGAAGTCCGCCTCGCCTTCCAATTGTCTCCTAGCAACAAGACAGTTTAGATCTAATGGATCTGCGGGAGCAACCGGGGTGGCTGAGTTGAAATGCACTTTCCAGAGGATGGGTCCTAACGTGTGTTTGTGTCCATGAGGGCCTTGGAATGGGGAGGTGGCACCGGGACCCTGAAGTATTCTCCTAAGCTTTGGCTTAGCTCCCATGCACAAGTTTCCTTGTGGAGACGAGATTTGTTCTGATGGGTGCCTCAGGAAATCCCCTCTGCTGGTATTGAAATCCAGGCTTTTGAGGAGACATGCCTGTAAACCAAAGCAATGGATCCGATAATGGCCTCGGGTCCTGTCTGGTTCAATCTTCTTGGTATGAGTGGAGGTAGATGAGTGGAGGTAGATGCTCAGCCGGTATCAACTGCCCTTTTTTGTCCCGGGCGACCTACACTACTGGGATGGCCCCAGGGACTTTGGAGGGTTATCCTAATTTGTACGATTTTTGACAATGGAATGGGCAGAATTCCCATGGATTGGGTGGGGGCAGTCCTAATGTGTGGCTCCAGGGGCCCCAGCCTGGTGGGAGTGTGGCCCAGGACTTTGAGGACAGAAGACTGAAAACACAAACTCAGCTTAAGTTTGGGGACGTAGGTACGGCACGCCCGATCTACAAACCATGAGAAGAACTCTTCAGGATATGAAGAATGAGCGAGTCTGAGTCGCTTGCTCAAGCTTTTTTCTCTGGATTTTGTTTCTGCGATGGCCGTGGAATGTTGGGGAGGTCTCATGGGCCATGGACGAATCTTCCTCTCTGTGGATTTGGCCAGATCCCAATTGTTTTTCGTCAATCTGTGGGATGGGAGGACTCCTTTCAGGTTTGTTACCTCAGGTGTCCCACCAAAAGAGGAATTCCAAAGCAGAGCCCTGGGGAAGAGTGAAGGGACAACCCGAACTATGGTTAAAAATTGCGGCCTAGGGGCATGGCAAGCCCAATATGCTGTCTCTTCATATAGGCCCTGAGAGGCCTTACCTGAGAACTGGGCTCAGGCTGAGGGTCACAATGTGTGTTTGTGACCAATGTGGCCCGCAAGCATGGGCTGGGCCTCATGGGCCACGCTTGTTTCAACTACACTGAACGTTGGACAACATGCCAAACACAAGGTTTCTTGACATGGGGAAAGAGTTCTGATTTCTGCATCATTTTCAACCCTGTGCAGTGTTTGGAGATAAGGTCTAGGTTCTGGTGCCTGAAAACCGCAGTTGGGAAGAGATGACGACCTAAGGCCATGGCGGGTCCGATGTGCTCAGTGTGCGGCCAGCTGTCTGGGTGGGACCAGGAGGTCCAGGCTCAGGCTGGGTCAGAAGGGGAAATAGTGCCCAGGTCAGCCTATATGTTTGGGGTACAGCCGAATGGCGTGCAGGTTGATCCTCATTTGCGGTTTCGGGGTAGCCCTGAGGGCAATGTTTGACTTCTGTAGGGCAGGCAGAGTGTGGCATTGTAGTTCTGGATTTCCGAACTGGAGGGCTTGTGGGCCAGTAGTCTGAGGACGGAGTCTGAGAACCCAAGCTAGGCCTAGGTTTCTGGGTGAGGATATGGCAGGCACAATCTACAGACCTCAATCGAGATCTCATGCATCTGAAGTCAGGGCAAGGATCAGACGATCGCTCAGGTTGGACTTTCTGCCCTGATGGGCCTTTCTTGAAGGGGGTTGGATCACGAGGTCATGGGGGTTTTCCCACGATGGGAGTTGTGAGAAGCTCCAAACTGCAAAGATTCTTCTGCAGGACAATTGAGACCTGTTGGTTGGCTCCAGGCCAACGATTCCGAGCAGGGTTCTAAGGATGGATGGCTGGGTAGCCCACCTCACATTCCAATGGTCTCCAAGCAACAAGACAGGTTAGATCTGCTGGATGTGGGGGGCAACCGAGGAGGCTGAGTTGAAATGGACTCTCCTGTGGATGTGTCCTAATATGTTTTTGTGTCTATGGAGACCTTGGAATGAAGCGGTGGCCCTGGGGCCCTGAAGGGTTCTCCTAAACAGAGACTTTGACACAGCTCCAACGTGCATGTTTCCCATGTGTAGATGAGATTTGTTCTGATGGGTGAGTCAAGAAACAGCCATATGCTGGTATTGAAATCCAGGCCTCTGAGGAGAGATGCCTGGAAACCAAAGCAATGGATCCGATTAGTGCCTAGGGGCCTGTTCGTTCCTTTTTACCTCTGGGGACATCAGTCTACGGGACTGAGTGCAGGTAGGTGCTCAGATGGGCTCAGATTGCCCCTGTTTGTCCTGGGAAGCCACAACGATTGGGATGGGCTCAGGGACTTTGGAGGTTATCCTACTAGTAGGGTTGTGGCCATTGGAATGGGCACATACAATTCCCTTGGAGAGGGCAAGTACAGTCCTCAGGTTTGGTTCCAGGGCCCTGAGCCTGTAGGGTGTGTATGCCAGAGCTGTTTGGACAGTTGTCTGAAAACACAAGCTCGGCTTATGTTTTGGGTCATAGGTATGGCAGGACTGATCTACAGACCATGAGGAGAACACTTCGGGATATGAAAAAAGGGCGAGTGTGAGGCTCTTGCTCAAGTTTTTGTCTCTGGATATCGTGTCACTCATGGTCGTGAAATTGCCGGGTGACATCATGGAAATGGACGAGTCTTACTCTCTGGGGGTTCGGTCCCGTCCAAAGAGTTTGGGGTCATTCTGGGGATGGAAGAAGTCCGTTTTTTTGTTGTTGTTGTCGATTTGTTCATTTTGTTTTTCAACCTAGATGTCCCACCAAATGAGGGATTCCAGAGTAGAGCCCTTGGGTGGGGCGACTGGACAACCAGAAATCTGTTTAAAAATTGGGGACTAGGGACATGTCAAGCCCATTATGACATCTAATGGTCCAGCCACTGAGAGGACTTACTAGAGGACAGGACTCACGCTGAGGTCACAATGCGTGTTTATGCTCTCGTCGCACGCAAGAATGGGCGGGGCCTCAGGGTGAATGCTGGTTTCTCCTACACTGAACGTTGGACAACATGCCAACCACAAGGTTTCTTGCCATGGGTCAGGAAGAGTTCTGATTTCTGCATCACAGTCACCCGTGGGCAGTGATTGGAGATAAGGTCTAGGTTCTGAAGCCTGAAAACTGAGGTAGGGAAGAGATGATGACCTAAGGCCATGGCGGGTCTGATGTGCTCAGCGTGCGGTCAGCTGTCTGGGTGTTGGTCAGCAGGTCCAGGCTCAGGTTGTGTCAGACAGTGCATTAGTGCCCAGGTTAGACTATATAATTTGTGTACATTCGAGTGCCGTGTAGGTTTATCCTCATTTAAGCTGCCTGGGCTGCTCATTAGGCAATATATTTTTTCTAGAGGGCAGGCAGAGTGCTTCATTGTCGGTCCGGAATTGCAAAACTTGAGGGCTTCGGGGCCAGGAGAGTGAGGACGGAAGTCTGAGAACACAAGCTAGACTTCGGATTCAGGGTGAGGGCACGGCAGGTACCCCCTGCAGATCTGAACCAATATCTCATGCATCTGAAGTCAGGGCGAGGATCCGACGTTGGCTCAGGTTGGAGTTTCTGTGCATGACGGCCCCTTCATGAAGGGAGCGGAATCTCGAGGCCATGGAGGTTTTCCACGTTGGGAGATGTGGGATGCCCCCTTCAAGGATTCTTTCTGTGGGACTATTGAGACCTGTTGGACAGCTCCAGGACATCCCATATGGAATGACTCCAGAGCACCGTTCGAGGATGGATGCCTGGGAAGTCCGCCTCGCCTTCCAATTGTCTCCTAGCAACAAGACAGTTTAGATCTAATGGATCTGCGGGAGCAACCGGGGTGGCTGAGTTGAAATGCACTTTCCAGAGGATGGGTCCTAACGTGTGTTTGTGTCCATGAGGGCCTTGGAATGGGGAGGTGGCACCGGGACCCTGAAGTATTCTCCTAAGCTTTGGCTTAGCTCCCATGCACAAGTTTCCTTGTGGATATCAGATTTGTTCTGATGGGTGCCTCAGGAAATCCCCTCTGCTGGTATGGAAATCCAGGCTTTTGAGGAGACATGCCTGTAAACCAAAGCAATGGATCTGATAATGGCCTCGGGTCCTGTCTGGTTCAATCTTCTTGGTATGAGTGGAGGTAGATGAGTGGAGGTAGATGCTCAGCTGGTATCAACTGCCCTTTTTTGTCCCGGGCGACCTACACTATTGGGATGGCCCCAGGGACTTTGGAGGGTTCTCCTAATTTGTACGATTTTTGACAATGGAATGGGCAGAATTCCCATGGATTGGGTGGGGGCAGTCCTAATGTGTGGCTCCAGGGGCCCCAGCCTGGAGGGATTGTGGCTAAGGACTTTGAGGACAGAAGACTGAAAACACAAACTCAGCTTAAGTTTGGGGACGTAGGTATGGCACGCCCGATCTACAAACCATGAGAAGAACTCTTCAGGATATGAAGAATGAGCGAGTCTGAGGCGCTTGCTCAGGCTTTTGTCTCTGACTTTTGTTTCAGCGATGGCCGTGGAATGTTGGGGAGGTCTCATGGGCCATGGACGAATCTTCCTCTCTGTGGATTTGGCCCGATCCCAATTGTTTTTCGTCAATCTGTGGGATGGGAGGACTCCTTTCAGGTTTGTTACCTCAGGTGTCCCACCAAAAGAGGAATTCCAAAGCAGAGCCCTGGGGAAGAGTGAAGGGACAACCCGAACTATGGTTAAAAATTGCGGCCCAGGGGCATGGCAAGCCCAATATGCTGTCTCTTCATATAGGCCCTGAGAGGCCTTACCTGAGGACTGGGCTCAGGCTGAGGGTCACAATGTGTGTTTGTGACCAATGTGGCCCGCAAGCATGGGCTGGGCCTCATGGGCCATGCTTGTTTCAACTACACTGAACGATGGACAACATGCCAAACACAAAGTTTCTTGCCATGAGGAAAGAGTTCTGATTTCTGCATCATTTTCAACCCTGGGCAGTGGTTGGAGATAAGGTCTAGGTTCTGGTGCCTGAAAACCGCAGTTGGGAAGAGATGACGACCTAAGGCCATGGCGGGTCCGATGTGCTCAGTGTGCGGCCAGCTGTCTGGGTGGGACCAGGAGGTCCAGGCTCAGGCTGGGTCAGAAGGGGAAATAGTGCCCAGGTCAGCCTATATGTTTGGGGTACAGCCGAATGGCGTGCAGGTTGATCCTCATTTGCGGTTTCGGGGTAGCCCTGAGGGCAATGTTTACTTCTGTAGTGCAGGCAGAGTGCGGCATTGTAGTTCTGGATTGCCAAACTGGAGGGCTTGTGGGCCAGTAGTCTGAGGACGGAGTCTGAGAACCCAAGCTAGGCCTAGGTTTCTGGGTGAGGATATGGCAGGCACAATCTACAGACCTCAATCGAGATCTCGTGCATCTGAAGTCAGGGCAAGGATCAGACGATCGCTCAGGTTGGACTTTCTTGAAGGGGGTTGGATCACGAGGTCATGGGGGTTTTCCCACGATGGGAGTTGTGAGAAGCTCCAAACTGCAAAGATTCTTCTGCAGGACAATTGAGACCTGTTGGTTGGCTCCAGGCCAACGATTCCGAGCAGGGTTCTAAGGATGGATGGCTGGGTAGCCCACCTCGCATTCCAATGGTCTCCAAGCAACAAGACAGGTTAGATCTGCTGGATGTGGGGGGCAACCGAAGAGGCTGAGTTGAAATGGACTCTCCTGTGGATGTGTCCTAATATGTTTTTGTGTCTATGGAGACCTTGGAATGAAGCGGTGGCCCTGGGGCCCTGAAGGGTTCTCCTAAACAGAGACTTTGACACAGCTCCAACGTGCATGTTTCCCATGTGTAGATGAGATTTGTTCTGATGGGTGAGTCAAGAAACAGCCATATGCTGGTATTGAAATCCAGGCCTCTGAGGAGAGATGCCTGGAAACCAAAGCAATGGATCCGATTAGTGCCTAGGGGCCTGTTCGTTCCTTTTTACCTCTGGGGACATCAGTCTACGGGACTGAGTGCAGGTAGGTGCTCAGATGGGCTCAGATTGCCCCTGTTTGTTTTGTGAAGCCACAACTATTGGGATGGCCTCAGGGACTTTGGAGGTTATCCTACTAGTAGGGTTGTGGCCATTGGAATGGGCACATACAATTCCCTTGGAGAGGGCAAGTACAGTCCTCAGGTTTGGTTCCAGGGCCCTGAGCCTGTAGGGTGTGTAGGCCAGAGCTGTTTGGACAGTTGTCTGAAAACACAAACTCGGCTTATGTTTTGGGTCATAGGTATGGCAGGACTGATCTACAGACCATGAGGAGAACACTTCGGGATATGAAAAAAGGGCGAGTGTGAGGCTCTTGCTCAAGTTTTTGTCTCTGGATATCGTGTCACTCATGGTCGTGAAATTGCCGGGTGACATCATGGAAATGGACGAGTCTTACTCTCTGGGGGTTCGGTCCCGTCCAAAGAGTTTGGGGTCATTCTGGGGATGGAAGAAGTCCGTTTTTTTGTTGTTGTTGTCGATTTGTTCATTTTGTTTTTCAACCTAGATGTCCCACCAAATGAGGGATTCCAGAGTAGAGCCCTTGGGTGGGGCGACTGGACAACCAGAAATCTGTTTAAAAATTGGGGACTAGGGACATGTCAAGCCCATTATGACATCTAATGGTCCAGCCACTGAGAGGACTTACTAGAGAACAGGACTCACGCTGAGGTCACAATGCGTGTTTATGCTCTCGTCGCACTCAAGAATGGGCGGGGCCTCAGGGTGAATGCTGGTTTCTCCTTCACTGAACGTTGGACAACATGCCAACCACAAGGTTTCTTGCCATGGGTCAGGATGAGTTCTGATTTCTGCATCACAGTCACCCGTGGGCAGTGATTGGAGATAAGGTCTAGGTTCTGAAGCCTGAAAACTGAGGTAGTGAAGAGATGATGACCTAAGGCCATGGCGGGTCTGATGTGCTCAGCGTGTGGTCAGCTGTCTGGGTGTTGGTCAGCAGGTCCGGGCACAGGTTGTGTCAGACAGTGCAGTAGTGCCCAGGTTAGACTATATAATTTGGGTACATTCGAGTGCCGTGTAGGTTTATCCTCATTTAAGCTGCCTGGGCTGCTCATTAGGCAATATATTTTTTCTAGAGGGCAGGCAGAGTGCTTCATTGTCGGTCCGGAATTGCCAAACGTGAGGGCTTCGGGGCCAGGAGAGTGAGGACGGAAGTCTGAGAACACAAGCTAGACTTCGGATTCAGGGTGAGGGCACGGCAGGTACCCCCTGCAGATCTGAACCAATATCTCATGCATCTGAAGTCAGGGCGAGGATCCCACGTTGGCTCAGGTTGGAGTTTCTGTGCATGACGGCCCCTTCATGAAGGGAGCGGAATCTCGAGGCCATGGAAGTTTTCCACGTTGGGAGATGTGGGATGCCCCCTTCAAGGATTCCTTCTGTGGGACAATTGAGACCTGTTGGACAGTTCCAGGACATCCCATATGGAATGACTCCAGAGCACCATTCCAGGATGGATGCCTGGGAAGTCCGCCTGGCCTTCCAATTGTCTCCTAGCAACAAGACAGTTTAGATCTAATGGATTTGCGGGAGCAACCGGGGTGGCTGAGTTGAAATGCACTTTCCAGAGGATGGGTCCTAACGTGTGTTTGTGTCCATGAGGGCCTTGGAATGGGGAGGTGGCACCGGGACCCTGAAATATTCTCCTAAGCTTTGGCTTAGCTCCCATGCTCAAGTTTCCTTGTGGAGACGAGATTTGTTCTGATGGGTGCATCAGGAAATCCCCTCTGCTAGTATTGGAATCCAGGCTTTTGAGGAGACATGCCTGTAAACCAAAGCAATGGATTCGATAATGGCCTCGGGTCCTGTCTGGTTCAATCTTCTTGGTATGAGTGGAGGTAGATGAGTGGAGGTAGATGCTTAGCCGGTATCAACTGCCCTTTTTTGTCCCGGGCGACCTACACTATTGGGATGGCCCCAGGGACTTTGGAGGGTTCTCCTAATTTGTACGATTTTTGACAATGGAATGGGCAGAATTCCCATGGATTGGGTGGGGGCAGTCCTAATGTGTGGCTCCAGGGGCCCCAGCCTGGAGGGAGTGTGGCTCAGGACTTTGAGGACAGAAGACTGAAAACACAAACTCAGCTTAAGTTTGGGGACGTAGGTATGGCACTCCCGATCTACAAACCATGAGAAGAACTCTTCAGGATATGAAGAATGAGCGAGTCTGAGGCGCTTGCTCAGGCTTTTGTCTCTGGATTTTGTTTCAGCGATGGCCGTGGAATATTGGGGAGGTCTCATGGGCCATGGACGAATCTTCCTCTCTGTGGATTTGGCCCGATCCCAATTGTTTTTCGTGAATCTGTGGGATGGGAGGACTCCTTTCAGGTTTGTTACCTCAGGTGTCCCACCAAAAGAGGAATTCCAAAGCAGAGCCCTGGGGAAGAGTGAAGGAACAACCCGAACTATGGTTAAAAATTGCGGCCTAGGGGCATGGCAAGCCCAATATGCTGTCTCTTCATATAGGCCCTGAGAGGCCTGACCTGAGGACAGGGCTCAGGCTGAGGGTCACAATGTGTGTTTGTGACCAATGTGGCCCGCAAGCATGGGCTGGGCCTCATGGGCCACGCTTGTTTCAACTACACTGAACGTTGGACAACATGCCAAACACAAGGTTTCTTGCCATGGGGAAAGAGTTCTGATTTCTGCATCATTTTCAACCCTGGGCAGTGGTTGGAGATAAGGTCTAGGTTCTGGTGCCTGAAAACCGCATTTGGGAAGAGATGACGACCTAAGGCCATGGCGGGTCCGATGTATTCAGTGTGCGGCCAGCTGTCTGGGTGGGACCAGGAGGTCCAGGCTCAGGCTGGGTCAGAAGGGGAAATAGTGCCCAGGTCAGCCTATATGTTTGGGGTACAGCCGAATGGCGTGCAGGTTGATCCTCATTGGCGGTTTCGGGGTAGCCCTGAGGGCAATGTTTGACTTCTGTAGGGCAGGCAG
This sequence comes from Mustela nivalis, assembly GCF_964662115.1. Classification (NCBI taxonomy): domain Eukaryota; kingdom Metazoa; phylum Chordata; class Mammalia; order Carnivora; family Mustelidae; genus Mustela; species Mustela nivalis. The sequence continues at coordinate 100,403 of NW_028136480.1, read as the reverse complement.
AGTGTGGCATTGTAGTTCTGGATTGCCCAACTGGAGAGCTTGTGGGCCAGTAGTCTGAGGACGGAGTCTGAGAACCCAAGCTAGGCCTAGGTTTCTGGGTGAGGATATGGCAGGCACAATCTACAGACCTCAATCGAGATCTCGTGCATCTGAAGTCAGGGCAAGGATCAGACGATCGCTCAGGTTGGACTTTCTGCCCTGATGGCCCTTTCTAGAAAGGGGGTTGGATCACGAGGTCATGGGGGTTTTCCCACGATGGGAGTTGTGAGAAGCTCCAAACTGCAAAGATTCTTCTGCAGGACAATTGAGACCTGTTGGTTGGCTCCAGGCCAACGATTCCGAGCAGGGTTCTAAGGATGGATGGCTGGGTAGCCCACCTCGCATTCCAATGGTCTCCAAGCAACAAGACAGGTTAGATCTCCTGGATGTGGGGGGCAACCGAGGAGGCTGAGTTGAAATGGACTCTCCTGGGGATGTGTCCTAATATGTTTTTGTGTCTATGGAGACCTTGGAATGAAGCGGTGGCCCTGGGGCCCTGAAGGGTTCTCCTAAACAGAGACTTTGACACAGCTCCAACGTGCATGTTTCCCATGTGTAGATGAGATTTGTTCTGATGGGTGAGTCAAGAAACAGCCATATGCTGGTATTGAAATCCAGGCCTCTGAGGAGAGATGCCTGGAAACCAAAGCAATGGATCCGATTAGTGCCTAGGGGCCTGTTCGTTCCTTTTTACCTCTGGGGACATCAGTCTACGGGACTGAGTGCAGGTAGGTGCTCAGATGGGCTCAGATTGCCCCTGTTTGTCCTGGGAAACCACAACTATTGGGATGGCCTCAGGGACTTTGGAGGTTATCCTACTAGTAGGGTTGTGGCCATTGGAATGGGCACATACAATTCCCTTGGAGAGGGCAAGTACAGTCCTCAGGTTTGGCTCTAGGGCCCTGAGCCTGTAGGGTGTGTAGGCCAGAGCTGTTTGGACAGTTGTCTGAAAACACAAACTCGGCTTATGTTTTGGTTCATAGGTATGGCAGGACTGATCTACAGACCATGAGGAGAACACTTTGGGATATGAAAAAAGGGCGAGTGTGAGGCTCTTGCTCAAGTTTTTGTCTCTGGATATCGTGTCACTCATGGTCGTGAAATTGCCGGGTGACTTCATGGGAAATGGACGAGTCTTACTCTCTGGGGGTTCGGTCCCGTCCAAAGAGTTTGGGGTCATTCTGGGGATGGAAGAAGTCCGTTTTTTTTTGTTGTTGTTGTCGATTTGTTTCATTTTGTTTTTCAACCTCAGATGTCCCACCAAATGAGGGATTCCAGAGTAGAGCCCTGGGGTGGGGCGACTGGACAACCAGAAATCTGGTTAAAAATTGGGGACTAGGGACATGTCAAGCCCATTATGACATGTAATGGTCCAGCCACTGAGAGGACTTACTAGAGGACAGGACTCACGCTGAGGTCACAATGCGTGTTTATGCTCTCGTCGCACGCAAGAATGGGCGGGGCCTCAGGGTGAATGCTGGTTTCTCCTACACTGAACGTTGGACAACATGCCAACCACAAGGTTTCTTGCCATGGGTCAGGAAGAGTTCTGATTTCTGCATCACAGTCACCCGTGGGCAGTGATTGGAGATAAGGTCTAGGTTCTGAAGCCTGAAAACTGAGGTAGGGAAGAGATGATGACCTAAGGCCATGGCGGGTCTGATGTGCTCAGCGTGCGGTCAGCTGTCTGGGTGTTGGTCAGCAGGTCCGGGCTCAGGTTGTGTCAGAGAGTGCATTAGTGCCCAGGTTAGACTATATAATTTGGGTACATTCGAGTGCCGTGTAGGTTTATCCTCATTTAAGCTGCCTGGGCTGCTCATTAGGCAATATATTTTTTCTAGAGGGCAGGCAGAGTGCTTCATTGTCGGTCCGGAATTGCCAAACTTGAGGGCTTCGGGGCCAGGAGAGTGAGGACGGAAGTCTGAGAACACAAGCTAGACTTCGGATTCAGGCTGAGGGCACGGCAGGTACCCCCTGCAGATCTGAACCAATATCTCATGCATCTGAAGTCAGGGCGAGGATCCCACGTTGGCTCAGGTTGGAGTTTCTGTGCATGACGGCCCCTTCATGAAGGGAGCGGAATCTCGAGGCCATGGAGGTTTTCCACGTTGGGAGATGTGGGATGCCCCCTTCAAGGATTCCTTCTGCGGGACAATTGAGACCTGTTGGACAGCTCCAGGACATCCCATATGGAATGACTCCAGAGCACCATTCGAGGATGGATGCCTGGGAAGTCCGCCTCGCCTTCCAATTGTCTCCTAGCAACAAGACAGTTTAGATCTAATGGATCTGCGGGAGCAACCGGGGTGGCTGAGTTGAAATGCACTTTCCAGAGGATGGGTCCTAACGTGTGTTTGTGTCCATGAGGGCCTTGGAATGGGGAGGTGGCACCGGGACCCTGAAGTATTCTCCTAAGCTTTGGCTTAGCTCCCATGCACAAGTTTCCTTGTGGAGACGAGATTTGTTCTGATGGGTGCCTCAGGAAATCCCCTCTGCTGGTATTGAAATCCAGGCTTTTGAGGAGACATGCCTGTAAACCAAAGCAATGGATCCGATAATGGCCTCGGGTCCTGTCTGGTTCAATCTTCTTGGTATGAGTGGAGGTAGATGAGTGGAGGTAGATGCTCAGCCGGTATCAACTGCCCTTTTTTGTCCCGGGCGACCTACACTATTGGGATGGCCCCAGGGACTTTGGAGGGTTCTCCTAATTTGTACGATTTTTGACAATGGAATGGGCAGAATTCCCATGGATTGGGTGGGGGCAGTCCTAATGTGTGGCTCCAGGGGCCCCAGCCTGGAGGGAGTGTGGCTCAGGACTTTGAGGACAGAAGACTGAAAACACAAACTCAGCTTAAGTTTGGGGACGTAGGTATGGCACGCCCGATCTACAAACCATGAGAAGAACTCTTCAGGATATGAAGAATGAGCGAGTCTGAGGCGCTTGCTCAGGCTTTTGTCTCTGGATTTTGTTTCAGCGATGGCCGTGGAATGTTGGGGAGGTCTCATGGGCCATGGACGAATCTTCCTCTCTGTGGATTTGGCCCGATCCCAATTGTTTTTCGTCAATCTGTGGGATGGGAGGACTCCTTTCAGGTTTGTTACCTCAGGTGTCCCACCAAAAGAGGAATTCCAAAGCAGAGCCCTGGGGAAGAGTGAAGGAACAACCCGAACTATGGTTAAAAATTGCGGCCTAGGGGCATGGCAAGCCCAATATGCTGTCTCTTCATATAGGCCCTGAGAGGCCTGACCTGAGGACTGGGCTCAGGCTGAGGGTCACAATGTGTGTTTGTGACCAATGTGGCCCGCAAGCATGGGCTGGGCCTCATGGGCCACGCTTGTTTCAACTACACTGAACGTTGGACAACATGCCAAACACAAGGTTTCTTGCCATGGGGAAAGAGTTCTGATTTCTGCATCATTTTCAACCCTGGGCAGTGGTTGGAGATAAGGTCTAGGTTCTGGTGCCTGAAAACCGCAGTTGGGAAGAGATGACGACCTAAGGCCATGGCGGGTCCGATGTGCTCAGTGTGCGGCCAGCTGTCTGGGTGGGACCAGGAGGTCCAGGCTCAGGCTGGGTCAGAAGGGGAAATAGTGCCCAGGTCAGCCTATATGTTTGGGGTACAGCCGAATGGCGTGCAGGTTGATCCTCATTTGCGGTTTCGGGGTAGGCCTGAGGGCAATGTTTGACTTCTGTAGGGCAGGCAGAGTGTGGCATTGTAGTTCTGGATTGCCCAACTGGAGGGCTTGTGGGCCAGTAGTCTGAGGACGGAGTCTGAGAACCCAAGCTAGGCCTAGGTTTCTGGGTGAGGATATGGCAGGCACAATCTACAGACCTCAATCGAGATCTCGTGCATCTGAAGTCAGGGCAAGGATCAGACGATCGCTCAGGTTGGACTTTCTGCCCTGATGGCCCTTTCTTGAAGGGGGTTGGATCACGAGGTCATGGGGGTTTTCCCACGATGGGAGTTGTGAGAAGCTCCAAACTGCAAAGATTCTTCTGCAGGACAATTGAGACCTGTTGGTTGGCTCCAGGCCAACGATTCCGAGCAGGGTTCTAAGGATGGATGGCTGGGTAGCCCACCTCGCATTCCAATGGTCTCCAAGCAACAAGACAGGTTAGATCTGCTGGATGTGGGGGGCAACCGAGGAGGCTGAGTTGAAATGGACTCTCCTGTGGATGTGTCCTAATATGTTTTTGTGTCTATGGAGACCTTGGAATGAAGCGGTGGCCCTGGGGCCCTGAAGGGTTCTCCTAAACAGAGGCTTTGACACAGCTCCAACGTGCATGTTTCCCATGTGTAGATGAGATTTGTTCTGATGGGTGAGTCAAGAAACAGCCATATGCTGGTATTGAAATCCAGGCCTCTGAGGAGCGATGCCTGGAAACCAAAGCAATGGATCCGATTAGTGCCTAGGGGCCTGTTCGTTCCTTTTTACCTCTGGGGACATCAGTCTACGGGACTGAGTGCAGGTAGGTGCTCAGATGGGCTCAGATTGCCCCTGTTTGTCCTGGGAAGCCACAACTATTGGGGTGGCCTCAGGGACTTTGGAGGTTATCCTACTAGTAGGGTTGTGGCCATTGGAATGGGCACATACAATTCCCTTGGAGAGGGCAAGTACAGTCCTCAGGTTTGGCTCCAGGGCCCTGAGCCTGTAGGCTGTGTAGGCCAGAGCTGTTTGGACAGTTGTCTGAAAACACAAACTCGGCTTATGTTTTGGGTCATAGGTATGGCAGGACTGATCTACAGACCATGAGGAGAACACTTCGGGATATGAAAAAAGGGCGAGTGTGAGGCTCTTGCTCAAGTTTTTGTCTCTGGATATCGCGTCACTCATGGTCGTGTAATTGCCGGGTGACTTCATGGGAAATGGACGAGTCTTACACTCTGGGGGTTCGGTCCAGTCCAAAGAGTTTGGGGTCATTCTGGGGATGGAAGAAGTCCGTTTTTTTGTTGTTGTTGTCGATTTGTTTCATTTTGTTTTTCAACCTCAGATGTCCCACCAAATGAGGGATTCCAGAGTAGAGCCCTGGGGTGGGGCGACTGGACAACCAGAAATCTGGTTAAAAATTGGGGACTAGGGACATGTCAAGCCCATTATGACATCTAATGGTCCAGCCACTGAGAGGACTTACTAGAGGACAGGACTCACGCTGAGGTCACAATGCATGTTTATGCTCTCGTCGCACGCAAGAATGGGCGGGGCCTCAGGGTGAATGCTGGTTTCTCCTTCACTGAACGTTGGACAACATGCCAACCACAAGGTTTCTTACCATGGTCAGGAAGAGTTCTGATTTCTGCATCACAGTCACCCGTGCCCAGTGATTGGAGATAAGGTCTAGGTTCTGAAGCCTGAAAACTGAGGTAGGGAAGAGATGATGACCTAAGGCCATGGCGGGTCTGATGTGCTCAGCGTGCGGTCAGCTGTCTGGGTGTTGGTCAGCAGGTCCAGGCTCAGGTTGTGTCAGACAGTGCATTAGTGCCCAGGTTAGACTATATAATTTGGGTACATTCGAGTGCCGTGTAGGTTTATCCTCATTTAAGCTGCCTGGGCTGCTCATTAGGCAATATATTTTTTCTAGAGGGCAGGCAGAGTGCTTCATTGTCGGTCCGGAATTGCCAAACTTGAGGGCTTCGGGGCCAGGAGTGTGAGGACGGAAGTCTGAGAACACAAGCTAGACTTCGGATTCAGGGTGAGGGCACGGCAGGTACCCCCTGCAGATCTGAACCAATATCTCATGCATCGGAAGTCAGGGCGAGGATCCGACGTTGGCTCAGGTTGGAGTTTCTGTGCATGACGGCCCCTTCATGAAGGGAGTGGAATCTCGAGGCCATGGAGGTTTTCCACGTTGGGAGATGTGGGATGCCCCCTTCAAGGATTCCTTCTGCGGGACAATTGAGACCTGTTGGACAGCTCCAGGACATCCCATATGGAATGACTCCAGAGCACCGTTCGAGGATGGATGCCTGGGAAGTCCGCCTCGCCTTCCAATTGTCTCCTAGCAACAAGACAGTTTAGATCTAAGGGATCTGCGGGAGCAACCGGGGTGGCTGAGTTGAAATGCACTTTCCAGAGGATGGGTCCTAACGTGTTTGTGTCCATGAGGGCCTTGGAATGGGGAGGTGGCACCGGGACCCTGAAGTATTCTCCTAAGCTTTGGCTTAGCTCCCATGCACAAGTTTCCTTGTGGAGACGAGATTTGTTCTGATGGGTGCCTCAGGAAATCCCCTCTGCTGGTATTGAAATCCAGGCTTTTGAGGAGACATGCCTGTAAACCAAAGCAATGGATCCGATAATGGCCTCGGGTCCTGTCTGGTTCAATCTTCTTGGTATGAGTGGAGGTAGATGAGTGGAGGTAGAAGCTCAGCCGGTATCAACTGCCCTTTTTTGTCCCGGGCGACCTACACTATTGGGATGGCCCCAGGGACTTTGGAGGGTTCTCCTAATTTGTACGATTTTTGACAATGGAATGGGCAGAATTCCCATGGATTGGGTGGGGGCAGTCCTAATGTGTGGCTCCAGGGGCCCCAGCCTGGAGGGAGTGCGGCTCAGGACATTGAGGACAGAAGACTGAAAACACAAACTCAGCTTAAGTTTGGGGACGTAGGAATGGCACGCCCGATCTACAAACCCTGAGAAGAACTCTTCAGGATATGAAGAATGAGCGAGTCTGAGGCGCTTGCTCAGGCTTTTGTCTCTGGATTTTGTTTCAGCGATGGCCGTGGAATGTTGGGGAGGTCTCATGGGCCATGGACGAATCTTCCTCTCTGTGGATTTGGACCGATCCCAATTGTTTTTCGTCAATCTGTGGGATGGGAGGACTCCTTTCAGGTTTGTTACCTCAGGTGTCCCACCAAAAGAGGAATTCCAAAGCAGAGCCCTGGGGAAGAGTGAAGGAACAACCCGAACTATGGTTAAAAATTGCGGCCTAGGGGCATGGCAAGCCCAATATGCTGTCTCTTCATATAGGCCCTGAGAGGCCTTACCTGAGGACTGGGCTCAGGCTGAGGGTCACAATGTGTGTTTGTGACCAATGTGGCCCGCAAGCATGGGCTGGGCCTCATGGGCCACGCTTGTTTCAACTACACTGAACGTTGGACAACATGCCTACTTGCCATGGGGAAAGAGTTCTGATTTCTGCATCATTTTCAACCCTGGGCAGTGGTTGGAGATAAGGTCTAGCTTCTGGTGCCTGAAAACCGCAGTTGGGAAGAGATGACGACCTAAGGCCATGGCGGGTCCGATGTATTCAGTGTGCGGCCAGCTGTCTGGGTGGGACCAGGAGGTCCAGGCTCAGGCTGGGTCAGAAGGGGAAATAGTGCCCAGGTCAGCCTATATGTTTGGGGTACAGCCGAATGGCGTGCAGGTTGATCCTCATTGGCGGTTTCGGGGTAGCCCTGAGGGCAATGTTTGACTTCTGTAGGGCAGGCAGAGTGTGGCATTTAGTTCTGGATTGCCCAACTGGAGAGCTTGTGGGCCAGTAGTCTGAGGACGGAGTCTGAGAACCCAAGCTAGGCCTAGGTTTCTGGGTGAGGATATGGCAGGCACAATCTACAGACCTCAATCGAGATCTCGTGCATCTGAAGTCAGGGCAAGGATCAGACGATCGCTCAGGTTGGACTTTCTGCCCTGATGGCCCTTTCTTGAAGGGGGTTGGATCACGAGGTCATGGGGGTTTTCCCACGATGGGAGTTGTGAGAAGCTCCAAACTGCAAAGATTCTTCTGCAGGACAATTGAGACCTGTTGGTTGGCTCCAGGCCAACGATTCCGAGCAGGGTTCTAAGGATGGATGGCTGGGTAGCCCACCTCGCATTCCAATGGTCTCCAAGCAACAAGACAGGTTAGATCTGCTGGATGTGGGGGGCAACCGAGGAGGCTGAGTTGAAATGGACTCTCCTGGGGATATGTCCTAATATGATTTTGTGTCTATGGAGACCTTGGAATGAAGCGGTGGCCCTGGGGCCCTGAAGGGTTCTCCTAAACAGAGACTTTGACACAGCTCCAACGTGCATGTTTCCCATGTGTATATGAGATTTGTTCTGATGGGTGAGTCAAGAAACAGCCATATGCTGGTATTGAAATCCAAGCCTCTGAGGAGAGATGCCTGGAAACCAAAGCAATAGATCCGATTAGTGCCTAGGAGCCTGTTCGTTCCTTTTTACCTCTGGGGACATCAGTCTACGGGACTGAGTGCAGGTAGGTGCTCAGATGGGCTCAGATTGCCCCTGTTTGTCCTGGGAAACCACAACTATTGGGATGGCCTCAGGGACTTTGGAGGTTATCCTACTAGTAGGGTTGTGGCCATTGGAATGGGCACATACAATTCCCTTGGAGAGGGCAAGTACAGTCCTCAGGTTTGGCTCCAGGGCCCTGAGCCTGTAGGGTGTGTAGGCCAGAGCTGTTTGGACAGTTGTCTGAAAACACAAACTCGGCTTATGTTTTGGTTCATAGGTATGGCAGGACTGATCTACAGACCATGAGGAGAACACTTTGGGATATGAAAAAAGGGCGAGTGTGAGGCTCTTGCTCAAGTTTTTGTCTCTGGATATCGTGTAACTCATGGTCGTGAAATTGCCGGGTGACTTCATGGGAAATGGACGAGTCTTACTCTCTGGGGGTTCGGTCCCGTCCAAAGAGTTTGGGGTCATTCTGGGGATGGAAGAAGTCCGTTTTTTTTTGTTGTTGTTGTCGATTTGTTTCATTTTGTTTTTCAACCTCAGATGTCCCACCAAATGAGGGATTCCAGAGTAGAGCCCTGGGGTGGGGCGACTGGACAACCAGAAATCTGGTTAAAATTTGGGGACTAGGGACATGTCAAGCCCATTATGACATCTAATGGTCCAGCCACTGAGAGGACTTACTAGAGGACAGGACTCACGCTGAGGTCACAATGCGTGTTTATGCTCTCGTCGCACGCAAAAATGGGCGGGGCCTCAGGGTGAATGCTGGTTTCTCCTAAACTGAACGTTGGACAACATGCCAACCACAAGGTTTCTTGCCATGGGTCAGGAAGAGTTCTGATTTCTGCATCACAGTCACCCGTGGGCAGTGATTGGAGATAAGGTCTAGGTTCTGAAGCCTGAAAACTGAGGTAGGGAAGAGATGATGACCTAAGGCCATGGCGGGTCTGATGTGCTCAGCGTGCGGTCAGCTGTCTGTGTGTTGGTCAGCAGGTCCAGGCTCAGGTTGTGTCAGACAGTGCATTAGTGCCCAGGTTAGACTATATAATTTGGGTACATTCGAGTGCCGTGTAGGTTTATCCTCATTTAAGCTGCCTGGGCTGCTCATTAGGCAATATATTTTTTCTAGAGGGCAGGCAGAGTGCTTCATTTTCGGTCCGGAATTGCCAAACTTGAGGGCTTCGGGGCCAGGAGTGTGAGGACGGAAGTCTGAGAACACAAGCTAGACTTCGGATTCAGGGTGAGGGCACGGCAGGTACCCCCTGCAGATCTGAACCAATATCTCATGCATCTGAAGTTAGGGCGAGGATCCGACGTTGGCTCAGGTTGGAGTTTCTGTACATGACGGCCCCTTCATGAAGGGAGCGGAATCTCGAGGCCATGGAGGTTTTCCACGTTGGGAGATGTGGGATGCCCCCTTCAAGGATTCCTTCTTTGGGACAATTGAGACCTGTTGGACAGCTCCAGGACATCCCATATGGAATGACTCCAGAGCACCATTCGAGGATGGATGCCTGGGAAGTCCGCCTCGCCTTCCAATTGTCTCCTAGCAACAAGACAGTTTAGATCTAATGGATCTGCGGGAGCAACCGAGGTGGCTGAGTTGAAATGCACTTTCCAGAGGATGGGTCCTAACGTGTGTTTGTGTCCATGAGGGCCTTGGAATGGGGAGGTGGCACCGGGACCCTGAAGTATTCTCCTAAGCTTTGGCTTAGCTCCCATGCACAAGTTTCCTTGTGGAGACGAGATTTGTTCTGATGGGTGCCTCAGGAAATCCCCTCTGCTGGTATTGAAATCCAGGCTTTTGAGGAGACATGCCTGTAAACCAAAGCAATGGATCCGATAATGGCCTCGGGTCCTGTCTGGTTCAATCTTCTTGGTATGAGTGGAGGTAGGTGAGTGGAGGTAGATGCTCAGCCGGTATCAACTGCCCTTTTTTGTCCCGGGCGACCTACACTATTGGGATGGCCTCAGGGACTTTGGAGGGTTCTCCTAATTTGTACGATTTTTGACAATGGAATGGGCAGAATTCCCATGGATTGGGTGGGGGCAGTCCTAATGTGTGGCTCCAGGGGCCCCAGCCTGGAGGGAGTGCGGCTCAGGACTTTGAGGACAGAAGACTGAAAACACAAACTCAGCTTAAGTTTGGGGACGTAGGTATGGCACGCCCGATCTACAAACCCTGAGAAGAACTCTTCAGGATATGAAGAATGAGCGAGTCTGAGGCGCTTGCTCAGGCTTTTGTCTCTGGATTTTGTTTCAGCGATGGCCGTGGAATGTTGGGGAGGTCTCATGGGCCATGGACGAATCTTCCTCTCTGTGGATTTGGACCGATCCCAATTGTTTTTCGTCAATCTGTGGGATGGGAGGACTCCTTTCAGGTTTGTTACCTCAGGTGTCCCACCAAAAGAGGAATTCCAAAGCAGAGCCCTGGGGAAGAGTGAAGGAACAACCCGAACTATGGTTAAAAATTGCGGCCTAGGGGCATGGCAAGCCCAATATGCTGTCTCTTCATATAGGCCCTGAGAGGCCTTACCTGAGGACTGGGCTCAGGCTGAGGGTCACAATGTGTGTTTGTGACCAATGTGGCCCGCAAGCATGGGCTGGGCCTCATGGGCCACGCTTGTTTCAACTACACTGAACGTTGGACAACATGCCTACTTGCCATGGGGAAAGAGTTCTGATTTCTGCATCATTTTCAACCCTGGGCAGTGGTTGGAGATAAGGTCTAGTTTCTGGTGCCTGAAAACCGCAGTTGGGAAGAGATGACGACCTAAGGCCATGGCGGGTCCGATGTATTCAGTGTGCGGCCAGCTGTCTGGGTGGGACCAGGAGGTCCAGGCTCAGGCTGGGTCAGAAGGGGAAATAGTGCCCAGGTCAGCCTATATGTTTGGGGTACAGCCGAATGGCGTGCAGGTTGATCCTCATTGGCGGTTTCGGGGTAGCCCTGAGGGCAATGTTTGACTTCTGTAGGGCAGGCAGAGTGTGGCATTTAGTTCTGGATTGCCCAACTGGAGAGCTTGTGGGCCAGTAGTCTGAGGACGGAGTCTGAGAACCCAAGCTAGGCCTAGGTTTCTGGGTGAGGATATGGCAGGCACAATCTACAGACCTCAATCGAGATCTCGTGCATCTGAAGTCAGGGCAAGGATCAGACGATCGCTCAGGTTGGACTTTCTGCCCTGATGGCCCTTTCTTGAAGGGGGTTGGATCACGAGGTCATGGGGGTTTTCCCACGATGGGAGTTGTGAGAAGCTCCAAACTGCAAAGATTCTTCTGCAGGACAATTGAGACCTGTTGGTTGGCTCCAGGCCAACGATTCCGAGCAGGGTTCTAAGGATGGATGGCTGGGTAGCCCACCTCGCATTCCAATGGTCTCCAAGCAACAAGACAGGTTAGATCTGCTGGATGTGGGGGGCAACCGAGGAGGCTGAGTTGAAATGGACTCTCCTGGGGATATGTCCTAATATGATTTTGTGTCTATGGAGACCTTGGAATGAAGCGGTGGCCCTGGGGCCCTGAAGGGTTCTCCTAAACAGAGACTTTGACACAGCTCCAACGTGCATGTTTCCCATGTGTATATGAGATTTGTTCTGATGGGTGAGTCAAGAAACAGCCATATGCTGGTATTGAAATCCAGGCCTCTGAGGAGAGATGCCTGGAAACCAAAGCAATAGATCCGATTAGTGCCTAGGAGCCTGTTCGTTCCTTTTTACCTCTGGGGACATCAGTCTACGGGACTGAGTGCAGGTAGGTGCTCAGATGGGCTCAGATTGCCCCTGTTTGTCCTGGGAAACCACAACTATTGGGATGGCCTCAGGGACTTTGGAGGTTATCCTACTAGTAGGGTTGTGGCCATTGGAATGGGCACATACAATTCCCTTGGAGAGGGCAAGTACAGTCCTCAGGTTTGGCTCCAGGGCCCTGAGCCTGTAGGGTGTGTAGGCCAGAGCTGTTTGGACAGTTGTCTGAAAACACAAACTCGGCTTATGTTTTGGTTCATAGGTATGGCAGGACTGATCTACAGACCATGAGGAGAACACTTTGGGATATGAAAAAAGGGCGAGTGTGAGGCTCTTGCTCAAGTTTTTGTCTCTGGATATCGTGTTACTCATGGTCGTGAAATTGCCGGGTGACTTCATGGGAAATGGACGAGTCTTACTCTCTGGGGGTTCGGTCCCGTCCAAAGAGTTTGGGGTCATTCTGGGGATGGAAGAAGTCCGTTTATTTTTGTTGTTGTTGTCGATTTGTTTCATTTTGTTTTTTCAACCTCAATGTCCCACCAAATGAGGGATTCCAGAGTAGAGCCCTGGGGTGGGGCGACTGGACAACCAGAAATCTGGTTAAAAATTGGGGACTAGGGACATGTCAAGCCCATTATGACATCTAATGGTCCAGCCACTGAGAGGACTTACTAGAGGACAGGACTCACGCTGACGTCACAATGCGTGTTTATGCTCTCGTCGCACGCAAGAATGGGCGGGGCCTCAGGGTGAATGCTGGTTTCTCCTTCACTGAACGTTGGACAACATGCCAACCACAAGGTTTCTTACCATGGGTCAGGAAGAGTTCTGATTTCTGCATCACAGTCACCCGTGGGCAGTGATTGGAGATAAGGTCTAGGTTCTGAAGCCTGAAAACTTAGGTAGGGAAGAGATGATGACCTAAGGCCATGGCGGGTCTGATGTGCTCAGCGTGCGGTCAGCTGTCTGGGTGTTGGTCAGCAGGTCCAGGCTCAGGTTGTGTCAGACAGTGCATTAGTGCCCAGGTTAGACTATATAATTTGGGTACATTCGAGTGCCGTGTAGGTTTATCCTCATTTAAGCTGCCTGGGCTGCTCATTAGGCAATATATTTTTTCTAGAGGGCAGGCAGAGTGCTTCATTGTCGGTCCGCAATTGCCAAACTTGTGGGCTTCGAGGCCAGGAGTGTGAGGACGGAAGTCTGAGAACACAAGCTAGACTTCGGATTCAGGGTGAGGGCACGGCAGGTACCCCCTGCAGATCTGAACCAATATCTCATGCATCGGAAGTCAGGGCGAGGATCCGACGTTGGCTCAGGTTGGACTTTCTGTGCATGACGGCCCCTTCATGAAGGGAGCGGAATCTCGAGGCCATGGAGGTTTTCCACGTTGGGAGATGTGGGATGCCCCCTTCAAGGATTCCTTCTGCGGGACAATTGAGACCTGTTGGACAGCTCCAGGACATCCCATATGGAATGACTCCAGAGCACCGTTCCAGGATGGATGCCTGGGAAGTCCGCCTCGCCTTCCAATTGTCTCCTAGCAACAAGACAGTTTAGATCTAATGGATCTCCGGGAGCAACCGGGGTGGCTGAGTTGAAATGCACTTTCCAGAGAATGGGTCCTAACGTGTTTGTGTCCATGAGGGCCTTGGAATGGGGAGGTGGCACCGGGACCCTGAAGTATTCTCCTAAGCTTTGGCTTAGCTCCCATGCACAAATTTCCTTGTGGAGACGAGATTTGTTCTGATGGGTGCCTCAGGAAATCCCCTCTGCTGGTATTGAAATCCAGGCTTTTGAGGAGACATGCCTGTAAACCAAAGCAATGGATCCGATAATGGCCTCGGGTCCTGTCTGGTTCAATCTTCTTGGTATGAGTGGAGGTAGATGAGTGGAGGTAGATGCTCAGCCGGTATCAACTGCCCTTTTTTGTCCCGGGTGACCTACACTATTGGGATGGCCCCAGGGACTTTGGAGGGTTCTCCTAATTTGTACGATTTTTGACAATGGAATGGGCAGAATTCCCATGGATTGGGTGGGGGCAGTCCTAATGTGTGGCTCCAGGGGCCCCAGCCTGGAGGGAGTGTGGCTCAGGACTTTGAGGACAGAAGACTGAAAACACAAACTCAGCTTAAGTTTGGGGACGTAGGTATGGCACGCCCGATCTACAAACCCTGAGAAGAACTCTTCAGGATATGAAGAATGAGCGCGTCTGAGGCGCTTGCTCAGGCTTTTGTTTCTGGATTTTGTTTCAGCGATGGCCGTGGAATGTTGGGGAGGTCTCATGGGCCATGGACGAATCTTCCTCTCTGTGGATTTGGCCCGATCCCAATTGTTTTTCGTCAATCTGTGGGATGGGAGGACTCCTTTCAGGTTTGTTACCTCAGGTGTCCCACCAAAAGAGGAATTCCAAAGCAGAGCCCTGGGGAAGAGTGAAGGGACAACCCAAACTATGGTTAAAAATTGCGGCCTAGGGGCATGGCAAGCCCAATATGCTGTCTCTTCATATAGGCCCTGAGAGGCCTTACCTGAGGACTGGGCTCAGGCTGAGGGCCACAATGTGTGTTTGTGACCAATGTGGCCCGCAAGCATGGGCTGGGCCTCATGGGCCACGCTTGTTTCAACTACACTGAACGTTGGACAACATGACAAACACAAGGTTTCTTGCCATGGGGAAAGAGTTCTGATTTCTGCATCATTTTCAACCCTGGGCAGTGGTTGGAGATAAGGTCTAGGTTCTGGTGCCTGAAAACCGCAGTTGGGAAGAGATGAGGACCTAAGGCCATGGCGGGTCCGATGTGCTCAGTGTGTGGCCAGCTGTCTTTGTGGGACCAGGAGGTCCAGGCTCAGGCTGGGTCAGAAGGGGAAATAGTGCCCAGGTCAGCCTATATGTTTGGGGTACAGCCGAATGGCGTGCAGGTTGATCCTCATTTGCGGTTTCGGGGTAGCCCTGAGGGCAATGTTTTACTTCTGTAGGGCAGGCAGAGTGCGGCATTGTAGTTCTGGATTGCCCAACTGGAGGGCTTGTGGGCCAGTAGTCTGAGGACGGAGTCTGAGAACCCAAGCTAGGCCTAGGTTTCTGGGTGAGGATATGGCAGGCACAATCTACAGACCTCAATCGAGATCTCGTGCATCTGAAGTCAGGGCAAGGATCAGACGATCGCTCAGGTTGGACTTTCTGCCCTGATGGACCTTTCTTGAAGGGGGTTGGATCACGAGGTCATGGGGGTTTTCCCACGATGGGAGTTGTGAGAAGCTCCAAACTGCAAAGATTCTTCTGCAGGACAATTGAGACCTGTTGGTTGATTCCAGGCCAACGATTCCGAGCAGGGTTCTAAGGATGGATGGCTGGGTAGCCACCTCGCATTCCAATGGTCTCCAAGCAACAAGACAGGTTAGATCTGCTGGATGTGGGGGGCAACCGAGGAGGCTGAGTTGAAATGGACTCTCCTGTGGATGTGTCCTAATATGTTTTTGTGTCTATGGAGACCTTGGAATGAAGCGGTGGCCCTGGGGCCCTGAAGGGTTCTCCTAAACAGAGGCTTTGACACAGCTCCAACGTGCATGTTTCCCATGTGTAGATGAGATTTGTTCTGATGGGTGAGTCAAGAAACATCCATATGCTGGTATTGAAATCCAGGCCTCTGAGGAGAGATGCCTGGAAACCAAAGCAATGGATCCGATTAGTGCCTAGGGGCCTGTTCGTTCCTTTTTACCTCTGGGGACATCAGTCTACGGGACTGAGTGCAGGTAGGTGCTCAGATGGGCTCAGATTGCCCCTGTTTGTCCTGGGAAGCCACAACTATTGGGATGGCCTCAGGGACTTTGGAGGTTATCCTACTAGTAGGGTTGTGGCCATTGGAATGGGCACATACAATTCCCTTGGAGAGGGCAAGTACAGTTCAGGTTTGGCTCCAGGGCCCTGAGCCTGTAGGGTGTGTAGGCCAGAGCTGTTTGGACAGTTGTCTGAAAACACAAACTCGGCTTCTGTTTTGGGTCATAGGTATGGCTGGACTGATCTACAGACCATGAGGAGAACACTTCGGGATATGAAAAAAGGGCGAGTGTGAGGCTCTTGGTCAAGTTTTTGTCTCTGGATATCGTGTCACTCATGGTCGTGAAATTGCCAGGTGACTTCATGGGAAATGGACGAGTCTTACTCTCTGGGGTTTAGGTCCCGTCCAAAGAGTTTGGGGTCATTCTGGGGATGGAAGAAGTCCGTTTTTTTGTTGTTGTTGTCGATTTGTTTCATTTTGTTTTTCAACCTCAGATGTCCCACCAAATGAGGGATTCCAGAGTAGAGCCCTGGGTTGGGGCGACTGGACAACCAGAAATCTGGTTAAAAATTGGGGACTAGCGACATGTCAAGCCCATTATGACATCTAATGGTCCAGCCACTGAGAGGACTTACTAGAGGACAGGACTCACGCTGAGGTCACAATGCGTGTTTATGCTCTCGTCGCACGCAAGAATGGGCGGGGCCTCAGGGTGAATGCTGGTTTCTCCTTCACTGAACGTTGGACAACATGCCAACCACAAGGTTTCTTGCCATGGGTTAGGAAGAGTTCTGATTTCTGCATCACAGTCACCCGTGGGCAGTGATTGGAGATAAGGTCTAGGTTCTGAAGCCTGAAAACTGAGGTAGGGAAGAGATGATGACCTAAG
The DNA here is from genome assembly GCF_964662115.1 of Mustela nivalis. NCBI lineage: Eukaryota > Metazoa > Chordata > Mammalia > Carnivora > Mustelidae > Mustela > Mustela nivalis. The sequence goes on along the minus strand of NW_028136480.1, from coordinate 83,781 downwards.
GCCATGGCGGGTCTGATGTGCTCAGCGTGCGGTCAGCTGTCTGGGTGTTGGTCAGCAGGTCCGGGCTCAGGTTGTGTCAGAGAGTGCATTAGTGCCCAGGTTAGACTATATAATTTGGGTACATTCGAGTGCCGTGTAGGTTTATCCTCATTTAAGCTGCCTGGGCTGCTCATTAGGCAATATATTTTTTCTAGAGGGCAGGCAGAGTGCTTCATTGTCGGTCCGGAATTGCCAAACTTGAGGGCTTCGGGGCCAGGAGAGTGAGGACGGAAGTCTGAGAACACAAGCTAGACTTCGGATTCAGGGTGAGGGCACGGCAGGTACCCCCTGCAGATCTGAACCAATATCTCATGCATCTGAAGTCAGGGCGAGGATCCCACGTTGGCTCAGGTTGGAGTTTCTGTGCATGACGGCCCCTTCATGAAGGGAGCGGAATCTCGAGGCCATGGAGGTTTTCCACGTTGGGAGATGTGGGATGCCCCCTTCAAGGATTCCTTCTGCGGGACAATTGAGACCTGTTGGACAGCTCCAGGACATCCCATATGGAATGACTCCAGAGCACCGTTCGAGGATGGATGCCTGGGAAGTCCGCCTCGCCTTCCAATTGTCTCCTAGCAACAAGACAGTTTAGATCTAATGGATCTGCGGGAGCAACCGGGGTGGCTGAGTTGAAATGCACTTTCCAGACGATGGGTCCTAACGTGTATTTGTGTCCATGAGGGCCTTGGAATGGGGAGGTGGCACCGGGACCCTGAAGTATTCTCCTAAGCTTTGGCTTAGCTCCCATGCACAAGTATCCTTGTGGAGACGAGATTTGTTCTGATGGGTGCCTCAGGAAATCCCCTCTGCTGGTATTGGAATCCAGGCTTTTGAGGAGACATGCCTGTAAACCAAAGCAATGGATCCGATAATGGCCTCGGGTCCTGTCTAGTTCAATCTTCTTGGTATGAGTGGAGGTAGATGAGTGGAGGTAAATGCTCAGCCGGTATCAACCGCCCTTTTTTGTCCCAGGCGACCTACAGTATTGGGATGTCCTAAGGGACTTTGGAGGGTTCTCCTAATTTGTAAGATTTTTGACAATGGAATGGGCAGAATTCCCATGGATTGGGTGGGGGCAGTCCTAATGTGTGGCTCCAGGGGCCCCAGCCTGGAGGGAGTGTGGCTCAGGACTTTGAGGACAGAAGACTGAAAACACAAACTCAGCTTAAGTTTGGGGACGTAGGTATGGCACGCCCGATCTACAAACCATGAGAAGAACTCTTCCGGATATGAAGAATGAGCAAGTCTGAGGCGCTTGCTCAGGCTTTTGTCTCTGGATTTTGTTTCAGCGATGGCCGTGGAATGTTGGGGAAGTCTCATGGGCCATGGACGAATCTTCCTCTCTGAGGTTTTGGCCCGATCCCAATTGTTTTTCGTCAATCTGTGGGATGGGAGGACTCCTTTCAGGTTTGTTACCTCAGGTGTCCCAACAAAAGAGGAATTCCAAAGCAGAGCCCTGGGGAAGAGTGAAGGGACAACCCGAACTATGGTTAAAAATTGCGGCCTAGGGGCATGGCAAGCCCAATATGCTGTCTCTTCATATAGGCCCTGAGAGGCCTGACCTGAGGACTGGGCTCAGGCTGAGGGTCACAATGTGTGTTTGTGACCAATGTGGCCCGCAAGCATGGGCTGGGCCTCATGGGCCACGCTTGTTTCAACTACACTGAACGTTGGACAACATGCCAAACACAAGGTTTCTTGCCATGGGGAAGGAGTTCTGATTTCTGCATCATTTTCAACCCTGGGCAGTGGTTGGAGATAAGGTCTAGGTTCTGGTGCCTGAAAACCGCAGTTGGGAAGAGATGACGACCTAAGGCCATGGCGGGTCCGATGTGCTCAGTGTGCGGCCAGCTGTCTGGGTGGGACCAGGAGGTCCAGGCTAAGGCTGGGTCAGAAGGGGAAATAGTGCCCAGGTCAGCCTATATGTTTGGGGTACAGCCGAATGGTGTGCAGGTTGATCCTCATTTGCAGTTTCGGGGTAGCCCTGAGGGCAATGTTTTACTTCTGTGGGGCAGGCAGAGTGCGGCATTGTAGTTCTGGATTGCCCAACTGGAGGGCTTGTGGGCCAGTAGTCTGAGGACGGAGTCTGAGAAGCCAAGCTAGGGCTAGGTTTCTGGGTGAGGATATGGCAGGCACAATCTACAGACCTCAATCGAGATCTCGTGCATCTGAAGTCAGGGCAAGGATCAGACGATCGCTCATGTTGGACTTTCTGCCCTGATGGCCCTTTCTTGAAGGGGGTTGGATCACGAGGTCATGGGGGTTTTCCCACGATGGGAGTTGTGAGAAGCTCCAAACTGCAAAGATTCTTCTGCAGGACAATTGAGACCTGTTGGTTGGCTCCAGGCCAACGATTCCGAGCAGGGTTCTAAGGATGGATGGCTGGGTAGCCCACCTCGCATTCCAATGGTCTCCAAGCAACAAGACAGGTTAGATCTGCTGGATGTGGGGGGCAACCGAGGAGGCTGAGTTGAAATGGACTCTCCTGTGGATGTGTCCTAATATGTTTTTGTGTCTATGGAGACCTTGGAATGAAGCGGTGGCCCTGGGGCCCTGAAGGGTTCTCCTAAACAGAGGCTTTGACACAGCTCCAACGTGCATGTTTCCCATGTGTAGATGAGATTTGTTCTGATGGGTGAGTCAAGAAACAGCCATATGCTGGTATTGAAATCCAGGCCTCTGAGGAGAGATGCCTGGAAACCAAAGCAATGGATCCGATTAGTGCCTAGGGGCCTGTTCCTTCCTTTTTACCTCTGGGGACATCAGTCTACGGGTCTGAGTGCAGGTAAGTGCTCAGATGGGCTCAGATTGCCCCTGTTTGTCCTGCGAAGCCACAACTATTGGGATGGCCTCAGGGACTTTGGAGGTTATCCTACTAGTAGGGTTGTGGCCATTGGAATGGGCACATACAATTCCCTTGGAGAGGGCAAGTACAGTCCTCAGGTTTGGCTCCAGGGCCCTGAGCCTGTAGGGTGTGTAGGCCAGAGCTGTTTGGACAGTTGTCTGAAAGCACAAACTCGGCTTATGTTTTGGGTCATAGGTATGGCAGGACTGATCTACAGACCATGAGGAAAACACTTCGGGATATGAAAAACGGGCGAGTGTGAGGCTCTTGCTCAAGTTTTTGTCTCTGGATATCGTGTCACTCATGGTCGTGAAATTGCCGGGTGACTTCATGGGAAATGGACGAGTCTTACTCTCTGGGGTTTCGGACCCGTCCAAAGAGTTTGGGGTCATTCTGGGGATGGAAGAAGTCCGTTTTTTTGTTGTTGTTGTCGATTTGTTTCATTTTGTTTTTCAACCTCAGATGTCCCACCAAATGAGGGATTCCAGAGTAGAGCCCTGGGGTGGGGCGACTGGACAACCAGAAATCTGGTTAAAAATTGGGGACTAGGGACATGTCAAGCCCATTATGACAACTAATGGTCCAGCCACTGAGAGGACTTACTACAGGACAGGACTCACGCTGAGATCACAATCCGTGTTTATGCTCTCGTCGCACTCAGGAATGGGCGGGGCCTCAGTGTGAATGCTGGTTTCTCCTACACTGAACGTTGGACAACATGCCAACCACAAGGTTTCTTGCCATGGGACAGGAAGAGTTCTGATTTCTGCATCACAGTCACCCGTGGGCAGTGATTGGAGATAAGGTCTAGGTTCTGAAGCCTGAAAACTGAGGTAGGGAAGAGATGATGACCTAAGGCCATGGCGGGTCTGATGTGCTCAGCGTGCGGTCAGCTGTCTGTGTGTTGGTCAGCAGGTCCGGGCTCAGGTTGTGTCAGAGAGTGCATTAGTGCCCAGGTTAGACTATATAATTTGGGTACATTCGAGTGCCGTGTAGGTTTATCCTCATTTAAGCTGCCTGGGCTGCTCATTAGGCAATATATTTTTTCTAGAGGGCAGGCAGAGTGCTTCATTGTCGGTCCGGAATTGCCAAACTTGAGGGCTTCGGGGCCAGGAGAGTGAGGACGGAAGTCTGAGAACACAAGCTAGACTTCGGATTCAGGGTGAGGGCACGGCAGGTACCCCCTGCAGATCTGAACCAATATCTCATGCATCTGAAGTCAGGGTGAGGATCCCACGTTGGCTCAGGTTGGAGTTTCTGTGCATGACGGCCCCTTCATGAAGGGAGCGGAATCTCGAGGCCATGGAGGTTTTCCACGTTGGGAGATGTGGGATGCCCCCTTCAAGGATTCCTTCTGCGGGACAATTGAGACCTGTTGGACAGCTCCAGGACATCCCATATGGAATGACTCCAGAGCACCATTCCAGGATGGATGCCTGGGAAGTCCGCCTCGCCTTCCAATTGTCTCCTAGCAACAAGACAGTTTAGATCTAATGGATCTGCGGGAGCACCCGGGGTGGCTGAGTTGAAATGCACTTTCCAGAGGATGGTTCCTAACGTGTGTTTGTGTCCATGAGGGCCTTGGAATGGGGAGGTGGCACCGGGACCCTGAAGTATTCTCCTAAGCTTTGGCATAGCTCCCATGCACAAGTTTCCTTGTGGAGACGAGATTTGTTCTGATGGGTGCCTCAGGAAATCCCCTCTGCTGGTATTGGAATCCAGGCTTTTGAGGAGACATGCATGTAAACCAAAGCAATGGATCCCATAATGGCCTCGGGTCCTGTCTGGTTCAATCTTCTTGGTATGAGTGGAGGTAGATGAGTGGAGGTAGATGCTCAGCCGGTATCAACCGCCCTTTTTTGTCCCGGGCGACCTACACTATTGGGATGGCCCCAGGGACTTTGGAGGGTTCTCCTAATTTGTACGATTGTTGACAATGGAATGGGCAGAATTCCCATGGATTGTGTGGGGGCAGTCCTAATGTGTGGCTCCAGGGGCCCCAGCCTGGAGGGAGTGTGGCTCAGGACTTTGAGGACAGAAGACTGAAAACACAAACTCAGCTTAAGTTTGGGGACGTAGGTATGGAACGCCCGATCTACAAACCCTGAGAAGAACTCTTCAGGATATGAAGAATGAGCGAGTCTGAGGCGCTTGCTCAGGCTTTTGTCTCTGGATTTTGTTTCAGCGATGGCCGTGGAATGTTGGGGAGGTCTCATGGGCCATGGACGGAACTTCCTCTCTGTGGATTTGGCGCGATCCCAATTGTTTTTCGTCAATCTGTGGGATGGGAGGACTCCTTTCAGGTTTGTTACCTCAGGTGTCCCACCAAAAGAGGTATTCCAAAGCAGAGCCCTGGGGAAGAGTGAAGGGACAACCCGAACAATGGTTAAAAATTGGGGCCTAGGGGCATGGCAAGCCCAATATGCTGTCTCTTCATATAGGCCCTGAGAGGCCTGACCTGAGGACTGGGCTCAGGCTGAGGGTCACAATGAGTGTTTGTGACCAATGTGGCCCGCAAGCATGGGCTGGGCCTCATGGGCCACGCTTGTTTCAACTACACTGAACGTTGGACAACATGACAAACACAAGGTTTCTTGCCATGGGGAAAGAGTTCTGATTTCTGCATCATTTTCAACCCTGGGCAGTTGTTGGAGATAAGGTCTAGGTTCTGGAGCCTGAAAACCGCAGTTGGGAAGAGATGACGACCTAAGGCCATGGCGGGTCCGATGGCTGAGTGTGCGGCCAGCTGTCTGGGTGGGACCAGGAGGTCCAGGCTCAGGCTGGGTCAGAAGGGGAAATAGTGCCCAGGTCAGCCTATATGTTTGGGGTACAGCCGAATGGCGTTCAGGTTGATCCTCATTTGGGGTATCGGGGTAGCCCTTAGGGCAATGTTTTACTTCTGTAGGGCAGGCAGAGTGTGGCATTGTAGTTCTGGATTGCCCAACTGGAGGGCTTGTGTGCCAGTAGTCTGAGGACGGAGTCTGAGAACCCAAGCTAGGCCTAGGTTTCTGGGTGAGGATATGGCAGGCACAATCTATAGACCTCAATAGAGATCTCGTGCATCTGAAGTCAGGGCAAGGATCAGACGATCGCTCTGGTTGGACTTTCTGCCCTGAAGGCCCTTTTATGAAGGGGGTTGGATCACGAGGACATGGGGGTTTTCCCACGATGAGAGTTGTGAGAAGCTCCAAACTGCAAAGATTCTTCTGCAGGACAATTGAGACCTGTTGGTTGGCTCCAGGCCAACGATTCCGAGCAGGGTTCTAAGGATGGATGGCTGGGTAGCCCACCTCGCATTCCAATGGTCTCCAAGCAACAAGACAGTTTAGATCTGCTGGATGTGGGGGGCAACCGAGGAGGCTGAGTTGAAATGGATCCTCCTGGGGATGTGTCCTAATATGTTTTTGTGTCTATGGAGACCTTGGAATGAAGCGGTGGCCCTGGGGCCCTGAAGGGTTCTCCTAAACAGAGGCTTTGACACAGCTCCAACGTGCATGTTTCCCATGTGTAGATGAGATTTGTTCTGATGGGTGAGTCAAGAAACAGCCATATGCTGGTATTGAAATCCAGGCCTCTTAGGAGAGATGCCTGGAAACCAAAGCAATGGACCCGATTAGTGCCTAGGGGCCTGTTCCTTCCTTTTTACCTCTGGGGACATCAGTCTACGGGTCTGAGTGCAGGTAGGTGCTCAGATGGGCTCAGATTGCCCCTGTTTGTCCTGGGAAGCCACAAATATTGGGATGGCCTCAGGGACTTTGGAGGTTATCCTACTAGTAGGGTTGTGGCCATTGGAATGGGCACATACAATTCCCTTGGAGAGGGCAAGTACAGTCCTCAGGTTTGGCTCCAAGGCCCTGAGCCTGTAGGGTGTGTAGGCCAGAGCTGTGTGGACAGTTGTCTGAAAACACAAACTCGGCTTATGTTTTGGGTCATGGTATGTCAGGACTGATCTACATACCATGAGGAGAACACTTCGGGATATGAAAAAAGGGCGAGTGTGAGGCTCTTGCTCAAGTTTTTGTCTCTGGATATCGTGTCACTCATGGTCGTGAAATTGCCGGGTGACTTCATGGGAGATGGACGAGTCTTACTCTCTGGGGTTTCGGTCCCGTCCAAAGAGTTTGGGGTCATTCTGGGGATGGAAGAAGTCCGTTTGTTGTTGTTTTTGTCGATTTGTTTCATTTTGTTTTTCAACCTCAGATGTCCCACCAAATGAGGGATTCCAGAGTAGAGCCCTGGGGTGGGGCGACTGGACAACCAGAAATCTGGTTAAAAATTGGGGACTAGGGACATATCAAGCCCATTATGACATCTAATGGTCCAGCCACTGAGAGGAATTACTAGAGGACAGGACTCACGCTGAGGTCACAATGCGTGTTTATGCTCTCGTCGCACTCAAGAATGGGCGGGGCCTCAGGGTGAATGCTGGTTTCTCCTACACTGAACGTTGGACAACATGCCAACCACAAGGTTTCTTGCCATGGGTCAGGAAGAGTTCTGATTTCTGCATCACAGTCACCCGTGGGCAGTGATTGGAGATAAGGTCTAGGTTCTGAAGCCTGAAAACTGAGGTAGGGAAGAGATGATGACCTAAGGCCATGGCGGGTCTGATGTGCTCAGCGTGCGGTCAGCTGTCTGGGTGTTGGTCAGCAGGTCCGGGCTCAGGTTGTGTCAGACAGTGCATTAGTGCCCAGGTTAGACTATATAATTTGGGTACATTCGAGTGCCGTGTAGGTTTATCCTCATTTAAGCTGCCTGGGCTGCTCATTAGGCAATATATTTTTTCTAGAGGGCAGGCAGAGTGCTTCATTGTCGGTCCGGAATTGCCAAACTTGAGGGCTTCGGGGCCAGGAGAGTGAGGACGGAAGTCTGAGAACACAAGCTAGACTTCGGATTCAGGGTGAGGGCACGGCAGGTACCCCTTGCAGATCTGAACCAATATCTCATGCATCTGAAGTCAGGGCGAGGATCCCACGTTGCCTCAGGTTGGAGTTTCTGTGCATGACGGCCCCTTCATGAAGGGAGCGGAATCTCGAGGCCATGGAGGTTTTCCACGTTGGGAGATGTGGGATGCCCCCTTCAAGAATTCCTTCTGCGGGACAATTGAGACCTGTTGGACAGCTCCAGGACATCGCATATGGAATGACTCCAGAGCACCGTTCGAGGATGGATGCCTGGGAAGTCCGCCTCGCCTTCCAATTGTCTCCTAGCAACAAGACAGTTTAGATCTAATGGATCTGCGGGAGCAACCTGGGTGGCTGAGTTGAAATGCACTTTCCAGAGGATGGGTCCTAACGTGTGTTTGTGTCCATGAGGGCCTTGGTATGGGGAGGTTGAACCGGGACCCTGAAGTATTCTCCTAAGCTTTGGCTTAGCTCCCATGCACAAGTTTCCTTGTGGAGACGAGATTTGTTCTGATGGGTTCCTCAGGAAATCCCCTCTGCTGGTATTGGAATCCAGGCTTTTGAGGAGACATGCCCGTAAACCAAAGCAATGGATCCCATAATGGCCTCGGGTCCTGTCTGGTTCAATCTTCTTGGTATGAGTGGAGGTGGATGAGTGGAGGTAGATGCTCAGCCGGTATCAACCGCCCTTTTTTGTCCCGGGCGACCTACACTATTGGGATGGCCCCAGGGACTTTGGAGGGTTCTCCTAATTTGTACGATTTTTGACAATGGAATGGGCAGAATTCCCATGGATTGGGTGGGGGCAGTCCTAATGTGTGGCTCCAGGGGCCCCAGCCTGGAGGGAGTGTGGCTCAGGACTTTGAGGACAGAAGACTGAAAACACAAACTCAGCTTAAGTTTGGGGACGTAGGTATGGCACGCCCGATCTACAAACCCTGAGAAGATCTCTTCAGGATATGAAGAATGAGCGAGTCTGAGGCGCTTGCTCAGGCTTTTGTCTCTGGATTTTGTTTCAGCGATGGCCGTGGAATGTTGGGGAGGTCTCATGGGCCATGGACGGATCTTCCTCTCTGTGGATTTGGCCCGATCCCAATTGTTTTTCGTCAATCTGTGGGATGGGAGGACTCCTTTCAGGTTTGTTACCTCAGGTGTCCCACCAAAAGAGGTATTCCAAAGCAGAGCCCTGGGGAAGAGTGAAGGGACAACCCGAACTATGGTTAAAAATTGGGGCCTAGGGGCATGGCAAGCCCAATATGCTGTCTCTTCATATAGGCCCTGAGAGGCCTGACCTGAGGACTGGGCTCAGGCTGAGGGACACAATGAGTGTTTGTGACCAATGTGGCCCGCAAGCATGGGCTGGGCCTCATGGGCCACGCTTGTTTCAACTACACTGAAAGTTGGACAACATGCCAACCACTAGGTTTCTTGCCATGGGGAAAGAGTTCTGATTTCTGCATCATTTTCAACCCTGGGCAATGGTTGGAGATAAGGTCTAGGTTCTGGAGCCTGAAAACCGCAGTTGGGAAGAGATGACGACCTAATGCCATGGCGGGTCCGATGGCTCAGTGTGCGTCCAGCTGTCTGGGTGGGACCAGGAGGTCCAGGCTCAGGCTGGGTCAGAAGGGGAAATAGTGCCCAGGTCAGCCTATATGTTTGGGGTACAGCCGAATGGCGTGCAGGTTGATCCTCATTTGCGGTTTTGGGTTAGCCCTTAGGGCAATGTTTTACTTCTGTAGGGCAGGCAGAGTGCGGCATTGTAGTTCTGGATTGCCCAACTGGAGGGCTTGTGTGCCAGTAGTCTGAAGAGGGAGTCTGAGAACCCAAGCTAGGCCTAGGTTTCTGGGTGAGGATATGGCAGGCACAATCTTCAGACCTCAATAGAGATCTCGTGCATCTGAAGTCAGGGCAAGGATCAGACGATCGCTCTGGTTTGACTTTCTGCCCTGATGGCCCTTTTTTGAAGGGGGTTGGATCACGAGGACATGGGGGTTTTCCCACGATGGGAGTTGTGAGAAGCTCCAAACTGCAAAGATTCTTCTGCAGGACAATTGAGACCTGTTGGTTGGCTCCAGGCCAACGATTCCGAGCAGGGTTCTAAGGATGGATGGCTGGGTAGACCACCTCGCATTCCAATGGTCTCCAAGCAACAAGACAGGTTAGATCTGCTGGATGTGGGGGGCAACCGAGGAGGCTGAGTGAAATGGACTCTCCTGTGGATGTGTCCTAATATGTTTTTGTGTCTATGGAGACCTTGGAATGAAGCGGTGGCCCTGGGGCCCTGAAGGGTTCTCCTAAACAGAGGCTTTGACACAGCTCCAACGTGCATGTTTCCCATGTGTAGATGAGATTTGTTCTGATGGGTGAGTCAAGAAACAGCCATATGCTGGTATTGAAATCCAGGCCTCTGAGGAGAGATGCCTGGAAACCAAAGCAATGGATCCGATTAGTGCCTAGGGGCCTGTTCGTTCCTTTTTACCTCTGGGGACATCAGTCTACGGGTCTGAGTGTAGGTAGGTGCTCAAATAGGCTCAGATTGCCCCTGTTTGTCCTGGGAAGCCACAACTATTGGGATGGCCTCAGGGACTTTGGAGGTTATCCTACTAGTAGGGTTGTGGCCATTGGAATGGGCACATACAATTCCCTTGGAGAGGGCAAGTACAGTCCTCAGGTTTGGCTCCAGGGCCCTGAGCCTGTAGGGTGTGTAGGCCAGAGCTGTTTGGACAGTTGTCTGAAAACACAAACTCGGCTTATGTTTTGGGTCATGGTATGGCAGGACTGATCTACAGACCATGAGGAGAACACTTCGGGATATGAAAAAAGGGCTAGTGTGAGGCCCTTGCTCAAGTTTTTGTCTCTGGATATCGTGTCACTCATGGTCGTGAAATTGCCGGGTGACATCATGGGAAATGGACGAGTCTTACTCTCTGGGGGTTCGGTCCCGTCCAAAGAGTTTGGGGTCATTCTGGGGATGGAAGAAGTCCGTTTTTTTGTTGTTGTTGTCGATTTGTTTCATTTTGTTTTTCAACCTCAGATATCCCACCAAATGAGGGATTCCAGAGTAGAGCCCTGGGGTGGGGCGACTGGACAACCAGAAATCTGGTTAAAAATTGAGGACTAGGGACATGTCAAGCCCATTATGACAACTAATGGTCCAGCCACTGAGAGGACTAACTAGAGGACAGGACTCACGCTGAGGTCACAATGCGTGTTTATGCTCTCGTCGCACTCAGGAATGGGCGGGGCCTCAGGGTGAATGCTGGTTTCTCCTACACTGAACGTTGGACAACATGCCAACCACAAGGTTTCTTGCCATGGGTCAGGAAGAGTTCTGATTTCTGCATCACAGTCACCCGTGGGCAGTGATTGGAGATAAGGTCTAGGTTCTGAAGCCTGAAAACTGAGGTAGGGAAGAGATGATGACCTAAGGCCACGGCGGGTCTGATGTGCTCAGCGTGCGGTCAGCTGTCTGGGTGTTGGTCAGCAGGTCCGGGCTCAGGTTGTGTCAGACAGTGCATTAGTGCCCAGGTTAGACTATATAATTTGGGTACATTCGAGTGCCGTGTAGGTTTATCCTCATTTAAGCTGCCTGGGCTGCTCATTAGGCAATATATTTTTTCTAGAGGGCAGGCAGAGTGCTTCATTGTCGGTCCGGAATTGCCAAACTTGAGGGCTTCGGGGCCAGGAGAGTGAGGACGGAAGTCTGAGAACACAAGCTAGACTTCGGATTCAGGGTGAGGGCACGGCAGGTACCCCCTGCAGATCTGAACCAATATCTCATGCATCTGAAGTCAGGGCGAGGATCCCACGTTGGCTCAGGTTGGAGTTTCTGTGCATGACGGCCCCTTCATGAAGGGAGCGGAATCTCGAGGCCATGGAGGTTTTCCACGTTGGGAGATGTGGGATGCCCCCTTCAAGGATTCCTTCTGCGGGACAATTGAGACCTGTTGGACAGCTCCAGGACATCGCATATGGAATGACTCCAGAGCACCGTTCGAGGATGGATGCCTGGGAAGTCCGCCTCGCCTTCCAATTGTCTCCTAGCAACAAGACAGTTTAGATCTAATGGATCTGCGGGAGCAACCTGGGTGGCTGAGTTGAAATGCACTTTCCAGAGGATGGGTCCTAACGTGTGTTTGTGTCCATGAGGGCCTTGGTATGGGGAGGTGGCACCGGGACCCTGAAGTATTCTCCTAAGCTTTGGCTTAGCTCCCATGCACAAGTATCCTTGTGGAGACGAGATTTGTTCTGATGGGTGCCTCAGGAAATCCCCTCTGCTGGTATTGGAATCCAGGCTTTTGAGGAGACATGCCCGTAAACCAAAGCAATGGATCCCATAATGGCCTCGGGTCCTGTCTGGTTCAATCTTCTTGGTATGAGTGGAGGTGGATGAGTGGAGGTAGATGCTCAGCCGGTATCAACCGCCCTTTTTTGTCCCGGGCGACCTACACTATTGGGATGGCCCCAGGGACTTTGGAGGGTTCTCCTAATTTGTACGATTTTTGACAATGGAATGGGCAGAATTCCCATGGATTGGGTGGGGGCAGTCCTAATGTGTGGCTCCAGGGGCCCCAGCCTGGAGGGAGTGTGGCTCAGGACTTTGAGGACAGAAGACTGAAAACACAAACTCAGCTTAAGTTTGGGGACGTAGGTATGGCACGCCCGATCTACAAACCCTGAGAAGATCTCTTCAGGATATGAAGAATGAGCGAGTCTGAGGCGCTTGCTCAGGCTTTTGTCTCTGGATTTTGTTTCAGCGATGGCCGTGGAATGTTGGGGAGGTCTCATGGGCCATGGACGGATCTTCCTCTCTGTGGATTTGGCCCTATCCCAATTGTTTTTCGTCAATCTGTGGGATGGGAGGACTCCTTTCAGGTTTGTTACCTCAGGTGTCCCACCAAAAGAGGTATTCCAAAGCAGAGCCCTGGGGAAGAGTGAAGGGACAACCCGAACTATGGTTAAAAATTGGGGCCTAGGGGCATGGCAAGCCCAATATGCTGTCTCTTCATATAGGCCCTGAGAGGCCTGACCTGAGGACTGGGCTCAGGCTGAGGGACACAATGAGTGTTTGTGACCAATGTGGCCCGCAAGCATGGGCTGGGCCTCATGGGCCACGCTTGTTTCAACTACACTGAAAGTTGGACAACATGCCAACCACTAGGTTTCTTGCCATGGGGAAAGAGTTCTGATTTCTGCATCATTTTCAACCCTGGGCAATGGTTGGAGATAAGGTCTAGGTTCTGGAGCCTGAAAACCGCAGTTGGGAAGAGATGACGACCTAATGCCATGGCGGGTCCGATGGCTCAGTGTGCGGCCAGCTGTCTGGGTGGGACCAGGAGGTCCAGGCTCAGGCTGGGTCAGAAGGGGAAATAGTGCCCAGGTCAGCCTATATGTTTGGGGTACAGCCGAATGGCGTGCAGGTTGATCCTCATTTGCGGTTTTGGGTTAGCCCTTAGGGCAATGTTTTACTTCTGTAGGGCAGGCAGAGTGCGGCATTGTAGTTCTGGATTGCCCAACTGGAGGGCTTGTGTGCCAGTAGTCTGAAGAGGGAGTCTGAGAACCCAAGCTAGGCCTAGGTTTCTGGGTGAGGATATGGCAGGCACAATCTTCAGACCTCAATAGGGATCTCGTGCATCTGAAGTCAGGGCAAGGATCAGACGATCGCTCTGGTTTGACTTTCTGCCCTGATGGCCCTTTTTTGAAGGGGGTTGGATCACGAGGACATGGGGGTTTTCCCACGATGGGAGTTGTGAGAAGCTCCAAACTGCAAAGATTCTTCTGCAGGACAATTGAGACCTGTTGGTTGGCTCCAGGCCAACGATTCCGAGCAGGGTTCTAAGGATGGATGGCTGGGTAGACCACCTCGCATTCCAATGGTCTCCAAGCAACAAGACAGGTTAGATCTGCTGGATGTGGGGGGCAACCGAGGAGGCTGAGTTGAAATGGACTCTCCTGTGGATGTGTCCTAATATGTTTTTGTGTCTATGGAGACCTTGGAATGAAGCGGTGGCCCTGGGGCCCTGAAGGGTTCTCCTAAACAGAGGCTTTGACACAGCTCCAACGTGCATGTTTCCCATGTGTAGATGAGATTTGTTCTGATGGGTGAGTCAAGAAACAGCCATATGCTGGTATTGAAATCCAGGCCTCTGAGGAGAGATGCCTGGAAACCAAAGCAATGGATCCGATTAGTGCCTAGGGGCCTGTTCCTTCCTTTTTACCTCTGGGGACATCAGTCTACGGGTCTGAGTGCAGGTAGGTGCTCAGATGGGCTCAGATTGCCCCTGTTTGTCCTGGGAAGCCACAAATATTGGGATGGCCTCAGGGACTTTGGAGGTTATCCTACTAGTAGGGTTGTGGCCATTGGAATGGGCACATACAATTCCCTTGGAGAGGGCAAGTACAGTCCTCAGGTTTGGCTCCAAGGCCCTGAGCCTGTAGGGTGTGTAGGCCAGAGCTGTGTGGACAGTTGTCTGAAAACACAAACTCGGCTTATGTTTTGGGTCATGGTATGGCAGGACTGATCTACATACCATGAGGAGAACACTTCGGGATATGAAAAAAGGGCGAGTGTGAGGCTCTTGCTCAAGTTTTTGTCTCTGGATATCGTGTCACTCATGGTAGTGAAATTGCCGGGTGACTTCATGGGAGATGGACGAGTCTTACTCTCTGGGGTTTCGGTCCCGTCCAAAGAGTTTGGGGTCATTCTGGGGATGGAAGAAGTCCGTTTTTTTGTTGTTGTTGTCGATTTGTTTCATTTTGTTTTTCAACCTCAGATGTCCCACCAAATGAGGGATTCCAGAGTAGAGCCCTGGGGTGGGGCGACTGGACAACCAGAAATCTGGTTAAAAATTGGGGACTAGGGACATGTCAAGCCCATTATGACATCTAATGGTCCAGCCACTGAGAGGACTTACTAGAGGACAGGACTCACGCTGAGGTCACAATGCGTGTTTATGCTCTCGTCGCACTCAAGAATGGGCGGGGCCTCAGGGTGAATGCTGGTTTCTCCTACACTGAACGTTGGACAACATGCCAACCACAAGGTTTCTTGCCATGGGTCAGGAAGAGTTCTGATTTCTGCATCACAGTCACCCGTGGGCAGTGATTGGAGATAAGGTCTAGGTTCTGAAGCCTGAAAACTGAGGTAGGGAAGAGATGATGACCTAAGGCCATGGCGGGTCTGATGTGCTCAGCGTGCGGTCAGCTGTCTGGGTGTTGGTCAGCAGGTCCGGGCTCAGGTTGTGTCAGAGAGTGCATTAGTGCCCAGGTTAGACTATATAATTTGGGTACATTCGAGTGCCGTGTAGGTTTATCCTCATTTAAGCTGCCTGGGCTGCTCATTAGGCAATATATTTTTTCTAGAGGGCAGGCAGAGTGCTTCATTGTCGGTCCGGAATTGCCAAACTTGAGGGCTTCGGGGCCAGGAGAGTGAGGACGGAAGTCTGAGAACACAAGCTAGACTTCGGATTCAGGGTGAGGGCACGGCAGGTACCCCCTGCAGATCTGAACCAATATCTCATGCATCTGAAGTCAGGGCGAGGATCCGACGTTGGCTCAGGTTAGAGTTTCTGTGCATGACGGCCCCTTTATGAAGGGAGCGGAATCTCGAGGCCATGGAGGTTTTCCACGTTGGGAGATGTGGGATGCCCCCTTCAAGAATTCCTTCTGCGGGACAATTGAGACCTGTTGGACAGCTCCAGGACATCGCATATGGAATGACTCCAGAGCACCGTTCGAGGATGGATGCCTGGGAAGTCCGCCTCGCCTTCCAATTGTCTCCTAGCAACAAGACAGTTTAGATCTAATGGATCTGCGGGAGCAACCTGGGTGGCTGAGTTGAAATGCACTTTCCAGAGGATGGGTCCTAACGTGTGTTTGTGTCCATGAGGGCCTTGGTATGGGGAGGTGGCACCGGGACCCTGAAGTATTCTCCTAAGCTTTGGCTTAGCTCCCATGCACAAGTTTCCTTGTGGAGACGAGATTTGTTCTGATGGGTGCCTCAGGAAATCCCCTCTGCTGGTATTGGAATCCAGGCTTTTGAGGAGACATGCCCGTAAACCAAAGCAATGGATCCCATAATGGCCTCGGGTCCTGTCTGGTTCAATCTTCTTGGTATGAGTGGAGGTGGATGAGTGGAGGTAGATGCTCAGCCGGTATCAACCGCCCTTTTTTGTCCCGGGCGACCTACACTATTGGGATGGCCCCAGGGACTTTGGAGGGTTCTCCTAATTTGTACGATTTTTGACAATGGAATGGGCAGAATTCCCATGGATTGGGTGGGGGCAGTCCTAATGTGTGGCTCCAGGGGCCCCAGCCTGGAGGGAGTGTGGCTCAGGACTTTGAGGACAGAAGACTGAAAACACAAACTCAGCTTAAGTTTGGGGACGTAGGTATGGCACGCCCGATCTACAAACCCTGAGAAGATCTCTTCAGGATATGAAGAATGAGCGAGTCTGAGGCGCTTGCTCAGGCTTTTGTCTCTGGATTTTGTTTCAGCGATGGCCGTGGAATGTTGGGGAGGTCTCATGGGCCATGGACGGATCTTCCTCTCTGTGGATTTGGCCCAATCCCAATTGTTTTTCGTCAATCTGTGGGATGGGAGGACTCCTTTCAGGTTTGTTACCTCAGGTGTCCCACCAAAAGAGGTATTCCAAAGCAGAGCCCTGGGGAAGAGTGAAGGGACAACCCGAACTATGGTTAAAAATTGGGGCCTAGGTGCATGGCAAGCCCAATATGCTGTCTCTTCATATAGGCCCTGAGAGGCCTGACCTGAGGACTGGGCTCAGGCTGAGGGACACAATGAGTGTTTGTGACCAATGTGGCCCGCAAGCATGGGCTGGGCCTCATGGGCCACGCTTGTTTCAACTACACTGAAAGTTGGACAACATGCCAACCACTAGGTTTCTTGCCATGGGGAAAGAGTTCTGATTTCTGCATCATTTTCAACCCTGGGCAATGGTTGGAGATAAGGTCTAGGTTCTGGAGCCTGAAAACCGCAGTTGGGAAGAGATGACGACCTAATGCCATGGCGGGTCCGATGGCTCAGTGTGCGGCCAGCTGTCTGGGTGGGACCAGGAGGTCCAGGCTCAGGCTGGGTCAGAAGGGGAAATAGTGCCCAGGTCAGCCTATATGTTTGGGGTACAGCCGAATGGCGTGCAGGTTGATCCTCATTTGCGGTTTTGGGTTAGCCCTTAGGGCAATGTTTTACTTCTGTAGGGCAGGCAGAGTGCGGCATTGTAGTTCTGGATTGCCCAACTGGAGGGCTTGTGTGCCAGTAGTCTGAAGAGGGAGTCTGAGAACCCAAGCTAGGCCTAGGTTTCTGGGTGAGGATATGGCAGGCACAATCTTCAGACCTCAATAGAGATCTCGTGCATCTGAAGTCAGGGCAAGGATCAGACGATCGCTCTGGTTTGACTTTCTGCCCTGATGGCCCTTTTTTGAAGGGGGTTGGATCACGAGGACATGGGGGTTTTCCCACGATGGGAGTTGTGAGAAGCTCCAAACTGCAAAGATTCTTCTGCAGGACAATTGAGACCTGTTGGTTGGCTCCAGGCCAACGATTCCGAGCAGGGTTCTAAGGATGGATGGCTGGGTAGACCACCTCGCATTCCAATGGTCTCCAAGCAACAAGACAGGTTAGATCTGCTGGATGTGGGGGGCAACCGAGGAGGCTGAGTTGAAATGGACTCTCCTGTGGATGTGTCCTAATATGTTTTTGTGTCTATGGAGACCTTGGAATGAAGCGGTGGCCCTGGGGCCCTGAAGGGTTCTCCTAAACAGAGGCTTTGACACAGCTCCAACGTGCATGTTTCCCATGTGTAGATGAGATTTGTTCTGATGGGTGAGTCAAGAAACAGCCATATGCTGGTATTGAAATCCAGGCCTCTGAGGAGAGATGCCTGGAAACCAAAGCAATGGATCCGATTAGTGCCTAGGGGCCTGTTCCTTCCTTTTTACCTCTGGGGACATCAGTCTACGGGTCTGAGTGCAGGTAGGTGCTCAGATGGGCTCAGATTGCCCCTGTTTGTCCTGGGAAGCCACAAATATTGGGATGGCCTCAGGGACTTTGGAGGTTATCCTACTAGTAGGGTTGTGGCCATTGGAATGGGCACATACAATTCCCTTGGAGAGGGCAAGTACAGTCCTCAGGTTTGGCTCCAAGGCCCTGAGCCTGTAGGGTGTGTAGGCCAGAGCTGTGTGGACAGTTGTCTGAAAACACAAACTCGGCTTATGTTTTGGGTCATGGTATGGCAGGACTGATCTACATACCATGAGGAGAACACTTCGGGATATGAAAAAAGGGCGAGTGTGAGGCTCTTGCTCAAGTTTTTGTCTCTGGATATCGTGTCACTCATGGTAGTGAAATTGCCGGGTGACTTCATGGGAGATGGACGAGTCTTACTCTCTGGGGTTTCGGTCCCGTCCAAAGAGTTTGGGGTCATTCTGGGGATGGAAGAAGTCCGTTTTTTTGTTGTTGTTGTCGATTTGTTTCATTTTGTTTTTCAACCTCAGATGTCCCACCAAATGAGGGATTCCAGAGTAGAGCCCTGGGGTGGGGCGACTGGACAACCAGAAATCTGGTTAAAAATTGGGGACTAGGGACATGTCAAGCCCATTATGACATCTAATGGTCCAGCCACTGAGAGGACTTACTAGAGGACAGGACTCACGCTGAGGTCACAATGCGTGTTTATGCTCTCGTCGCACTCAAGAATGGGCGGGGCCTCAGGGTGAATGCTGGTTTCTCCTACACTGAACGTTGGACAACATGCCAACCACAAGGTTTCTTGCCATGGGTCAGGAAGAGTTCTGATTTCTGCATCACAGTCACCCGTGGGCAGTGATTGGAGATAAGGTCTAGGTTCTGAAGCCTGAAAACTGAGGTAGGGAAGAGATGATGACCTAAGGCCATGGCGGGTCTGATGTGCTCAGCGTGCGGTCAGCTGTCTGGGTGTTGGTCAGCAGGTCCGGGCTCAGGTTGTGTCAGAGAGTGCATTAGTGCCCAGGTTAGACTATATAATTTGGGTACATTCGAGTGCCGTGTAGGTTTATCCTCATTTAAGCTGCCTGGGCTGCTCATTAGGCAATATATTTTTTCTAGAGGGCAGGCAGAGTGCTTCATTGTCGGTCCGGAATTGCCAAACTTGAGGGCTTCGGGGCCAGGAGAGTGAGGACGGAAGTCTGAGAACACAAGCTAGACTTCGGATTCAGGGTGAGGGCACGGCAGGTACCCCCTGCAGATCTGAACCAATATCTCATGCATCTGAAGTCAGGGCGAGGATCCGACGTTGGCTCAGGTTAGAGTTTCTGTGCATGACGGCCCCTTTATGAAGGGAGCGGAATCTCGAGGCCATGGAGGTTTTCCACGTTGGGAGATGTGGGATGCCCCCTTCAAGAATTCCTTCTGCGGGACAATTGAGACCTGTTGGACAGCTCCAGGACATCGCATATGGAATGACTCCAGAGCACCGTTCGAGGATGGATGCCTGGGAAGTCCGCCTCGCCTTCCAATTGTCTCCTAGCAACAAGACAGTTTAGATCTAATGGATCTGCGGGAGCAACCTGGGTGGCTGAGTTGAAATGCACTTTCCAGAGGATGGGTCCTAACGTGTGTTTGTGTCCATGAGGGCCTTGGTATGGGGAGGTGGCACCGGGACCCTGAAGTATTCTCCTAAGCTTTGGCTTAGCTCCCATGCACAAGTTTCCTTGTGGAGACGAGATTTGTTCTGATGGGTGCCTCAGGAAATCCCCTCTGCTGGTATTGGAATCCAGGCTTTTGAGGAGACATGCCCGTAAACCGAAGCAATGGATCCCATAATGGCCTCGGGTCCTGTCTGGTTCAATCTTCTTGGTATGAGTGGAGGTGGATGAGTGGAGGTAGATGCTCAGCCGGTATCAACCGCCCTTTTTTGTCCCGGGCGACCTACACTATTGGGATGGCCCCAGGGACTTTGGAGGGTTCTCCTAATTTGTACGATTTTTGACAATGGAATGGGCAGAATTCCCATGGATTGGGTGGGGGCAGTCCTAATGTGTGGCTCCAGGGGCCCCAGCCTGGAGGGAGTGTGGCTCAGGACTTTGAGGACAGAAGACTGAAAACACAAACTCAGCTTAAGTTTGGGGACGTAGGTATGGCACGCCCGATCTACAAACCCTGAGAAGATCTCTTCAGGATATGAAGAATGAGCGAGTCTGAGGCGCTTGCTCAGGCTTTTGTCTCTGGATTTTGTTTCAGCGATGGCCGTGGAATGTTGGGGAGGTCTCATGGGCCATGGACGGATCTTCCTCTCTGTGGATTTGGCCCAATCCCAATTGTTTTTCGTCAATCTGTGGGATGGGAGGACTCCTTTCAGGTTTGTTACCTCAGGTGTCCCACCAAAAGAGGTATTCCAAAGCAGAGCCCTGGGGAAGAGTGAAGGGACAACCCGAACTATGGTTAAAAATTGGGGCCTAGGTGCATGGCAAGCCCAATATGCTGTCTCTTCATATAGGCCCTGAGAGGCCTGACCTGAGGACTGGGCTCAGGCTGAGGGACACAATGAGTGTTTGTGACCAATGTGGCCCGCAAGCATGGGCTGGGCCTCATGGGCCACGCTTGTTTCAACTACACTGAAAGTTGGACAACATGCCAACCACTAGGTTTCTTGCCATGGGGAAAGAGTTCTGATTTCTGCATCATTTTCAACCCTGGGCAATGGTTGGAGATAAGGTCTAGGTTCTGGAGCCTGAAAACCGCAGTTGGGAAGAGATGACGACCTAATGCCATGGCGGGTCCGATGGCTCAGTGTGCGGCCAGCTGTCTGGGTGGGACCAGGAGGTCCAGGCTCAGGCTGGGTCAGAAGGGGAAATAGTGCCCAGGTCAGCCTATATGTTTGGGGTACAGCCGAATGGCGTGCAGGTTGATCCTCATTTGCGGTTTTGGGTTAGCCCTTAGGGCAATGTTTTACTTCTGTAGGGCAGGCAGAGTGCGGCATTGTAGTTCTGGATTGCCCAACTGGAGGGCTTGTGTGCCAGTAGTCTGAAGAGGGAGTCTGAGAACCCAAGCTAGGCCTAGGTTTCTGGGTGAGGATATGGCAGGCACAATCTTCAGACCTCAATAGAGATCTCGTGCATCTGAAGTCAGGGCAAGGATCAGACGATCGCTCTGGTTTGACTTTCTGCCCTGATGGCCCTTTTTTGAAGGGGGTTGGATCACGAGGACATGGGGGTTTTCCCACGATGGGAGTTGTGAGAAGCTCCAAACTGCAAAGATTCTTCTGCAGGACAATTGAGACCTGTTGGTTGGCTCCAGGCCAACGATTCCGAGCAGGGTTCTAAGGATGGATGGCTGGGTAGACCACCTCGCATTCCAATGGTCTCCAAGCAACAAGACAGGTTAGATCTGCTGGATGTGGGGGGCAACCGAGGAGGCTGAGTTGAAATGGACTCTCCTGTGGATGTGTCCTAATATGTTTTTGTGTCTATGGAGACCTTGGAATGAAGCGGTGGCCCTGGGGCCCTGAAGGGTTCTCCTAAACAGAGGCTTTGACACAGCTCCAACGTGCATGTTTCCCATGTGTAGATGAGATTTGTTCTGATGGGTGAGTCAAGAAACAGCCATATGCTGGTATTGAAATCCAGGCCTCTGAGGAGAGATGCCTGGAAACCAAAGCAATGGATCCGATTAGTGCCTAGGGGCCTGTTCGTTCCTTTTTACCTCTGGGGACATCAGTCTACGGGTCTGAGTGCAGGTAGGTGCTCAGATGGGCTCAGATTGCCCCTGTTTGTCCTGGGAAGCCACAACTATTGGGATGGCCTCAGGGACTTTGGAGGTTATCCTACTAGTAGGGTTGTGGCCATTGGAATGGGCACATACAATTCCCTTGGAGAGGGCAAGTACAGTCCTCAGGTTTGGCTCCAGGGCCCTGAGCCTGTAGGGTGTGTAGGCCAGAGCTGTTTGGACAGTTGTCTGAAAACACAAACTCGGCTTATGTTTTGGGTCATGGTATGGCAGGACTGATCTACAGATCATGAGGAGAACACTTCGGGATATGAAAAAAGGGCGAGTGTGAGGCTCTTGCTCAAGTTTTTGTCTCTGGATATCGTGTCACTCATGGTCGTGAAATTGCCGGGTGACTTCATGGGAAATGGACGAGTCTTACTCTCTGGGGTTTCGGTCCCGTCCAAAGAGTTTGGGGTCATTCAGGGGATGGAAGAAGTCCGTTTTGTTGTTGTTGTTGTCGATTTGTTTCATTTTGTTTTTCAACCTCAGATGTCCCACCAAATGAGGGATTTCAGAGTAGAGCCCTGAGGTGGGGCGACTGGACAACCAGCAATCTTGTTAAAAATTGGGGCCTAGGGACATGTCAAGCCCATTATGACATCTAATGGTCCAGCCACTGAGAGGACTTACTAGAGGACAGGACTCACGCTGAGGTCACAATGCGTGTTTATGCTCTCGTCGCACTCAAGAATGGGCGGGGCCTCAGGGTGAATGCTGGTTTCTCCTACACTGAACGTTGGACAACATGCCAACCACAAGGTTTCTTGCCATGGGTCAGGAAGAGTTCTGATTTCTGCATCACAGTCACCCGTGGGCAGTGATTGGAGATAAGGTCTAGGTTCTGAAGCCTGAAAACTGAGGTAGGGAAGAGATGATGACCTAAGGCCATGGCGGGTCTGATGTGCTCAGCGTGCGGTCAGCTGTCTGGGTGTTGGTCAGCAGGACCAGGCTCAGGTTGTGTCAGACAGTGCATTAGTGCCCAGGTAAGACTATATAATTTGGGTACATTCGAGTGCCGTGTAGGTTTATCCTCATTTAAGCTGCCTGGGCTGCTCATTAGGCAATATATTTTTTCTAGAGGGCAGGCAGAGTGCTTCATTGTCGGTCCGGAATTGCCAAACTTGAGGGCTTCGGGGCCAGGAGAGTGAGGACGGAATTCTGAGAACACAAGCTAGACTTCGGATTCAGGGTGAGGGCACGGCAGGTACCCCCTGCAGATCTGAACCAATATCTCATGCATCTGAAGTCAGGGCGAGGATCCCACGTTGGCTCAGGTTGGAGTTTCTGTGCATGACGGCCCCTTCATGAAGGGAGCGGAATCTCGAGGCCATGGAGGTTTTCCACGTTGGGAGATGTGGGATGCCCCCTTCAAGGATTCCTTCTGCGGGACAATTGAGACCTGTTGGACAGCTCCAGGACATCCCATATGGAATGACTCCAGAGCACCGTTCCAGGATGGATGCCTGGGAAGTCCGCCTCGCCTTCCAATTGTCTCCTAGCAACAAGACAGTTTAGATCTAATGGATCTGCGGGAGCACCCGGGGTGGCTGAGTTGAAATGCACTTTCCAGAGGATGGGTCCTAACGTGTGTTTGTGTCCGTGAGGGCCTTGGAATGGGGAGGTGGCACCGGGACCCTGAAGTATTCTCCTAAGCTTTGGCATAGCTCCCATGCACAAGTTTCCTTGTGGAGACGAGATTTGTTCTGATGGGTGCCTCAGGAAATCCCCTCTGCTGGTATTGGAATCCAGGCTTTTGAGGAGACATGCCCGTAAACCAAAGCAATGGATCCGATAATGGCCTCGGGTCCTGTCTGGTTCAATCTTCTTGGTATGAGTGGAGGTAGATGAGTGGAGGTAGATGCTCAGCCGGTATTAACCGCCCTTTTTTGTCCCAGGCGACCTACACTATTGGGATGGCCTCAGGGACTTTGGAGGGTTCTCCTAATTTGTACGATTTTTGACAATGGAATGGGCAGAATTCCCATGGATTGGGTGGGGGCAGTCCTAATGTGTGGCTCCAGGGGCCCCAACCTGGAGGGAGTGTGGCCCAAGACTTTGAGGACAGAAGACTGAAAACACAAACTCAGCTTAAGTTTGGGGACGTAGGTATGGCACGCCCGATCCAGAAACCATGAGAAGAACTCTTCAGGATATGAAGAATGAGCGAGTCTGAGGCGCTTGCTCAGGCTTTTGTCTCTGGATTTTGTTTCAGCGATGGCCGTGGAATGTTGGGGAGGTCTCATGGGCCATGGACGAATCTTCCTCTCTGTGGATTTGGCCCGATCCCAATTGTTTTTCGTCATACTGTGGGATGGGATGACTCCTTTCAGTTTTGTTACCTCAGGTGTCCCACCAAAAGAGGAATTCCAAAGCAGAGCCCTGGGGAAGAGTGAAGGGACAACCCGAAATATGGTTAAAAATTGCGGCCTAGGGGCATGGCAAGCCCAATATGCTGTCTCTGTATCCAGCCACTGAGAGGCCTTACCTGAGGACTGGGCTCAGGCTGAGGGTCACAATGTGTGTTTGTGACCAATGTGGCCCGCAAGCATGGGCTGGGCCTCATGGGCCACGCTTGATTCAACTACACTGAACGTTGAACAACATGCCAACCAAAAGGTTTCTTGCCATGGGGAAAGAGTTCTGATTTCAGCATCATTTTCAAACCTGGGCAGTGATTGGAGATCAGGTCTAGGTTCTCAAGCCTGGAAACCAATGTTGAGATGAGATGTCGACCTAAGGCCATGGCGGTTTTAATGTGCTCAGTGTGCTACCAGCTGTCTGGGTGGGGCCAGGAGGTCCAGGCTCAGGCTGGGTCAGAAAGGGCAATGTTGCCCAGGTCAGCCTACACATTTGGGGTACAGCCGAATGGCGTGCAAGTTGATCCTCATTTGGGGATTCTGGGTTGCCCCAGTAGGCAAGGTTTTTCTTCTGGGGGGCAGGCAGAGTGCAGCATTGTAGTTCTGGTTTGCCAAACTGGAGGGCTTGTGGGCCAGTAGTCTGAGGACGGAAGTCTGAGAACCCAAGCTAGGCCTAGGTTTCTGGGTGAGGATATGGCAGGCACAATCTACAGACCTCAATTGAGACCTCGTGCAGCTGAAGTCAGGGCAAAGGTCAGATGATCGCTCCTGTTGGACTTTCTGTCCCTGATGGCCCCTTCTTGAAGGGGGGGTTGGATCACGAGGCCATGGTTGTTTTCCCATGATGGGAGTTGTGAGAAGCTCCCAACTGCAAAGATTCTTCTGCAGGACAATTGAGACCTGTTGGTTGGCTCCAGGCCAATGATTCCGAGCAGGGTTCTAAGGATGGATGGCTGGGTAGCCCACCTCGCATTCCAATGGTCTCCAAGCAACAAGACAGGTTAGATCTGCTGGATGTGGGGGAGCAACCGAGAAGGCTGAGTTGAAATGGACTCTCCTGTGGATGTGTCCTAATATGTTTTTGTGTCTATGGAGACCTTGGAATGAAGCGGTGGCCCTGGGGCCCTGAAGGGTTCTCCTAAACAGAGGCTTTGACACAGCTCCAACGTGCATGTTTCCCATGTGTAGATGAGATTTGTTCTGATGGGTGAGTCAAGAAACAGCCATATGCTGGTATTGAAATCCAGGCCTCTGAGGAGAGATGCCTGGAAACCAAAGCAATGGATCCGATTAGTGCCTAGGGGCCTGTTCGTTCCTTTTTACCTCTGCGGACATCAGTCTACAGGTCTGCGTGCAGGTAGGTGCTCAGATGGGCTCAGATTACCCCTGTTTGTTCTGGGAAGCCACAACTATTGAGATGGCCTCAGGGACTTTGGAGGTTTATACTTTTAGTAGGGCTTTGGCTATTGGAAAAGGCACATACAATTCTCTTGTAGAGGGCAAGTACAGTCCTCAGGTTTGGGTCCAGGGTCCTGAGCCTGTAGGGTGTGTAGGCCAGAGCTGTTTGGTCAGTTGTCTGAAAACACAAACTCGGCTTATGTTTCGGGTCATAGGTATGGCAGGACTGATCTATAGACCATGAGGAGAAGCCGTCGCGATATGAAAAGAGGGCGAGTGTGAGGCTCTTGCTCAAGTTTTTGTCTCTGGATATCGTGTCACTCTTGGTCGTGAAATTTCCGGGTGACTCAATGGGAAAGGGACGAGTCTTACTCTCTGGTATTTCGGCCCCGTCGAAAGAGTTTGGGGTCATTCTGGGGATGAAAGAAGTCCGTTTTGTTGTTGTTGTTGTTTTGTTTTGTTTTGTTTTTCAACCTCCGATGTCCCACCAAATGAGGGATTCCAGAGTAGAGCCCTGGGGAGTGGCGACTGGACAACCAGAAATCTGGTTAAAAATTGGGGCCTAGGGAAATGTCAAGCCCATTATGATATCTAATGATCCAGCCACTGAGAGTACTTACTAGAGGACAGGACTCAGCTGAGGTCACAATGCGTGTTTATGCTCTCGTCGCACTCAAGAATGGGCGGGGCCTCAGGGTGAATGCTGTTTTCTCCTACACTGAACGTTGGACAACATGCCAACCGCAAGGTTTCTTGCCATGGGTAAGGAGGAGTTCTGATTTCTGCATCACACTCACCCCTGAACATGGATTGGAGATAAGGACTCGGCCCCGAAGCCTGAAAACTGAGGTAGGGAAGAGATGATGACCTAAGGCCATGGCCGGACTGATGTGCTCAGTGTGCGGTCAGCTCTCTGGGTGTTGGTCAAGAGGTCCGGGCTCAGGTTGTGTCAGACAGTGCATTCGTGCCCAGGTTAGACTATATAATTTGGGTACATTCGAGTGCCGTGTATGTTGATCCTCATTTAAGCTGCCTGGGCAGCTCATTAGGCAATATATTTGTTCTAGAGGGCAGGCAGAGTGCTTCATTGTTGGTCCGGAATTGCCAAACTTGAGGGCTTGGGGTCCAGGAGAGTGAGAACGGAAGTCTGAGAACAAAAGCTAGACTTCGGATTCAGGGTGAGGGCACGGCAGGTACCCCCTGCAGATCTGAACCAATATCTCATGCATCTGAAGTCAGGCTGAGGATCAGACTTTGGCTGAGGCTGGAGTATCAGTCCATGATGGCACCTTCATGAAGCGGGGGCCTCATGAGGTCAAGGAAGTTTTCCCACGCTGAGTTTGGAGGTTGCCCCAACCACAAGGTTTCTTCTGCGGGATATTCGTTTCCTGTTGCATGGCTCCAGGACATACCCTACGGAAGGACTGTAGAGCGGTTTTCGAAGGATGGATCCCTGTACAGCATGCCTCGGTTTCCCATTGACCATGAGCGACAAGATATGTTTGATCTCCTGCCTCTGGGGCACGCTACCCAGTGGGCTTTGTTGAAATGGCCTCTCCCGAGGATGGGTCATAATGTGCGTTTGGGTCCATGAAGACCTTGTAATGTGCTGGTTGTTCAGTGGCCCTGCGGAACTCTCCTACCTGAAGGGTTTGATACATCCCCAGTAAGAAAGCTCCCCATGTGGAGACAAGAGAGGTTTTGTTTGGTGCCTCAGAAAAGCCCCGTGTGCTGGTCTACGAAAACAGTCCTCTGAGGACGGACACATGGAAACCAAAGCTAAGGTTTATATTAGGGCCTGGGGGCCTGTCCATTTCAAACTTCTGTCTCTGGGGACAATGTCTGAGAGTCTAAGTGGAGATAGTTGCACCGCTCGTGTCAGAGAGCCCCTCTTAGTCCAGGGTGGCCTACACTATTGATGGCCTCAGGGGCCTTGGGGCTTTTCCCTAACCTGTGGGGTTGTGGTCAATGGATTGGGCACACTTTCCTTGGAGAGGACAGGCACAATCTTTCGCTGTGGCACCAGAAGTCCTAGCCTGTAGGTTGTGTGGGTCCAGGCTGTGGACACAGAAGTCTGAAAATACAAACTCAGCTCATGAGTGGCGCCTAGGGTATGGCAGGCCGGATGTACAGCCCGAGAGGGAGCTCCTGGGCCTCTGAAACAAGGGCGAGTGGGAGGGGTTCCTTCAGGCTTTTGTCTCTGGATGTTGTGTCCGGGATAGCCGTGGATAGGAGGGGTGGCCTCAGGGACTGTGGATGAGTATCTCTCTCTGGGGATTTGTCCCAGGTCCCAAGAGTTTGGGATCATTTTGTTGAAAGGGTGGAGTCGTGTTTTCTGGCTCATGTGTCTCTCCAGGAAAGGGATTCCAGACCAGAGACCCAGGTATGGGCTGGGCGACTGGTAAAATCAATCACTGGTGAGGATTGGGTGCATAGGTGCTTGGCAAGTCAATATGCGGGCTCTTGGTCCAGGCCCTGACAGGCCTTTCTTTGACATGGGGCTCATGCTGAGGGACACTGTTTGAATTTGTGCCCAAGCAGCACTCACGTTTGGGCGTGGCATCAGGGGCCATGAAGGTTTCTCCCACCCTGAAGGTGTGACTCCATGCCAAGAGCAAGCTTTATAGCCATGGGGAAGGAAGAGTTCTGTTTTTTGCATGCGATACCCAGCTGTATGGAGAATTGATATAATATCTAGGTTCAGATATCTGAAAACCAAGGTTAGGAAGAGTTGACGGCATATGACCATGGCGTGTCCGAGTGCGGGGTGTGCGGCCAGCTGTCTCCTTGTCTGTCTGGACGTCTGGCTTCAGGCTGTGTCAGACAGAGCATGAGTGCCCAGTGCAGCCTATCCAGTTCGGGTACCGTTGAGGCCCGAGCAGGTTGATCCTCATCTGGGTTTTCTGGATAGCCCCACAAGGAAACGTTTTTCTTCCGTTGGGTAGACACTGGGCCTGGTTGTGGTTCTGGAGTTCCTAGTCCGGAGGGCTTGTTTGCCAGGAGTGTGAGGAAGGAAGTCTGAAAAAACAAGCTAGCGTGAGGTTTGGGATCGAAGGCATGGCAGGCCCTCTCTGCAGAGGCTGAATCGAGATCTCCTGCTCTGAGGTCATGTCAACTATGAGACGAGCCTAAGGCTAGAGTTTTTATCCAGCATGGCCTCTTCCTGAAGGGTGTGTGGGCGTCATGAGGCCAGGGAGGTTTGCCTACGATGGGATTTGTGAACTACTCCAAACCTCAAGGTTTCCTTCTGCACGACTGTCGAGTCCTATTGGATGGTTCCAGGAGGCCCCATATGGAAAGACTCGAGAGCAGGTGTCTAAGCATGGATGCCTGGGAACGCCACCTCATATTCCCACTCTTTAGTCAGGACAAGGCAGGCTCAATCTGCGGGCTCCTGGGTGAGCTACCCAGAGGGGAGAGTTGAAATGGACTCTCCTGAAGATGAGTCCTACTGTGGCTTGGTGGTCTGGGAGACCTTGGAATGTGGAGGTGGCTCAGGGACTCTGCAGGATTCTCCACCCTGAGGTGTTTGACACGCCTCCAACAAGGAAGCTTCCCATGTGGAGACCAGAGGAGTTCTATTCAGTGCCTCAGGAAAGCCCCATATCCTGTTCTTCGAACCAAAGCCTCTGAGGAGTGACACCTGGAAACCAAAGCAAGAGTTGAGATTAGGGCTTAATGGCCTGTCCGGCTCAACCTTCTATCTCTGTTGACATATTTGTGCATGCCCTCGTGGAGGTAGCTGCTCAGCTTGTGTCTGAATGCCGCTGTGTGTCCATAGAGGATCCCGGTAGTGGGATATCCTCGGGGGCCTTGAGTTTTTTCATATTCTGGAGGTGTGTCGCCAAAGGAATGGTCACAGTTTCCCAGGAGAGAGCAGGCACGGTCCTGTGTTATGGCTCCAGAGGACCCAGCCTAGAGGCTGTGTTTGCCAGGGCTGTGGGACAGATTTCTGAAAAAGCAAACTTGGCTCTGGTAGGGGCCAAGGTAATGGCAGGCCTGATATCCAGTCCGTGAGGGGATATCCTCTGGATATCAATGGAGGGCAATTGGGAGGCAGTCGCTCAGGCTTTTGTCTCTGGGTGGTGCATTCACAGAGGCTGTTCAGGGTAGGGGTTGCCTCAGGGGACGAGGAAGAGCCTTCCTCTCAGGGGATTGTCCAAGCTCCCAAGTGTTTTTGTTCATTCTGTGGGAAGGAAAGAGTACTGTATTCTGCCTCAGGGGACCCCCCAGGAGAGGGACTCTAGAGCACAGCAGTGGCTTCCCTCAACTGGAATACACACCATCTAGTTAGTCCTGGGTGCCTATGGGCATGGCAAGCCACATATGCGGGCTCTTGGTCCAGTCACTGAGAGGCGTTACTTGAATAAGGTACTCATGCTGAGGGTCACAATGTGTGTTTGTGCCCAAGGCGGCCCTCACGCATGGGCGTGGCCTCATGGGTCATGCCGTTTTCTCCTACACTGAATGTTTGACTCACTGCCAGCAGCAAGGTTTCTTGCCATGGGGAAGGAGGGGTTCTGACTTGTGCATCAGGTTCCCCCGTGTGCAGGAATTGGAGATAAGGTCCAGGTTCCGATGACTGAAAACCCAGGTTGGGAATGGATGGTGGCCTAAGGCAGTGGCTGGTCCAATGTGCTGGGTGTGCAGCCAGCTGTGTTGGTGTCTGTTGGAAGGTCTGGGCTCAGGCAATTTGCGACAGAGCATCAGTGTTTAAGGTAGCCTATGCAATTGGGGTGTTGCCGAGGGCCAAGCTGTTTGGTCCTCATTTGGGGTTCTGGGCAGCACCATAGACAATGTTTTTCTCCTGGAAGGCAGGCAGAGTGCTTCATTGTGGCCCCAGAATTTCCAGGAGGGTGGGTTTGTGGGCCCAGAATGTGAGGACAGAAGTCTGAAAACACAAGCTAGGGTGAGGAATGGAGCCAAGGGCAGAGCAGGCCCACTCTGCAGAGGCTGAATCAAAATCTCCTGCATCTGAAGTCAGGCTGAGGATCAGACGTTGGCTGAGGCTGGAGTTTTTGGCCATGATGGCACCTTCATGAAGCGGGGTCCTCATGAGGCCAAGAAAGTTTTCCCACGCTGAGTTTGGAGGTTACCCCAACCACAAGGTTTCCTTCCGCGGGACATTCGAGTCCTGTTGCATGGCTCCAGGACATAGGATACGGAAGGGCTGTAGAGCAGGGTTCGAAGGATGGATCCCTGTACAGCATGCCTCGCATTCCCATTGGCCATTAGCCACAAGATATGTTTGATCTGCTGCCTCTGGGTCACGCTACCCAGGGGGCTGAGTTGAAATGGCCTCTCCTGAGGATGCGTCATAATGTGCGTTTGAGTCCATGGAGACCTTGGAATGTGCTGGTTGTTCTGTGGCCCTGCGGAACTCTCCTACCTGAAGGGTTTGATACATCCCTAGTATGTAAGCTTCCCATGAGAAGACGAGAGAGGTTTGGTTTGGTGCCTCAGAAAAGCTCCGTGTGCTGGTCTACGAAAACAGTCCTCTGAGGACGGACACATGGAAACCAAAGCTAAAGTTCAGATTAGGGCCTGGGGGCCTGTCCATTTCAACCTTCTGTCTCTGGGGACACTGTTTGAGAGTCTAAGTGGAGATAGATGCTCCGCTGGTGTCAGAGAGCCCTTCTTAGTCCAGGGTGGCCTACACTATTGATGGCCTCAGGGGCCTTGGAGCTTTTCCCTAACCTGTAGGGTTGTGGTCAATGGATTGGGCACAATTTCCTTGGAGAGGGCAGGCACAATCTTTCGCTCTGTCTCCAGAGGCCCTAGCCTGGAGGTTTTGTGGGTCCAGGCTGTGAACACAAAAGTCTGAAAACACAAACTCAGCTCATGAGTGGCGCCTAGCGTATGGCAGGCCGGATGTACAGCCCGAGAGGGAGCTCCTGGGCCTCTGAAACAAGGGCGAATGGGAGGCGTTCCTTCAGGCTTTTGTCTCTGGATGTTGTGTCCGGGATAGCCGTGGATTGGAAAGGTGGCCTCAGGGACTATGGACGACTATCACTCTCTGGGGATTTGTCCCAGCTCCCAAGAGTTAGGGGTCATTTTCTGGTAAGGGTGGAGTCGTGTTTTCTGTCTCTCCAAGAAAGGGATTCCAGAGCAGAGCCCCAGGTACGGGCTGGGCGACTGGTAAACTCAAACACTGGTGAGGATTGTGTGTATGGGGGCTTGGAAAGCAAACATGAGCGGGGCCTCATGGGCCACACTGGTTTCAACTAAACTTAACATTGGACAACATGCCAACCACAAGGTTTCTTGCCCTGGGGAAGGAATTCTGATTTCTGCATTAGGTTCAGGCCTGGGCAGTGAATAGAGATAAGGTCTAGGTTCTGAAGCCTGAAAACCGAGGTGGAAAGAGATGACGTCCTAAGGCCTTGGCGGCTTGATGTGCTCAGTGTGCGGCCAGCTGTCTTGGTGCGGCCAGGAGGTCTAGACTCAGGCTGTGTCAGAAAGGGCATTAGTGCCCTGGTCAGCCTATGTATTTGGGGTACAGCCAAGGTAGGCGCAGGCTGATCCTCACTTGGGGTTACTTGGTAGCCCCAGAGGGCAATGTTTTTCTTCTGGAGGGCAGGCAGAGTGCTGCTTTGTAGTTCTGGATTGCCAAAATGGAGGGCTTCTGGGTCAGTAGTCTGAGGACAGAAGTCTGAGAACACTAGCTAGGCTTCGGTTTCTGGGTGAGGACATGGCAGGCACAATCTACAGAACTGAATAGAGATCTCGTGCATCTGAAGTCAGGGCGAGGATCAGACGATCCTTCAGGTTGGAGTTTCTGACCCTAATAGCCCCTTCATAAAGGGGGGCATCACGAGGCAATGGCGGTTTTCCCACAATGGGAATTGTGAGAAGCTCCAAACTGCAAAGTGTCTTCTGCAGGACAATTGAGACCTGTTGTTGGCTCCAAGCCAATGATTCTGAGCAGGGTTCTAAGGATGGATGGCTGGGTAGCCCACCTCTCATTCCAATTGTCACCTAGCAACAAGACAGGTTAGTTCTGCTGGATCTAGGGGAGAAACCGAGGAGGCTGAGTTGAAATGGACTCTCCTGTGGATGGGTCCTAATGTGCTTTTGTGTCTATGGACACCTTGGAAAGAGCGGTGGCACTGGGGCCCTGAAGGGTTCTCCTAAACAGAGCCTTTGAAAACAGCTCCAACGTGCAAGTCTCCCATGTGTAGATGAGATGTTTTCTGATGGGTGAGTCAAGAAACAGCCATTGCTGGTTTTGAAATCCAGGCCTCTGAGGAGAGATGCCTGGAAACCAAAGCAATGGATATGATTAGTGACTAGGGGCCTGTTCTTTCCTTTTTACCTCTGGGGACATCTGTCTATGGGTCTGAGTACAGGTAGGTGCTCAGATGGGCTCAGATTGCCCCTGTTTTACCTGGGAAGCCACCACTAATGAGATGGATCAGGGACTTGGGAGGTTTATCCTATTAGAAGGAATGTGGCCATTGGAATGGGCACACACAATTCCCTTGGAGAGGGCAAGTACAGTCCTCAGGTTTGGCTCCAGGGGCCTGAGACTGTAGGTTGTGTAGGCCAGGACTGTTTGGACAGTTGTCTGAAAACACAAACTTGGCTTATGTTTCAGGTCATAGGTATGGCAGGACTTATATACAGACCATGAGGAGAACATTTCGGGATTTGAGCAAAGGGCGAGTGTGAGGCTCTTGCTCAAGTTTTTGTCTCTGGATATCTTGTCACTCATGGTCGTGAAATTTTTGGGTGACTTCATGCGAAATGGACGAGTCTTCTTCCCTGGTGGTTTGGCCCAGTCCAAAGCGTTTGGGGTCACTCTGTGGGATAGAAGAAGTCCGTTTATTTTTTTTTTTTGATGTTGTTTTCTTTTTAACCTCAGGTGTCCCACCAAATGAGGAATTCCAGAGTAGAGCCCTGGGGGGGGGGGTTGACTGGACAATCAGAAATCTGGTTAAAAATTGGGACCTAGGGACATATCAAGCCCATTATGACATCTAATGATCCAGTCACTGAGAGGACTTACTAGAGGACAGGACTCATGCTGAGGGTCACAATGCGTGTTTATGCCCTTGTCGCACTCAAGAATGGGCGGGGCCTCAGGGTGAATGCTGGTTTCTTCTACACTGAACGTTCGACGACGTGCCAACCACAAGGTTTCTTACCATGTGTAAGGAGGTGTTCTGATTTCTGCATCACACTCACCCCTGGGCAGTGATTGGAGATAATGTATCGTTTCTGAGGCCTGAAAACTGAGGTAGGGAAGAGAGGATGACCTACGGCCTTGGCGGGTCTTATGTGCTCAGTTTGCGGTCTGCTTTCTGGGAGTTGGTCGGGAGGTCCGGGCTCAGGTTGTGTCTGACAGTGCATTAGTTCCCAGGTTAGACTATATAATTTGGGTGAAGTCGAGTGCTGTGGAGGTTTATCCTCATTGAAGGTGCCTGGGCAGCTCATGAGGCAATAATTTTTTTCTAGAGGGCAGGCAGAGTGCTGCATTGTGTGTCCGGAATTGCCAAACTTGAAGGCATCGGGGCCAGGAGTGTGAGGACGGCAGTCTGAGAAGACTAGATAGATTTGGTTTCAGGGCTAGGGCACTGCAGGTACCCCCTGCAGGTCTGAACCAATACTCATGCATCTGAAGTCAGGGCGAGGATCAGACGTTGGCTCAGGTTGGAGTTTCCGCGCATGATGGCCGCTTCATGAAGGGAGCGGAATCTCGAGGCCATTGAGGTTTTCCCACGTTGGGAGTTGTGGGATGCCACCTTCAAGGAATCCTTCTGCGAGACAATTGAGGCCTGTTGGACAGCTCCAGGACATCCGATATGGAATGACTCCAGAGCACCGTTCGAGTTGGATGCCTGGGAAGCCCGCCTCGCATTCCAATTGTCTCCTAGCAACAAGACAGTTTAGATCTGATGGCTCTGCCGAGCAACCGGGGTGGCTGAGTTTAAATGGACTTTCCTGAGGATGGGTCATAATGTGTTTTTGTGTCCATGATGGCCCTGGAATGGGGCGGTGGCACCGGGACCCTGAAGTACTCTCCTATGCTTTGGACATGGCTCCCATGCATAGGTTTCCTTGTGGAGACGAGATGAGTTCTGCTGGGTGCCTCAGCAAAACCCGTATGCTCGTATTGGAATCAGGCTTTTGAGGAGACATGCCTGTAAAACAAGGCAATGGATCCTATTATGGCCTAGTGTCCTGTCTGGTTCAATCTTCTCCTCTGGGGACATCCATTTATGGTATGAGTGGAGGTAGATTATCAGCTGGTGTCAGACAGCCCTTGTTAGTTCCGGGCGACCTACGCTATTGGGATGGCCTCAGGGTCTTTGGAGGTTTCTCCTAATTTGTACGATTTTGGACAAAGGTATGGGCAGAATTCCCATGGATTGTTAGGCACAGTCCTAATGTGTGGCTCCAGGGGCCCCAGCCTAGAGGATGTGTGGCCCAGGACTTTGAGGACAGAAGTCTGAAAACACAAACTCAGCCTAGTTTTGGGGACATAGGTATGGCAGGCCCGATCTACAAACCATGAGAAGAACTCTTCAGGATATGTAGAAAGTGCGAGTCTGAGGTGTTTGCTCAGGTTTGTGTCTCTGGATTTTGTATCAGCGATGGCACAATCTACAGACCTGAATCGACATCAGGTGCATCTGAAGTCAGGGCGAGGATCAGACGATCGCTCAAGTTGCTGTTTCTGTCCCTGATGGGCCCTTCACGAAGGGGCGGCATCACGAGGCCATGGGGATTTTCCCACGATGGAATTTGTGAGAAGCTCCAAACTGCAAAGTGTCTTCTGCAGGACAATTGAGACCTGTTGTTTGGCTCCAGGCCAATGATTCTGAGCAAGGTTCTAAGGATGAATGGCTGGGTAGCCCACCTCACATTCCAGTTGTCTCCTAGAAACAAGATAGGTTAGATCTGCTGGATCTGGGGGAGCAACCGAGGAGGCTGAGTTGAAATGGACTCCCCTATGGATGGGTCCTAATGTGCTTTTGTTTCTATGGAGACCTTGGAATGTAGCCGTGGCTCTGGGGCCCTGAAGGGTTCTCCTAAACAGAGGCTTTGACACAGCTCCAACGTGCATGTTTCCCATGTGTAGATGAGATTTGTTCTGATGGGTGAGTCAAGAAACAGCCATATGCTCGTATTGAAATCCAGGCCTCTGAGGAGAGATGCCTGGAAACCAAAGCAATGGATCCGATTAGTGCCTAGGGGCCTGTTCGTTCCTTTTTACCTCTGGGGACATCAGTCTACGGGTCTGAGTGCAGGTAGGTGCTCAGATGGGCTCAGATTGCCCCTGTTTTTCCTGGGAAGCCACCACTATTGAGATGGATCAGGGACTTTGTAGATTTATCCTATTAGAAGGGATGTGGCCATTGGAATGGGCACACACAATTCCCTTGGAGAGGGCAAGTACAGTCCTCAGGTTTGGCTCCAGTGGCCTGAGCCTGTTGGTTGTGTAGGCCAGGGCTGTTTGGACAGTTGTCTGAAATAACAAACTTGGCTTTAGTTTCAGGTCATAGGTATGGCAGGACTTAAACTACAGACCATGAGGAGAACTTTTCGGGATTTGAGAAAAGGGCGAGTGTGAGGCTCTTGCTCAAGTTTTTGTCTCTGGATATCGTGTCACTCATGGTCGTGAAATTTCTGGGTGACTTCATGGGAAATGGACGAGTCTTACTCCCTGGTGGTTTGGACCAGTCCAAAGCGTTTGGGGTCACTCTGTGGGATGGAAGAAGTCCGTTTTTTTTTTTTTTTTTGATGTTGTTTTCTATTTAACCTCAGGTGTCCCACCAATTTAGGGATTCCAGAGTAGAGCCCTGGGGGGGTGGTGACTGGATATTCAGAAATCTGGTTAAAAATTGGGGCGTAGGGACATATCAAGCCCATTATGACAACTAATGGTCCAGTCACTGAGAGGACTTACTAGAGGACAGGACTCATGCTGAGGGTCACAATGCGTTGTTATGCTTTTGTCGCACTCAAGAATGGGCGGGGCCTCAGGGTGAATGCTGGTTTCTCCTACACTGAATGTTGGACGGCGTGCCAAACACAAGGTTTCTTACCATGGGTAAGGAGGTGTTCTGATTTCTGCATCAACTCACCCCTGGGCAGTGATTGGAGATAATGTCTCGGTTCTGAGGCCTGAAAACTGAGGTAGGGAAGAGAGGATGACCAAAGGACAAGGTGGTCTTATATGCTCAGTGTGCGGACTGCTTTCCGGGTGTTGGTCAGGAGGTCCGGGCTCAGGTTGTGTCCGACAGTGCATTAGTGCCCAGGTTAGACTATATCATTTTGGTGAAGTCGAGTGCTGTGGAGGTTTATCCTCATTGAAGGTGCCTGGGCAGCTCATGAGGCAATAATTTTTTTCTAGAGGGCAGGCAGAGTGCTGCATTGTGGGTACGGAATTGCCAAACTTGAGGGCTTCGGGGCCAGGAGTGTGAGGACGGAAGTCTGAGAAGACAAGCAAGACTTGGGTTTCAGGGCGAAGGCACGGAACGTACCCCCTGCAGATCTGAAACAATACTAATGCATCTGAAGTCAGGGCGAGGATCAGACGTTGGCTCAGGTTGGAGTTTCCGTGCATGACGGCCGCTTCATGAAGGGAGTGGAATCTCGAGGCCATTGAGGTTTTCCCACGTTGGGAGTTGTGGGATGCCCCCTTCAAGGATTCCTTCTGCGGGACAATAGAGACCTTTTGGACAGCTCCAGGACATCCCATATGGAATGACTCCAGAGCACTGTTCGAGGATGGATGCCTTGGAAGCCCGCCTTGCATTCCAATTGTCTCCTAGCAACAAGGCAGTTTAGATCTGATGGCTCAGCGGGAGCAACCGGGGTGGCTGAGTTGAAATGGACTTTCCTGAGGATGGGTCCTAATGTGTTTTTGTGTCCATGAGGGCCTTGGAATGGGGCGGTGGCACCGGGACCCTGAAGTACTCTCCTATGCTTTGGACATGGCTCCCATGCACAGGTTTCCTTGTGGAGACGAGATGACTTCTGCTGGGTGCCTCAGCAAAACCCCTATGCTCGTATTTGAATCAGGCTTTTGAGGAGACATGCCTGTAAACCAAGGCAATGGATCCTATTATGGCCTAGGGTCCTGTCTGGTTCAATCTTCTCCTCTGGGGACTTCCATTTATGGTATGAGTGGTGGTAGATTATCAGCTGATGTCAGACAGCCCTTGTTTGTTCCGGGCAACCTACACGATTGGAAAGGCCTCAGGTACTTTGGAGGTTTCTCCTAATTTGTACGATTTTGGACAATGGAATGGGCAGAATTCCCATGGATTGGTAGGCATAGTCCTAATGTGTGGCTCCAGGGGCCTCAGCCTGGAGAGTGTGTGTCCCTGGACTTTGAGGACAGAAGTCTGAAAACACAAACTCAGCTTAGGTTTGGGGACGTAGGTATGGCAGGCCCGATCTACAAACCATGAGAAGAACTCTTCAGGATATGAAGAAAGTGCGAGTCTGAGGTGCTTGCTTAGGTTTTTGTCTCTGGATTTTGGATCAGCGATGGCACAATCTACAGACCTGAATCGAGATCTCGTGCATCTGAAGTCAGGGCGAGGATCAGATGATCGCTCAAGTTGGTGTTTCTGTCCCTGATGGCCCCTTCAAGAAGGGGGGGGGCATCACGAGGCCATGGGGGTTTTCCCACGATGAGTGTTAGAAGCTCCAAACTGCAAAGTGTCTTCTGCAGGACAATTGAGACCTGTTGTTTGGCTCCAGGCCAATGATTCTGAGCAGGGTTCTAAGGATGCATGGCTGGGTAGCCCACTTCGCATTCCAATTGTCTACTAGACACAAGACAAATTAGATCTGCTGGATCTGGGGGAGCAACCGAGGAGGCTGAGTTGAAATGGAGTCTCCTATGGATGGGTCCTAATGTGCTTTTGTGTCGATGGAGACCTTGGAATGAAGTGGTGGCACTGGGGTCCTGAGGGTTCTCCTAAACAGAGGCTTTGACACAGCTCCAACGTGCAAGTTTCCCATGGGTAGATGAGATGTTTTCTGATGGGTGAGTCAAGAAACAGCCATATGCTGGTTTTGAAATCCAGGCCTCTGAGGAGAGATGCCTGGAAACCAAAGCAATGTATATGATTAGTGCCTAGGTGCCTGTTCTTTCCTTTTTACCTCTGGGGATATCTGTCTATGGGTCTGAGTACAGGTAGGTGATCAGATCGGCTCAGATTGCCCCTGTTTTACCTGGGAAGCCACCACTAATGAGATGGATCAGGGACTTTAGAGGTTTATCCTATTAGAAGGGATGTGGCCATTGGAATGGGCACACACAATTCCCTTGGAGAGGGCAAGTACAGTCCTCAGGTTTCGCTCCAGGGGCCTGAGCCTTTAGGTTGTGTAGGCCAGGGCTGTTTGGACAGTTGTCTGAAAACACAAACTTGGCTTATGTTTCAGGTCATAGGTATGGCAGGACTTATCTACAGACCATGAGGAGAACTTTTCGGGATATGAGAAAAGGGCGAGTGTGAGGCTCTTGCTCAAGTTTTTGTCTCTGGATATCGTGTCACTCATGGTCGTGAAATTTCTGGGTGACTTCATGGGAAATGGACGAGTCTTACTCTCTGGTGGTTTGGACCAGTCCAAAGAGTTTGGGGTCACTCTGTGGGAAGGAAGAAGTCCGTTTTTTTTTTTTTTGATGTTGTTTTCTTTTTAACCTCAGGTGTCCCACCAAATGAGAGATTCCAGAGTAGAGCCCTGGCGGGGGGTGACTGGACAATCAGAAATCTGGTTAATAATTGGGCCTAGGGTCATATCAATCCCATTATGACATCTAATGGTCCAGTCACTGAGAGGACTTACTAGAGGACAGGACTCATGCTGAGGGTCACAATGCGTGTTTATGCCCTTGTCCCACTCAAGAATGGGCGGGGCGTCAGGGTGAATGCTGGTTTCTCCTACACTGAACGTTGGACGACGTGCCAACCACAAGCTTTCTTACCGTGGGTAAGGAGGTGTTCTGATTTCTGCATCACACTCACCCCTGGGCAGTGATTGGAGATAATGTCTCGGTTCTGAGGCCTGAAAACTGAGGTAGGGAAGAGGTGATGACCTAAGGCCATGGTGGGTCTTATGTGCTCAGTGTGCGGTCTGCTTTCCGGGTGTTGGTCAGGAGGTCCGGGCTCAGGTTCTGTCCGACATTGCATTAGTGCCCAGGTTAGAATATTTAATTTGGGTAAAGTCGAGTGCTGTGGAGGTTTATCCTCATTGAAGGTGCCTGGGCAGCTCATGAGGCAATAATTTTTTTCTAGAGGCAGGCAGAGTGCTGCATTGTGGGTCCGGAATTGCCAAACATGATGGCTTCGGGGCCAGGAGTGTGAGGACGGAAGTCTGAAAAGTCAAGCTAGACTTGGGTTTCAGGGCGAGGGCACGGCAGGTACCCCCTGCAGATCTGAAACAATACTCATGCATCTGAATCAGGGGAGGATCAGACGTTGGCTCAGGTTGGTTTCCATGCATGATGGCCGTTTCATGAAAGGAGTGGAATCTCAGGGCCATTGAGGTTTTCCCACGTTGGGAGTTGTGGGATGCCCCCTTCAAGGATTCCTTCTGCGGGACAATTGAGACCTGTTGGACAGCTCCAGGACATCCCATATGGAATGACTCCAGAGCACCGTTCGAGGATGGATGCCTGGAAGCCAGCTTCGCATTCCAATTGTCTCCAAACAACAAGACAGTTTAGATCTGATGGCTCTGCGGGAGCAACCGGGGTGGCTGAGTTGAAATGGACTTTCCTGAGGATGGGTCCTAATGTGTTTTTGTGTCCATGAGGGCCTTGGAAAGGATCGGTGGCACCGGGACCCTGAAGTTCTCTCCTATGCTTTGGACATGGCTCCCATGCACAGGTTTCCTTGTGGAGACGAGATGACTTCTGCTGGGTGCCTCAGCAACACCCCTATGCTCATATTGGAATCAGGCTTTTGAGGAGACATGCGTGTAAACCAAGGCAATGGATCCTATTATGGCCTAGGGTCCTGTCTGGTTCAATCTTCTCCTCTGGGGACATCCATTTATGGTATGAGTGGAGGTAGATTATCTGCTGGTGTCAGACAGCCCTTGTTTGTTCCGTGCGACCTACACTATTGGGATGGCCTCAGGGACTTTGGAGGTTTCTCCTAATTTGTACGATTTTGGACAATGGAATGGGCAGAATTCTCATGGATTGGTAGGCACAGTCCTAATGTGTGGCTCCAGGGGCCCCAGCCTGGAGGGTGTGTAGCCCAGGACTTTGAGGACAGAAGTCTGAAAACACAAACTCAGCTTAGGTTTGGGGACGTAGGTATGGCAGGCCCGATCTACAGACCATGAGAAGAACTCTTCAGGATATGAAGAAAGTGCGAGTCTGAGGCGCTTGTTCAGGTTTTTGGTCTGGATTTTGTATCAGCGATGGCACAATCTACAGACCTGAATCGAGATCTCGTGCATCTGAATTCAGGCGAGGATCAGATGATCGCTCAAGTTGGTGTTTCTGTCCCTGATGGCCCCTTCAAGAAGGGGGGGGGCATCACGAGGCCATGGGGGTTTTCCCACGATGAGTGTTAGAAGCTCCAAACTGCGAAGTGTCTTCTGCAGGACAATTGAGAACTGTTGTTTGGCTCCAGGCCAATGATTCTGAGCAGGGTTATAAGGATGCATGGCTGGGTAGCCCACCTCGCATTCCAATTGTCTCCTAGACACAAGAAAATTAGATCTGCTGGATCTGGGGGAGCAACCGAGGAGGCTGAGTTGAAATGGACTCTCCTATGGATGGGTCCTAATGTGCTTTTGTGTCTATGGAGACCTTGGAATGAAGCGGTGGCACTGGGGTACTGAAGGGTTCTCCTGAACGGAGGCTTTGACACAGCTCCAACGTGCAAGTTTCCCTTGGGTAGATGAGATGTTTTCTGATGGGTGAGTCAAGAAACAGCCATATGCTGGTTTTGAAATCCAGGCCTCTGAGGAGAGATGTCTGGAAACCAAAGCAATAGATATGATTAGTGCCTAGGTGCCTGTTCTTTCCTTTTTACCTCTGGGGACATCTGTCTATGGGTCTGAGTACAGGTAGGTGCTCAGATGGGCTCAGATTGCCCCTGTTTTACCTGGGAAGCCACCACAAATGAGATGGATCAGGGCCTTTGAGGTTTATCCTATTAGAAGGGATGTGGCCATTGGAATGGGCACACACAATTCCCTTGGAGAGGGCAAGTACAGTCCTCAGGTTCGGCTCCAGGGGCCTGAGCCTGTAGGTTTTATAGGATAGGGCTGTTTGGACAGTTGTCTGAAAACACAAACTTGGCTTATGTTTCAGGTCATAGGTATGGCAGGACTTATCTACAGACCATGAGGAGAACTTTTCGGGATTTGAGAAAAGGGCGAGTGTGAGGCTCTTGCTCAAGTTTTTGTCTCTGGATATCGTGTCACTCATGGACGTGAAATTTCTGGGTGACTTCATGGGAAATGGACGAGTCTTACTCCCTGGTGGTTTGGACCAGTCCAAAGCGTTTGGGGTCACTCTGTGGGATGGAACAAGTCCGTTTTGTTTTTTTTTTTTTGATATTGTTTTCATTTTAACCTCAGGTGTCTCACTTAATGAGGGATTCCTGAGTAGAGCCCTGGGGGGGGTAACTGGACATTCAGAAATCTGGTTAAAATTGGCGCCTAGGGACATATCAAGCCCATTATGACATCTAATGGTCCAATCACTGAGAGGACTTACTAGAGGACAGGACTCATGCTGAGGGTCACAATGCGTGTTTATGCCCTTGTCGCACTCAAGATTGGGCGGGGCCTCAGGGTGAATGCTGGTTTCTCCTACACTGAACGTTGGACGACGTGCCAACCACAAGGTTTCTTACCGTGTGTAAGGAGGTGTTCTGATTTCTGCATCACACTCACCCCTGGACAGTTATTGGAGATAATGTCTCGGTTCTGAGGCCTGAAAACTGCGGTAGGGAAGAGATGATGACCTAAGGCCATGGCGGGTCTTATGTGCTCAGTGTGCGGTCTGCTTTCCGGGTCTTGGTCGGGAGGTCCGGGCTCAGGTTGTGTCCGACAGTGCATTAAGGCCCAGGTTAGAATATATACTTAGGGTAAAGTCCAGTGCTGTGGAGGTTTATCCTCATTGAAGGTGCCTGGGCAGCTCATGAGGCAATAATTTTTTTCTAGAGGGCCGGCAGAGTGCTGCATTGTGGGTCCGGAATTGCCAAACATGAGGGCTTCGAGGCCAGGAGTGTGAGGACGGAAGTCTGAAAAGACAAGCTAGACTTGGGTTTTAGGGCGAGGGCACGGCAAGTACCCCTGCAGATCTGAACCAATACTCATGCATCTGAATCAGGGGGAGGATCAGACGTTGGCTCAGGTTGGAGTTTCTGTGCATGATGGCCGTTTCATGAAAGGAGTGGAATCTCGAGGCCATTGAGGTTTTCCCACGTTGGGAGTTGTGGGATGCCCCCTTCAAGGATTCCTTCTGCGGGACAATTGAGACCTGTTGGACAGCTCCAGGACATCCCATATGGAATGACTCCAGAGCACCGTTCGAGGATGGATGCCTGGAAGCCAGCTTCGCATTCCAATTGTCTCCTAGCAACAAGACAGTTTAGATCTGATGGCTCTGCGGGAGCAACCGGGGTGGCTGAGTTGAAATGGACTTTCCTGAGGATGGGTCCTAATGTGTTTTTGTGTCCATGAGGGCCTTGGAAAGGATCGGTGGCACCGGGACCCTGAAGTTCTCTCCTATGCTTTGGAC
Source organism: Mustela nivalis (assembly GCF_964662115.1). NCBI lineage: Eukaryota > Metazoa > Chordata > Mammalia > Carnivora > Mustelidae > Mustela > Mustela nivalis. The sequence continues at coordinate 40,745 of NW_028136480.1, read as the reverse complement.
ATGGCTCCCATGCACAGGTTTCCTTGTGGAGACGAGATGACTTCTGCTGGGTGCCTCAGCAACACCCCTATGCTCATATTGGAATCAGGCTTTTGAGGAGACATGCGTGTAAACCAAGGCAATGGATCCTATTATGGCCTAGGGTCCTGTCTGGTTCAATCTTCTCCTCTGGGGACAGCCATTTATGGTATGAGTGGAGGTAGATTATCAGCTGGTGTCAGACAGCCCTTGTTTGTTCCGGGCGACCTACACTATTGGGATGGCCTCAGGGACTTTGGAGGTTTCTCCTAATTTGTACGATTTTGGACAATGGAATGGGCAGAATTCTCATGGATTGGTAGGCACAGTCCTAATGTGTGGCTCCAGGGGCCCCAGCCTGGAGGATGTGTGGCCCAGGACTTGAGGACAGAAGTCTGAAAACACAAACTCAGCTTAGGAAGGGGACGTAGGTATGGCAGGACCGATCTACAAACCATGAGAAGAACTCTTCAGGATATGAAGAAAGTGCGAGTCTGAGGCGCTTGCTCAGGTTTTTGTCTCTGGATTTTGTATCAGCGATGGCACAATCTACAGACCTGAATCGAGATCTCGTGCATCTGAAGTCAGGGCGAGGATCAGACAATCGCTCAAGTTGGTGTTTCTGTCCCTGATGGCCCCTTCACGAAGGGGGGGCATCACGAGGCCATGGGGGTTTTCCCACGATGGGATTTGTGAGAAGCTCCAAACTGCAAAGTGTCTTCTGCAGGACAATTGAGACCTGCTGTTTGGCTCCAGGCCAATGATTCTGAGCAGTGTTCTAAGGATGCATGGCTGGGTAGCCCACCTCGCAGTCCAATTGTCTCCTAGACACAAGACAGGTTAGATCTGCTGGATCTGGGGGAGCAACCGAGGAGGCTGAGTTGAAATGGACTCTCCTATGGATGGGTCCTAATGTGCTTTTGTGTCTATGGAGACCTTGGAATGAAGCGGTGGCACTGGGGCCCTGAAATGTTCTCCTAAACAGATGCTTTGACACAGCTCCAACGTGCAAGTTTCCCATGTGTAGATGAGATGTTTTCTGATGGGTGAGTCAAGAAACAGCCATATGCTGGTTTTGAAATCCAGGCCTCTGAGGAGAGATGCCTGGAAACCAAAGCAATGGATATGATTAGTGCCTAGGTGCCTGTTCTTTCCTTTTTACCTCTGGGGACATCTGTCTATGGGTCTGAGTACAGGTAGGTGCTCAGATGGGCTCAGATTGCCCCTGTTTTACCTGGGAAGTTACCACTAATGAGATAGATCAGGGACTTTGGAGGTTTATCGTATTAGAAGGGATGTGGCCATTGGAATGGGCACACACAATTCCCTTGGAGAGGGCAAGTACAGTCCTCAGGTTTGGCTCCAGGGGCCTGAGCCTATAGGTTGTGTAGGGCAGGGCTGTTTGGACAGTTGTCTGAAAACACAAACTTGGCTTATGTTTCAGGTCATAGGTATGGCAGGACTTATCTACAGACCATGAGGAGAACTTTTCGGGATTTGAGAAAAGGGCGAGTGTGAGGCTCTTGCTCAAGTTTTTGTCTCTGGATATCGTGTCACTCATGGTCGTGAAATTTCTGGGTGACTTCATGGGAAATGGACGAGTCTTACTCCCTGGTGGTTTGGACCAGTCCAAAGCGTTTGGGGTCACTCTGTGGGATGGAAGAGGTCCGTTTTTTTTTTTTTTTGATGTTGTTTTCTTTTTAACCTCAGGTGTCTCACCTAATGAGGGATTCCTGAGTAGCGCCCTTGGGGGGGGGTGACTGGACATTCAGAAATCTGGTTAAAAATTGGCGCCTAGGGACATATCAAACCCATTATGACATCTAATGGTCCAGTCACTGAGAGGACTTACTAGAGGACAGTACTCATGCTGAGGGTCACAATGCGTGTTTATGCCCTTGTCGCACTCAAGATTGGGCGGGGCCTCAGGGTGAATGCTGGTTTCTCCTACACTGAACGTTGGACGACGTGCCAACCACAAGCTTTCTTACCATGGGTAAGGAGGTGTTCTGATTTCTGCATCACACTCACCCCTGGGCAGTGATTGGAGATAATGTCTCGGTTCTGAGGCCTGAAAACTGAGGTAGGAAAGAGATGATGACCTAAGGCCATGGCAGGGCTTATGTGCTCAGTGTGCTCTGTGCTTTCCGGGTGTTGGTCAGGAGGTCCGGGCTCAGGTTGTGTCCGACAGTGCATTAGTGCCCAGGTTAGACTATATAATTTGTGTGAAGTCGTGTGCTGTGGAGGTTTATCCTCATTGAAGGTGCCTGTACAGCTCATGATGCAATAATTTTTTTCTAGGGGGCAGGCAGAGTGCTGCATTGTGGGTCCGGAATTGCCAAACTTGAGGGCTTCGGGGCCAGGAGTGTGAGGACGGAATTCTGAGAAAACAAGCTAGACTTGGGTTTCAGGGCGAGGGCACGGCAGGTACCCCCTGCAGATCTGAACCAATACTCATGAATCTGAAGTCAGGGCGAGGATCAGACGTTGGCTCAGGTTGGAGTTTCCGTGCATGACGGCCGCTTCATGAAGGGAGTGGAATCTCGAGGCCATTAAGGATTTCCCACGTTGGTAGTTGTGGGATGCCCCCTTCAAGGATTCCTTTTGCGGGACAATTGAGACCTGTTGGACAGCTCCAGGACATCCCTTATGGAATGACTCCAGAGCACCGTTCGAGGATGGATGCCTGGGAAGCCCGCCTTGCACACCAATTGTCTACTAGCAATAAGACAGATTAGATCTGATGGCTCTGCGGGAGCAACCGGGGTGGCTGTGTTGAAATGGAATTTCCTGAGGATGGGTCCTAATGTGTTTTTGTGTCCATGAGGGCCCTGGAATGGGGCGGAGGTACCGGGACCATGAAGTACTCTCCTATGCTTTGGACATGGCTCCCATGCACAGGTTTCCTTGTGGAGATGAGATGAGTTCTGCTGGGTGCCTCAGCAAAACCCCTATGCTCGTATTGGAATCAAGCTTTTGAGCAGACATGCCTGTAAACCAAGGGAATGGATCCTATTATGGCCTAGGGTCCTGTCTGGTTCAATCTTCTCCTCTGGGGACATCCATGTATGGTATGAGTGGAGGTAGATTATCAGCTGGTGTCAGACAGCCCTTGTTTGTTCCGGGCGACCTACAAAATTGGGATAGCCTCAGGGATTTTGGAGGTTTCTCCTAATTTGTACGATTTTGGACAATGGAATGGGCAGAATTCCCATGGATTTGTAGGCACAGTCCTAATGTGTGGCTTCAGAGGCTCCAGCATGAGGGTGTGTGGCCCAGGACTTTGAGGACAGAAGACTGAAAACACAAACTCAGCTTAGGTTTGGGGACGTAGGTATGGCAGGCCCGATCTACAAACCATGAGAAGAACTCTTCAGGATATGAAGAAAGTGCGAGTCTGAGGCTCTTGCTCAGGATTTTGTCTCTGGATTTTGTATCAGCGATGGCACAATTTACAGACCTGAATCGAGATCTCGTGCATCTGTAGTCAGGGCGAGGATCAGACGATCGCTCAAGTTGGTGTTTCTGTCCCTGATGGCCCATTCACGAAGGGGGGGCATTACGAGGCTATGGGGGTTTTCCCACGATGGGATTTGTGAGAAACTCCGAACTGCAAAGTGTCTTCTGCAGGACAATTGCGACCTGCTGTTTGGCTCCGCCAATGATTCTGAGCAGGGTTCTAAGGATGCATGGCCTGGTAGCCCACCTCACATTCCAATTGTCTCCTAGACACAAGACAAGTTAGATCTGCTGGATCTGGGGGAGCAACTGAGGAGGCTGAGTTGAAATGGACTCTCCTATGGATGGGTCCTAATGTGCTTTTGTGTCTATGGAGACCTTGGAATGAAGCCGTGGCACTGGGGTCCTGAAGGGTTGTCCTAAACAGAGGCTTTGACACAGCTCCAAAGTGCAGGTTTCCCTTATGTAGATGAGATGTTTTCTGATCGGTGAGTCAAGAAACAGCCATATGCTGGTTTTGAAATCCAGGCCTCTGAGGAGAGATGCCTGGAAACCAAAGCAATGGATATGATTAGTGCCTAGGGGCCTGTTCTTTCCTTTTTACCTCTGGGGACATCTTTCTATGGGTCTGAGTACAGGTAGGTGCTCAGATGGGCTCACATTGCCCCTGTTTGACCTGGGAAGCCACCACTAATTAGATGAATCAGGGACTTTGGAGGTTTATCGTATTAGAAGGGATGTGGCCATTGGAATGGGCACACACAGTTCCCTTGGAGAGGGCAAGTACAGTCCTCAGGTTTGGCTCCAGGGGCCTGAGCCTTTAGGTTGTGTAGGCCAGGGCTGTTTGGACAGTTGTCTGAAAGCACAAACTTGGCTTATGTTTCAGGTCATAGGTATGGCAGGACTTATCTACAGACCATGAGGAGAACTTTTCGGGATTTGAGAAAAGGGCGAGTGTGAGGCTCTTGCTCAAGTTTTTGTCTCTGGATATCGTGTCACTCATGGTCGTGAAATTTCTGGGTGACTTCATTGGAAATGGACGAGTCTTACTCCCTGGTGGTTTGGCCCAGTCCAAATCATATGGGGTCACTCTGTGGGATGGGATGGATGAAGTCCGTTTTTTTTTTTTTTATGTTGTTTTCTTTTTAACCTCAGGTGTCCCACCAAATGAGGGATTCCAGAGTAGAGCCCTGGTGGGGGGTGACTGGACAATCAGAAATCTGGTTAAAAATTGGGGCTTAGGGACATATCAAGCCCATTATGACATCTAATGGTCCAGTCACTGAGAGGACTTACTAGAGGACAGGACTCATGCTGAGGGTCACAATGCGTGTTTATGCCCTTGTCGCACTCAAGAATGGGCGGGGCCTCAGGGTGAATGCTGGTTTCTCCTACACTGAACGTTGGACAACGTGCCAACCACAAGGTTTCTTACAATGGGTAAGGAGGTGTTCTGATTTCTGCATCACACTCACCTCTGGGGAGTGAGGGGAAATAATGTCTCGGTTCTGAGGCCTGAAAACTGTGGTAAGGAAGAGATGATGACCTAAGGCCATGGCGGGTCTTATGTGCTCAGTGTGCGGTCTGGTCAGGAGGTCCGGGCTCAGGTTGTGTCCGACAGTGCATTAGTGCCCAGGTTAGACTATATAATTTGGGTAAAGTCGAGTGCTGTGTAGGTTTATCCTCATTGAATGTGCCTGGGCAGCTCTTGAGGCAATCATTTTTTTCTAGAGGGAAGGCAGAGTGCTGCATTGTGGGTCCGGAATTGCCAAACTTGGGCTTATATCAACGATGGCCGTGGAATGTGGGGAGGTTTCATGGGCCATGCACGAATCTTCCTCTCTGTGGATTTGGCCCGATCCCAATTGTTATTCGTCAATCTGTGGGATGGGAGGTATCCTTTCAGGTTTATTATCTCAGGTGTCTGAACAAAAGAGGAATTCCAAAGCAGAGCCCTGGGGAAGAGTGAAGGGAAAACCCAAACTATGGTTAAAAATTGGGGCCTAGGGGCAAGGCAGGCACAATAAGCTGTCTCTTCATACAGCCACTGAGAGGCCTTACTTGAGGGCTGGGCTCAGGCTGCGGGTCACAGTGTGTGTTTGTGACCAATGTGGCACTCGAGCATGGGCGGTGCCTCATGGGCCAATCTGGTTTCAACTACACTGGAACTTGGACAACATGCCAATCACAAGGTCTCTTGCCATGGGGAAGGTGTTCTGATTTCTACATCATTTTCAACCCTGGGCCATGGTGGAGATAAGGTCTAGGTTCTGAAGCCTGAAAAATCAGAGTTGGGAAGAGATGACCATCTAAGGCGATGGCGCGTCTGATATGCTCAGTGTGCGGTCAACTGCCTGGGTGTTGGTCAGGAGGTTCTGGCTCAGGTTGTGTCAGACAGTGCACTAGTGCCCAAGTTAGACTATATAATTTGGGTACAGTCGAGTGCCCTGTAGGTTTATCCTCATATGAGGTGCCTGGGCACCTGATTAGGCAAGATATTTTTTTTAGAGGGCAGGCAGAGTGCTGCATTGTGGGTCCGGAATTGCCAAAATGGAGGATTTCTGGGCCAGGAGTTTGAGGACAGAAGTCTGAGAACACAAGATAGACTTGGGCTTCAGGCCCAGGGCACGGTAGGTACCCCCTGCAAATCGGAAACAATATCTCAAGCATCTGAAGTCACGGCGAGGATCAGATGTTGGCTCAGGTTGGAGTTTCTGTGCATGACTGCCCCTTCATGAAAGGAGTGGAAACTCAAGGCCATGGAGCTTTTCCCACGTTGGGAGTTGTGTGATGCCCCCTTCAAAGATTCCTTCTGCGGGACAATTAAGACCTGTTGGGCAGCTCCAGGACATCCCATATGGAATGACTCCAGAGCACCGTTCGAGGATGGATGCCCGGAAGCCCGCCTCTCATTCCAATTGTCTCCTAGCAACAATACAGTTGAGATCGGATGGCTCTGCGGGAGCAACCGGGGTGGCTGAGTTGAAATGGGCTTTCCTGAGGATGGGGCCTAAAGTGTGTTTGTGTCCATGAGGGCCTTGGAATGGGGCGGTGGCACCGGGACCCTGAAGTATTCTCCTAAGCTTTTGACATAGCTCCCATGCACAAGTTTCCTTGTGGAGAGGAGATTTGTTCTGATGGGTGCCTCAGGAAAACCCTTATGCTGGTCTTGGAATCCAGGCCCTTGAGGAGACATGCCTGTAAACCAAAGCAATGGATCTGATTATTGCCTAGGATCCTGTCTGGTTCAATCTTCTTCTCTGGGGATATCCGTCTATGGAATGAGTGGAGGTAGATGCTCACCTGGTGTCAGACCACGCTTGTTTGTCCCTGGAGACCTACACTATTGGGATTGCCTCGGGGACTTTGGAGAGTTCTCCCAATTTGTAAGATTTTGGACAATGGAATGGACAGAATTCCCATGGATTGGGTAGGCACAGTCCGAATGTGTGGCTCCAGGGGCCCCAGCCTGGAGGCTGTGTGGCCCAGGACTTTGAGGACAGAAGTCTGAAAACACAAACTCACCTTATGTTTGGGGACGTAGGTATGGCAGGCCCAATCTACAAACCAGAGAAGAACTCTTCAGGATATGAAGAAAGAGCGAGTCTGAGGCACTTGCTCAGGCTTTTGTCTCTGGATTTTATATCAATGATGGCCGTGGAATGTGGGGAGACCTCATGGGCCATGGACGAATCTTCCTCTCTGTGGATTTGTCCCGGTCCCAATTATTTTTCGTCAATCTGTGGGATGGGAGGTCTCTTTTCAGGTTTATTACCTCAGGTGTCCGAACAAAAGAAGAATTCCAAAGCAGAGCCCTGGGGAAGAGTGAAGGGACAACCCAAACTATGGTTAAAAATTGGGGCCTAGGGGCATGGTAGGCCAAATAAGCTGTCTCTTCATCCAGCCACTGAGCGGCCTTACTTGAGGACTGGGCTCAGGCTGAGGGTCAAATGTGTGTTTGTGACAAATGTGGCCCGTGAGCATCGGCGGGGCCTCATGGGCCAAACTGGTTTCAACTACACTGGAACTTGGACAACATGCCAATCACAAGGTCTCTTGCCATGGGGAAGGTGTTCTGATTTCTGCATCATTTTCAATCGTGAGCAGTGATTGGACATAAGGTATAGGTTCTGAAGCCTGAAACATGGCTGTTGGGAAGAGATGACGACCTAAGGCGATGGCGCGTCTGATATGCTCAGTGTGCGGTCAGCTACCTGGGTGTTGGTCAGGAGGTTCTGGCTCAGGTTGTTTCAGACAGTGCACTAGTGCCCAGGTTAGACTATATAATTTGGGTACAGTCGAGTGCCGTGTAGGTTTATCCTCATTTGAGGTGCCTGGGCACCTCATTAGGCAAGATATTTTTTCTGGAGGGCAGGCAGAGTGCTGCATTGTGGGTCCGGAATTGCTAAACTTTTTGGCTTCTGGGCCAGGAGTGTGAGGACAGAAGTCTGAGAACACAAGCTAGACTTGAGTTTCAGCCCGAGGGCACTGCTGGTACCCCCTGCAGTCGCAACCATAATCTCAAGCATCTGAAGTCACGGTGAGGATCAGTCGTTGGCTCAGGTTGGAGTTTCTGTGCATGACCGCCCCTTCATGAACGGAGCGGAATCTCAAGGCCATGGAGGTTTTCCGACGTGGGAGTGGTGGGATGCCCCCTTCAATGATTCCTTCTGTGTGACAATTGAGACCTGTTGGGCAGCCCAGGACATCCCATATGGAATGACCAGAGCACCCTTGGAGAATGGATGCCAGGGAAGCCTGCCTCGCAATCCAATTGTCTACTAGCCACAATACAGTTGAGATCGGATCCCTCTGCGGGAGCAACCGGGGTGGTTGAGTTGAAATGGACTTTCCTGAGGATGAGCCCTAATGTGTGTTTCTGTCCATGAGGGACTTGAAATGGGGCGGTGGCACTGGGACCCTGAAGTATTCTCCTAAGCTTTTGACATAGCTCCCATGCACAAGTTTCCTTGTGGAGAGGAGATTTGTTCTGATGGGTGCCTCAGGAAACCCATTATGCTGGTATAGGAATCCAAACTTTTGAAGAGACATGCCTGTAAACCAAAGCAATGTATTCGATTATGGCCTAGGGTCCTGTCTTGTTCATTCTTCTTCTCTGGGGATATTCATCTATGGAATGAGTGGAGGTAGATGCACATCTGGTGTCTTACCGCCCTTGTTTGTCCCCGGAGACCTACACTATTGGTTTGGCCTCAGGGACTTTGGAGAGCTCTCCTAATTTGTACGATTTTGGACAATGGAATGAGCAGAATTCCCATGGATTGGGTAGGCACAGTCCTAATGTGTGGCTTCAGAGGCCCCATCATGAGGGTGTGTGGCCCAGGACTTTGAGGACAGAAGTCTGAAAGCACAAACTCAGCTTATGTTTGGGGATGTAGGTATGGCAGGCCCAATCTACAAATCATGAGAAGAAATCTTCAGGATATGAAGAAAGAGCGAGTCTGAGGCACTTGCTCAGGCTTTTGCATTTGGATTTTATATCAACGATGGCCGTGGAATGGGGGAAGACTCATGGGCCATGGACGAATCTTCCTCTCGGTGGATTTGGCCCGATCCCAATTGTTTTTCGTCAATCTGTGGGATGGGATGTCTCCTTTCAGGTTTATTACCTCAGGTGTATGAACAAAAGAGGAATTCCAAAGCAGAGCCCTGGGGAAGAGTGAAGGGAAAACCCAAACTATGGTTAAAAATTGGGGCCTAGGGGCATGGCAGGCACAATAAGCTGTCTCTTCATCCAGCCACTGAGAGGCCTTACTTGAGGGCTGGGCTCAGGCTGAGGGTCACAGTGTGTGTTTGTGACCAACGTGGCACGCGAGCATGGGCGGGGCCTCATGGGCCACACTGGTTTCAACTACACTGGACCTTGGACAACATGCCAATCACAAGGTCTTGCCATGGGGAAGGTGTTTTGATTTCTGCATCATTTTCAACCCTGGGCAGTGGTTGGAGATAAGGTCTAGGTTCAGAAGCCTGAAAACCGCAGTTGGGAAGACATGACAATCTAAGGCGATGGCGCATCTGATATGCTCAGTGTGCGGTCAACTGCCTGGGTGTTGGTCAGGAGGTTCTGGCTCAGGTTGTGTCAGACAGTGCACTAGTGCCCAAGTTAGACTATATAATTTGGGTAAAGTCGAGTGCCCTGTAGGTTTATCCTCATTTGAGGTGCCTGAGCACCTCATTAGGCAAGATATTTTTTCTGGAGGGCAGGCAGAGTGCTGCATTGTGGGTCCGGAATTGCTAAACTTTTTGGCTTCTGGGCCAGGAGTGTGAGGACAGAAGTCTGAGAACACAAGCTAGACTTGAGTTTCAGCCCGAGGGCACTGCTGGTACCCCCTGCAGTCGCAACCATAATCTCAAGCATCTGAAGTCACGGTGAGGATCAGTCGTTGGCTCAGGTTGGAGTTTCTGTGCATGACCGCCCCTTCATGAACGGAGCGGAATCTCAAGGCCATGGAGGTTTTTCGACGTGGGAGTGGTGGGATGCCCCCTTCAATGATTCCTTCTGTGTGACAATTGAGACCTGTTGGGCAGCCCAGGACATCCCATATGGAATGACCAGAGCACCCTTGGAGAATGGATGCCAGGGAAACCCGCCTCGCAATCCAATTGTCTACTAGCCACAATACAGTTGAGATCGGATCCCTCTGCGGGAGCAACCGGGGTGGTTGAGTTGAAATGGACTTTCCTGAGGATGAGCCCTAATGTGTGTTTCTGTCCATGAAGGACTTGAAATGGGGCGGTGGCACTGGGACCCTGAAGTATTCTCCTAAGCTTTTGACATAGCTCCCATGCACAAGTTTCCTTGTGGAGAGGAGATTTGTTCTGATGGGTGCCTCAGGAAACCCATTATGCTGGTATAGGAATCCAAACTTTTGAAGAGACATGCCTGTAAACCAAAGCAATGTATTCGATTATGGCCTAGGGTCCTGTCTTGTTCATTCTTCTTCTCTGGGGATATTCATCTATGGAATGAGTGGAGGTAGATGCTCATCTGGTGTCTTACCGCCCTTGTTTGTCCCCGGAGACCTACACTATTGGTTTGGCCTCAGGGACTTTGGAGAGCTCTCCTAATTTGTACGATTTTGGACAATGGAATGAGCAGAATTCCCATGGATTGGGTAGGCACAGTCCTAATGTGTGGCTTCAGAGGCCCCATCATGAGGGTGTGTGGCCCAGGACTTTGAGGACAGAAGTCTGAAAGCACAAACTCAGCTTATGTTTGGGGATGTAGGTATGGCAGGCCCAATCTACAAATCATGAGAAGAAATCTTCAGGATATGAAGAAAGAGCGAGTCTGAGGCACTTGCTCAGGCTTTTGCATTTGGATTTTATATCAACGATGGCCGTGGAATGGGGGAAGACTCATGGGCCATGGACGAATCTTCCTCTCGGTGGATTTGGCCCGATCCCAATTGTTTTTCGTCAATCTGTGGGATGGGATGTCTCCTTTCAGGTTTATTACCTCAGGTGTATGAACAAAAGAGGAATTCCAAAGCAGAGCCCTGGGGAAGAGTGAAGGGAAAACCCAAACTATGGTTAAAAATTGGGGCCTAGGGGCATGGCAGGCACAATAAGCTGTCTCTTCATCCAGCCACTGAGAGGCCTTACTTGAGGGCTGGGCTCAGGCTGAGGGTCACAGTGTGTGTTTGTGACCAACGTGGCACGCGAGCATGGGCGGGGCCTCATGGGCCACACTGGTTTCAACTACACTGGACCTTGGACAACATGCCAATCACAAGGTCTTGCCATGGGGAAGGTGTTTTGATTTCTGCATCATTTTCAACCCTGGGCAGTGGTTGGAGATAAGGTCTAGGTTCAGAAGCCTGAAAACCGCAGTTGGGAAGACATGACAATCTAAGGCGATGGCGCATCTGATATGCTCAGTGTGCGGTCAACTGCCTGGGTGTTGGTCAGGAGGTTCTGGCTCAGGTTGTGTCAGACAGTGCACTAGTGCCCAAGTTAGACTATATAATTTGGGTAAAGTCGAGTGCCCTGTAGGTTTATCCTCATTTGAGGTGCCTGAGCACCTCATTAGGCAAGATATTTTTTCTGGAGGGCAGGCAGAGTGCTGCATTGTGGGTCCGGAATTGCTAAACTTTTTGGCTTCTGGGCCAGGAGTGTGAGGACAGAAGTCTGAGAACACGAGCTAGAGTTGAGTTTCAGGCCGAGCACGGCTGGTACCCCCTGCAGTCGCAACCAAAATCTCAAGCATCTGAAGTCAGGGCGAGGATCAGACGTTGGCTCAGGTTGGAGTTTCTGTGCATGACTGCCCCTTCATGAAAGGAGCGGAATCTCAAGGCCATGGAGGTTTCCGACGTTGGGAGTGGTGGAATGCCCCCTTCAATGATACCTTCTGTGTGACAATTAAGACCTGTTGGGCAGCTCCAGGACATCCCATATGGAATGACTCCAGAGCACCGTTGGAGGATGGATGCCAGGCAAGCCCGCCTTGCAATCCAATTGTCTACTAGCCACAATACAGTTGAGATCAGATCCCTCTGCGGGAGCAACCGGGGTTGATGAGTTTAATGGACTTTCCTGAGGATGGGCCCTAATGTGTGTTTCTGTCCATGAGGGCCTTGGAATGGGGCGGTGACCCCGGGACCCTGAAGTATTCTCCTAAGCTTTTGAGATAGTTCCCACCACAAGTTTCCTTGTGGAGAGGATATTTGTTCTGATGGGTGCCTCAGGAAACCCATTATGCTGGTATTGGAATCCAGACTTTTAAAGAGACATGCCTGTAAACCAAAGCAATGTATTCGATTATGGCCTAGGGTCCTGTCTTGTTCATTCTTCTTCTCTGGGGATATTCATCTATGGAATAAGTGGAGGTAGATGCTCACCTGGTGTCAGACCACCCTTGTTTGTCCCTGGAGACCTACACTATTGGGATTGCCTCGGGGACTTTGGAGAGTTCTCCCAATTTGTAAGATTTTGGACAATGGAATGGGCAGAATTCCCATGGATTGGGTAGGCGCAGTCCGAATGTGTGGCTCCAGGGGCCCCAGCCTGGAGGCTGTGTGGCCCAGGACTTTGAGGACAGAAGTCTGAAAACACAAACTCACCTTATGTTTGGGGACATAGGTATGGCAGGCCCAATCTACACACCATGAGCAGAACTCTTCAGGATATGAAGAAAGAGCGAGTCTGAGGCACTTGCTCAGGCTTTTGTCTCTGGATTTTATATCAACGATGGCCGTGGAATGTGGGGAGGCATCATGGGCCATGGACGAATCTTCCTTTCTGTGGATTGGGGCGGTCCCAATTTTTTTCCGTCAATCTGTGGGATGGGAGGTCTCCTTTCAGGTTTATTACCTCAGGTGTCCGAACAAAAGAGGAATTGCAAAGCAGAGCACTGGAGAAGAGTGAAGGGACAACCCAAACTATTGTTAAAAATTGGGACCAAGGAGCTTGGCAGGCCCAATAAGCTGTCTCTTCATCCAGAAACTGAGCGCCCTTCCTTGAGACTGGGCTCAGGCTGAGGGTCAAATGTGTGTTTGTGACAATAGTGGCCCGCGAGCATGGGTGGGGCCTCATGGGCCAAACTGGTTTCAACTACACTGGACCTTGGACAACATGCCAATCACAAGGTCTCTTGCCATGGGGAAGGTGTTCTGATTTCTGCACCATTTTCAATCTTGAGCAGTGATTGGACATAAGGTATAAGTTCTGAAGCCTGAAAAATCGCAGTTGGGAAGAGATGACGACCTAAAGCGATGGCGCGTCTGATATGCTCAGTGTGCGGTCAACTGCCTGGGTGTTGGTCAGGGGGTTCTGGCTGAGGTTGTGTCAGACAGTAAACTAGTGCCCAAGTTAGAGTATATAATTTGGGTACAGTCGAGTTCCCTGTAGGTTTATCCTCATTTGAGGTGCCTGGGCACCTCATTAGGCAAGATATTTTTTCTAGAGGGCAGGCAGAGTGCTGCCTTGTGGGTCCGGAATTGCCAAAATGGAGGACGTCCGGGCCAGGAGTTTGAGGACAGAAGTCTGAGAACACAAGCTAGACTTGGGCTTCAGGCCGAGGGCATGGTAGGTACCCCCTGCAGATCGGAAACCATATCTCAAGCATCTGAAGTCAAGGCGAGGATCAGACGTTGGATCAGGTTGCAGTTTCTGTGCATGACCGCCCCTTCATGAACGGAGCGGAATCTCAAGGCCATGGAGGTTTTCCGACGTGGGAGTGGTGGGATGCCCCCTTCAATGATTCCTTCTGTGTGACAATTGAGACCTGTTGGGCAGCCCAGGACATCCCATATGGAATGACCAGAGCACCCTTGGAGAATGGATGCCAGGGAAGCCCGCCTCACAATACAATTGTCTACTAGCCACAATACAGTTGAGATCGGATCCCTCTGTGAGAGCAACCGGGGTGGCTGAGTTGAAATGGACTTTCCTGAGGATGAGCCCTAATGTGTGTTTCTGTCCATGAGGGACTTGAAATGGGGCGGTGGCACTGGGACCCTGAAGTATTCTCCTAAGCTTTTGACATAGCTCCCATGCACAAGTTTCCTTGTGGAGAGGAGATTTGTTCTGATGGGTGCCTCAGGAAACCAATTATGCTGGTATTGGAATCCAGACTTTTAAAGAGACATGCCTGTAAACCAATGCAATGTATTCGATTATGGCCTAGGGTCCTGTCTTGTTCATTCTTCTTGTCTGGGGATATTCATCTATGGAATGAGTGGAGGTAGATGCTCACCTGGTGTCTTACCGCCCTTGTTTGTCCCCGGAGACCTACACTATTGGTTTGGCCTCAGGGACTTTGGAGAGTTCTTTTAATTTGTACGATTTTGGACAATGGAATGGGCAGAATTCCCATGGATTGGGTAGTCACAGTCCTAATGTGTGGCTTCAGAGGCCCCAGCATGAGGGTGTGTGGCCCAGGACTTTGAGGACAGAAGTCTGAAAACACAAACTCAGCTTAGGTTTTCCCACGTTGGGAGTTGTGGGATGCCACCTTCAAGGATTCCTTCTGCGGGACAATTGAGACCAGTTGGGCAGCTCCATGACATCCCATATGAAATGACTCCAGAGCACCGTTCGAGGATGGATGCCATGGAGGCCCGCCTCTCATTCCAATTGTCTCCTAGCAACAATACAGTTGAGATCGGATGGCTCTGCGGGAGCAAACGGGGTGGCTGAGTTGAAATGGACTTTCCTGAGGATGGGGCCTAAAGTGTGTTTGTGTCCATGAGGGCCTTGGAATGGGGTGGTGGCACCGGGACCCTGAAGTATTCTCCTACGCTTTTGACATAGCTCCAATGCACAAGTTTCCTTGTGGAGAGGAGATTTTTTCTGATGGGTGCCTCAGGAAAACCCTTATGCTGGTCTTGGAATCCAGGCTCTTGAGGAGACATGCCTGTAAACCAAAGCAATGGATCTGATTATTGCCTAGGATCCTGTCTGGTTCAATCTTCTTCCCTGGGGATATCCGTCTATGGAATGAGTGCAGGTAGATGCTCACCTGGTGTCAGACCACCCTTGTTTGTCCCTGGAGACCTACACTATTGGGATTGCCTCGGGGACTTTGGATATTTCTCCCAATTTGTAAGATTTTGGACAATGGAATGGGCAGAATTCCCATAGATTGGGTAGGCACAGTCCGAATGTGTGGCTCCAGGGGCCCCAGCCTGGAGGCTGTGTGGCCCAGGACTTTGAGGACAGAAGTCTGAAAACACAAACTCACCTTATGTTTGGGGACGTAGGTATGGCAGGCCCAATCTACAAACCATGAGAAGAACTCTTCAGGATATGAAGAAAGAGCGAGTCTGAGGCACTTGCTCAGGGTTTTGTCTCTGGATTTTATATCAATGATGGCCGTGGAATGTGGGGAGCCATCATGGGCCATGGACGAATATCCTCTCTGTGGATTGGGGCGGTCCCAATTATTTTTCGTCAATCTGTGGGATGGGAGGTCTCCTTTCAGGTTTATTACCTCAGGTGTCCGAACAAAAGAAGTATTCTAAAGCAGAGCCCTGGGGAAGAGTGAAGGGACAACCCAAACTATGGTTAAAAATTTGGGGCCTAGGGGCATGGCAGGCCCAATAAGCTGTTTCTTCATCCAGCCACTGAGCGGCCTTACTTGAGGACTGGTCTCAGGCTGAGGGTCAAATGTGTGTTTGTGACAAATGTGGCCCGCGAGCATGGGCGGGGCCTCATGGGCCAAACTGGTTTCAACTACACTGGACATTGCACAACATGCCAATCACAAGGTCTCTTGCCATGGGGAAGGTGTTCTGATTTCTGCATCATTTTCAATCGTGAGCAGTGATTGGACATAAGGTATAGGTTCTGAAGCCTGAATAATCGTAGTTGGGAAGAGATGACGACCTAAGGCGATGGCGCGTCTGATATGCTCAGTGTGCGGTCAGCCTCCTGGGTGATGGTCAGGAGGTTCTGGCTCAGGTTGTGTCAGACAGTGCATTAGTGCCCAGGTTAGACTATATAATTTGGGTACAGTCGAGTGCCGTGTAGGTTTATCCTCATTTGAGGTGCCTGGGCACCTCATTAGGCAAGATATTTTTTCTAGAGGGCAGGCAGAGTGCTGCCTTGTGGGTCCGGAATTGCCAAACTTTTGGGCTTCTGGGCCAGGAGTGTGAGGACAGAAGTCTGAGAACACAAGCTAGACTTGAGTTTCAGGCCGAGGGCACGGCTGGTACCCCCTGCAGTCGCAACCAAAACCTCAAGCATCTGAAGTCATGGCGAGGATCAGATGTTGGCTCAGGTTGGAGTTTCTGTGCATGACTACCCCTTCATGAACGGAGCGGAATCTCAAGGCCATGGAGGTTTTCCGACGTTGGAGTGGTGGGATGCCCCCTTCAATGATTCCTTCTGTGTGACAATTGAGACCTGTTGGGCAGCTCCAGGACATCCCATATGGAATGACTCCAGAGCACCGTTGGAGGATGGTTATCAGGCAAGCCCGCCTCGCAATCCACTTGTCTACTAGCCACAATACAGTTGAGATCGGATCCCTCTGCGGGAGCAACCTGGGTGGCTGAGTTGAAATGGACTTTCCTGAAGATGGGCCCTAATGTGTGTTTGTGTCCATGAGGGCCTTGAAATGGGGCGGTGGCACTGGGACCCTGAAGTATTCTCCTAAGCTTTTGACATAGCTCCCATGCACAAGTTTCCTTGTGGAGAGGAGATTTGTTCTGATGGGTGCCTCAGGAAACCCATTATGCTGGTATTGGAATCCAGACTTTTGAAGAGACATGCCTGTAAACCAATGCAATGTATTCGATTATGGCCTAGGGTCCTATCTTGTTCATTCTTCTTCTCTGGGGATATTCATCTATGGAATGAGTGGAGGTAGATGCTCACCTGGTGTCTTACCTCCCTCGTTTGTCCCCGGAGACCTACAGTATTGGGATGGCCTCGGGGACTTTGGAGAGTTCTCCTAATTTGTACGATTTTGGACAATGGAATTGGCAGAATTCCCATGGATTGGGTAGGCACAGTCCTAATGTGTGGCTTCAGGGGCCCTTACCTGAGGGTGTGTGGCTTAGGACTTTGAGGACAGAAGTCTGAAAACACAAATTCAGCTTAGGTTTGGGGATGTAGGTATGGCAGGCCCAATCTACAAATCATGAGAAGAAATCTTCAGGATATGAAGAAAGAGCGATTCTGAGGCACTTTCTCAGGCTTTTGCATTTGGATTTTATATCAACGATGGCCGTGGAATGTGGGGTAGACTCATGGGTCATGGACGAATCTTCCTATCTGTGGATTTGGCCCGATCCCAATTATTTTTCGTCAATCTGTGGGATGGGAAGTCTCCTTTCAGGTTTATTACCTCAGGTTTCTGAACAAAAGAGGAATTCCAAAGCAGAGCCCTGGGGAAGAGTGAAGGGAAAACCCAAACTATGGTTAAATATTGGGGCCTCGGGGCATGGCAGGCACAATAAGCTGTCTCTACATCCAGCCACTGAGAGGCCTTACTTGAGGGCTCGGCTCAGGCTGAGGGTCACAGTGTGTGTTTGTGACCAATGTGGCACGCGAGCATGGGCGGGGCCTCATGGGCCACACTGGTTTCAACTACACTGGACCTTAAACAACATGCCAATCACAAGGTCTCTTGCCATGGGGAAGGTGTTTTGATTTCTGCATCATTTTCAACCCTGGGCAGTGGTTGGAGATAAGGTCTAGGTTCTGAAGCCTGAAAAATCGCAGTTGGGAAGAGATGACGATCTAAGGCGATGGCGCGTCTGATATGTTCAGTGTGCGGTCAACTGCCTGGGTGTTGGTCAGGAGGTTCTGGCTCAGGATGAGTCAGACAGTGCACTAGTGCCCAAGTTAGACTATATAATTTGGGTACACTCGAGTGCCCTGTAGGTTTATCCTCATTTGAGGTGCCTGGGGACCTCATTAGGCAAGATATTTTTTCTAGAGGGCAGGCTGAGTGCTGCATTGTGGGTCCGGAATTGCCAAACTTTTGGGCTTCTGGGCCAGGAATGTGAGGACAGAAGTCTGAGAACACAAGCTAGACTTGGGCTTCAGGCCGAGGGCACGGGAGGTACCCCCTGCAGATCGGAAACAATATCACAAGCATCTGAAGTCATGGCGAGGATCAGACGTTGTCTCAGGTTGTAGTTTCTGTGCATGACTGCCCCTTCATGAAAGAAGCGGAATCTCAAGGCCATGGAGCTTTTCCCACGTTGGGAGTTGTGTGATGCCCCTTCAGGAATTCCATCAGCGGGACAATTGAGACCTGTTGGGCAGCTCCAGGACATCTCATATGGAATGACTCCAGAGCACCGTTCGAGGATGGATGCCTGGGAAGCCCGCCTCGCATTCCAATTGTCTCCTAGCAACAATACAGTTGAGATCGAATGGCTCTGCGAGAGCAACCGTGGTGGCTGAGTTGAAATGGACTTTCCTGAGGATGGGGCCTTAAGTGTGTTTGTGTCCATGAGGGCCTTGGAATGGGGCAGTGGTTCCGGGACCCTGAAGTATTCTCCTAAGCTTTTGACATAGCTGCCATGCACAAGTTTCCTTGTGGAGAGGAGATTTTTTCTGATGGGTGCCTCAGGAAAACCCTTATGCTGGTCTTGGAATCCAGGCTCTTGAGGAGACATGCCTGTAAACCAAAGCAATGGATCCGATTATTGCCTAGGATCCTGTCTGGTTCAATCTTCTTCTCTGGGGATATCCGTCTATGGAATGAGTGGAGGTAGATGCTCACCTGGTGTCAGACCACCCTTGTTTGTCCCTGGAGACGTACACTATTGGGATTGCCTCGGGGACTTTGGAGAGTTCTCCCAATTTGTAAGATTTTGGACAATGGAATGGGTAGAATTTCCATGGATTGTGTAGGCACAGTCCAAATGTGTGGCTCCAGGGGCTCCAGCCTGGAGGGTGTGTGGCCCAGGACTTTGAGGACAGAAGTCTGAAAATACAAACTCCTTGCTTGGGGACGTAGGTATGGCAGGCCCAATCTACAAATCATGAGAAGAACTCTTCAGGATATGAAGAAGAGCGAATCTGAGGCACTTGCTCAGGCTTTTGTCTCTGGGTTTTATATCAATGATGGCCGTGGAATGTGGGGAGGCATCATGGGCCATGGACGAATCTTCCTCTCTGTGGATTTGGCCCGGTCCCAATTATTTTTCGTCAATCTGTGGTATGGGATTTCTCCTTTCAGGTTTATTACCTCAGGTGTCCGAACAAAAGAGGAATTTCAAAGCAGAGCCCTGGGGAAGAGTGAAGGGACAACCCAAACTATGGTTAAAAATTGGGGCCTAGGGGCATGGCAGGCCCCATATGCTGTCTCTTCATCCAGCCACTGATCGGCCTTACTTGAGGACTGGGCTCAGGCTGAGGGTCAAATGTGTGTTTGTGACAAATGTGGCCCGTGAGCATGGGCGGGGCCTCATGGGCCAAACTGGTTTCAACTACACTGGAACTTGGACAACATGGCAATCACAAGGTCTCTTGCCATGGGGAAGGTGTTCTGATTTCTGCATCATTTTCAATCGTGAGCAGTGATTGGACATAAGGTATAGGTTCTGAAGCCTGAAAAACCGCAGTTGGCAAGAGATGACGACCTAAGGCGATGGCGCGTCTGATATGCTCAGTGTGCGGTCAGCTGCCTGGGTGTTGGTCAGGAGGTTCTGACTCAAGTTGTGTCAGACAGTGTATTAGTGCCCAGGTTAGACTATATAATTTGGGTAAAGTCGAGTGCCGTGTAGGTTTATCCTCATTTGAGGTGCCTGGGCACCTCATTAGGCAAGATATTTTTTCTAAAGGGCAGGCAGAGTGCTGCATTGTGGGTCCAGAATTGCCAAACTTTTGGGCTTCTGGGCCAGGAGTGTGAGGACAGAAGTCTGAGAACACAAACTAGACTTGAGTTTCAGGCCGAGGGCACGGCTGGTACTCCCTGCAGTCCCAACCAAAATCTCAAGCATCTGAAGTCACGGCGAGGATCAGACCTTGGCTCAGGTTGGAGTTTCTGTGCATGAATGCCCCTTCTAGAAAGGAGCGGAATCTCAAGGCCATGGAGGTTTTCCGACTTGGGAGTGGTGGGATGCCCCCTTCAATGTTTCCTTCTGTGTGACAATTGAGACCTGTTGGGCAGCTCCAGGACATCCCATATGGAATGACTCCAGAGCACCGTTGGAGGATGGATGCCAGGCAAGCCCGCCTCGCAATCCAATTGTCTACTAGCCACAATACAGTTGAGATCGGATCCCTCTGCGGGAGCAACCGGGGTGGCTGAGTTGAAATGGACTTTCCTGAGGATGGGCCCTAATGTGTGTTTGTGTCCATGAGGGCCTTGAAATGGGGCGGTGGCACTGGGACACTGAAGTATTCTCCTAAGCTTTTGACATAGCTCCCATGCACAAGTTTCCTTGTGGAGAGGAGATTTGTTCTGATGGGTGCCTCAGGAAACCCATTATGCTGGTATTGGAATCCAGACTTTTAAAGAGACATGCCTGTAAACCAAAGCAATGTATTCGATTATGGCCTAGGGTCCTGTCTTGTTCATTCTTCTTCTCTGGGGATATTCATCTATGGAATGAGTTGAGGTAGATGCTCACCTGGTGTTAGACCGTCCTTGTTTATTCCCGGAGACCTACACTATTGGGATTGCCTCGGGGACTTTGGAGAGTTCTCCTAATTTGTACGATTTTGGACAATGGAATGGGCAGAATTCCTATGGATTGGGTAGGCACAGTCCTAATGTGTGGCTTCAGGGGCCCCTACCGGAGGGTGTGTGGCTTAGGACTTTGAGGACAGAAGTCTGAAAACACAAATTCAGCTTAGGTTTGTGGATGTAGGTATGGCAGGCCCAATCTACAAATCATGAGAAGAAATCTTCAGGATATGAAGAAAGAGCGATTCTGAGGCACTTGCTCAGGCTTTTGCATTTGGATTTTATATCAACGATGGCCGTGGAATGTGGGGTGGACTCATGGGTCATGGACAAATCTTCCTATCTGTGGATTTGACCCGATCCCAATTGTTTTTCGTCAATCTGCGGGATGGGAGGTCTCCTTTCAGGTTTATTACCTCAGGTGTCTGAACAAAAGAGGAATTCCAAAGCAGAGCCCTGGGGAAGAGTGAAGGGAAAAACCAAACTATGGTTAAAAATTGGGGCCTAGGGGCATGGCAGGCACAATAAGCTGTCTCTACATCCAGCCACTGAGAGGCCTTACTTGAGGGCTGGGCTCAGGCTGAAGGTCACAGTGTGTGTTTGTGACCAACGTGGCACGTGAGCATGGGCGGGGCCTCATGGGCCACACTGGTTTCAACTACACTGGACCTTGGACAACATGCCAATCACAAAGTCTCTTGCCATGGGGAAGGTGTTTTGATTTCTGCATCATTTTCAACCCTGGGCAGTGGTTGGAGATAAGGTCTAGGTTCTGAAGCCTGAAAAATCGCAATTGGGAAGAGATGACGATCTAAGGCGATGGCGCGTCTGATATGCTCAGTGTGCGGTCAACTGCCTGGGTGTTGGTCAGGAGGTTCTGGCTCAGGATGTGTCAGACAGTGCACTAGTGCCCAAGTTAGACTATATAATTTGGGTACAGTCGAGTGCCCTGTAGGTTTATCCTCATTTGAGGTGCCTGGGCACCTCATTAGGCAAGATATTTTTTCTAGAGGGCAGGCTGAGTGCTGCATTGTGGGTCCGGTATTGCCAAACTTTTGGGCTTCTGGGCCAGGAATGTGAGGACAGAAGTCTGAGAACACAAGCTAGACTTGGGCTTCAGGCCGAGGGCACGGTAGGTACCCCCTGCAGATCGGAAACAATATCACAAGCATCTGAAGTCATGGCGAGGATCAGACGTTCGCTCAGGTTGTAGTTTCTGTGCATGACTGCCCCATCATGAAAGAAGCGGAATTCAAGGCCATGGAGCTTTTCCCACGTTGGGAGTTCTGTGATGCCCCCTTCAAGGATTCCATCTGCGGGACAATTGAGACCTGTTGGGCAGCACCAGGTCATCTCATATGGAATGACTCCAGAGCACCGTTCGAGGATGGATGCCTGGGAAGCCCGCCTCCCATTCCAATTGTCTCCTAGCAACAATACAGTTGTGATCGGATGGCTCTGCGGGAGCAACCGTGGTGGCTGAGTTGAAATGGACTATCCTGAGGATGGGGCCTTAAGTGTGTTTGTGTCCATGAGGGCCTTGGAATGGGGCGGTGGTACCGGGACCCTGAAGTATTCTCCTAAGCTTTTGACATAGCTGCCATGCACAAGTTTCCTTGTGGAGAGGAGATTTGTTCTGATGGGTGCCTCAGGAAAACCCTTATGCTGGTCTTGGAATCCAGGCTCTTGAGGAGACATGCCTGTAAACCAAAGCAATGGATCCGATTATTGCCTAGGATCCTGTCTGGTTCAATCTTCTTCTCTGGGGATATCCGTCTATGGAATGAGTGGAGGTAGATGCTCACCTGGTGTCAGACCACCCTTGTTTGTCCCTGGAGACCTACACTATTGGGATTGCCTCGGGGACTTTGGAGAGTTCTCCCAATTTGTAAGATTTTGGACAATGGAATGGGTAGAATTTCCATGGATTGTGTAGGCACAGTACGAATGTGTGGCTCCAGGGGAACCAGCCTGGAGGGTGTGTGGCCCAGGACTTTGAGGACAGAAGTCTGAAAACACAAACTCACCTTATGTTTGGGGACGTAGGTATGGCAGGCCCAATCTACAAATCATGAGAAGAACTCTTCAGGATATGAAGAAAGAGCGAGTCTGAGGCACTTGCTCAGGCTTTTGTCTCTGGGTTTTATATCAATGATGGCCGTGGAATGTGGGGAGACATCATGGGCCATGGACGAATCTTCCTCTCTGTGGATTTGGCCCGGTCCCAATTATTTTTCGTCAATCTGTGGGATGGGAGGTCTCCTTTCAGGTTTATTACCTCAGGTGTCCGAACAAAAGAAGAATTCCAAAGCAGAGCCCTGGGGAAGAGTGAAGGGACAACCCAAACTATGGTTAAAAATTGGGGCCTAGGGGCATGGCAGGCCCCATATGCTGTCTCTTCATCCAGCCACTGATCGGCCTTACTTGAGGACTGGGCTCAGGCTGAGGGTCAAATGTGTGTTTGTGACAAATGTGGCCCGTGAGCATGGGCGGGGCCTCATGGGCCAAACTGGTTTCAACTACACTGGAACTTGGACAATATGGCAATCACAAGGTCTCTTGCCATGGGGAAGGTGTTCTGATTTCTGCATCATTTTCAATCGTGAGCAGTGATTGGACATAAGGTATAGGTTCTGAAGCCTGAAAAACCGCAGTTGGCAAGAGATGACGACCTAAGGCGATGGCGCGTCTGATATGCTCAGTGTGCGGTCAGCTGCCTGGGTGTTGGTCAGGAGGTTCTGACTCAAGTTGTGTCAGACAGTGTATTAGTGCCCAGGTTAGACTATATAATTTGGGTAAAGTCGAGTGCCGTGTAGGTTTATCCTCATTTGAGGTGCCTGGGCACCTCATTAGGCAAGATATTTTTTCTAAAGGGCAGGCAGAGTGCTGCATTGTGGGTCCAGAATTGCCAAACTTTTGGGCTTCTGGGCCAGGAGTGTGAGGACAGAAGTCTGAGAACACAAACTAGACTTGAGTTTCAGGCCGAGGGCACGGCTGGTACTCCCTGCAGTCCCAACCAAAATCTCAAGCATCTGAAGTCACGGCGAGGATCAGACGTTGGCTTAGGTTGGAGTTTCAGTGCATGAATGCCCCTTCTAGAAAGGAGCGGAATCTCAAGGCCATGGAGGTTTTCCGACGTGGGAGTGGTGGGATGCCCCCTTCAATGTTTCCTTCTGTGTGACAATTGAGACCTGTTGGGCAGCTCCAGGACATCCCATATGGAATGACTCCAGAGCACCGTTGGAGGATGGATGCCAGGCAAGCCCGCCTCGCAATCCAATTGTCTACTAGCCACAATACAGTTAAGATCGGATCCCTCTGCGGGAGCAACCTGGGTGGCTGAGTTGAAATGGACTTTCCTGAGGATGGGCCCTAATGTGTGTTTGTGTCCATGAGGGCCTTGAAATGGGGCGGTGGCACTGGGACACTGAAGTATTCTCCTAAGCTTTTGACATAGCTCCCATGCACAAGTTTCCTTGTGGAGAGGAGATTTGTTCTGATGGGTGCCTCAGGAAACCCATTATGCTGGTATTGGAATCCAGACTTTTAAAGAGACATGCCTGTAAACCAAAGCAATGTATTCGATTATGGCCTAGGGTCCTGTCTTGTTCATTCTTCTTCTCTGGGGATATTGTCTATGGAATGAGTTGAGGTAGATGCTCACCTGGTGTTAGACCATCCTTGTTTGTCCCCGGAGACCTACACTATTGGGATTGCCTCGGGGACTTTGGAGAGTTCTCATAATTTGTACGATTTTGGACAATGGAATGGGCAGAATTCCCATGGATTGGGTAGGCACAGTCCTAATGTGTGGCTTCAGGGGCCCCAACCTGAGGGTGTGTTGCCCAGGACTTTTAGGACAGAAGTCTGAAAACACAAACTCAGCTTAGGTTTGGGGATGTAGGTATGGCAGGCCCAATCTACAAATCATGAGAAGAAATCTTCAGGATATGAAGAAAGAGCGATTCTGAGGCACTTGCTCAGGCTTTTGCATTTGGATTTTATATCAACGATGGCCGTGGAATGTGGGGAGGACTCATGGGCCATGGACGAATCTTCCTCTCTGTTGATTTGGCCCGATCCCAATTGTTATTCCTCAATCTGTGGGATGGGAGGTCTCCTTTCAGGTTTATTATCTCAGGTGTCTGAACAAAAGAGGAATTCCAAAGCAGAGCCCTGGGGAAAAGTCAAGGGAAAACCCAAACTATGGTTAAAAATTGGGGCCTAGGGGTATGGCAGGCACTATAAGCTGTCTCTTCATCCAGCCACTGAGAGGCTTTACTTGAGGTCTGGGCTCAGGCTGAGGGTCACAGTGTGTGTTGTGACCAACGTGGCACGCGAGCATGGGCGGGGCCTCATGGGCCACACTGGTTTCAACTAAACTGGACCTTGGACAACATGCCAAACACAAGGTCTCTTGCCATGGGGAAGGTCTTCTGATTTCTGCATCATTTTCATCCCTGGGCAGTGGTTGGAGATAAGGTCTAGGTTCCGAAGCTTGAAAAATCGCAGTTGGGAATAGATGACGATCTAAGGCGATGGCGCGTCTGATATGCTCAATGTGCGGTCAACTGCCTGGGTGTTGGTCAGGAGGTTCTGGCTCAGGTTGTGTCAGACAGTGCACTAGTGCCCAAGTTAGACTATATAATTTGGGTACAGTCGAGTGCCCTGTAGGTTTATCCTCATTTGAGGTGCCTGGGCACCTCATTAGGCAAGATATTTTTTCTAGAGGGCAGGCAAAGTGCTGCATTGTGGGTCCGAAATTGCCAAAATGGAGGATTTCTGGGCCAGGAGTTTGAGGACAGAAGTCTGAGAACACAAGATAGACTTGGGCTTCAGGCCGAGGGCACGGTAGTTACCCCCTGCAGATCGGAAACAATATCTAAGCATCTGAAGTCACGGCGAGGATCAGACGTTGGCTCAGGTTGTAGTTTCTGTGCATGACTGCCCCTTCAAGAAAGGAGCGGAATCTCAAGGCCATGGAGATTTTCCCACGTTGGTAGTTGTGTGATGCCCCCTACAAGGATTCCTTCTGCGGGACAATTGAGACCTGTTGGGCAGCTCCAGGACATCCCATATGGAATGACTCCAGAGCACCGTTCGAGGATGGATGCCAGGGAAGCCCGCCTCTCATTCCAATTGTCTCCTAGCTACAATACAGTTGTGATCGGATGGCTCTGCGGAAGCAACCGGGGTGGCTGAGTTGAAATGGACATTCCTGAGGATGGGGCCTAAAGTGTGTTTTGTCCATGAGGGCCTTGGAATGGGGCGGTGGCAACGTAACCCTGAAGTATACTCCTACGCTTTTGACATAGCTCCCATGCACAAGTTTCCTTGTGGAGAGGAGATTTGTTCTGATGGGTGCCTCAGGAAAACCCTTATGCTGGTCTTGGAATCCAGGCTCTTGAGGAGACATGCCTGTAAACCAAAGAAATGGATCCGATTATTGCCTAGGATCCTGTCTGGTTCAATCTTCTTCTCTGGGGATATCCGTCTATGGAATGAGTGGAGATAGATGCTCACCTGGTGTCAGACCACCCTTGTTTGTTCCTGGAGACCTACACTATTGGGATGGCCTCAGGGACCTTGGAGAGTTCTCCCAATTTGTAAGATTTTGGACAATGGAATGGGCAGAATTCCCATGGATTGGGTAGGCACAGTCCGAATGTGTGGTTCCAGGGGCCCCAGCCTGGAGGGTGTGTGGCCCAGGACTTTGAGGACAGAAGTCTGAAAACACAAACTCACCTTATGTTTGGGGACGTAGTTATGGCAGGCCCAATCTACAAATCATGAGAATTAATCTTCAGGATATGATGAAAGAGCGAGTCTGAGGCACTTGCTCAGGCTTTTGTCTCTGGGTTTTATATCAATGATGGCCGTGGAATGTGGGGAGGCATCATGGGCCATGGAAGAATCTTCCTCTCTGTGGATTTGGCCCGGTCCCAATTATTTTTCGTCAATGTGTGGGATGGGAGGTCTCCTTTCAGGTTTATTACCTCAGGTGTCCGAACAAAAGAAGAATTCCAAAGCAGAGCCCTGGGGAAGAGTGAAGGGACAACCCAAACTATGGTTAAAAATTGGGGCCTAGGGGCATGGCAGGCCCAATAAGCTGTCTCTTCATCCAGCCACTGAGCGCCGTTACTTGAGGACTGGGCTCAGGCTGAGGATCAAATGTGTGTTTGTGACAAATGTGGCCCGCGAGCATGGGCGGGGCCTCATGGGCCAAACTGGTTTCCACTACACTGGACCTTGGACAACATGGCAATCACAAGGTCTCTTGCCATGGCGAAGGTGTTCTGATTTCTGCATCATTTTCAATCGTGAGCAGTGATTGGATATAAGGTATAGGTTCTGAAGCCTGAAAAATCGCAGTTGGCAAGAGATGACGACCTAAGGCCATGGCGCGTCTGATATGCTCAGTGTGCGGTCAGCTGCCTGGGTTTTGGTCAGGAGGTTTTGGCTCAGGTTGTGTCAGACAGTGCATTAGTGCCCAGGTTAGACTATGTAATTGGGTACAGTCGAGTGCCGTGTAGGTTTATCCTCATTTGAGGTTCCTGGGCTCCTCATTAGGCAAGATATTTTTTCTAGAGGGCTGGCAGAGTGCTGCATTGAGGGTCCGGAATTGCCAAACTTTTGGGCTTCTGGGCCAGGAGTGTGAGGACAGAAGTCAGAGAACACAAGCTAGACTTGAGTTTCAGGCCGAGGGAACGGCTGGTACCCCCTGCAGTCGCAACCATATTCTCAAGCATCTGAAGTCACGGCGATATCAGACGTTGGCTCAGGTTGGAGTTTCTGTGCATGACTGCCCCTTCATGAACGGAGCGGAATCTCAAGGCCATGGAGGTTTTTCGACGTGGGAGTGGCTGGATGCCCCCTTCAATGATTCCTTCTGTGTGACAATTGAGAAATGTTGGGCAGCTCCAGGACATCCCATATGGAATGACCAGAGCACCCTTGGAGAATGGATGCCAAGGAAGCCCGCCTCGCAATCCAATTGTCTACTAGCCACAATACAGTTGAGATCGGATCCCTCTGCGGGAGCAACCGGGGTGGCTGAGTTGCAATGGACTTTCCTGAGGATGGGCCCTAATGTGTGTTTGTGTCCATGAGGGCCTTGAAATGGGGCGGTGGCACTGGGACCCTGAAGTATTCTCCTAAGCTTTTGACATAGCTCCCATGCACAAGTTTCCTTGTGGAGAGGAGATTTGTTCTGATGGGTCCCTCAGGAAACCCATTATGCTGGTATTGGAATCCAGACTTTTGAAGAGACATGTTTGTAAACCAAAGCAATGTATTCGATTATGGCCTAGGGTCCTGTCTTCTTCATTCTTCTTCTCTGGGGATATTCATCTATGGAATGAGTGGAGGTAGATGCTCACCTGGTGTCTTACCTCCATTGTTTGTCCCCGGAGACCTACACTATTGGGATGGACTCGGGGCTTTGGAGAGTTCTCCTAATTTGTACGATTTTGGACAATGGAATGGGCAGAATTCCCATGGATTGGGTAGGCACAGTCCTAATGTGTGGCTTCAGGGGCCCCAGCCTGAGGGTGTGTGGCCCAGGACTTTGAGGACAGAAGTCTGAAAGCACAAACTCAGCTTAGGTTTGGGGATGTAGGTATATCAGGCCCAATCTACAAATCATGAGAAGAAATCTTCAGGATATGAAGAAAGAGCGAGTCTGAGGAACTTGCTCAGCCTTTTGCATTTGGATTTTATATCAACGATGGCCGTGGAATGTGGGGAGAACTCATGGGCCATGGTCGAATCTTCCTCTCTGTGGATTTGGCCCAATCCCAATTGTTTTTCGTCAATCTGAGGGATGGGAGGTCTCCTTTCAGGTTTTTTGCCTCAGGTGTCTGAACAAAAGAGGAATTCCATAGCAGAGCCCTGGGGAGGAGTGAAGGGAAAACCCAAACTATGGTTAAAAATTGGGGCCTAGGGGCAATGCAGGCACAATAAGCTGTCTCTTCATCCAGCCACTGAGAGGCCTTACTTGAGGGCTGGGCTCAGGGTGAGGGTCACAGTGTGTGTTTGTGACCAACGTGGCATGCGAGCATGGGCGGGGACTCATGGGCCACACTGGTTTCAACTACACTGGACCTTGGACAACATGCCAATCACAAGGTCTCTTGCCATGGGGAAGGTGTTTTGATTTCTTCATCATTTTCATCCCTGGGCAGTGGTTGGAGATAAGGTCTCGGTTCTGAAGCCTGAAAAATCGCAGTTGGGGAGAGATTACGATCTAAGTCCATGGCGGGTTTTATGTGCTCAGGGTGCGGTCAGCTTTCTTTGTGTTGGTCAGGAGGTCCGGGTTCAGGTTGTGTTGGACAGTGCATTATTGCCCAGGTTAGACTATATAATTTGGGTAAAGTCGAGTGCTGTGTAGGTTTATCCTCATTTAAGTTGCCTGGGCAGCTCATGAGGCAATAATTTTTTTTCTAGAGTGCAGGCAGAATGCTGCATTGTGGGTCCGGAATTGCCAAACTTGAGGGCTTCGGGGCCAGGAGTGTGAGGACGGAAGTCTGAGAAGACAAGCTAGACTTGGGTTTCAGGGCGAGGGCACGGCAGGTACCCCCTGCAGATCTGAACCAATATCTCATGCATCTGAAGTCAGGGCGAGGATCAGACGTTGGCTCAGGTTGGATTTTCTGTGCATGACGGCCGCTTCATGAAGGGAGCGGAATCTCGAGGCCATTGAGGTTTTCCCACTTTGGGAGTTGTGGGATGCCCCCTTTAAGGATTCCGTCTGCTGGACAATTGAGACCTGTTGGACAGCTCCTGGACATCCCATATAGAATGACTCCAGAGCACCGTTCGCGGATGGATGCCTGGGAAGCCCGCCTCGCATTCCAATTGTCTCCTAGCATCAAGACAGTTTAGATCTGATGGCTCTGCCGGAGCAACCGGGGTGGCTGTGTTGAAATCGACTTTCCTGAGGATGGGCCCTAGTGTGTTTTTGTGTCCATGAGGGCCTTGGAATGGGGCGGTGGCACCGGGACCCTGAAGTACTCTCCTA
Organism: Mustela nivalis; assembly: GCF_964662115.1. Lineage (NCBI taxonomy): Eukaryota > Metazoa > Chordata > Mammalia > Carnivora > Mustelidae > Mustela > Mustela nivalis. Next base: position 11,133 of record NW_028136480.1, on the reverse strand, counting down.
AGTTTTGGACATGGCTCCCATGCACAGGTTTCCTTGTAGAGACGAGATGAGTTCTGATGGGTGCCTCAGGAAGACCCCTATGCTCATATTGGATCAGGCTTGTGAGGACACATGCCTGTAACCCAAAGCAATGGATCCTATTATGGCCTAGGGTCCTGTCTGGTTCAATCTTCTTCTCTGGGGACATCCATCTATGGTATGAGTGGAGGTCGATTATCAGCTGGTGTCAGACAGCCCTTGTTTGTTCCGGGCGACCTACACTATTGGGATGGCCTCAGGGACGTTGGAAGTTTCTCCACTTTTGTGCGATTTTGGACCATGGAATGGGCAGAATTCCCATGGATTGGTAGGCACGGTCCTAATGTGTGGCTCCAGGGGCCCAGCCTGGAGTGTGTGTGGCCCAAAACTTTGAGAACAGAAGTCTGAAAACACAAACTCAGCTTAGGTTTGGGGACGTAGGTATGGCAGGCCCGATCTACAAGCCATGAGAAGAACTCTTCAGGATATGAAGAAAGTGCTAGTCTGAGGCGCTTGCTCAGGCTTTTGTCTCTGGATTTTGTATCAGCGATGGCCGTGGAATGTCGGGGAGGCCTCATGGGCCATGGACGAATCTACCTCTCTGAGGATTTGGCCCGATTCCCAATTGCTTTTCGTCAGTCTGTGGGATGGGAGGACTCATTTCAGTTTTGTTACCTCAGGTGTCCCACCAAAAGAGGAATTCCAAAGCCAAGCCGTGGGGAAGACTGAAGGGAAAACTTGAACTATGGTTAAAAATTGGGGCCTAGAGGCATGGCAAGCCCAATATGCTATCTCTTCATCCAGCCACTGAGGGGCCTTACTTGAGGACTGGGCTCAGCCTGAGGGTCACAATGTGTGTTTGTGACCAATGTGGCCCGGGAGCATGGGCGGGGGCTCATGGGCCACATTGTTTCAACTACACTGAAGGTTGGACAACATGCCAACCACAAGGTTTCTTGCCATGGGGAAGGAGTTCTGATTTCTACTTCACCTTCAACCCTGGGCAGTGATTGGAGATAAGGTCTAGGTTCTGAAACCTGAAAACCGAGGTTGGGAAGAGATGACGACCTAAGGCCATGGCGGCTCTATGTGCTCAGTTTGCGGCCAGCTGTCAGGGATGGGCCAGGGGATCCAGGCTGAGGCTGTGTCAGAAAGGGCATTAGTGCCCTGGTCAGCCTATGTATTTAGGTTACAGCCAAGGTCGGTGGAGGTTGATCCAAATTTGGGGTTACTGGGTAGCCCCAGAGGACAATGTTTTTCTTCTGGAGGGCAGGCAGAGTGCTGCATTGTAGTTCTGGATTGCCAAACTGGAGGGCTTGTGGGCCAGTAGTCTGACGACAAAAGTCTGAGAACACAGGCTAGGCTTAGGTTTCTGGGTGAGGCCATGGCAGGCACAATCTACAGAACTGAAACGAGTTCTCGTGCATCTGTAGTCAGGGCGAGGATCAGAGGATCGCTCAGGTTGAGTTTCTGTCCCTGATGGCCCCTTCATGAATGGGGGGGCATCACGAGGCCATGGGGGTTTTCCCACGATGGGAGTTGTGAGAAGCTCCAAACTGCAGAGAGTGTTCTGCAGGACAATTGAGACCTGTTGTTTGGCTCCAGGCCAATGATTCTAAGCAGGGTTCTAAGGATGGATGGCTGGGTAGCCCACCTCGCATTCCAGTTGTCTCCTAGCAACAAGACAGGTTAGATCTCCTGGATCTGTGGGGAGCAACCGAGGACGCTGAGTTGAAATGGACACCCCTGGGGATGGGTCCTAATGTGCTTTTGTGTCTATGGAGACCTTGGAATGAAGCGGTGGCCCTGGGGCCCTAAAGGCTTCTCCTAAACACAGGCTTTGACACAGCTCCAACGTGCAAGTTTCCCATTTGTAGATGAGATGTTTTCTGATGGGTGAGTCAAGAAACAGCTATATGCTGCTTTTGAAATCCAGGCCTCTGAGGAGAGATGCTTGTTAACCAAAGCAATGGATCTGATTAGTGCCTAGGGGCCTGTTCTTTCCTTTTTACCTCTGGGACATCTGTCTATGGGTCTGAGTGCAGGTAGGTGCTCAGTTGGGCTCAGATTGCCCCTGTTTTTCCTGGGAAGCCACCACTATTGAGATGGATCAGGGACTTTAGAGGTGTATCCTATTAGAAGGGTTGTGGCCATTGGAATGGGCACACACTATTCCCTTAGAGAGGGCAAGTACAGTCCTCAGGTTTGGCTCCAGGGGCCTGAGCCTGTAGGTTGTGTAGGCCAGGGTTGTTTGGACAGTTGTCTGAAAACACAAACTCGGCTTATGTTTCGGGTCATAGGTATGGCAGGACTGACCTACAGACCATGAGGAGAACTCTTCGGGATTTGAAAGAAGGGCGAGTGTGAGGCTCCTGCTCAAGTTTTTGTCTCTGGATATCGTGTCACTCATGGTCGTGTTATTTCTGGGTGACTTCATGCGAAATGGACGAGTCTTACTCTCTGGTGGTTTGGCCCTGTCCAAAGAGTTTGGGGTCATTCTGTGGGCTGGAAGAAGTCCGTTTTTTTTTTTTTTTGTTGTTGTTGTTGTTTTCTTTATTAACCTCAGGTGTCCAACCAAATGAGGGATTCCAGAGTAGAGCCCTGGAGAGGGGCAACTGGACAATCAGAAATCTGGGTAAAATTGGGGCTAGGGACATGTCAAGCCCATTATGACATCTAATGTTCCAGCCACTGAGAGGACTTACTAGAGGACAGGACTCATGTTGAGGGTCACAATGCGTGTGTATGCCCTCGTCTCACTCAAGAATGGGCGGGTCTTCAGGGTGAATGCTGGTTTCGCTTACAATGAACGTTGGACTACGTGCCAACCACAAGGGTTCCTGCCATGGGTAAGGGGGAGTTCTGATTTCTGCATCACACTCACCCCTGGGCATTGATTGGAGATAAGGTCTCGGTTCAGAATCCTGAAAACTGAGGTAGCGAAGAGAAGATGACCTAAGGCCATGGCGGGTTTTATGTGCTCAGTGTGCGGTCAGCTTTCTGAGTGTTGGTCAGGAGGTCCGGGCTCAGGTTTGTTCGACAGTGCATTAGTGCCCAGGTTAGACTATATAATTTGGGTAAAGTCGTGTGCTGTGTAGGTTTACCCTCATTTAAGTTGCCTGGGCAGCTCATGACGCAATAATTTTTTTTCTAGAGGGCAAGCAGAGTGCTGCATTGTGGGTCCGGAATTGCCAAACTTGAGGGCTTCGGGGCCAGGAGTGTGAGGACGGAAGTCTGAGAAGACAAGCAAGACTTGGGTCTCAGGGCGAGGGCACGGCAGGTACCCCCTGCAGATCTGAACCAATATCTCATGCATCTGAAGTCAGGGCTAGGATCAGACGTTGGCTCAGGTTGGAGTTTCTGTGCATGATGGCCGCTTCATGAAGGGAGCGGAATCTCGTGGCCATTGAGGTTTTCCCACGTTGGGAGTTGTGGGATGCCCCCTTCAAGGATTCCTTCTGCGGGACAATTAAGACCTGTTGGACAGCTCCAGGACATCCCATATGGAATGCCTCCAGATCACCGTTCGTGGATGGATGCCTGGGAAGCCCACCTCGCATTCCAATTGTCTCCTAGCAACAAGACAGTTTAGATCTGATGGCTCTGCCGGAGCAACCGGGGTGGCTGAGTTGAAATGGACTTTCCTGAAAATGGGTCCTAATGTGTTTTTGGGTCCATGAGGGCATTGGAATGGGGCGGTGGCACCGGGACCCTGAAGTACTCTCCTAAGCTTTGGACATGGCTCCCATGCACAGGTTTCTTTGTGGAGACGAGATGACTTCTGATGGGTGCCTCAGGAAAACCCCTATGCTCGTATTGGAATCAGGCGTTTGAGGACACATGCCTGTAACCCAAAGCAATGGATCCTATTATGGCCTAGGGTCCTGTCTGGTTCAATCTTCTTCTCTGGGGACATCCATCTATGGTATGAGTGGAGGTCGATTATCAGCTGGTGTCAGACAGCCCTTGTTTGTTCCGGGCGACCTACACTATTGGGATGGCCTCAGGGACTTTGGAGTTTTCTCCTACTTTGTACGATTTTGGACCATGGAATGGGCAGAATTCCCATGGATTGGTAGGCACAGTCCTAATGTGTGGCTCCAGGAGCCCAGCCTGGAGGGTGCGTGGCCCAAGACTTTGAGGACAGAAGTCTGAAAACACAAACTCAGCTTAGGTTTGGGGACGTAGGTATGGCAGGCCCGATCTACAAACCATGAGAAGAACTCTTCAGGATATGTAGAAAGTGCGAGTTTGAGGTGCTTGCTCAGACTTTTGTCTCTGGATTTTGTATCAGCGATGGCCGTGGAATGTCGGGGAGGCCTCATGGGCCATGGACGAATCCTCCTCTCTGAGGATTTGGCCCGATTCCAATTGCTTTTCGTCAATCTGTGGGATGGGAGGACTCATTTCAGTTTTGTTACCTCAGGTGTCTCACCAAAAGAGGAATTCCAAAGCAAAGCCGTGGGGAAGACTGAAGGGACAACCCGAACTATGGTTAAAAATTGGGGCCTAGGGGCATGGCAAGCCCAATATGCTATCTCTTCATCCAGCCACTGAGTGGCCTTACTTGAGGACTGGGCTCAGCCTGAGGGTCACAATGTGTGTTTGTGACCAATGCGGCCCGTGAGCATGGGCGGGGCCTCAAGGGCCACACTGGTTTCAACTACTTTGAACGTTGGACAACATGCCAACCACAAGGTTTTTTGCTTTGGGGAAGGAGTTCTGATTTCTGCATCACCTTCAACCCTGGGCAGGGATTGGAGATAATGTCTAGGTTCTGAAACCTAAACCGAGGTTGGGAAGAGATGACGACCTAAGGCCACGGCGGCTAGATGTGCTCAGTGTGCGTCCAGCTGTCTGGGAGGGGCCAGGGGGTCCAGGCTCAGGCTGTGTCAGAAAGGACATAAGTGCCCTGGTCTGCCTTTGTATTTGGGGTACAGCCAAGGTCGGTGCAGGGTGATCCTCATTTGGGGTTACTGGGTAGCCCCAGAGGACAATGTTTTTTCTTCTGGAGGGCAGGCAGAGTGCTGAATTGTAGTTCTGGATTGCCAAACTGGAGGGCTTGTGGGCCAGTATTCTGACGACAAAAGTCTGAGAACACAAGCTAGGCTTAGGACTCTGGGTGAGGCCATGGCAGGCACAATCTACAGACCTGAATCGAGATCTCGTGCTTCTGAAGTCAGGGCGAGGATCAGACGATCGCTCAGGTTGGAGTTTCTGTCCCTGATGGCCCCTTCATGAATGGGGGGGCATCACGAGGCCACGGGGGTTTTTCCACGATGGGAGTTGTGAGAAGCTCCAAACTGCAGAGAGTGTTCTGCAGGACAATTGAGACCTGTTGTTTGGCTCCAGGCCAATGATTCTGAGCAGGCTTCTAAGGATGGATGGCTGGGTAGCCCACTTCGCATTCCAATTGTCTCCTAGCAACAAGACAGGTTAGATCTCCTGGATCTGTGGGGAGCAACCGAGGACGCTGAGTTGAAATGGACACCCCTGGGGATGGGTCCTAATGTGCTTTTGTGTCTATGGAGACCTTGGAATGAAGCTGTGGCCCTGGGGCCCTAAAGGGTTCTCCTAAACAGAGTCTTTGACACAGCTCCAACGTGCAAGTTTCCCATGTGTAGATGAGATGTTTTCTGATGGGTGAGTCAAGAAACAGCTATATGCTGCTTTTGAAATCCAGGCCTCTGAGGAGAGATGCCTGGAAACCAAAGCAATGGATCTGATTAGTGCCTAGGGGCCTGTTCTTTCCTTTTTACCTCTGGGGACATCTGTCTATGGGTCTGAGTGCAGGTAGGTGCTCAGTTGGGCTCAGATTGCCCCTGTTTTTCCTGGGAAGCCACCACTATTGAGATGGATCAGGGACTTTGGAGATTTATCCTATTAAAAGGGTTGTGGCCATTGGAATGGGCACACACAATTCCCTTGGAGAGGGCAAGTACAGTCCTCAGGTTTGGCTCCAGGGGCCTGAGCCTGTAGGTTGTGTAGGCCAGGGCTGTTTGGACAGTTTTCTGAAAACACAAACTCGGCTTATGTTTCGGGTCATAGGTATGGCAGGACTGACCTACAGACCATGAGGAGAACTCTTCGGGATTTGAAAGAAGGGCGAGTGTGAGGCTCCTGCTCAAGTTTTTGTCTCTGGATATCGTGTCACTCGTGGTCGTGTAATTTCTGGGTGACTTCATGGGAAATGGACGAGTCTTACTCTCTGGTGGTTTGGCCCCGCCCAAAGAGTTTGGGGTCATTCTGTGGGCTGGAAGAAGTCCGTTTTTTTCATGTTGTTCTTGTTTTCTTTTTTAACCTCAGGTGTCCCACCAAATGAGGAACTCCAGAGTAGAGCCCTCGGAGGGGCGACTGGACAATCAGAAATCTGGGTAAAATTGGGGCTAGGGACATGTCAAGCCCATTATGACATCTAATGTTCCAGCCACTGAGAGGACTTACTAGAGGACAGGACTCATGCTGAGGGTCACAATGCGTGTGTATGCCCTCGTCGCACTCAAGAATGGGCGGGTCCTCAGGGTGAATGCTGGATTCTCCTACACTGAACGTTGGACAACGTGCCAACCACAAGGGTTCTTGCCATGATTAAGGTGGAGTTCTGATTTCTGCATCACACTCACCCCTGGGCAGAGATTGGAGATAAGGTCTCGGTTCTGAAGCCTGAAAACTGAGGTAGCGAAGAGATGATGACCTAAGGCCATGGCGGGATTTATGTGCTCGGTGTGCGGTCCGCTTTCTTTGTGTTGGTCAGGAGGTCCGGGCTCAGGTTGTGTTGGACAGTGCATTAGTGCCCAGGTTAGACTATATAATTTGGGTAAAGTCGAGTGCTGTGTAGGTTTATCCTCATTTAAGTTGCCTGAGCAGCTCATGAGGCAATAATTTTTTTCTAGAGGGCAGGCAGAGTGCTGCATTGTGGGTCCGGAATTGCCAAACTTGAGGGCTTCGGGGCCAGGAGTGTGAGGACGGAAGTCTGAGAAGACAAGCTAGACTTGGGTTTCAGGGCGAGGGCACGGCAGGTACCCCCTGCAGATCTGAACCAATATCTCATGCATCTGATGTCAGGGTGAGGATCAGACGTTGGCTCAGGTTGGATTATCTGTGCATGACGGCCGCTTCATGAAGGGAGCGGTCTCGAGGCCATTGAGGTTTTCCCACGTTGGGAGTTGTGGGATGCCCCCTTCAAGGATTCCGTCTGCGGGACAATTGAGACCTGTTGGACAGCTCCAGGTCATCCCATATGGAATGACTCCAGAGCACCGTTCGCGGATGGATGCCTGGGAAGCCCGCCTCGCATTCCAATTGTCTCCTAGCATCAAGACAGTTTAGATCTGAAGGCTCTGCCAGAGCAACTGGGTTGGCTGAGTTGAAATCCACTTTCCTGAGGATGGGTCCTAATGTGTTTTTGTGTCCATGAGAGCCTTGGAATGGGGCGGTGGCACCGGGAACCTGAAGTACTCTCCTAAAGTTTGGACATGGCTCCCATGCACAGGTTTCCTTGTGGAGACGAGACGAGTTCTGATGGGTGCCTCAGGAGGACCCCTATGCTCGTATTGGAATCAGGCTTTTGAGAACACATGCCTGTAACCCAAAGCCATGGTTCCTATTATGGCCTAGGGTCCTGTCTGGTTCAATCTTCTTCTCTGGGGACATCCATCTATGGTATGAGTGGAGGTCGATTATCAGCTGGTGTCAGACAGCCCTTGTTTGTTCCGGGCGACCTACACTATTGGGATGGCCTCAGGGACTTTGGAGGTTTCTCCTACTTTGTACGATTTTGGACCATGGAATGGGCAGAATTCCCATGGATTGGTAGGCACAGTCCTAATGTGTGGCTCCAGAAGCCCAGCATGGAGGGTGAGTGGCCCAAGACTTTGAGGACAGAAGTCTGAAAACACAAACTCAGCTTAGGTTTGGGGACGTAGGTATGGCAGGCCCGATCTACAAGCCATGAGAAGAACTCTTCAGGATATGAAGAAAGAGCGAGTCTGAAGCGCTTGCTCAGGGTTTTGTCTCTGGATTTTGTATCAGCGATTGCCGTGGAATGTCGGGGAGGCCTCATGGGCCATGGACGAATCTTCCTCTCTGAGGATTTGGCCCGATTCCCAATTGCTTTTCGTCAGTCTGTGGGATGGGAGGACTCATTTCAGTTTTGTTACCTCAGGTGTCTCACCAAAAGAGGAATTCCAAAGCCAAGCCGTGCGGAAGACTGAAGGGACAACTTGAACTATGGTTAAAAATTGGGGCCTAGGCGCATGGCAAGCCCAATATGCTATCTCTTCATCCAGCCACTTAGTGGCCTTACTTGAGGACTGGGCTCAGCCTGATGGTCACAATGTGTGTTTGTGACCAATGTGGCCCGGTTGCATGGGCGGGGGCTCATGGGCCACACTGTTTCAACTACACTGAACGTTGGAAAACATGCCAACCACAAGGTTTCTTGCCATGGGGAAGGAGTTCTGATTTCTGCATCACCTTCACCCTGGGCAGTGATTGGAGATAAGGTCTAGGTTCTGAAACCTGAAAACCGAGGTTGGGAAGAGATGACGACCTAAGGCCATGGCGGCTCTTTGTGCTCAGTGTGCGGCCAGCTGTCAGAGACGGGCCAGGAGATCCAGGCTCAGGCTTTGGCAGAAAGGGCATTAGTGCCCTGGTCAGCCTATGTATTTGGGGTACAGCCAAGGTCGGTGCAGGTTGATCCTCATTTGGGGTTACTGGGTAGCCCCAGAGGACAATGTTATTCTTCTGGAGGGCGGGCAGGGTGCTGCATTGTAATTCTGGATTGCCAAACTGGAGGGATTGTGGGCCAGTAGTCTGACGACAAAAGTCTGAGAACACAGGCTAGGCTTAGGTTTCTGGGTGAGGCCATGGCAGGCACAATCTACAGACCTGAATCGAGATCTCGTGCATCTGTAGTCAGGGCGAGGATCAGACGATCGCTCAGGTTGAGTTTCTGTCCCTGATGGCCCCTTCATGAATGGGGGGGCATCACGAGGCAATGGGGGTTTTCCCACGATGGGAGTTTTGAGAAGCTCCAAACTGCAGAGGGTCTTCTGCAGGACAATTGAGACCTGTTGTTTGGCTCCAGGCCAATGATTCTGAGCAGGCTTCTAAGGATGGATGGCTGGGTAGCCCACCTCGCATTCCAATTGTCTCCTAGCAACAAGACAGGTTAGATCTCCTGGATCTGTGGGGAGAAACCAAGGACGCTGAGTTGAAATGGACACCCCTGGGGCTGTTTCCTAATGTGCTTTTGTGTCTATGGAGACCTTGGAATGAAGCTGTGGCCCTGGGGCCCTAAAGGGTTCTCCTAAACAGAGGCTTTGACACAGCTCCAACGTGCAAGTTTCCCATGTGTAGATGAGATGTTTTCTGATGGGTGAGTCAAGCAACAGCTATATGCTGCTTTTGAAATTCAGGCCTCTGAGGAGAGATGCCTGGAAACCAAAGCAATGGATCTGATTAGTGCCTAGGGGCATGTTCTTTCCTTTATACCTCAGGGGACATCTGTCTATGGGTCTGAGTGCAGGTAGGTGCTCAGTTGGGCTCAGATAGCCCCTGTTTTTCCTGGGAAGCCACCACTATTGAGATGGATCAGGGACTTTGGAGGTTTATCCTATTAGAAGGGTTTTGGCCATTGGAATGAGCACACACAATTCCCTTGGAGAGGGCAAGTACAGTCCTCAGGTTTGGCTCCAGGGGCCTGAGCCGGTAGGTTGTGTAGGCCAGGGCTGTTTGGACAGTTGTCTGAAAACACAAACTCGGCTTATGTTTCGGGTCATAAGTATGGCAGGACTGAACTACAGACCATGAGGAGAACTCTTCGGGATTTGAAAGAAGGGCGAGTGTGAGGCTCCTGCTCAAGTTTTTGTCTCTGGATATCGTGTCACTCATGGTCGTGTAATTTCTGGGTGACTTCATGGGAAATGAACGAGTCTAACTCTCTGGTGTTTTGGCCCCGTCCAAAGAGTTTGGGGTCATTCTGTGGGCTGGAAGAAGCCCGTATTTTTTTTTTGTTGTTGTTGTTTTCTTTTTTAACCTCAGGTGTCCCACCAAATGAGGAACTCCAGAGTAAAGCCCTGGGGAGGGTCGACTGGACAATCAGAAATCTGGTTAAAAATTGGGGCCTAGGGACATGTCAAGCCCATTATGACATCTAATGGTCCAGCCACTGAGAGGACTTACTAGAGCACAGGACTCATGCTGAGGGTCACAATGCGTGTGTATGCCCTCGTCGCACTCAAGAATGGTCGGGGCCTCAGGGTGAATGCTAGTTTGTCCTACACTGAACGTTGGACAACGTGCCAACCACAAGGGTTCTTGCCATGGGTAAGGAGGAGTTCTGATTTCTGCATCACACTCACCCCTGGGCAGTGATTGGAGATAAGGTCTCGGTTCTGAAACCTGAAAACTGAGGTAGCGAAGAGATGATGACCAAAGGCCATGGCGGGATTTATGTGCTCAGTGTGCGGTCAGCTTTCTTTGTGTTGGTCAGGAGGTCCGGGCTCAGGTTGTGTTGGCCAGTGCATTATTGCCCAGGTTAGACTATATAATTTGGGTAAAGTCGATGCTGGGTAGGTTTATCCTCATTTAAGTTGCCTGTGCAGCTCATGAGGCAATAATTTTTTTTCTAGAGGGCAGGCAGAGTGCTGCATTGTGGGTCCGGAATTGCCAAACTTGAGGGCTTCGGGGCCAGGAGTGTGAGGACGGAAGTCTGAGAAGACAAGCTAGACTTGGGTTTCAGGGCGAGGGCACGGCAGGTACCCCCTGCAGATCTGAACCAATATCTCATGCATCTGATGTCAGGGCGAGGATCAGACGTTGGCTCAGGTTGGATTTTCTGTGCATGACGGCCGCTTCATGAAGGGAGCGGAATCTCGACGCCATTGAGGTTTTCCCACTTGGGAGTTGTGGGATGCCCCCTTTAAGGATTCCGTCTGCTGGACAATTGAGACCTGTTGGACAGCTCCAGGACATCCCATATAGAATGACTCCAGAGCACCGTTCGCGGATGGATGCCTGGGAAGCCCGCCTCGCATTCCAATTGTCTCCTAGCAACAAGACAATTTAGATCTGATGGCTCTGCCGGAGCAACCGGGGTGGCTGAGGTGAAAT